>NW_027256881.1:303550554-305950554 GCF_029215685.1 Pituophis catenifer annectens
CATAGCAAGATAACTTTCCTATGCAGACAGTTCATAAAGCAGATGGTGCCACACAGAGAGCACTTATTATGTTATTGGTCATTCCTTTATCTGTCTGATATTTTAAGTGTCCGCTTGAGGAAAGCAAACTGTTAAGAGATGTTTGAGGACATCTTTGTGTTTGAACAAGGCATCCATCAGAGCTTGAAGTTGTACAGAGCTTCTGTATCTGAATGTAAATACTAGAAGGAGCCGCGGTAGATCTGGGAAAAGGCCGTGTTCATTTTCAATCAGGCACCATTACTCCAGGGTATTAAGAAAATCAAAATGGCTGCTCTCAAACATAACAACAAGCTGGAATTAAGATAGGGATAAGTTGGTTAAGAAATTAGAGGGCTGGTCCAGGGTTATGATTATGTTAGACTTAGGGTAAAACAAGCACTGGATATTAGAAGAAGGAATAAGAAGGAATTACAGGGTTTGTGATCAGAGATAAAATAATTGCTGGCTTTATTTTTAAGGATTCCTGAGTAAACTCCTTGCTGGCAAAACATGAGTGTCTATGTGTCTGTATGTATAGAAAATGAATTATTCATTGATCACCAAGAGCTTGCAAGTTTAATAAAAGCAACCTTCTTCTGTTCCACACTTAAAAAAAAAATCAGAATTTCTATTTAATCTAAAGTGTTAATACTACTTTATAATGCCTTGGTACGGCCACACTTGGAATACAGCATTCAGTTTTGGTCACCACAATGTAAAAAAAGATGTTGAGACTCTAGAAAGAGTGCAGAGAAGAGCAACAAAGACAATTAGGGGACTGGAGGCTAAAACATATGAAGAACGGTTGCAGGAACTGGGTATGTCTAATTTAATGAAAAGAAGGACTAGGGAAGACATGATAGCAGTGCTCCAATACTTCAGGAGCTGCCACAAAGAAGAGGAAGTCAAGCTATTCTCCAAAGCATCTGAGGGCAGGACAAGAAGCAATGGGTTGAAATTAATCAAGAAGAGAAGCAACTTAGAACTAAGGAGAAATTTCCTGACAGTTAGAACAATTAATCAGTGGAACAACTTGCCTCCAGAAGTTGTAAATGCTCCAACACTGGAAATTTTTAACAAGATGTTGGATAACCATTTGTCTGAAGTGGTGTAGGGTTTCCTGGCTGGGCAGGGGGTTGGATTAGAAGACTTCCACGGTCCTCCCAACTCTGGTATTCTATTCTGTTCTATTCTATTTCAGATTATAAATACAAGACATTATTGATTCAGGTGTCCTGAATTTTAATATTTAATTTTTAGGATTAGGGTTAGGGTTAGCACTTAGCTTTCCAGTTTGGTCTAGTGATTACGATACTAGACTAAAAAGCAAGAGACCATGAGTTCAAGTCCTGTCTTAGCCATGAAAGCCAACACCTCACAGGGTTGTTGTTGGGGAGAAAATATGAGGTAGAAAATGTGTTGGATATTTTTGCAACCATGAGTTACTTGTAAAAAATAATAAAGGCAGTATGTACCTACATACATACATGCATATATACCAGTGGTGGGTTCTAACCAGCTTTACTACCGGTTCTCTTTGTGTGCGCGCTTCATGCTCCGTGCAAGCGCATTGGCAGTATTCCCAGCTGAGGTGCGGCAATTCACTCTGCCGCACCTATCATCTGGGCTAAAAATAAAGAAATATAAGGTAGGAATAACGTGGGGGCGGATGGGAGTGCCCAGCTCCTGGACAAAGAGAACCGGTTCGGTGATGTCATATCGTCACCGCTACCGACTCGGCCGAACCGGGCCAAATCGGGAGGAACCCACCACTGATACATACATACATACATTTATACATATGAAATTGTCTCTGGTCTAGCTAAACAGCCTTTATTTGAAGTAATCTTTGCTTGCTTGAAACTGGTACAAAATACATTTTGCAATCTCTTTTAATCAATTTCTGTTGGGTCGGCACGTAGCCAACAGAAGATAAGCCTCAGGAGGCATGACTGAGATGGGTACAATCTGTGTTGGCTCTGGCATCAGAACAAACACATGAAGACTAGTTTGCATTATTGCATGAAAAGCATTCTTCGGTTTGCCAGCTTATTTCTACATTTCTGAAAAGAGCCAGGAAATAAGAACTTAGCATAATATGTTCAAAACTGAAATTATTGGGTGGGGAGAAAGTTTTTATATATACAGTATATGTAATGGTTGCATTTTGTAGAAATAAGCCAAAACAGTTACAGTTTACATGTAAGTGGTATATGTCTTGTTATGAAAATGAATTCTCCCCGGTTTCATGAATTGCAGAATTCTGTATAGTGAAATGGTTAAGGTATTGTACTAGAGAAAAGTATTCCTTCCTTCATGAAAACTCACTGTGATTTTGGGCCTAGATCACTGTGCCAATGCATCTCATCTCACAGGATTGTTGTACAGATAAAATCAAGAGAGGATCCCATATAAACCACATTAATCTCCTGGAGAAAAGGCAAGATAGAAACTTATTAAATAAATAAACAAGCAAGCACATAACACTTGTTGATGAATCAAGAGTTGTAAAACTACTTATCTGAAGGTAAAGATTATGAAAGATTATATTTATGTTCGCATATAAATGTAATTTATGGATCCAGAAAAAAATGAAGATTTTATTTTTTCTTATACAAGTTTATGAGTGTCCAAGAATCCACTTCATAGCAGCATTATCATTGTCCTTATTTTTCATTGCCAGGTTTTCATAAGGCCAGAAACCACTTTGGGAGGGCAGGAATGACTGATATTATTCTGTATTCATCAACTATTCTCTGTAAAAAGAAACACACACACAAACACATAGATACAAACATACACACATGCATATAAATCCAGGAAGTCCTGCTCATAGAAAGTAAAATGACTGGCAGTTTTTTTTTGTTTTTTTTTTCTGAAACAGAAAGGGTGAGAGACACAGCAACAGGGGAAATTGTCCAATGAAAGGGCATGATGGTCTGCAGTCCAGATTGAATAACTAGCATGCTATTGTCGATTGTCACACTTCAGGGAATATTTTCATCAACCAGTTTAAGAAGCCAGCATGAGCACAGTCAATCCAGCACGAGCCCAGGGCAGGAGCAGTTTAAGATTATCATGAAAATATGCCCTCAGAAATCTGAACTAGACAACTACTTTCAACTTTCAGCAGGATTGATCCAATTTATACAAATCATAGCTCATTATAACATATCCTCCACTGATTATATTTGTTGCCATCTATGTCTGGAAAATGAATGTAAGGCTCTTGCAAAGCTTAAAAGAGTTTTTTTTTTTTTTAAAGAAGATCCCTGTGATATATTCTTTCAAAGCCACTTTGTGAAGCAACAAGACCTCCTCACTTCTGACATCAATGACATCAATGACACCAATAGTGTCTGGTGCCTTCTGGGATAACCAGCTGAGGCACTGAGGTAATGCATTGAATGAATTGCCTCTTCAAAACAAACTATATCCAATTTACATGCCCCTTTCAACAGAAACAGGTGAACAGAATTAAGCAAGATTAACTTTTCCACAATTCCTTTTCCACAATCCTTCCTTTAGAAATCTGTTTCCTTGTGTATTATTACTGTTATTACTTTGGAATCGAGAGGTTTCATTGATATGTTGTACGATGCATTGTAATGTCTGTCCCTGATGTTTGGTGCAACACGCTTACAAAAAGGGGCAGAATTTGACCATGATGTACATTTTGTCAGATGCCATATTTAAAGCACCTTGGGTATTAATTATGATTAGAAAGGTCATTTTTCTCCAATGCCAGCACTGACATCTAAAGTTGGAATTACTTTTGATTTAAATATCAGTGCTTTTAAACACCTTTCTCTGCATCTGGAATAGAACTGTAATCTTTCTCATTCTTTTTATTGTTTCTTGTGTATGAGCTTGTTACATGAACACATAATGTTACAATGTACATAAGATCTACATTGTATGTTAAATTTCATGTAGGTCTTATATAATTAAATTGAATTGAAATATGCTATATTTTTTTCCAAAAATGTTTCAAGGAGAAGATGGAGATGAAAGAGATGGAGAACCAGTGAAAATAGTCCTCCTCTATAGAAACACACCAATTTAAACATTAACCAACTGTCTCTCCCTAATGCTGGAAGAAGAAAATGTGGTGCTGTCTACTGGCTTGGCTACTTCAAAAAAAGAGTTGGATCTAGCCATGGAAGTCATGGGGATCAATGACTACTTTTGTTGATGGCACAAATCAGGAAGGACATCTGTTGGGAGAGCTGTGGGCTTCCTTGAATAAATGGTTGGCCACTGTCAGAACAGATTGCTGGACCAGATGAGACTACTGGACTAGAGGACCAGCAGAGCACTGCTTATGTTCTTAAGAAATTTTAATAATGTTTGACATAGCCCCTGTATTTGAAATTAGTCTGGTTTCATACATTCAAAATGATATGCAGCCCTGAAAAATTTATAAATTCTCCCACTGAAATGCTTTTATAATATTGATGGTTTCCCGTGTTTTATTAAAAACATACGTCAAACTGTACAAATAGATCAACTGCCCTCCTGTTCCCATCTTGAAGTATATCAGGCTTAATCCCCTTGGAAGAAGCTACTACAGAGGTCAATGCCATCCAGTTCTGATAAAACATCAAATTAATTACTCTTTGCTGATTCCTTGATGTCAATTAGGAAAGTGTTTTTTTTTTGTTTTATTTTGTTCCTTTTTTTTCTTTTTCAAAGGATGTTTTCAAATTCTGATGCAAAGCTTCTCCTCTCCCTCTCCCTCTCCTTCCTCTTCTCTTCTCTTCTCTTCTCTTCTCTTCTCTTCTCTTCTCTTCTCTTCTCTTCTCTTCTCTTCTCTTCTCTTCTCTTCCATTCTCTTCCATTCCATTCCTTTGTAAAACAACTTACTCTCTAGTTTAAAGCATTGAAATAGAATCCAGAGAGAATTGGCAGAGAGGATTGTATATATCTCTAGATTCTAGTATGCTTAACTATTAATATAAATAGCATAACATTCCACTTTGATTTGCAGAGGTAATCCCAGAGATGAATATCATATGTCTACAGAGTATTATCCAAAATTCCACAGCAAAAGAGAGAAAAATAAAGAGATGATATTTGTTATCAAATGAATGTTTAAACAAACTATTCAAAAGCAAAAACTGAAGACCAAATTAGTCCAGGGGGCTGCAATAATTTTGATATGGAAGAAAAATATCGGAATGGATTGTGTTAAGCCACATGAATACACGAAGACAAGTTTTTCAACAGAGCAACATTGGCTGGGCTTAACATTCTTCCTCCTAAATGTCATCTTATGATTGGGCAGCCACCACTCTCTAAGTAGCTAGATTCCACAATCCTGTGCACACTGGGAATGAAAAAGTACAGTGGGAAGCTAGCTCTATTCATAAAGGTTCCCTGTGAGAGTTAGACTTCTGGGGGGGATCAGGAAAGATACTGTTGGTGTGTCTTTCCAATGGAACATGGACAGGCTATTAGAACTGCATAAGAAAATCTGCATCATCTGAATCAGAGTGGATAATCCTTCTACTCCCCATCAAAATTGCTATAATGATATTTGCATCTGTAAAAGTTTACATATTTAGCACAGACATTCACAAAATGAAAATCTTCAATTACACACTTTGGCTTCCATTTGTGCCAGAATCCAACAAGCCTGAAGACATTTGGGGTGAATACGTTAATGTCTTTATGAGGCTGACATAAGCTGAAAGATATTAGCAGGGATGGTGCTTAAGTAGAATATTCTCATGGTGAGCTCTGCAAAAAGGAGCTGCTTCTGAACAATTTCTACAATAAAATATTAGAGCAAGGCTTAAAATTGCTTATACTGTGGCCTGAAATTGTGGTGTCATTGTTAGGGCTAAAAACGATGAATTCTAGTTCTTCCTTAGGCATGAAGCCAACTGACTAACTTTGGGTCTCTAACCTTCTCCCAGTCCTAGGAAGAAGACAATGGCAAACCACTTCCAAAATTTTGTCAATGAAACTTCAGAGACTTGTTTGGGTAGTCACCAGAAGTTAACCATATACACATACATACACAAATGTTTCCTCCTCCTCCCTTTTCTTTTTCTCTGCTATTCTTATTTTACATGTTTTTTTTTCTCACACACAATAGCTAATAGACCACAAAAATATTAAATATGAACAAACAAGAATGATCCCATATCTCATGGTTCTGTTCTCTGCTGGAATTAAGAATAGACAGAGGGTCAATTAATTGTCTTCTTTGGTGTTTTGATAGAAAACACTGCCCAAATTGAAGAGGATGGTGATGGATCTGGAATAACTTCTGTGATGCTGGTGTATGCATGAAAGGTGAACATGGTGAGCATATATGCAAATGAGAAAAGGTCACTCACCAATAGAAACAAGGTTAGCAACAAACAATGGGGAGGCCTAACTGATGCTTTGGGCATGAAGGGGGATTAACCTCCAAGTGATGCATGAAATATCATTTCCTATCAGGAGTTTATGAAAGTTTATAGCTTCCAATGGACTATCCTGTAGCTCTATTATAGTAAAAAGATTAAAGAGGGACCATGGACCAATTAAGATGCTAACTTTGGTGGACCAACATCCCTTTCATCAGCTCATGTCTTAGCAAATTAAAGTTGCAATAACTTTTTGATAATGATGACAAGAGTGATGTGCATACCTTTTATTTCAGCAAATGAAAAGTCAGGTTGCAAAAAAGCTGATGGAATCAATAAATATATTAAGGGCTGGGGGAAGATGTATTTCTGATGTATTCTTACACCAAAAAACCAAATTTAGAGGGGACAGCTACTACAGCCTCTAATTATATTTATTCTGATCATAGCCAACATTAATATTTTGAAAGAGATGATGATGATGGATGGATGGATGGATGGATGGATGGATGGATGGACAGATGGACGGACAGATGGATGGACAGACAGATGGACAGACAGATAGATATAATTTCTTCTTGTGATTTTATAATGCCAATCACTATCCATACACCTTTGGTAATGAAAAAAAGGGGCAAATTATCTACAAATCTTTATCCTTCTCATCTCTATGCTGAAAAGAAACTGCTGTCTTTTGAACTATGTCATTTCAGAAATTCTTAGCCTGGTAAGTCATCCCTTTATCAATCTGCCTGCACAAATCATCCTGTCTGCAGTCTTGCTCAACCTCCTGACTTGGGGGTGTGGGGAGTGGGAGGAGGGGAAAGGAGCTTTGTTATCTAAACTTAGTTTTTTCTAGTCTGGCTGCTTGCATAGCATGAATGTTCAGCTTCATTCCTAAAGGGATGTTTCAGCCTCACTCCTGTGGAGGGCTGTTTTGCTTCCCTAATAGATCATCTGATCAGACACCAGCATCAGATGCTGTCAAGCTGTTTTTTTGCTTCCTTGTGTTCCTGACAACTTGTGTTCCTTTTTAAAAAGGGCTCTTCAAAAGAGAGAGGGAAATGATGGAAGAAAAAAAAAACATAAATGTCAGTAACTTAGCTTTTGTTGCCTAAAAAAGCCATGGACCTAATTTTTGACAGTTCTGTCGTGATGAACTCACATCTTCTGCTCTTTAAACTAACATGGGGGGAAAAAATCATGTATGCACTTATATGTCAGTTTGAACTGTACTTCCAAATGGAATTTTATACATAGATAGTTTAGGATGCCTAATTTGTATTTTGCTTATTCACAGCTCAATTAGCAATTATTCATGTGCCCAATCAAGATTCAAATATTGCAAAATCTTATAGACAATCAGGATTGGGGTTACAAACAAAGGTAACTAAAAATAAAAGCAACATGTACTTCCTCTTATCACTGACCATCTGAATGATAGTAAAGTATAATACCCATCTAAATCAAGACAAATGGTATCAGTTAGCTGCCATGACAACCTAATGCAGACATTTAATTGCTGGATTTGCTGTGGTATCTTGTTTTGCTATAATACTATCTTTGCACTTCATCTTCAGTTAAGTCATTCCTGGTCTAATGGCCAAATAAGTCAGCACTAGATAAGATTTATGTAGAAAATAAAGGTGTGTGCTCCCCTGTGAATATTTGGGGAAAGGAGAAGTCAGAAGACAAAATAACAGAGTTGGAAGGGGCCTTGGAAGTCTTCAAGTCCAACCCCCCTCCTCAAGCAGGACATCCTATATCAGTGATGGCTAACTTTTTTGCCATCGTGTGCCAAAAGTGGGGGGATTGCGGGGGAGGGGTGTCACGCGCATGTGCCCACACCCATAATTCTATGCATCCCGACCCCCGCACATGTATACACAACCCCCCTGCTCTCCCCCCACTTTTGGCACCCGATGGCACAGTAGGCCCGGTAGGCCCATTTTTTCACCCTCCCCAGGCTCCAGACACTTTCTAGGAGTCTGGGGAGGGTGGAAATGGCCTTCCCCACCCCGCAGAGGCCCTCTGGAGGCCAGAAATGGCCCGTTTGCTGACTTCTTATGATCCATCCACACTTCAAACGGAAGGCCCATTTTTTGCTCTCCCAGGCTCCAGAGCCTTTCTAGGAGTCTGGGAAGGGTGGAAACGGTCTTCCCCACCCCCTAGCCCCTGAGGCCCTCTGGAGGCTGGAAACAGCCTGTTTCCCGACATCTGTGGGCCCAGAAGGCCCAGAAATCAGCTGGCTCACGGAGCTGAGCTCATGTGCCCACCGATATGGCTCCGTGTGCCACCTGTGGCACGCGTGCCATAGGTTCGCCACCACGGCCCTATATCATTCCAGACAAGTTGCTGTCCAGTCTTTTCTTAAAAGCCTCCATTGATGGAGCACCCACAATTTCTGAAGACAAGTTTTTCCACTGGTTAATTGTTCCCAATGTCAGGAAATTTCTCCTTAGTTCTATGTTGCTTTTCTCCTTGAATAGTTTCTCTCCATTGTATTTTGTCTTGCCTCCTGGGACTTTGGGAAATTTTGTAGCAAAGATGTTCAAAGTTGTTCAATCTTATGTTCAAATTAACACTTAATGATAAACCTGTATGCTAGGAACACATCTAATTTGTTTTTGTCTACATTGTATCTGTGTGCATTGAGTTGGGTTTTTTTTCCTGAACACAGCAGTAGCTAGCCATATCAATTTCCCCTACCAAATTTGGTAGAGCTCGTATAGGTAGACTGCTTGTGAAAGCAAGCAATTAGTCTAGCATACTTCAAATAGATTGACAGGGATTTAGGCTTACTTCACATATCCTGCTGTTTAAAACAAAGAAATCATGTGTGAAGAGATGAAAGGCAATTCTTGAGAAATGCTTCAATTCCTGTTGTACCGGAACACATCCTTTATTAATGTATGTTAGAATTAAATTGTGAGTTCTACTAAATATAGAAGCCGTTTTTTAAAACATTTCCTAAAATTTGTTCTCTGCAAATGTTGATGAGAATATATTTTCATGTTCAGTTAATATTTTTCTCTAAAAAAGTGATAATCAACACTAATGACTTTCTGGCATTTAAAAATTTTAAGGTCATACTGTACAGGTGATATGCTTCACACTTAATATGCAGCAACAGTTTAAACTGGATCCTCTATCACTATTTATGTATTACATTTTTAGTTATTTTTAAAATTATATTTACACTGCTTGACTCTTAGTGACTCTGAGAAGTTAGGGTACTCTGATTACATAAGAACTTGCTAGTAGCTTACATTAAATCCAGTGATAAAACAGCAATTTTATTTTGGTCACCCTTCCAAAAACTATCGGGGAAGATGACATTTGAATTTCAAGATAAGGTGTTCTATAGAGATAAAATGTATTAAAATATTTCCGTGCTTTCCACATGCATAGAGAAGTGTAATGCCCCTAAGTGGAAACAACACACTAGATTGTTTAAGTTTACTTGAAATAGGTAGTCCTACAATTGCTAGATCTGTAAGGTTTTAAAGGTAAGAAGTAGAACCTGAAAATAATTCTTCAAATTGTATTGTACCAATTCAGGACTCTCAGTACCAAGATGGAATTCTCACCTCACAGAAGGAAGGCCATTCTATTCCAGTTGCAATTTCTGAGTCATTTCCAAAGACATTACCATGTAGAGTTTGTTAGAGTCATAAGGTAGAAAGGCTGAGTAATAATTGCCAGGGTATCTTCCTCCAAGTAAGGCTGCACCTGGTGTAAAATCCCGTGTGTCCACTTCTAATCTCCAATCCCTATCCATGGCCTCCACTTCCTTATATAGCAATAGCTGAGTTGACCGAATTATGGACTTTCTTCTTCAGAGGGACTACAAACCCATCCAATGTTATAGCTAAATATCAAACAAAAACCAGAAAGCTTCTAGACAGACAGCATCTCTGTCCCATAGGGGCTCAGTCCTTTCCAGTCTATCATGTTCACCAGGCTGTCCCTTCTCACTTTTCTTTTCCATGTCCAGATTTCCACAGGATCCCAGGCCAAGATGGCAATGTAATCTGAATACCATCACTATATTGATGATACTGTACCCCAAATAGTGTGATCACTGAAAGGACTTCAAAACACACAGATTCAGGCTTGCCAAGCTTTATATTTGCCATAAAAGGTAAAGGTTCCCTTCGGACATACAGTATGTGCTAGTCGTTCCTGACTCTAAGGGGCGGTGCTCATCTCTGTTTCAAATGGCTTTTGAAACCATTTGAACCAGTGCTCTTTCCAGCACTTTCCGAAGACGTCTCCATGGTCATGTGGCCGACATAACTAAACACCACAGGCACATGGAACACTGTTACCTTCCCACCAAAGGTGGTCCCTATTTTTCTACTTGCATTTTTATGTGCTTTCGAACTGCTAGGTTGGCAGAAGCTGGGACAAGTAACGGGAGCTCACCCTGTTATGCGGCACTAGGGATCGACAAGCTCAGCGTCTTAACCACTGAGCCACCACATCTCCTATATTTGCCATGTAATGTAATACATACTACAGAAGTCAAATTTTCTGAATTGCAGTCAAATTCAAGTCTTGCGGTCAAATTCACATTATATCCCATATAGGCCTATATGGGATATACTGCTAAAAAGTTCCCAGTTCCCTGGTGGTGATCTTGCTACGCCTTAGTGCTGAGGAATGTTTACAAAGTCTGTAAAATGTAATATAGTCTGCAAAGATTTTGTTAAGGAGTAACTCTTTGAAGCAAATAAATTCATTTTTCCACTGTCAAAGTTATACAAGCCTGATCCCCATCTCATTGTTTCTTTTCTTTTCATCACTGTGATCCTTTTTATGACCTGTCTCCTTCTCCTAGATTACCTGAATATATTAAACATTGTTTCTAGGGCCCACTGGCCCCTTTTTTTCTTAGAGCCATTGACTTCCACTACAGTTATCAAAGTATCTTCTCTTCTCTGCATGGTCTGCTGAACTTCCTAAGCTCATCCATAATCCTGCCAATTCCCTTCTGTGAAGCCCCCCCCCCCCTTCTGCTGCCTTTGCACAGCAATCTGAGTGACTAGATCAATTTTAGGAGCGGGCCTGACACAGCTGTGCACTTTGTACATATTGTGCCAGAGCATGTGAAACAACATTTCAAAAATAAAATTCTGAAGATGCTACATAACAGGCATTGGGGGAGAAAACCTGCAATGGAGCTGGTGGGAAAATTTCTGAACAAAGCAAGTATCTCTGGGGAAATGTTAGTTTGCTGTCTTTGTCTCAGAAAAGCAACAAGACATAACATTTGTATGTTCTTATAGGTCAGCCGTCCAGATGGTTAGGCCTCTCTAATAACTCTCACTCGTCATGTCAGGGGAATGATAGGAGTAAAATTTAGAGTGTCTGCTAGGAAGTAAAGCTCAGTACCTCTGCAGAGTATTAGATTAGGGAACAGCTAAAATTTATATGCAGGGAAGGCTTTGAATCCAATTGAGTGTTTTGAAAGAATGAGCAACAATGAAAACATCCAAAACAATAGAATGGGACTTCTAACAACACAGAATCCAGTCATCCATCAAAAATAAAACTGTCTCATTCACTTGGGAGCTACTAGTCAGATGAATCCTTTGTGGGTTCACCTGTTTCTGGAAAGCCATCTCATATTCTACCCAGAATTTTTGGGAGTTGGGTGGCTATAATAAATCATAATCATAATCACAACTCCATAGCCTCTTTTTCATGTTTTTCTCTTTTTGTCTTTGCATTTCTTCCAGAAGTTTCTCCTGTTTTTCTTGTCCTCTGGCATCTTTTTGTTACCTTAATTATACAGTTTCTTTAGCTCCTTTTTAAAATTAGCTGTGCAGCCTCCACCAGTAATGTCATTCTGAATACTAGTGGTTTCTGTCAATATAGGTAATTCCAAAACTAAGATGAGTCTCAAAATTTCCCACATGGCCAAACTAGATAGAGTATCATATTTGAATCCACCCTTCAGACAAGTTGCACAGTGTTCTATTTTGCTCGTTTCCATCCTTCCTAAATCTCTTGCAGTCTGAGAAAATATATAAATCATGCTTCTTTTCTAGAATTATGTTATCCACAAATTAAGAGTAATTAATCTGTACTGTTATCAGTATGTGGATTTCTCTTACGTATAATTAATCTTATAATTTTAGTTACAAGAACTAAATTCTGTTTTTAATGCAAAGAAAAACTTCCAAATGTTGGTTTGATGGCAGGACCAAGTTTTCCTTCAAAGAATACATTCAAACTGAGGCTGAACAGCCATTTGCCAGCCATGTTTTAATTCCAGAGTAGAGTGGGATGTGGATTAATGATTTAAAAAGACCCCTTCCAACTATATTTCTATGATGAAAGTTGCCTTCATCATATAAAGAATGTTTGTTCCTTATATTGTGTATGCATTTTTGTTTTCTAATGGGTATATTAAAATTAAATTAAATTATTTTGGTCCCAATGATTTGGATCCCAGATGTAAATTTCTAGAACTGTTTTCATCATGGGAAGAAGTTTTAAATATTATATTATTTCTCTCCTTTCTCCTTCCTAAATGCTCTATCCTTGAAGTCAGGAATGAAGGCCTTTGCTAAGCATCCAATAGCATTAAATATTGCAGCTACTAAGCATTCCTTCCTGCCATATCTGCCTAATATAGTTTTGTAACAAGTTTCTTAATTTGTAATAGTATATGTAAGCTTCTAAGACAGTCCCTGTATGCCTTCTGCCATAAATCCACCCCACCAGTATGGGCAGTGGTGGGATTCAAATTTTTTTACTACCAGTTCTGTGGGCATGGCTTGGTGGCCATGGCATGGCTGGGTGTACCATGGCTTGGTGGGAGTGGCAGGCGAAGGATACTGTAAAATCTCCATCCCCTCCCCACTCCAGGGGAAAGATACTGCAAAATTCCCATTTCCTCCCAATCAGCTGGGGCTCAGGAGGCAGAGAATAGATGGGGATGGGGCTAGTCAGAGGTGGAATTTACCGGTTCTCCGAACTATTCAAAATTTCCGCTACTGTTCTCCAGAACTGGTCAGAACCTGCTGAATATTACCTCTGAGTATAGGTCAGGAAGAACTAGAATGAGAAGCAGGGTCTGGATTAGCCTTAGAGGAGTTTAATGATGTAATCCTATTTTAGTGTACAACAGTGTTGAGTTGCATGTTTTATATAACAGTGTGTTATGCAACAATTCTAGAACCTCCAACTTAGTTTGAGACTCAGAACTCACTGGATTTTTGCAAGAACAATCAGAGCATGGGTCACACTGTTCCCATATGGCAACCTGTCTTATTTCACCAGAAGACGGTAAGAATGATTCCAGTTGCATGGATAAAGAAAGGTCATGTCTACATCCTCACTGCAACTGAACAAACATTCTTCAAACAAGACACTTTGTTTGAGCTCTTTTATCCATTTGTATAAAAAGAAATAAGTCCTCCTAGAGTAGAACCAGATGGTTTGAACTGTGAGCAAGCATTTTGTTTTTCCCCTCAAAAATTCAGATGACAGCTTTGGAAACATTTTGGTTCAGATAGTCTACATACTATTTGGTCTATGTTGATTGTCTTCCCATGATAATCAATTCAGGGAAAGTGTACATTTGGACACTTCATGTACTTTCATTTCAATTGTATACCTAGCAGTAAGAGATGAAACTAATCAACACAATTAATGAAAAACAAAGATTCTTTCCAATCAGTCCTTGAAACATAGTAACTGCATTAGAATGTCCATACAGATTTTTGGCAGGAATTCACAAGGATTGGGGGTTTTTTTTAATAATTGTCCTCTTACAGGATTTTTTTTTTTAAACTTACTGATCCATTCTGTAATCCAGTGATGTTATCTGCCAGTTTGGGGTTTGGCACCATCAATATGCTGATGTTACCCAGTTACATCTTTTAACCTTGGGCCAGCTAGGTTGTCAATTGTTGCCCCAGTGCATGGAGGCTGTGTGGATTTGCATTGGGAGGAATCATCTCCATCTTAATCCTACCAAGACTAAATTGCTATAGATGTTTGAACTACCAAGATCTAGGGATATTCTATCTTTACCTTGGATGTGGTAGCACTTTATCCTTGATACACAATCTGGAGGCCAGCAAGTTTGCTTAAAGAAGGCCAGGCTTTTGGGCAACTCCATCTGGTACATCAGTTATGCCCTTTCCTAGATCAGAAGAACCTTCAGGCAATGATTCATGCCCTTCAGGCAGAAACTCATTGTAGTCAATTTGGTTTGACTACTGCAATGCTATCTATGTGGGGCCAGCCAGAAGCTTCAACTGGTCCAGAATGTCCATGCAACACCCATGCTTCCAAAGCTGCATCAGCTTGCTTCCAGGTGCAATTCAAGATATGTTTGTTATATATAAAGCCCTACATAATACAGGGCCTGATTACTTGAAGGATTTCCTGTTTCTTATAAATTCTGATTGACTGATTTGATCCTATAGTGTTGGCATGCTTCAGTTTCCTTTGATTAACAATTCCAGGACCCTGGAAGTGCATCTTGCCTGTAGCAATATCTGTCTTTTAGAATAAGGTTGCCCTCCAAGATCTAGAGAATACTCTGTTCTCATTTAGAAAATTCATGAAGACTTGGGTGAGTGAGACCCTTTGTTTCATTGTTCTTGCTATTTTTTTTGTTTTTATTTTTTAATGTTTTGTCGATTTTATTGTAAATTTTTCATTTGATTGTTGTGAGCCACTCAGAATTGTTGAGAGTCAGATAACTTATTATTATTATTATTATTATTATTATTATTATTATTATTATTATTATTATTATATAATTAAATTATTATTATGGCAGTAGCAATAGCAACAGCATTTAGACTTATAAACCACACCATAGTGCTTTACAGCACTCTCTGGGTAGTTTACAATGTCAGCATATTGCCCCCAGCAATCCGGATCTACTTTTTACCTACCTCAGAAGGAAGGAAGCTGAGTCAGCCTCAAACTCCGACAGGATCAAACTCCAGGCTGTGGGAAGAGTTTACCTGCAATGGTGCACTTTACCCAACCACTGCGCTACCAGGCCTCCTGTATTATCTGCATGCCAGTTAGTCTTTTCTCTAATTAGATTTATCAAAAGTCAGTCAGGACTTGCCTAATCCATACTTGCCATGTATGCCAAGTAGGGTAAGTATGGCAAGCACACAATTTGTCCATTTTTGGACAAGAAAAGAAAATAACAAAACATTAACATTTTTAGGTTTGATACTGAAGAGAGTGTACACAAGAGAAGACACTAGGATAATTATATTCATAAAAGTTTACTAATAAAATCTTAAAACTTCAGCATCAGCATTAGCAAGATACCTCCCATCTCTCTCTCTCCCTCTCCCTCTCCCTCTCTCCCTCTCTCTCTCTCTCTCTCTCTCTCTCTCTCTTTATCTCTCTCCCTCCATCCCTCCCTCCCTCCCCCTCTCTCTTTTACACACACACACACACACACACACACACACACAGAGAGAGAGAGTGGGGGTGAGCTAAAAGTAGCAACAAAGAGGAAATTCAGTGGAATTGAATCACAAAATGGTTGTTTTTCCCATCCCTACTTATGGGAAATTACTTAGTTTATGCATCTACAAAGGAAGGTTACATATTACTGGGGGTTAGCTTCATTGTTAAGTATCTAGTAGGTATTGGGCATCTAGTCAAGACAAGATTGGGAAGTGTATTTTTTAAGAGCACCCAGAGTTCAGTATAAAATGAGAAAGTATATAAAAGTTTTAAATAAAATCTCACAGCTCACAAGTGTGAATAGAAACACAAAATGGTTGTTTGTGCAATCTGTCTTCCTAGTGTTAATTTAAAAATGTGGGTCAATCACAGGACAACTGCATTGGATGTAGATTGTTCTGAAGGAACTGTCTTTGATTTTTCCTCAAATTAGGGGATGAAGCTTTCTGCTATAAATCCAGAGTTCAAACAAAAAGGAGACATACTTAAATCTATTGAACTAAATGAAATAAGCAATGTTTTATATTAGATTAAGTCTTATTTCCCTGTTGGTGTTAGGTTAGATTAACCTTGAAAATTTAGAGCTATACTTTTCTAGAAAACAATTGCAAGAAGGCATTTATTATTCACTGTTTATAAATGAAGAACTTTTCGGACTAATGTACACTAAAGGAGGAAGATGACATCTATGATTGCAGGAATCTAAACATCATGGAGATCCATATTTTTCTAATTAACATCCAGGATAAATTGAAGACATTTAGAGCTAGTCCCTTACTAATTTCTCTTTTTAATCCGGGTAATCCATTGAACCTTTTAACACACATTTCTGCATTATATGAATATTTAGGGAAAATGTCACTTTTAAAATATGAGTCCAACAAATAGTGATCAACTCTCACCATAACTCTGACAATTAAGTCAGAGCCAAACCAGATTTAATTTCACTATTCATTAGTTGCTTGAGTACAGCCAAAGAAACCAATTGTAAAATGAAACTCTAGGTAGATGGTTCATGGTTGGAATTATCATAAGTAAATAAATATAGTATGTTTGTGTGTCTCTGACACATATATTTCTGCATATTTCACTTTATTTCTTAATCCATGAGTGACTTTATAACAACAGTGTGTGTAGCCAGAAAAACAATTCATTATAGCAACTGGTTAAGGAGAATGATGTTAAAATTGTATTGTTTGTACTGACTATAGAAACATGGCAAAATACCAATCAGACATGGGGAACAGAAGATAGTCAAAAATAAAGCGAACATGGAAGCCTAAATGATTATGCAAAAATGAGTTTATACGATTATTTATTTCAAATGATTCTTGTAAGGATAAATCAACATGGAATTGGATGCATGTTGTACATGAAAGGCGGCATCATCAGACTTAGCTATAAATATTTAAAATATATTGACAGAAATTCTTTGTTGTGTAGACAAGCATTCCATTTCAGAAACTAAAAGTGAAAATAGGGGTGTAGAGTCAAACTGTTTTGTTGTTGTTGTTGCTGTTTTATTCATACATAAACAATAAGCAGATGGAGAAGAAGGAAATAGAGATGAAGGCAACAAGGATAAAAAATGCAGTCTGTTCACTTAAATGTACTAAATGTAAGTAATTTAAATGCTAACTTAAATACAAAGCCACCCAGGGTCACCTTGAGGACAGATGGGCAGTAAACAAATCTAATAAATAAATAAATTTGATTGTAGTCAGGGATAAAGATCAGTCATCTTTCCTTTCTGTCAGATTTACTCTTTCCATCCAACTCTAAAGGAACACGTGAAACATGTTGGGAAATTAATAGATGTATAAAAAATTCTATTCTCAGCTCCTGGAATGCTTTTTCATAACCTGATTTACCCTATTGTTTGATTTTTTAAAAAATAAAATTTTATTTTTACTTTTACCTTGTCTTTTATTTTTATCTTGTCAGTTAAGTGGATTGTATGTTGGACAATGGGTCTTTAATAAAAATAATGAAATGGAAAAAATCACATTTATAGTCTGTGTTTTTCTTTAGAAGATGAAAAAGCTGTACAAATTCACATAAAATACAAGTGTACAGGTTATGTCCTTGGACAGATACGTGTTTGGGAGAATATACCCCTATATGTGTATTTTTGCACAATATTCCATTGTGCATGCAGAAATCAGGTCCTGGTGCCTTCTGCAAAATCTACATATAGAATATTTTTTGATCCAGTAGATAAATGAAAAGTTAGCAATTCACCCAAATAATCTTTGAAAATGTACCCAAAGGGTAAGATCTTAGGAGACTGGAAGGAAGGAGAAACAAAGTCCAAAGCACAAACAGAGTTCCAGCTTCACGTCAAAAAGTTTAGACAATTGTTTAATTGTCAACAATTAAACAACAATCCCAATTCCGTATATGCTATATGCTTTCTTGTCATCTGTTTCTTCTAACGTATTTGGTGTTTGAACTTTGTGCAGCATAATATGATGTGCTGTACAATAAGTAGAGACTGACTTTGGCCAGACAACAATGACATGAGAAGCTAAAATTTAAAACCATATGATTGTTCTTAATTTACAAATATATATTTTAGTGTGAAATGGGGAAAAATAAAAATCAACCTGAAGAATATAAGATCTCAGCAATTTTGTAAAAGTGTTACCCCAAAACAATTGAGAATTAAAAAAAAAAAAAGTAGGGTTTTAAGAACAAATAATAATAAATGCAGGACAATGAAAATTGATATATAACGGGATGGTATGCAAGAATCCTAAATTAGGCTACAAGTTGTTCCAACATTAAGAGTGTTAGCTCTTCAAAATATGAAATGTCCAAGCAGTTAACAATTAGGAAGCATTAATGCACTATTTCAACAAAGACTGTTTTTTTAAAATGGCAAATCATAAATATTCCAATAAGGCAGAAATTCTCAAACTTTGCAATGCTGTGACGTCCTAAAATTTCAAATAGGATTGATTTTTCTCATTCTTTTGATGCCACAAATTTGAGAATCTCCTTTAAATAATATAGTTAAAATGAAACTCTTGAGAAATGTGGTTTTGGACTGTAAGATTGACAGGAAAAAATATATATATAAAGCTCCCTTTGAGCTGGATGTCAGTTCTTAATAATAAAAGGTTAGAAAATGTGGCCCTGTTCTCTTTACTGAGAGAACTGAAGACATAAAGAAAAATAGCTTGATATTCCATGTGATGTAAATGGTCAAAGCACAAGTGCTTGAAGGTTTCTCCCTCCCATCCACCCTTTATTTAACTCTTTCAGTCTTTTAATATTGCTGATAGAGCACACAGAAAAAAAAGTAAAGGCTTAACTAGTTAAGAGACATCATCTGAAATCCTAGATTCATTGCCACAATTCTGCTTAGAATTATTATTATTATTATTATTTATTAAATTTATACCCCGCCCTTCTCCCCGAAGGGACTCAGGGCGGTGAACAGCCAAGAATTAAAATAACATGCAATATAAAAGTTAAAATAATTAAGAATGAATTAAATTAAACGGCCACCCCAATTTAAAACCCCTAGCAATACAATTAAAAACCCCTAAAACCTATTCAGGCCAGGCCGGCTTGCTGAAATAAAAACGTCTTCATGGCCTTACGGAAAGTGCGGAGATCCGGATCGGCCATATTCCGGGAGGTAGCTCGTTGAATTAATGAATTAAATTGAATTAATGTAATACAATTTTGTGCCCAGAGTCTTCCTGAATTGATAGTACAGTGGTTTAGTGCACCCTGTTATTAACACAGCTGCCTGCAATTTCTGCTGGTTCGAATCTCTCCAAGGCTCAAGGTTGACTCAGCCTTCCATCCTTTCTAAGGTAGGTGAAATGAGGACCCAGTTTGTGGGGGCAATAAGCTGACTTTGTATAAAATATACAAAAGAATGAAGGCTATTGCTTAATGCATTGTAAGCCACCCTGAGTCTCCGGAGAAGGGCGGCATATAAATCAAATTAAAAAAAAAAATTAAATATATGGATACATTATAAACTGAGAGAAATTTTCATGCATAAACCCCAATTGTACGCATCCAATTCTATTAAAAGAAATATATAACAATTAAATTCTTCATTAGGGACTTATGTCCCAGTATTTTACTTCAATTAGAGCAACTAAGCCAAAAAATCTCCCCCCTTCCCCCACCCCCTGCCTGGGTGTCCAGCTGGGTGTCCAGAAACCTTGGAAAGGGATTCCATTAAGATTATGATTTTGGCTATAATGCAAAGCTTGATCCCTGTCAGACACACTCTGGACATTCCCACCCGCTCTGCCTGGAGAAGCAGGAAAAATGTGAATTTATAACTTAGCTGCTGTAACGTGTACAAATACTTAACAACTGGTTCTGGGAAACTTTCCAGTGTAAGGCAAAAAAGGATAACTGAAAAGGCATGACAAAGTTCTAAATAATTTTGTATGGTCTGAGGAACATGGATAGAGAAATGATTGCTCTCCCTCAGGATACTACAACTATACAAGTACCCATGGTCACTTAAGGAACCTGAACGACAATCACTAAGGATAAATGAAATAAAATACCTCTTATTTTTAAATGAATTCATTTTTATTTATTTATGACATTTATCTGACCGCCTGAAAACAATCAGATCCCAGATTTCTTGCAAAATTTACGTAACAAAAATAGAAAAAAAAAGTTATAGTACAGTTACTTAAAATTGAAATTAAGCTAAAATGCTAAAATTATAGATTTATGGGAAAATAACACTTCATTATATCATTAATCCTCAAAAATTAGAAGAACTATGGAAATCTATTCTTTCACCTGTTTCTAGGATCGATGAGGATGGGGTCCTGGTTTGGGGAGCTGTTCCAGAGGAGCCCCCATTTTGTAATACCTACTGGTAGGCTAGCTCTTTTAGCAAGCATTTTCTAGAAGCCTAACAACAGACAGGAGCTATCAAGAAAAAGGATGTACTAGATACTAAATTATAGTAAGATTCTTCTTCACACCACATAGTCTTAGTCTATGGAATTTTTTTCATGACAAAATATAATGATATCCATTAGCTTTGATGGCTTTCAAACAAGCAAGTTAGGCAAAGTTAAAGCTATTAATGATGACTAAATGACATCCATTTTTGCTCAAATCTTATTTACTTCACAACATTGTTGTAAAGCACTCCAGTATGAGTATCATATAATAAAGCAAATTGTAAAATTAAAGTAATTGTTAACAATGATAGACAATATTACACTATTAGATGTACACTATCTGCAAACTTTCTCTGGAATCTAGTATAACCCTTCCAAGACACTCTGAAGCAAATCCTTCCTGAGGTAATAGCTTGTATTATTGAATTATGATTTGACTGAAGAGATAGATAAGACATTCATTAGGCTCAAAATTTTATATGAACCAATTTCACTTTTAAACTAATACTAAAGTTCTTACATTTTTCTGAACTTTGTGATACAGCTTCTTTGATCAAAAAATGTGTATATAGCATATATATATAGGAAACTGCAAATAAAATAAGTGCACTTTAGTCTGTATATCTCCCAAAGGGTTTCTTTATGCAGTGTATTAATTTTATACACACTTCAAGCTTAACATTTGGCTGTGAAAGTCCTTTTGTGTTGTCATTTAAATGTTATTTCCTTCTTCCGTGAGGAGAGAAAATATTATTACTGCAGGCCAGGAATGAAAGCAAAGAGTTTGCCATTCCATTTAAGCCATCTCTTCTGACAGGCTCTGTAAAATCACTTGAAAACTTTGGAAGGCCATGTTCTGTGAAAGATATTAAATCTGTCATAGGAAGTATGGACTCAAAAGGTTGAAAGTCATTTCAGAAGTAGATATTTGCTTTGGAAAGCTTTGGGTCCAATCATATGCCCTATCCTCTCAACTGATATTTATTGGGAAGACTGCTAAGCTTTGATATCAGCCTTTGCTTTCCAACATAATCAACTCTCTGTAAGGACGTAGTGGGATTAGAAGCCATGGCTTGGTTTGATCAGCTTATTTTATGTCTGCATGTAGGAAAGAGTTGACAGAGCTTGAGAAAACGAATTGCATTTCATGTTAACTCATAGAGTTGATTTGAAGATGTGGAGTTAAACATGCCTCCCCTCCCCGCCTCTAACCTCAAAAACAAAAAACAAAACTGAATCAAAATCTCTCCTTGCCTAAAAGTACATCAGACGAATCTTGTAATGGGACTTTTTGATGACAATGAAATTAAAAAACAAAAAAAAACAAAAACTGGAAATCATTTTAATGTAATTTACAGACACAGACAATGTTAGAAATAAGTATTATCCCATTATTTGGAAAACAGCAAAATTAAATCCTTCAATTTAATTGAAACCAAGATCAAAGAGTTCTTTAAAAAAATGAGTTGTCTGGATATCAACAGTGAAACTGTTGCTAAAATGAAGACAGTATACTGCAGAGGGAATATATCAATGGCTCAACAGTGATATTTATGATTTTTATTTTAAGAACATTAAGAACAAATTTATATAATTTAACTGGAGAGTTTGATTCACACAGTCAGTGGTGGGATGCTGTCAGTTTAACAACCGGTTTGGTGATTGCGTGCACCTAACGAGCGCTGCACGCATGTGTGCAGTTTTACAAATACTAACCTTCTGTGTTTCCACTTGGGAGTGACAAAGCTGGTTCACTCCGAGCTGATAGTCGGAGCTACCAGTTCACCCGAACCGATCTGAACCAGTAGAATCCCACCCCTGCACACAGTGGCCACATAGACACTGTAGTATGGTTCATAATAAATTCATCCATATTCAGAATTCTGCATTAACATGCTAAAGGAGGTTTGCCTATATTTTCAGATTTGTTAATGTAACTTTAAAGAAAGAGCTAGTATTCCTGATTGTACTTCTTGTCTGAACTACTTCACAAGGCTAACATTAGTCTTGCAAGTCTGCAAATACCCCTCCTGTCCCTCACTTTTTATCCTTCTAAAAACTAGAGGGGTTTCCTTCTGAGATACTGTTGCCACCTCTTTCTTCTCTTCCTTCTGTTGGACTCAAAATTCACTTATAATATTGTTACCTGGGCTATGACTTTTCCTCATGTCTCCCGAGATCATTCCCACATATCATTACAGTTTTATTCATTCTGGAGTAGCAAAAGCAAACAAAAGAATGAAATCTCAATATTTTGGGATACATAGACAATGGTTAAATCCATTGTCCATGCACACTACATAGACAACTGGGTCAAATAATGTTATTCTTTTTGGGAGGCAGAGAAGGAGGTGGAGGGAGGGTGCAATGGGCACTAAAAACAACCTTGAGGAACAGGAGAAATAACCAAACCAAGGCAACAATCAGATAAAAGAATCAAAATCATAGAATCATAGGGCTGAAAGGGACCTTGTTGGTGTTCTAGTCCAATCCTCTGCTCAATATGCCAACTTCTTCCATCTTCAAGAAATGGTGGTGGAAACATTCAACAATGGAGCGCTTACATCTCCAGGAGGCAATCTGCCCCATTGATTAATTGTGCTAACTATCAGGAAATTTCTTCTTAGTTCTAGGTTAGATCTTTCTTAAATGAGTTTCCACCCACTGCTTCTTGCCCTGCCCTCAGTCAAACCTCTCTTCTCTATGACAGTCCTTTAAGTACTGGAAGACAGCTATTATGTTAGCCCCTAATTCTTCTCTTTGATAGACTAGACATACCTGGTTTCCTTAACTGAAGGGTCTGCAACCCATGGTTCAGGAGCCGCATGTAGCTCTTTCATCTTCTGCTACAGCTCCCTGTCACTCAAAATATGTATCACAACTGCCAATGTGAGACACCTGCCGGCACGTGATTTATTGAGGTTTTCAACCCATCTTTTTTTTCAGAGTTCAAAATGTTTTTGCTGCATGCAGAAATAAAAATTTGTTTTCTCTGTAGCAGTTCATTGATTTCATAAATGCAACACTATAGTTTTTTATACATAGCATAAATGTAAAAAATGATATATGCAGTGTTATCATCCTTTTAGATGTCAAAAGGGTTTTGTGACTCCCAGTGTTTTCTTTTCTGTGGGAAATGGGTCATTGAATGTTTAAGGTTGATGACCCTTGCCTTAACTGTTTATCATATGTTTTAGCCTCCAGATCACTTATAATTTTATAATGTTCTCAGTACATTTTCAAGGGTTTCAACTTTTTTTTTTTTTTTTTTTTGGCATTCTGTTAACCAGAATTGGATGCAATATTCCAAGTATGACCTCTCTAGTGCAGTATATGCATTATTATCACTTTATTATGATCTGGATGCTATCTCTCTGTTGATGTAGCTAGGACTGCATTGGCTTTTTTGCCAGTGTAGAACAGTGCTGGCTCATAATTAAGTGATGGTCCACTAGGACATCTATGGTAGATCTGTCTCACAGTTAATACTGTTGAGCCATATATATCTGTGCATTTGATTTTTCTTGTCTAAATAAAGGACCTTACTTTTTTCAAAAGAAAGAATTTTGAGTCTGAGCAAAAATGTAATGTGAGTAACCATCTCAGAAGTAAGTTCTCATTAGGATCAGAGGGGGTGGGGAAGAGCGCAATTAAACTTGTAAGATTCTGTTACTGTTGTCTTATAATAAAATAATACTGCCATTCATAACTCTGGTAACCCAGTGTGGTCTACCTTGAAGGACTGACGAAATGAAAGGAACCCAGGATAGGTTTTTCAAGGAATGAGAATAGCCAGACTACTGATACCAGTTTATTATCTCATATAAGCCTGAGAATCACGTGGCAGAAACACAATAAGAAATTATTTCTAAAATTAAATCACAGTTGAGATTCCCTTTATACCAAGGCTTTAGATTATTCAGGAGTTCCAAAACAAAATATTGGCAGTTACAAAATAATTGTCTCTAGACTATTAACTACAAAGTGTCCTCTACCTTGATATTTTTTCCAACAGTGATTGCTGATCTAAATACAGGAAAGCCTATGATGATTAGCAAAAAAATAGATTCTGTAAAAATTGTTTTATTCTAAGCCAAATTCTGATCCAACACTTTGATGCTGCATTTATGTATGAAGATGGGCTTGTTCCAGAGAGATTGTCTCATGCTTTCAAGAGACAGTTAGAGGAAATATGTTAAAGCACTAAAGAGCACACCCATCAACTTTCTCTCCCTCCCTCTCTCCCTCCCCCTTCCTTCCTTCCTTCCTTCCTTCCTTCCTTCCTTCCTTCCTTCCTTCCTTCCTTCCTTCCTTCAATATAATAATTTCAGCTATGGAGTGACCATGCAGTCATAACATCAGTAATGGCCAGGAGAGAGAGGGATAAGAGAGATATGAAATAATGGAAAAAAACATTCATACTAAAAAAAGAATTATGTATTCCAAAACAATGACTTCTGTTCCATTAAAGCATCATTGGAAATAAAAGGAGTGTCAAAAAATCCCATCCACCCCCTTTTCATCTGTCAAGACAAATGTCACTCATTCATCTCATGTGTCAGATAGAACTTGTCAGGTTTGAATCAACATGCTGCAGCTATTATCCCTAACACTCACCATATGTCTCCAAGGAGAGAAAATGTGACATGTGACAGATCAACATTGATGAACAGGAAATGATAATGGGAACATGTGTTTTCCATCCCCACTGCCCATGGTATTTTGATAAAAGAGAGGACCGGAAATTTTAAATAAAAGAGCAACATGCAAAAGTAGCAAGTTATTCCTATTTTCTTTTCTTTTCTTTTTCTTTTTTCTTTTTACTTTCATTGGCAAATTGAAGTCAAACTGCAAAAATTTCTGTTGTTTTTAACAGGATTTCTACACATTCTGTCTCAATCACCAACCACTGATTTCATCTTCAACCAAGAGTGGCCATTATAACTATTGTTCAACAACATTTGGAGAGTGGTAGGCACCACTCAAACAAATGTTTCAGTAGATTTCAAGAATAGTTGTCAGTTGGGGAGTAGAGTCTGAAAGGGGTGTGATATCTCCATTTGTGCAGCATACACTAGATGTTTCAATACAATACAGTTATCTGGAAAACAGAAATCAGAAGATATATGAAACTTAGGTATCAAGTAAGAACTGCTCCCTGGAGGTTTTCTGAATGACAAAAGAGTTTTAGATGTGCACAGAGACCATTTAAAAATTAGTCTATTGGGGGACTTCCGGCGGTGACGTCATCACGAATGGGTGAGGAAACGGAGGCTCCGTCTCTGAAACCCAAATTTCCTCATTAATTGCTCTTTAGGGGCATTCCCGAACTTGGAGGGATCGGGAAACGAAAGAGGAATTCGCGAAGCCCCCTGGTGTTGCGCTGTCATCAGGGAGGTCGAGCGATCAACCTCTTAAATTGGTGGAGAAGAAGTCGGCCTTATCGGCGGACAGGAGGGATGGCGCCCGCCTAGATCGAAGCAAAAAGTGGAAGCAAATCCGAGTGACTGTCAGATAGATCACCTACAACAGAGACGGCAAATGGGACGCGCGAGCGAATCAGAGAAAGACAAGTGAGTTACAACAGCGGCGATACAAGAGGAGAAGGAAAAAAGGGGGAATAATTATAGCGCGGAAGAGAGAATCCCATAGAATGACTAAGCAAATATAAGAAAAGGAGAAATAGCGCTCGAAGCGGTCTGACTGCGGACCTTTACAGCTGATCAAAGGGAGCAGCCTGTGGACTTTGTGGATATAGAGACAAGCTGTTTGATCTTGGGAATTATAACTGATTCAAACCCCAAACATTGGAAACCGAATACAGAGACTGAAATACCGGACTAAGTGGTGAATTTCACGGATACAGAAGATCTGTCGGGATTTCGAACTCTGGATTTACAAATAACTTTGGATAATAAGAACTCAAGTTTAAAAAAAAAAAAGATTTGAAAATTGAATGCAGAGATCCGATGACTGGGAGAAGAAATTAAAAAAAAGACTGAGACGACACAGATTGCGTTTTTCATGATTGTGAAAGAACAGACTGAGAGAGGTAAAGCAAGAAGACAATAAGGACTAAAGAAAATAAAAATTAAGTGAATTATTAATTTTGAAATGTTTAATTAGTTAAAAAGTTTAATATTTGAAAGAAATATATAAGTTGACAATATTTTTATAGCTATAAATTGTATTGTGGAATTGTAGTTAGACAAGGAATTATTGTTAAAGCGAAAGACTGATTTTTATATATCTCTGAGATAGACTGATTGAAAAAGGGGGTAACTGAAAAGATTGCTAATTAGAAAATTAAGAAAACTAAATTAAAATCCTGATTGATAAGTAAATAGATTTATACTGTGAACAAGAATTAATTGCTTAATTGGGATAACTGGCAATATAATATAATATAACTATATATAAGTTGTGTGGTGTATAAGTAGTATTTGGAGGGGAAAAGAGATATTAAGGAATAACTTAATAATTGATGTTAAGGTTGGAAAGCTTTACACGAATATTAAAAATGTCTACAACATCCACCATAACAAAGACAGGGAAAAAACCTACAACTAGTACGTTAGTAATGACCCCTTCCCCCTCACAACAAAAAACAATAGATAGCATGATGGGGAAAGAAAAAGAAAAAGAAAAACTGGAAATGGCACCTAATGTAATACAAGATATGTTTCAAAAGATCCAGGAAACACTGCTTCAAACACAAGAAAAAATAGCTGAAAATCAGGAAGAAATGAGAACGTTCCATGCAGAGATCAGAAATGAATTAGGAGAAGTTAAGGAAGATATTAAGACCATGAAAGATAAAATTGGGGGCATTCAAAATTCTATAGCAGAAAATGAACAGAGAATTAGGAAAACGGAAACAAAAATAGATCATGTGGAATTAAAAGTAGAAGCAATGGAACAAAAAACCCTACAACTAAACAAAGAAATGTCAGATTCCTTGGCCATGCTCGAAATGGAAAAGGCCTCATACTTCTTGCGTTTTCAAAATGTCCCAGAAGAAAAAAATGAGGACTTAGAAGGAAAGATGGTGGAGATTATTGCAGGAATGACACAAAAAGAGCCAGAAGAAATAAAAGGACAATTGGAAGAAACTTATCGTGTACAAACAAATTATATAAGAAGACACAGATTGGCGAGAGAAGTCCATGTTAAATTTTTAAAAAAATCAATCCGAGATGAAGCCTATAAGAAATCTAGAGAAGAAACGGTGATCTATAATGGAAAAGAAATTATAATTTTAAAACAGATACCCCGAAGAGTAAGAAATCTACGACAACAATATCAGTTTTTAACACAACTACTGATCAAATACAAGATAATGTATAGATGGTTGCCAATAGAGGGGATCTTAATTACGTGGGAAGACAAAAGATATAAAATAGATACTCTAGAAAAGGCAAGAGAATTTCATAACACACATTTTAGACTAGAAGTAGAACAGGAAAGTAAGGAGGAAACAGATAGTAAAAGTCAAGAAGAAGAACCAACAGAAACAAAGGAAGAAAAAGAAATAAGACAGAGGCAAGAAAAAGAGAGAGAACAGAGAGAAGGTGCAAAACCTAGAGAACGGATGGAAACAAGAAACACCAAAAAACAGATATAATAGGCAATGGATGAACAGATCAAACTCTTTTCGGTAAACATTAATGGCTTAAATGCCCCAAAGAAAAGGAATCAAATTTTCACAAAATTACGAAAATTAGAAGCAGATGTAATATGTCTGCAAGAAGTACACATTCAAAAAGATTATCAAAAAATCCTAGAAAACCCCAAATTAGGAAAATTATATTTATCTCTGGCCCCAAAAAAGAAAAAAGGAGTAGTGATTTACGTAAAAGAAAAAATACAATCTAAACTAGTTTATACCGATGAGCAAGGTAGAGTGGTGATGGTTGAATTAGAAATAGGAAAAAGGAAAATGTTAATTGTAGGGATTTATGCACCTAACCAAAAACTACAGGTTTTTTTTAAAGACCTACATATAAAATTAGCAGAATTAGAATATGATGATATTTGTGTAATAGGGGATTATAATGCAATAGTAAATGCAAAGAAAGACTATAAAACTGGGAAAAAAAAACAAAAGAAAAAAGAAATACTTCCAAAAGAATTCTTTACTATGGCTGAAGAACTAAACTTGGCAGACGTATGGAGGGAAACACATGAAGAAGAGGCCCAATACACCTTTTACTCCCATCCGCATAACTCCTGGTCAAGATTGGACATGGCATGGATGACCCCAAGTATCAAAACAGAAGTAGAAAAAATTGAGATAGGCACAAACCAATGGGCAGACCACAATCCACTATTTATAAACTGGAAAGGGGAAAGAAGACGTAAGAGATGGACAATGAACCAAAGATTATGTAAAGAAAAAGAATTTAATTTGATGTTAGAAAAGGAAGTAAAAATATTCTTTCAGATAAATAAAATAGAGGAAACCTCTTTACAAAACACATGGGATACTTTAAAAGCATATATAAGGGGCCTAGTAATAGCATATACGAGGAAAAAGAATAAAGAGAAGAAAAAACAATTAGATAAATTAGAGAAAGACCTAAAACAAATAGAACAAAAACTCCAGGAAAAGCCCCAGAACAAAACAATAAAAGAAGAATGGGAAATGATTAAGCATAAATTGAATTTGATAAACCAAATAGAACTAGCCCAAAAAATAAAAATGGCGAAACAAAACTATTTTGAGCACGCAAATAAAACGGGCAGATGGCTAGCCTATAAACTGAAAAAAGAACAGAAAAAAAGAATGATATACCAATTGAAAGATGATAAAGGAGAAATTCAACATAGTAAAGAGGCCAAAAAAGATATTATTAAGAAATTTTATGCGAATCTATATAATCAGGGGAAAATAGAGGAAGATAAAATAAAACAGTACATAGAGAAATCAGGAATGCCAAAAATCACAGAAGAACAAAGAATTACTCTCAATAGGCCAATAACCAAATTAGAACTAGATGAAGTACTGAAAAAGCAAAAAAACAATAAAACACCGGGTCCTGACGGGCTACCGGTAGAAATATATAAAACAATGCAAGAAGTATTGGGAGAGAATATGTTGCGATTATATAATGAAGCTATGGAGAAAGCCAAGATACCAAATTCATGGACAGAAGCCATAATAACAATTATTCCAAAAGAAGACACAGATCTCCAGTTAATACAAAACTATAGACCTATTTCATTATTGAATGCCGATTACAAAATATTTGCAGCAATCTTGGCAGAAAGAATTAAATTAGTATTAAATACATATATACACCCAGACCAAAATGGATTTCTGCCGGGACGCCAAATAAAGAACAACATGAGAATAATACTTAATGCTTTAGAATACTATGAATCACACCCGGAGAAGCAGGCAGTGTTGGTTTTTCTTGACGCCCAAAAGGCCTTCGATAACCAAAATTGGAAATTTATGATTGAACAACTACAAAATATGCAAATTGGGGAAAAATTTGGGAAAATTATAGCAGAAATCTATACCAAGCAATCAGCAAGGATAATTATGAATGATGATATAACAGACAAATTTAATATAACAAAAGGAGTTAGACAAGGCTGTCCACTTTCCCCCTTACTATATATTCTATCATTGGAAACCCTGTTGAAAAAAATTAGAGAAGATCAAGGAATTGAAGGTTTAAGGATTAATAGAGAAGAATACAAAGTTCAAGCCTTTGCTGATGACTTAGTGTTTTTGACAGAAAATCCTATGGAATCTATACCTAATTTGTTTCAAAAAATAGAAGAATTTGGAGAAGTGGCTGGACTAAAAATTAATAAAAATAAATCGAAGCTAATTGTTAAAAACCTTACGGAAATCCAAACAAAAGATTTGATAGATAATATACAAATTCAAACAACAAAAAAAATAAAATATCTAGGAATCTGCTTATCCACAAGAACATCAGCAATTAAAGAAAATAATTATGATAAATTACTAGAACAAACAAAGAAAGATTTAGAAAAATGGGAAAATTTACACATTTCATTCCTAGGAAGAATTTCGGCTATCAAAATGATTATATTACCTAAATTTCTATATTTGTTTCAGGTCACCCCAATTAAAATAGATAAACCGTTTTTTGAAAAGCTGAATAAAATAACATCTAAATTTATTTGGCAAGGGAAAAGGCCACGAATAAAATTTAAACTGCTTCAGGATACAAAAGATAGAGGAGGAGCTGCACTCCCTGACTGGGAGATATACTACCAAGCAGCAGTACTATCGTGGGTCAAAGATTGGATAGAATTAAAGGACTCTAGAACTTTAACAATTGAGGGACACGAACTTCAAACTGGCTGGCACTCCTTTATGTGGGATGAGAAATACAAAACACATTCATATTTTAAAACACATACAATAAGGAACTCACTATTACAAATTTGGCTTAAAATTAAAAAACAACATTATATGAAGATACCAAATTGGCTAGCACCGGCGGAATCAATTAGACACCCAAATTTAACAGATAAGACAAAAATAATTAGATATAAAGATATAATTGACTATCAAGGCAAACTAAAGACAAAACAACAATTGGAGACAGATTTACACAGAGGAATAGACTGGTGGACTTACACTCAAATACAATCTAAATATAGAGAGCATATAAAAACATATGAAATTTACAATCAAAAACAAGAAATAGATAAAATTATATTAGATTCAGAAAATAAATTAATTAGTAGAATTTATAAATTTCTCCTACGCTATAAATTGGAAGAAGAGACAGTCAAAGAAACGATGATTAAGTGGGCTCAAAATATCAAACACACAATACCTTTGGAAAAATGGGAAAAGTTTTGGCAGGAAAACCTAAAGTTAACGAAAGCAACGGCGTACAAGGAAAACCAACTGAAAATGTTTTATCGGTGGCATATGTCTCCAACCAGATTGGCAAAAATACAACCTAAAAATAGCCCAATTTGTTGGAAGTGCAAAAAGGCACAAGGGACTTTCTATCATTTATGGTGGACATGCCCGGCAGCAAAAAAATTTTGGTCTAACATCAAAAAATGGTTGGAACAAATAACAAAAACACAGATTGAAAAAGAACCAGAAACATTTTTATTAGGAATATTTAACAAATCATACCCTAAGGATATTAAATATCTTACAATTCACATATTAACTGCTGCAAGAATAATCTACGCAAGAAATTGGAAACAAGAAAAAATACCAAGTGAAACAGAAGTAATAGGGAAAATTTTAGAATGCGCTGAAATGGATAGGTTAACCAAAGAACTACAAGAAAAAGAAGAATCAGACTATTATAAAATATGGAATAGTTGGTATAATTGGTTAAAAATTAGAAATATACAAAAAATATAGGGGATATATTACCGATTGATACATATATATGTAATAAAAATATTATTAGATTACAGAAAGGTGAAGGAATATATTATAAGTAGAATTGTAGAACGTCACTCTGAAAAAATGCTTAAGAAGAAATTATATTCTTTTTGTGTATATGTTGTATAAATGTTCGTTGTGTATATGTTACGTATGTCTTTTTTAATATTTATATTCAATAAAAACTATTTTTTAAAAAAAAAATAAAAATAAAAATTAGTCTATTGGTAATCCAACAATTCAGGAACAATAGGCACTCACAGAATTTAGGAAATGAGGAATCAAAAGACAAATGTATTGACATTCTCAGTTCCTTATAACAGACAATGCATATCCCTAACAAAAATAAAATAATAATGATTTTTAAAGATGTTTGGAAAATGGGGCACTGGAATGGCCATGGAATTTCAGGCTTCAATATTTCAATAATTTTGTGAATTAATATCTAAAGTATTTGCAAGTTAAATGTATGTAATTTTGCCTAGTTTTCTTTTATTTGTACTTTTATATTGCATGTGAACAGTTGCTTAAGTAAATATGAAAATTTATTATTTTAACCTTTCAGAAAGTTTTTTCTAATTCTTTTACTATAAATTCTCTTACTATAAACTTTACCTGTACATTTATTTAAGAATCGCTGAAGGATACATTTATCTAAAGCATTCTTTTCTTTCTTTCAAAGTGTGTGTTATAGAACGACAGGCGTTCAAATCCCCCCACTTGACTCCTGGATCAAACTCAAAGGAAATCAGTCTGCAATTCTTTGTTTTTTGGCCATTCTCAGTGCAAAAAAACAACTGCTTTTGATGCTGACAGTTTGAGATGAAGATCTGTGCCTAATGGATGCATCTTTGTGTCAAACTAGGGCTTTGTGCTGAGGTAAATAGTACCTTTAGTCTAATTGAGGATAACAGTGATGATTCTGAATTCTGGCAAAGGCAAGAAAGAGTGAAACCTTCAGGCTATCTGGCCGACGGCTATCTCAATCTCTCAGTGCTTAGCCAAATGCCTACTCTCAAAGATAACTCACACTAGAGGGGGGTTAATGAGTTTAGTTCATGGAGAGTCTCTCCCAAGTGCTTCATGGAAAATGAAGGATTTATGCATTTATAACCACTTGCAACTACTATTTACATGAAAGAACTATAACAATCAATGGGAACGTATTACATGTTTTTCTAAGTTTTTCAGACCTTAGGCATTCAAGCAAATATTTCTTTCAAGTCACTATGAGTTATTTTTCACTCAGTGGAACATAAAAAAAACCCAACAACATCATAATATATTCCTGCCTCTTTCCATAAAATGGTAGATAACAATGGGAGAGAGGAATAATAGCAACCTATCATTTCTTCTACAATATGTGAAGTATCTCTTTTCAAATACCCAGAATCAGCAAAAGCTCAAAAGTATGGAAAAGAAAAGATGAAATTTGAGCTTTGAAAAAAAGTAGGGACAGCGGTATAAAGTAAGCCATTTTCAAGTCTTCCAAATATTTTCCAAGAAAAAAGGGTATAAATGTGCCCCAAAATCATTCCATGAGCTAGTCTTGGCTCTGTCCTTACATCTACTGTATATAAGAAAAGAGAAACTGACATGGGTTCAGTTGAATGTACATAGATTTGCCTTTTCGGATATGCAAGTGTTGGAAGAAATATCCTTCTGGGTTCAGTTCCAAGTGGGGAAAAAGACACTAGAAACATGGAGACTGCTTGGAAAGATGGTTTAATGGTGGACAGAATTATTATTATTATTATTATTATTATTATTATTATTATTATTATTATTATTATTATTATTATTATTATTATTTATTGAATTTGTATACCGCCCTACTTCCGAAGGACTCAGGGCGGTGAACAGCCAGATAAAATACATATAATACAAATGTTAAAAAGCATTAAGATACAATTAAATAATTTGGCCCGGAAAACAAAATTTAAAACACCCCTAATTCTTAAGACAAATTTAAAATTTAAAATTTTTAAAAGTTTAAAAGTTTAAAAGAGAGGTTAGGCCAGGCCGGCCTGCTGAAAAAGAAATGTTTTGATGGCACGGCGAAAAGCGTGCAGGTCTGGGATCCTCCGTATCTCCGGGGGGAGCTCGTTCCAGATGGCGGGTGCCCCCACAGAGAAGGCTCTCCCCCTGGGGACCGCCAGTCGACATTGTTTGGCCGACGGCACCCTGAGGAGCCCCTCTCTATGGGAGCATACTGGTCGGTGAAAGGCTACTGGTGGCAGAAGGCGGTCTCGTAAATAGGATAACATGGTTTGAGTTCCTGAGCAGAAAAGGGAAGAGATGCTGAGAGTCCCTGGGTTTTATACCCTCTCTGGCTTTGAACTTCCTGGGGCACAGGAAGAGTATCCTGATAGGTTGCTGTCAGAGGTCATAACTAACCTTGCTGGCTGATGTAATCTCCCAGGTGCCATGTGGGGAGTTTCTGTTGCTAGATGGGTCCTATTGTGTTGCAGATGATGGTCCATTGATAAAGGTCGGGGGGGGCAGGATGGTGGGAGCTGCTTTGTCTTTAAAACATGTTTTTCCATTTCTCATCCAGGGAAATATATTCTGCCTTTTTAGTATTTCCTAATATATTTCATTCTTCTAGGAGAGGGGTGGGTGCTAACTTCCTACACAAGTAAGGGACCAGCGTGCCACCTAACATTGGGCTGTGAATCATTAGTATGCCCCAAAGCCTCCTTCTTCTCATATATATTCTTTATGTGAAAAATATACATTCCATCAAATACTCAGTCATAGAAATCATGATCAAATTATATTAGTCAGCAATGTGATTATCCTTTTGTCATTGCAGAAAAGATGGAACTAGGAGGTGACATTTATCCAGTAATCCATTCAGTGACTATAGGGTCACTATCTGTCATAATCCTACCCACAAGAGATACTATGTCAGAGCAGAAGAAAATCCATTCTTAAAATGAACAAGACAAAGATATATATTCCAAAACTGCAACTTTCTCAGGCAGCCAATAAAGAAAGATGTTGTCTGGTACACATTTTATTTAATTTCTGGAATGGCTATTCAATAGAAACAGGAAACTTTTAGTTATGAACACGTCAAGAGAGATGTACAAGGCCATATAAAAACCTGCTGTATTATGCTAATAAAGGGCTAATGAACATTAAATGCTATTACAATTCAGTTGAGTTCAATTAATGAATCGATGGACTCAATTCTAAGCCTCATTGGTGAGCACTTTGTGATTCATAAATGTATTTGTGCCTTTTAATATTCTCCGCATCTAATCAAGTTCCAGAAACAGCCCCCTTGGATTGAGTTATGGCTCACAGATCAATCATCCCAGTACCATTTATGCTCTTGTCCTTTCCTGCTAAATTATGGAATGAAGCCAAAACACTCTTGCTTATAAAATGTAATGTATTGCACACAGCAAAATGAAAGCTGGTCAGGTCTAAAATGCTGGAATGTTCCATATATGTCACACTTGAGAGCAAAGAGTCTCGTTTGCTTCTGAATGGCATGTGACACTTTTAGTAATAATCCATAAATTTGGGATTCATTCATAATATTTGTTCTTCCCATATAACATTAATCTAGGACTCCTGGTTTCATAATTGTAGATAGTATCATAGATACTCAATGTGAGTTAGTGACATTCCCATTTAAGTTTACTAATTTACTAATTAAAGTTTCAGCTTCACCCAAGAACAAACAAAACAGATAAGAAGGTTACAGCTATGCCGCATAAGGGAATAAGCTATGTAACTACCTTACTATAGTCAATAACATATCTGGAATTTTTACTGGTTTTTTTCCCCTGGAATCATCTAAAAAGGCTGAAAGTCTCTTAAACTAAATCACAGTGGGTTATTTGGAGTATCTTTCTCACACTTTCCTTTTTCTCAGGATGGTGTTAGCTTTTCCAAAATGCTACATTTTATTTGTGGACATATTATTTTCATTGCCAATGACAGGAGGTGAAGCTAAAGTTGAAACAGAGAACCACATGGGGTGTGATTTCTATAAAGTAATGGCAGAAGTATTTCTTATTGGCAATGTTAAACATTCAAACATTTGCTAATATTGATTTTTTTTAGAAATCATCTACTTCTCCCTGCTATGGAGAAGTATTTGTTTGGTCTGCTATTGAGGACTATGATGGATACATTGCTCTGAACCACTTTGAGCTGAACTTCAGTTCTGTAGAACCTGCTGAGTTACTGAGATACATTTGGTCTTGGTTATCTGGAAGGAGTCTGAACCTATTGGTCTTGAGGAAGTGGACAGGCTCGTCAGAGATGTGGACATAGCCATCTGGGTTTAACTACCTTTCCAATCTGTTTCTAACCTTCTGTTTCTGCTGAAGGTTGCTAAGAAGTTGGCCAAGTTGCATTTGCAGAAAGACCTGGAGAAAACAAATTATTTGCATCCCTTCTGGTCAGGTGTCAGGTCTGGATACAGCATTGAGAAGATTTGGACCATGCTTGTTGATTTCCTAGGACTAGAATGTTGCCTGTGATCAACCTAGTTCTTATTGATCTCTTGATGGCTTTTGATATCATTGATCATGATCTACTTTGGGCCAGCTCAGGTTTGAGGCAGGGGTGAAATCTAAAATTTTTCCCTACCGGTTCTGTGGGCATGGCTTGGTGGGGGGGGATGTCCTGTGATTGAGTGGGCATGGCCAACTCAATGTCATTCACAGACACGCCCACTCAGTCACAAGACCCCCTTCCACCAAGCCATGCCCACAGAACCTGGTAGGAAAACTTTTTAAAGTTCTTTCTCCCACGGCTCCACCCACCCGCCCCATTCCCCGGACCCCTACTGCTCACCTTTCTTCCGCAGCTGGCTGTCAGGGAAGGCAAACGCCTGAAAGTCGCTCCCTCTCCTTCTTGAATGAGCCGCTCTGGTCCACATGCCAGCTGTGCAAGCGCACAGTTTGTTTGCTTCAGTGGCAGATTTGATGTGCACTTGCGCAGCCAGCGCGTGGACTAGAGCGGCTCATTCAAGAAGGAGAGTAAGTGACCCTGGTACCTTTCAGGCACGTACCTTCCCTGACAGCCAGCTGCAGAAGAAAGGTGAGCAGTAGGAGTCGGAGAATGCACCATTCCTCAACTACGGTCTTGCCGCAGATTTGCTGCCTGCTCACCCTTCGCCACGCAGCTCCGCCCACCCTCCCCATTTCCCGGACTCAGGGAATGAACCATTCCCGGACTCCTACTGCTCTCCTTTCTCCCATGGCTGGCTGTCAGGGAAGGCAAGCACCCAAAAGGTACCAGAGTCGCTCACTCTTCTTCTTGAATGAGCCGCTCTGGTCCATGCGCCGGCTGCGCAAGCGCGCACCCAACCTGCCGCTGAATTAAATAAACGATGTGCACTTGCACAGCTGGCACATGGACCAGAGCAGCTCATTCAAGAAGGAGAGAGAGCGACTCCGGTACCTTTCGGGCGCTTGCCTTCCCTGACAGCCAGCCGCGGGAGAAAGGTGAGCAGTAGGAGTCTGGGAATGGTGTATTCCCCAAGTCCGGGGAATGGGGCGGGTGGGTGGAGCCTCCAGCTGCCATTGCTACCGGTTCTCCAAACCACTGGTCATCATCGCTACCTACTCGCCCAAGCCGGTCCGAACCAGGAGCATTTTACCCCTGGTTTGAGGCATAGTGTTGTAGTGGTATTCCTTCCTTTACATTTAGTTCTAGTCAGTATGGCAGGAAGATGAATGAAGTGGGAGACATATCCAGCCCTAGACCTTTGCTTTGTGAAGAGCCATACAGCCTGATCACTTTTGATTCCTATTTAACGTCCACATGAAATCTACATGGGACTATATATCTTAATCATAGAAACTTTAGTGATGCTGTTAATCCAGTGTCATTCCAGCTAGCTGCCGATTCCTTACCTTTTTCCTGCTGGAAATAATAATACATGGACTGATAAGAAGTTGATTCAGTCTTGTTGCCTAACAGTCCATTCAAAGCCTTAGTCACCACTTAAAATAAGGGGGGTAGGCTGAGGCTACCACCCATAATTTCCCCCAGTTTGAGGATCCATCATGCCCTGGAGTTTATGGAAGAGTTAAGGAAGATGAAATGAGAGAAGAGACATGCATATGCTCATGTAGATGACCTAGACTTCTAGGTATTCAAACTTTGTCCTTTGATCTACTAAAGGTTTGCAAAAAATCCTGTCCTTTTCTATATGTACTTGGATTTTCATGTATTCAGGCTGAGGTTTATCTATTACTACTAATCTTGTGAGTAGTGAATTTACCTTTCAAAAATATGGCAAAAAGTTTGGGCTTCCTGTGCTTGCTCTCAGGGCAATTTATGGCAGCTTATGTTATCACCACATTTTTTACCTTGTTTCCCTGAAAATAAGACATCGCCTGATAATAAGCCCAATTGGGCTTTTGAGCGCATGTGCTAAAATAAGCCACCCCTCAAAAATAAGCCTCCCCAAAAATATTTAAACGAATGTGCATGAATGTCCCTGCCATTTCCTCTGGTTAAGGTTAGGGAGACAGAGCTGGAAATCAGGTAAGATGGCAAGAGGAGTCCTGTCTTGCTCCATGTGCCCCAAAATAAGAAGACCTCCCTGAAAATAAGGCCAAGCGCTTATTTCGGAGTTCAAAAAAAAATATAAGACAGGGTCTTATTTTCAGGGAAACAAGGTACATACAGGTTTTGTTTTGTGGACCACATTCACAATTATACAAGATATCAAGGTGGTACAAAATAATATAATTTCATGTCCATTTTAAAATTTTGGAATGAATGACCTCTGTAGCTCTACAGAGAAATGGCATGGATTCATGATTTGAGGTATCCATATATGAACTCTTGTTGTACCCCTATGTGCATGATACTCTCTGGACTGTGGAAAGTTTACAGATATGGCTTCATACCATTTCCTCTGGGAGGGATAATTTAAGTTTGAATTTAAAAATCCATTCATGCTATAAAGGTGGGGTAAACAATTGGATGCAGGAGAAGGCCAGCATTCAATGCAATGCAATACAATACAGAGCATCCCACCCTCCGAAAAAATATAATTTTTTGGTAATTTATTCTATGAAAACTGGCCAATCTAATACAAGTATTAAATCTAAACAAAAATAATAATAATCAGACAGGCTTTCAGTTCATAAATAGGTGAGTACAAGGAGGAATAAAATACCTTACCTTTCTTCTTGTTCTTGAATATCATATTTTATGTTTGTTGCTATTACTGCCATGAAAAAAAATCAGTTGTTCCATGTTTGATCCTTATTTCATTTGAGATGTTAAAGTTAATATTTTAGAGCATTAAAACATGCCCATATTTGCACATTGCCAGAGCTGAAGACTGAAGCCACAAAGCCTTTTGTTACTGCCCCAGCATGTTTTGTTTGGAAGAATGACTTTAGGAGGATTAAAACAATGCAAGATGGCTTGCCATAACAAAAAAACGTGAATATTTATACTGTTTGACATAAAAGTGTTGACATCTCATAACAACTCATCCATTAAGCATGATTTGTTAAATTAATTTATTGAAAACACAGTGTATTTCAGAATGGCTGCCTAATTTTCAGGAAAGGATGAAATGCTGGAACCATAATATTTGATACATATTCAATTTTTTTTAAAGTTGTGAAAGGCATATTGCTTTCCAATCTACAAAATTGAGAGCTTTTATTGATGGATATAAATGTAATTGCATATACAAATTTAAATGCTGGTATGAATAGCTATGGCAGAAACTCTTTTGATCCATAGCTATAGCATTAGACTCTCTATATTTAGAGACAAGCTTGTGATATTGATTAACCCATAAACTAGCCTAAGTTTTAAAACTGTTACTTGCATGTATACTATTGAAACGAGTGGATCAATCACTCTTAGGTGCGAATTATCAAACATATATCTCAGAAGGTCCAATTAAATTTCCTTCTTCTTTCCATTTAGCCACCTAGCAAGAAAGAGTTAGGACTTTGTCAGCATAGTAACCATATAGAAATTGAACTAGAAAAAGGACCAAATTTTAATCAGACCAGCACTATAGAGTAAAATATCTGGAAAAGTTTGGCAATTATCCCCAAGAGAGAAACAGATGGACAGTAGCTTGGAATGATGCTGATTGCTCCATTCTAAGTTCCTCTCCCAGCCACATAACCCAGAATGCAGCCTGCCCCATATTTCCCAGAATATGGAAGCACACATCCAGCTGGTACCGTTAGAAGTATTAGAAAGAATTCCAAATGACATACTCAAAATACCCTTCCTATCTTGTTTTTCACATTAATTAATTCTACTGTAGACTGAAATTCTGAGGTATTCCTCCATAACTTTGAAACTGGCTATGTCCCAAACTGCCACCAGTTAGGATCAAGGTATTGTTTCTCTGTGGACCAAGGAAGAAGAGATAAGTAAGCTGGTAGAGCAACCAGGGAGCAAAAGAGATAGAGAGAAACTTGTCTAGAATCTACGACACTTGGCAGCATCCTTAACTGAAGTGGAAGAAAACTATTTTAGTAATGGACACCACAAAAGTGTATTTGTCCCCATTCTGGTTTCCAAATATAACAGGCCACAGTGGTTACCACCTTCAGCTGGTAAGCCCATTTCACATCATTTTGTATAGGGATACTTGCAATGGGATATATACAATTATATAGCTACATAAAGGCATACATTGCTAATGCTTCTAATCATAATTGAAAGACATGCAAAACCTGCACTGGAACCAACCACAGAGCAGCTGTGGCAAATATGGAATTCAGGGGCAGTTTCTAAGTGTTGGCCCAGAAATGAGTTTTCAGTATTAGAACTAGAATTTGCATATAATTCCAGATGTCGCTTAAGCGTCCTTGACTTTAAAAGTCTAATTTGGCACATGGGATTGTCTTGTTTTTGCTCTTCTTAAATTATTGAGACCTAGAAATCCCTACAGATCAAGGGTGAAATCAGGTTCTGTTTTGGGTGAAATCAGGTGAAATCAGCAGGTTCTGACAAGTTCTGAAGAACCGGTAGCGGAAATTTTGAGCAGTTCGGAGAACCGGTAGCGAAAATTTTGACTAGTTCAGAGAACCAGCAAATACCACCTCTGGCTAGCCCCAGAGTGGAGTGGGAATGGGGATTTTGCAGTATCCTTCCCCTGCCATGCCCACCAAGCCACATCCACCAAGCTACACCACACCCACCAAGCCACGCCCACAGAACTGGTAGTAAAAAAAAATTGGATTTCACCACTGCTACAGATCTACTGCAAATGATCTGGAGAGAAAGCATCAACATCATCCCAAATCATTGATTTCAGACGTGGAGCCAAACAGGCCCAGAGCAATACAATCCCATTTTGATTTAAATCATACATCCTTTCTGGCTTGGAGCAGAAAATTGCACAGCAGGTGCTACCTTGGCAACCTCACCATCTAATATAAAGGCTATAGTATAATCCAGAGCCAATAAACATTTTTTTTCAAATGGACTGACAGAGTGACTGCTTAATAGAGAAACCCTATGAAATTCAAAGAAGTTTAAGTATATTTGCTTTATCATTAAAGGTTCATTTCTCAACTCTTGCTGAAGCAGTAGATGTAAATGCCAGAGGACAGAAACTCTTCAGCCTGCCAACTGCTCATGAGGGAAATAAGCATCATTGGCTGTTTTATTCACTCTTCTCTTTGAACAGCTTCACCTTATCTTATTATCCAACTCCTTAATGAGTGGATGAGTGACTTAATTGAAAGAAGCAATGAAATCACATGTCTTGGTAAAAATCAAGCATTATTGTTTTCTGTCTTGAAATAGGAACCTCTGGCATGAGCCACCTGAAACACGCAGGCTGCATACTGCTCCTGTAAGCTTGGAGGTAGCCTTCTAAGGAAACTTATTAACAATTTGCAATTATTAATAGGGGGTAATGATTGAAAACATAACTGGGGCATAATTGTCTTAACCAAAGTCATTTTTAATTAAATATAAATGCAAATTGAAAGTAATCAAATTAAATTTTGTCTTGGCATTTGCTACTATTTTTTTCTGCCCACAAAATTGTGTATCCCAGCTATAAGACTTAAGAGCTAAAAGAATCCACCGCAATAGCATTTTTCCTTGGTCAAATCTTTTTCTCTTGGAAAAATCCCTTTCACTACTTCTCACTTATGTCCTGCAACTAGAAAAAGACTGACTGAGAAGACACATTTCTTCAGTCCCACAGTGTGACAATGTTTCATAGACAGAGGAGTTCATGATGCTAGAATCTATCATGTGGGCAGAGACAATTGGAGTAAAGGGGTCCCTTAGGTAGGAGTTTGATCTAATAAGTCCAAAAGTTCTGCAGGAAGGTATGCAGCAGTCAACCAAAGAGCAATCAGAAAATGATCTGACTATGACAAAGGACTGGTGGTACATCCTCCATCATCAGAACATTTTGCATCTGCTCTGAGACAAAAATAAAATGTGCCTATAAGTTCTTGCATAACTTCTGTATTTTGGACTAACTATTATAGTTTACAAAAAGCAGCTCTTCTTAGAATTACATAAATATAATGGCAGTATTTGGGCTATTGTAAGATGTGAATTGATCCTAACTTATCAGCAATTACTGAGTATTCTTTATAACAGAATGTCAACCCTGAAGCTGACCTGGCTGAAGCCATCTTGGAGCTTCATTGTTGGTACACTGCAGCGAGGAATAGGGAGGGGGGGATTAGAGATAGCTGGGGCTGTGTAGTCAAAGTAAAATACTTTCCCCTGGGAAACAAGGATGTTGTCATACCTGGCCCGAGGAAGGAGGAGTGATGTCACCAGACTTGCAGATGCTGCCATGATTGGGCCATGTGACTGATTGTTTGGGGTTGAGGGGAAAACTTTTACTTTTAATTAGGTCAGGGGTCAGCCACCTGATGCTCCGGAGCCACATGTGACTTTTTGGGCTCTCTGCTGTGGCTCCCTGTCAGGTGATCCCATCACTGGCTGGCCCCACCCCTCGCCCTCCCCTCCCAGTCATTCTTCGCCTGGCCTGAGAAGGTAAGGGCGACAGATGAAGAAGCAGCCAGGGCAGAGACAGAGAGATACAGAGAGAGGGGGAGAGAGAGAGACATAGAGAGACACGGAGACAGAGAGAGAGGGGACAGAGAGGGAGGGAAGAGGAGAGAGAAATGTCAAAAGGATTTTGTGGTTCCCGGTGTTTTTTAACAACTGGTTCTCTGCCCTAATGACCAGCTGGTGTGGCTAGGGGATCATGTGACTGGTGGAAGTGAGTGTTGTGGCTCCGTTACCTGAGCCTATGTCATCGGCAGGAGAGGACTCTGAGAGTGAAGGAGAGGAGTTGGCAAGGCCTCCCTCTCCAGGACCCTCCTCTCTGGCAATGCCTTCGGTGACCGCTGAAGAGCAAGAGATAGGGCCAGGGCCAAGCACGTCCACGCAGCCACAGATGGACAGTGATGAAGGTAATGAGTCTTGGCTGGATCCATGCCAGCGTCGCAGAGATAAGTGCGCGCAACAGAAGAAAAGGCGTGCCCGAGATTAGGCTGAATCACTGGACCACACCCCACAGGATATAAAAGGGAGCGTGGTGGCCAGTCAAACCTTGTGACGAACAAAGCTGAAAGCTTCCACGCCATTCTGCATTGCCGGACTTTTGCTATAAGACTTTGCTGGATTATCTCCGGACTTGATTGTAATTATTGAGCTGTTTCTTTGGATGTATCAGAAGTGGGGAGAAGTTATCTCTCCTCTTCGTAAATAATAAACTCTTGGCAGACATTCACTAGGTTGTTGCCAAGTTCCGTTATCATAAGGAAAAGGATTTTGCCGGCTGGTTTGGTCTTTAACTCTTGAACGTCTGTTGGTGTGTGTGCGTGTGGTTGGGGACAGAACAGTGAGTGACATTGAGTTGGCCACGCCCACCCAGGTTTTGTGGCTCCCAGTGTTTTCTTTTCTGTAGGAAAGGGTCCAAATGGCTCTATGAGTATTTAAAGTTGCAGACCCCTGAATTAGGTGATAACCAAGGGGCCTTTCAGAGTTGGTTTTCAGCAGATATGTGCCAATTTTATATTTCCAATAAAGCTATTCTTTGACGAATTCACCGGCCTCAGAATTTTTGCTTGCAATGGATCTATTATTTGGAACCCTGACACAGAATACATCCACACAAACACACATGCACTCTCATGCATGTAAGCTACAATGAAAGTAGTAGTTCGTATCTGATTTGCAAGTCATAGTTCGCAATGTCAAGTTTTATGACATAGTTCTCTTGTCTCCTGCTGCAATAAAACAGTACAACATGAAGGAAATTCAATTATTCAGGCCTTCAGAAATATCCCTCTCTCCTGATAGCTTTTCATAAGTTGTGCTATAGAGGGGAGGGGAGGGCAAGCCATCAGTCCAAGAATGACACTCCAAGTTGGTGTCCATAAATTTAAAATATTAAATAGCCTGTGAAAGGTGTTATTTTCCCTCCCTTCTGCATCACAAAATTAAATAATTCATTTGCTGTACCACTAAACATCACATGAAGTCAAGTGCAGCAGCTGCACTTTCTTTGTACAGCTATTTTTTTTTTCAAACATTGGACTAAAAGCTCAGGGCAGCTAGCAACCTCTCAAAAATCATCAGTAATAAAAATCCAAATTCTATAGGCCTCTATTAACCTATAATATCACACATAAAACTTGTAGACTGGGCCACCATAATTCTCAAATCCAAAATTTTCAATAGAATGCTTCTCCTTTGAAGCAAGTGTGTCTGCCTCCCTCTTCCTTCTCCCTCCCTCCCTCCCTCTCTCTCTTTCTCTCTCTCTCTCTCTCTCTCTCTCTCTCTCCATCTCTCTCTTTTCCAGTGTTCTTTATCATTGAGAGTATTGAGAAATACCTGCCGACAGTCCTCATCTTCTCTTGGCTAAAAGATATATAAACAGAAAATAATAGCCCAGTTTATTTCAAGGTAAGCTGAAAATAGTGCTCCCTCATTCTTTCTCTCCCTCCCTCCCTCCCTCCCCTTCTCGCTTTTCAGGGTTACTTTTAATTAACACCAGCAGTTCCTGGAGAGTAATAGCAGCCTAAAGGGAAGCTTTCTGTTGCAAGCCAGGGCTTTACATCACAAATAGTTGACAAAAGAATCCCTTCCCAGGAATAAAGGCAAATGAAGTAGATCGTAAGTACATGGTGCTGATTGTATGTTCTTATACCATCAAGCAATAAAAAAGAGCCATGGGCACGGGATACACAGCCCTTTCCATTTCATAAAGAGATGCACACTCCCCAGTTATGCTTTCCTTGTTACAGATTTGGTTTCTTACGCAGTAATGAAATGCTGAAGGGAATACATAGCCCACAGAGAGCCTCTACTAACCCATAAAAAGCTTTAATAATTACAACTGCCTAAGCATCACACACACAAACACACTCATATGCACTTGTTCCACTATAGTTTGCTCAAGTGATATGTTGGGGGTTAGAGAAAGACAGGAGCACTCTGTAGATAATAATTGCATTCACAGATTAAAGTCTTCTGACCAAGCATCGGTTCAGCCTTCTTATTTGTCCTTTGTCAACCTTGTTCCACCGTATGTCACCTCAGCTGTCCTTTCATTGACTCTTAGATTGTTGAAGCAAACATGATTTGCTGCATGATGATTAACTTCCTTATATGATTGTTTTCCAGCTCTGTCAGATTTCAGCGTTGATTTCCATAGCTGTTTAGTTCGCTAGAGATATTTCTTTTCCTAGGGTCAAATTTTGGTCATTCTTCTCCATCTGCTTTTCATAACACGTTAGCACTCAAAACATATTCCTCTGCTGGAGGACAACAAATATATCATGTACATTTTATTTATTCACACTAATAGCATTCATATTATTAATACTGCTTTACAGCAATCTCCTTAATAATCACTGGGTTCACATAATGAATTATAGTTATAAGTATGGGTTAAGGGTTTATGGGTTTTTACATTGAGGAATTTTAGTGTTTTAAGCCATCCTGAATCACCCTATGTGAGGTGGGCAGCCATAGAAATGTGTTAATAAATACATAAAGTAAGTATATATATATTAAATAGATACAACAGATGCATAAATGATATCTCATAGTTTGGGATTGGGATAGTGAAAAGTCTTTGTCAGTTATAGGCCATTCCAACACTACCTATCTTCAGTGGCTGCTTAAGGATGAACAGTCCATAACTACAGCACAGGTGGCTAGATTCTGCGCAGCAGCACTGGGGATTCATCATAAACACATGTCTTCTCCACCATAGCGATGTTATATAACAATTGTGGCAAACCCTTTGCCCTGCTTAGTCATTTCCCTTTTAGCATTGAATTTACAATGGGCCACACAGTTTAGGGATTGCAACTATCGTATAGTCAAGCCATGTATAATTGACACTGGATTTTATTATAGATTTTAGTTGTTATTTATTATTTTATACTAGAATTTTTAAGTTTATACAGTATATACTGAATGATTTTATTTGTTCTGGTCTCTGGTCTAAGACTGTAATAATAAATTGTTGTTGTTGTCAGTTATAACTTTTTTACTTTGTTTCTTGAGCAATTGGATTGTGTGCCTCATAAAAGGGTAAATGCCACTTTTATAACAAACTCTTCCCAACCACTAGACAAATGTCTTTGTGACTTAGTTCCTCTAATAAAAGAATGTCCTACCAAAGCATTGACCCCAATTTCAGAAGGCCTTTTATGCTGAAATGCTAGGCTATAATATCCTCCAATGTTATGATTTTGCAGTGTCAAGTCCTTAATAAATATCCCATTGTTTTTCAGGCCGATTTTTAACATGAGTCATATCACAAGTACTAGTTCTGATGGATATGGATATAGAAGCAATACAGAGTGCAATCCAAAAGGAGGTTTGCATACTCCCACGTTCAGTAGCACTTCTATGTATTATTTTCCATAATTTTCTCTTTCCTGATGTTATTTCAGTAGGTTTTAATTAATATAATACTATTGGAACTCCTCCCTATACGTCTGAGCATAAATCTAACAACTGCTTACATTTAATGTTAAAGAATATTGAAATACAGTTTGCAATAAGTACTATTCAAGCTTCTTTTGAAAGGCCCCAGAAATAACCAGCATGTTTTTAATGTTCAACTATGAAAAATAGAACAATAGAAAACAGAAAATGAAGATAATAAATCATTGTATCCATTGTTGCACCAATTGCATTCAGTCAAATCATTTGCTTTTTATTCCTCTAGAGCGTGTATATTATTTTGTGAGTCTGTTTTGTTCTCTCTTCACTTTCTTGAAGAATAAAGCAATAAACCTCTAGTTTTACAAAATAGAAATTCATAGATGACAATTCCACATAAATAATTTGGTATCTGAGAGGAAGAAGAATACACTTCAAAATATATAAGAAATAAGAAATAAGAACACAAGAATAAACAATAACAGACACAAGTACTTCATGTAATATTACAGTGACATCAACATATTTTGTTAAATTGCAAAACTATACCCCCACACACACACATTTTTATTATTGTACATCATTCTATTTAATTTATATAAGGGTCGAATTAGATCCAACAATGTTTTCATCTGTAATCAGTCAAAACTATAGGAGAAATGCAATTAATATTTGCACAGGGACTAACCCAATCTGCATTCAGAGTCTGTAATTTTCTCTTCCTAATTATGTAATTGAAATCTAGGTGTGCATTTTTTCCTTAGCTAAAATTGATTTACCACACCCCAAATGATTAATTATGTAATAAAGTTCAGCCAGAAATAAACAAAAATGAAGTTCCAGGAGCTATGGTCTCCTTTCAGGTACTCTTCAAAATTTCCTCTGATTGATGGTTTAATTAAGTGACATTAAGTCAGTGTCAGCTCTTGTGACAAAATAGTTAGACTTCCTTCAGGATGATCTGCCCTCAACCTGGCCTTGAATATCAATATATTATTGTTTAGATGCATTCCTTACATAGTCAGGGCTGCCATTAAGATGAAACACTTCAACTGTACCCTTTAAGTATCTAGAATAGAATTTCAATTAGCAGTGGGTACCCAATCGTAAATTAAATAATCATTGCTAAATTTTGCAGGACAGTAATGCTTTATTTCAATATATACAGTTTCATTGCGAAGAGTTCTAATAGCTAATGATTCCTGCACTTCTTCAAAGTTGTCCTTGTTGGGAGAGACTAAGAAAGCTATGCATTATTATAACAATTCCCAACTATTTGGTTTTAGAGTCAAAACTTAGAAATTCAAATTATTCTGTTGGGCTCCAGATAGCAACTAGTTTCCATTTAAATGCATGCACATAGTTCAGTGGTGGGTTTCACTTACCTTTGCTACTGGTTCGCTCACGGGCGCAACACTTCTGCGCATGCGCAGAGTGTGTTTGATGATGTCTGGGTGGGTGGGCGGAGCCTCCCGCCACCGCCGCTACCGGTTCACCTGAACTGGGGTGAACCAGTAGCAACCCACCATTGACATAGTTCCTAAAGTGATATGAGAGCGCTCACCTCTGCCAATATCAAACATGCAAGAGCAATGGAAATGATGATATTAGTTTCCTGTTGGCTATAGCCATGGGCATCCCCAACCCAAGGCCAGTTCAGAACTCCACTCTGCCTTCTTTTCAGGAAGTCTTTCAACAAGTTTGCTAAGAAGCAGAACAATGGGGTTTTTTTTTTCCTTCCGGCTATTTTGCTCAGGGTTGTTACTAAGCTCCAAGTAAAGCAACCTCTGGGAGGCAGCTGCAAGATCACGTGGATGTCCATTAGTGACAGTGTACTGCAGAGCAAAAAAGGTTCTGCATCATGCATCACATACCACAAGCCCCAGCAGACAAACATATTGCCCTTGAAACTGGTGATGGGGAGTCAAATGTGGGCTAAGGGTTTCCCTGGGTTTGTACAGTCTGTGATATTGGATATGTGTAAAAAGCCTCCTCTAAACCTCACTAGTTTTCCTTTAGTAATTTGCACAAATCTATTGGAGCCCAGCAAGTACAGCAACCACCCCATCCCTTTGTAGAAAGTTAGTACCTACCCCTCCTAGAAGAATGAAATATTTTAGGAAAAATTAAAAAGGCAGAATATTGTATTTCCCCTAAAAGAGAAATAGAGATCTTAAGAGAGACAGAAACTCAGAGCTTCAGCTCCCTGCCCCCAGCAGATATTTGGTGCCCATTAAGAAAGACTGGACCAGCCTATCTACAAAACAAAAGACTTTCAGCTCCAGGTTGATGGGATTAAGACATGGCCCTCCAGGACATAATAGGATTATCTAGCAGCAGGGCTCACTGCATTGCAAAATCACCTGGGGACATTGTATCATCCTCCAGGCTTCAACAAAACTTATCTCAGACAAACTCCTAGCATGGGAGTCTGACTACAGCCAATAGAATACAGTTCTTGCACAGGAACAGGAAGCTCAAGAGCAAGTTCCAAGAGATGGTATAAATAATCCTCACTCTCCACTCCCTGTGGTCAGCTGCCCAGGACCTCAACCCATGTGGTCCTGTCCATCAGTAAACCATCTTTCCATCAATCTCCATGTTTCCAGTATCTTTCTCCCCATGTAGAACTGGGGAGTATATTTCTTCCAACACCTTCCTCCCTGTATCTCTATAAAGAAACTTGCAACAAACAATTTGAATTCAGATCTTTACTTTGCACTTCTAAGTTCTACCGCTTCCTCATAAAGAGTGAGGGGTTTGTTTTTGTTTTCCATTTTCACTTCATTTTTCCAGCAGTATCTGCTTTGTATGTTTGAAAAGATGGTGATAAAGAGGAAGAGGAGTAGGACAAAGGGTTATAAGTTTGTCCTTGGAAATTTTTTTTTTATTGAAAAAGTTTTTCAAATACAAGTTTTTCCCCCCTTTCCCCCCCAACCCCCCTCCCCCTCCCCTCCCCCCATGGCTTCTCCAAGATGAAATCCAAATTAATATCACATTATATAATACTTTACCACCCTTTTACACCACCCCCTATGTGCTAAACATTTCTTTCTAACATTATTATTATATCCCCCGTATACTATACATTTCAAAACAGCATTTGGCTATAAAACTATATAATAGATCCTAATTTGGCATTTATTCTACTCATAATCTACCCATTTCCTCCACCCCCATACGTATATCTCTTAATTCAGATCTTTTAAGTATGTTAATATCTAAACATAACATCTGTTTTCCTAAACTAAGCAATCAGTAACCTAACCTATCTCCTTGTACCATATCAATTTTATTTCACCCACTTTCCTGCAGGTCTACCATACATAATATATTTAATATCTTTATTCTTTTGCCCGTATCACTAAAAGATATTTCCATATATAAATAAAATCCTCAAATGACTTTAAATTTGTATTCCATATAGTATCTTCTGTAATGTCTTTCAACTAGATTGTTAATTCCATCGACCATGTTCGGGTAACATCAAATCCTGCTTCCAACAGTGTATTTAGTATCTTCAATTACCATCTGCCCCCATCATTGATAAGTATTTCTGTATATTAAAAAAAACCCCGAGTGACTTTATATTTATATTCCATATAGTATCTTCTGTAATGTCTTTTGTCTAGATTATTAATTCCAACAACCACGTTAGGGTAACAACCAGATCATCTGCATGCCCCTATTCCATAGTTCTCTTGCCTTGTAGCTCAACATATGCATAGTCCATCTTTCATAGAGTCCATAATAGAAAGTTCCAGTCCACTCAATCACAGGCCATCTTCCACATCCCAAAGACACCAGCACTGCAGAGATCTGTTATTCTTCTCAAAATAGTATAAGTCTGTAATTTGCCTCCATTATGTTTTCATATATCTGCCTATTAAATCATCTCTAAATAACTGGCATTAGTCTGTTGGGTAAAAAAGTTTTTTTAGTTTAAAATTTTTAAGTTTTGTAGAACCTGCTTCTTCTTTTCTTAACTTGTTGTGGCTTAGATCCCCACCATGGTTGCTTTTTTAAGAGTTGTATGTTAACTGATTGAATTACATGCTGGTCTTTAACTTGATAAGACATCAAATCGAGATCCAAAGCTGCCTCTCTTATATTTATAGGTGATCCCACTATAGCCTCTGAGGGTGAATCCAAAAGCGGCTCATCCAAAAAGCCCTCTGTAACTTGTTGTTTTTCCATTACCTCCATCTCCATCTGCTTACCCTGAGCTGCAATCTCTTGTTCATTTTGCTTTTCTTTGTCACCCTCCTGTATCCCTGACACTGATGACATACGTGGAGATGTTGGGCCCATTTTAAAAACCTTGTAGTAAAATTCTTCCGCTTTTTCAACAGTGTTTAGTTGATATCTTTCTCCTTGATATCTCAATATTATACCAACTGGAGCATCCCACCTAAATGAGATGTTTTGTTTCTTTAGCTCAGACACCAAAAATCCAAAAGTCTTTTCTGTCTTTTAACATCTTAGACGGCAGCTCTTTATATATCCGGATCTTTATTCCATTCACTTCTAGAGTGGAGTTATAAGACTTTTGCACAATATCATTTCTTATTCCTTTATCAGTAAAATAAATCACCACATCTCTAGGCAATTGCCTTTGCTTTGCCACCCAAGAATTTACTCTGTAGACCTTATCGATTTTACAGAATACTTCTTCAGAGCTGACCTTTAAAATCACAGCCAGAGCTTCAGCAGACATCTTTCTCAAATCCTCTCTGCTATTTTCCTTTATTCCCCTCAGTCTGATCGCAAATTCCATGGATCTGAATTGCATCATTGTAACTTCATTTTCAATCCTTTGCGTTATATTATCTACATTGTAAGTCTTATGATCAGCTTCCTTCATTTTTGACTCTACTTCTAAGCTATTTTCTTGAATCATTGTCAAATCATTTTCAATTCTTTGCATTTTATTATCCAAATTATAAATCTTATAATCAGCTTCCTTCATTTTAGACTCTATTTCTAAATTGATTTCTTCCAATTTCTTATCCATTTGTACAATTACTTCTGAAAAACCTTTCAAAGCTGTTACAATATATCGCTTAAGGTTATCATACTTTTGTTGAACCAAGTCTTTAATTTCCTGTCTAAATTTTTCAAAATTCTGGTTCATAATCTCATCATGTCTTGCCAACGCCTCCACAACAAATTCCTTTAAGTCTTTAAAACCATTCTTCTGCATCTGTAAGTTCAAGAATTGCTCTTGTGATTTATAAATGGGGGAGCCCCCCCCCCCCCCCCGCAGCTTTGTTGTCTGGCTTTGTCAGCTTTAGCACCATTCTGCCATGCAAACAGACTCTTTTTAAAGAAAAAATCTTCTCTCCACACAATATCAATATCAAGTCTCTAAAAAAGGAGAAGCATGAAGAAGAAATTTTTCCCCTTCTCTTCTAGCCAGTGCTATTACTTCAGATACTTTGTAGCATATTAAGCCATTCAGACGGAATGACTTTCACTTTCAGCTTTCTTCTCAAGCCTCTAAAGCCAGCCACCATTTTAAACTTTTTTTCCCCCTTTCAGTCTTTCTTCATTCTTAAAATCAGTCATAGGGTTGTTACAAATACTTGCAGTTTAGAGTCCCAAATCCGGATTTCATCCTGCTTAAGCAATCTGTTAGTTTTAGCTGATTAGGTTGGTCACATCGTCTAGCTCTGCAAGGCACAGAGTTCCCCCGAAGCCCGGAGCAGCGGCGAGCTAGATAGGGAGCCTCATCCTGCTTCCTCCCCAAGAGTAAAAAAAAACTCTGGGGATTTCGCAGAGGGCTCTACCTGTTCTCGCCGGCTCTCCTCACATTTCCTTAAAGAAACAGAGTTTTTCGAGCCACCTCTCAGCTGTAAAGGTGGCTCTTTATGGGCGGCGGGGCTGGCGGTCCCAAAAGACCGTCTAGTGGCAACGGAAGCCAAACCGGAAGCCGGAAATTTTATTTTGTTTCATCAGTTTCCCATTAGAATCTTAACACTTAGCAACTGCTGAATCTTTATGGTGCTTAACCATCTCATGTTTCTAAGTAATATAATTCCCTTTGACAGACAATGGTTCTCTTGCATCCCACAAGACTATTTCTTAAATGTAATTTTATTTAAACAAAGGCACTTTCTCTAGAAAAATGCAGGTTGTTTTTTCCCCCTGAAAGTAAGTCTCTTAAATAAAGTTACATTTAGAAGATATTTCTCCACGTTTTATACTTGGTTTCCATTTTGGGGAAACTGCCATACTTCCTCCATTCCCCTTCTCAAATCCTGCTGTGTTTGTTCTTTCTTTCAAAATACAGCATTTGGGACAGCCTTGAGACAGCTTGCACACAGACATAAGCTGCATGTACTGCCTTTCCTCCTACTTGCAAAATTCAACATTTATTGTACATATTTAAATAATATGTACTTATTACATATTAATAAGTAAGTATCCTTATAAGTATATTAAGTATATTAATAAGAATAAGTATCCTTACTTAAAAGTAAGGATAATGGCTTATTTTTATCCTTACTTTTATTCTCTCTCTATGTGTGTATGTGTGTGTGTGTTGGCACATGTTGATTTTTTTTTCTTTGCCTGATTAGGGGTTTTGATCTCATCCACCCATTATTGCAAATTGCACCATTTTGTCCCAGTGCTTCAATTCAACATGTCTACTATGACTGAGCTTACCAATTCCAATTACTGCCCACTGCCCACTCAGCCAGTTGACTATTACAGATTTGAACAAAGAATGCATATAAACAAGTAAACCTGCTGAACCAAACCAGACTAGATTACAGTCACTGACTTTAAAGAAGTGAGATTAATCACCAGGCCATGAATCCTTAAAATCAATAACATCCAGAGAACAAGCAGATGAAGTGAAGAGTGAAGGAGAACTGCCAGTGCTCAATAAAAAAAAGGAGGGCTGTGCAGAAATATGGTTGGAAGACCCTCCTCTATTCATTCATGGAACTATCGTAAATAGTGCCTCTGTGTTCCCAATCCTTGTGCATTTCTTAGCTTAGGTGCAGAAGAAGCAAGCGAATATGCTTGTGTGTGTGAGAGAAAGAGATAGTTTTTAATTAATAAAAAATGCTAAGTTGAAATCTATAACAAGAAGCATTCATAATGAACATTATGTTGACTGCATTTTCTTCCTATTTGTGAGAATCATACATTGTGTGATATACATAACTTGAAGCCTTTGAAGTGCTATGAAAAGATAGCCATAAACATATTCTGGATGACATCCTCTTTAAAGTGATGTGGAGATTAGTGCTTAATTACACTTGCCTGATCTGAGTGCTTTACAATAGGCTGTACTTGCCAAATTACCTGCAGAGCAGCTCCTGTGTGCACTTTCAAATTTTTGCCAGAGCTTTTTACCATAATGACCTTTTTATTTTATTTTATTTTATTTTTTACAAAATGACTCTTAGACAAGGTACTGTTTTTGTAGAAATTGCCTCATAATTGGCCGAATTTCTTCTAGTTTGTCTCCCGGTTTCACCTGCTCTTTTGGGATGTGTTGTTTGTTTGCAGAATTTTATGAACTGCGGCTAATCTAGTGGACTCTGACACATTGCCTGTTCTCCCATCTGTTTGATTGTGAGTTATCCAGATTCCATCCAGATAAAAACAAGCTGCTCCATCTGACCGGTTTCCCAAAGCTACATCATAAACAGCAGGAAAATCCACCTGCTATAAAGAAATTATTTTACATCCAAAAGGCCTTCAGGGTCTATTCTCAAAGGAACAACAACAGAACTTTACAAAGTAGAATTTGCTAGTAAAAACTGGCAAAAGATGGGGGGGGGAAGAGATATAATATATGTTTTTAAAAGTATTTGGGTTCCTGAAGGAAACTTCACTGTTGCATTTATTTGAATACAATTCAAATTACTCTCACAATTCACCTCCCAAAATAACACATTGGTTGTTTTTTATGAGTGCTTTCCCCCCTCAGATTGGCAAATGGTCAGGTATGCCTGTCCAAGGGTAGAAAAATAATGTGTTTCAGAATGAGCAATTTGCCGTCATTACAACTGGGGAAGTGATCAGTTCATGACTCCTGATGCATTTCTTTAGCTCTGTTGGACTTTCAGCTATCAAATAAAAATATAATACTACTATATATGTACCATTTAGATCAGGGCTGTCAAACTCCTGGCCCGCAGGCTGGATGCATCATGCACTGGCCATGGACACACCTGATTTAGCGAAGTGGGGGGAGTCCCAATACATCATGTGATGCCGCCGTGATGCCGTGAGTTTGACAACCCTGATTTAGATGTTTGAATCTAACCCTCTTCCTCAGAATAGGGATCCAAATTAAAACATCTTTCACAAATATCTGTGCAGCTTTGACTTAAATATATACAATGTAAGGTAGTCCCATCACAAAATTGTTTTCACATTTAGAAGCCTTTCCTAATATTTAGTGGAAAAATGCAGAATGTCTTCAGAGGTTTGTCAAAACCTGCAAAATGATGAGTGATTCAAGGTGTTGGTCGCCACCTTTAAAGCGCTCCATGGCATAGGACCTCAGTACTTATGAGACCGCCTTCTGCCTCTGATAGCCTCCCATCGACCAGTACGGTCCCACAGAGAGGGTCTCCTCAGCGTGCCATCAGTTAGATAGTGTCGACTGGCGATCCCCAGGGGGAGAGCCTTCTCTGTGGGAGCACCTGCCCTCTGGAATGAGCTGCCCCCAGAGATTCGTTGGATTCCTGACCTTTGTACCTTTCGCCACGCCCTTAAAACACTATTATTCCATCAAGCAGGGCTGGCCTAAAATATTATTTTAATGGGTTATTTTATTTTAGATTATTGGCCAAACTATTTAATAATTTTAAATTGTTTTTAACTTTTATATTGTTGGTTTTTTATCTTGGTTGTACACCGCCCTGAGTCCTTCAGGTGAAGGGCGGTATAAAAATTTAATAAATAAATAAATAAATAAATAAATAAATAAATAAATAAATAAATAAGTGCAATCTTAGAATCCTATCCCTGCCCTTTTGTAAATAGATGCAATATTGATTAATCCAAAAAATGGATAGGGTTTAGACTACAACATTATAGCTTCTGTTTTGCAAATTTTAAACTTCTCCACTTATTCCCCCAACATTTTGCTAGGTATATTGCTTTAATTTATATGCCACCCTTCTCCGGAGACTCAGGGTGGCTTACAATGTGTTAAGCAATAGCCTTCATACTTTTGTATATTTATACAAAGTCAGCTTATTGCCCCCACAATCTGGGTCCTCATTTCACCTACCTTTGAAAGGATGGAAGGCTGAGTCAATCTTGAGCCTGGTGAGATTTGAACTTGCAGTAATTGCAAGCAGCAGATGTTAATCTGTTAATAACAGTGCTTTAGTCCGCTGTACTACAGGCTCTTGTGTTTTGCTAAAGCTGAAAATCCAGTGTCTTGAATTCCAAGGAACCTTTCATAACTTTCTTCAAAATACGTTCCTTCAGATATTTAAGAATAACATTATTATATACACTCATTCATTTCTGCTCAAGATTGATGCTAACTCATACTTCCAGTCTCCTGCTCTTAAAACTTGGTTTTCAGTTCTTTTATCCATTTCTCCCCATTCTTTGGACTTGTTCCAGTTTATCTGACTACTTCTTAAATACACAGAAGTGGACATATTAATCAAGGCAATGGCTGATCAATGCAGAATAAAGTGAAGTTGTTTATCATGATTTGAAATTTCCGTTGTTTCCCTTGATTGTGTTACCTTTTTTGCTAATGATGTTGTAATGCTGATTCATAAATGGGTTATAGGATAAGCTACAATTCTAAGGTCTTTTTGATAAAAATGCTTTTATCAAATCAGGAATCTTTCATCCTCTACTTGTGTATTTGAGTCCTCTTTTCCAAGTGAATAATTTTGCATTATTCTCTAATCAAATCTGCTCTGTTGTTTTCAGCTTATTTTCTAACCTATCAAGATCAATTTAGATTTGGCTTCTGTCTTGTAGGCTATTAGCTATTCCATGCAATCTTGTACCATCTGTGAAATCTGATGATGTATCATTCCTTCCACCTCATCACCTCAGTAATTAATAAAATGTAACAAGCCCAAATTGAGAGCCAGTTTGGCGTAGTGGTTAAGGCATCAGGCTAGAAACGGAGAGATCACAAATTCTAGGCCATTGGGCATGAAGCCAGCTAGTTGACCTTGGGCCAGTCCCTTTTTCTCAACCCTAAGAAGAAGACAATGGCAAACCATTTCTGAGGTCAGTAAAATGAGGACCCAGATTGTTGGGGGCAATATGTTGGCTCTGTAAACCGCTTAGAGAGGGCTGTAAAGCACTGTGAAGTGGTATATAAGACTAAGTGCTATTGCTATTTCTGAACAACCTTGCCAAGAAAACTGCAGTGACATGAACTGACACAATTGAATGGAGAGAACAAACAAACAAATCACAAATTACAATGTAGCACCCATTCTATATTTTACTACTAGCTGATGAGAAAATGCTCTCTGAAGAAAATTTTTCCAGATCAGAAAACATCACAATCTGGAAAGCTAAGGGTAGAGTGATGTATATTTGAAAAGAAACATACATGATGTCACCCCACAACAATAAAGTAGTAATAAAAGAAAAAATAGGCAAAATTTTAAGCATCCTGAGAATGGCTTAAAAATAATCAATTTAAAATTCTACCAGAAATGCAGAAGTCGAATAGCACCATATGCTATTACCAAATTCCCTGAGGTCTCATAGCCTTCATATTTTTCAGCTTCCCCATTTAATGAACTGTTGCAATACCAGAAAGTCTAATGGAATTGGCATCAAACGATCAAACCTTGCATAAGTTCAGGCACCTGGTAGAGAAAATGATCAGACTTCAAAACTTTATTTTTAATTCATTTTAAAACAAGCCATAAGGCTGCAACCTGCTACCCCATTAAGTGTTTATCATTCTAAATGCTTTTAAATTATATTCAGAAATGATAGTGAACTGTGCCAAATTCCCTAAAATCAATGCAAATTTTTTCTCAAGGCCATAATATTTAATTTCCAAGAAGATGATGTTGATACATCATACATATATGCATCCCAACTATGTTATTTCCTTTCACAATAAGAGAGAAAAAAAATGTAAGAATTTAAAGACAAGGCAAGAGAAAAAAGAAGAAGCAAAGCCTTATCAAATCTATCTTATACCAAAATCATTCAAAATCTCCATGCCCTTTTTTACCCATTTTTACAGATGTACCTTAATTCCAACATATTCATACATTGTCTTCTTCTGTTCTTTCACTCTATGTGCAAGATCTTACAAAGTCCATTCAATGATATCTCTCTTAGGTTTCCCTCTTTCTCCTTCACATGCTTATTTCAGTGTTCATACATAGTTTTTATAAGTCCAAATCTCCTTGTTGTTGTACATATTTCATATTGGGCAATTTTGTATTTTGTCCGTATTCGCTCAACGCTCATTTAGTCTCAATTTTATCTCTTCTTGTTTTACCTATATATTCCCACTGGATTTCATGCCATAAATGTCATGAAATTCCTTCTGATTTATCCATCTCCAACAATAAAGTTGGCCAAACACATTCATATATAAAGCTATTTTCACTTCTTTCTATAAACATTCATTCCTCACAACAAGCCATTCCCTACCTACCTAAATAAAACCTAAGCCTGTCTCTGTCATCCGTGTAGCATTGGGTACCTTTGCATTGGCACAGAAATATATTTATGACCCAGTCTGAGCATTAAATATCTCCTTCTCCTTTTATGAGCTCTCTTCTTTGGATCAGTTGTGTTGCACAGTGTCAGCTGAATGAGATTCATAATCCAAATGCATTCAGTGGGCAAAATGAAAATAACAGCTATATTGAACCCTTGAACCAAACAGATGGAATAAAGCTCTTATTCATAAGATTTCCAAGTTCCTTCTCTCAGCAGCATATGACTAAATAAAACAAAATAACTTCCATAAGAAGTCACATTAAAAGGTGCATTATGTGCAAACTACAGATGTTACTGTAAACATCAACTCTCTTTTCTTTTTCTGCAGCTTTGAAGTTATTTTAGCTCTTGACCTAAAAGGCAGATTGCTTAAGAGATTGAATAGAAAAAAAATGGGTATATATAAACATTGTGATATTGCCACTTGGACCCATCTTGCAAATATTAACAGTAATAGAGTCATCCTGGTTTCTTGGGGGTCCCAGGCATGATGGCATAACCAAGTTTTGAGGAACTTTTGGAAAATTAACAGCAATGGAACCAACTTCACTTTGGGTGAGGATGTTCCCTAAATAGGCATCATAGCAGATAAGGCCCATCTCCTGGGTCCTACCAAATGTAGCTCTTTGGCAGATGGAAATGATGGCCTCTTCTTTTGGATCTAATGGGATGGACAGAAAAATACGGTCCCTCAGATAACCCCATGAGGCATATGGCATGAAAAACTTTAAAACCAACACCATGAATTTGACCATGAAGATAACAAGAAACCAATGAAGCTCATGGAACAGAGGTGTAACTTATGCCATTATAGGAACACAATTAACTGTTCAAGCTGCAGCATTTTGCACCAACTGAAGCTTCCAGATACTCTTCAAGACCAGCCCCATGTATTGCATACTATAATAGACCATTTGGGATCTCTGAGCTAAGGCTTGAGTGACCATGAGCAGAACTTGACTTATAAATGGTCACAGTTGTATAAAGGGCTTCCTAGCCATGATTGCCATCTGCTCTTTGAGAAGTAGTTTGAGTCTAGAAAGACCCCCAGGTTATATACTGACCCATCCAGGACCAAAGAGGACACAGTTCCCAAACTAGTAAGCCCCAAACCCCAGGCCATTCAGAGTTCAGCTAAAGCCTGTTTTTTCCCATCCAGGCTCTCAGGCACCATGATAAGACATCCATAGCATCAGTTAATTCACCAGGGGGCAGAGATGCATAATTAGATAGCAACATACTGAAGATACCTCACCACATTGCACTGAATGAGCTCACCTAGTAGCTTCATTGAATAGGAGCAGAGAGAGTACACCACACAGTTGTTGTTAGTTGGGAAGTCGTGTCCAACCCATCGCGACCCCATGGGCAATGTTCCTCCAGGCCTTCCTGTTCTGTACCATCCTCTGGAATCCATTTAAGCTCACACCTACTACTTCAGTGACTCCATCCAGCCACCTCATTCTTTGTCATCCCATTCTTCTTTTGCCCTCAATCTTTCCCAGCATTTGGCTCTTCTCCAATGAGTCCTTCCTTCTCATTAGGTGGCCAAAGTATTTGAGTTTCACCTTCAGGATCTGGCCTTCTAAAGAGCAGTCAGGGTTGATGTCTTCTAGGACTGACTGGTTTGATTGCCTTGCAGTCTAAGGGACTCGCACGAGTCTTCTCTATCACCATAGTTCAAAGGCTTCAATTATTGGCACTCAGCCTTTCTTATGATCCAACTTTCACAGCCATACATTACAGAAAACCATCTCTTTAAGAGATGAAGGAACAAACCTCTCAAGGGAGCATTCACCACTGCTAAGACCCATTCACATGAATCTCCCTGGGCTGCTTTATAAAAGCCAGGAGAGGCATGGATCTAAAAAGCAGGTGAATGAACTTGCAATCCTAAGGAATCTGTCCATTTCTTCAGATCCAACAGATTCAAACCTGGGCAACCAGTATTGCCCAGCCATTCCAACATGGCTGGGCAATACTCATCCCTGGGCATCTCTCCTGGACATGCATCAAGGCCAGCATACAACCAGAAGTGAATTTGAGTAATTTTGTCTAACAGATGCTAAACAAATTCTGCACATCTCTGCAAGGGATTTTCTAATTCCTATATGCCTTTATGTGTCACCCAAAACAGGCTGCAAGATGACTATCTGCAGACATAATAAGGGCAGAGAAGGATTGTTGCTTCACTGCTCTTACACCAGAAGATAGACCTTAATAGCTGTTGTAATCAACGTTCAGTCGAGTTCTTGCTTACCTGCAATGGATAGTAGTGCCCAAAAAAATCACATGTGATCTGACCAAGATGTGATCTGACCATGATAAGAGCGACACCAAAGCTCCATCAATTTCAGATCACATGGTCATTGCATCAACAGGGAAACCAGATCAGACGTGTAACCACTATCTGTGTTTGGCTCCGGATGACCTAGGATAGTACCATTGCTGGACTGGTAGTCATGAATTTCTGAGCTACCACATATCCAATCCCTAGAGAATACAGATTGAAGTACCCCAGAACGGTAAGTCTAAGGACCTTGACCACCAAGTCAGAAATGGAGTCAAGGAGCTCATACAGAAAAGTTAGTATGCAGCAATCCTAAGAGACCCCTAGAGCTAATTAATGGACAGGTTCTCATAACTAACAATCTGCGGAGCACCACCCTTGAAATTTAAGAGACTTCTGGATTACAATTGCCATTCCATCAACTCTATCCTGGAGTTCCAAGTGATGCTATACCCAAACTCTAACGGGGCACAGTTCTGAAAGTGCCGCCCCCCACTTTCTGAAATCAGCCAGGTCTTGGTAATACCTCCCAGGTTAGCTCTTGCATCTGTGATTAAATGATAAATGAGAGAAGCCTTATTTAGAAGCAAATATTGTTGTTTGATATTTGTTTGCATTATTGTTTGACATTGTTGGGTTTCTGATATTGTTGTTCATATCAGGCAAATTGCTGATGGTGAGCAAAGTTGCTAAGTTGCAGGTTGACGAAAAATTCAAAAATCAAAGTTAAAAATTGATGGATGCAAAATGTTAAGGAATGGCATCCATTTGTGTGTGTGTGTGTGTGTGTGTGTGTGTGTGTTTAACAACTCACAGAATACTTATTAGATACTGAAAGAAAAGGCCTCTTTGTAGAAAAAAAGTTCACCAATATTCTCCATGTAGCAATCCAGATAAAAACATCCTTGACAGATGACTTCCACTTGAAAACTTCCAATGAAAAAGAGAGTCCACATCTACTGCTTCTATTGTTCAACTCTTATAGCTTCTCCCTCCCTCCCTCCCTCCCTCCCTCCCCCCTCTCTCTTTCTCTCTCTTCCCCCCCTCACCCTCCCTCCTGATCCTGCTCCTCCTTTTTCTTTTCTTTTCTAAATTCAACCCTTAATTCCATATCTTGCATGCTGGAAGGAAGGGGAAGCAAATCTTAATTTTCTTCCAGATGGCAACCTTTTACGTATTTTAAGAGTGATATAATAATTCTTAAATAACTCCTTGTAAGACTAAACTTGTTGAGCTCTTTCTATCTCTTTTCATTAGATATATTTTCTAGTCTTTATTGGTCTACTCGGAATCTGCTCCAATTTCTTTTAGATGTGATGCCCAAGACTGAACACAGATTCATTGTAGGATCACTTACTATTAAAAATATTTCCTTTCATGAATATCCAGAAACATTGTTTAATTGATCAGACATTTTCAGTGAGAGCAAAGAGTGGCAGTAGTGGGTGCCTCAGCATGTACAGTCCAGAGAGAGGGGGAGGCAAATGAGTCTTTTAAAAGCCATCAGATTTTCCCCTGCTTTATCTACTGTATCTCATGTGGCCATCTTTACTAGTTTTTCCAGGGTTACTGAAATGATTACTAGCATAATAGCCCCAAATCCAGAATAAGCCTTCAAATTGTTCTACTTTGTTACACTGGAAATAAAATTTTCATTCCTCCACCCCAAACATACACAACATCTCCCTAACCTTCAGATTATTAAATTCAGACATGATAAATTGTGATCCACAAAGGCCTGTTTCCCTTGGCCTACTTTCAAAAGCCTTTTGCAAGCAGTCATACTAGACCTTTGGCAAGAATAAGCATTCCTTCCTTGGGGAATTCAGAGAAAGAGGAGAAAAGTGTCAGAGAGAAGGAATGAACCAAAGACAATTTTGTCTTCTCTTGCTTACATGAATCTTAAAAAGTAAACAGTTATATTTAAATCAACAGCAATAAGAAAATTAGACTGGGACAATGAGACAGGGAGAAAGATAGAGATTGTTTTTCATTTTCTTATTTTGTCTCCCAGTGAAAAGGTCTCTCATATCTAGAAATATTATTTACTAAGAAAATATTTCACAAATCTATCACACAAATATAGCAATCGCAATAGCACTTAGACTTATATACCGCTTCCAGTGGTGGGTTCCTTCCGGTTCAGCCCAGTTCCCCCGAACTGGTAGCGGTGATGATATGACATCACTGAACCAGTTCTGCTCGCCCCCACCCCCTGTGCCCTCCACACCCCCGCGTTATTCTTACCTATTATTTGGCCCCACCCCAATCTATTGCTGCCTCCTGAGTCCCAGCTGATGGCTAGAGGAAAATAAACTGTTTAAACTCTTGCCGCAGGGCTTCAAAGGGCCGCCCTATAGCTGATCAGTGTTAAAAGAAAACAAATGAGTGGACCAGTGCCTGCCAAAATACATGAGTAGATCAGTGCCTGCAAAAATAAATGGGTAGATCGGTACAGCTCTGCAAGCAGTTAAAAGCCTGGTAGACCAGTATTTCTGCTAAATCCTAAATAATTGTCACATGACCATCAATCCACGCCCACAAAATAAGCCATGCCCACAGAACCGGTAGTAGAAAATTTTAGAACCCACCCCTGATGCTTCACAGTGCTTTACAGCCCCGTCTAAGCAGTGTCAGCATATTGACCCCAATAAGCTGAGTCCTCATTTTACTGACCTCAGAAGGATGGAAGACTGAGTCAACCTTGATTCGAACTGCCAAACTACTGGCAATCAGCAGTCAGTGGAAATAGCCTGCAGTACTGCATTCTAACTACTGTGCCACCACGGCTCTATATGAATATTATATGATGATTGTTTGCATTTGTATATCTTCCTGTTTCTCTTTCTCTCTCCATTAAAATCAACAGAAAAATTCTTAGGTGCATTGATTGAAATTAGAGAGGGAGGAAGCTAATGTCAGATAAAACTTTTTTTTTCCTTTTCCCTTTCTTTTTTTTTTAATATTTTTTATTAAACAAAACAAATCTTTTAAAGCAGTTGGGCTTTTTAAAAATATGCTGTTTAAAATAAAACAAAAAAAAAAGCCCTCTTTCAAAAGTTATCTTCTCCAGTTTGGGGGGATTCGATAATGGCTGAGACTGAAATATTTTAACTTTTTCAATCATGAATTGTATAATTCTTACAAAATACCTCTAAAAGTAAGCTAATATTTCTGTAATATGAATAAGAGGGAGAGGCAAGATTGACATATTAGTTGTTCTGATAAGGCTTCTTTTTACATTCATTACTGAGAGAGTTTTACATTAGGAACTTGCCCCACACTCTTGGATAGATTGGTGATGGGCTGATTTGATGTTCATTGTTTATTTTGGTTGTGATATATGTTTCCCTTGATGAAAACTTTTGATCTGCTTTTTTAAACTATTGTAGTAGTTGTAATTGTCCATGGGGTCGTGATGGGTCGGACACGACTTCGCAACTAACAACAACAAGAAGTTGTAATTATATGCTATCCGGTGTTTATTTTGAGTTGTGAGCCTTATAAATCAAAATTATAAATAAATGAAACCAAAAAAAATGTTGCTAGACTACACTAACTGTTATTCCACAGTTCTCTCACAAAAAAGATGCTGTTCAAATTCTGTATATCATCATCAGTTTGTCCACAGATATATTGTGAACAAACTGATGAGTATATAAGAGCCTATTAAGATAGTGTATCTCTTAGTTTATCAAAACATCTTGTTGCTTGTACCCCAACCCTTTCTAGATTGCCACCCACATAGACTTGTTAACATCATTATGGCAACTATGTTCAGTTAGTTTCCATACTAAATAAATTTCAAAATATGCCCCCTACCCATATTCCTCCTCATCTTAAAATCTTATGAAAAAGAAGATGCAAACCTTATTTCTGAATATTTGTTAAGTTGGCTCTAAATTTGTTTAAATTGCCCTCTATAGTAACATAAGACCAAAATGTGGGAACCCAGTTCAGATATAGAAAGAGGTTGAATTAACTTGCAAGCATTTATTCCCATACTGTAGTTATTAAAGGTTAGGCTTTGTGGCATAATGCATACTTGATTAATAGTGCAATCCTACACATGTCTACTCAGAAGTTAATCTCACTGAGTTTGAGGGAGCTTATGTCTATGAAACTGGATATAGAATATGCAGCCTTTTTCATATCCCAGAATCTCCAATTAAAGAGTTTCAGATAACACAGTTATGAAGGATGGTGGCCTCAGTCTCAAAATAGTTGCTTTTACTGGGCAAGTTGGACCAGCCTATTTTCAGTAATATCAGAGATCGATGACTCTTTCATGCAGGATGATTTGTTGTATGTGAAGTCAAACCATCCCATAGGTTTTCTCAAATCCCTTATTATTGGGATTAGAGAAGCAAGTAATTACAAATTAATGTGAGGATGAAAGAAAATACTGTTTGGATTATTCAGCTGAACTGACTCATTCGCTAGACCTATTCTGTCATTTCATTCCTCCCCCCCATCCACCAGCCAAAAGAGCTTCTTCTGGCAGCACACAAGAGAACTCAAGTGTCATTTAGCCCAATAGCTTTGAGGGGGTGAAATTTCTGCATCAACAGAAATGTTGTCAGAAATCCAAAATTCCCAACCTATAGTATTTAATTCAAATGACAGACCAGATCCAGATGTTGAAGATGCTGTATGTTCATTAAAGGGCCATGGTTGACTGAGGTCAACCATGTAACTATGCATAGATATATATAGACTGGAATATAAACTATGTAATAGTATGTACAATGTGCTAATGTGTAGATAATGTTATATTAATTTTATTCTTGGGTATTTTCCACCAATCTCTGAATAAATGTAAAAAAAAAAATCAGTATCCAGGGAAATTAAGAGAGTCCTGATTGATCTATCCAAAATATATACAATGAAAATTGCTAATTTAATTTTATATCAATATTGGTCATTTTGTGTTAATCACACATACATTTTAAATTGCCTATAGAAATGAATGGCTGGGACAAGGAGCTTTCAAAGTAAGGCATTACAAGTTCTTATGCAGCAAAAGTCATAGCCTCACTTCTAAATTGACACACACCTGAGATTTTGAAGGAGAAACTAACAGATATGTAAGACAACTTCCAAAACGAAAATCTTATAAATGAGGCAACAATTTAAAAAAAAACAAAACACATGTCTTTATAAAAGTCTGCCTGTCTATAGGCAATTTTCAGTTAAGTGCTTGGTGGCTAATAAGGGATAGGATTACTTTGTAAATGCAACCAGTTTCACATTCTACACATCTATTTAGCTTCATATTATGGTGTCTGCTATTCTGAAGTTAGTATTCCTCACATGATGTATGATAAAAGCCTTCATATTAAATAATGAAATGCATGCACAAAGCAATGAAATCAGATTCAAAATGCAAGACTGTTGAAAGGCAGACAATTCCATAATGTTATAAACTGCTTAAGAAATGTAATCCAAGCATTTACTGATGATTCTCAGTTGCTATAATCTCACTACTTGTCACACTGAAATATTCCTAGAACAGCTTTTTCGAATGCATATGTGTTAATTCCAATATTTTGCCTAATTCACAGAATATTCTTTTTTTTTTTGTTGCCAAAAATGAATTAACCAGAAATGCAGGAATCACTTGTTCCCCTATTCTGCTGAATAATAATGTTTATTATGTTTATACTCCATGTTTCTTTCAAAAGGTCAGCCTGCTGACATTGGATCTCCCTTAGTTTATTCCACTAACAGCCCTATGAGGTACATTAAGCTAAGAGAGTGAATGGTCCAAAATCATCTAAGTGAAATTTCATAAATAACAACAGAATTTAATTTAAGTCTCTGCAGTCCTACCCTGAACTACTATCAACAACCAGTTGAATACTTTTACCCATTAAGTTATGTCAGCAGCTCCATGTCACATTTAAATAACATGTGTGTGATATATTATGGGATTTCTAGTTCCTATGCTATTCATAAATGATTTCAATAAGGTGCAGAAAATATTATCACTAATTCCTATATGACACAAAGATAAGAGAAATAACAAATACTTTTTTTTAGAAAAGTAGGAAATTCAGGAGGATTTTGAGAAACTGGAACAAAAGGCAGAAACTAATAAGTTAAACAGGAACAAATACAAAATCTAACATTGGCTGGGAAAATCAAAGGAGAAGGGTATATAATTGGGTACATAAAGAAAGGATTTTTAGAAGACAAGCTCAACAACAGCTGACACTACACCATAGTTTTAAAAAAAGCAAATGGAAATGCAAACCTAGACTGCATCAAGAGAAATACAGTTGCAAGAAGGAAAATAAATCATTTGCTTTTATTCTGTATTGGTCAGGCTATACCACAGAATCGTGAATGACCTGTTCTGAGCACTACATTTTAGGAAGGAATTGTCAAACATAAGGCAGAGGGAGCAAGCAAAATAAGAAGACTTGTAGAGAGTAAATCTTAGAGGAACAATTGGAAGTGCTAGGTATATTTAGCCTGGAGAAGAGAAGACATGATAACTGTCTACAAGTATCTGAAAAGCTGCCATGTAGAAGACAGGGACAGAATAGTTGTTCCAGAAGGTAGGACAAGTAACAATTGCTTTAAAATTGGAGTTAAAAGTTCTGTTTTTCTAAAGGTGTAATAGAATGTGAGCATAATGTGTAGAGTGAGCATAAAGGTGTAATGGAATGTGAGGGGGGGGAGATGCTGCCTAGGGAACAATCAGATAAAAAGGGAAGGAGCACCCAGCTAAGTAAAGATCTGAGAAATAAACTTAAATGGATCCATCCTAACTAATGGTAAAAAGGCATAGAGGGGAGATTTCACACTTGCAAGATGCTATTAATATACTCTTAGAATAAAGTAGAATTAGCTTATCTTGTCATGTTTCCTTCTTCTTGGGGAAAAAAATCATCTTGTTTGAATTGGCATCCTGTAGAAGATAAGACAATAAAAAAAACCAGTCTTGAGGTAAAAGGTCTAACATTGCAACTGCAGTTCTGTGAGCCCTGAAAGTATGATTTTTATGGAAAGGGATCTCCTCTAAACATAGAGAAAATGAATCTTCTTTGGTGGGTGGATGGGCGGGTGGATGGGTGGAAGCTGAACAATAGATTGTCTATGGTCGAATTCCCCCCCACACCCAAGGACATTCATCTGTCTGTCTGTCTGTCTGTCTGTCTGTCTGTCTGTCTGTCTGTCTGTCTGTCTGTCTATCTATCTATCTATCTATCTATCTATCTATCTATCTATCTATCTATCTATCTAAAATCATTCTTATCATAGAACCTTCTATAGTAGATTTGCTGACTTTGGAGGGTAGATGAAGGATACATACTGGGAAGGGCCATGGACATGCAAACAGATGCTACATATCCATTTCTTGTGCCCAAGCATATCATAAAACCAGGTGCTTATTTATGTCAACTCTGGAGCTAGTGCAGATCAATTCCCTCCCACTATTTTCAGTGAAAGAAAATGTATTAATGAAAAAAATGCTCAGGAAAATGACCATAAATTGGAAAGGCTACTTTTTATTTTATTTCACTATCTCGGACTACCACCAACATTGTTGGATTTGTTAGAAGCCCTGATGTTGGACATGCCACAAAAATTAAGTAAAAACATTCTGCTGAGTTATACCTTTTCTAATATTTTTTTCACCCCATGTTCTTCTCACGTTTTTTCATATTTTAACTGATAGACAGTTCTCATTATGGTCTCTCCCTTCACTTTGCTTATTTCTGTGAATTAAAAAAATATTATTTTTTCCTCCTTTACCCAACATCTTTGAGGGATATCTCAAAACATAACCTCTTCACCCTTTCCCACAGGTAGTGCAGGAACAGCAGCAAAAGCTAATCGCCTGATGACATGAGGTAAACATCCCTCCATCTGAAGGATGAGACAGGAAATGCTGATGGAATCTGATGGAGCCACATCCTCATTCTCTTTGTTCATACATAGACATAGCACTCTTTCGCTTTCTCCATGCCTCAACATCATAATGCCTGTTTCCACACTGCAACTGTGGGATATATTTATTTATAGAACTGATTTTTGTGTCACAAAAAATCTCAGCATATGTAAGCAAGAGTACATAACTGGAACTGATGTCCACTCAACCAAAGCATGTTTGTAAAGCAAGATAATATTGCGAAAAGGTGTCATAACAAAAGCAGCAGAAATCTATGTGCATTATGTACATGGTTTAAGAAATTAAAAGAAAATCAAAATGCATTAAAATTAAGAAGTATAATAAATTAAAATATATGATTATGTAAAAGTTATCTGCTAAGGTATTTTAGCCACAAGGGAGGAAGGATAAAGCTTTAATAAAATGCATAAAATCATATGCCAATTGATAGATGAATTAATTAATTGAATAGGATTCAATTTCTGTTGTAGCCAACTAAGAGGTTACCCTAATAACAAAGGTTAAACCATTTATCATGATAGAGTAATAATATTAACAACGAAACCCAACATAATATTTTTCATGAATGAAGGCAAATATCCCAGGATAATATTGCAGGAACCAACTGGGTCAGTCAGTAGGACCAGTCAGTCAGTCTTCTGAGCTTTTAGAAGTATTTATGCTACCCATGAGTGCAGCATTATGGAATGATACCACAATAGTCAGATTTGATTAAAAACAAACTCTGTTCCTATATTCTTCCTTTGGCGATGAAGCTATTAACTGGAAGTTCATAGCAATGAAACTGGTTACACAATTTTTAGAAAAAAGATGTTCCAAATATAAGAAGATGCAATGTTCTTACAATAATGCAAACAAAAACCCGTAATTTAAAACAATCAAAATTACTTTTTATTATGATGGTATAAATTGCAAAAGTGGTTGTTGATCTTGAGTGTAATGTCTTATTTGATAGTTATGTTAAAGGAGAACTTCAGAAATTTCCTTACATCTTGTCATACATCTAAATTCAGCATGTGAAATGGAATTAGCAATAGAAGGGATAATTGCGAGCAGAAAATAACTTTGAGTGTGGACAATAACTCTTTAAAATATGCATTTTAAATTTGTATTTATATTTTAATATATATTTAATATATTTTTAATATCAATAAAATATATTGATAGAATAAGTGGATGTTTTTAATACCAATGACATATGTTGATAAAATAAGCTACATATTGTATGTAAAAAAAAAAGCTGCTATTTCAAGCTGTTTAGATCTCATCAGCTAGCCATACCCTTACTTGAATTCGAACTTGGGCTGTCTGCATGTTAGGCAGTTGTACAGGCAGCCCAAGTTCGAATCCAAGTAAGGGTATGGCTAGCTGATGAGAGCTAAATAGCTTGAAATAGATCTATACTAGTCTCCCTTTATTTCTTTATTTGCGAAATATAAATTTGGTATAAAATGGTTTGTTGTGAATGCGACTGCTTGAGGGCTCCTGGGTTGGAGCTGAAAGGCGAAAGGGATGCAGTATGCTCCCTCCCACATACTGGGGTAGACCAGGTGTCTCAATAGAAAAACACTTTATATACATATGTGTCAGGGGTGAAATCTAAATTTTTTTGCTACCGGTTCTGTGGGCGTGGCTTAATTAGTGGGCGTGGTTTGGTGATAAGGTGACTGGGTGGGTCTGGCCAAGTCAATGTCACTTCTTTGCCCTTTTTTAACCTACAAAACACAACACAACACAACTGGCTCACCCACAATGTAAAAGCAGCTGTGCTAGACCCAAAATGACCCCGCAACAAGCAGGAACCTCACACAGCCACAAAAAGCCCCAAAAAACAACTTTCACACTTTACACACACAAAATTCCACACACAGCTTTGTGAGATTTTGTGTGTTTGTGTAGTTAGAGTGAAACACTACAGAAACACACTAAATCTCAGAAAGCTGCACAAATATTATTTTATTTTATTTTATTTTTATTTTTATATAAAAGCAGCTAAATTTAAAACTTCCTAAACTTTAAATGGCTAGGTCTAAAAAAAGAACAACTAAAAAAAACCCCAATTAACTATTTTTTTTAAAGCTCCCAAAGGGGAAAAAAACTTACCCAATAGAACAGGGGTCTCCAACCTTGGCAATTTTAAGACTTGTGGACTTCAACTCCCAGGATTCCTCAGCCAGCTTTGCTGGGAGTTGAAGTCCACAAGTCTAGGCAGGAAGGCAGGCAGGCAGAAAGAACTGCTCACCGATGAGCTTAATTGCAGGCAGGGAGATTCAGTTGCTTGCATTGCATAATGGATTGCAGATATTACAGTGTTGGGACCAGCAGCTAAGGTAAGCAAGCTGAAGGTTGGTGGGGGGAGGAGAGAAAAAAGAAACTTTTTTTCTTTTACATGGCTCTGGCGATCCAAGCTGAGTTGCCTGATTAGCAGACAACTCAGCTGGGATCGGCTGGTCAGAGCCATTTAAAAGGAAAAAAAGGTTCTGATGATCGCACAGCTCTGATTATTTGAATAATCAGAGAAGCCATCGAGATAGAAAAACGCCCACACAGCATGAATAAATGAGATGATACCTCCCACCTACCAGCCATTTGGAAACCCGCCCTTATTGACAAATGAGTCCCTAACACGAGGAATGACATCAGACCCACACTCACGAGAGCCACACAGGCTGTCACCACAACACATCCACGCGGAAAGCAGACTCAGACCCACACTGATGATGAGATATGACCACGGACCAGAAGCCAGACCACAGCTGCATCATTAGCCACTTTAAAGCCCTCCAATCCATACATGAAGCAGACTGACACCCACCATGAAGATGTAGCACGACCACGAACGCGAAGCCAAACACCAGCTCAAATTCCCCTGCAACTCAGAGTAACCCGAGCACAACCAAGCCCCCACCCAAACAGAACACACCCCCATCCAATCAGAGCACAGCCAAGCCCCCACCCAATCAGAACACACCTCCACTCAATCAGAACACAGCCAAGCTCCCACCCAATCAGTTCACACCCCCACTAGCAGTTAAAAGGAAGAAACAGCTATGATCACACATTGCTCCTAAAAAGGAGCTGAAAACACCAGCCTGAAGATGACGAATGAGACTTCATCAAAACGTCGCCAAGACACTTCTAATTTTACGTGGGGAAAAAACCGAATAACCAAAGACCTACATATATATATATATATATATATATATATATATATATATATATATATATATGTATGTATGTATGTATGTATGTATGTATGTATGTATATATGTATATATGTATATATGTATATATGTATATGTGTGTGTGTGTGTGTGATTTTTTTTCACCTGTGACAATGTATCATTAGTTTAAATTTAAAATTAAACATTCCCGTTATAAAATCTAAAACATTTTAGATAGTTTTATTTTAGATCATTTTAGATTTATTTAACAGGAAACAGCCTATCCCAATATCTGTATGATAGACTTGTGAACCTTGTGCCTGAAATCAACGGAGAACTTGAGTTTTCTTGTTATATCTGATGCTATTGCCTGTCCTTCTAACTTGCTTTGCACTTCTCCATAAAAATCCAGCCTGATGATTCAGAAATCAACATTGATAGGAAAATTGCTTTATCATGAAATATTATTGATGTCATTTAATGAATGATTGCAGGAAATTTGAAAGCATTTGTTCTTAATTCCTTCAAGCTGTTCTCAGTTTGTCAAAATAAAAGCAGAACGACTTTGAAGGCACTGCCCTGAATGTTCTACGGTATTAAAATCAATGAAATGTTCTTGTTGTCCAAAGACATCTGCCAACTAACATCTCAACTGGAATAGTGGATCTCATTTATACTGACTTGTGATACAGAATAGTTTCTGTGAGCCATTTGACTACTTAATATGGGAAGTACATCTATGCTAACCTTAAATATCCCCTTCTCTAAATAATTATCCTCTGGTGTCCATTTTTGGAATAATGCCATGTTTCAAAAGTGAAAGTTTGCATTGATAGAAAGAAAATATGTACATGATTTTTCTTAAGTATCTTAAGGAAACAAAAGCTATGATAAATACAAAAAAATGATATATTTGAATTTAAAATTTAATTTGAATTATTTATACTTTATTATATGTATGTTCAGAATACTAGCTAAATGGATAAATCCACACTGCATGTTTCCAACACTGTATCCCCATAAAAAAATCTGGATAATAAAATAGAGAACTATGGATTATAATGTCTAATAAACAAAGATTAGATCTTTTTTTCTATGCTAAATTAACTTTATGGGGGAACCCAACTTCAACAACTGGAGATAAGATGATGGTATTAAAAAATTAGATGGAAACATGGATATTTACTTTGGCTTAAGTGATAGATGATGAGAATGAACTTTTATTATATTCTGTGTTAAGAGAAAAATGCCTTGTGCCAAATGTACCCCAATGCTATATACAATGTAATTTGCAATAACAACATCTACTAACGTTGTTTTAAAAAGCAGCATTTTCAGCTTCTGGGAGACTTGAGATACTAGAACAATATTTTAGATCCTTTAAAACAGAAAAAAAGCTAGTAGAAGTTTCTAGAGATATTTGTTAATAAATCAGTTTAATGTGCAGATGCTACAAAATGAATTGAATAAAGATTCAAAGGTGCCTATATTTCCTAGACAATGGGAGATAATTTTACTATCTCTACCAATGTCCAGTGTCAAAAGACTTTAAACAATACATATGCAAGAAAAATATTTAGAATTTATTGGAATACATTACATCTGTACAGAAAAGAATTGTTAGGACAACATTTTGTTGGAGATATAATAAGGTTAATGCTACTTTAAAACAGATGTTTTTACACTGTCCTATATGTAACATATTTTAGGAGAAAGCAGTGGACTATATAATTGTGATTGTGCAACAAAAGCTAAAATTTTCAACTACTTGAAACTACTTTTCAACTACATAATATTCTTTTCAACTACTTCCCTTGTACTTGGAATTTGACAACTGAACAATGTAAAAGGATTCTCTAAGTTCTTATTATGGCCAAAAGGCTGATACTGCAGTATAAGAAAGATAGCTGTATGCCCCATTTACTCAATGGATTTATGAACTGGTTGTTAACTATGAATGAATTGCCTATAGATGGATTCTTTGTATGGACAAATATAATACAATATGGGACGGATTTATAAATTCATAAACTAAAAATAGTTATATAATGTATTAGAAATATATGTATATTTGCATAATATTGGATTAAAGGTAAAGGTTGTGTGTGACTATAGGAGGTAGTGCTCATTTCCCTTTCTTAGCCGAGGGAGCTAGTATTTTCTCAAGACACTTCCATCGTCATGTAATCAGCATGATTATATGCTGAGATGCACAGAATGCTTTTAACTTTCAACTGAAGTGGTACCTATTTATCTACTCGCATTTGCATGCTTTCAAACTTCTAGGTGGGCAGGAGCTGGGGCAAGTAATGGGAGCTCACCCCATCACATGGCACTATGGTCTTCAACCTGGACTGTCAACTTTCCAGGGTTACTTTAGGTGGCTATAAATATATTAATGTTTAATAAATATTCAATATTAAACATCATAAAGTGCATTGTACTTTTTTCCTTGTTGTATTTTACTTAACTTTTTTTTAAAAAAATGTATGTACTTTTATTTTTGCATTTTGCACTTTTTTTGTTTGTTTTTTCATTACATAAAAGAATAAATAAAAATATGGATAATAAAATCTATACCAAATGGAATATTTTATTCCATAGAGGAAGTGCAATAGATAATGATAGGACATAAAATTTTTGTACAAAAATAAACATTTAGCCACCATGAAACATTCCAACATTCCTGTTATCCAAAGCAGGATGTCTTTCTGAAAAAGTTCCCAGGTGAATAAGTGAATGGAGCACAGTCATACCAGTAGAAAGTGGCCAGTAGGAATTATCTGATTGTGATATCATGTGAACGTTTAGTGAAGCATAGCTGATTCCACCCTTAGTACAATTGCAGAAGCTTTTTGCTTCTTTAAGGTATGACTTAGTATGGAAACAGGATGGGAATAAAATGAAGGCACTAGCAAGAGGACATGGAAAAAATAAAAAGAGACTGCTGGGACATTTCATATCATGATTATGTACACCTATGTACAACTCCTTAGTCAAATCATCATCTGTCATTGTATTCTATTCTGTATGAGTTGGATTGTTTGCCTCTTGGAGAAAAGGAAAAAAAAACAACAGTCACATTTAATTTTTTTTAAGCAGCCAAAAATTGGTTTTTCATATAAATAATTTCTGACATCAAGTTATATTGCCAAAATGCACAGAAATTGTTGATAATCCCTTCAAGTCCATAGCAAAGATGTCATCAATGTCTTGATATCTGAATATTGCATAAGAATATACTATTTTCAATAGAAAAGCCCTAAGGGCACGCTATTATTTTTCCATTATCTTTATACGTGATTTAGAAAAATGTCTTCTCAGAAAAATTGAACTATCCAAAAGTCTTCCAAAAGTAAATAAATGTGAGGAGATCTGTGCACAGAATTCTGTGTCTCATCAACATAATTTGTACAATTAAATAATTTTTGCTTGGTAATTATTTTTCTGATATTCCTTCTCTGTGTTATAAATGGTATTGCATTAATGATGCACTGATTTCTGGTGTGCAGTAACACTACAACAAAGTAAAATTCAAATAGCAAAAGATCCAAGGTTAATTTCATCTATTACTTTCTCTATATTTATACTGGTAGGCCTTGTCAGTGATTGCATCATTTAGTGACCGTTCACAGTTATGATAGCGATGAAAATGTAAGTTTGCAACCAATCCTCACATTTACAACATTCACAGGTCTGTAAAGCAAAAGAGAGTTGAAACAGGATCATACAAACAATCATGTTTCACTTAGAGAACATCTCACTTAAGTTGGCAGTACCAATTGTCATCCCCAAATAAGGAGTGCCTGTAAAAGCTTTCTTTAAGTGTTGTCCTCTTGGGATATATTAAGTATGCTTTATAATCTAGAATGGTTGCAATTGTGTAGTACAGAGACCTTCTTTGAGCAAATTTATTTATAATTTGGATCCAATGTGATATTATTGAAGAACTTAGTGACACAAAAACTGATGGCAAAGCAAACCTTGGTCTTTTCAAGCATGTTTGTGCCCTTTACAGAGAAGAGAAGAAAACAGCATTTCCTTTTCTACATCTACTACATCTCTGTTATGAAATATAATTCCTCAGTGAATATTGCAGAGAGAAATGTTGACATTTGACAAGCAAAAAACAAAATTGGTCTTAATACAGTTGAAATGCTATTTTCTTTTCTACTTGTGTGGCCTTGGATTTTTTTTTTTAACAAACCTCACAGTTGCTTAGGTTTCCTTGGTGCTTTATAGCACCTGTCGAAGGAAGAATAGGGATACTTTATTTTTTTTATCAAGGAAATAAGAGTAGAAATGACAGTTTGATGTGAAAAATCCGAATTTCCATGATCATCCAACAATGAAAATGGTAGAGAAAAAAATAATAATGCCATATACTATTATCATCCTTGGACAAACATACTCAGTAGTGGTAGCATCTGAAATACCTTAAAATTTAAGTATTAAAGTTTTCACAGTTCTATTAGATGACTACTGTCTGTTACTCGGACATAAATCAACTGTTTTTGCTACCTGGACCAAATCACAAGATGATACCAATTTTTTTTCAATGAACTGAAGCTGACAAGACTGGGAGTTGCAACTTGTTTTAGCACAAATTACAAAAGACTTGTACATGAGGCTAGCTTATGGAATCCAGAAGAAGCCCCAAGGCAGATCTGATGCTGTCCACACATGCTACTGTTGCATGTCCCCTAGTTGCTGTCACTTCAGATTACTCTCTCCCTTTACCTAATGGCAGGGACAATCTTTGTGTTGCTACTAACAGTGCTAAGACATCTACACATGTGTGATTGGAAACAACAGTCTGAAGTACGATTCCAAAAGCCAAAGCCGCCCTGGAGCACTGCCAAGAATGATCATTTCATTTCTTTCAATCTTTGGTTCTTAGATAAAAAGAGAGGTTTTCTACCTCTACAGAAAATCAGAGTACTGCTATTATTACAATAATGATTCTGAAGTGTTGCACTTTATCTTCACAGCTAAATTACTATTTTCCCAGGTGTGTGATTGCATTAGTTTCCTTCTCCCATTAAATTGCCACAGTGCTTGGTCCTGTGTATGCAGCATCCATTTGAACAGTTTTCATAGATACCTTGACATATTGGTAAACATCATTCAACTAAGTGGAGCTTATTATGTTTATTTACAGTGCGTTATGATAAGTTTATCCATTCTACATGAAGGTTGCATTATTCCGAAAGTAACCCATGCTCACATTAGAGTCTAACAAGAGGTAGGAGGAGGAAAAGATTATTCCATGTGATTTGTAAACATCAAAAGCATATTGGCTTCTTTACATACAATACACAGTTTACACATTTTCCTCAGATCAGCATTAGTACTTTAAGAGTAGTTCAGAGTTCTATATTAGATGTGGGAAGTCCTGTAGCACCTTTTTCCACATACAAATGTTATTAAAAGGCATAAGTTTTTGCTGTAGCTCACAAAAGTTTATGTCTTTTAATAAAATCTGTTAGTTGAAAAAAGTGCTGCCAGATTATTCCTGATTTTGCCACCCTAGACTCGCATAGCTCTTCTCCTACTCTATATTAGATATATAAAACAATAGCCAAGTTATCAACTGAACCCTAGTTGCTTCTTAATCATTACAATTTTCCCATTCACATAGGAACATAAACTTAAAATACAGACCTTGATTAATAAAAGAAAGATAAAGTTTTTATTTTAAAAAGCAGGCACGTTCATTTTTTTTTTATTTGTCATTTTTGGAAAATCGTGATAATAATAAGCAAAATGATAATAATGTGATTAATAATATGTTATAGAAGAGTTATTGTGCTCTGTGAAATGAAGAAATTACTATCTCCCTGGGTTTTATATAACTTAATTGCTTCCACAGTGAGCATCTAACAGAGACTACTCAAATTTGATATCAAATGATGCCTGAGGTCAGGACAGCTATAATTTAAAATCCTGTCTCTCTTTGTCTTCCAGAAGTAAGAGAGATTCCAAGTACATTTCACACAAGAGATCTGTTCTCTGCCTTCGTGACATTATCTGATCTTCTTTTACAAAATCAGTATGAAAGCAATGGGGCAGAGAAAGGAAATCTTCACTACTTTGTCATGTTCTGAACCCACTCACATGAAACATTGCTGAATATTTAACAGAAAAGAATATTTATTGTCACAGTACTCTTTTGGGACATAAGAACTACAAAGCCCCCAATTTTATGTCTGCTGAAAGCCAGGCACTTCATGTGGGTAATAATATAAACACAAACAATGATTAAAGAAGTTGGAAATCAAAAACTCATTGTCTTTTATCTGTTGCCTATGGCCTTCTCTTCCACTTGGATGAAATGGAAATGTTGGAACTATTAGTCTAGTCTACTAAGGTTGCTTTTAGAATGTTAACAAAAGGCTATTGTATATTTTCCCATTTCTGCTTGTCTTTACAAAAATACATGCAGTCACTCACTGATAAATTCCTTTTATTTCAGAATCACTACAGCCTATTGAAAATACTGATAGTTTAGATATTCATTACCCTCATATATGAAAGGTGATCACCTGATTCAACTAATTCTTTAATCAGAAAATTGAGTTTTTGAACATCTAGGTAGGATTCGTAATATATTTTCTCACCAAATATTATGATAACTCTAGTTTATAAATAATTTTATATGAATAGTTGTTACAGCCAGAACAATCTAAGTTTGGGAAAGAATAGATGAAACACTAGGAAATAATATTGATTTTTTTTTTACTCCTTTTCTTACATAATAACACCTAACATCTGTAAGATCAAGGCTAGGAATTCAGAAACAACTTGGAAACTGTTCAAGATCAATAGTATGCATTATATTCCAGCTTCACATGATCTGTAGTGAAGCTGATGCTATACATAATATCTGAAGGTAGTAAACACACTTTTTCCCCCTTAATGTAGTAGAAGATAACCCTCCAGATAAAGGGCAATTCCTCTTACATAAGATAAGTTGCATTTTTCTAATGTTCAACTCAATATTGAAAGTATGTCTATTTCTACAGATTTAAGTAGTCTGTACTACAAGGATCAGTAATCACAGTTATTCACAGTATTATATATGAATATTTAAATCACAGAGATGGCAAAAATATTTGTGGTTTTTGATATGTAAAAGTTTATAGTACTGAGTCTGTAGATTTGATTAGAAGATATTCACATATGTATCTGTCAGTTGCTTTTAATATGTGTATTTAAAATATATTCACTCCAGTTTGGGAGTTGAATGGGAAAGATGTGATGAGGTGATAGAGAAAAATCTAAAAAAAGATATATAGAGTTAGAGTGAGGAATTCAGCCTGTGACCGCAAGGATCTGACCTTGTCAGATTAACTTTGTCATTTGTGAATTTAACCTTGTTCCTACTGGCATGTTAAAGTGACAAGGGAGAGTATCAGGAGTCGGATTTGGATATAGTCAATATCTCTTTGTGGGCCTTCTTCTTACTCAAGGGCCTTAGAACTAATAATACTGGACAACTATCATCTTATATCTATCAATATGCCTGATGAAACCTACCCTCCACTTTATCCAAACATAAGATGTGGAAGAAGTCCCAAGGCAGTGTATGGAGACTGTCAAAACCTGAATGGGGAGAACCTGCTCAGATCCAACCATGCAAGATAGTGTGCCAACTGGTTCTGAATGATACAAACTTTGACTCTTCTGGGGGCTATGCTCCTCCTGAAAGAGCAGGTTCCTGAACCTAAGGTGCCTTCAAGAAAACCAGATGGTGACCTTGATTCCAGGTAGTCAGGAAGTTCTTTGCCCAACTTGACTACTGCCCCAGTTGTGGTCTAACCAAGGATAAGATTTTCTGAAGATAGCACTCACATCTTTGACACCTTTCCCTAGAATAACTGTAAATCACTTTGCTTGGATCTTACTACCCCAAATGTATAAAGCTTTTGGGTCTAAGTATTACAACTTACAGCAATTGTACATGTAGATTCATGCTTGCCAAGCTTTGTATTCAATGTGAGGTATTGCATGATGTTACTGGCAAGGCAAAACTGCTAAGAGAAAGCAGTCCCACAGATATCATGTTAAGATGATCCTACAGTAAACAGTATTATAAAGACAAGAAACTAATGTATAATTGAAGATGCTAATGTCATTACCTGATCCAAATATGCACTCATTTGGGGTGGTAAGATCCAAATTGCACATTATTTGAGTAGCTAAAACCCTGCAAAGTTATATCAAACTTTTAATTGCCATGGCAGGAAACTACTGCTCCTATCACTTGCACTACATGACTGTTAAATAGCTCCCATATCAAATATATATATCAAGTATCATGTGATTCCATTTGTATATTAAATTCCATGACTACAAGTACTAATGCTTCAGGGTCAAGCCTCATTAAGTTGGATTCCAGGCTAATCCTATACTCTCTGAACTTACCCTTCAGACGCTGGCAAGGTAAATAGATGTTAATGATCAAGAAGCTGCATGATCTAAATCTAACTGTTATGGCTAGGTTCAAATTGGTACACGAATCCAATCTCCTGCCAGATATCCTGCATTAGAGGACATAAAGAGTCATAAACCACCAAATGGTCTGCCCTTTTATGTATTGGCCAGCTTAAAATACATAGGGAGCAAACCCATTAAGTTAATTATAGGTTGTCCCCATGAAGTTTTGTCAAGATTTCTTTCCTTGTAAGGTATGTAATTGGTGTCATTCACACTGAAGAGAAAAACAAGGACAATATTTAAGTATTGAAATCATTTATAATTCTACATGACTGTCATTCTCAATATTAAAAGTGTTAGAAGCAAAATTCTGAAAATAATCTTTGTCCTTATACTGTATCTGGAGTAAAGAGGAAACTGAGATTTTTTATTTTTATTTTTTGGATGCTTTCTAAAGAACATCACCTTACGTATTGTCTAAATGATCTGCATTGGTCAAATAATCCAAAATTGATAACATATCAGATGTAACAAGAAATTATTCAGAAGAAAAATATAAATCCTTCTTTTAGAACTCAATTTTCTCCCCACTCCTTTTTAATATCTACATGAAGCCACTAGGTGAGGTTGTCCATTATCATAAGGTATAATATTATTAGAATATTATGACATGATCAGTGAAGTAAAGACAAGGATAAAGAAAGCTCGCACAGCATTCTTCAAAATGAAAAAGGTCTTCTGCAGTCACGACAAAAGCCTAAGATTGAAAATCAGGCTTGTCAGATGTTAAATCTTTTCTATCGTGCTCTACAGAGTAGAGAAATGGAGTTGGCTTGATTTATATGCCGCCCTTCTCCGGAGACTCAGGGCGGCTTACAATGCGATATGTGAGGCGACACCCAGAAAAATATGGCATTCTTCACTTAATCCTCCAAGGAAAGTTTGAAGGCAAACGAGGTCCAGGCAGAAGAAGAACATCATGGCTTCAAAACCTAAGGGACTGGTTTGGACAAAACTCAGCAGCACTTTCTCATGCGACTGTTGACCAAAATTGGATTGACAACATGATCGCCAACGTCCGATGACGGATATGCACAAGAAGAAGATAATATTATCAATATGCTGATGCTCCTTGGCGGTATGTTTCCATCCCTGGCTAAACAAGCAATGCTATCAAGGTACTTACCCAATTCTTGGAAGCCATAAGTATGTGAATGGGGAAGGACAAGATGAAATTTAGCTATATGTGTTTGTATAATAATGTAGCCTATTATCCCTTCATGTTACATATCCAAAGTCTAAATATCTTTTTTTTCCAATATTTTATTAATTTTATTATATATACATAAAAATATAATGACAATTCTGTTTGATATCGGATATGCAGTGTTTATACATAATTACATTAAAAAAAATCTGGTGTCACTATACTATATATTTTTAATTGGTTTCTGCACCTTTTTCTCCTTCCTTAATTTTATCATTCATCCATTCGTACTACCTTCCCCACACAGTATAGTAGTATGAATTCTCATCATTGTTTATTTCATGAGTTAATTTACTTATCTCCGCGCTCTCCAGTATTTTCCTAATGATAAGTTCTTCCGGTGGTGGGTCTTTCTCTTTCCAGTATTTTGTGTATGCCAGTCTAGCAGCTGTAGTTATGTGTATCAGGAGGTGGACCTTTTCCTTTCCATACCCTTTCTTTACTATTCCCAGGAGAAATATTTCTAGTGTCAATTCAATATCTTCTCCAATTATTTCTTGCAACCATCTCCGAATTCTACTCCAATATCTTTTTGCCTCGGGGCATGTCCACCACATGTGAAAGAAGGTGCCCTGACCATGACCACATTTCCAACAGTTTGGATGCATATTGGGGAACATCTTTGCTAATCTAGCAGGTGCTAAATGCCAACTATGGAGCATTTTGTAATTATTTTCCTTATATGTGGCAGCTGTGGTCAATTTATAATTTTTGTTCCACGCCTCTTCCCATTCATTAAAGTTTAAACTATGCTCAATATTTCTCTCCCATGCTGTCAGTTGATTTCTGGCTGCATCCTCGGCTCTCTCTTCGTCTAATAGGTAGTTATATAGCTTGGCCAAAGTTTTTTTTCCTGTTCCCATCAAAATTTTGTCTATTCCATTGTATCCTAATTCTAAACCGTATTCATCCTTGTCTCTCTGGTATCTTGATTTTATTTGCAGATAGGTCCACCAATCTAGAATTATACCTTGATCTCTCAATACATCATTTGATTTGATATTTCCTCCTCCTTCCACGATGTCTTTATATCTGCACAATTTCTCCATTCCTAATCTATTGGGGTAAATCAATGCCTCCACCGTGGAGAGCTATTTTGGGACTTTTACATAGTATCTCTGCCTAATTCCCATCCATGTTTGTATTAGAGAGTCCCTAATTTTATGTCTATGGAAATAAGTTTTCTTTTTTTTCTCCGTGTCCTATAAATATGCGTGCCACCCTTTCTGTAAGTCGTGGCCTTTTAGAGTTAAAATTGTCTTATTTTCCAGAGTGACCTTTATCCATATTAGTTTGGCTGCCCTATAGTAAATTTCCCAATCAGGAAGTCCAAATCCTCCCATGTTCCTTTTTTCCTGTAAGATTTTAAGAGAAATCCTCGGTCTTTTCCCCTCCCATACAAATTCCCTAATGTTTTTATTTAATTCTGTGAAAAATTTCTTATCTAAATTTATTGGTATATTTTGATATAAGAATAGGATTCTGGGAGGATATTCATCTTGATTGCGGCAATTTTGCCTATAAGTGACAGTTTGGTTTTCCTCCATCTGTCCAAATCTTGTTTCATCTTATTAATTAATGGAGTATAATTGTCTTCCTTTAGGGATGAGCACCTTTTAGTTATCCAAATTCCTAAATACTTTGTTTTTTTTGACAATTTGCAGCCCCAGGGTTCCATCTATCTCTTTCTGCTACACCTCAGTTACATTCTAAGTTAATATTTTGGTTTTGGATTTGTTCAATTTAAGGCCTGCCACCTCTCCATATTTGCCCAATTCCTCAAATACTTTTTGCCCAGATTCTATTGGGTCTTCTAATATTAGTGCCACATCGTCCCAAATGCTTGCATTTTATAGACCTCCTTCCTAATTTTTCGTAACAGGACTTCTAGGACCAAGATGAATAATAACGGCGACAAGGGGCAACCCTGTCTTACCCCCTTCTTAATATGGAATGTTCTTGTCCTATCTCCATTTACTAAGATGCTCGCCCTCTGGTCGTCGTAAATAATTTTTATCATCTTTTCAAAGTTTTGCCCAAATCCCATTATTTTAATTTGTTTGGTCATAAAATTCCAATTTACATTGTCGAATGCCTTTTGGGCATCCAAAAAGACTAAGGCCCTCTGCTTTTCGGGGTGCTCTTCATAGTACTCTAAAATATCTAAAACAATTCTCAAATTGTCCCTAATTTGTCTCCCCGGGAGAAATCCGTTTTGGTCTTTATGGATCCAAATGTTTAATATTTTTTTTGTTCTTTCCGCCATGATGCACGTAAATAATTTATAATCCATGTTTAGAAGCGAAATTGGCGTGTAATTTTGGATTTGTCTTAGGTCGGCACCTTCTTTCGGCAGTAGTGTAACATGAGCTTCCCTCCACGAGTCAGGAATTTTTGAGCCCATCAAAACCTCATTAAAAATTTCAATTAATTTGGGTTGTAATATTTCTTCCAATTTTTTGTATATTTTTCCTGGGAATCCATCCGGGCCTGGAACTTTGTTGTTTTTAAGTTTAGAGAGGGCTATTTTGAGTTCTTCAGTTGTTATCTTAGCATTTAACATCTCCCTCTCTTTCTCAGTTATTTGAGGGAGCTCATCATTCATCAGGTATTGATCTATTTTTTCTTCCAAGACCTGCTCCTCTTTGTATAGGGCTTCATAATATTCTCTCGCTCTTTCTAATTTATCTTCTTCTTTATTTCATCTTTAAAGCGCTCCATGGCTTAGGGCCAGGGTATTTGCGAGACCGCCTGCTGCTACCGATAACCTCCCACCGGCCAATACGCTCTCACAGAGAGGGCCTCCTCGGGGTGCCGTCAGTCAGGCAATGTCGGCTGGCGGCCCCCAGGGGGCGAGCCTTCTCTGTGGGGCACCCGCCCTGTGGAATGAGCTGCCTCCTGGAATACGATTGATCCCGGACCTCCGGACTTTCCGTAAAGCCCTGAAGAAGTTTTTATTTCATCAAGCCGGCCTAGCCTAAATGGTTTTTAATTGGGATTTTAAATTTTATGGATCTGGGGTTTTAAATTGGGTAGCCAGTGATTTAATTCTTCTAATTATCTTAACTTTTGCATTTGTATGTTTTTTAATTTTGGCTGTTCACCGCCCTGAGTCCCTTCTGGGCGGTATACAAATTAAATTAAAAAAAAAAATTAAAAGATTGCCCTCAGCGTCTTCTAATATCTGGATTGTCCCTTTTTCATTTTCTTTTTTTAATTTGTAGGCCAGCTATCTGCCCGACTTATTGGCATTTTCAAAGTAATACTGTTTTGTTCTTTTTATTTTTTGAGCTAGCTCCTCTTGATCCAAGATGTTTAATTTATGTCTCCACATCAGCCAATTTTCTTTTGCTACTTTATCTCCAGGATTTTCCTGGAGTTTTCTTTCTGCTTCCTCTAAGTGTTTAGTAAGGTCTTCCCAGGATTTTCTTTTTACTTTGTTTTTATATGCCGTATATGATATTACTACCCCTCTTAGATAGGCTTTCATTGTATCCCACACTATTTCACGGGATGTCCCTTGGTTTCCATTTTCTATAAAAAAGGTCTTCACTTCTTTCAATTTTTCTACACACTCTTTATCGTTCAGTAGTTTCACATTGAACCTCCATTTTTGGTTTTTCTTTCTTTTTATATTTCTCCACTTTATTTCCAAGGGGTTATGATCTGCCCAAGTATTTGGGCTGATTTCTGCCATTTCTATTTCTAACCCCAGCTTCCTGGTGACCCATGCCATGTCTATTCTTGACCATGACTGTTGCGGATTAGAATAGAATGTATACTGTCTTTCTCTTGGGTGTAAAGTTCGCCATATGTCAATTAGGTTCATTTCCTCAACCAAATCAGAAAAGGCTTTCGGTAAAGTTGCCCTTTTATTTTTATTATTTTTATTACTTTTATGGTCTTTGTCTGGGTCCACGATTCCATTGAAATCACCTATCATGCAAATTTCGTTGTATTCCATTTTTCCTAATTGTTCATGAAGCTTTTGAAAATATTCTCCTTGTTTTTTATTTGGGGCATAAATGCCCACTAATAACATTTGGGCATTGTCTCTCGTAACTTCAACCATAAGGTTTCTTCCCTTTCTATCATTGTATTTCAATTCTGCTTCAATTCCTTTTTTAACATAAATTGCTACCCCCCTCTTTTTTTCCCCTGCTAATGAGGTAAATAATTTACCATATTTTTTATACTCAAGACATTTACCCTCATCCTTTTTTATATGGATCTCCTGTAAGCAAATTATTTTGCTTTTCTAGCTTTGTAAGTATTAATTTCCTCTTTTTGCTTTCATTTAGTCCATTAACATTTACTGAAATTAATTTCAGATCATTCATTTCTATTTTCCTTGTCCGGTCTTAGTTTCTATTTGTTCTTACGGCTCTTACTGGTCTTGCTTTTTTCCCCTTGGCTTCTTCTTTGGTCTTCTTCTCCTCCGCGGTTCCTTCCTTGATGTCCCATTGATGTGCGGTCCCCTCTTCTGGATTTACCACTTCTATTTCCTCTTTACTACTTTGTTCTTCTTCCGCACCTCTTAACTGATCAAGAAAGTCTTGCGCAGTGCTCAAACTATCTATTTTTATTTTCCTCCCCTGCCAGATGATTAGCATCCCTTCTGGCAGGAGCCATCTAAATAATATATTCCTTTTGTTCAGTTGCACCGCTAGAAATCTGTAATCCTTTCTCACCTCCCTCACTCTTCTTGGAACCTGTTTTAGTATTATCACTTCTTTTCCTCTGTAAGTTATTTGTCCTTCTCTCGCCATATTATACAGAATGTCTTTTACTTTTTTTCTCGCAAACCTAATGTGAACTTCCCTGGGGAGCCTATTCCTCCTCGCATAGTTTGTTTGGACTCTGTAGACGTCGTCCAGTTCTCTGATAATCTCGTGCTTATCCTGTTGGAGTACCTCCGCAATCAGTTCGGCCATCTTCTCCCCCAGATCCTCCTCTTTATTTTCTTCAACATTCTGGAAGCGTAGATAGAACGACGCCCTATCCATCTCCAATTGGATTAACGAATCTTCCAGTTCCTTGTTTTGCGTCGTCAATGTCTGGTTCACCATATCCAATTTCTTCTCATTTTGTTCTATTCTTAACTCCGCCTTCTGAATTCTCTGTTCGTTGTTGGAAATTGAGACTTGAATCTCGTTCATCTTTTGGTCCAGTTGATGGAGATATGATTTTAATTCGGTGTGGTTACTAGACATTTTTTCCTGCATGGCCATCATCGTTTCTTGGATTAATGTCAATGTTGATTGCACTGTTTGTAATGTTGGTGTTGCTGTGGCTTTTTCTGTTTTTGATAGTCCTTCCGTTGACTTTTGAGTAGCCGGGGAGGTCATAGTTATGGTGGGATTTGAGGGGGTCTTTTTTCCTGTTTTCAGGATTGTTGACGACATGCTCGTCATTTCTTTCAGAATTATTTTTTGCTCTTTAATTATTTTCTCGATGTTTCTCCAGATTTTCATACACTGGCTGCCACCTCTTTTTATACTTCTTCAAAAATGAATAGAATTTTTTTATCAATCAATTTCAATTAATCACTCTATATCACTTCCAATCAATTACTTGAAGATGTTGCCTAAGTTAATTTATAATTCATAGTTAGTTTGTATTTAATTAATTAATGTGGTAATTAACCATTTACTAATAAAAATTCATTGTGCTTACTAATAATTAATTCAATTCCTCCTAGAACGCAATAATTCTCTAATTTTCCTTAATAATTTAAATGACAATACTACCTAGATAAATTACAATTATAATCTTAGCTAAATATCTTATATCCTACTTAGGTTTTTTTAAATAATTTTAAATAATAATAATTTTTAAATTTTTTTTAAAAAAGATTTAAATAATATTTCATTCAGATTCCTATGTAACTATATACCAATAAATTAATTAGCTAAATATTATAATTCTTATATTACTAAATATCAATAAGTCATATATAAAATATGTAAAGTTACTATAGGTACAAATGAGTATAGTTAGTTAATTAAGTAAATGTAAGTCTAGTAACACTATATAAAAATATGTCTTGTAAGCAAGAGAAAGTCAGGACTTAAATAATATAAAAATTAACAGTTCTTATTAGTAACACTATTACTATGCAGAGGGTCAGAATGTTAAAGACAAAGTTATCAAAAGAAGAGAGAATAAAGAGGAAAGGTATCAAGTTGCAATAAGGGACTAACAGTATTTTTCCACAAGGGTAATGTTTTTTTGTTTTTGTTTTTTCGCTCAGTCACCAATCTCCTCCAATCCTTCCTTAGCCACAGCCAAAGCTCTATGGTAAATCTCGCAACTAGATTGTCTCTATGCCTGTCCTTTTCAGTTTTTGCTCTGTTAGGCTTCTTTAATGGCTGCACTTCCTGTTCTCTGGTACAGGCAGGTAGGGTCCAATCTCCAGCTTAATTCACCTTCCTGCTATGGCCAGCAAATGAGGAACAGAATTCTTCTGGGTTCTTATATTTTCCAAAGTATAAATATCTTGTTCATCACCTCCTGGGGACATTCAATCTTTCTCCAGTTGTTGGCCCATCTAACTGATTTTGAGTTTAGCACCTCCCCTCCCCTGGATCTGATGATTTGTCATCTTTAATTCTTGATGGAGTCTAAGTTGATGCACAGTCTGGGAGTCTTCCTACACTTATAGCTCCTGATCAAGGAACAGATTGCTCAGAGATCCTTTGTACAGATTCCCCTTGTGCATCAGTTGTTCCCATTCTTGAACTGAGAGGCCCTGCCTACTGTCATTTCTTGTCAAGTGCAAACAATCAAATTTGTACAAACAAACAAGCCTATAACAGGAATCTTTTCAAACTAGCAGTTTGCACCTCTGTAAAACTAGACAAGGTTGAAGGCATTGGGGGGAGGGGTGTTAGACTTTGTTCTGTTGTGACTACATAGACACTCTAAATTAATTCCATGCTTGACTCTTCCCCTTGGCTCTGCCAGACTCTCTCTGACACTTCTGCCTTAATTACTTTCCAGTTGAATTACTCTATATGCACTCTACATAAATGCACTCTATATGAAACTGGTCTTGAAGAACACTCAGAATTGATCTGAGTGTTTTTGATCCAGAATGCAGCAATATCTGCACTTTTGACTACCCTGACCCTTTTAACTTCCAGGCTGTTAATGTGTGTATTAGGACTGTCCAATACACATGTCTATTTTATAGGTTTGTATGTAAATGGTAATTTAATCTTTTATTGTCCAGGTTTATTTTTAACTTGTTTGGTCATGGAATTCTTTTTTCTTGCAACTGGTTATTAACCACTCAGAGTTATACACTTAAGATGAGTGGCTCAATGAATTTTCAAACTGATTAATAAGGGTAATAAATTTATTGAGCCAATCATACTTGTGGGCAACTTCTTTCATTCTTCTAAATAACAAGTTTTAAGATGCAGAAGTTTAGATCAGTGTTTCCCAATTTTAATAACTCAAAAAAGACTGGTCTAGATGGGTACAAGTTGGCAGCAAAGAATGCTTTCTCTCTGGCCCCATTTAGTAATTAATTAGAGTTTTACATCCCTTATGTGGTAACAGTTCAGCCCAGAAACCACCCAGAGTCAACTTATAAGGGAGGTGGGCAGCATAAAAAATATAAATAAATAAATAAAATGTAATTCTTCACACCCTTCAGTATGGTGTGTGCTGAACAAAGCAAAAAAAAATCAACAACCCTACATGCACACACCTGGAATTTGTATGACCCAGGTGTGACAGGTTGAATGAGATGCTAGCTGATGCTGAAACTGGAAACCTTTGTTTAGTCAATATCTTGATAGTAAGTAGGGAGGTGTTACAGCCATTCAATTAGGTGGGGGTAGGCAATCTTGTGCTGTTTCTCATGAGACAGTACAGCAGTACAACATTGTTCATCATTAAGAGTTTGTAGAAATTATTCCAAACATCTGGAGAGTATTAAATTGCCTATCTACAAATTAGATTCTGCTAGATTGATGAGTCTGTTTCAGATAGCACTTAGGAATGTTTGTAGGAGTGCTGGAATGAAGAAAACAATCAAACAATGGCTAATCTCCTTTTTTTTAAAAAAATGTAAAACCCCCATACTTATTCCCATACTTAAACAAAAAGTACAAATTCACTAATGGCTGAAAAGCATTGTGATTTTTTATGGCATTGTTACTAACAAACCTCCTGCAGAACTCAAAAGACAGCACTATTATGTGATATTCTGTTTTGTTTATTACAACACGATTATGTGATATTCTGGTTTGTGAGCCTTTAGTGAAAGTTTCCTGATGGATCATACTGTACAAGGCCATTTTTGTTTTGCTTCATTTTTTACTTCTTTTTGTTTGTGACTAGGGAAATTAATGTTTTCAAAAACTATAAAAACTGGTTCTAGAACTAAACCATTTTTTAATTTTTATTTATCCTTGAATTTTGAACAATGGGAGGGAACCTTTACCATGTGTGGTGCATGTGGAAAGACTTGACACTACCCACCATAGAGAAATGGATAATAATGTTGTTAAGTTTGTTGAGAAGGCTAAACTGACAGCAAAAAGATATTAAATAATTTTAATGTCTAATGGAAACCCTTTTGGACCAGTTGCATGAAACAGAAAAAAATGAACTTATGATACATAATTTTGGTTACTAGAATAATAGATAATGAAAAAAATAGTAGAGAATGAAACTTATGCTAAAACCATAGAGCAAGAAGTTTATTTACATTTATATTATAACTGCTAAAAATAAAATTGGAAGCTATTTTCTTCCTTTTCTTTTTCTTTCTTCCTTCCTTCCTTCCTTCCTTCCTTCCTTCCTTCCTTCCTTCCTTCCTTCCTTCCTTCCTTCCTTCCTTTTGGCTTTATCCCCCTTTTTACTTCATTCTTTCATTCTAAATATTAGTTTCTACTAATTTTTATCTTTATTGTTTAAAACTCTAATTAAACTTGAGAGAGAGAGAAAGGGAGAGAGGGAGGGAGGGAGAGAGAGAGAGAGAGAGAGAGAGAGATTGGAATCACTTCAATGTGGAGGAGGCCAAACCTTTCCCACTGAGAATTAAGCAATTCTCAAAGCAGTTTCCCTTTTGAGAAGTTAACATTCACAATTCTTTGATTTCCTGACCTTTTAACTGCAGTTGAACTAGACAGGAAAAGGACTTAAAAGAAAACCTCAACTTTTACTTAGAGGAAGTACAGGGTGTGGATGAGAGAACTCAGGCTGAATGCAAGCAATTTTTATTGCTGCAAAGAGACAAAATTTTTCTCCATCTTTCCTCTACTGTGCAAGTTTCAAAAAGATGATAGTTGAAAGGGAACAATTACTCACTTTTACAAAAAAAAAAAAAAAAATCTCAGCAGTTTCTTCTTAAAGACAAGGTCATTAACAATTACTTTGTGATTGAGGGGAATAGGAGAGGAACTAAGGCATAAGTAAACCAATTAAAAGCTCAACTTCACAAATGATGATGCATTGTTTCATTCCTATTTTGTCATTTCCAAAATTGCTTAAATGCATTATGGCTATATATTAGTCTAATTCTTCTTCTTTTTTTCTTTTTATAACAACTATATATGCTGCCTCCTGTGGTTTTGTCTGCAGGGGATGAAACTGGTTTGAGGAATGTTTGTTCTTCCAAATGTTCTGTTCCAAAAGGGGGTAAGAGAGACCAAGTATGATACGTGGTCAGATTGCTAACAATGTTTTCAGGCTAACATTTAAACAGATCTCTGTAGCAGGATTACAAACAGAGACTTTATTCCTGTCACTTCATTGGGCTGTTGATAATAATCACAAATTCATTGCTAATGGGAAACCAAATAGCATTGCCTGAAGAATACTGTGGTTTTCCTCCATTTAGAAAATAACAAGGATATTCTTACCATTTCTGGGTATATTCTATTTTTCCACCCATCCATCCATCTATCTGCTAGCATCATTAAATCAACTAACATTTATAATGTAGACAGGATATGGCTGTTTAAAGGAAAGCATTTTAATATTTCATCTGTCTGTCTATCTGTCTATGTGTGTCATCTATCGATCTATCGATTTATCGATCATCTAGCTATCTAGCTATCTACTATCTACCTATCTACCTATCTATCATCATCTATTGCAATGATTAAAGCAATAATAACCTTTATGTATTTAGACAGGACATTGCTGGTTAGGAGAAAGATCGACCACATTAAAACCAACTCTTTGAAACAGCTTTGTACTGGATGAATGTTTAGGAGAAAGATAGACAGCAGGGAAATGTGCTAGGAAGTAGTTAGTGGAATGGCTGATGTGTTGAGAAGAGAAAAAAGCTAAAGAAAACCAGAAGTGGAAAAGGAGACAGAAAAACTAATTTAAAGACCAGTGGGTTAGACAGTTGTTAAAAATTTGAACATAGGACACTAACTTAGATTCTAACTTATCTATAATATAGATGGTAGAAGGATGTGAAGGGAGCCGAGGTGGCACAGTGGTTAGAGTGCAGTACTGCAGCTACTTCAGCTGACTGCTAGTTCAGCAGATCAGCGGGTCAAATCTTACCGGCTCAAGGTTGACTCAGCCTTCCATCCTTCCGAGGTGGGTAAAATGAGGACCCAGATTGTTGGGGGCAATATGCTATTTAGTATACTGTCTTTGGTGTAAGCCGCCCAGAGTCCTCGGAGAGTGGGCGGCATAGCAGTATGAATAATAAAATAATAATAATAAATGTGTCTATTTGGTGAAAGTTATAAAAAGTCTGAACCCATTGGATAGACTTGGTCACATAGTGATCTATAGGCTTGGTGATTTTTTTTTTTAAATTGAAGCGTTTATTAAAAGGGCCTTCCCCATAACATAATCTCTTTACTTTCTATATATAAACACATGAAAAGTGATCTTCAACAAATCTATTGTACTCTTTGATCAGCTAGGGCAGTTTTCTGACCATGAATGGGAATCTGAAGTTAATGGCCAAAAAAGTTAAGGAAGCTGTGCAATTTATCATGTCTCATATATTTCTCACAAATCAACTTGTGATTGATTTCTGTCTTTTTAACATACTATTTAACTAGATGAGCATTTATTTTAAGAGTTTTACTGTTCAAGATATTGTCTAATTAATTCACTTTTTCAATACTTTTTCCTGTGCCTCCATATGCTCACTTAAATGTCGTGGTTTTTTGAAATATCAGATCATCCTTGCATATCTTAATATCTCAAACTTTGGAAATGCCTTACAAAAAACTAAAACAGCAATTCTTTAATATTTACTCAAAGAAGGTTAAAAAAAAAAGGTAAAGGAGTCCCTGCAGATTTTATTTCACTAGCTGTTGTCAACTATAGGAGGCAGTGTTCATCTCTGATTTAAGACATTGAGCCAGCACTGTCTGCAGACATTTCCATAGTCATGTGGACAGCATGACATCAGGAGTGCTGTTACCTTCCTACTGAAATGGTACCTATTTATTTGTATACTTGTATACAAGTGTATCACACTAGTATACTTTCGAACTGCTAGGTTGGCAGGAGTTGGGGTGAAGATGGGAGCTCACCCCTTTGCATGGCATTCGGGTCTTGAACCTGGACTGCTGGCTTTCCAGCCAATAAGCCCAGTGGCTTTACCGCTGAGCCACCATGCATAAGCATAGAGATAGAAGAATATGACCATATTGTTTTTTCCCATATTCATTAGAAAGAACCATTCAAATTGTTTCTGTCTTACTTATAGAAAAAATGCTAAATTTCTTGAAATGAAACTACCTCCAGATATGTCACTTAAAACTCAACAAACACAGACATTTTCAATAGAAAAATCATGTTATAACGGTCTAAAATGTATTCCTTTGTTTTAAATATTTTATTGATTTTTTTTTCTGTTTAAAAAGCACTCAGTGTGCATGAAGAGCCTGTCAATGGAAAAAAGAGGTCACAACCTCAATTCAGAACTACAAATATGGTTGAACAAACAGATATTCAAATTCTAAGGTCTAAATTCTCCAAGTCCACTGCAATTAATGGATGAATCTGTCCGTTCCACCGTTTTAAAACTTTTTTAAAAAAGTTTCTTCCATCTCATTTGATTTTGTAAATTTGGTATTAGAAATGAACTTATCATCCTACTTCAGTAAATCAAAAGTCTCTGGCTTGTGTTTTCTATCATAGTAGAAATACCAAAGTAATAATGATTTTTAAGAATGTATGTTTATTTATAACATAGACAATTTTTATTCAGTCAGTTTGTAATTTGTCCTACCCTGGAGGCATAACTGCACAGTTGTATTTGTGACAATATTTGTATCATTGTGTTCATTTAGAATATTATTATTTAAATATTTAGATATTTATAGAATATTTATAGAAAATATTTATGGAAAATAATATTGTGATTAATATTTTTATAAAAAAAAGACTTTATCCATAGCTAGCCAAGAATTTGGCTTCTCCTTTGGTTCCTAATTTGATTCAGAAGTTGCCTGTTGTTTTTTTGTTCTTTTTCTTCCTTTATTCAAGATTTTTGTTGCCATAGATCTCAAAATTCTTATTAACAAAGCATTGTCATGATACTTTTTGATCACCCTGACCAGCTAATTGGAAGATAAAGAATTTTCTTCTGAAGATTCTTTTAAAAATAAGAAAGCAGAAGGGTTTAAGTTGAAATATTAAATAATAACATAATTCAATATTGTCATGGTATCAGCTAGTTTATCGTGGTAATTATGACAGCAAAGTTTAAAGTCTCATAAAAATAATTATCACATAAATTTTAAAGCTGTGTAGTCGCTATATAATTATGTAAATGGTACATGTCTGTTCAGAGATAAGTGTCATTCTACTGTTTTTGAGGGAGGGAGGAGGAAGGAAGGAAGGAAGGAAGGAAGGAAGGAAGGAAGGAAGGAGGGAGAGAGGAAAGGAGGGAGAGCTGAAGAAGTGAGATTCTTGTATCGTTATTCTGAATTATTTGTTTTTAAAATGATGTTGCATTCCTATTTTACATATGGGAGGAAAGTGTTTCTAATTTACCATCACTTCCTTCTAATCTGCAGTTAAGAAAACGGATCTCACATTGCCAAGCACCAGGTTTTCAAACATTTGTGTTTTCTTTCCCACGAGTTCTGTGACTCTGCTCTGTTTACTCATATGCTCTTCAGACAGCAAGCTGACTCTCTTCTGGCAAGAACAGCAACCTCCACTCTGGGGGTCGAGTGCTGGAAATATTGCCCACTCCTCAACTTTTCAGGTCAGTCAGTAAAACAAACTGTTAGCTTAGAAGTTAAACATCCCAGGCTGAAAGGGAAAAAATAATCTCTGCTTGTTTTCCTAACTTGCTACTTATTTCTTTTGTCAGAGTAATACATATATATTTGCTATAATTATTCCCAAGGAGGAATTGATTTCAAACCCATGACATGGCTGAGAAATATTGAATTAGAACTGATGTTCTAATCAGTGATTGACCCTCTCTAGTCAAAAAATGCAGATCATGGAAAATTAAATAATTGTGTAAATTTAATTTGATTGAATTATTTGACTGATATATAATTGTTTCAGAAGAATCAAAGGCTCCCACTGGAAAATATGTTTACAGTACATAACCCTGAAATCCCAAAGGTGTTTTTTCAAGAGGCAACAGGACTTTCTGGTTTTTCTTTGAAGACATTTCGCTTCTCATCCAAGAAGCTTCTTCAGCAGTGGTGGGTTGCCCCCAGTTTGGACCAGTTCACAAGAACCGATAGTAAAACCGGCGGGAGGCCCTGCCCACCGCCCCGGATGTCATTATCAGCGATCTGCGCATGCGTGCGCGTGATCCCGTTGTGAACCAGTAGTAAAGGTAAGTAGAACCCACTGCTGTTCTTCAGATTCTTGGATGAGAAGTGAAATGTCTTCATAAAAAACCAGAAAGTCCAGTTGTCTCTTGAAAAAGCACCTTTGGGATAACCATGACCTGGATGACTGAGAATCTCTATAGACATAACCCTGAAATATTTGTATAAATCCATAAAGGTAGATAATGATCATTTAATAATTTAAATAGAAGTATTATGTACTATCTAGTCACTTTTGATTGTTAGCAGCTACATACATTTTCTCCAGGAGCGTCTTGACTTGTCCTCAGGCTGTTTTTTCAGATCTTCCAAAAGGGAAGGCATAACCACTGTAATTGAATCCATTCTCATTACTGCTGATCTTCCTCTTCTTCTCTTTCCTTCTATTTTCCCCGTCATTATAAACTTAACTTCCGGACAGTTAATATGCTTACCAATGTTAATAAATAAATATTTCTTTTATAATATGTAACTTGAATATATCATACCTTCCATTGAGGACTTGTATATTGCTTGAGTCAAAAAGAGGGCTGTAAAAATATTTACAGACCTCTTGCATCCTGGACATAAATTGTTTCAACTCCTACCTTCAAAACGACGCTATAGAGCACTGCACACCAGAACAACTAGACACAAGAATAGTTTTTTTCCCTGAACGCCATCAGTCTGCTAAACAAATATTTCCCTCAAACTGTCAAACTATTCACTGAAGCTGCATTACTATTACTATTAGTTCCTACCACCCATCTTCTCCGACTTATGACTGCATGACTGTAACTTTTTTGCTTCTATCCTTACAGTTTATATTGATATTGTTTCCTGATTCCTTATTTGTACCTATGACTATCATTAAGTATTATATCTTATGATTCTTGACAAATGTATCTTGTCTTTTTATGTACACTGAGAGCATATGCACCAAAAACAAATTCCTTGTGTGACTAATCATATTTGGCCAATAAAGAATTCTATTCTATTCTATTCTATTCTATTCTATTCTATTCTATTCTATTCTATTCTATTCTATTCTATTCTATTGTCATTATATGGGCCTATGCTGAGCAAAAATAATAAATTCCTTGTTGTTTTCTACTTACTCTGGCATTAAAGAGAGAGGGGCAGGGAGGGAGGGAGAGAATATCAACAATAAATGCCAATAGAACAATATTTTGAAAGGGAGTCATTTTCTTCCCCTGTCAAACAATCAATATATATACAACGTTCAAAACAAAATGGTGCAATATTTAAAGTACAGGGTTTGCAGTGCAGCATCCTGTGGTATTAAAGTCAGAACTTCCGATATAAACTAAATGATTTCATAGGATTGAGTTTTTGGTTTTTTGTTTTAATTGACAGCCACTTTTTGCAACACTAATTAAATTATTGCAGTGAAAGCCACCGATTGTGCCAATGTGCCTAATATGGTCCCATAAGCCTCACTGCACTCCAAATTAGCAGAAAATGGGGAAAAAGAAATTTGAGTTCACTTCTTCTTAACAATTCTTGCTACATTGTTAATTACCAAAGTTATACAAAGCAGAGTGCAAGTCCATTTATTTTAATGTGCCTTTCAATGAAGCAACACCTGTCAGATGACTCCCATGATGGCACTTTTCGTTCTGTGCCTTTTTCTAGATGACTGGTCAAGCAGTGCAATATCCCCAAAGTGGCTGCAGACACATTTTTACTTTGGTAATAAGATAATTATATGTGTGGGTTGCATATGCACGTGGGCATGCATGCACACACAGACACAACCCCTTCTTGCTTATATGTAGCAGAGAACAATGCTTTGTTTGCCTGCACAGCAAAGACAAAGACAAGGCATTAACTACTGTAAGATTTGCAGATCAGCCTACCATACTTGATATCCATTGTCCCTTCAGAGGATATTCCAAACAGCCTGCAAAATACAGTGGCAACACCCCCCAAAAAACCAAAAGAAACAGGAAAAAATAAGAAGTTTTGCTGGAAACAAGGATCACACTTTAATAATCTTTACATCCATCCTGTTTGCAAATAAACTGAAGCATAATTATAACCATACATTTTTCACTTGAAATGTTGAGTAGTGGGTAATGTAGAATGCAAGACATTTACACTTTACCATCCATTGTACCATTGAATTCCAGTATTTGAGGGGCTGCCACAAAGAAGAGGGGAAAGCACCAGAAGGCAAGGCAAGAAACAATGGATGGAAACTAATCAAAGAGAGAAGCAACCTGGAATTAAGGAGAAATTTCCTAACAGCGAAGACAATTAACCAGTGGAACAGTATGCCTTTCAGAAGTTGCAGATGCTTCATCACTGGAGGTTTTTAAGAAGAGACTGGACAGCCACTTGTCTGAAATAGGATAGAGTCTCCTGTTTGAGCAAGATGTTGGACTAGAAGATTTCCAAGGTCCCTTTCAGTTCTATTCTGATTGATTGATTGATTGATTGATTGATTGATTGATTGATTGAAATAAACCACAACTTCTGAGCTTTGTTCAAACTGGACAGAATCACCAGCTTTCATTAATATAGATTGTTGTTCAGATATACATTTGTTTTTGATCAAAACTGTTTTGATCTTTGAGATTATATATGTCAGAAAAGGAGACGAGAAACTTACTGTGCAATGATGCTCCATAACCTATTGTTTTTTTCATCAGAATACAAGAAGTGTGCTTTGTGCAAACCAGAGTTCTGGATGCCACTATTGGTAGAAATTTCATTGTCCATTACATAGATTTTGTGTTATATAAGAAGGGACTCCATGATGCAAAGAAGAGACTGACTTTTCATTAATTCCTACTGTCTGCATTTGGTCCCCCTCTCTAAATGCATATATTATGCATGGGCATCTACAGCAAGGAATCCTCTGTAGTTGTTGATGCACAATGTCTTCCAAAAGGGTTGTAGCATCAATTTATTAAGAATGAAATGATGTTTTGGGATAGGCAACAGTTCTTGGGGGCCCAAATATCTTAGCAGCATCTCTTGAGTGCTAAAGCTAGAACTACCTGTGCTATTTGCATAAACTGGGTCTGAGCTGGAAGGAAGCAGGTTGCCCAGAGGCTGTAACTGATGGGGAAAAAATGATGTGAATATTGTACAGAGCCTGACTTTTCTGTTAGATGGAAAAGAATGTATTAAAAAGCCAAAATCTCAAGGAGGATTAAAAAAAAAAATCAGGCACTTCCAAATCCGAGGAATTAGTCTTTGTTCCTTTTATTCACAATGTCATTAACATTAGGCTTTTTAATATCCCTGAATGACTTCCTAAATTATTAGTTCCCACCTCAGCATAATTTGCCTCACAAAATCATGTTGGTATCTACTGTTTTAACCTCAAAACTGGATTTCAAAAACAACAGCCAAAAAAAGGTTTGAGTGTGAGCATAGGATGTGGGACTTCTCCACAGTGAAACATAATCAGGGAGCAGGAAGTTTGCCAGTTCTTGATATCCCAGCAAGGGAGGCCTGGGACTGAATCCAATAGAAAACCGAGACTATAATCACTGTAGGCTACAGAGAAAAGAGGATGTGCCTCTTAAAAGACATTTGATTCTATGCCCATGTGGGACCTACCTAGCTGCTTCTGTGTCAACTTGTAAAAAGACAATTTAATTCATTCTCTTTCATTTGTTGATTTTGAGTTAGTATACAATAAAACCTCATCTATACTGGAGGACTGCCTAAACGATTGCTTAAGAAGAGGCTACAAACAAGAGTTTACCAAGGCGTCACATTTAAAGGCCTTGGGTGAGTTTATACCATCAAAGACCTACATGAATTATGTGTCTTCCATGTGGGTCTTTGATCATCTGTAATGAAACACACACAAAAATACTGAGTATTTACACTGGGTTGTATTTAGCTAAAATTAAGCTCATTTAAGCCCCATCTATTTCAAGATAAGAAATTCCTTTCATTGATCTCAAAGGGGCATTAAAATGCTTAACTTTAGATGATTGTTCCAATGGTGTGTCTTTAGCACTTATAGTTATCTGCCAAAGTACTCAGCAATCCTTCCAAATCTCTATAGTACAAAACAATGGTAGCCATGTTGAATGTTAGTTGAAAAAGAAATCACAAATGGATAGTAGTTGTACCTTTGTTGAGAACCATTTTGCTATAGTGGTTAAAGCACATTTTGTTATCACATCTCCCTTTAGTATAATCTAAATTTAAACATCTCCCCCAAAATACCAAGCACCAATATTAACACTAATGAACAATGAAATCAATGCAATTAAACTTTGGAAAAGATGTCCCAAAGGTGCTTTTTTCAAGAGGCAACTGGATTTCTGGTTTTTCTTTGAAGATATTTCTCTTCTCATCCAAAAGCTGAAGATTCCCAGACATTTGGAAAAGATGGGTATTTTGCAACAACAAAATTAAAGGGGTCTTCACATGTCCCCTGGAATCTGCCTACACCTCACCAAGTGAGGTACACCCTACAGCAGGGTTAGGCATATAATGGCTAACCTTTTTGCCATTATATGCCAAAAGTGGGCATGTGCCCACACCCATAATTCAATGCGCCCCGTCCCCACACACATGTGTGCACGACCCCTCCACGCTTCCCCCACTTTTGTCACGTGATAGGCGGTGGGCCCGGTAGGCCCATTTTTCACTCTCTCCAGGTTCCAGAGGGCAAAAATGGCCTTCCCCACCTCCCTGGAGACCCTCCAGAGGCCAGAAATGGTCCATTTCCTGACTTCTGCTGTAACAGGAAGGCCCGTTTTTTGCCTTCCCCCAGCTCCAGAGACTTTTTAGGAGCCTGGGGAGGGTGAAAATGGCCTTCCCTACCTATCCAGATGCCTTCTGGAGGCTGGAAACAGCCCATTTCCTGACTTTTAGTGGGCCCGGAAGGCCTGAAAATCAGCTGGCCGGTGCACACATCACATTAGAGCTGAGCTAGGGCAACACTCATGTGCCCACAGATATGGCTCCACGTGCCACCTGTGACACGCGTGCCATAGGTTCACCATTGTGGCCCCACAGCTTGAGAAACCCTGGGCATCTGGTAGAAACAAAAAGATAGTGAATTCTGGGCCAGTCACTCTCTCTCTCAACTCCAGGAAGAAGGCAAGGGCAAATCACTTCTGAAAAAATCTTCCAAAAAATCTTCAAGGACTTGAACAAGCAGATGCCATGAGTCAAGATTGACTCATGGGACAAAAACAACAGCCATAAATAAATAAATACTCTATTAAACCAGGTGAAATTTAATCAGGGCAAGCTTTCAGATATCTCAGTATGTGAGCCAAAGTAAGAGATTAAAAGGGAAGAGAACACAAGCCAAAAGAATATGTTTGTTTGACCCAGGTAAAGACCCTCTCCCCCAAAACAACAACTAACTAACTAAAAAGTGGGGGGTATGTAAAAATGATGTGTGCAAACATGAGGGAAGGACAGAATATTACAAAGTGTGGTGTAGGTGGTATGAATGGCTGGAAAAAAGGAAAAATGAGAAAGAGGAATAAAGGAGGGGAGAGGGAAAAAATGTTCAGTTCATGCCATCTTATTCAGCATTTTAACTGGATTTTTTTTTTCTATTGTTACCATTTAGAAAAAGTAGCTCCACGAATTTGGTTAAATAAAAAACAATATTATTTTACAACTGTCTTTAAAATGATATTTCAAGATGGTTAACAAAGATTACTAAACTTCTTTAGGGAAAGGCCATTACAATAATGGTATTGTGAGCAAAGAAATCTTGTACATCTCCTATTTATTTCTCCTATCCTTCTTGCGCTCAGGTGATATTTACAAGGGTGTCTGTGACCCAGTAAAATCCTTTAGACATTCAGGTCCCAGATATATATTTTATCTGCCTCATCATGCTTCAGGCCAACACTCACCTCAAACCACCCATTCCATTGAAACTATACTTCCATCACCATCACAGAGATACACACACACACACACACACACACACACACACACACACACAGAGAGAGAGAGAGAGAGGGGGGGGAAGAGAAGTCTCCAGTGAAAACCAAATAACCCACTGCCACTGCAGAATCAGAACATACAATCTTAAGATGGTAACCATTTATTTGCCAGAATGGGTTGTTTTTCTCCCCCATAACTATCCTAGTACAGAGTCCCTCCCTCCCTCCCTCCCTCCCTATATTATACCCTTAATATCTAATTTTTTAATTCCTGCTACTTTGAGAAGTTTCATATCTGAATTGGATCATTTTTTATTTCTTTTTCCTTTTCTTCCCCTTGAAATTAATAATTAACTTTTGTGTGAAGATAATAATATAATAAGAGTAATGGAAAAAATGGGTGTGTTGCTTTAAATAATAATAATAATAATAATAATAATAATAATAATAATAACAACAACAACAACAACAACAATAACAATAATAATAATAATAATAAATTGGTATTTCTCTTCGTAATATAGTTTTAAGTTCTATGATTTTAAATTACATCCTATTGTGCATTTGTATTTTTGCAGTTTTGTACCTTTATTTAGATTCTGAATTTGACATACAATATATTAGAAGGAATAATGTAAAACCACAGACTGTGAAAATCTCCCGGGTCAAATAAGGGCTTCTTAAAAATGCCATCAAGGCCATGCATGACTTTGGTAGGAGATGTTACCATACCATCCAGGCAGGCAGCAGTATAATTTCACATTTATCGTTTCAACCTGGGAAGCTAAGCAAATGATTGTGACAGCATTTTCTAAACAGAAGTAAGAGGTAAAGTGGGTCATAGTGAACACTCAAGATACCTGAGGAAGAATTTGCAATGTTGCCAGGCTGTTACGTTTGGAGATAGGAACAGACCAGCAACTGTTATTTATTATGCATTTTGCAAGTTTGGAAAAGGGAGGGTAATTTATGTTCCTGGCATAAGTGCGTAAGAACTGGAGAGAGAGATTTAAAGGAGTTTGGCCAGGATTTCATCTCAGACCATTTGAGGCTTTGCAAAATATGTCTGCACAGGGATGAAATTAAATATTTATTAGGGGTGCCAGGAAACCACTCCTTTGACTTAAAAAGAATTGTTTCACTCACTCAGGCTACCACTGCCTAGTCACAACTGAACTTGCTGAGAGAGCCCTTTGTTTATTCTTCCACTCCCTGCCTAAAGGGGATAGAAATGGGAAAGAGAAACTAGCCAACAACAGAGTATCTCATTCCACCAAAGCTCGCAGAAGGAAGCAGCAATTTATCTCACCTCCATGTTCCTCTCTAGAAAACAGTAATTGCAGCCACAGAACATGAAGAGCAAAATTGTCCCATCAGAACAATAGAGAAAGACAGAAGAGTGTTGGGTCTTTTAGAAAAGGAGGTCATGGTGACCAATTTCACTTTTTATACCTCATGCTTTCTTCTTAGAGTTAGTTTTTTTTTAATTTGGCTTTTTATTAGAATAATAATAATAATAATAATAATAATAATAATAATAATAATAATAATAATAATAATAATAACTTTATTGTCATTGTACATGTATACACAGTATACCTATACAACGAAATTCACTTAACACCCAAAGACCAGGTCCAACACACATAACAATCCCCAAACACACTCCCACCCACCACAAATTCCCCCACCCCTAAACCACCCAAACATCCACACAACAGAGCAAGCAATGCTGTCGAACAGCTCACTGATGGTGGCCCTTTAGTTCATTGTTGAATGCAATTATAGCCCTGGGATAAAAACTATTCAGAAAACGTGTGATCTGAGTTTTCCTAGCAACAGGTGACTCCGGGAAAAATGTGATCATATTAACACAAACAAAAGCATGAATTAAAGCCAAAATAAAGGTTGTTTTTTTTAAAAAAAAAAAAAAGAAGAAACCACCCATCCCTCCAGTATGTACTTTTAGAAATAACTGAAACAAAATTTATAGGAAGCTTATAAGTCCAAAATTTTATAAGCACACAATTTTAGTAGCATTTTCAATCCTCCCTCCCTCCCAGGAAAAGGGCATCTGCAGAACTGTCTCTCAAAATACATGGCATTGCTTTTTCTATTTGTGGCAAATACAGGGTGGGTTTTTTTTTAATGTCCTAGGATGGCCAGAAGAAATGTTAGATAATGGTACTATGCAGAATATAAAATAGAAGGATACTACTAATATGATTGCTGTTGATTGCAAGAAAAATAGAAAAAAAAAAACTCAAAGAAAGAATCTTGGTATATAGTTGGTGAGCTATATACCAAGCTTGTTCCTTAAGGAAAATAAAAGGGGTGTGGGGTTTGTTTTATATTAGTGATAAATGCATTACCTAATAACAAAAAACTAGTATTCCATACCAAAAATAACAATCCCTTCCTTCTAACCCAGGTCTGAGTTCAACTTTGTTTAATATAAATTCAAAGCCAGTTCCATTGTCAGAAGAAAAGGATATTATATTAATAGTAACACACACGCAGAGAGAGTGAGAAAGAGAAATACTTTTTTTATCATTCTTTTTGAGATCTCTGTCAATTTTATCTTCAAGATTATTCCCTCTTTTCAAGGATGATCCTCTTGTCCTCTTCATTAAAAGAGTGTGTGTCTATATATATATATTATTTTGCAGGCTTTTTTGTATTTCAGAGTGCCTTTCACTGTAGAAAAGAGCTTCAAAGTCTACTGAACAAGGCTGTCAGAGCAAACGAATTGCTTGGCCCTGACATTTGCTATTAGTAGATCCTAGGTGATAGGATCATAACCACTCTCCCCTCCTAACATGAAAGGGATTTTTGTGTGCTGAATTTCAGTTCCAGATAGGAAAGACGTGTTCAGTGCATAAACCCAAACTACTTTTCTCTACCACATTCCTTTCCATAATTTTGTGTTTGTTATCTTGAATGGATGACAGTAACCACGAATCAGCAACTGAAATATACTTGAAATGAATACCACATGTAGGCTGTTTCCATCATCCACCATATGGCGGAAGAGGCCTGTGGGCTGCAGAGCACTGTTTTTAATACTTTGTGCAATTTAATATCAAGTGCCATAAATGGAATATACAATAGTGAGAAGAGAGAGGTATGAAAAATAAACGGCTCATGATATCATGTATTAGTTTCCAGCATGGCTCCAGGGTGGTTATGTCAAACAAGTACCTACTTGTTTATTTTAATATACTCAAATGATCATTTTTCTCTGAGGGTAGATAAGTGTACAGGTTTTTAATGTATGTAAGCAGTTGCTACTTGTTTAAAGAGTGGAAGGCAAATGGCAAAGGTTTTCTTAATAGAACAATAAACTCCAGGAGATCACAGCTTCACAAAGGACCCAAGTGAAGATAGAGGAATGACAAATAGCTTCAATTTAATGCAAAGTAATTCCCACCCCCCAATGTACAGCTGCCAAGATCCACACTAAATGGTACTTCAGTCCCTTCTCTAAAACCTTTTCCTTATCAATCTTCCTGGAATGGTTTCCCTAATAAGAACAGAAAGGAAATATAGTCGTTGCAAATATGTGGACTGATATACCAAATTTGGGTTTCTAAATACTGAGGTTTCCAGAAGCAATGGACACCATTAGTGAACTGTTTGTATTATTTTTCCCCCAAATGGCTCAAAGTATAAAAAACATGAAAATATGTACATTGAGGAAAATGCTCACAAAAATGAAGGGAGAAAAATGTTCATAAAAATGCATTGGGAGCATTCTGAAACAGATCATTTCTCAGTCTTAGCTGTACATCTTTAAAATGTGTGGACTTCAATTCCCAAAATTCCCAGCTAGCATGGATCTATTAAAGCATGGCTCATTGAGGCCAGCTGATTCTAGTCCAGGAAAGACTGTAGTTGGCGAATTAACTGAACCTGAAAACAGAGATTCATATCCTCCTGCAGTTGTTTTGACAAAAATGGAACAATAGATATTCCAAACTGCATACCTGCTCCTCCAAGGAAAATAAAACCCTTTTGGAAACAGGCTACCCATTTCTGTCCCCACATTTTCATCTTCTTCTCCCCCTGTCAGGTGAAAAAAACCAGTTCCACACTGGAAGGTTCAATTTAACTAATTTATTAATAAAATCCTAGGCATAATGGTCAGCAGCTGGTCAGAGTTAGATAAATATCAATGGAAAATCAAGGTCGGTTGGATTTGGGTCATTTATGGTTATGCAATGATTTTTGGCTGATCCCTCTTTTTATTCTCTTCCCCTGGCTTTGCCATTCCTTCTCCTACCCCCCTCCTTTAATTACTGCAGGAACCAGTCACATAAATATGTGTACTTAGATGATTTTGTGCAAGACTGTGAAAAAGAAGCCATAGATGTTTTCTGCAGATGAGGGAATCAATTAATGTTATAAATGTGGTACCTCATTTTATGGGCAATTAATTTTAATTAGTCATTATCAATAGTTATTATTTGATCTAGCTTTGCCCCCATTTGTTCTAGGTTGAGATACATGCACATACATATGTATATTATATGTACACACACATATACATGCACACGCATGTTGGGAGAGGAAAGTTCCAAGACTGATTTCTGCTGCATTTGACAATGACAAGTTAATAAGTTAGAGAATCTGATTCTTGCAGAAATTGTGTGTGAGAGAGTATGTGTTCATACCACTTTTATTTCTGATGGAGATTGTCTGAAATTTAAGATCCTCTTCCTTTCTGATATATACATTAATAGAAATAGAATGTGTATCTTATTGCAATTTTATCATAACAAAGCAAAACTTAAATTACATTTTTGCCTCTAGATATAATGTGGTGAGAAAGTTGCTCAATTTGCATTCCAGTGCAGATTTATTTAGTCTGCACTATCCATGCACATACTTAGATCTAAAGCCAGCAATATCCAAAAGTACTTCTCACTTTTTCTCTGTAGTTAACAACTCGGAATAAGCATGCCATCTCTATTTTGTCTTTTTTTTTCTTAGGTTTGGGTGTATAAAATTGCACTGTGTGAGTGAACATTATTTGCAAAATGCATACTCTAGGAAAAAATGTACAAGAAAAATGTATAAAAAGTTTTTGCAAGTTTGTTTGCTTGGGAAAGTAAACTAGCCAAATGAACTGAATTGAAGTGCAAATTGAAAAAAAAATGAGAAATTGGGCAAAACTGAAATGGTTTTCACCATCCCTATATCCATTTTATTTATTTAATCACATTTGTAAGGGCACCCATATTTCTAATGAAACTCTGAGTGTCTAACACACCAAATAGCAATAAAACAAACAAACAAACCATATATACATTAAAAATGTAGAAAACATGTTAGCCAATGAATATATTTTTTGAAAGAAAATGGGGTTGTTATGACAGAAATTCTTACAAAAAACATAATAGAGGCCTACTGTTCGGGAATAACTTCACAGCAGGATGCTGCAGTCAATACCATTTTTACATTGAAATGTTGACTTGAGAAGACTTTTTTTCAAGCTTCATAATTTTGCTTGTTTCCCACCCTCTCTTTCCACACACACACACACACACACACACACACACACACACACACACGCAGATGGGTAGTGATTTGAAAGGACTTGATAGTAAAATCATATGTTACTATATATTTTTCTTCTTCCTTACAAACTCCTCCTGCTAGAATAATGTCATTTTTTTCCTTTATGTCTGATATGGTTAATTAAATTACACATTCCCCAAAGATAAAGAAGTAAGTGATTCAAAATACAAGACAAGTATGTTGGCATTTTCTCCCCTATATAAATCATCGCTGTGGCACTGGCACTGGCCGGGAGAGATGCACGACCTGGACGTTTGGAGCTGCACGCGATGGAGTTTGCAAGCGGGATCCATAGGGCCACTTAGCAGGGAGACCCCATCCCATTTCACTTCAGCATGGGGTTGGAATGCAGAAGGCAGCATGGGGTGGGAACACAGAAAGCAGTGGAAATCCATGTCTCTTGGTGTTCAGCCCTCAAAGACTCCTTTGGGTGACTTTTTCTGCTTTTGAAACATTACGTATAGCAACAATAAAAAAGAAAAACTTTTGTAATACCATTTCTCTTTCCCTCCATCTCTCTCTTTCCCTTCCCCCTCTCTCTTTTTCTCTCTTTCCCTCTCCCCCTCTCTTTCTCTCCCTCCCACTCTCTCTCTGCCTCCTTCTGTTTCTCTCTCTCCTCCCTTCATGGGGGAGGGGGAAGGAACCCCTGAACTGGTGCTGGGTAGTGGGAATGACGTCCAAAGGCTTACGAGCACAGGACCACTGTGCCCGTGCTCACCTGGCTGGCAGGAAGGCGGGGCATCCCAACATAGACAGTTCCCCGAGCCAAACTGATGCAGGGTCCCATTGTGGCTCCATGTCGTAATGGGTTTCAGAAGGAGGGGACCCCATTTCCCCCATTGTAAAGCGTGTGAGTGAAAAAGTTCACTCAATAAATTCCAACTTCCCGATATCTTTTTCTTTCGCAAGAAGTTGGAATTGATTGAGTGAAATGCAATGGAGAAACGCGATTGGAACTGGGCTGGGGCAACTGCGCGCGTACCCAAAGAGAGGGCTCTACGTGCCACGTCTGGCACACGTGCCATAGGTTTGCCATCACAGTTCTAGAGATTAGTCAATTATACAATCTCTTACACTGCATACACTGTTGTATATTTGTTACTACAAATATAACAAAATTATGTAGTATGAAGCTACCTTGTTTATCAGTGAAAAAGAATTGAGCGTCCCTAAAAAAGAGGCAGCAAAAAGTCATTTTGCTTTCCTCCTTTTTTAATATATTATTTTTATTACAAATTTTGATTCTCTTAAATTCTCTTATTCTTTATTTGATAACAGTAAAATCTAATACAAATTTTAAAAAGACTTTAAAAACTTCTTATTATTATCTCATTGCCTATCTTTTTTTTTATAGAGATGGGTAATATTTATCCTTATGAAATGATATTGGGGCATTAGATGATAAGTCTGTATAGTATATAGTATGCAGGAGATAAGTCTGTGTTAATTCCTATTCGTTCCATGGAAGGACCCTAGTTGTAAAGTAGTGTGTAATTGCAGTTTGATAATTTGAGAACAGAATTTTAAATTTGTTATTTGCAAATCTGTCTTTTTTTCCTGGATATTGTAAAATCTTAAGCCAAATCTTTGGTCTTTTATTATTAATTATATAACCCACATAATCGTTTGTCTTTGCTACTTATTTAATGCAGTCTACAATTTTTATTGGGATAATTGGAAATAAGAAGTTGGGCCTTGGTAAAATATTCATATTTATTGCTGCTATTCTTCCTAGCTAGGATAATTTTGCCTCTTTTTTTAAGTGATGAAACTATGTCCTCTCCAAGAGTGGCCTTTTTATTAATTTGTAAAGGGATATTATTGTTCCGACAGTTGTCTTCCTAAGTACAGAAATTGTGTTTTTTACAGCAACTCCTTGCAATCACAGCATTTTCATCAAGCTGCCCACTATGATTTGAAGAATCCTTTTCTGGTCACTCAGTATAAGCTCAGATCCCATTAATCAATTGAATTTTTCAACATAATTCACTTTAGCAATAGCACTTAGCACTTAGACTTATATACCACTTCACAGTGCTTTTACAGGCCTCTCTAAGAGGTTTACAGAGTCAGTCTATTGCTCCCAACAATCTGGGTCCTCATTTTTACCCACCTCGGAAGGATGGAAGGCTGAGTCAACCTTGAGCCTGGTGAGATTCGATCTGCCAAACTTCTGGCAGCCAGTGATCAGCAGAAGTAACCTGCAGTACTGGACTCTAACCTCTGCTCCACCGTGGCTTTAATCCAAAACTTTTGATTTGTTTACCTTAAAAATTGCATCTGATGTGTTAAATCCCATTTATTTTCTTTGAAAAGGTGTTTCTGAACCTTTTGGTAATCCTTCTTTGACTTTGCTATCTGGAATAATTTGAAATCATTAGCAAACATTCTTTTGCTTCTCAAAATATCAGTGTTTCAGTAGTCATCCAGGAGTCCAGAGTGACAAGAGCCATACTTGGTTAGCTACAGTAAAACTGTTTTCTCCTTAGCAGTCTGGCTCTGGATTTTAAAAAAAATATGTCATAATAATCAAATAACTAAAAATCTCCCTATGGTTTATTTTCATTACTCAGAATTAGTTTTGTTTTGGTTCAACCAGACCTCAGTCCCATAACTGTTCAAACTTTGTGCTCTTTATCTGGAGACTATAACTCTCCCTCAGTCGAGACGCTAGGAGTCTTCTTTCTGCTCTCTGTGTGCCTGCCTCAAGTTATTATATTTTTTCCAGTCCATAATTTAATTTACCATTTGAAATGATGAGATTATTATACCAGTTCATGTGTAGAGCAGATGGACAATGTACCTGAGAATGATGCAGAAATGTAATCATCTTTTTTAATACAGGGATGGCTGGGAAGACTTTAAGGGGGTTTTATAGGCTTACTTGTGCTACAAATTACAACTATAAGTAGCTGTGCTGCCATATTTCAATAGTATGATTCACATTTTCAGGCCAGCAAAAGTGGGACTAAGAGGGTCACAACCTTATGGGTTAAAGGCAGCCAAATTCACACTTCACACTTGTGAATGTATGCATCTATATATTATATATGTATAGAACATAAATATAGGCACAATTTTTTATTATTGTTGATATTGTTGGCCTGTATATTATTCCAAGTTAAGCAAACATGGGCCTAATGGTGTGCTGATAAATGTTTAAAGCTGGCTCTCTGGAAAAAAAAATCCAGTGTCTCCAGGAACTAACACTTCTGACTACATTGCTGCTGGCACAAAGTACCATTAACCAACAAAGTACCATTGTTGGGTGTGCCAGCAATTGTGGCTCAGCTCTGCTTTCAACCAGCTTGCAAAATTCCAGAAAATTTAACAATTGGCTCCTGCAAGTCAATACAAGCTCGTTCCAGCACATCTGTAGATCCTGTGAAAATATTTTTTTTTTTTATTTTGCTTGAATATGGAAAATAAAAGAGAGGAAGAAACTGAGATATACTCCATAGAAAATTGTGATATCAGATTCTAATCATCAGTTTTAAGGCTGTACTAAAGCTTTGTTGTTGTTGTTGTTGATGATGATGATGATGATGATGATGATGATGATGATGATGATGACAATGTCATTGTATTCAGATAAAGCTAACTGAAGCTTCAGAAAGTCTCAGATGTCTAGTCAAGTAAAAAACAGACACTAATTCTGTTTTCTCAAGTGTTTCATATTTTTTTAACAAAAGAAAGAGGAAACCAGATAGCCACAGAGATGTTAAACAAGCTTAAATGGAAAAGCGCTTTAGGCATATAAAAAGTTAACATAAAAATTCTAGCAAAATATAACCCAAGCTAAGGAAGACTACTGATGTCAGCGGTTCAAGAGATGATACTTAATTGGGTGACTGGATGTGATTCTATGAATGAGTCACAGATGTAATTGTTTTGGCTGCATTGGCTTGTCTGTGTTTTCATGTTGTGGTTCATTTGAAAACCATGACTGAAACTCCCAGACTTACATTACCCAGAAACAGACACCTCCTGCTTGTTACTTGATTGATTTGGCACAATGGTTACATTTACACATTGAAGTATCCAATCCATTGCAAGGCTCTGAAGGCCAACAGATGGAAATCTTGTCTGCTCCTGCTGCAGAGCAATGAGACAGCTCTGCCTCTTGCCCTGGACAACCTGCCATTGGCATGCAGGCATATCAGAGAAGTTGGTTAATGAGGCTGTGCTTGCTTGAAAAATGAAGTGCCCCAGGTCACATGTGAATGCAAGTACATCACCACTCCTATTCATTAAAATACTGACTGCTTTAAGGGATCCATTCATTAAAGTTAATGCAACTCTTTAAACAGTAGCATCTCTCTCTCTCTCTCTCTCTCTCTTTCTCTCTCTCTCTCTCTCTCTCTCTCTCTCTCTCTCTCTCTCTTTCTTTTCATGCTTTTTTAATAAATAGCAGAAAGGTGTAGCACTTAAGCAAGGACCAAAGGTCTTCTGAGTCATTTTTCAAGCATGCACTGCCCTAGTGTTTATCTAACCAGACATTCTTTTCATGTGGAAAAATAAGAGGATGTTGTGCTTGGGAGATGGATAGTTGATTCAGAAGAAGACACTCCTAGCTTTGTTATTCATTCTGCATCAGAAAACTAATTTCATAATAATAGTCTGATTTTCTACAAATGATTTGTGATTGTTAGAATCTTGCACAAAAACAAAATTAGATAATGGTGCCATCTTTTCGTAATTTAAGATTATGCTAGGAAACTAAATTTTTAAATACATCTGGTCTAAATTGGGACCACCCATCCTAGGCTGAATCTGGATGTTTGTTTATTCCTTGATGGCCAAGGAACAACATTCTCCTCCTCTTTTATGACTTTTGTTCACTGTGTTATTTTGTTGTATTATTTACTATTTTAATCTTTGCACTGTAAGAAGGAAATATAAGCTCCAGTAAATAACAAGTGATGTATTGGAACTGATTCATGTGAATTTGGGCAGTATTTCCTGATTTCTCATTGTAAAACAATGAACATTGAAGATGCAAAGCCATTAAATGTTACACACTTCAAAAGTGAGGAGAATGAATAGGGAATTTGAAGAATCATAAGAAATGTTGACATATCAATATATGCATTTTGCAGAGAAGGGGAAATTTCTCTTTTTAAAATGTTGTTTTTAATGAATAGGTAAATAAATAATTTAAACCTTTACTGACATATTCACACAATGCAAGTCACCATATCATGCTTTAACCCCTTTGCTGACTTGACTAATTTAGTTGTATCTCAGGTCTACCTATTAACAAGCCGATTCTCATCTGGCCTGAGACAAGGACCTGATCACTTTGTCCAAACTTCTCCTGTTCCATCACCTTCAATCACCAGTAATTATCATTTTATAATCTCTGTCTCTCCATTTGGGGAGCACCTTTCTCTCTAGCACACTATATAAATCCTTGAACTATTCTTCTTTCCCAACCAAATGCTCAGTTATGTCAGGATAGTGTAGCCCTAGAGGCATACTGTGAAGCAGTGAAATTTCACTGCAGAAGCATAGAGTAGCTGCCAAAATTAGTCCTTCATGTGATAATAGAAGCTCATTAATCATAAAGAATTCAGAGCAGCAGTCACACTTTATAATTCCTGTCAATGTGGAAAGCCAGACCCAAGTAGACATTTTTTTATATCCCTGGCAAACTGCTGAAGTCTAACTTACTTATTTTGCCCCATTGCCACATACACATACCCTGTTTCCCCCAAAATAAGACATCTCCCGATAGTAAGCCCAATCGGGCTTTTGACAGCATGGCAATAAGGCCAAGCACTTATTTCAGGGTTCAAAAAAATATAAGACAGGGTCTTATTTTCAGGGAAACACATTACAAAGTTATATATTGTGCTGCTGAAAATTTTAGAGTGTGATCTTCATTTGATTGAAAGACACAAAAGTGACTCTGAAGGCCACCGAGAAGTTGCCTCCACAGCCTTTATATTGGCAATGAATTCAGCCTATAGCAGTGGTGGATTTCTACTGATTCACCCCAGTTTGGATGAACTGGTAGCGGCGGCAGTGGGAGGCTCCACCCACTCCCCTGGACGTCATCATGGATGCTTTGTGCATGCACAGAAGCGCCGCACACAAGTGAAGCAAGCAAGCACGCACACGCTCACAGTTCTGAACCAGTAGTGAAGGTAAGTGAAATCCACTACTGGTCTGTAGACAAATTAGGTGTCTTTCTTTCTTTTTCTTTCTTTTTCTTTTCTTTCTGTAATTACTTTGTAAATTCATTCTCAAAAGACGTTTTCAAGGAGTAGCAGACCCATAGAATTTTAAGGGGTGAATCTTTAACATAAAGCGGCTGAGTGATTTCTCCATTCTTCGATTTGATCAAAAATTTAATTTAACTTCAACTCCCAGAATTCCCCAGGCAACATGTCCATGCATCTTAAAGTTGCTGAACTTTAAGCAGAAACACTACTGTTTCCCTAATGGAAACAGAGGAATGAAGAAGTTTTACTGACTCAAGAGCAGCAGTGAAGGATATATAGGTTATGCAGCAGCAAAAGCAGTGGTCTCTCCTTCCCTTGCATTGTGTTTCCTTTGCCTTGTTTCTTTGCTAAAGCTCCTACAGGGGACCTGTGGAATCAGATTTGTTGAAAGGGTGAGGCCATAAAGTGGAAGTTTGGGGACCTCTGGTCTTGTAGGGACATGATAGCTACTCCTCTGTTTTGACGTTTGTAGGATTCTACCTCCATTATTCAATCTAAATAGGGCGCCTCATGGATCTGTGAATGAAAATCAGTAGTTGGCATGGATTTTTATTTGAAACTGGAGTAGTAGGTTTGCAGGTTAAGTTTTAGTGATCCTTCAATCTCATATCATACCAATTTGGTGCAGTGGTTAAGGAACCAGGCTAGAAATCAAGAGATTTTGAGTTCTAATCCTTCTTTGGACACAAAAACATTGCCCAGTGACTTTCTCTCAGATTTAGGATTTAGGATTTATTAGATTTCTATACCGCCCTTCTCCCAAAGGACTCAGGGCAGTGTACAGCCATATTAAAACACATATAAATATACAAAATTTAAAACAATTTAAAATTGAATATATAAAAATTTGGCCCATAGATTAAAACACACATACACCCATTCTAAAATTCGTATTAGGCCAGGCCAGCTTGTTGGAACAAGAGGGTCTTCAAGGTGCGGCGAAAGGTACGCAGGTCGGAGATGAGACGAATCTCAAGGGGCAGCTCATTCCAGAGGGCTGGTGTCCCCCTGGGTCTGGCTGACGGCACCCTGAGGAGCCCCTCTCTGTGGGAGCGTATTGGCCGGTGGGAAGCTGTTGCTGGCAGCAGGCAGTCTCGTATATACCCTGGTCCTAAGCCATGGAGCGCTTTAAAGGTGGTGACCAACACCTTGAATCGCACTCGGAAGACCACCGGGAGCCAGTCAGCTCATGCAGGAGGCGTGTTATGTGGGTGCACCAAGTCACCCCCATAACCACCTGCGCAGCTGCATTCTGGACCAGTTGGAGCCTCCGAGCGCTCTTCAAGGGGAGCCCCATGTAGAAAGTGTTACAGTAGTCCAGACGGGACGTGACGAGGGCATGAGTGACTGTCCGCAGGGCATCCCGGTCCAGAAAGGGACGCAACTGGTGTATCAGGTGAACCTGATAAAAAGCTCTCCTGGCCACGGCCATCATATGATCTTCCAAGGACAGCCGTGCATCCAGGAGAACACCCAAGTTGTGAACCCTCTCTGAGGGGGACAAGATCTCACCCCCAATAGTCAGCGATGGAGCCAGCTGACTATATCGGGACGTCGGAAACCACAGCCACTCAGTCTTGGAAGGGTTGAGTCTGAGCTTGTTCCTCCCCATCCAGATCCACACGGCCTCCAGGCACCGGGACATCACATCAAGGACATCATTGGGGTGGTCCGGGGTGGAGATGTACAGCTGAGTATCATCAGGATACTGATGGTACTTCACCCCGAAACCACGGATGATCTCACCCAGTGGCTTCACATAAATGTTGAACAGAAGGGGTGAGAGTACCGACCCTTGTGGCACCCCACATATAAGGCGCCTCGGGGTCAACCTCTGCCCCCCTGCCAACACAGACTGTGACCGGTCGGAGAGAAAGGAGGAGAACCACCACAACATGGTGCCCCCCACCCACAGCTCTTCCAACCGGTGCAGCATGATACCATGGTCGATGGTATCAAAAGCCACTGAGAGGTCTAATAGGACCAGGACAGAGGAACAACCCCTGTCCTGAACCCTCCAGAGATCATCAACCAACGCAACCAATGCTGTTTCCGTGCTGTACCCAGGTCTGAAGCCCGACTGGAATGGATCCAGATAAACCGTTTCATCCAGGTACTGGGGAAGCTGTCGCGCCACCACACTCTCAACAACCTTCACCACAAAGCGAAGGTTGGAGACTGGATGATAATTTGCTAACACTGCTGGGTCCAGGGAAGGCTTCTTGAGGAGAGGCCTCACCACTGCCTCTTTCAAGGTGGCGGGAAAGTCACCCTCACTCAATGAAGCATTTATAATCCCCTGGAGCCAGCCTTATGTCTTCTCCCAAGAGGCCAGCACCAACCAGGAGGGACATGGGTCCAATAAACATGTGGCTGCACTCAGTCTACCCAGAATCCTGTCCACATCTTCAGGAGTCACAGGATCAAACTCTTCCCAGATAACATTCTCAAGACCTGCATCCATCATCCCTCCTGAATCTACCCAGTCAGAGTCCAAGTCTTCCCGAATCTGAGCAATTTTGTCATACAGATACTGCACAAAGTCCTCGGCCCTGCCGTCCAAGGGGTCCTCCTGCGCTCCCTGGTGGAGCAGGGAGCAGGTCACTCTAAACAGGGCGGCCGGGCGATTATCTGATGATGCAATAAGAGTGGCAACATAGTTACATTTTGCCGCTTTTATCACCACTAGGTAAGTGGCGATTTAGGAATAATTTAGGAAGAAAGCAATGGCAAACCATTCAAAAAATGTTGCCAAGAAATCTACAGGCTAATCCAAACAGTCTCCAGGAGTCAACACTGATTGAAAGGCACATACACAGTGCTATACTACTATAGCAAATCTGTAAAAACAACACCCAGAAGATTTTTTTAAACTATTTAAGTTCTAAAGTATTTCTAGGGAGAAAAGTGATCACTGTTTAATGAAAAATGTTTTGTGTATAAATGGATAAGTTTGCTCTTTTTCTTAGATAAATGGCTGAGAATCCTTACTGGGCACTGAGAACCCAGTTAGCATCTTGGGGAGATGAGCTAGAAAACATCACTTATCACTATGGTACTTTTATGGTACTTTTTAAATTTCAGTTATAGAACCATAAGATTTGTGGTTTCCATTCCCCACTCTGCTGCCCTTAAAATATTTTTTGATTACAATTTAAACAATCCTTTCCCAGCCTGGTCTTTGGCCAGAAGATGAGGAAAACTTTACCTCAGGGATTTTCCTTTTCTACATGTTTCCAAAACTTTTAACATCTACCTTGCTCCATTACTCATTGAAAGTAGAGATTGGATTACATTGGGGCATATACTGTAAGTGAAGGTTGGGACATTGTGAGTGAAAGGGAATATTTTGGAGCAGAGATGAGCAATTGAAGAAGAATTATTCACCAAACTTCCCAACTAAAAAAACATGAGAGCCTTTTTTATATTGCCATTGACATCAGCAAACATAGTTACGGGAACAATAGTTTTCTTTAACGTTATACATTTTTCCACAATTAGAAGCAATTTTAAGGGACACATATGACAAGCATTTTGAAGGACAGTTCAAGCGGTGAATCATTGACTTCCTCTTCAGCTCAATAAAATCATATTGTAAATCAGTGAGAGTGTTTGCTCTAGAAGCCATTCACTTCTCTTATAAAATGTAGACCCCATTGAAAGAATATTGGCAGTTCAACCCTGTTGTTTATTTGTATGTACTTCCCTATGTAGTAATACTGTACTGTATGTCTGATGCAGTTTGCACCAAAAGCTGCCACTCCTAAAGTTTCTGAAGCAATCCATCTGCTTCCGCAGAATTAGATAGCTCTTTGTTTAATTTCCATACTGAGTCACTTCCTTTTTGCTGAGAGAGCTATGTGCTGTCCTTGCACTCCACTCTTAGGGGTCTTGGCTACTGAAATTGCAACTTCAGTAGGCAAAGAAGGAACATTAGTTAGCAGCTGTTGTACATGCATCATGAAGTACACATTAGCATGTTATCAGTCCTCTTAGGGCTGACATACACATCCAAACTTCTGAATGTGGTCCTTTCAGATTTCTCTCCTGAGGAAATTTTTGCAGGAATCTATATAAGAGCAAACATTTCCAACCCTGTACCATACTATGAAATGTTCCAACTATACACAGGTTTTTTATATACTTGGATTTGGGAGTGTAGCCCTTAGACAAATCTAGTGTTGTAGGAAGCTAACACCCACCCCTCTCTTAGGAAAATGAGATATTTTAGGAAATATTAAAAGGGCAAAATATTTCCCCTAAAAGGAAGGCAGAAACTCAGTCCCCCCCCGCCCCTACATCTTTGTCAATGGACCATTAAGGCCTGGGCCAGTCTATTCTACATAACAAAGATCTACCTCCTTCAGGCAGAGCCATAGTTGCCCAAAGCCCTTTCATTACATCATCACCCAACAAGAGTCAACCAAGCCTGGGACTCAAAAGACAACTACAAAGTTACCCCTGCATGGCCCCAATCAGAACATCATGACAATCAATTAGAACACAAGCTCAAATTCAAAGCCCAACAGAGGGCATAAAACCCAGGCACTCTCAGCATCTAGGCCCTTTTATGCCCAGGATCTCAAACCATGTGGTCCTGTCCACCATTAAAAACCATCTTTCCAAGCAGACTCCATGTTTCCAATGTCTTTCTCCCCACTTGGAACTGAACCTAGATGGACATTTCTTCCAACAGACTATTTAATTTTATTATTTTACTAGCTGTACCCCGGCCACGCGTTGCTGTGGCCCAGTCTGGTGCTTCCACTGGGCTAAAAGAGCGAGGCTGAAGTTCCAAACTCTCCATGAACATTTGGTGGGCATGGCCAACTCGACGTCACTCACTTTCATCAGTCACATGACAGCCCCTGAGCCACGCCTACACAGCTGGTGATTAGGGCAGAGAACCGGTTGCTAAAAAACAATGGGAATCACAAAATCCTCCCTCTCTGTCTCCCCCTCTCTCTTTGTATCTCTCTATGTCTCTCTCTCTCTCTCCCCCTCTGTGTCTCTCTATGTCTCTCTCTCCCCCTCTGTATCTCTCTATGTGTCTCTCCCCCTCTCTCTGTATCTCTATGTCTCTCTCCCCTCCTCTCTGTGTCTCTCTCTGTCTGTCTTTCTCCCCCCCGTCTCTCTGTATTTCTCTATGTCTCTCTCTCCTTTTCTCTCTGTTTATCTCTGTCTCTGGCCTGGCCTCTTCTGCATCCCCCACCATCGCCCTTACCTTTTCAGGCCAGGCCTTCGCAACTCTCCACACCACAGCAGAAACTCGGGGGGGCCCTCCATCCTTGCTACACAGATGTTCTCTGGGGGCTTGATGGGGAGACACATAGCAGGGAAGGGAAGGGAAGGGAGGGAGGGAGGGGGTGCGGCAGGGGTTCGAGGCTGATTTGGGGCTTCCCGCCCGAAGGAAGAAAGTGGCAAGTTGAAGAGCCTTGGTACTACAGTGGTTTAAAGCACCCTGTTATTAACACAGCTGCCTGCAATTTACTGCTGGTTCGAATCTCTCCAAGGCTCAAGGTTGACTCAGCCTTCCATCCTTTCTAAGGTAGGTTAAATGAGGACCCAGTTTGTGGGGGCAATAAGCTGACTTTGTATAAATATACAAAAGTATGAAGGCTATTGCTTAATGCACTGTAAGCCGCCCTGAGTCTCCGGAGAAGGGCGGCATATAAATCAAAATTATAAAAAAAAAAAAAAAGTTGAAAATATGAAATAGTCTGGAGTGCATTTCAACTATATGAACCCCACTTCTCACCAATTACATTCCTAATCAAATATGCTTATATTTTCATTCATAATTTGATATCCTTCTTCTCTCCCCTTAGTTCCCAACTCCTATTGTTCATTCTTCATTAAGATAGATCTAAGCATAACTTACTTTCTGAGAAATTTCAGTTTCCAGATACAATGGCACCATGAACAAAAGTTCAAAACATTCTATTTCTCGTTTGAGTTAACTTAAAATCCCAGATGAAGGTTCTGTTACACATGACAGGGTTTGAAATCTGATCGACTTATTCAGAAGAACAAAAGAATGTGTATTTAAAATCACATGGATGAAAGTAATTTGTGACGCAATTAGACAAAGCTTTGACTGAATTTCTGAATCTGCATCAAAACTAATTGGGCTGGATATTAAAATATATTGGTTCAATAGTACTAACCTTATATAAGTTAAGCCTGAATTGAAAATGATCTTAGCCACCAACAAAAGGAGATTAGGAAATAATAATTATGGAACAAATAACATTCCTCGGCATCATCCCAAAGGTGCTTTACTGTACTTCAAGAGGCAACTGGAGTTTCTGGTTTTTCTTTGAAGAAGTTTCGCTTCTTATCCAAGAAGCTTCTTCAAAGCTGTTTTGCTTCTCATCCAAGAGCTGAAGAAGCTTCTTGGATGAGAAGCGAAATGTCTTCAAAGAAAAACCAGAAAGTTAAATTGCCTCTTGAAATAAAGCACCTTTGGGACAACCATGACCTGGATGACTGAGAATCTCCACAGACATTCCTCGGCATTGCTCAGCTTCCCCATTTTATCATCCTCACATTATCAACTCCATCTAAAATCATTCTCTTCCTCCCCACTCCATTCCACAACAGTCTTGGTGAAATAGAGAATCTTCTTCCAACTCAGCACCTGCTTGTTTAGAGCCCATTTGCTGGACTACCTTTCTCATTACTCCTTTTTAGTATGACCACTGTAGATAATGAAAGTATACATCTGAGGACAGCTAGGTTTTCTGGATCTGAACCATTTAGTGTTTAAGCCTTGCAGAGTCACCTTGTTGGACAGCCATATAAATTTGTGTAATTGATTAAATAAGTAAGTAAGTAAGTAAGTAAGTAAGTAAGTAAGTAAGTAAGTAAATACATTTACCATCAGTATGCATGCCCTAGAGCAGGGGTGGGCAAATATGGCTCTTTTACAACCTGTGGACTTCAACTCCCAGGCTTGGCTGCCTCAGGAATTCTGGGAGTTGAAGTCCACAGGTTGTAAAAGAGCCATATTTGCCCACCCCTGCCCTAGAGCAGTGATGGTTAACCTTTTTGGTGCTGAGTGCCCAGAGTGTGCGCAAATGCACACGTGCGTGTCAGAACCCCCAAAATGCAATGCAAGTGCCCCCCGTTCCTGCACCTCACCCCCATGCATGCACGTGCATCTTCCATGCATGTGCCCCGCCCCCCTGTTCATGCACCCTGCCCTCCCTGCCCCCCGTGCTCCATTTTGGCTTCCAGGTTGGTGCAGGAGGCTTTCCAGGGCCAAAATGGACCGTGTGCCCCATATTGAGCCTGGAAAGCCTCCTGCACCAACCTGGAAGCCAAAATGGGGCACAGGGGTGCCACATGCACCCCCCACCCCCACCCCCACCCCATTTTGGGCCTAGAAAGCCTCCTGCACCAACCTGGAAGCCATTAAGCCCTAGAGCAAATAGGGTTCGCCATCATGGTCCTAGAGTAAATTACCATCCAGTGTAGTTATTCATACTAAATAAGTAACCTGACCTAACAGAATTCACCTAAATAAACACATCATATTTAACTCTGATTCAGTAAGCTTGAAAGAGAAATATCTGTATACTGGAATTGTGCTCTGAAAATTTATTTTGGGTAACGGTTTAGTTCCCTTCTTATTTTTCAGAAAAGGAAACATAGATAGAGGTATTTTCTTTAGACTGATATTTTCATAGTCGCTCTAAAATAGATAAGATGAATAGACAGATAGAGCTTGTTCAGGATTCACTATATGCATGAAAGGTTTCAAACTAGAAATGAAATAAGTTCCGCCTAGCATTTTTATGAGATTCTGTTGCCTTTGTAAAAGAGGTTAATATATATTTTTTTAAAAAATCCAGAACAAGATACATTCAGAAGTGCTCAAGAAGATGCCCTCCTAATTCAGAAGGGGTGCTTTATATTTGCAAGATTCTATTATAGTCAGGCTCAGTGCAAGTAAATTTAGCTTTCCCATGAGGTTGATTTCTACACCAATCTACCCAGTGAAGTTGACACGAGTCAGGAAGAGTAAGAGCAGCTCATTTGTATTCTTGGCTGAATTTGAAGTCTTCTGTATGTTCATACAATTTTTTTAAAAAAAATAGATCTACATTAAATGAATAATTAGAATAACGTTTTTAAAAGACATGATTTCAGTGCAGTATAAAGCAGTACTAATGCTTCAATGACCTTGATACGATCCCTCTGTTGATACTTAAGTGATTGTTCACTAGGCCTTATAGATCCCTCTCACAGTTACTGCTGCTGATCCAGATACCACCTTTTCTATAACTGTGCATTTGGTTTTTCTTGTCTAAGTATAAAACTTCATTTTTCTCACCACTGAATTGCATTTTTTTCGATAAGGCCCATGTCTGTTAAGCCTTCTGGGTTTTAACCCTAGCTTATGGTGTTGGCCCCTGCTTGGTGTCACCTGCAAAATTGATGAGTTCCTTTTCAAAATCATGAAGATGTTAGAAAGTACTGGGCCTAAGACAGAACTTTGGGATACCCCATTGTATGCTTCCGTCCATATAGACATAGTTCCATTAAGGATTCCCTGTTGAGCCAAATACAAATCCATCTGATGGTGATGCTGTCTATCTGTCATCTCTAGCTTAACAAGAAGTATGCTGTAGTCTACTTTGCAGAATGCCTTATTGAAGTCTAAATAAACTATGACCACAGTCTTTCGCTGATCCACTAATTTAGTCACTGTCAAAGAGTGCATTAAGATTTGTCTGGCATGATCTGTTTTTTAAAAACCAATGTTGACTTCTAGTAATAGCTTTGCTTCTTTCTAGGTGTTCACAGATCCCTAGGTTAGGTTAACGCAACTCGTTACGCCCATGTAACACCTCTCCTACGCGAGCTGCACTGGCTCCCAGTGGTCTTCCGGGTGCGATTCAAGGTGTTAGCTATCACCTTTAAAGTGCTCCATAGCTTAGGACCTGGGTACCTACAAAACCGTCTTTTGCCACCAATAGCCTCCCACCGACCAGTTCGTTCTCACAGGGAGGGACTACTCAGGGTACCGTCAGTCAAATTATGCCAACTGGCGACTCCCAGGGGGAGGGCCTTCTCTGTGAGGGCTCCAACCCTTTGGAATGAACTGCCCCCAGAGATACGGAATATCCCTGATCTCCGTGCTTTCCACCATGCCCTCAAGACCCTGATGTTCCAACAGGCGGGGCTAAACATATGAACATGTGAATGAATTTTTTAAATGTTATCTAATTCTGGGTTTTATTTAATTGACCAAACTAAGTAATAATTTTAATTAGCAATTTTATGATGTTTGTGTGTCTATATTTTTCTTGACTGTACACCGCTTGAGTCCTACGGGAGAAAGGCGGTATAGAAATATAATAAATAAATAGGTTGATTCTCTTTCCCAAGATTTTCCCAAGTATTCATGTCAAGATGATTGGTCTGTAGTTTCCATTTCCAGTGGATCCATTTCCCCCCTCCCTTTTTTTTTTTTTTTGAAGATTGGATCCACATAAGTTCTTATCCAGTCCAGTGGTGGGTTTCAAATTTTTTTACTACCGGTTCTGTAAAATCTCCATTCCTTCCCCAATCCAGGGGAAGGTTACTGCAAAATCCCCATTTTCCCCCGATCAGCTGGGACTTGAGAAGCAGAGAATAAATGGGGGCGGGGCCAGTCCAAATTTCTGCTACCGGTTCTCCAGAACTGGTCAGAACTGACTGAAACCCACCTTTGATCCAGTCCTCTAGTAATTCCTTGGTGCTCCAGGATCTTTGAAAGATTTGATTCAGTTATTTTGAGATCCCATCTGCCAGCTCCTTCAGACATCTGGGATGTAATCCATCTGGCCCTGGTGATTTGAATTCATATAGAGTGGATACATGTTCTCTTAGCATTTTCTTGTCTATTTTGACTTGTGTTCCTAATCTTTCTTTTTATGGTACTACTTTTGATAGGTTGGAGTATTTTTTCTCCTTTTGTGTAAAGACAGACGCAAAGAATGAATTAAGCAGTTCTGCTTTCTCTCTGCTACTTTACACCTCATTGCCATCTTCTCCCATTAGTAGACTGATCATTTCCTTTTTTTTTTCTTGTTTTTTTATATATTGAAACATTTTTTATTGTTTTTGACATTTGTTGCAAGTCTTAGTTCATTCTGTGCCTTAACTTTCCTGACTTCATCTTTGCTAATTTGGGCTATTTTTTTAAAAAAAATTAATTTATATGCCGCCCTTCTCCGGAGATTCAGGGCGGCTTACAATGCGTTAAGCAATAGCCTTCATACTTTTTGTATATTTTTATACAAAGTCAGCTTATTGCCCCCACAATCTGGGTCCTCATTTTACCTACCTTAGAAAGGATGGAAGGCTGAGTCAACCTTGAGCCTGGTGAGATTGGAACTTGCCGTAATTGCAGGCAGCTGATGTTAATAACTGTTAATAACAGTGCCTTAGTCTGCCGTGCCACAAACTTGCTGGTAATCTGCTTTAATTATGTGTCTATCTTTCCATTTTTTTATTATTGTCCTTTCTATCTCTCAGTTTATCTGAGAGTTCTTTATAAAACCATGCTATTTTTGTCCAGTATCTTTTATTTATTTCTTTCTCAGTGGTATTGTGCTAGACTGGGCTTTTTGGTCTACATATTTATGGTTTAAGAGTTAATAAAAATGCTGTTTTTATTCCCATATCCATTTATATCACACATAGCAGGTATTTTTGTGCTGTTAGTATTTGTATTCTTATCTTCCATTAGTTTAAATGTGTAAAAATTCAGTAACTTTGTAACTCTAGCAAACCAATTTGTGATTTCCCAGCTGTACACTACACTATCATCCACCAAAAGAAATGCTGCAAGGATTCACACTCTGCATACAAAATTCTCTATCATTACCAATGAAACTAATGTGAATATTTGTCATCTGGATTTTATTCTAAGTGTCTGCTAACTACTTGTATATGAATCCTACTTATATAAAGGTTACAAGACCTGGATATATGATTTTATATTTATGGTAATAAATTTGCAAGCTTACTTTTTGGAATTGCTTCCTCTAATTCTATTTTGGCCTGTGTGTTGTAGGCAATTTGTAATCAATTACAACATGCCAGACCTCAAGAACACTTAATAGGATGACTTTAATAGGATATTCATATGGCAAAACAGCCTCTAGCAGAAGTGAGTCTGCTAGGCTGTTTTGGAAAACCAAACACAGCAAGGATGAAACATTATGCTATTGCAGTGTTTGGGAACTCTGATTGCAATTTCACACACATTGACATTCCTTTTACAGACCTGTATTTAATATTACAAAAATCAAAATTGCAATGTTATAACTTTATAAACCAACAAGGATCCATATTATTATAATTACTCATATTATTATGTTGTACTGAAGACTGTCTTATGCTGCATTCAATTATACTCCAGCTGAGCACACTTTGCAAATGTTCTGAAGAAGTACTTTGTACCCGTCTGCTCTTAATTAAAACAATATTCATTCATTCATTCATTCATGGTTCCACCTTAAAAACTTGAAATAAAGATTTTACTCTAAAAAGTCTGCCCATTGAATTTATGTGACTGTTAAAGCACCATCACCATCATTTGTGATGGATTTAAAAAATGCAGAGACACAAAGATTCCTCTGTCCACATTTCTGCCTACAAGTTTAGTCCTGGGAGACCACAGAAAACTTCAGAAGATCTGACATGAAAGGCTTTTATGACAGTGATTTGGATTATCCTGCCTTTATTTAAAATAATTGTAGATTTTAGCTTTCAGGATTGAATTCTTCCAAGTCAGTTCCTAAGGTATTTGTGCACAGTGTAAAATCAGTGTAATTTTTAAATCATAAAGTACAATAAAACAGAAGTGTGGGGTTAGTTTAAAGAACAAGAAATAACGAGAAGACTAAAATCATACAAGTAAAACTAAATTACAATAGCAGAGCCTGGACTTCAATCTGCTTAAATTCAAACATACTGGAACAGTGGTTGAGCATTAGGTATTTCAGCATAATGTGTGATGATCTGTTCATACCTGCACATCAACACTTGCTCTAGATGTGTTCAAAAAGCCGTGAAGGCTTTCAAATTTAATTCAGGTAGTAAGACATATTTATATATTATGTGCTAGAGTAGAATCCATTTCATGCATTCAGGTAGCATTCTTCGATTATAGACATGTGCAAGAGACATGTTTATCAAAGTGAATGCAAGGAAACTATCTCAACACCTTGATTGGAGGCATAAAGTCACAGGTTTTGCTCTTCCATGTTGTAGCACTGTTTCACTTTAGTGATCAGAATTTAGGCCACTCCACAAAGTATGTCACTTAGGACAACCCAACCATCTTTCTATGGTTTCAGAGAGGGAATGGGGGAGAGAGCAAGAGAGAAATATTTTGTTCTTTACAATTGCCTTCAAGAATCACTCAGATTTTCAACAGAGCTTCTCAGATGGAAACACAGCTATTACAACACGCAGAATTTTTTTTATTTTTTATTTATTTTATAAGACCAGTGTTACTGGTCTTAAAAAGACACACAGAGAGGCCATCACTTCCATTCAATCATACCAAACAAGCTCTTTAAACAATTTGTTCTGAAATTCTTCTAATTAGAGCATGCCCTCCAGGTAATGCTCTGATCTGATTTACCAGTAGGTATAAATTAGGGACATTATGTAATTAGCCCAAAGACCACAAATGAAAGAACAGCTGGGTGGCTTGGAGGGGAAGCAAATAAACAGTTCCCTTGTGGCTCCTTAGCTGGTATTCTTACAACTGTGACAAAAAAAGAAGAGGGCATCTATTTTAATTAGTCCACAAACAAAACATTTTATATTTTTCCCAGTGTTATCTTTAGTAATTCCTAGGCTGCTGATGCTCATTCCATATTCATTGTTCTGATTACAGTTCTTTCCTTCTGAGCTTTCATTTCCAACATGTGGATTGCTTGATTGGTTTGGAGGATACACAAGCCACGTCGATTTAAAATTTATTATTGCCTCTTTGTATAAAATTTAATTTGTAAGATGGTGAGATACACCAAATATAATAACAGTACAGAAGCCTTGTCAAGTTACATTTTTCTCATATTATGGGGTCTCTTGCTTGAGCAGAGGGTTGGACTAGAAGACCTTCAAGGTCCCTTCCCACTCTGTTATTCTTCATTCATTCATTCATTCATTCATTCATTTAATTTCTACAGTTTCCCAGCTCAACCAAGTGACTCAGTGTGGTTTACGCTATACTAATACTATACTATTACACACAGAGACACACAGAGAGATACAATATGTGTATAGACTTTTTCTACAGAATTTTTAAAACTCCCAACTTTTAACGTTGTAATTTACAACTTTACACAATGAGAAAAAACAACCAAACAAAAAAGAACCTAACGTATGACTGATATAAGGAAAAATGAATGCCAGAGAATCACCTAGGAACTGCAACCAATGAAAAAAAAATTCTCTTAAAATATGATTTTAAAAATGAAATGCAATACAAAATAAAGCCAAACATTGGAACCAAAAGTGTGAGAGGAAGAGATGGGAAAGAAGGAAACTAAAGTTGGAAAAGCAAATTAATCAATGGCTTGAATGAGACCAGGACTAAAAACCATGAACTAAAAAGACAATAATCCATTTCTTGCAAGAAAGATTTGTTGTCATTTGTAAAACCACTCAAAAAAGAGTCTTGAGGAAAAACTGTGACTTTAGAGATAACAAATATCTGTACACACACACACACACACACACACACACACACACGTGTGTGTGTGTGTGTGTGTGTGTGTGTGATTATGTATGTATATGTATATTCACTCTATACATATTAATTCCATCCAGTATGACTGGGTTAGTAATTGCAAGATTCACTTTAATTTAAGGATACATTGATGATCATTGAATCCAACACTTATTTTTTTTTCTAACTTCCTAACAAGCAGAAGGGAATATTAGAAATTTAGACAGGATTAGCAATTAGAAGTCTACCTTTACAAAAAGTATATTGTGCAAGGAAGAAGTACAAGCCACATTGATTTAAAATTTGTTGTTGCCTCTTTGTATAAAATTTAATGTGTAAGATGTTGAGATACACCAAATATACACCCTTGACATTTCTGTGAATTGCACACTGTGATCTATGAATGTGGATCACAGTATGCAACATGGCAAGAGGAAGTATACTGAGGAATGTAAAAATACAAAATGTAAATACCTCGTCCAGATATTTGTATTCTATCTGTAAAACATTTATTAAACAAAGAAAACACAATGTTTTGTGGCCTTTGCTTTCCTGATTCTAAATCTTCATTTCAGGGTCAATTATTATGTTTAAGCAATACCAGAAAGGGATAAAATTTTTGAGACCACCCAACACCTTAAGAATTTTAAGAAGCATACAATCAAAATAGGAAAAAACAGCATAAATAAAAATAAACAGCAAAATAACAACCAAAGGAAAGAATATATAAAAAGGTAAAGGTTCCCCTCACACATATGTGCTAGTCATTCCCGACTCTAGGGGGAGGTACTCATCTCCATTTCAAAGTCAAAGAGCCAGTGATGTCCGAAGACGTCTCCATGGTCATGTGGCCAGCATGACTAAATGCCAAAGACGCATGGAATGCTCTTACCTTCCTACCAAAGGTGGTCCCTATTTTTCTACTTGCATTTTTTACATGCTTTCAAACTGCTAGGTTGGCAGAAGCTGGGACAAGTAACAGGAGCTCACCCCATTACGCGGTACTAGGGATTCGAACCACTGAACTGCTGAAGTTTTGATCGACAAATTCAGCATCTTAGCCACTGAGCCAAATGAGCACCGCATCCCTAGTGAAAGAATATATACTCCCAATTTTAAAAAAACACACGAGGATCTCTACTAAACTGTTAATGATTGCCTGAATATCATTATCTTTAGGAAGATGTCATTCCATTGTTAAGCCTATTAAAAATTCATTATGACCATGATAAAAGAAAGAAAGCACCATTCAGCAATGAATACATATAACTTTATGGGTTGAATCTATGAAGTAAAACACATTACAGTACAAGAAGAATGTCCTTAATATGAACAACAGATATTTAAATCCATTCTTCCAATATGTTACTAAGTAATTTCAGTAGATACATTCGTTATTGAATAAATAATCATTTCAAAAAAATCATTCTTCCTTCATATATTTATTTTGCAATTGGATATTTTCTAGCAATGCATGTGAAGCTCAAATGAATTGTCAGCTTATAGCCTTGCAAATGTATTATATCATTGTCTTCTTTTACTTTAATATCATCTCCTTTGGGTACCGTACTAAAAGCAAGTCCCCTACATTATGTATAACGCTATATTTGCAAACCAGATTCTAACCAAAAACTCAATTTCTTGCCTCTGCAGGAATGTGTAAAATACCACTAGGCACAGTTTCATCGAATGTTTATTGAATTTCTTAAGCCTGTATAAAAGTGCACTTTATTTTTCCCCCCCGTATCATAGAGTAATGGTCACAGCTTGACATTTTCTTCAGAAATTTCTTGCAAAAGGGGTGGTATTGGTGACAAAAATGCTCAGAACAGATTCCCATAAGTTGGACAGCATCAGGTTGGGCAACATAATAATTGCTAGCACATAAAGTGCCTTTAAGCATTTGAACATTTGCAAGAGTGCATGCTATTCAGAAGCTCGGCATGTATATAGATTACTTAGGCAGTGTGCTACAATGAAAGCATTTATAGCACTGTGTTTCAAAGTCCCACATTGTGTTCACAATTCGTTAAAGTGTGATGTCTAAAGCAGCTAAGAGAGGCTCCAGTTGCCAGAACAGCTGGGATTTGTATGCTGCATTTTATCTCATCCAAACAGGTTTTTTTTCCCTACTTCTTCATTTTAAACTAAAGAAAGTAAGTATTACGAGATGTGGTTTCAAATCTATTCAAGAATGAAAGTATTCTTCCCCCGTCAGGCAATAGTGTCAGTGTGCAAAGAGAAGAATCCAAGACCTGTACAATAAAAAGTATCCAGTGACAGCATGAACTGATTCAGCAGTGAAATCCTCTGAAGGTTCTGTGAGTCTTCTACTGAGTGCGCACTTCGTGCACACATATGTGCCTGAAGCGCACCCGCACAGCGCTAGAAAAGGAACATTTTGAAGCCTCCCGAGTCTGCAAAGGTAAGTAGAACAGCGAGGGGAGGGGGAATTCACTGTGCCATGTGATTTAGATTAGCTAGAAAGCAGGAAATCCGATGATTCTAGCTAATATAAATCGTGCGTCATAACTGATTGTCACCCAGCTGATCATCAGAAATACCAGTTTGGCTGAACCAGTAGCATTTTTATTACCGGTTTTCCTGAACCAGTCTGAACCGGTAGCATTTCACCCCTGAACTGATTGACAGGAAGAAGGCATCAGAAGACTTCCTGATTGGATCTGAAGCCAAATCTGCTTAATGCCCTGAGCTTCCACAAAAGGCTGGAACTTCTTCACTCCACCCCTCCAGCTCCGATCATCTTGGCTATGAAAAGTTCTGTGTTAAGACCTCCACGATGATCCCTTTCTTAATAACAACATTTACCAACATTTTATATGAAGGCTAATAATAATAACAATATCATTTACCGAGACTTTATATGAAGTTTATGAAACTCATGTATTTCCTTTACAAACTTTATTCAAAATTGGGGGGAGGGGGAGGTTGTTCCCTGTTCCCTATAGGAATCTACATGAGCAAGTAGCATTTTAGAATACCATTCTAAGGAGATCTGCCTCGCCCTCCAAACTGCTTTTTTTAAAGGCTGATGAAAATCAGTGAGAACAGCTCACCTTCAGAAATTGTGGGGGCTTCATCACTGGAGGGTTTTAAGAAGAAACTGGACAGCCACTTGTTTAAAATGGTATGCTTGAGCAGGGATTAGATAGGAGATCTCCAAGGTCCTTTTCAGCTCTATTCTATTCTAAATAAGTATCTAAGTACTAAAGAAGGGATGTTTTGCATAGTTACTGGCTCCATTATTTCATGAGCCAACTATCTCTGATGTTTTATTGTTTCTGATTTTTTTATTAATAAGGTGACAGATTTGATTTTTTTTTTTTTAAGTACATTGCTGTGGGAGGAAAAAAAGTAGGTTGTATATATATATTTTTTTTCTTTTCCCAGTTTGATTCTACCTTATTCATTAGTCCTAAGAAAATCTTAAGCAGAAGAACATTTCTAAATGGTAGAAATATCTAGCAGGATTTTGTTTATCAATGTTTGTATTTTATCCATGGCTTTTCAACAACGATAAACTAATAAAACAATAAAAAAAAAAACAATAAGGAAGGACAAATTTATGCTTATGTATCTATACGTCAGTGGTGGGATTCAAATTTTTTTACTACCGGTTCTGTGGGCGTGGCTTGGTGGTGTGGCGTGGCTTGGTGGGTGTGTACTGGATACTGTAAAATCTCCATTCCTATCCCACTCCAGGGGAAGGATACTGTAAAATCTCCTTTCCCACCCCACTCCAGGGGAAGGATACTGTAAAATCTCCATTCCCTCCCCACTCCAGGCAAAGGATACTGCAAAATCCCCATTTCTTCCCCATCAGCTGGGACTCAGGAGGCAGAGAATAGAGGTGATATTTACTGGTTCTCTGAACTACTCAAAATTTCCACTACCAATTCTCCAGAACTGGTCAGAACCTACTAAATACTACCTCTGCTATACGTGTGTGTGTGTGTGTGTGTGTGTGTGTGTGTGTGTGTGTGTGTGTGTGTGAAATACAATTTAAACATTGCCCAGACAAAATCATATTCCTCAGTTAAAGGCTGAGTGAAAATATTTGTTCAGGTTAGGGTCCCAGAAACAAAATGATAGCTGCTTCCTGGCAAAGCAGAAAGATCTTTGCCATTATATTACAAATTCAGTAAGTCTGAACATTTCATACACTGCTAAATTCCCAACTTAGATATATAATTCAACACCACATTAACCATTTATACTTAATTGCTCAGATCTTATTAACAGTAATGTAATTATTAAAACAGGACATAGAGCAAGCCCAGATTATATGTGTCAGAGTCACCTTATATATTTATATTACATATACAGCATGAAACATTTGATGCTTCAAATTTTCACCATTTACTGATTTTTTTATGAATAAGATCAAAAGGGATATTTTTATTAATTAGACTCATCCTTAAAACACAAGAAAACTGATTTGTTTAAATAGGATTATTCAACTCTGTATTCCAAACTTTTTGCAAATTATCAATATCTATATACGTTATATTCTTTCTATACTGTCTACAGAAATAAACTGTCAGTTCAAAAACCTTTTCCAATACAACACTTAATTTAGGTGTTTCAGAAGAATCAGGCCCAAACTGAAGAAATCAAAGGTTAGTTGAATAACATGGTCATTCAGCAGGACCTGATGTATCTTAAGCACCTAAATGATTTCCCCTTTTAGCTAAAATTACATTATTTACCCAGAATTAAAGGCTGAACATCTTTTGAAGGATATAGCCTAAATTTAGCCCCAGTTTACGTGAAAAAGTAGTAATTAACATATTACTCTGTTGGAAGAAATATCCTTCTAGGTTCTGCTCCAAGTGGGGAAAAAGACACTGGAAATGGAGACTGCTTGGAAAGATGGTTTAATGGTGGACAGGATCACATGGCTTGAGTTCCTGAACAGAAAAAAGGACGGAATACAGGGAGTCCATGGGTTTTTTATGCTCTCTCTGGCTTTACATTTCCTGGGCCCCCGAAAGAGTATCCTGATTGGTTGTCAGACTCCCAGGGGGTGGGGGTCTTAGCTAGCCTTGCTGGTTGATGGTCACATGTGCTTCCCACATGTGGTGAGTTTTGGTTGCTAGATGGGGCCCATTGTGTTAGTTTCTGTTGCTATTGTGTTGCAAATGTCCTTGGACAAAGGATTGGGTTTCTGCCTCTGGTCCATTGACAAAGGGTGGGGGGCAGGAAGGTGGGAGCTGCTTTGTCTGTAAAATATGCTTCTCCATTTCTCATCCAGGGAAATATAATATTCTGCCTTTTTTCATATTTCCTAAAACATTTCACTCTTCCAGGAAAGGGGTGGGTGCTAACTTCCTACAACTCTTTTTTTTAAAAAAAAAAATCATGAATTTAGTATATTTCTGCAGTACAGGTGAAACTTTTCCCTTTTCTTTGAAATGCAAGTAATGTAAAGCATACAATAAATTCACATCATTTCCCCCAAATAAAATAACAAATGATGCAAATAAATAAGACAATAACATGTTGTATTGCATAAACAAAACCTCCAGTTGAGGAAATATAAGAACAATTCCCAGAAATAAAAACTTTTGAAATTTTTTGAAATTGAATCTTTGCTTAGTAATTATTGACTGTGAGGAAATTAACATAATTGTTTTATTTCCTTCGGTAGAAGAATAAGTAAAGAAGGATAGTAAGCTCAAAAAAAAATAAAATACTCCTGACAGTATCAGAAAAGTTAATGATTTGGTATTTCCAGTGATTGTGTGTTGCTATGGAAGAGCAAAATAAACGTGAAGAGTAAGAAAGAAGATTGATTATTTCAAATTATGGATCTGAGGATGGTTGCTAGGAGTATTGTGAACTACAAAAAGAATCTATCAATCAGTTTGGGCTAAATAAAATTTCATTGTTCGAAAGGCAAAGATCAGCAAGAAGAAAATCACATATTTAGGGCAGGGGTGGGCAAATGTGGCCCTTTTACAACCTGTGGACTTCAACTTCCAGAATTCCTGAGACAGCCAAACTCCGGAATTCTGGGAGTTGAAGTCCACAGGTCATAAAGTGGCCATATTTTCCCACCCCTGATTTAGGGCATATGATGCAAGCAAGGGTTCAATTAGAGAACATGATTATAGTTGGGAAGGTTGAAGAGAATAGAAAGGGAAAACAGTGGATAAAGTAAATGGGCAAAATCCAGGCGTTTATATTTTCAGTCCTTCAGACTTGCAAGATTCTGTTAATGTAGCCTTACAATAAAGTAAGATTAGCTCATCTGGTTGTATTTCCTGTATGATTTACCTGGGAAGACTGATATTAATCTTACAAGTCTGAAAATACAAATCTACTCATTTCTTTCTACAGCCTGATCAGTTTGGGTGGCCCTTCTTAATTTTTTTTTCTGTGCCATTAAGAAACTACAGGCTCTTTCCTCTTGTCAGATTTTTTTCTCTAGACTACATATCTTCCTTTTGTCCCTCTCAAGGTCATTCTCACATATCATTACAGCTGTTTCCCTTGATCCTATTCTTCAACCTTCCTTCTACCTTACTTTAGAACAGCCTTTATTATTCTCAACAGGCCCTCATTCTCTACTTCTGTGGCTCACTCACAAGCAGGTTTCACCAAGGTAACTTCTAAAACACAATCTCATCTATAAAACAAAGGCTGCGACTTGAATACCAAATTTCGTACCTTGTTCAGATAAGAAAGATAAGAGCACGAGACAATGAAATGCTGAACCACAAAGAACATAAGTCAAGAATTTAGCACAAAGTCCTGGCTTAAAAACATTTACCTGGACTTCTCTTTTTCCAGGAATTTCACATTTTAATCAGAGGCACTCTTATGTTTTTCCGTTGAGTTCTGCATCTGTATTAAAATTCCCAAACCATTGGTGTCTCTCTTAATCCTTGAATATTCAGATTAAGCTTGGCTCAAATAAAAAGCTAGTGAAGTGTGGTATGACACAAAAACATAATAGAACATTGCACAATCCCTCTGGTTAGGCTGTGTAACCAGAAATAAATAGCTGATCAGTTTCCATATTGCAGAAACATTTTTATCCAGTGCATGACAAAATATTCAGACAAACATTGTTTTTGAGGGGGGGAAATGTTTCTTTGTCAGTAGGAACAGATTCTAAGATGCTCAGGTCAATTATGAAACAGCCCAGGGCTTGAGTAGATTTATTGAGTTTGGAATTTTATTATCTTGAGAGCAAAGTAATGCTCATCTTTTGTAAAGTGTTATTCAGAAACATATAGATATCTCTGTATTTGCCAATCTGTAGGATTCTGGAACTAAAACAGTATAGGGGGTGTGACTGCAACACCATCAGGCTCATGTGTGAAACTGAAATTATGAGTAATTCTCAGATTATTACGTGTGCAGGGAGTACACTTACCCGGCCTTAGCAACACTCATACAAACGTGTATCAAACAAAAGGGCAAGTAAAAGAAAGAAGAAATAAAAGGAGACGGAGAAACCAGATATTTGTGGCCCATAAATATAATATAATTCATTTTCCACTGATAATAAAAACCCACTAAATGTTGATGCTAATTTGACAGAAAAATCACGTGCTTCCTGACATCTGGTGCCTTCTTGTGACTGTTCTTCTGACTATTAATTGCTGCCAGTCTACAAAACAGCATTCTATGTTATAATCACATTTCTTCTAAGATTCAGAGACACAAGAGCATTATGCTTCTTATACAAAGAACACTGGTGGTGGTGGGAATACATCTTTCATATTTTCTCCCAAAGAAACTGTTTGTTTCATTTTAATATTTGGTCATCTTGTTTTGCATTTTGTCCTGAAGTTTGTCATGGCCTGGAAACAGCTTGCAAACATTTTGAGCTTCAGCTATTCTCATACAAGTCTTTCTTTAAGCAACCTCTATGGCCATATATGCCTTTCTTATAAGAGAGATCTATGGCTAGAAATGCTGGAAAACTTTTGCATGGGGGAGAGAAGGCCCAGGCAGGATTCCATGGGGTACCCTGGCTAATGAGTTAGGGATGGTACAGGACTTTGGATAGTTTTAGTCACAGGACTTGTTCTCTGAATTTATTTATTTATGTATTTATTATACTTCTTTATTATATTTAGTCCTATTTAAAATAAATAGTCATTTTTCAGTTTTAAACATAGACATAGATAAGAAAATTGGAGCAATTCTTGTTACCTTTATACCCAAGCTCTCTCAGGTCTATGGCAACTCGCCATTGCTGGCTTGCCACTGCTAAGAATATTTTTTCTTCCCCTTAGTAATAAGAGTAACTGTCACATTTAACAGAAGTCACAGAGGCTAGAGAAATGATTGCACACTGAAAGAAGGTCTTTCACATGTGCTCTTTGGCCATTTTAGAATTAAATAAATGCAAGAAGACCAGACCCCACCCATGAACATTTCTCTAAAATACTATTTTTCTTTGAAAGAATATCAAAGTATATTTCCTTTCATTAAATTGAATTCTTTCCATTCTAATGTACATTGTGCACACTATATGGGTGGATGCATTTATGGGAAAAAAATGATAACTCTGGGTAAAGGAAAGGAAAGGAGAAGAAGATGCCAAACAGTCCATGAGATGAACAGACAGAATGTAGGAAGCTACAGGAATGCACCTCCAAGAATTGTGTAATGCAGCAAGAAACAGGGCAGTTCAGAGAGTTTTTCTCCAAAGAGGCATCTGGAATGCCTATGATTCAGTGGAATATAATAACAACATGAGTTATGAGAATGGGAACTGGTAAATAAAATGCAAGGGGTTTCTTTTCTGCCCAGCCTAAGTTTCAACTATGTTGGCTTTTGAAACTTCACAACAGATAGAGCTGGGCAATGGAATTTACCAATATAATCATTCTAAGTTTTTTCTCTTTTAATTTCAGAGAAACCATTGGAATATAATTGATGTTAACATCAAAGAAGTAGCCAGTACTTGAGGCGTGTTGGAAGAAATATCCATCTGGTTCAGTTCCAAGTGGGGAGAAAGACACTGGAAACATGGAGGCTAATTGGAAAGATGGTTTATTGATGGATATGAGCAAATGGCTTTGAGGTCCTGGGCAGCTGACCACATGGAGTGGAGAGTGAGAGATATTTATACCCTCTCTTGAGCTTTGAACTTGAGCTTCCTGTTCCTGTGCAAGAATATGTATTATGTTGGCTGCTGCCAGACTCCCATGGGGCTATGCAGGTCATTAATGTTTGGTTGATGCAATGCTTGCTGGGTGATGCAATCTCCTTAGGAAATTTTGAAATGCAGTGAGCCCTGCTGTTAGATGGGTAGACGGCTATTATGTTCTGACGGATCATGTCTTAATTCCATCACCCTGGAGCTGAAGGTCTAAATGTCTTGTAGATAGGCTTGCCCAGTCCTGCTCAATGGGCACCAAATATCTGCTGGGGGCAGGGAGCTGCTCTTTGTCTTTAAAAACATGTTTCTCCTTTTCTCATCCAGAGAAATATAATATTCTACCTTTTTAATATTTCCTAGAATATTTCATTCTTCTAGGAGAGAGGTGGGTGCTAACTTCTACAGGTGCAAGCCTTTCATCCAGGAATTAAAGCACTTCCAGGTAGGTGCCCAAAGTGGAGTGGGTGGGGGAGGGTTACAGAGCTCCTGGCTTGAGGCCTCGAAAAATAAATTGCTGCCATTGATCAGCTCTTCCCTGCTCTCCTGCAGGTGCCCAAATGGGGGAGGGGGGAGAGATTTTACATTGCTACCTACTTTCAGCCTGGAAAAAACCATTGTTGCCACTGATCACGGCTTCCCTGCAAGGCTCTCAGGAAGGCACCCAAAGTGGAGTGGAGGGATTTATCTTTGCAAAGTACTGTACTTACCAACACAATAGTTTGCAAAATACGGTACTTAAAAAGAAGCAAAGCAGTTTTCAGAGTGCTTTCAAACAAACAGTACTGTACAGTAACCAAAAAGAATATTTTAAAATACTTACAAAAGCAAACATAGAACTCCAGTCCTCTCCTCCACACAGCAGAATGAGAAACAAAATTGGTGCCAGCTGCAAAATCCCTGGATCTGGATCCCTGGACCCCTGTTTGGCCATGTGACCAGGAAAACAAAAACAAAAACAGCCGACCATATGGGCTTCTGGAAATTGCTGTCATAACCCTGAATGACAAAGAGAAGTCACAGGGTTAAAAATGGCCACTGTTGCAGGAGTGATTGAATCCAGATCACATGATTTCAGAGGCCTCTTCTTGCTCGCAATTTTGAATTCCTAGTGTAAGTACACTTTTGTAGTAAATTACTTGTTTATTTCGCATTTACTTGTGAATGTTTGCTAAATGGGCATTCGTACCTGAGGAATTGGGTGTTTTAAATTTGTTTTCGGCCAAAATATTTAACAATTTTAATGAACTTTTAATGTTTGTATTATCTGTATTTTATCTTGGCTGTTCACCGCCCTGAGTCCCCCGGGAGTAGGGCGGTATAGAAATTTTGATTGATTGATTGATTGATTGATTGATAAATAAATAAATAAATAAATAAATAAATAAATAAATAAATAAATAAATAACCATTTCACTCCATATATTCCATGAGTAAAAATATGTTTGCTTGTTTTTATTATTGTTATGGATGGCACGAAGAGCCAGTTAGCAAGGTGAGCAACTGAACAAGTCAGTCAGTGTCTGTCTCCATATAATGTCAATCAGAGCAACAGTGAAGATGGATTTGCTTAACAATAACAGTTTAGCATCTAGGTTGAAGCCAGATGACCCAACTATCTTTTACTAATTACATTGGCCTGTTGAAAGTATCACTGTGAGAAATTACTTTCTCTTTAGTTTTCTGTGTTTGCTGGACTAACCACTCAACGTTTGAATTTTCATTTTTTCCCCTTTTCATTTGGTCTTCATATGTCAGTCTCCAGATATTTATAGCATTGCTCATGCAACTGCTACCCACAAAATTATATCATATTATTACTCTGTTCTGCTTTTGATAAGACATAATCAAGGAGAGGAAATATGAAAAAGAACCAAGGAGAAGAACAGATACATGCTAATTAAGGTGCCCTGGGTTTCTTCAAAACAAGGGTTTTCTACTCCTACTGTATGCTTATATGGAGAACTAATTCCTGAAGCATAGAAAATATTTCTACTTTTTCAAATGATATATTTTTTTTATTGAAAACTATCATTCTCAATTCCTCAATTTATGACCAAATTGTTAAGCCCAATTTTGCAACCTCTTTTGCTAAAGTTATTAAATTACTCCAGTTGTTAAGTGACTCACATGATTGTTAAGCAAATCTGGTTTCCCCCATTGACTTGACTTATTGGGAGCCAGTTGGGAAATTTGCAAATAGTGATCACATGACTCTGAGACACTTATCACCACTGTAACTGACATATATACATGATGGTTGCTAAGCATCTGAATTTTGATCACATGACCATGGGGATGCTGCAATTATTGTAAGTGTGAGGACCAGTTATAAGTAAGTCACTTTTTCAGTGCTGTTGTAACTTCAGATAGTTGCTAGACAAAGGGTTGCATATTGAGGACTACCTATATTTGCCTTGTTAAATTAAACCAAAAAGTATTCTAATCCCACATTCTGTGTTTTACCAGTCAAAAGATAAGAGTCCCTTGTTGTGATGGGCAGCTATAGAAATTTAATAAATAAGTAAATAACCAGCTGTGAAAGTTACAAACAGGTAGTGAATGTCGTGTCAAAACATGTTCCTCCCAGATAATTAGAATATCAAAACAATGTAAGGATTATTTTGTTGAAAAGTATTACATTTATCTGCCTGCTTTCTCTTTCTAAAAGAAACTAAATCCATATAACAAATAGAACCTGATAGAGATTCTATAGAGATATAGATAGAGATAGCCAAAGTGCATTCTGGGCATTTGCCCCAAGCATTCAATATACAGTACTTAACCCAAGATAGACTCAATGCGAGTAAGATGGAGTCCTAACAGTGAGGACAATTAACTAGTGGAACAACTTGCCTTCAGAAGTTGTGGGTGCTTCATCAATGGAAGTTTTTAAGAAAAGACTAGAGGATCTCTTGCTTGAGCAGGGGGCTGGACTAGATGACCTCCAAGCTCCCTTCCAGCTCTATTCTGATTCTGATTCTGAGTGACTGTTAATTCAGAAGCCCATTGATGCCAGGATAATGTTGGCTTTCAAAGAGGCTGTGATACCTCAGAGAGAAATGGCTCACAGCTCCTGCTTTGACAGCATATGGAAGCTATAGCCAGGATGGCTTTCTCCAACTTAGTTGCAGACTTTTCTGGTGCTGTACATTCTGATAACAATCACTCCTTTCCTTGACATCTCTCATTTGCACTGTTCCACATGGGATTGCCCTTGAAGATCATTTTGAAACTCCATTTGGCACAAAATGCAATGGCCTGGGCAGTCATAGTACATCCATGAAACACCACTACTGGGGAACTGCATTGGATGTACGATTATTCCCTGCTGCAATTCAGGTTCCTGGTCACTCTCTTTAAAATACTATACTAAAATATTATATGGCTCAGGATCTTCTTGTGTCCAAGACAGGTTCAGCCCCTATCAATCTGCACTTCAGGTAAATGCCTGCTGGCAGTGTTAAGGAGCAAAGGTGACTCATCTTTGGAACATTGTGTCCCATGAAGTAAAGATGTCCTTCCAGTTATGACCTTCAAAAGCTATTGAAAATGACCCTTGGCAACTAATAGCTGTAAGGCCATTGATTCATTGCATGCCAGTAAGCCAGTATCAACTCTTAGTAACCACATAGATTTCCTCCATGACAATCTGTCCCTAACCTGGATTTTCAGGTTTTCCAATGGTGCACTCATCACCACTGTAAGTTGTCCTCTTCTTCTCTTTTCTTCCAGCTTTCTCAGCACTAAAGCTTTCTTAATTAAGATTAATCACCTTTATTTTCAATGGCCAAATGCCACAAAGATAGCCATCGTATATTGGAGAGCACAGAAAACAAGTTTTCTTCAACCTATCCATTTGAAAAACATTTTTCTTAATATCTATACATTTGTTAAGCATATCTGAGTCTCAAATTTCTATTTTATTTGATTTCCAATTGAAAAACAAAAGGAAATCATGATATTATATTTAGAATAGAATACAATAGAATATTTTATTTATTGTCACTTTGAATGTACACTTATTGGCATACATTAAATGAAATTACATTGCATACAGCTCTCAAAGGGTCTCCACCTCTACTATAAACATAAACATGACAAATTATGCATGTACCCACATATATTATATGACACAGAGAAACAACACAGTCTATTTCAGATGTATACATGTACATGGCAAGAGAAACAAATCTTGCAAGTTTACCAGACAGATGGCATAGAGAACAGAGCTGTTATAGAATCTAGAAGTTCTACTAGAAATACTTTGAAACCTCCTCCCAGAGGGGAGCAACAGAAAGAGGCCGTGAAGTGGGTGTGTGGGGTCTCTACCAATGCTTTGAGCTCTAAGCACATAGCGCTTATAAGCAATATCCTGAATGACAGGAAGCGAGCTTTCTATAATCTTCTCAGCTGTCCTTACCACTCTCTTTGTCTATTTGTTGTATACTTCTGAATGTCAGTTGTGGAATCTTGGAAGAGAGCAAGAAGTGCCATAGAGAAATTGCATTAATTCCTTAGATTTATTTATTTATTTTATTTTTATTTGATTTGATTTTTATACCGCCCTTCTCCTACTGGACTCAGGGTGGTGAGATTGCAGATCCTATAATAAAATTGTAAATTATAATTTACAGTTAGTTTGAAACTATTTGAAGACTGAAGTCCCTCATACCAATGTAATAGTGGATTCAGATTCACAGCAAAAAAAATAAAAATAAAATAATTTACAACTCTAGGGCAGAGAGGAGAGGAACACAGCTCTTTCATCTGCTATTCTGTAGTTCATAAGGAAGGCTTTTCTGGCTGAATACCTCATTAGTAGAATTGCTTGTTAGAATTTAGATGTTCTCTCATATCACTTGGGTCCCATCCATGCTTTAAGAGATTGGGTTTTTTGAAGAAGCATTTGATTTTATTGTCCTTTAAGTTAACATCTAGTAAATGTAGCTCTACAAGATCTCTTTTATACACAGAGATAAATTATTTACTCTTGCTTGACTAGTAGATGTCATTGATTCAAAGAGGTTCTCCATAAGGGTGGCACATCTGAACCAATGTGATTCAGTTTTATTCAAATTCAAGTTTACTCACATCCACGGTGTTGTTCTCCATAGGAGAATAAAGGCAGCCTAAAAATATTGTTCATGCTTGCATGCACATGAACATACACGCTCACACACACAGAGAGAGGCAACATTAAGACATGAAATGGCTGACCATGAATCTACCCCAAGTTTCTTCTTTTCATCTTTTGAATTATTTCCTCTTTCCTTACTAACAGCATTCATAAAATTTCAGAAAGTTACTTTAGAAAATTGCACTCCTCTGACAAATATTTCCTATCAATTGTCAGTGCAAAATGAATAATGATGGAATCAGCACAGCTGAAATGAAAACAACACCCAATTTAAGGGAGAGAAACATCTGCCCTCCCTCTCTCGTTTCTTTTAGGAGGGTGACAGCATTTGATCTTTTCCAAAACAGATCTGTTATTGCTGATGTGTTTTCAGACTTATAAAGATGGCAGTTAAATAGCTATACAAACTTCCACTCTGATCAGCAGAGTGCTTAAAGGAAGAAGTACTTGACATCCACACAAGTGGAAAAGGTGATGCTTCTACTTCCCTTTAAACCACACTATATACGGCTGCTGTTAAACTTACATCTTGCCATTTTCCCTTCTGCTTTTCTTTATTACCACATCATTTATAACCCTTATGGTGCATAATTCTGGACTTACTGAGATGTCATATACTTTATGACCTTTACTCCTTTTGAGCTGAATTTGTTCTTCCCAAGCAACCTGGCAATGCATGAGAAGTGACTTGTCCCTGTGCTCTCTCTGACCAGATGTTGTCATATCTGTCCTTTAATTTGTGTCATGTATTTAAAACACATGAAGTCTTTCTGTGAGATGAGCCACAAAAATATTGCCTTCCCCCAGGGAGTGGGGAACAAGCTTCTTTACAGCAAAACAATCAGAGGGCTTCCAAGAGATAGCACATGAGTGCATATGTAATAGTACTTTTTGGCAACTGGCATGCTTTATCTGATCAGTCAGCCCATGTTGCACAGCCAGATATCATGCTCCAGTCTACTGCTGTCAAAGATAGTCTAAACTACACATTTGTTTAACCTGGAAGTTTGAAAGGTATACCTAAGTTTGCCTCATTTGATGAGGTGTAAATCATAATCTTATAAAATGCAGATTGTGAAACTGGCTGTTTGTCCTCCAATCTTTCTCTAAAATAACACATCTCTGTGCATGTCTACATGGTTATTTTGAACTCTAAAGGTTCCTATTGAAAATGACAGCTCTATGTTTATCATACATTTTCAAAGATACTCTGCAGGTTACTAGAAATAAATAATCTCCAAGAACTATCATAATTCTTCTGTTCTTCAGAAGACTGTTACCTGGTTTTCCGGTCCAAGTTGGTTCAAAGATGAAATAACATAAGAAAGATGCTCATTTTGTCTCTGTTGTTATATGAAGCTGTCTAGATTGTGAAAGATTGAGATACTTAGAAGAAATATAGAGAAACATCTTTAGAACATTAAATATGAGAGAAGGAACATTTCTGCAGTTCATTAAACCTTTGTATACAGACTGATGAAGTGGATTATGATCCATGAAATATTATTTAAAAATTTGTTCAACTTTATGTTTTTACAAATGTGTAACTAAAAACTAACAGAGACCCCTGTGTAATCCAACTACTTTTGTCCCAGAATTAAAATACTAAAAACTCTGATGAATTTTGGTTCCAAACAAGGGCATGTATTATTTTACACATTAATATACTGTAAATAACTGATCTTTAAGGACAAATACCTTTCTAAAAGCCAGGCTGGCATAAATTACTTATCTAATAATATTTGAGATAAATATTTTATTCTTCATTCCACATCTTCATTTATTATTGGTTGTGAAAAAAGCAAGCTAAAGTATCACAACTGGTACAGGTAGTTATTGTTTAGCAATGCTTAAAAAATGTGGTTTAGCCATTCACCAGTTGGTTCTAGTGAAATGATCACTAACCAAACCATATGACTGACAGAAAGAGAGCAAAAGAGCAAAAATTTCTGGTTGCTTCTGCCTCATTTAAATAAAGTTCTCTTAGGCAACAATGCTAGTATTATTCTCATTCTGGTGTGCATTGTTGTCAGGCACAGAAGTGTGTGTGTAAGTCTGGGCTTTGGTCAGAAATGATTTGTTTTTTTACTATAAATTATTATCTTACACTTTTTACTCTTAAGCTTTTATCTGTGAATGGTTGCTATCCAAGGCAGTAGCTAAATGAGGATTACCTGTATTAAATACTGCTCAGTGCTACAGAAGAGGAGCAGATGGCAAGGAGCCTCCAATTTCAGCACTTCAACACTCCTAGTTTTACCTAAACACATCTACTTGTAAGGCTATATTTCAATGATTAATATTCTTTCCAATAAGAATAATTGAGTGTATGGGCTTGAAAGAGCCATAGAATTTTGATAGTATTGAACATATACTGTGAGAAGAGAAACCGCCTTTTTTTAGGATGTGTTCCATATTTCCAGCTGTTCTGGGTAATAGTGAAGAAAGTGAGATCCAGATGTGACCTTTAAAACATCCTTTAATGTTTCTTTTGTGCAGGACATTCCAATCCACTATCCAGCCCTCAAGAGAGGTCAACTACAGATACATGATGCTTTTTATTACCTTTTGTAGCATCAGCTTTTAGTGACACTATATTCCTAAAGCTCCTATTATGGATTAAATGTATCATTTTTCCCCAATTTCACATTCATCTATACTGTTTCTTAATAAGCTGGCTTTTTTCCCTTTAAAACAAGATTCTAGAAATGTACTCATCATTTCTATTTACGTTTTAGTGAATATATATACATTTCTGGGATTATGTTTTTGAGCAAATTTCCTAATTCTAATATATTTTTAAATTTATTTCTAGTAGTGTACATGTTTTCATGAAACAGTAACACATACAGTATAAAATATATGCACAAAATCTCCTTTAAAAAATTAGAGCATTGCTTGGCTGAACTTAGAGTAATGCATACACTAGAGTATGATACTTGGATCTGTGGCTGGGTACTGCTTTTACAAATATGGGCAGGGCAGATTTGCAATAAAATGTGAAATGAACTATTTTATTCATTCTGCATTTCCCCAAGGATGTACAGTAGATATGTGAAACTAGATATCAAAGCACGTTTAAATATACTGCTGAAATGCAGCTCATTTAACCATCAGCAGTAGTGGGTTTCAATTTTGGCTGCTACTGGTTCACTCATGGGCATGTGGGCACTCATGCACGCGTGTGACACTTCTGCACATGTGCAGAGATGTCAGGTGGGTGGGCGGAGCCTCCCGTCACCACTGCCATTACCAGTTTGCCCAACCTGGGAAGAACTGGTAGCAAGCCACCACTGACTATCAACATGTTATTCAAATGTTACAACAAATATTGACAGACAACTTTATAACCTCTGACCCCTTGTAATATCTTTACAACATGGATTTGAAAAATATAATAAAGCTTCTTCAAAGAATGGCTTGTGTTTTGCAAAATATCATGCATGCTGATTCACTTCTTCTGTCTATGAATGACTAGTTTCTTAATTTCTAATGTTTTTAAAGAGATTGTACAAATAAGCATGCCTTTAAACATACACGTTTCTAATATCTCTTACTATTTGAGTCTGATGCTATTAGCATTTAGTTATCTGATTTTTTGCTATTTGTGGGAGCATTAAAGCAAATGATCAACGGGCCACTTACAGTGTAGAGAAAGACTTTGGAAAGAAATAGTCAGACCTGGGACAAATTCCCAGACAGTATTCTTTGAGACCTTCCCCAGTGCAATCTGAAAATAATGTGTGGAATAGCAAGAAAAATAAAATAAAGTGAACCCCTTAAAAGTGGAAGGAAATTTTATTCAGTAACAATAATTTGAAAGGGACTTATTTTATTTCCTTTTATGTAGTTCCTGTCTGATTGCTAGGTCATTAAGTGAAAGATTAGAAAATGAATAAAATCCCTGATGAAAACAGCTAGGGCAATTGATGCAAGAAAAAAAATATCACCAAGAACACCTTTCTAACTTCTGAGAATTCAAACATCTGTGTTCTCTCTCAAGAGGAAATTGTTCACTTCTTATGGCTTAGCTCAATATAGGGAAACACTGTTAGCTTTTTTCTTTTTGGTTCCTGTTGTTTCTGGTAGTAGACAAGAACTGACAGATTAAAACAACAAGACTGTGGAATAGATCAGATCCCAGCCAGTTGTAAGGGCTGAAAAAAGATAATTCTTATTTTCTTTGTTAGAGATTTCTATTTTTATAAAGCATAGTTGCAAAGTTGATATATTTTTTCTTCATAAAAAGAAAAGGTAAGCATTCCTAAACTGTGCTATGCACATACAGTAGATAAGTTTGCATTCATCTGGACATCAGAGATAGTTAACCCATCTCTGTTCAGAACAGAGTTCTAAACACAATTAGAACAATTGTGTGTGAATCACCTGAATTCATTCTGAATGTTGAGAGAAGCATATTATGCTTCAAGTGTGAGATTTTAAATTCAAGGACAAACCAAGTTTTGACACTTGGAAATCAGAGTTAAAATAATATCCATCTAATAGAAGCATAAAAACATGGTTGCTGTTTTATGTTTTGGCAGAATAGGACAAAAATGGAGATGGCAGAGCTGCTTGAGAAGTTTCTACTGAGGAATTTTGTTGCCTGCCTCAATCAATAGAATTGGCAGTGTATAAGAATAAAAAGTAAGGTTTGAATCAGAAGAGAACAGAATAATAGAGTTGGAAGGGACCTTGGAGGTCTTCTAGTCCAATCCTTGAGCCTTGGTGGCGCAGCAGACTAAAACACTGTTAAGTACCACCAGCTGCCTGCAATTATTGCAAGTTCAAAGTTCACCAGGCTCAAGGTTGACTCAGCCTTCCATCCTTTCAAGGTAGGTAAGGGAGCAATAAGCTGACTGTATAAAAAAGAACACCTCTTGGGGGGGCCCTGAAAGTCGCCCTAAGTCTCTGGAAAAGGGCAGCATATAAATCGAACCAATAAATCCCCTGCTCAAGCAGGAAACCCTAACATTCTGGACAAATGGCTGTTTAATCTCTTCTTAAAAGCCTCCAGCTTCTGGTGCTTTAGAGAATGGGCTGACTTCCTCTTCTTTGTGGTAGCTCCTCAAATATTGGAAGGGGTTGTGGAAAAATCAGAAGTGCTTCTTGGACTGATCAGACTTTTGCTCCTACAACTGAGCTGAACTCAGTACTACCATCTCATTAGCATAAGAGACAGCAAAGTTAAACCTTCTGGCTGGTCACATTAAAGAAACTAAAACTGGAGAAAGTGAATACTGCCCAAAGCAATGACAGTGTCGCTACCCCAAAAGATCTCTGGTGGGCATAGAGTTTAATAAGGTAATAAATCTCATTAGCTCATATCACTGTCAGAGTTCCCATCCCATCACTCAACCTCCCTTCCAGCATTCTTCATCTATGGCACTGAAGAGCTGTATATTGTCTGTAACAATCCCAGAAGCAGAAGTTATGAAATTTCAAAGGAAAGCAGTTATCTGATTCAATTTGCAAATCAGTTTCAATACAGTGGTGTGATACAGCATCTATTCCAAGTGCCCTTTTGAAGTTTTGCAAAAGTCTTCTAGAGAAACCTGGTTTGGGCAAAACTTTATTAAATTCACTAATTATTTACTGGAGAAATTCAAATCTGTTCTGGGAAAATGTTTGGGGTTTTTCTCCTTAGGAGCCATTTAACTGGGCTTTGCCAACAATGAGAGACCCAAGAGAGAGTCAAATGTTATGACATCAATTATTTTGAATTTCCCAAGTTCTAAAAATGAGAATGACATCAAAAGTTCATTAAAAAAATGTAAGAATTAGATGGGATTTTGAAGACAGTCTGATTGAAACTGCTTCCCAGTGCAAAAATCCATTATTACAGTATCCATGATACATGGATGTAGGAACATTTTTCAGAGACACCACTGCAGAAAAGAAGCAGACCTTCATATCTTTATTCCAGCATTTCTGAGGGAAGCTCAGTATGACATCCTGATTATAAATTGCAGTCAGAGGGTAACTTGATAGAAGGAATGCTGAAACAAGCCTGCACTTAGTACTAAAGCATCATATGATATGTGAATCCTCCAAATTAGGAAACAGAGTCAAGATACAATCCAAAAATCAGAATAAAGACTTCAGGAAGACCACACTGCTTGAGAAAGCCACCACAAGAATATTAAACCTTTTTATATTACTGATCTTTCCTATCACATGGCCATCCTGGAAGGTGGAGTTAATCCAGAACTTCCTTAAGAAGTTTCAGCCTGAGATTCATTGGTTCACTACATGGAATAATTCTAAAAAGAGCCAGACGTTCTTCATGCTCGATCTGTCTTCTTTTAATCCTCACCTCAGCAAATGTTTGATATTTAGAATGACAGAGAACAGTTCATTCCAAATGAGCTTTACTGATGACTGGAAATGTGGATCTAGGTCTCCACATCAGACGCACTACCACCTACTCCACACTGGGTCTCTGATACAGAACCTGCTGAGACGTATGATGTTTCTTTGCACAAAAAAAGATGTACTATGGCCCCTGGGGATCCTTGCAATATTAAAGTTTCTCTGCGCACACAATCCATCATAATGATGGACAATTTTGCTAGTTTTTAATATCCACATCTTACCTGTCTCAGCAGGCTGTATTATATCCTTGGGAGAGAGAAAAAAATCCTCCTTCACATCTCATATGTCTCAGCTGGAAAGGAGGAAGATGGTATATGGTGCAAAGGATGAAAGAAGGTAGTATTTGATTATGTGCACCATAACCATGGACATAATTTTACAAGCATTTATACAGGGAAGGGAAGATTATCCTGTTTGGTTAACCATGTCTAAAATAGGTTAGTCTCCATCTATGGAAGCAATAGGGGATTAAATATAGGATTAGCATACAATTGTTCAAATAGTGTGAAATCCTTTCCATAATTGTAGTTTTGAAAATGCTTTTATGCCCTCTTCATTATGCCTTTCTTGTATATACTAACCTTTGTCTGCAGAAAATAGTCTACTGTAGTGTCTTTCAAAGGATGGATTTGGTTTTGCTCTTAGATTAAGTGGCATCTGGATGATGAACAATAGATCTTTTGTAATTAGGAAAGAAAAGGGATGGGAAAGTACAAACTGAAAACTAAGTGGTTAGTGTAAAGAGACCACTTTTTAAAACGGCTCACCTTTTAATCATCCCCATTTTCTCATTAAGCCTCTAGTATCCTAATGGGATTTGAAAAGATATTCACAGATACAAAGGCAGAACTTAATTTTGATATTTACATGGCCCAAAGTCAATTAGGGACATTTTCTTCATTGAAGATAAAGTTCAATATGCTTTGGGTTTTTTTCAGTCAGGTTTTTAAAAAGGGAAAGGAATGCTAAATTGTCTATATTTATTGCATGCATTATGAAGGCAGCTTGTATCCATTTAATATCATACTGGAAGGTCCTTTAGAAATATATTATAAACTGATGTAGGAAGAAACATCCTTCTGGGTTCTGCTCCAAGTGGGGAAAAAGACACTGGAAACCTGCTTGGAAAGATGGTTTAATGGTGGACAGGATCACATGGCTTGAGTTCCTGAACAGAAAGAGGGCAGATACAGCGAGTTTTCAGGTTTTATGCTCTCTCTGGCTTTGAACTTCCTGGGGCCCGAAAGAGTATCCTGATTGGTTGTCAGACTTCCAGGGGGTGGGGGTTTTAGCTAGCCTTGCTGGCTGATGTAATCTTCCCAAGTGTCATGTGGTGAGTTTCTGTCTAGATGGGTCCCATTGCAAATGAGATTCATTGACAAAGATTGAGTTTCTGCCTCTGGCCCATTAACAAAAGGGTGGGGGCAGGAAGGTGGGAGCTGCTTTGTCTTTAAAAATATGCTTCTCCATTTCTCATACAGGGAAACATAATATTCTGCCTTTTTCATATTTCCTAAAATATTTCATTCTTCCAGGAGAGGGGTGGGTGCTAACTTCCTACACTGATAAAGGGAGAAACTAGTTTCCATGGGGAAGGTGCAGATAATTAACATATGTTAGCCACAAGCCAATGCAGAGATGTGTGGTTTAAATTAAGGTTGATTCAGTCCTGCATCCTTCTGAGGTCGGTAAAATGAGGACACAGATTGTTGGGGGCAATATGCTGACTCTGTAAACTGCTCAGAGAGTGCTAGAAACCACTGTAAATCAGTATACAAGTCTAAGTGCTATTTCTATTTAACACACTCTTCCTCTAAATTAAATTTCAATAAAATTGATACATTTTAACAAATATGTGTTCACCCTCAGCATAAAATTGCATTTCAAATTCTATCTTAGTTTGTTCCATGCTATAAGTCTTTTTATCTATTTTAAATCTTTCAGATAACTATAAATGGGACAAATATTGACAGCTATATTTTTCTGCTATTAATTGTTTTTTCAATTTGATTTTCAATTTCCCTTGATAGTTTGTCAACAAATCCTGGTACCTCAACCAATTATCTATGCCAGTTCTCTTCTATAATATGCTTCTTGACCTGAGATCCATAAAAGTGTTCTTGGGTATAACCTGGGTTTATATCTATTCCATATCATCAATATGGCATGTCTGATAAAATGATTTGTAAAATCCATATTAATTTTAACTTTATCATATCATAAGTTTCCATGCCATTCAAATCTTCTAACTAAAAGTTTCTTGGTATCTGCAATATCCATTCTTTCATCCAGACCAAACAACAAGCAGGGAAATAAAATTCCAAATCTGTTATAAGTCAGTTGATGATAATTATATCCTTATATCCTTAAATCATCCTGAACTGTATTGTATTATGGCTGCAGTGCATACAGTTTTAAATCAGGACGAGTCTATGGAAAATTCTATATTTTATTTTGTTACTTCTCAGATGTTTTCTTCTCAAAATGACCAGAGTTGGTAGAGAAATAAGAGCACAATGTGCAAAAATCATCTTTCTCAGAATATTTTATGCTTAAACTCAGCACCTGAGTCAGAACATTGAAATCACTATATTTTCTCCCACCCGTTCAGAAAATATTATATGGCAAATGATTCCAAAGATGGCATGCTTGCATAATATGATGAGACCCAAAAATTTTGCTGTTTTTCTATAGTCTTTGCTATAGCAATAATTCCCTTTTTGGTGGGGGAAGGGGAACTCAATGATCTAGCTTTTACATTAAGAACATTTATGTTAAGGTGGGAAACCTTCAGGGATATTCCTTGTATTAGATTGCTTCAACAAAGTTAAGTACCTGTTCTGATAATGGGGAAACCAATTTTTATCAAATTTCAGGCCTAGTGCTATGGCATAAATCATACTCTTTTGTTAAAGATCTATACTTGAGGGCAGTTGGAACAACTCTTCATTGAAGAGACAGGATAGATGAGAGAGAGTGGGAGAGAGAGAGAGAGAGAGAGAGAGAGAGAGAGAGAGAGAGAGGGAGGGAGAGGTGATAGATATGATGTCTAAAAGCTCTCTCAAGCTTTGACTCATATCAGAACAAACTAGAATCTCAAATGGATAAATCCAACACAATGTACAACTCAAAAGTCTTTTTCAGGAAGTACTTGTAGTTGATGCTAGCCGGCAAAGAAAGTAGCTGAATTTGTTAAAGTTGGAATGATTATTCAGCTAGCATTGTTTCTTCCAAGGGAAACTTGGAAGGCCTCAATCAACTGAAGTAAGGCACAGTAACATTCTTATAAAATTCTTTCCACTCTTCCACTCTCCACCCATGAATCCCTTGGCAATTACAGAATTGAACCTTACCCTCCAGCTCCTCACCAAAAGTAGCTTTAATAGTTCAGTCAAGAACAGCTTTCAAAACCCATAGGCTAATTGTTAAAAAGGCCCACCCCTGAGCAGTCTTGTGTGTCACATCTCCACCTATTACACCCAACATTCAAATATATCTGAGTAGTAAGGTTCCAGCTGTAGTTACCTGAAGAACTGTCTCTTCAACAGAGAAATTCATGAATAGGGGCTAAATTGCAAGAAAACTGAGTCCAAATGCCTATGGGAAAAGATAATGATTATTTAGATAATTACTCAATGATCAAACCAGTTTGTCTGACAGATTCGCTGTGTTGCAGCAAATAAACATTATGTAGAATAAGCTTGACTTATTTCACCCATCGTTTTCCAGTTATTTTTTTCTGAGTTCCATTATCCGCAGATGATGGCTAAATGAATCTGATGAACCTGACAACAAAATCATGATCATCATATACTTGTCTCTTCCTTCGGAAAGGCAAATAATTCTGGCAGTCCTCACTGCTCCATTTTCACCCATTTTGGAAAAGGGGAGAAAAAGCAGGGGGAATAACAGCCTGCATTATGAATCTCAGCGGGGCATTTTAAGATAGTTAATTGGTAGCACTTTTCACAAGTTAAATTGGAAAATATGCACAATGAAAGCCTTAATTCTGATCTAATTAATATTTAAAGCAGCTTTTTAAAATTCTACGTTCCCTTTCTTTACTGTTTCTACAAATATGTTATTTTATATTATTCATGCATTATTAAATGAGCCATGTTTTAAATATGCAGGTATTATAATGGGAGAAAGAGGGAGGGAGGGGCTAGGTTCACATATTTTTCTAAATAAAAACCAAACAGAAGAGAATGAATAGAAAAATGGCTGATAGAGCCAGTTTGTTGTATTGGTGTATGGCACACCATGCCATAAATTAGTGACTATGAGTTCTAGTCCTGTTTTGGGTGCAGACCAATTGGGTGACCTTGGATTAGTCACTTTCTCTCAGCCCTAGAAAGAACCAGGCAATGGGAAACCACTTCCAAAAATTTATATATATATATGAATATGTATAAGAGAATACACTTTAGAGAAACCTATTTTTAACCTTTCATGGAATGGAAATGTAATTGTGGAAGTTTTCAGTATAGAGATAAAATCTGGGCCTTGGGAAAGATAATGGAAAGAATTTAATTCTTCCAGAAGGAACATTAAAAAGGTCACACCTGCACAGTTTATATGAAATGGGCCGTTTCATGGAAACTGTCCCAGTGCTACAAATTGGACCACAAAAAATCATAGTACAAAGTCAAATACATCATTTAGCTTTGCAAAGGGGGTGGAGTGAAAAGAAAGGTATTTTTTTTAATGATACACGATTATGAAAAGGAAAACAAATTTAAAATCACTTTGTGAATATATTTCATCGGTGTTTATATAGATTTTGACAATCATTTACTTGGCAAAGAGTGCTTCTCCACTGAGAAAATATTTGGTAAAGGATCTTAGAAGGTGTGTTGGAAGCATGATAAGCAAACTAAAAAAGGCAATTATTATGTAAACATTTCTCTGTCTCTTGCTTCTGGCAAGAAATCTTTGTAAATAAAGATGTGTTTCTGAAACTTGCATGTCAGCTGGCTCTGCAAATTTGTTTGCTGTTTTTTTATTAGGTCCGATAGTTTTGATGGCTGTAAAATTTTCCATAGCATGTGTGCAAATGTTGAGGTGTGGCTCAGATCACTTTCAAAACAGTAATAGCTAAATAATATACCCTCCCAATAATGTGAAAACAGGAAGATAGACTCAAATTTTCCCTCCATTCCTGGGTGGGATTTATTAGCCCCCATGCAGGAATGTTGGGCAACTGCTAGTAATAAGGGCACTGCTGTTCTAGGGAATCAAATTATTTAAGGATTTTGTCATAGTTGGGAAATGGGAAGGTAACCTAAGAGCTGTATTGTGTCCCAGTATGTAAGATATCTATTTATTTGGTTCACATTTTTGCATTAATTTCAATCCCTGTCCGAGGGCTGTTTCTGAATGAGATTTTGTGTATGTTGGGGGGAGGGACATATTTTCATCAATAAAAGGATATTTTTTATTTAGGATCACCAGCATGGTTGTCTGTGGGGACCACCACATCTTGCAAATCAGGAATTTGCAAGACTGTCTCTTCTCCCACTGTAGACTAATATGTATATTTGTCCTAGTCTAATAACTCCTTACATTTGTATGGGAAATTGGATGTTGCCTTTTAGTAAAGGCATTAATATATAAGATATAGTCTTACAGAATAAATAAATATAACTATAATGTAAAGTGATTTCTGATCCCTGCTTATGATTTATTTGCTGTCCCCAGTGAATTTAAAAATCACAGGGGAAAATAATAGAGAAGATTGTGGCAGGATGAACGTAATCCATCTTTACGATGTTGGATAGGGGTCAAAGTTAAGATCCTATTGCACAGCAGCATGTCAAAATAAATAGTCTGGGAAAATATTTTAAGGACATAAGTGAGGAGAAACCTTATTTTGTCTGGGAAGAGAAATCAATCTACTTTGATTTTATTTTTACAATTAATAAATTTTCCAATTTGGAATTTATAATTCCAATTAATTATATTGGCTGTTTCCAAAAGCTAAAATCATTTTTGAACTATGTTCATAGAGTACTTCATTACATGGGTATCCAACAGTGTTTGGAGAGTTAAAATACAGTGTTTGACTGAAAGGATCATTAATTGTTACTTCCTGATCTTATATATCTTCCATAACAATATTATAGAGGGGGAAAAATCAGGTTCCATGCTGGGTCTTATAATTTGAGAAGATACCTAGTTGATCATATAGATTTCTCCTAACATAAGTTTTGCTTGAGAGTGTATGAGTGAGTGGGGGGATTCTTTTAGAGGATGAAAGATCCGTTAAACCAAGAAGAACTATTCGGAAAAATGGATGAAGCAAGAACAAAAGCTAAATTATTACATGTAAATTAAATTCTATTAAGTACAGTTAATGACTGCATCCCATGGGTTTAAGACTATAAGTTTCAGTGAGGAGGTCTCTTTGTGTACAGATGTCCCTGTATCCCTGGAATAATTTTGGAAATAAACGATAAATGCTTCAGAATTGCCAATAGATGCAAGTCCAATAAGCAATGCATTGCTGAGTGACCTTTTTAGGTATATTACCTTTTTTGAGTATTGAGAATTTGAAATTCATTACTTAGAAAATAAATACAGGATGGGGTCCTGGTTGAGTCCCTGATTATGTTACTACACAGTTGTGGGATTCAAGTAATTTAACAACCGGTTCTCTGCCCTAATGATTTCTTCCAACAACCAGTTTGCCAAACTGCTCAGAAAGTTAACAACCGGTTCTCCCGAAGAGGTGCGAACTGGCTGAATTCCACCACTGTTACTATTGCATTGAAATATTTTGCAATAGTTCATTGGTGATGACATATTTATTTAACCCAATTAAAAATGTATACAGTAGTTTCTTTTTTGAAAGAAACTTGTTGTAGCTCTGTTTGTTTGATAAATAGAGTAGGGGATGTGTGATCACAAAGTAGGACACCACCAGTAATTGTATTCAGTGGTGGGATTCTACCGGTTTGGACCAGTTCGGGAAAACCGTTAGCTCCGACTTTCAGCTGGGTGCGAACTAGTTCGCTCTGATTTTGAAATGGGCCTGCCTGCCCCTGCGTTATACTCACCTATATATCTGTTTTTGAAGGACAGCTGATCGGCGTGGCAGAGTGGATTGCCATGCCTCAGCTGTTTTCCTTGCCGGCAACACTGCGGAACGTGAGTTTTCTCCAAAGTGCACATGCACAAGTGATCATAAAGAGAGTGCATGTGCGAAGCGTGCACTTAGCGAGCCAGTTGTTAAACCGGTAGGATCCCACCCCTGATTGTATTGAGCCTATTTTCACTTTGAAAAGTTAACAAAAAGCTAATTTCTTTTGTATGCACATACATTTGTATATCCAGAATTTCAGTCTTGTCAGAGTCCCTCTGTGCATACATGCATGCACGTGTGTGTGTTAGACAAATCTGAAGCAAATTTGTTTCATTAATATTTTAAATAGGATGAGCATCCAATATTAAATATCTGCTTAAAAATAAAGCATATTTCCAAATCACTTAAAAATATATTTCAATAAATATAGCAATAACATTTAGACATTTACCACTCCATAATGCTTTACAGCACTCCGTGAGCAGTTTACATATTGCCCCCAACAATCTGGTTCCTCATTTTATCAATCTTGGAAGGATGGAAAGCTCAGTCAACCTTGAGCTTGTCAGGAATGAACTCCTGGCAGGGAGCAGAATTAGCCTGCAATATTGCATTCTTGCTATTGCGCCACCACGGTTCCTATTATGTAACTTCTGTTTAATCCTATATGAGCCTACAAAGAGATACACACATCTCACTGGTGTATGTTTTCTGATCTCCATGTGCCAATCTTCACAAATCCCTAATAAAGTTTATTTGTATGAAAACAAATATTTTCCTGACCTCTACTAAGGAAGAAGGAATGCATTCTTGCCCCCAAATATCTTTATGCTGATCTGCATCTGTATCGATAGAATTCAAAGTGCCTGACTTTTCTAAGGTGAATGCTCCAACAATCATTAATCTGTGGCCCTTAATCAAAATTGAAACCACCAAGGGAATAAAAAAGGCTCTACATCAAATGATAGGAGAGATATTTACATTGAACAACAATTTCTTCTTACTCTTTGTATCTTTTTTCATTTCTAGCTTGAACTGTCAGGTTGTCCCTTTTGAGTTTTAAACCTTTGCTTGTTCTTCCCCTTCTCTGCCCATGTCTATTCAAAGCCACCAGTCACACTGCAGATGTGTAATGAACTTTCTCTCTGTGCCAAGGCAAAAAAAAGTGACATCATTTTCAAAGAGAAGATCAGAGCTTTAATCTCAAAGTGATAGGGAACAGAACAAAGAAGTCTCATTTGGCAGAGAAGAGTGGGGAGAGGAAGCTTGAAGGTGAAGGGATTTTGTTACTATTTGATGCTCCAGACAGTCCAGTTGAGGATTTTGCAAGATATTTAATTCACTTTACCTGGTGGGTTTTTTTTTTTTTTAGACAGTCTGCCTGGAGGTAATTTTGGACATACATTACAGCTTTTTCTTTTGAGGTTCAAGATGAAGGGAAGAGGAAATGCAGAAATGTGAAAAGGTTGCTCCTGATTCTTGACATGTGTTCAGTATTATTGAAGTTGGAAAATGAGCACTTAAATCCAGTTGTGCATAGGGAGGTGGAATTAACCATGAGGGTACGTGTGGTATAGAAATGATCTACACCCACATTTCTGTGCTGTGATCTAATTATTAACTATGCAGAAATTGTGCTTGTTCTTTCCAGTTCTGGGATCCATAGTTTTAAAATGGATCTCCCCCTTCCCCTTTCTATGGCCTAGAACTAGTAGCCTTGTTCTAGAAAAAGCAGCAACATTTGCTCACCCTGGAAATCAGAAACATTAAAAACCTTGGAAATCTGAGAAATTGTTAAAATGGATCCCTTAGGGAAAGAGAAATGCATTCAACTTATAAAGAAGTAAACCTGGAAGGCTAAAGGGTTCTATTACAAAGCTTGTCCATCAATACAAAATATCAGGATCTGCCAAAGTTATGAACAGCTCAGATTTATGAAAACCTTGTCCTATTTTTGGAGATGTGCATAGCTCTAACTAGCTATGCACAAAAACCCATACCACCATTTCCATCATCTACAGTACTGTATGTCTCTCCATCTTAATCAGACATTTCATATCTAAATTTACAAAGGCACATCCAGTTCCATTTGGAGTAGCCAAGATATAACCTCCAGATCTCAAGGGCATTAGGTTGATGAAGCTGATTTAAGCAATCTAGTTCATCATATAAAGGAAATGTTGCAAGCTTCATCTCCTTTAATTTTTATTTTTAGATACTTTCATGACACATTCACTAGATTTTATAGTTGCTCCCCATACAAGCAGATCTTCCTGATGAAAGTCCTAAAGTTGCTTTTTCAAGAGGCAACTGGACAGTCAAAGCACCTTTGGGACAAACATGACCTGGATGACTTAGAATCTCCATAGATGCCTGATGAGGGATGCTAGTATATAGGCAAAGGAGAGAACCTGAAAATTCTCTCCCTCTTTAGGTGCACAAGGTTTTGTTCTTTTGAAAGTTATAAGCAGTTTTATGGCATGAAGGAAACAAGAAAGAAGTCAGGTACCAAATTTGGGGCCCAGAGGAAGAAAAGAGAGCAAGAGAGAAAATTTCAACTAAAGTTGAAATTTGCAGGAAGAAGGATTTTCCAGATAACCAATAATTTCCCAATAACGTTATTAAATCTTATACAAATAAAACTAATAGAATTACACAGAACAGAAATACATTAAAAGAAAAAATAGAAATTCAGGAAAAAAAACCTTTCCCTTTATCTTCAGCAAGTGTAGTTTTCATTGGGAGTTGCCAGAATTTGTTTTAAGATGGGCAGCTATATAAATGTTTTAAATAAATAAATAACCAACATTAACAATTTATCACTATAATCTTAAAACACAATCAAACTTCATTTCATACTTTTCCCCATTCTCTATAATCCTGTCTCTAACATCTCATCAATCCATATTAATAAGCAAAAGCTCTGTGGTGGTTATCAGAAATAATAATTATTAAACCACAGGCCAGGGAAGAGTTTCGATGTGCAATTCCAGGTGACTTCTGAGAAACAGCATTTCATATCTCCCACCTTTTACTGTAAGAACTAAACCCTGTTGCTACTGGTACATATAAAGCACGGGTGTCAAACTCTATCACGTCACGTGATGTCACATATCACAACGTTTTTGCCTTTGCGGAGCTGTGTGTGTGTGTGTGTGTGTGTGTGTGTGTGTGTGTGTGTGTGTGTGTGTGGCTTGCACATAACACATCCAGGCCATGGGCTGCCAGTTTGACACCCCGATATAAAGGAATTTCCAGTTTTGCTTTTCTATATATTTGTTTATTAATATTTGAGTAATAAAACGTCTGCAGGAAAACAAGCAAGTTCAGAAAGCACCAAGAACCCCTCATGTCAACCCTGAGCTATAAATATTCTCCCTTATTAGTACACTATATGAATGTTTATGTACTTTGTAAACAGGCATACAAATTCAACAAGACATTAATAGACTCTCCCATGCTATGTTTTAAAAAGAAAATTAATGGAGATCTTAGTTTTTGCTAAGATTGATACAAGTTTTTTTTCCCCATGGCTTTTTCTTACTTGAAATTGCACTTTCCCCTTACGCTAACTATGCTTTTTGACAGGGAGAAAAAAAAAAGCTTCTCAAGGAGCACAATTTCATGAGAAAAATGACATTAAGAGAGAATAAGAGCCCTCAGCTAGTTTGGTCCCCAGATCAAGCAGTTTTATCCTTTATTAAATATTCAGAGAGGTATTATAGATAATATAGTATTGCTAGTTTCACTTCTAATTTGAGACTATCTTGTTTTATTTTCTTGAAAATATTTTTAGGCCTTCGTCTCAATGTAATAATCAAGGTGATATGGAAAAAAACATTGTTGAAATGTAAAATAAAGTCACACTTTCAATTAACACAAAGTGATAAAGAGAAATCAGCCTAAATATTTAGTTGTTTGTTATGTTTTGATCCAATAATTCACTTTTACTGTTGGTTGAACAAAAATGTCCATGCTTGATGCTCAATAGTCTTGGTGCCAGATCAGCTTCTCTGCTTAGTAAGGCCATTTGATAAATTCAACTGAGATGGTTGTCATGTCTCACCTAATTTCAGAAGCAGAGTTGCAAATGGCTAACACAATGTTCACAAAAGCTCATATGGTAGAAAGTCCAAGCCAAAGTATGCAATTGTTGAAGCCCTTGAAAAAACTGATGAAGTCACCATGAATTCTGGAGATACTTCATAAAAGGCAAACCTGATACAGGAAAGAAGACAAAGAAAAGAGATAATGATTCAGGCTGATTTTTTTAAAGGAAACTTTTAATCTTCCTAAAACTTATTTTAATGAACCCACATCTCAGATTTATTCTGATGTTTTGGGTTTTTTTTTTTTTTGTTAAAGAAAAAACTTTGAAGTACTTTTTATATTTAACCAAGACTTTTAAGACTTAGTGCAAAAAATGACAAAAATCATTTCAACTTCTGACTTTTCCAAATGTTTCAGAAAAAGCTGCTTCTAGCTAATGGTGGTGTTGCTTTTCCTCTCTTTATGGGCTTCAAAAATTTTAGCAAGGGGTTCTCTGCCCTGGTTGCTGGGTGGGCATGGCCTCCTGCACCATGGCGCGGGGGGGAGGTGTTTTTGCCCTCCCCAGGCTCCAGAGGCTTTTTTCAAGACTCCAGAAGGGCGAAAACAGCCTCCCCAGGCTCCAGAGGCCCTTCCTGAACTTTCAGTAGGACCATTTTTCACCCTCCCCGAGCCTCTGCACACACCCTGCACTTACCTGCATCCAAAACAGGCCATGTGGGAACTCCTGGGAGGGGAGGGGCACGGTGTGTGGGGCCAGCCAGGAGTGGGATTTGGGGATTCTCTGAACTGCACAGAATCATAGCTAGAGGTTCTCCTGAAGACCCAGCAGCCCACCCCTGATATTTTTCTGGTCAAAATCAATGGATTGCATTTATTTTACTTTTCATTGAAATAAAAGTTAATTAAATACTCACCAATCATGCATTAATTGTTTGCTTCTTCTGCAACATTAACATTTTATTAACATTTTTTTGGAAGTCAAAAGCATTCACACTTACACTGGTGGAGGAGGCTGTGGGATCCTAGAGCTTCCACCTTAGAATATGGAAATGTATGATCCTGGGGGTACAGATCTGGGCTGCAAAAATACAGAAGAACATTAGATGGCAGCAAAGAAGTGATCCAGGACTTCTAAAACATATAAATGTTAGAAGTTCTTAATATTACTATTTAATCCTCTCATGATCTCTGTTAGAGGAATGAAAAATTTCAAAGTCAGAATGTATACCAGCTCTGAAATAAGGTATTTTATTCCTGGAGACAGACCATTTTCATTAGGGTTAGAATATCCTGACCCCAAGACATTTTGGCATCTCCAATCTCCATCACAGAAAATACTGTATATTTACTCTATCTTAATAACAGAAAATTGGAAATGAGAATGAGCTGAGAGGAGTGTTATCCATGTAGTAGTTGAAGCCAGGACAAAGAGGAGAATTTGTATTTTTGTTTTTTTCATGTACAGGTACTTGTCTATTTTATTACCTTAAAGTTAAATAAATGAATTTCTTAGTCTTCTATCATATATCTAATAATGTCTCCCTTCCTCCATCATATTCAAAATTATAATTCAATATGAATTTTCAAAAGACTTTGAGAGTATATGCTCTAAATTTTGGGATGTGACTGTTGCTCTGTGACCACTGGTGTCATATTTCTACCACCAATAGCCTCCCACCGGCCGGTACGCTCCATAGAGAGGGGCTCCTCTGGGTACCGTCGGCCAAACAATGCCGACTGGCGGCCCCCAGGGGGAGAGCCTTCTCTATGGGGGCACCTACTATCTGGAACGAGCTCCCCCCGGAGATACAGAGGATCCCGGATCTGCACACCTTCCACCGCACTCTAAAGACCTTTTTATTTCACCAGGGGGGGCCTGGCCTAATTTTCTCCCTCTTTTATAAAAGAATTTTTAATTTTTAATATTTTTTAGTATTTTATATATTCAAATTTTAAAATTGGTTTTAAATTGATTGGGGTTTTAATTTGTCTGGACCAAAACTATTTAATTTGATTTTAATTCTGCTTTTAAATTTTGTATGTATGGATTTTATTGTTGGCTGTTCACTGCCCTGAATCCTTCGAGAGTAGGGCGGTATAGAAATCTAATAAAATGAAAATGAAATGAAATGATAATTAAGAAAGTTGTCTTTTTTTTTTACCCAGTATTTTTGATTCTATCTTTTGAGTTCAGGGCAATGACCTACTTTAGTTCTTTAAAGGTTGATTGTTGCAGAAATACTTTGTACCTGCAAATAAGGGACACTAAATTTCAGAATGCATTTTTGAAACAGGGATGTATAGTGCTTTGCACCTTCTATATTGAATTTGTTTTTCTACCAGATACAATGTAGTTTAACATTTGTTATTCTGGGATGTTGAGTACCCATGTGCATACTATAATCTTGTAAGAGATTCTATCTGTATTCAGATTAAGTTTAATATAAGAAATATAATTTGGTTAAAAAAAATTCTAATACTGACCCCAGTATATTTTGCAAGGCTTTACCAAGAAATATTAAGTGTCATAGTGTAGAAAAGTAATAATGTGCCTAGTCTTCTATCACTTATCTAATAATATCTTCCTTCCCCCATCACATTAAAAATTACAATTCAATATGAACTTCTGAAGGACTTTTTTTTTGGGGGGGGGGTACACTCTAAACTTTGGGATGTGAATGTGTTTAATATTGGCTATCTTTCTCAAACTTTCTGTATGTAAGCCCAACTTCCCTTTGAAATATATATTCAAAAATAATTTTCAAGAACAGAACATTTCCTTAACTTTCCAGTAAAACTTATGCAGTTTATCAGTCCATCCTGATAACCCTGACATGAAGACACCAAAGGACATCTCTCATTCCCAGCCCAGTCTAAATTCATCCCAAGTTATTCCAGTATAAAATAGTGTTTTCTGTCTTCTCCTGATGTAAGTATTAATGCATGAACAATTTATGACATCTTGTTCATTAACTTGGGATGTTTATTGTGTGTGAAATAGAGTTGGGGGATTTATTGCTGTGTTAAAACAAACCAGCCAAACCAAAAACAACTGTGTAATTCTATATTGTGGCTAAAACGATATGCATATTCATCTTCAGGTCCAGTGAACATAGCAGGAGTGATGTCTGAATAAACATTCAAAGGATTGTTGTGCACAAACGGTATTGAACATTTGCATTACCCATATTCTTCACCTCTTGCTTACAAAAGTGTTCCCACTGAATGCCATGTCTTTTCACAGCAGTTTAATTACATTTTACATAGAGTAATATTTTACACAGTAGAGTAAAATTGTACTTTATGTAATAATGTTGTCATCCAAAGTTTGAAAGAATGACCTTGTTTGAACACTACCATGTGAAAAAAGATGAGTTGTATTTTTATCGCTCATCAACCCACACCCCCAACATAAAGTTACCATTGTGTTTCCCTTTCAAGCAACATCAGTCTTAAAATATTGCCAATAGCCCAGAAAAGTATTTCAGCAGTGTAGGATAAATGGCACAATATAAGTACAAAGTTATTATATTACATAAGAATAGAGCTTTATAGACAAGAAAATAAGAATCCAGAGTAAAGAAGAGAGAGCTGGTGGTTGAAGATGTAGATAATGAAAGATAGTGACATGTGTAACATACACTCATTTAAGTAATCACATGTTTGCTTTTCATCTTAAGTATAAAGACCTGTATTGGTCGTATAGCCTTATGCAGCATCCTGGGACTCAGATGGTGATGGAGACACTCACAGTATGGCTGCAGTCTGACCGAGTTTGGCCCCATTAGCAAAACAGGAAGTTTCACAGTCATTGCACTGCATGTAAGGTGGGGGCTTACTTGCGGCTTATTGCTAAGATATGACTGTGAAGAGTAGAAATAGCACTCTAGAAATAAAACCACCCACCAGTGTAAAAATAAATCGACTAATTGCATCAGTATTTCTTTTTGAGTAAAGGTAACAATAATTGATGTCATAGAAGTAAAATCATCTGTAGGACTAAAGGTTTTCTTCAAAATGACAAAAAAAAATGGTGTTACACCATGATGGCAAGGTTGTGATACCTGTACAAAAGGAGTGCACGTTGTGTCACAATGGTACATTGCTACTTTCACCATCCTCCCCCCACCCAAATCCATGGTAAAATGAGCAATAAACAGAAACCATTATCACTTATAGCTGTACTTCATGTTTGGATTTGGGCTCTGAATTTTTGAAACAACCCTTAGGAATAAAAGAATGCCATGATCCTAGGTGTTTTCAAGTCATCTCTAGATCTGGCTGTTATTCCCTCCTTCCCCTACCCCTGACAGCACCAGAGCAATCCTATATTCCACTACTTTCCTCTACAGAAGGCATTATTTTGCTGCAGCTGCATTCAGTATATATATTTGAAAGTTACATTTAAGGTTAATGTAATTCAGATGGGTTGCCGAGGTCACTCTATAATGGCTTATTTTGTCAGAGCAAGATATTGATATCCTAAAGGATTCAAGGGGTACCCCATCACTATTGGCATAAAAACAAACACTGTTTAAAGAAAATTACACACAGAGAGATGCACACACACATACATGGTTATTTGTTATCTCTATTTATTACTAGCATCCATCATTCATCCGAGGTACATTTATCTGTTTAACTCAATCTCAGATAAGGCAGGTTTTAAGAAATGAAGACTGCTATTATTTCTAGGATAGGCTATTTTTATTTCAGAAGGCTAAATAGTAACACCTGTAACTTAGCAAAAACTGCTAAGGATATAGCCAGACTCAGGGATGGGTTCTACTTACCTTTACTACCGATTTGCAATGGGATCGCGTGCACGCGCTTGCTTCGCTCATGCCTGCACCTTGCTTCTGCGCATGTGCAGATCGCTTCTGATGACGTCGGGGATGGTTGATGGAGCCTCCCGCTGGTTTTACTACCAGTTCTATAGAACTGGTCCGAACCAGGGGCAACCCACCACTGTCCAAACTGAAACACCAGAGTGGAAAGGAGGGAAGGCGAGCAGCTTTGATTTTTTGCCTGAGCTGGAGTCCTCACCATGACTCATTAAAGGGCCAACAATGTAGTTCTATTCATGTAACTCGGATTCTGGCTCTTACTTACTAATAAGTTCCAGAATTTCAACTACAAATTTAGTACAAGCATTTTTTGCAAAGAGTCATGAACTATGTACTGTATGACTGATGTCCCACCATTGGCCATGGTGGGTTTGACTGGGGAGATTAAATCTCCCCAGTCAAACCTACCATGTATTTGGAAAATCTAACAAATCAACACCCTTCCCTTGAACTGTTCTGTTAATTGTTATAAAAGGCTTGTGTAAAATGCAAATTCTTCCTTGACTTCCATCAGATTCATTTTAAAATAATTCTTAGTTTAGGATTCTCCCTATCAGAAATATATATTTCCCTACAGTCTGTTTCATTGCTGATCATATTTTTCTACTCCTCTGGCCAAACATGTGTCACAGCAATCTAACACCAATAGCATTTTAATCACTAGTTCAAGATTCATTGTAAGTTCATGTGGCAGCTAAAAGATGTTCCAGCAAAACATTAAATCTAAAATTTGCATCCAAAAAGCAGCTTGTCAGACTTTTGAATGGGCAGCATGCCATAGAATACCAATTACAAGAAAGCAATAACAAAAGGGGGTGGGAGCATTGTATTAATATCCTGCGTAAGAATTTCCTGTGGTGGCATCTGGCTGACTTCTATGGGAAATCAAAAGAGCTGAAAATTTAATGTGAGCCAACAAAGCATTACTTATACTTTTTACTGATAACTCATCACAGATAAGGAATGTTATCTCTATAAAGTATGTTATCTCTGCAAAGGATCACCTTGTTCTGAAAGAATAGAATAGAATAGAATAGAATAGAATAGAATAGAATAGAATAGAATAGAATAGAATAGAATAGAATAGAATAGAATAGAATAGAATAGAATAGAATAGAATAGAATAACAGAGTTGGAAGGGATGTTGAATGTCTTCTAGTCCAATCCCCTGCTTAGGCAAGAAACCCTATATAAAAATATTGAATTATGTTAGAGAATTGTGTGTATTTATTTAAATTATATTATTTATTCAATTTCAATGACTGGGAAGCTTACAATTGCAAAACTATAAAAACAATAAAATATCATTCTTGGATAGATTATCTAAATGTGTGAATGAGCCAGGAGAACATGGACATGGACCCTATTCCTAATGTGCAAGCTTGAACTGTCTTCTAGGCCCTGGCAACTTTTACTCAATAGCACGGTAGAAAGTAGCTTTCATGTATCTCCATTTAAGTATAGCTAAACACTTTACTCGAATAGGTGATAGGCTCACTGTATAACCCCATTGTTCCTTACAAGCAATATATATGCAATTGAAGCACAATGTCGGGACTGAATTTATGTGATCATCAGATATTGCTGACTTTTTTTTTCCTATTTAAACACATTCAAAAAGATGATGCAGTGGAAATGTCAAAAAGGAGGAACTCTATGTATGAAAGATTCCCTCAGAGATAGCATATTTAACTTTTTGTCTGGAACACTAAAGGCCATTTCTACTTTATTCTTCTCATTTACAAAGGTTTGGAGGGTTTCTCCCCCCCCCCCCTTATTCTAAGAACACAATTGATGAATAAATTAAAAGGACAGCCTATAGGGGGAATACGGTTCTCATGCCAAGAAAACACGTCGTGGGGGTTTCTTCTACTAAATTCTTCACAACAGTTTAATGAAAGCAAACAAGAGGGATAATTTAATCAGAGCAGATACCAACTCCCCCATGTGAGGTGTGGCATATCTCAGCAATGCTTTCTAGCACATGAGATTTCCTGAACTTTGTAGACAGATGGTTGAGTCACTGACACTTGCCTATTGCTAAACTGCTTCCCAAAACAATTGTACCGTTGGGCAATATTAATAAACATGCCACATATCTGAAGAATGAAAGAACAAAATGAAACATTGGCATTGATCCTAAATATATAGCTTTGCACAGTTTATCCTAACTGGCAATGATTTGTCATGTGCTCAGGAAAAAGTTTTCTTAGTCTTGATCGCCAAAAGTTGGAAACTAAACCTAGGTTTTCTGCATGCCTTATGCCTTATGCCCATAAAAAGAGAGTGAGAAAAAAATAAATAAAAGCAGGTGCATTAGCAACGGAGACTATAACAAGCCTTCTCGGTCAGTGACTGCCTGGAGAAGCTCATCAGTGGTGGGTTGCCCCCGGTTCACACCGGTTCTATAGAACCAGTAGTAAAACTGGCAGGAGGCTCTGCCCACCGATCCCAATGTCATCAGAATGCTTCTGTGCATGCGCTGAAGAGGTGTGTGCAAGCAAAGCAAGCCTGTGCATGCAGCCCCGTTGCAAACCAGTAGTAAAGGTAAGTAGAACCCACCCCTGAAGCCCATGTAATTTCCTTGGCAACATTTTCAGAAAGGACTTGGCATTGTCTGCTTCCTAGGACTTGAAGAGAAGGACTAGTCCCAAGTCATCCTGCTGGCTAGAAATCTTATTTCCCAGTAACCAGTATACCAAATGGTTCCCCCAACAGGCTGGATTTAATATAGCAACTTAGAATAAATGCTGCAGTCCTGACAATACAATAGAGTTCCCCTCCCTCCCTTCCCACCTGAAGTTATAGCCCATAAATTGCCACATGCAAGTGTCTACTCCACACTCAGTTGTTATTATACTCCTGACCGAGAAATGTAAGAGGCACAATGACCCTGGCTCCACCCTGACAGCAAAAGCACCGAAGGCAACTGCAGTATTAGTACTATTACATGATTGATCCAGGTTCTCTCTATTTTCAGCAAGAATCCCAAGAAGCTAAAAATGAATGGATTGCTGTTCTATACAAGGTAAAATTTGTGACCAGGTTAAATATCTCACCATTATGCAATTTATAAAAGAGTGGTAACAGGAATAGACCAAGGATTTCTTTAAAACGTTCTATCATCTAACTAGAACTAGTCAGAATGTCAGTTAAGTGTGACTCCAAAAAGGAAGTTTATATTGAAACCCTAAAAAAGATTTATGGCACTTATTTTTCCAAAAATTGGCAAATAGACAGCATGTGATTGCAAGATAATCTGAGGTAAAATAAGCTACTATAGAATGTTAATAGTCATAATTCATATTAGAAAGCTTTTCACTAACTTGGCTGCCTTGTGCTAATTTTATGCAAACAGGAACTATTAACATTACATAAAATACTAAATTCACATAAAACCAAACAGTAATTTCATACTCATCATTAAATCAAAATGATGTAATTCAAACATGCATGATAAATTTTATTTTACTAATGATAGGAGAGAATATTTATAGCTCACAGTTGAACTATAGAGGCTTTGGTGCTCTGAACTTGTTTACTTGCTTACTGATGTTCATTACCCAACTAGGCAGTGGTGGTTTTCACATATTCTTACCACCAGTTTGCCCCACCCATGTGCGCTTCACACACCCATGCGCCTTCTGCGCATGCACTCAGCCTTCCGTGCATGTACCCAGATTTCCGCACATGCTCTTTGCTTGCACACACACCTTCAGTACATGTGCCCAGCCTTGAAAATGTGGCTAAATAGGATGGCATTATACCGAGGCTGGTGGACAGGCCCACCTGCAGTCGTCACTACCAGTTCGCCTGAACCAATACGAACCGACTGAATACCACCTCTGCAACTAGGTAATATCATTAGTGTAGTGAATGTGGGCTTGTTCCCTTTTTGTATACAATAGCTTGCCCTGCCAGTTTTGGTGGTGACATGGTTTTCTGAAACTATGAGAATACCTGCATACTTGGCATTCAGACAAATTAGCCATCAATAGACATAGACATATAAAGATAAACCACATTTACACACCATTCAATAGAGACAAAAAAAAAAGCTGAGAAAAAAACAAAAAGACCAAAAACATCCTGTCCATCAGCCTATAACCAGAGAAGCAGGAATTAACATCAGACAAACTCTTAGTAGAAAACAATCAAGGAACTGCCAAGGAGAAATCCACCCCCCCCCCAATAGCTACTGTATATAAACACAGAACAAACTCCAAACTTAATAATACTGATGATGTTACCTAGTCAGGTAATGAAGTACATGCATGCAAACAATCAAGTTCAAACAAATTTTTATTTCTCTTTCAGGTATAGTACAGCCTTTTCTCAAAATCTATGTATGTGTGCATGTTGTGTCTAAGTTTGTCTGTCTGTCTGTCTGTTTTTTTTTTTGTTTTTTGTTTTTATTTATTTATATGCCGCCCTTCTCCGAAGACTCAGGGCGGCTTACAATGTGCTCAGCAATAGCCTTCATCCTTTTGTATATTTATACAAAGTCAGCTTATTGCCCCCACAAACTGGGTCCTGTTTGTTTGTCTGTCTGTCTACATATATACACAGTATGTTGCTCAGGAAAGCCTTTGCTTGGTTTGAATTAGGCTTTAAAGTTCTATGTTATACAGATGGAGAAAAAAAATTGTATAGTTAATGCTGCAAACCTTAATGATCCAACAGTGAATTGTCTATTGTCTTTTCAAACCAGGTCACTAAGATGATAAGGAACGTCTTATGTGATGTATCCTGCATTTTTGTTTATTACAGAATGAGACCAATGAATTTCTTTTTCTTAACTAAAAGTCACATATAAGAATCTTGGAGATATGACTTTTCATTCACCTACTTATAGGTTGTGTGTATTTTCAGCAGTCACTTTGTTGCTGAATTTTATGCATAATCTTTAGTTGAAGGAAAATTTCTTAGTGCATTGTCTTACTTTGTGTAGATTCTGCTTTATGTGTTGTGTGAATGTACAAACGTACATTATTTGCACAGTCTCTCTGCCCTAATAACCATATTAGCCTAGCAGTGGTTTGTGAGAGCAAGAAACATTCAAAAGGCTGGATTAGCACAACTATGTATCACTTCATGCTGGACGGATGTGATAGTAATAATTCAAAATAGGTTATATGGGTTCTTCATAAGGCAGTTTTTCAGATTTTTATATATTCCTCGATGGAGCTTAATAAAATATTTAGAGCAAAAGTCACAGTGACTGTAATTCTAAAATCAAAGCTGTTCCTTAACATTGAAATTGAAATTTTGTCTTTGAAAAAAGCAGCTTTGGCGACTGCCTTATAAAATACACATGTTTTTTCTTCCATGTTCAGATGGTGTCATATAACATTTCAAAACTCTTTTGAAGGTAGTATTCCCAAATAGATATAGGAATGATATCAGTGGTGGGTCGCCCCTGGTTCACACTGGTTCTATAGAACCGATAGTAAAATTGGCAGGAGGCCCCGCCCACCGACCCCAACATCATCAAAACACTTCTGCGCATGCACAGAAGAGCGTACGTGCATGCGAGCAAAGCAAGCACGCACGCGTGCAGTCCCGCTGCAAACCAGTAGTAAAGGTAAGTAGAACCCACCCCTGAATGGTATGCAGATAGCTGTCATGATGTGGTCTGCCATTTGTAGGCATCAAATTCACATTTGTACAAGTCTTCAGTAGGAAAGGAAAGAAATAAATCAATGTAGCCTAAAAAATATTGCCTCATATTTTGAATGACCAAATAACAACAGGCCTTGCTTATCCTATGAAAATGACTACTACCATTCAAAGTTTACCATACTTACTTCATGGCAGCTGTAATTGTTAATTCTGCTGCAAGTAATGGCAAGAAAGTCAGAAAATACACATAGTGCAACAAGTTTAGCAATAAAATATAAATATATAGAATTTACAAAGTGTAGATACTTATAAGGCATACTGAAGAAGTGACCTCTCAAACACAGTTGAAGTCCCAAACAAATGAATCATCAGTAAAATGCAAAATTGGATTAGCAGGGATTAAAACCTATTACTGGTAAGGGAAGGACATATGACTTTATAGCCTATGAATCACCTGGCTGCTTTCTACATCCTGGGATTAATGTTTGTGTTTCAGCTGGATTTTTGAAAATCTATTTTATAACCTTTTCTCTTTGCCATCTGTAATAAGGCAGTTAAAAATTCCCTTAACTCATAGAGATATGCCTCAAAGATCAACATCATAAATATTGTAAGGCAATTGGGCATCTTGGCATAGGGGCAACATAAATAACTTCAGCAAGCAGCTCTATATTATCCACCAACGTATCTGGAGTTGCTAAATAGGAATGGAAATTTAGATGAGCTGTTGCCTTGAGAGATGGAAGCAAAAAATTGCCAACCTCTACACATGTTGCATTTTATCTATAAGTGTGAAACCAATTATTTTTCTTTGACTAAGTAATTAATGACAAATGTCAGATTAATAATAACACATTTCAAGCTTTGGGGAAAGAACGATGACATCTTGCCAATAGTTCTCTAGTGCCATCAGGTGATGTCTTCCTGTTTGTTTAATCATCAACTTCCCAGTGAATAATTTATATCTGTATAACTAGAAACTGACATGATTTTTGTTTAAGGTTTCGGCAAAAAGCATGTAATGTTTGTTACTGCTTACTCAGAAGGATTGCATTTAAAATTCATTGATCAGCCTGGGTACACTGTATGAATCTACTCCTTACAAGCAAACAGAAAGGGAAGCCACAATTAAGCATGTTTGGGGGGGGGGGTGGAAATCAAGCAGTTAAATTTTATCTCTTTCAACCGGTGTCAGCTTTGGAAGCCACACTGGGCTGGAAGCTTCCATGCTGCCACCTTCTCATGTGTGGGAAAGTGGGACGGGGAATTTAGTAGAGGGGTTGTCTGTAGACATAATAGCATTCTTCCTGTTGGTCAAGGTCAGGGTGATCCTGCATCTAGAGAAGGAGTGGTTGGAGTGATGTCTCAAGACGGATTGCGGTTGATTGGAGCATGTGATCGACTTAGTAGTGAGGGGATGGTTTGGGGTTTTTTGATTTACTGAGGGAAAACCTGGACCTCTCAGATTCGGGTTTTCCTAGATGTGCCAGTTTACCTATTCTAGTAAATAAAACTTTGAAAAACAATTGCTTCAGAGTTTTACTTGGAGTTGGGGTTTTTCTGGAATGCTCTAAATGGGATGCCATTTCACTTTCTCAGTCTTGCTCTAAGTACTTCACCCTGTTGCATTAATTGCATTCATTTATAGTTTCTCTGATAATACTGGAAAAAGTATTTATCGAAGCCATTGCATATGCATTTGTTAACTCTCTTATTGCACAATAATATTGGCAGAGAAGGCAGCTGGATGACTTTGGGCCAATCATTCTCTCTCTCATGAATATGAAAAACGTATTGGCAAAATCACTTCCAAAAAAACATGTTTTCAAGAGAACTGCAGGAACTTGTCCCTATAGTCACCAGGAGTCAGTGCTGACTTGATGGACAATTACAACAACTATCACTCCTATGGAAATTGTACTCTAAGGCAGGGGTGAAATCCAGCAGGTTCTGACAGGTTCTGGAGAATCAGTAGTGGAAATTTTGAGTAGTTCGGAGAACCAGCAAATACCATCTCTGGCTGGCCCCAGAGTGGGGTGGAATGAAGATTTTGCAATATCCTTCCCCCAGGAGTGGAGAGGGAATGGAGATTTTGCAATATCCTTCCCCTGCCACGCCCACCAAGCCACACCCACAGAACCAGTAGTAAAAAAAATTGGATTTCACCACTGCTCTAAGGACACGGTGGAAGATAGTGGTGGCTTTCTCGAAGCTGACCTTGATCTCTCCACTGCATTCCTTTCTTTAGATGATTAATATTTTATTTTACAGAGCATGTCGACTCAGAATAAGATTTAGTATTGAGATGTAACATCTACAGAGGGATTCAGGGGAAAAGCCAATTCCTAAGTACTAAATTCCTAAATTTAATATAAATTGGCTTTTATATTATGGCTATATATAACTACTACATATCTCTTGAAAATCTCATACAGACTACACCATGAGGAACAGAAGATGGAAAAGTTCTCATGTTCAGTCACTGGTATCTCTAAAAAGGATTGGGAAATCCTCTTCTCAAAAACTAATCAAGCGGATTTGCACTGCCAAACATGAAAACCAGCTTGATTAGTTTAAACAAAGCTAAACAGCATGTATCAGTAGTGAACCTTGATAGCTTTCCTTGTTCCAACTATTTTTTTAAAAAAACCTCTAAAATATTATCATGGTTTGAGTTCTTTTTTCTGCTTGCCACAAATTCCTGCATTATCACAGCATTCTCAAAGCCATTCGTTTCTAATTGTAATTAAACATCCCAAATTCCCGCCTTTTCTAATTGTAACTTTATGAAATTTCATCTTTATTCTTTGGCCTGCTCCAAATGGCCAAACATGAATTCAAGAAGAATTTTTTGCTGTGAAGGAAGGGAAAAATAAATGCACTTGGGGGTGGGAAATAAGAGGATGAATATAGGGGAAAGTTTAGGATCACCCATAGCCATCAAATGTGAGCAGGCAGCGCTTCAGAAGTGGGGAGTAATTAGTTACTGTGCATAAACATACTTTAAGGTTGTTCAACAGACAATGACTAATTTGTAACTATGGTGTAGAATTCCATGCTCTGCTTGCTGGCTTGAAACTCAGTGTCTGCCAGCTGGAATCAGCTGCAAAATGTTGACTCAGGGGGGGCTATAAAACTATGAATCAGATCAAGAATTTGTTTTCAATCTCAGAAATGAAGTTGTAGTCTTCTCACATACTGTACCTCTGAACTCTAAGCTTTCATCTTTTCAGCAGGCTAATTTAGAGGGCAGACTCAAGAGAAGTCTGATTGTTCTTCCTTTTGTGAAATATCGGGGAGTCAGAAATGCCTTACAGATCCACTGCTATATATTCAGAGATCTATCAGTAGATAGAAGGACTACCTGTACTTAGATCTTCTTCAAACCTCTTAAAGAAATGAACATGACCAGTGTTTTGTTTTTTTTAATTTTCAGGCTGTCCTGTAGATTCCCATTTATTTATTTGCAGGTATCCTTGAAATGTTAAAACTTCTCCTCCAGGTCTCCACATACTAGATCTGGATTTATCTAAACCTTTATGAGCCATTTTTATTTTCCTTTACTCTTGGAAAGAAATATGAGCTAGTTAGAATCACAGATCCTTTACTTAAGGACAAACCCAGAGCCAAAACTTTCATATAAAATTACTCTTCTAATGCTGCTTTGTTGGGTACTGATGCATATTAAGAATAGCAGCCACAGATACTATATAGCCAAGATTATGATGCAATTTTTCTATATCTTTCAACAACAATACAATAAGGAACTTTTACTTTTTCCTCTGGCGCTAACAATACCTTACAATAGCTTTCTTGAAACTCTTGACAAAACAGACAGGATTATTGCTTATATTTTCTGATAAAATATATTGCACAAATTGGAGAGAAAAGAACACAAAAATGTATAAAATTACATTAAATGACCAAAATATTTGACCTCTTTTTCAAAGCAAGAAGACTGGGTCATAATGACATGAAACCTTTTACCTGTTTTAATTTCTCCTAATTATGGAATGCCTGGAAGTCTTTCAATTCTAATGAAGGGTTGTATGAAAATTGTATAAAAACTTGAGCTGGGAGGGGGAAAATAGTATTTTCAAATCTGTAATGCAAATGTTCAGTGATGATTGTTCAATTCTGAATTGTATTTGCATAAGTTGAAACTTCTTTAGACTTCCATGGGCTTTACCTAATACACATCATACATAGCATAAAAGTTTGGACTTTTTAGATTTTATAGTTGGCTATTTTAATACTATGTATGAATTAATACTATATATGAATTAGATAAATTAAATGTCCGTTCTGATTTAACCCAACTGGGTTGTGAGACATGGTTATGCACGCCTTGCCACATCTTAAAATGTTGGTAACTTTTCAGGTTTTTGTGCATTCAAGAAAAGATAAAGGAAACAAATTTCCCCTGTTCAGTTGTGACTTTAAGGGGCAGTACTCATCCCCACTTCTTAGCTGAGGGAGCCAGTGTTGTCTGAAGACACTTCCATGGTCATGTGGCCAGCATGACTATACACCAAGGCACACAGAGCTCTGTTATCTTCACATTGAAGTGATACCTATTTATCTACTTGCATCTGCAAGCTTTTGAACTGCTATGTGGGCAAAGCTGGGCAAGTATTGGGCTCACCCCATTGCACTCAGGTCTCAAACTGGGGTGACAACTTTCAGCTAACAAACTCAGAGCCTTTAATCACTGAGTCACTGCACCTTCACAGGTATTCAATACTGGCTCCATAATTGTGCTTGGTTAAATGCTTGTATTGACTTCTCACCATTAGAGATACTGATAAGAGTTCCTGATGATAGGAGAATGGTTAATGAATTCACTTGAATATACAAGTAGAAATTTTTAGATGCTTATGCTGAACTGTAAAGATCTAAATGGCAGATTGGCATGCAGGGTTATGGAGCATCAAGGTTTACTTTCTCCTCCTCCTCAAAATTAAGGAGTGAGATAAATTTTCAAATAATATTGTTTTACTCAAAAGATTTTTAAAATCACAAAAATGCTTATGAACAAAGGGGAAAAATTTGTAGTTACAACTTTCATTTTTAGGATTAATAATTTCACTCTCTTTTCTTCAGGCCATTAAAACTAGATGAGTGAGTAAAGGGATTTTATTGTTTAGTTGGTTCTATACCTTTATTTTTTATATTATTTTGTATTTTTCTCTAGAGCCATTTAGATTATGGAATCCAACAGTGTCCTCAATGAGCCTTATGATTTGGAAGGAATAGAAAAAGCTGTACTTCCAGTATTGATTACTTTGAATGGCAATAGCTTTTAGGTTGCTGCACAGGCTCCTGTTTTAACTGAGAGCTATCAAATTTGAATGTGGTATCTTCTGCATCATCCCACTGATTCATTTGAAATAAGATTAGTAAAGTTACTGATTGATTTCAAGTCAGCATGAACTTTGAAAGTTTATGAAGTCAACCTTAGACTCATTATAATCTGTAATCCTAATGCATTGTTTCTGCTTTAACCAAATTAAAAATAATTTCCTGAAGTAGGTGCTGTAGCAGCTATTTCCTTATGAAAAGCAAATGTTATTGCAAAAGTATTGCACAAGAATTAGCATAGCTTTCCAAACCTTGGCTCAGAAAGGTTCCTTTCTCTGATGGAAACTGAGGTTGAGTTCCTCTACTGATGCACATAAGATTGAAGGATAGGTAAGTGTGTGTGTGTGTGTGTGTGTGTGTGTGAGAGAGAGAGAGAGAGAGAGAGAGAGAGAGAGAGAGAAGGGAAGGAAGGAAGGAAGGAAGGAAGGAAGGAAGGAAGGAAAGAAAGAAAGAAAGAAAGAAAGAAAGAAAGAAAGAAAGAAAGAAAGAAAGAAAGATGTTTACTCTGTTAAGGTGAATAGGACAGGGGTGAGATTCTACCAATTCGGACCGGTTTAGATGAACCGGTAGCTCCGACGATCAGCTGGGAGCAAACCGGTTTGCCCCGATGATCAGATGGGCGCACCCGCCTGCCTGCACTATTTTCCTACCTTTATCTTCTCAGCTGATTCAATTGCTGCGCCTCAGCTCTGCTTCTCCTCCGAAGAAACATGGAAGTGAATATTTCTTCAAACTGCACACACAAAGCACGCAATCACCGGTTGTTAAACCGGAAGGATCCCACTACTGGAATAGGGGCTTCTTGCACTTACATTATACTGATTATATATTTGTGTAATCTCCATTTAGGAACTGAATGCTATTAAGTGTGGCAAGAAAGGAAGGAAACTCTATAAATAAATAGTGGGAATATTTTGTAGTTTAGGGTACCACTTGTAGCTTAGGCCAAAGCACTGGCCTCTATTCCAAATCTTGTGTTCCAAAAGATTTTTGTGAAAGATTTTTTGTGAAAAATTTTTGTGAAAGATTTTGAAATTACCACATATGATGGCCAACTCTTGAAAGTTTTGCCATTTTATGAAGAAGACGGATATCTACATTTACTTAATTCTAATTGTTTAGGCATTAATTTAATAGATGGCACAAATATCATTGGGAGTCCTGGCAAATGGGCTGGCATCTACAAATTGTAATAAAAGTGATACCTTATATGTATAACTTTAATAATCAAAATTATGGCCAGGGAGCTTATTTAATGAATTTTGTATAAATTATTAAATCAATTATTAATAAATAATATCCAATATAATTGAATGGAATTTAAGTCACTAGAATTCTGAATGTAACAGATGGTCTCAAATATATTTTCAGTATGTTTAAGAATCTCAGTATTTTAGCTATTTCTGCTTCTGCTATGTCATGTTTGGTTTCTGCCACTAAATATTTCATGTAACTTGCATATGATATACATAAATGGTGCCAAATTCAGCTAACAATATGAAAGTACATGAATTCACAGCAAGAAACAATCAAACAGTATAAGCAGTGAGAAATAAGTTTTATTTATTTAGACTATTTTATAGTTTCCCTCTCTCATGGATGAAAATCAGCAATAGGTTTTCTACCAGTTAAAAGTGGAGAAAATGTAATCTAAACCTTCAGATGGTCAAAAAAAGGGGGGGGGGAAACCTTTTTTGTTAAATATTTTTTTTAAAAAGGGGAAAGGTTTGGAGCAAGCTTTGTAGTCATCATCAGTCCAGCAACAGTGTCATTCATCACCAAAAGATTTCACAGCTTGACTTAGAGTGGGGACTTAAGCTAGGGTCTAGAGACCTCCTGGGAAGTCCATGGATAGATTTCAGGTAGTCCATGAACTTGAATGGAGAAAAAAAACACAACTTCATTTTAACTAGTATCTGAAATTTAGGTTTTCATTCAGTACAGTAGGTAGGTAGAAAGTAATTTATGGCCTCTAGCCAAAATATTTGTTAACTTCAATAAATCTCACTATCTAAAATTAGCATGTCCTCAAAATTGTTTTTTTTAAAAGATTTGATAATAATTTTGGGGGATAATTGGTTTTCTTTGTAATACAATTTCTATGTATTTTTATTTTTTTTAAAAAATCCTTCATTACCCCTATGAGTCATAGGTAGGTTTCAGCAGGTTCTGACCAGTTCTGGAGAACCGGTAGCGGAAATTTTGAGTAGTTCGGAGAACTGGTAATAAAAATTCTGACTGGCCCTGCCCCCATCTATTCTTTGCCTCCCAAGTCCCAGCTGATCAGAAGGAAGTAGGGATTTTGCAGTAACTTTCCTCTGGATTGGAGACAGAATGGAGATTTTACAGTATCCTTCCCCTGCCACACCCATCAAGCCATGCCCACCAAGCCATGCCAAACCCACCAAACCACACCTACAGAACTGGTAGTAAAAATATTTGAAACCCACCACTGCTATGAGTCTTCCTCAATCTGAAGTCCTCTACTACAGGCCTGGGAGTTTTAGGGTTCTGCACAATATCTTAGCTGTTCCTCACTGTACTCTTCTGGGCAGAGAGCTTTAACATTGTTTCTGAGATATGTTGGAACTAACCTCCAAGCTTAGGAGTCACAGTCCTGAATGCTCCTACTACCTCTGAACTAAAAACTGAGCTTTTAAATGTCTATGGAGATACTCAGTCATCCAGATCACGATTGTCCCAAAGGTGCTTTTTCAAGAGAAACTGGACTTTACTGTATATTCCTTCCAGATACCTGGTCATTTGCATTCTTTTAGAGAGTCATTGAGGCCAGTTAGGGATTTATATTTGTCCTCAGGATCACCTGAGTAGTACAAATGGGTATGGAGCCTTCTTGGAACTGCTGAAAAGACTGTGTTGTGGAGCTGTACTTTCTGCAGGATGTCTTCTGTCCTGTGTCCCTTCACTGTTGAAGACAGGCACAGACTATTGGGAATGAGTCTGTGTTGTCTGCATCTCAAACTGAAGCGCAAATGGTTCCTGTAGTCTGCGATTTTCTGGAAATCCATTCATACTCCTGTACCATTCGAAGGATGTTCATTCCAAAGTGCATAGCTAAAGATGTTTGAAGATGTTTCAGCTCTCATCCAAGAAGCTTGTGTGCCTGTCTTCAACAGTGAAGGGTCACTGAAGCAAAACGTCTTCAATGAAAAACAAGAAAATCCAGTTGCCTTTTGAAAAAGCATCTTTGGGACTACTTTGCTTTTACTTTCCATAACCCCTCAAGTTCCCCCTTCATGGACTATTACCTTCCAGCTTCTCATACACCTTTTCTGTTGTTGCTGTCACTTGACATTGCTTCATCTATCACCACTGCTGTCTTATGGCTGTAGTCTACTACCACAATATCTGGCTGATTGTCTAGTACCCTGCTTATCTGTCTGAATCTGCAAGTCGCATAGGATCTTAGCCCTCTTATTTTCCACTACCTTTTGTGGAATCTCCCATCTGGACTTGGGAGGATCTAAGTCATATATTGTGCAGCTGTTTCTGTACAAAATGCCAGCTACTTGATCATGCTGTTCAGTCTATGCTGTTCCTGCCTGCATCTTACATCTGCCACTATGTATATTGAGAATGAGTCTATAGGTTTCAGCAAACTTTCAAAAAATCCATGGAAATAGAAGTCACCAACCCTGATTTAGGGCAAAGAGGATGCAATATCTGGATATTAACAAGCAGATCTTGTACGCAGCAATCATAAAAGGAAGGACTCCATTTTGTAGAACTCAGAGTCATGGCCTCTTAGAAAATAGCAAACTTGGTTATAAATCTGACACCAACAGTGGAATCTTTACAGTTTCTTAAATGCTAAAGTAAAAATAAAATAAACAAAATCAGTTCCCACCATAAGTTCCATCAGTGCATCAGCCAAACTCATATGTGAAGCATTTCCTATTTGGAGAGGATTCAATTGTATGTGCCTGCTATTAAGACAAAGAATTGTCAAGAAAAATAAAAAGTTGTTGCCAATATTAATTCTGAACTGTGAACTGGTTCACTTTCCCAGTAAATATGAGTGCAGTTTCCTATTTCATGTTCATATCATAAGCTGGTAACAGATCCAGCTTTGGATCAATTGCTTCCACTTAACGTGATAAACAGCATGTGAATTTTATAGCTTGTTCCTACAACTCTTGAAAGAAACCAACAAACCAAGAGCAATGTTATTGCAACTGCTATTACTTTCCTCCCTTGTTAAAAAAGCACATTTCCCAGCCGTGCTATGTATACAAGCTGCATTCATGTTACCAGTCTTTGTGGATGGCTTAAAGGGAGACCCCACAGATTTTCTGAACTCATCTGGCATCAGTGCACAAAACCCCCTGAGGATCTAAGACATCACAAGCTCTGGAATGTTTTTGTTTTCAGAAATCAGTCCTAAAACTGTAGTGTTTTGTCACACATCTGGGAAAAGTGTGTAGAGGTTACAAAGAAGAACTGAAACCCTTGAGAAAGGAAAGCATGTAAAGGAAAGATAATTTACTAGGAAAGATAGGCAGAAACTTAATGATACTGCCACAAACATTCCAACACAATTGAAGGCCATTCCATAAAGTTATGCTGTGCAAGTTTTTGCAGAAAGTATGGTGATATTGGCTAATTTTATACTGTAAGTAAATTATCAACAGGAAAGGGATTATCTTATTCATAGATAACATATTAAGTGGTCAAATATTAGGTGGAGAGGATGAAACATTCTAATAGCTATTGGTGTGAAATTCTTAATGTATATAGCCATATGGTATCTTCCAGATTAGAGTTCCAAAATTATTTTTTTCCTTCAGCCTGCAAGTGCCAGTATTGTGAAAAATATAAACACGTAGCAAATAGTCTGACCCACAGCAATTCTCTATGGAATGATTTGAACGTAAATCTTGCCGAGATCCAAGAGGTTGTTCTCCTGTTTAGGATTTTAATATCAAAGAAGCAACTATGTGCATTCCATTTAGATAAACTCTAAACTAAATTTAACCTACTTGAAAAAAGCAGAATTTGTTCAAAGTAACATGCAAGTACTATGAAGTATCGTTCTCCAAACTGAGCAGTTCCAAAATTCCAGATCTATGCTACAGATTTTTTTTTAAATGTGGGAGTCGCTACATTTCTCCTAGCGTTGTAATTTTTTAGTGATAGTTTCTATCTGTGGAAATACTTGGATGGGACTCTCATTTTTGCTTTTAATCATAAATTTTTGAGAGGAATGTGAGTGGGGTGTATGTGTTTATGTGTGTGTGAGTGTGTGGGTGGAAAAGAGGGGGGGGGAATATGGCTTATCTTTTTTTAAAAAATGAACTATAAAATCTTAAATCCCTGTTACATAGCCTTATTTGTTTACATTATTATCATATATATAGTAATAACTACATTCTGTCTATCTGTATCTATCTATCATCTATCTCTATTATTATCTATTTATCATCTATCTATCTATCTATCTATCTATCTATCTATCTATCTATCTATCTATCTATCATCTATCTTTTTGAGGTTTTCTGCATGTCTATCCAAAGGTCATATGCCTGTGGACATATAGATATTAAAATGGGAATAGCAAATAGTGTATCAGCAATAGATCTAGATGGAAGCAAAGTCCAGAAAGCATGAACTGGAAAACTGCTGGTAACAGAAAAACATGGTAACATAATGTCGGTGTGCATTTTTTTAAAAAGAAAAACTTGTCTTTGGTATAGAATATGATGAGGGCGAGCTGAAAAAACATCAGAACAGCTTTGATCTCCTCAAAGCTGCCCAGCTGATGGAATAATGTAAAATAGGCTCCTGGAAATTCTCTTTGAGGGAGAAAATGGCAGAAAATTGGTGAGGAGTCAGAAACATTAACCAAGTCCTCTGTTTTTGAAAATGGATCTGTAAACTCTGGAGATTTTAGATTTTTTCCCCTCAGTGTTACTATTTTTATAAATACTTCAAGGTGGTGAACATATCTAATACTCCCTCTTCCTCCTCCTATTTCACTGGTTGGGCTCAGAGTTACTGGCCCAAAGTCATCCAGCCAGTTTTTATGTCTAAGGCGAGACTGTAATTCATTCTCTTTGTTTCTAGCTTGGTGTTTTAACCACTGTTCAATTATATATCATTTATTATTTTAGAATAATCATAATAGTGACCTAAGAGTTTATTATAACTATCATGTTACTAAAAGGTAGATAGTGATATCAATAGAGAACATCTAATAGTTCTAACTACTTCTTGTTCTTTTCCACAAAGAGGAAAGCCAACTCTATTAGCTAACTCTGTGCTCTTTGTACATTTTGTTGTCAGCTCTGTAGTACAAAATCTGCAAAACTCATGTAGTTTCTCTGAATTATTTAGAACTTTGAACATAAAGAATTCTAAAACCCATGAGAATTTCCTCTGCTGCAGATGTTTGACCTCTAATATGTAGAAAGTAACAATAGATGCACATGGAGTGCAACAGAAAGAGAAAAGCAAGCTAGTCTGTCTTAACTCATCCCTCACACAATTTTAATAATGTGTGAAAAGAATGTTTGCAAGGGACAGAATAAGGAGGAACTAACATATGTTATATCACAAAAATGATATAGAAGTATATAAGATAAAATATTAAAAGGGCATCAGATCAATTTCTATTCATAATGTATGAATTTGATTGAGTCTTTTTGTACACCAGATGTTTTATACCTGGCAATGCATTCCTGCGTGGAGCAACATTATGTTCTTAAAATAGAAGTACACAGATTGTTTTATCTTAGTGATATTTATTGGTAGTGTTTTGAGGATTTCTCAATAATGTGCTCAATTACCTTATCAAATTTGCAAGACAAGAAGTTTGGATGTTTGGGATGGTCTTGAAAAGTAATTAGAAAGGTTCATGTCCAGCGTACTGTTCCCTTTGGGGCAAGGAACATTATGCTTAGTGCAGAAAAGTAAACAAAAACATTGAAGGTTTGAGAAAAAAAGTTATGATATATATGCAATTTATAGCAACACCTTTCAACATATCATTCCTTTCTATCCTTGCAAAGCATCAGTGCTTCTACCATATCCATGAAGGCTTTATAGACTGAATTTTGTTTATTAAATTTCTTACCTCTCACTGTTTGAAAGTCTCATCAACTTCATCTAGCTATGAATTTCACAGTTTGCACCTTCTTTTTGAGTTATACACTCTTTCTTTGTATACTTATTTTATAATTTAATCCTAATTCATTTTTTCTATGTGGCAAAACCAGAGCCTAAACATGTTCCAAGACAAAATATGCATTCAATCCACATTTATTCAATACCTATTCATTCCTGATTGCATCTTTTATTGTGTTACTACATACATTAATTAAGTGTGAAGGAGCCCATGAAATGATTATGTTGATTTGTTGGTGGGGTTTTTTTTTTTACCTTGACTGCTTATTATTAGGAGGGGAAAGGGACCAGGGAAGAGGGAGGAGAGGGAGAAAGAGTTTGTGGTGACCTTGGGAAATGAGGGACAAGGGAATGATCCAACAAGAGCAAGGAGAGCAAGGAGAGCATCCAGTGACTGAATTGTCAGAGAAAGAAATTTAGGATGTACCTGCCCTGATTGATCAGATGGGAAGCTTGGTATATGCAGCCTTTGAATCTTCATATAATGTAGTTACAACAAAGTGGAATTTGCTCATCTGATTGTATTTCTTGTTTCCTGTGAGATCACAGTTCCAGTCTCATCAACTCAAGGTTCTTTCCTTCCGAGATCGGTAAAATCAGGGCCCAGATTGTTGGGGGCAATATGCTGACTCTGTAAACCACTTAGAGAGGGCTGTAAAGCACTATGAAGCGGTATATAAGTCTAAGTGCTATTGCTATTCTTTACCATTTGCTCATTTTACATTGCAGTTATCAATAAATTGGACCACAGATATTAATCTTTGTTACCTGTTGTGGCTTTAGCCAATCAAGCTTTCACATAACTCCAGACTCCACTGGAGTTGGGTGGTCGATAAATTTAAATAAATGGATAATGTGTTTTAGTAAGAAAGAGAAGCCTATATACAGTACCTACTTTTATTTCAATTCAATTTTATTTATTGATTAGCCCATTGGGCCATATCAAGTGCAGAATCCTACTTTTATTGTTCCTATGCACATGCAACCTTCCCTGCTAATGTCAAGGACAATGTAGATCGGTCTAGTATTGTACAACCAAACTTCAGCTTTACCCAGCATGCTCATTCTATTATACACATGCTAAGATATTTAATCCAATTTGCCCAAATCCCACCAACTAAGAAGTATATGCAGGTTCTGATACACTCCAGATGCAGAATAGAGACCTGTCTATGAATATCAGCAAAGGAATCTGGAAATAATATTTCTATTTTGCAGAGCACTATAATAGATATAATAGCACTGTCAAAGAAAAATCCTTACCAAGGAGAATTGTCACTCATTCTGCTCGTGAGATTCCCTAAGGCTTCTGTGTAGGGATGCAATCATGTTCACAGGCAGAGCTAGCTACCCACAGTTTTACAAGCCAAAGCAATCATGTATCTTCCAAATAAGGAGGAATCCAGACCTGCACAGAGTTGAAAGTTGTTGTTTCATATGAGAAAGCAAAGTATTTTTAAAGATAATAGAAAATCTGGAACCAATTAATAGTCATTGCTGCAAATATAGTTCATAGAAAATATCTGGGCTATTATTATTCTTAATTATGATCTCTATCTCTAAAAAATCCCAGGTAGCACAAATATGTCCCTTCCACGCCCAACCCATATTATTTCTCTGATCAGATATAATTAATTTTAAAATAGCTTTTGTGAACAATGTATTTGAAAGTGGGCTGCAAAATTAGGATGAACAATAGCTAGCAGCAATGGGATATCTCTGTGTAATGGTCATCTTCACTTTGCAGATCACATATGGCAACCTAATATCTAAGCATATATTGGTGGTCTTCAATATCCTTGCATAATTCTATCATATCCTGTTTTAGAGAAATGAACATGTTTCATAGTTAAAATATTCCAGACCAGAAATATTTGGTTCTGACCTCATCAGATATGGTAGACACATTTAACACTGATTAAAAGATTTTTAGGATAAAATTCCAAGAGAAGGAAGGGATGGAGGGAGGGAGGGAGGGAGGAAAGGAAGGAAGGAAGGAAGGAAGGAAGGAAGGAAGGAAGGAAGGAAGGAAGGAAGGAAGGAAGGAAGGAAGGAAGGAAGGCACAGTGGTGGTGCAATGGACTAAGTGCTATTAAAGTAGCACTTAGTTGCCAGCTGCCTGCAATTACTGCAAGTTCAAATCTCACCAGGCTCAAGGTTGACTCAGCCTTCCATCCTTTCGAGGTAGGTAAAATGAGGACCCGGGTTGTGAGGGCAATAAGCTGACTTTGTATAAAAAAGAACACCGCTTGGGGTGGGGGGACGAAAGCCCTACTAAGCAGGTATATACAAAAGTAGGAAGGCTACTGCTTAACACATTGTAAGCCGCCCTGAGTTTCCGGAGAAGGGTGGCATATAAATCGAATAAATAAATAAATAAATAAATAAATAAATAAATAAATAAATAAATAAATAAATAAATAAATAAATAAATAAATAAATAAATAATAAGGAAGGAAGGAAGGAAGGAAGGAAGGATTTTAGTAGTATTATCTGTCATAAATTCCGAAATGCATTGTTAATTTATCTTAAAATTGCCTATTTTGAGAAAATTAATTTAAACAGGGTTTTTTTTTAATGCTACTTCTGTTGGGGAAAACAAGTGTTTGCAATTTCTCCATCAAGTACTAGAATATTGTTTGCTACTTCTGTATAAACCTTAGGTGTTAATCCCCTATTTGTTAAATATCTTGCCCAATAAAGGTCTTCGTGAGAAGACCAAATGAGAAATCATAACTTCATTTCCTTATAAATAAGCTAGATATTTTATAGATATAGAACAGAAATTGGCATTTGAGACCACACTGTAGACAGAGTTTTACAAAATGCATTGTACATTCCTTTTGGAATTTCCGCATCTTTGATAAAATTTCAAAAGATTCTTTTTTCCTACCATCCACTTTATATTCTTACATGATTTAAATATTTCTCCTATGGGTAAACATGTAGATACCACAAAACATCTGGTTCACAGAATTGTTTCGTTTGTTTTGTTGCAAATAGAGTGAAATGGCTTCATTTCTAGAATTTGTTCACCATAACTGCAGCTTAAAAGCAGAGTTGCTCAACAAAGCTGTGAAGACAAGGGAAATGGGATGTCTCAAAATAAGTGTGAGATATAAATATAGCAAAAAAAAAAAAATGTCTGTAAATCCCATGTTGATTTTCAAGAACTCCAAACAAAAAGAATGGTATAAAAGATATGTGTTTAGCAGATTGGAAAAATATGTTCATAAAATTCTGCAGCATTTCTGTTTATATGCAGGTTCATATCCTATGTTAAATGTCACCTCAAGAAAATATTGCCAAATTTCGTTATTCCTAATTTCTCCTAAAGTGTGATCATGATTTTTTTTTTAAAAAAGTATCTTTCTTATACAACATTATACATAATGCTTTCACATTATGCCTGCCTACTCTTCTTCTTCCGAACTGCCTGATTGGACTAGAAGAACTCCAAGATCCCTTCCAATTCTGTTATTCTTGAAGCCCTAATGAATCAGGAAATGGAAGTATTTTTATTTCCTCATTGCACATGGCATGGCTGACCAGGTTTCCAGTCTGCCACATCCAAACAAAAGGAAAAACTATTGGAATCCTTCAGATTCATGTCAACATGATTTTTTTTCCCCAGGCTTACTTTCTAATCTTAAGAAAACAATGCTGCCTATTTGCATATTAGTTGCCAGTGATCCACATGGACATTCCCGCCTCCCCCAAAGTTGACTGGTTGGTTAATGCATATGAAATAAGCTGTTTAGTGATATGTCCTACTATTTTACAGGCCACAGAAAAGTGGTAGATAATCTTTTATGGCCAAGAAGCACATCAATGTATTTGCTTTTATTCAAGAGCTACAGGGGATTTGTTTTATTTATAAAATTTGTATGATGCTTTCTACCAAAAGACTGACAGGAAGAGTAATTAAAAGAGCATGTCTCAATATCCAAAATAAACCTGACACATAATTTAATTCAATGTACCATTATAATGGAAATGTGTGGAATTATAATTCCATACATATCCATAAATCATATCTCACATTTCTGTTACTCTTAAGATAAATTCTTAGTATTCTGATTTTGAAAGTTCTGTTAAATAATGTTAGGGGTTTTTTATTGTTTGGATTAAAATGGCTAATTCCTTATCTTATTTTATGAAGTTTATTATGCAGATTATTGTGCTCTCTACCACAATATGGGGGACTAACTTTCTCACATTAATTATAGAGGTAAGACTACAACACAAATATTCAAAACTATCAAGACATTTTTAAAAGGCATGTTACTATACAAAACATGGTAAATTTAGACCTACTGAAAAATAAACTTAAAATTTTCCTTAATTAGTGTCGAGAAAGTGCATATTGGTACATCTTAATAGATTATTATGTTGTAAACTCAGTATTTTTACATTTTGAATCCACAGTTCAATTTAATACGTTAGTGAATCTAAGTTAGAATTTTTTTTATAAACAAACAAACAAGCAATACATAATCAATCAGTCAATATATCTTCTGAATATATGTCTTCTTTTTACTCCTCCAATATTAATCATATCTTAATATTATCATTTCCTTTAATATGACATTTCCCCCACTTTTCTTACTTCTCTATTAATACATTTATCTATCTTTTAATTTTATTGAAAATTAAACAACCATTTTATCCCCACAAACCTTTAACCTCCCCTTCCCCACCCCCACCCCGACTTCCCAGAGCAAAAACAGGGTATAGCATTAAACAAACATAAGCTAAAATATACTAACTTACTACAAGATTCAAAACTCCCTCACACTCTTTAACTCCTCTTTTAAAAATTGTTCATCAGCCTCCCTTTTTGGAATTCTAGTTTAAACATTATAAAACTTTCTTTAAAGCATATATTTTTAGAAGAAAAAAAACATTATTTTATATCCATTCAGTTTTAAATTAACCATTTTAATACTTCAGTAAGTTTTTTAAAAAGACACTTCAGTAGAATATTCTTCAAAATATAACCTTAAAAATATTATTAATCCATTGAGTTAAATTATTTCTAACTCTTGAGTTCATTCTTCAAAGTATCAATTTCAAAAACTTTCAAAAAGCTATCCATTAACTTTAAAGATAACCATTTTAATACCTCAGTAATTTTTAAAAAGCTATCCATTTTTAGTTAAACATTTTTACTTAAACTTAAAAAAAAATATTAATTTCAGTAGACTTCTTGAGTTCATTCTTCAAAATATCAATTTCAAAACTTTCAGAAAGTTATTAATTAAGTTTAAAGTTAAGCATTTTGATACCTCGATAATATATTTTTAAAAAAGCTATCCATTTTTAGTTAAACATTTTTACTTAAACTTAAAAAATACTAGTTTCAGTAAACTTTTCAAATTTATTATTAAAATCCTCCCCAAAAGAAACTAATCTTCAATTCTTCCTTTCTTTCTATATTTTTTCCAGTCCTTCTTCTTCAATAGTACTTTCTTCTTCAACATTGCTCCTCCCCTTGCTTTTATTTTCAAAAATTTTTGAATATAGGTTTGAGGCTGATGCAACTTTGGAAATCGTTCTCTTCTAAACGTTATCTCCTTCAATTTGAAACCTCCATTTCGACTCTTCCTGCTTATATAATCAGTCACTTCCTTCCTTGAAAATTGATTCTGTCTATAAAGCCAAAAATTGTCACGATAAAGTTTATCAGTCTGCGGGAAAGAGTCTATTTGCTGCTTTTCAGTTAACTGCATAGAAGCTTCTGCCAAAACCTCTGTTTTCAGTGTGCTAACTTCCATCATGATCCTGACAGCCTCTTTTTCCTGCTCCAAAGTCGAAATAACTTGATTTTCTTCCTCTTTTCCAGCCAGCAAATCATTGTTGTTCTCCAGATTATAATTTTGAATAGTCCTTTCAACTGATTCCAATATAACAGAAGTATAAAAATTTAAGAGTTCTTGTAAAATCTTTACAGTCACAACTTGTGAATTTGCTGGCTCATATAATAATGATCCTCCATCCTTAATGTCAGCCTAAGTTAGAATTATTGTAAGCAAATTTAAATTAGGAAACTGCATATCATTTTATCTTTTAGACAGTCTATGACAGGAGTATCAAATAAACAAGAGCTACCTCATATTAGCAAAACTAAAAATACTTTATCCTAATTATTTTATGGTTTATCTTTTACAGATACTAAATTCTAGATGACAGAAAGATTGGAAGAAGAGGAAAGCTGCCTTGGGCACAGACAAAGCAGCTGACTTAAAACTTATAGTCAGACATCATTTAAACCACAGTGAAATGAAATCACATTAAGAAAGAATTATAACCAATTTGCAAAAAGCTGTTTTACTAGAGAACACTTATTTCACATGTGGTGGACATGTGAGCATGTCCAAACATTGACAAGATTTACATTTGCTTATACAAATGTATAATCAAATCACAACGCACAGCAATCAAATACACGAATTTTATCTACTGTATCCACAATGATACTCAAAAGCAGTTATAGCATCAATTCTTGTATTTATCATTGTTGACAGCAGTCAGGATGAAAATAACTTGTCATTAGAAAATACATAGGTTTGGAAAATAGCCTGCTATAATAGTTAATATAGATAGTCCTCAACTTAAAACAGTTCACTTAGTGACTGCTCGAAGTTACGACACCACTGAAAAAAATGACTTATGATCAATTTCACACTTATGACCATTGCAGGATCCCCATGGACATGTGATCAAAATTCAGGTGCTTGGCAACTGATTCATATTTATGATGGTTGCAGTGTCCCAAAATCATGTGATCACCTTTTTTGACTTTCTGATAAGCAAAATCAATAGGGAATCCAGATTCACTTTACAAGTGTTACTAATTTAACAACTATCATGATTCATTTAACAACTGTGGCAAGAAATGGAAAATGGAAAAAAAATTACTTAACAACTGTCTCACTTAGCAACAGAAATTTTGGGCTCAGTTGTGATTGTAAGTTGAGGACTCCCTGTATAACACAATAGCTTAATAAGATGAAAAAATAAAAATACATTTATAGAAATGAGGCCTTTTATAATTTGTTGTACATTAATGCAAACTTGAAAGGCAAACGACCAAGTTGTTCTTTTAAAGTGTAAACAAGAATAGTTTAAGGTAGAGAAGTAAGAATTACATGGTTTCATTAAAAAATTATGAAGAATTTTCCAATTTTATTATATTATAAGCTATAATGAGCATGCTGCCATATAGTTTGCATTGGTGTTGATTTTTAACAAACAAAAATCTGAAACGATCTTAAATATCCCAGCTTTTTAGCTGGCATTATAGCAAATTACATTTTTTAAAAAGCACATCAAATTAATTATAATACATATAATGTTTATACATAACTTGTTAATAATGTGAAATAATATTAAAACTAAAACAGAAAAAAAGAACAGGCATGGGAAAGTATATAGTAAAAATTAAATTTTAAAATGAAGGCTGATGCAACAATGCTGGCTTCTCCTTTTGTTAAAAAAAAATAAAAAACCAAGAAAGATGCCAAATGTTGAGAAATAACATGAATTCCTATTCTATTCTATTCTATTCTATTCTATTCTATTCTATTCTATTCTATTCTATTCTATTCTATTCCATTCCATTCCATTCCACTCCACTCCACTCCACTCCACTCCACTCCACTCCACTCCACTCCATTCCTATTCCTATTCCTATTCCTATTCCTATTCCTATTCCTATTCCTATTCCTATTTCTAGTCTTTACATAAATAAACAATATCCTTTTGAATAATCTCACTAACTAAATTCCCATTGATAAAGTTCAAAGTTTCTTTGGACAATTAACAGGAATATATTCCACTGGTTCATATTCAGCTGGTGATCAGCTACAATTCCTTGTTAAATGTATCATTGTATTTGTATCAATCAATCAATCTTTATTTATTGATTAGCCCTTGGGCCATATCAAAGTGCAGAGTTCTAGAAACAAATTATTACAAAAGTTTGGTAAAACAATTTAAATGAAATTGGAATAAAACACGATTTAAAATGAAATCAGAATAAAGTACAATAATAATTTGAGATACAAATTAAATATGATTAAAATTAATTGTATCATTCTCCTGCATATGCATTCCTCGTCCTGCATATGTAAATTTGGTTTCTTTTACCTGTTTGTATTCAGTCCTATTGGTCCAACTTCTGAAAAGTCATTTTGAATTTTCTTTTTGCCTTCCGGAGAAAGTGCTGAGGACCCAAATCACTGTCCTGACCTTTTGAAAGCATGCTGGGTTTGCTTATTATTATAGTCAGATGATAAAAATAAAAAATAGTAAGATGGAATAGACTGAGTTCATTGGAAATAACAGATTTCTTGCTGGGCCGTTTGGGAATGAAATTTTCTTAGGGGTCATTATTAAGTGAAATGGTCATCAACCTGCAGGAAATGTTTCTGCCTAAACTATGCCTCATTAGGTTCTAGTTGCTCACATTAATGTTGGAAAGGTCAGCTGCCTTAGGAAAGAGAAAATTATGGAGGGCTTAGAGCAAGTTCCAATATCTTTGATTTTTTTTTAAAGGGTTAGAATCTGATTTTTGAATGGTTGACTTTCCTGAGAAGTTTCCCAGAAAACATAGGCATAGCCTACATCTGATTATTCATCTCAACTTAATTTCCCCAGAAAACATGGGTCAAGTCAGTACCAACCACTTTATCCAATTGTTATGGTAGTCAAAAGACGTCATTGCTTCAATATCTTGAAACAATTTTGTATAGAATAGAATAGAATAGAATAGAATAGAATAGAATAGAATAGAATAGAATAGAATAGAATAGAATAGAATAGAATAGAATAACAGAGTTGGAAGGGACCTTGGAGGTCTTCTAATCCAACCCCCTGCCCAGGCAGGAAACCCTACACCACTTCAGACAAATGGTTATCCAACATCTTCTTAAAAACTTCCAGTGTTGGAGCATTCACAACTTCTGCAGGCAAGTTGTTCCACTTATTAACTGTTCTGTCAGGAAATTTCTCCTTAGTTCTAAATTGCTTCTCTCCTTGATTAGTTTCCACCCATTGCTTCTTGTTCTACCCTCAGGTGCTTTGAAGAATAGTTTGAGGTAGAAAATTGGAACTTTCTTTCACAGAGAATGACAATTCGGGGGACAGTATATGACAGATATTTAATTTGTATGCATTAGTAATCTTAAATATATATGAAAAGCATGTCTGTATCTCCTCCAGGATATTTATGAAATCCGCTTTCACCTAAATCCAAGTATTTTCATGTTGCTAGCCAGATATTATTGTTCTTGGTTTTTTCAAGGATTTTACTTGTTTGCAAAAGTAAAGCATGCATATTTGACATTTCCATTTCACAACAAGCCACTAAGTGGGCGTTATACCATTTATGATGAGATCATGGACAAATTACTGATGGTAGGTAAACTCAAGGGCTCAGATCTTGAATACTGAATTATCTTTTTGAAAGTGGGTTTCTAACTGTTAGTAGTCACATTGTTAATTTTGCTTTGTTGTCATTTAAATGTAAAAAGAAACATTTAAGTTCTTAAGCCCTCGTTACCTATAGGTTGGACTACTGTAATACCGTCTACATGGGGCTGCCCTTGGGATGCATCCAGAGGCTCCAGCTAGTCCAGAATGCGGCCGCGTGGGTAATTATGGGGGCCTCTCGATACTCCCGTATAACACCTCTCCTGCGCGAGCTGCACTGGCTGCCGGTGGCGTTCCAGATTAGTTTCAAGGTGCTGGTGCTTACCTATAAAGCCCTTCATGGCTTAGCCTGGGGCACTTGCAGGACCACCTCCAGCCACTCTCCCACTGTCCCGTGCACTCTCACAGAGTGGGCCTCCTCAGGGTGCCTTCAGCCAAACAATGTCAGCTGACGGCCCCCAGGAGGAGAGCATTCTCTGTGGGAGCCCCGACCCTCTGGAATGATTTGCCCGCCGAGCTCAGGACAGCCCCCGACCTCCTTTCCTTCCGTTGTGAGTTGAAGACATGGCTCTTTCGTCAACTTAGCTGATCCGCTATGGGTGTACATTGTTATAATTTTAAACTGTTTTAATTGGGTTGTTGATTTTAATTTTATTGTGATTTGTATTGGATATTGTTTTTGTAAGCCGCCCTGAGTCCCTCGGGAGAATGGCGGCATCTAAATCGCAATAATAAAATAAATAATAAATAAATAATTGTAGCCCTGGTTTTTTCCTTGATCCAAACTTATATATAGCACTCTTTATAACTTTCTTTTCTTGTTATTTTGCTTTATAGTATTTTATGCTATGCTATATTGTTATGACTTATGGTTAGAACCATAAACCTATTTACTTATTAAGTGATGGCCAATAAAAAATGATGACACACTTTGCAATTAATTGATAATTAGGATGCTTTAGAAAGTCCTCAAAGCAGTCTTCCCCAGAGTTTCTGATAACTTTTGATTGCAATTCCCTGAATAGTTAGGAAAATGGAAAATTCCAGAATTTTAGCCCCATTTCATGGAAAGGAGCCAGGTTGGGAAAAGTTAGATTGTAAGGTAGAACACTATTTTTCTATGTCTGAAAATTAACTCATGACAAGTGGACTTTGCCATGACTTAACTTCCATACAACTCTACCTGGATGGCTGAGAATCTTCATTGACATTATTTTCCCATTTTTATATATATTGTTGCTTCACTGTTTTTATCAGCTGCTCAGTAACCATGAAAGACCATTTTACCTAATCAAGATATACTATATGGTAGCAGTCCTGCCATTTCTGATCCTGGTGAGACTTTACTGAACAACATGGTTCTTCTAAGTATAAGGCAAAACTATGAAGATTTCAAGTTGATTAAGTCTGTATCAGTTTCAAATTTCTGGTTTTTACCATAAAATAACTTCACTGATGCCAATACAAAGATCATTCTTCTCTAATATTTTACATCTACCCATCTCCCTCCAGATGACTGGCAGTCTGACACATCTGGGACACACAAAGTCGAGAAAGTTTCTATTCAATGTTAGTTCCTCTAGTCCAAGGGTGTCAAACTCATGTTGTCATGGCAGCATCATATGAGATATCGGGAAATTTTCCCCATTTGCTAAACTGTGCATGGGCGTGGCAAGTATTCTTGTATATATATTTCCTTTATTGTCACAATGAAAAGACACTTTTTAAAATCTCAGCATGTGACGCATCTGGCCCACGGGCCGGGAGTTTGACAGCCCTGCTCTAGTCTAAATAACATCTGAACAATTCTTCAGCCTTTCAAGGGATTTGAATCTTAGCTTCTCAAATTGTATTCCCATGCTAAAATTGTAAACCAGTCATTCCCAACCTAGCATTCCATCTGAGATTTTTTTGTGGAAATTCTGTAAGTTATAGTCCCCAAACATCTGTGTGTATGTGTGTGCTTGTATACGTCAAGGAAGGCTTCCTTAACTATAAAATAGGGAAAAAAATACAATATAGATTCGCTGAGATTTTAAAAAGTGTCTTTTCACTGTGGCAATAAAGGAAATATACATACAAGAATACCTGCATACAATCATTTATTTATTTTATTTATTTATTTATTAAATTTTTATACCGCCCCCTCTCCCGAAGGACTCGGGGCGGTGAACAGCCAGAATTAAAAACACACAATACAAATATTAAAATACATTAAAACGAAATTAAATTATCTTTGGCTTCTCCAATTTAAAACCCCTTACCCATAAAACTCCCCAATTAAAAATTTTTTAACCCAGCCCGGCTTGCTGAAATAAAAAAGTCTTCAGGGCCCGGCGGAAGGTCCGGAGGTCCGGGATTAGTCGTATCCCTGGGGGTAACTCATTCCAGAGGGCGGATGGTTTTTTAATTTCTGCAGAAAGGATTAATAAATGTTTGTCTAAGGAATCCATTACAGAGCTTATTGGCAGACTATAAACAAGATATCACATAAATATTTTAGCTAATTTCATTTTCTGTCTTTATCATCCTTTTTATTCTATTATAAGAAAGTGCAAAAAATGATGAAATCTATTTTCTATGTATCTCAACATGCACTGGGATGTGATTTTTTTTCTCTTCTCTTCTACAGATGGAAATTGCTAGCAAGGCTGCTTTAGAGAAGGTCACTTCCCCAAATGTCTTGTAGACAGAAGGTTGGAAGGTATCTCTAGATGCTTTTCTCTGGAAGTGCCAAAGTGCCAAAGAAGACTGAACTAACATGCTTCTCTTCACATTCTTTGGGGATTTCTTTTTCTTTGTAATAAGGAATTGGTGGTTTTTATTCCTTCCTCCAAGTATTTTAGAGCTGTGATAAGATTGGATCAGAAGAATTTTAATTCCCAAATAAGGTTTAAAATTTGCTGAATGATCTTAGGCCAGTTGTTACCTGTCTCTAGACTACTGATTCAGCAGTAAAAATTGAAATGGAAAAGCTTATTATAGAAGAATATCCGGTATATGTATTTATGCATGCATGCCTGTATGTATGTGTCTCTGCATGTGTATGTACTGTATATACACACACACAATATTTGCCCTGTGAGACAGTCCATACAAGAAACACAACCAGGAGAATCTGTATTTTTATTGTAAGGTTAATTAAATTATCTTGGAAAGCTAAAAGTTTTTGTTCCCGCCTTTCCTTTTACTTTCCAGAAAACTAGGGAGGGTTCCTTCTGAAACATTTCCCAGCTATTACCACCCCTTCTATGGCCTGAGACATCTTTTACATGCTGGTCGTCCCATCTGTAGCTCTTCCTCTTGTCTCTAGAATTACAGAATAATGAGTTGGAAGGGATCTTGGAGGTCCAACCTGCTGTTTAAGCAGGAGACCCTATACCATTCTGAATAGTTGTCCAATGTCTTGCTAAAAACCTCCAGTGATACTGCACCAACAACTCCTGGAGGCAAGCCATTCCAATGATTAATTCCCCTGTCAGGAAATTTCTCCTTATTTCTAGGTTGGATCTCTCATTGATATGTTTCAACCTATTATTTCTTGTCCTGCCCTCAGTTGTTTCAGCGAGTAGGTTGACTCCCTCCTCTCTGTGACAGCCCCTCAAATATTGGAAGACTACTATCATGTCACCCCTAGTCCCTCTCTAAGGGTGTAGCGTAGTAGACCTAACCAGTTCTCATGACCATTCATATGTTTTAGTCTCCCACTCTTTAATCATTGTTGTTGCTGTTTTCTGCATTCTTTCTAGAGTCTCAGCATCTTTTTTATATCATGTTGACCAAAAGTGGATGCAGTATTCCAAGTGTGGTCTTACTAGTGCAGTAAAAAAATTGTACCAACACTTCACATGATCATGATATTTCCCTCTATTGATGCAGCCTAGGACTGCACTGGCTTTTTTGTCAGATGCAACACTCTGTTGTCTTAAGTTATTCTCCATTAGAATTCCTAGATCCTTCTCACAATTATGGCTGTTGAGCCAGGTAGGTATCACCTATGCTATCTACTCTTTCTTAAAGGAGGTGCTTAGGGTAGTCTTTATGGTGCCTCTTATTATTATTTCCTACTCATAGCTATGTTACAAGGTAGATCAAATTTACAAGTTCATCTGGTGAACTGAATAAGGATTTGACAATAGATCCATGAGATCAAATGTCCAAAAAGAATTACACAATATCTAAGCAATGTCCACATGATATATTCTATTAATAGAGAATTTGAGAATCATTCAAACCTAGCATTTTGTTCTATTCATTCCAGAAGTTAAAGATCTTCATCTTGACCAAATGCAGATTTCAGTTAAGTCTTCAGATATATTACTTATGTACTTGACTGTGCTGAACCTCCCTGAAACGTATAATCCCGTGATGGCAAACCTATGGCACATGTGCCATAGATGGCATGTGGAGCCCTCTCTGCGGGCACATGAGCTGTCATCCAGCTCAACTCCACTGTGCATGTCTGTGCGCCTCCTGCCAGCCAGCTGATTTTTGGGACTCTGGCATGGGGGCAGGGCACATGCGGAAGACACACATGCATGTGCAGGGTCTTGCATGTATGCACAGGGGGAGTGGTGCACCCCACCATCAAAACAGGCCATGGGAGGGTGCGGCGCCGCCCCCCGCAACCCATTTTTGGTCCCGAAAGGCTTCAGGGAGGCTTGCCAGGCCCAGAACAGGCCATGTGTGGGGGGTGGGTGGGGGAGCATGGGGGTTCATGCATGCATGCATGGGGGATGAGTCATGCAGGGGGCATTGCATTATGGGTGTGGGCATGTGCACGCATGACCCCTTGTGTTCCCCCTGCTTTTGGCACGTGACAGCAAAAAGGTTAGCCATCACTGATATAATCTGTTTTTAAGGGCAAATTTTATCTCAGAGAGGAGACCTTCATCATAGTTTCATTTTGACCTTTTCCTCTGGGTGTGAGTGGCCACTGATTGTCTTTGCTATCCTTCCCCTTTCTTTTTCAGCAAACACTTTGATGCCACTTGAAAAACAAAAAGCTGTTTTCTTATCTGAAGAAGAGAAAGCTTAACTATAAATGTTCCCACAGGTCATTCCTCTTAAACCCATTTTATTTAAACAGCTGTACATCAAAGATAGTTTTTAAGGCACATTACCAGCATTTTGTCTTGTTTGCAGTGAGGCATTTTAAAGAACATGCTCTAAATGTCCTAACATTTCAAATTTAATCTGCCCAAGGGCATGTAACCTGGCAGACATTCTATGCCTTGCAAGGGCTACATTTTCTGGATAGGGAATAATGTCACAGCCAAAATGAATGCGTTTCTGACATTGATTCAATATATCTATGGTACGGTTGCATATCCTTTCTTGGGCCAAGGACCACATCATTGGAGCGATTTGCAGTATTTTGTATTCCACAAAATATGTGAGCCAGGATCAAAAGTAATTTGATTTCAGACTTTTTGGAATTAACTGTGATGAGTCCTAAAATGAATCAATTAAATGAAGATGCTATTCTTACACTCCATGTGCCTAATCTTCATTACATCCCTCACATTCAAAATTCAGTGATGGGTTGTTGTTTTTTTAATGCTCTGGAATTTGTATCCAAATCCTCCAGGCCACTGTTGCATCTTGTATATACAGACTGATTAGTGGTTTAGGGTCAGTCCAAGGTTTTTATTCAGTCTAATATCTTGGTTCTAGAGTAACTGACAAGAATGTTATAAGATGCCTATCAGCAGGAAATTAGAGCACTACTTCTCTATCAATATTTTTCTCTAGTATATACAGACTTTGCCCTTCTGATCCTGGAAATAATATTTTGTCATCATGACTAGCATCCATATATACTTACTCCTCCATATAGTTGTCTAATCTCCTTTTAGATCTGTCTGAATTGATGTCACTGCATATTGCATGGAGTACCAACACTCAGTTATGTATAATGTAAAATCTTTGCTTTTATATGTCTTAAATCTCCTACTAGTCAATTTTGTTGGATAGCCCTGAGATTTAGGAAATTGAGAATGAGAGAAAACTACATTTTTTTTCACATTTTACAGATCACACAAATAAAATACACCCCTGTTTTGTCCACAGAATGGTATTTAAAGCAAGATAGCAATAATCCTTCCACAAATGAATGGATTAAAATAAGATTTGTTAAACCTGAATTGCTACATACCTCAAGTATCTAAATAGCCAATCCCTTCACAAGCAAATTAGGAAAATGTTTGGTTGAGTATTTGTTGACAGATTAGAATAGTCAAGAATATAATCTTAAAGAATGGCAGCGTGAAGCCTCTTAATTGTTTGTAAAAACCTTTTAAAATAAAGATCCGTGTTAAAGAAGGCTGATACTTAATGTGCCAAATTGATATTGCTATATTTAAACAAAAAGCAAAAATGAAACAAGCATTTTAATTCAAATCACTTCACACTCTGTCTTTGCAATTAAAATTTTGGAGTTTGTCTTTTTAATGAAAGTTGAACGTTAGTTTCTTGTATTGTGGCAGTTCAGGAACAGAGAAGCACTAAATTTGTACCGTTGGCACCGAATACCCAAATACCCCAAAAAAATAAACAAATCATATCAATTCTACAATTGGCTACAACATCATCTATCTCTGTTGTAAAGAGAAGCAATCTTAATACATCAACCCTTCATGCATGAATGTACTGCTGGATGAATGGAATGACTGAACAGATAGATTGGAAGAGGCTTTTTTTGTGCGATAGAGATAGTGTGGAAGGAACCAAGTTATTAGTTACCATGTCAGGACAAATTAGACAAAAATGATTGTACTAGGTGCAAGCTAAGCTAAAGTGCGGAGGAGAAATTTCATCATGGAGGGGCAAAAATGAACGGTGAAAGATATGTTTATAAAATGATTGCAAGAAAACAAAAGGGGTTAAAGAGTGAACAAATATTCACAGTACTTGCCATTTTATTCTATACACAGCACACGTAAATCTGAAGGAATGATACATTCACTTTCTGGTCCTTCAGAGGTGCAACTTCACCCAATTAGCTTGATGCTACTAATTTCTAGTTAGTTGTGAAAAACACATCATGGTAATTACACTATAAAAAAAAAGAGTGAAAATAATTAAGAGTGTTTCTTTATTTTTATATTTTAGATCAAAGAATGCTCATTTCTCATGACAATTGTGAGTGTTTCGTTCAAATAAATCAGCTGGACCCTGAATCCTAGGTATGAAATTCCAAATATCTGTATAGCACAACATATATAGTGCCATTAATTATTTTTAGCTTTGTGGTCCATGTATGCAGAATTTATCTACCTAACATACTTTGTTAATCTCACCCTTCCTTCAAAGAAAGAAAGACATGGAGATTATCCTATTGTATCATACAAATTATGCTATGTTTTGTTATCAAAAACCTTTAGAGTTTTGTGGCAAAGAAAACCTAAGTCTATCTTGTCACATCCAAGTTTAACCTAAGTCTATCTTGTCACATCCAAAACTCAAGTTACCAACAAACATTTTCTTTATAATATGCTTCCCTGTTGGATGTGATACAGACACAATAAATTTTAGCAAATAGGAAATAATAAACTGCTAAAATCACACCAGAAGAATTAAATTAATATATGTCTTTATATAGTTACAATCCCAATGAAAAAAAGTTCAATAATAAAATCTTAGCCTACCTACTACCTAACTTTACTAAATTTACCTCAGTGCAACTAGTATAAGTTAAAAGGGGGCAGTTTTTCAATGAAAGTTTATAAAGAGCAACCAGTGCCTGGGACTATCGATGTAATACAATTTCATATCTCCATCAGAGATGGGTTTCAGCAGGTTCTGACCAGTTCTAGAGAACTGGTAGGGGAAATTTTGAGTAATTCAGAGAACCAGTAAATACCACCTCTGACTGGCCCAGCCGCCATCTATTCTCTGCTCCCGAGTCCTAGCTGATTGGGAGGAAATGGGGATTTTGCAGTAACCTTCCCCTGGAGTGGGGTGGGAATGGAGATTTTACAGTATCCTTCCCCTGCCACGCCCACCAAGACACGCCCATCAAGCCATGCCATGCCCACCAAGACACACCCACAGAACCAGTAGTAAAAAATTTTGAAACCCACCAATGATCGCCATGTAACTAGCTCTAATAGCATAGTATAGTATTTTATTTGGTCTAGGACTGTGATGGCGAACTTATGGCATGCATGCTTGAGGTGGCACAAAGAGCCAACTTTCTGGGCACGCGAGCTGTCACTCAACTCACCTGCAGCTGCGCATGGGCGTGCACCCCAGGTGGTGTTCAGGCCTCTGGTGTGCATGTATGCAATTCAGGGGACCCAGCTGGTCTTCGGAGCTCTCCTGTGCTTTCACGCGCATTTGCAGCACACGGGGGGGGGGGGGTGCGCGAAAGCCATGCTCTTGTGCAGATGGTACAGTTGTGTGTGCAGCATACAGGGGAGAAGCCACGTGTTAGCATGGATAGCATGGGTGCGTGCAAGGCACATGAAGCGCATACCTGTTCGGCACTCAGTGAGGAAAAGGTTTGCCACCACCGGTTTTGGATAAAGCAAGAAGCAGTTAAATCTAATGGCTTTTAATTGGGTTGGGTAAATCTGAAAAATATTGAAAAAAGAAAGGCAGCTTTTGCAAAAATCTGAATCTGAAAAACGAAATGGGTAAGTTTTGTGTAGGCCTAATTAAAATGCAATACCTGTTCTTTAACAAACAAAAAAAGAAGGCAGAGAAGAATTCCCCATATACATACTAGGAGATGCATTGAATCAACTAGTACTTTTTATTATTATTATTATTATTGTTTTTTTTCAGTTTTTTTTATTTTTTTTCTTTTTTTCTTTTTTTTTATTGAAAAAGTTTTCAAATACAAATTTTCCCCCCTTTTTTTCCCCTCCCCCTCCCCCTCCCCCTCCCTAACCCCCCCTTCCCACCCGTCCCCCCCCTATGACTTCTTCATAACAAAAAAACCTAATTCATAACAGATTACTTACCCCCTCCTCTAAATACTGACCTTTACTTACTAAAAATATTATTAATATTATAACATCCCCCTTTATCCATACATTTCAAGAAAGGAAAAAAAAGAAAAAAAAGACATTATACTAATTTGGCAATAATCTACCCTTTTTCTCCTCTCCCAAGCTTATATCTATATATTATTACAACAATTCAAAACCACCTTCCACTTTAAAACTATACAATAAATCCTACTTTAACATTTGATCTATATATATTACATTTCAAAGCGGCCCTCCCCATAAAACCTAATTTAACATTTATTCCACTCTATCCATTTCCTCCACTCCCCTAAACATATCACTTAAAAATCCCTTTTCTTAAACTAATCAGTCTGCAAACTAGCTTATTCACCCACTGTCCTGCAAAATTATCATACACAACAATTCTTAATATCTTTAATTCATTGCCCACTCTACTTAAAAATATATGTATATATATTCCATTATATCTAAGTAAAAAAGAAAAGACAATAACTTTAAATTTATAATCCATATGATATCTTCTTTAAAGTCTTTCCACTGGATTATTAAAACCATCATCCATAATAGGGTAACATAGCTTGCTGATGCAACAGTATATTCAAAATCTTCAATCATTTCTACCCCCATCAGTAGTAAATGTCCTCTTATATGTATGAAAGTAAAAACAACCACCCGAGTGACATTATATTATATTCCATGTAGTAATAATTGTGGCTTTCATCAGGATTATTGATTCCCATCATCGTGGTGGGTAACAACCAGATCTTCTGCATGCCCCAGTATGACTCTTTTGCCTTATAATTCAAGATAATTATAATATAGTTATCAGCACAAAAAGGAGTTCCAAAGTAGATAATTAAAATCCATCAGTTTAAGGCTCTTTTCACATCCCAAAATTACGGCAATGCAGAGGCCTGTCACCATCCTCAGGATAATATTGACCAATACGTCGCCTCCTCTATATTTTCACATACTCATTCATTTTTAAAGTCACTGGCTTCACTGTTGCTTGATTTAGAAATTTCTATTTTTATGCGACCTATTTCTTTTTTTCTTTTCTTTTTGCGGGTTTGATTTCCATCCTGGTTTCCTTTCTACAGATTGTATATCAACTAGTCGGTTTTGATTCTGCTCTGTAGATTGGTCTTGTTGGTTTTGTTTTTGTGTCTCATCTTTCTTTTTTGCCCCTTGTATATCACCTAATTGGTTTCCATGCTTGTCCTTGACTTGATAGGTCATCACATTAAAGTCAGATGCCACTTCTCTCAGATTTGTAAATAATCCAGCTGGGGTATCCAAAAAATCCAAAGGCGGTTTATCTGGTACAGTCTCTGTAGCTCGATATTTTCCCTTTATTTCCAACTCCTTCTGCTTATCCTGTATTATACCTGAAGACGTTAAATTCATTTTCAATCTGTTTTGATAAAATTCTTCCGCTCTTTCAACTGTATTTAACTGGTATCTTTCTCCTTGATATCTCAATATAATACCAACTGGAGCGTCCCACCTGAATGGGATATTTCTCTTTTTTAACTCAGTCACCAGAAAAGCAAAATTCTTCCTTTCCATTAATATCTTAGGTGGGAGTTCTTTGTAAATCCAAATCTTTCTTCCATACAGTTGCAAATTAGAATTGAAAGAATTTTGCACAATATTATTCCTAATTTCTTTATCTGTAAAATAAATCACTACATCTCTAGGCAGTTGCCTTTGCTTGGCAATCCAGGAATTTATTCTGTAAACTCTGTCAATCCTACAAAACACTTCCTCGGGTTGAACCTTTAAAATCCCAGCTAGAAATTCAGAAGATATTTTCCTTAAATCATCTCTGTTATTTTCCTGCAAACCTCTCAGTCTTATCGCATATTCTGTGAAATTATATTGTACCATTAAAACCTCTCTTTCAATCCTCTGTTGCAGATTTTCTACATTACCAGACTTTTGGTCAGCCTCCATTTTAGGTTTTTCTTCTGAGCTATTATCCTGAGTGTTTATCAAATCATTTTCAATTTTTTGAGTTCTATTGTCCAATTTACCTTGAATTTCTTCCATTTTAGACTCTAATACATTAGTATTTGTAGCCAACTGTATCATAAATTCTGACAATCCATTAGCAACTTTTAAAATTTTTTGCTCCAAAAAATCAAACTTAGATTTCACCAATTCTTTAATTTCCTGCTTAAATTTTTCAAGATGCTGATTCAAAATCTCATCCCTTCTTACAATCTCCTCTAAAAGAAATTCTGTTATATTGAAATCAGGTTTCTGAGATTGAAGAGTTAAAACTTGTTCTTTTAAGTTGTTAGTGGGGGAATCCCCCCCACTACTTGTTTGTTTGACTTTATAAGTTTCAGTGCCATGTTTCCGCCCAGGCAAGCTTTGTTAAAAGAAAAAAAAACAAGAAAAAAGACTTCTTTCCAATCAATAACAATGTCAAGTCTCCAGGGAAAAAAAAGAGAGAAAAAGACACAGGAGCGAAGTTTTGTCTACAAATGTAGCCAGTGGTGTTTATTCCGCTACATTGTATTAATAGAAAACGGAAGGACTTTTCCTTTCAGCCTCTTCTCCAGCCGCGGCCGACGCCATTTTAAAAGGCTTTTTTTCTCCCCCTTTCCTTTCCTCTTTTCTCTTAAATAATTTTTTTAAAAGATAAGTAAAATACTTGCGATTCAATATTACAGGTCCAGCTCACATTTTCTTTGAGTAATCTGTTAAATTCGCAGGCTTGCTCTTCACGCCTGGCTCTGCATTAGCAGAGGTCTCCCAAAGCCCGGAGCAGCGGCTGGGGATATGGGGCATCTCATCCGCTCCATCCCAAAAGTAAAAAAAAAAACTTTTGGGACTCTGCAGAGAGTTCTACCCACCCCTGCCGGCTCTATCTCCATTTCCTCATGGAAACGGAGTTTTTTCGAGCCGCCATTCCGCTGTGAAGGTGGCTCTGACAGGCAAAGGAAGCTGACGATCCCAAGGGAACGTCTGGCCAACTAGTACTTTTTATTATACTTAGACTTTTGCTTTATTTTGCCCTTCTTTCAAGGGTATGAGCGCAGCCTATACAAAATTCCTGTCCAATTTCTCATTTGCACCAATACTACAGGCATGAAGATCCAATTGTTTATCCATCTGTGTGGCTGATGAGCTGTCCAATTCTGGCTTGAAACAGTCAAACACTTTCTATAAAAATAGAAAAGTAAGGTGTTTAACAAAGATCTTGGATGTACGGGTAGTTCTCAACCATAATTGGGTCTTGAATTTCTGTTATGAAGCAAGGCGGTTGTTGAGTGAGTTGTGCCCAATTTGGCAACCATTTTTTTTGCCATGGTTGTTAAGTGAATCAATGAAGTTGTTAAATGAATCAGGTGGTTGTTAAATGAATTCAGCTTCCCCCATTGACTTTGCTTGTTAGAAGTCATCTAGGAAGGTCACAAATGGTGATCACATGACCATAGGATTCTGCAATTGCTGGCTACCAAGCACCCAAATTTTGATCATGTGACTGTGGAAGTGCTGCAACAGTTATAAGTAGGTTGTAAGTCTTTTTTCAATGCTATTGTAACTTCAAACAATCATTTGAGTGACTGTAATGTAAGCCAAGAACTACCTGTATTAGAAAGGAAGAATTTTCAAATCTATTTAAGCCAGAATATATAAAATGAAATTGTACGATTATGGACAAAGTTGTTTGTTTAGTTTTTTTTGGCTGAGAGAATGATGGAGGAGGAGGAGGAGGAGGAGGAGGAGGAGGAGGAGGAGGAGGAGGAGGAGGAGGAGGAGGACTATCACTATTGGTGCCGCCTCTACAAAAAGCCATTTTTGCAGTGAGTGTAAGTTATTAATATCTTCCTTAGAGTTCCAATAGCTCCTGCCTGAAAACTCTGATTGAACATCATAGCTTTTTTGTGAGAGACCTCAAATAGTTACTGGCAATTCTACCAAACAGCTGTCCAAGGTATACTACTTAGTTTTCCACTATTACACACTGGTTTCAGCTCTAAGCATGTGTGTATAATTAAAAAACAAACAAACCTGTGCCTGCAAAGTGTATAAAACAGCCACAAAAAGTATAGGGCGAACCCAGAAATAATAAGTATAATTATTATAATGAATTGCTGATTTGCAGATGGAAAGGAAAAGGCAATGAAATCTAATATAATAATTAGGATCAACATGTGGGTTGAGGAGTAGCAGGCAAAAAAGAAAAAAAAATGAAGTCTATTCAACTAAGTCTCCACAACGCAGATTAACAAAAGGAGGAACCTTAAACAAGGCTTCACACGTGGGGACCAGACCAGGACAAAAATGGCATCCATGAGGAATAATATTTATTTGTCTAGATCACTATATGAAACTTCAGGGAAGGTAAGAATCAGAATCAAAATAATACGTGGCTTTGAAATGGGAAAGAAAATCTTTTAGGGAAAGAACTGGAAAGTTGGAAGAAAGAGGAGAAATCAGGGTGGCACAAACAATTGGTTTTCACCGATTTCACCAAAGGTTCTAAACATGTACGGTCAGTATGCTAGAACTAACAAAGGGTAGAGATGAGAATGTAATCAATAGATTATTTACGGCTCGCTATGAAAGGGTTTAAAATAACTCATTTCCTCACCCAACCTTTCTACCCTGGCTTTTCCGTTACCAAAACACAACATAATTAGTTTGATTGTGGGTTTTGCTTTGTTTGGGTTTTTTTTTTTCTTTTTTTCAGAACAGCTGCTTCTTTGGATCCCTCAGAAACAAAACTGAGGAAGTTTCAAGAAAATCAGTATTTGGTTCTGCTCACATCATATGAACTCCTACTTTGCTTAAGAAAATCACATGATTTTTTTTCCCAAACCGGTACAGCAACAACAACAAAGATTTAGCTGTTCTCTGAATGAATATTCAGGGAGTGTGCTTAGTAATAGTAATAGTGGCAGTAATTTTATTTAGTGTGCACAATACCTATGCATACTACTATAACAATAGATAAATATTGTAACCATCATCTACTGATAGCACTTCCATGGTTTAAGTGGCATCAACCAACCTCAGAAAAATCTTGTAAAAGGTGAATTATAAGTGCTTTTTTAAACTTCATGAAATCAAATTTTAGGAAAAGGTTCAATGCATTCGATTCTAAAAAAAGTAAGTACAGGTAGTCCTCAACGTATGACCACAATTGAGCCCAAAATTTCGGTCATTGTCAGATATTTATTAAGTGAGTCTTGCCCCATTTTATGACCTTTCTTGCCACAGTTATTAAGTGAATCACTGCAGTTAATAAATTAGTAACTATGTTGTTAAGTGATTCTGGCTTCCCTATTGCCTTTGCTTCTCAAAAAGTTGCAAAAGGTGATGGCATGACCTTGGGACACAGCAGTGGTCATAGGTATGAACCAGTTGCCAAGGATCTGAATTTTGATCACATGATCATGGCGATGCTACAAAAGTTGTAACTGAAAAATGTCACATGTCACTTTTATCGGTACCATTGCAACTTTGAATGCTCAAAAATGAACTGTTGTAAGTCAAGAACAACCTGTATTAACATATATATGCTAATACAGCATATATATTCTATATATGCTGTATTAGCAGGAGCCCTCAAGCAGTCGCATTCACGACAAACCATTTTATACCAAATTTATATTTTGCTGACAAAGAAATAAAGGGAGACTAGTATAAATCTATTTCAAGCTTTTTAGCTTTCATCAGCTGACAAAGAAATAAAGGGAGACTAGTATAAATCTATTTCAAGCTTTTTAGCTTTCATCAGCTAGCCATACCCTTACTCGGATTCGAACTTGGGCTTCCTGCAAGTTAGGCAGTTGAATTAACCTTCTGAGCCACAAGTTCTCTTCCCTTCATCTGCTTGAGCCAGGGGAAAGATTAAGTGTTTTTCTATTGAGACACCTGGTCTACCCCAACATTCACCTTTCAGCTCCAATCCAGGAGCCCTCAAGCAGTCACATTCACAACAAACTCAAGCAGTCGCATCCACAACAAACCATGAAGCTGGCTCAAGCTGATGAAGGGAGGAGAACTTGTGGCTCAGAAAGTTAATTCAACTGCCTAACATGTAGGAAGCCCAAGTTCAAATCCGAGTAAGGGTATGGCTAGCTGATGAAAGCTAAAAAGCTTGAAACAGTACCTTAAATTTCATCAACAGCAATTTAAGTTCTTATTACTTATGGAACCCCAACTAACATTAAGACTGGTGAAAAGGAGATGTGGGACTAAGTAAATCCAGAGCCACACAAACTCTATGCGACTTCAGGAAGACCTGACAGCAAACAGCTATAATAATATAGATGAGAAACCACTAAACCCTCAACTAACTGCTTCATCACTTCATCACTTCAAGTTTCAGATAATTATTTTTGTTGGTCACACAGTCAGCCAGATTTGGTATTTTTCCCAAGAACCTGGGATAGACTTATTGTTTGCTGGTGTTTAAAGGAACAATAAAAAATGAAAGCAAACTCATTGCAATTGATAGAGACAAATACAGAGAGAATGTATCTCACAGCACTTTAGCTTCTTCATTTTCTATTATTTTGACAATTTTATGGCCCCATCAGTTCTTGCTTGCAGGCAAATGATATTTCTTGCAGATATTCCAATGCACCATTGTTGCTACTTTGTCATGCCGTTGTTTGTAGCCGGTCTATGCAATCTTCTTGTAGCACATACCGTAACTGTGTGGCCCACTCTTTTTTCAGCTTATTTGCAGGGACAGCACTTGCTCTCTGTTGCTGTCTTCTCAATTCTGGCTTTGTGTGCATTAATTCTTAAGGATTGGTATTGTGAAGCCAGAAATAACCCCTCTGTCTCTTCCTTCAACTTTTTTGCTCTAGTCTTAGCCATTGACAGGTCTTGTAGTTTTGCTTACTATTTTGTTTGTTTGTATGTGTCTACTGGCCATGTAATACTTCGCTTACCCATATCTGTTTTTATTGCTATATTTAGTCCTGTAGGCCAGTTTGGTTTCTCTGGTATTTAGTAAGCTTTCATGAGGTACTTAGCTTCAGTGCATCTTCTTCACCAACCTTTAGCTATTTTTACAATGGCCTGTTTCATTCTTCAATTGTCTGGTGTAATTACAACATACCAAGCTCACCCATTTTTCTTAGTGAGTCTGTCAACATTGCTGCATGGATGAAGACCATAATTCATTATCACAATTTTTCTGGTCATCATATCCAGGGCTTTTAGTTCCGCTTGAGTTCAGTCCACTCTTTTAGTTGTGTATCTCAATATTGAACTTGCCCAGATGTTAATTGCCTTGATGGAGATTCCACTGAATTTGGACTTTAATATCTTTTTCACTGTAGTGATGGATTCATTTCTAACCTTCTTCATGACTTCAGTGTGTTTCATGTTGACAGTTTGAAGGATTCCCAAATATTTGTTGTGAACGTCTTTGTCCATTGAACCCAAAGACAATGCATACAAAGTGAATAGAAATGTCTAAGACTACAAAATGCACATAGATAAAATGAAGTTGTGTGGAAACATTTATTTTATTAAACTTCTATTGCTGCCCATTTATTAAATTTTTATGCTGTTCTTCTCACCTGAAAAGTGACTCTGAATAAAAATTTAATAGAAATAGAAATTAATTAACTAATTTCTAACTTATTTATGAGAACAGAAATGTTTTCATATAGCTTAAAAAATTCAGTGAGAAATGACTGAAAGCAACCATGACTTCAATAACAAAATAACTCAAGAAACACAAGTGTGCTTAATGATTAAGGAAGTCAAATGCTGCTTATTGTTCCAACAATCCTCCTGGATTCACGGCTGTCTTTAGAAGAGCACTTGACGGCCGTGACCGGGAGGATTTTTCATCAGGTTCGCCTGATCTGCCAGTTGTGTCCCTTTCTAGATCGGGACTCCTTACACACGGTCACTCATGCCCTTGCCACCTCCCATCCGGACTATTGTAACACTCTCTACATGGGGCTCCCCTTGAGGAGCACTCGGAGGCTCCAACTGGCGCAGAGTGCGGCCGCACGGGTGGTGATGGGAGCGACGTGGTGCTCCCATGTAACACCTCTCCTGCACGAGCTGCACTGGCTCCCGGTGGTCTTCCGAGTGCACTTCAAGGTTTTGGTTATCACCTTTAGAGCGCTCCATGGCTTAGGACCTGGTTATCTATGCACCGCCTGCTACCACCAATAGCCTCCCACCGACCAGTATGCTCCCATAGAGAGGGGCTCCTCTGGGTGCCATCGGCCAAACAATGTCAACTGGTGGCCCCCAGGGGGAGAGCCTTCTCTGTGGGGGCACCTACTATCTGGAAAGAGCTCCCCCCGGAGATACGGAGGATCCCGGATCTGCGTACCTTCCATCGTGCACTCAAGACTTTCTTATTTCATCAAGCTGGCCTGACCTAAGTCTTTCCCCTTTTTAAATGGAAATTTTAAATTTGTTTTTAAATTATTGGGGTTTAAAATTTATTCAGCCAAATTATTTAATTCCTTTTATTTTATTTTAAATTTTGTATTTATATGTTTTATTCTATGGCTGTTCACCACCCTGAGTCCTTCGGGAGTAGGGCGGTATATAAATTCAATAAAAACAAAAACAAAAAAACAACAGCACCAGTATTGAGGAAAGGTTGTTAGCCTTGGTCACAGGAAAAACATTAACAAGAGGAGTCAGCCCTATCTCTGTAGAACGATCTATGTGGAATCATAATTGGACTATGTTAGTGAAATAATTTGCTGAAAGATCAGGGAAAAACTAAGAAGGACTTATTCAATAATTCTGGCAAAAGTGAAAGAAAAGGCACTAGACAAACTGAAATATTCAAAGGAGATATTTTGAGAGGGGGGATAGATAGATGATAGATAGATAGATAGATAGATAGATAGCTAGATAGATAGCTAGATAGATAGATATTGGAAGGGAGAACTGTTTCAGAAAGATTAGAAAAATGCCTACCATAAAAGATTGACTAATCAGCCACATTAAAAGGGGTAGAAAAGAGAGAAGAGATGCATAAAACAAAGAAGGAAAAGAATATGAATGACACAAAATTTAAGGAAAACATTTTAGCTTTCACTAATTCTTTGAGAAAATGAAAAAAACATTATTAGAAACTATATTATAGATGTAATAGAGACAATGCTAGCCCCCTGCATAAGAAATGAAACCTGGATCATTTCAATGTTAGAATATGTGTGTGTGTGTGTGTGTGTGTGTGTGTGTGTGTGTGTGTGTGCGCGCGCGCACGTGCGCTGTGTATGTGTGTACACATATATGTATGTATCTATATAAATTATCTTGTAAATGAGTAACAGCAATTATGGACAGCCTTAGATCAAAGGTAGTTAATCATGAATAAATCTGACTTCCAAAATTAGACAAGGTATCCAAAATACTGATCTCCCCAAGCACCAACAACAGAATGTCCAGTTCTAAAAAATGACAAAGGTCATAGAGAAACTGATCATTAGAGCTAGATCCATGATATATAGTTACAATTAAACAATGTAAAAGAAAATTCAAGAATGAAAGATTTGAAAGAACAACTAATAACTGCTGCAGACATAGACAAAAATATTGTTTAAGTACTGTAGGCACAAGCCTGCAGTACTTAAAGAATAAAGTCAGGCCACTACTCCAACCAGAAAGTGTAAGCGCCTGTCCTAATTGAAATCCATTTTCACAAAAAATGACTGCAGACACTATATCATCAGAACATAACGAAGTTTCAGTACTGGAAGCAAATAAAATAGATTGGTTAGTTAAATAGTCTAAAAACGGAGCCTTCTTTAATAATTGAGAAGACATTCCACCACAAACAATCAGAAGCAATGGCATCAGATAATTCAGAGTGAATTGTAAATGGTATTAAATCATCCACAGTGCTTTGGAAGAGCTTACCAGCCCCTCTAGGGCAGGTCTTCTTGCTAGATTATTTTTCTCCATGCAAGCTAAACTTCTTCAAAAAGCAGTAAACAGTAAACTGTTTTTTTTTCTTCTAAATTTCTTTAAACTAAACACATTGATGAAATTTCAAGGCCTCTTGCTGCATTTTCTAAATGTTACATCCATTTCATAACTTCTTTATTTCAGTATCTTTATGTTCTAAGGAAAGAGTGCTATTGAATGCTCCAGATTCTCCTATCATTTTCTTTCTTTCTCTTCCTTCCTTCCTTCCTTCCTTCCTTCCTTCCTTCCTTCCTTCCTTCCTTCCTTTCTTTATTCCTTCCTTCCTTCCCTCCCTCTTTCCTTCCTTCCTTCCTTTCTATTTTAGATAACATGGTGGTTAGCAGATGATTGGTCTATTTTAATTACTGTCACCAGATATGATGATTATATGCTTGCTAGAATGGGTTTGTTAGCTTTTCCAGAACTCCCATGGGGCATCTGCATTCAAATTGAATTAATCAGATCTCTATACTTACTTATTTATAACAGCATAATTAAAAGACTTTGAAGAAACAGATGAAATAGAGAGGTAGAAACCATTCACTTACTGTATTTGTCAAGTATTTTTGGTTGTTGCTTCTGAACGCCAGATCAGTCTATAAGAAGGCCTCCCTCATCTGTAATTTAATCAAAGATAAGAAGTATGACCTGGCACACATGATCGAGACTGATTGGGCCTGGAGACGGGTGTTCTTTCAGAGATGTGCCCACTTAGGTTTCAGATGTGGCATTAACCAAGAAGTCTGTGCAAGAGTGGAGAAGTGATTGTGTTCATTAAAGACATTCTGGTAGTATCCAGAGGTACTGCTCCACAGATAGGTGGATGTGGAACCCTATTTGTTAGGTTGGACTCTAGGAAACCAGTCTCCCAACTGCATAGCAGTTTCACTGCCTAAGATCTATGGCTACATTGGTGTTGAAGTTTCCCAGGCTTGTAGTCCTTGGGGACTCCAACTTTCATGCTTTCCTTGAGTCAGAAGTAGCTTGGAGTTCATGGCAGCATGAGAGCTACCAGACATTGGCCTGACTCAAGTCACTGAGGACCCAACATATGATTGAGGTCATTTTTTTTTTTAAAAAAAAATGTATAGCAATAGAAGTGTGATTTGAAATTAGGGAAGATTGCTATCATTCCTCTGTCATGAACTCCTGACTAGATGAGACAGCCCTCCTGACTAGATGAGACAGAAAACATGACTAGATGAGCTAAATCTACTTTATTGAAAGGCTACATTAACATCATCTTGAAAGTCTGAAGGTACAAATTTCTTGCCACCAGTTTTATCCATCTGATCATTTGGGAGGGGAGGGACCATCCTACGTTTATTTCCTATGTCCATTAAGAATTGCAGGCTCCTTCCTCTGATGTCTGATTGTTCACTAGACAGCATCTCTTTCTCTCACTCCTCAAGGTTGTCCACACATTCCATTACATGATCAGATCACTCTGTTGGCCCTGGAGTTTTCTGGTGCTCACTGGTCTCCATTACAGAGACTCTGGATTATTTAATAGGTCTGCCCCAAATAATTATGGATTTCAGAGGAAACGTGGGGTTTTGGTTCAGATTGCCCCTCTGCATCCTTCTCTTTTCTGGTAGATCCCCAAAATCTCCTTACCAGGGAATTAAATGGCTGAGGATATACTCAGAGCACTCCTGGAGGACAGAAAAAGAATGAAACCCACTAAGCACAAGCTAAAATTGCTATTTGGGTCTATCTTGTGCCACTAAGGGTGGCAAAACCTCAATATTTCTCTGCCTTTACAGCATCCTATAGTGTCCAACATAGCGATGCGAACTAGTAGTAAAGGTAAGTAGAACCCACCCCTGAGGAGGACCCATGTCATTATCCTGTGAAACATCATCCTCTCAAACATTTGATTTGCCGTGACCCTGTTGGCCTTTCATGAGCCCATGAAAATATAACGTGTTCCCAAGCTTGGGACTCAGGCTGCTGAAGCTTGTCAATTAGTGTTATTGAAATTTTTGAACTGAATTTATATTGATTGTTGGTTTTAGTTGACATTTTTATTTGGGCTGCCAATTTTCTATTTTTATATATGTATTGGGGGGGTTGGGGGGGGGTTAGTTGTTTTTGTAGATTTTTGAATTGTTAGCTACCCGAAACAACTTGACTGAGATGGATGTCACATAAATTGAATAAATAACAAACTAAAAGTATTTTATGTTGGTCTTAACAATTCTGGTGGTTTGCAAAATTATGAATCTTTATTCACTTCTTTTGAATATGAGGCAAAATAGAAAAGTTGCTTCAACCTGCTTGTAAAAATGAGAAAACAGCGTGACATTGGGCTACTGGCAACTTAACAATATTTTAAATAATGTTTGATGGGTTGGAGAAATGAAGGCAGGATTTATCAACTAGCAAAATCTTTTCCTCTATTTAACTGTTTTCCCCTGGTTATTTAACTTATTTATTATTATTATTATTTCATTCTTTGTCAACAGTTTTAAATAAAATTGAAAAGCTATCTTGAAAAAAATTGTACATCTGTTTGTGATTCAGAGTTTCCCCTAAACAAAACAGTGTGTCATTTGGGGACTCTGTTATGCTCAGTCTCTGGTTGGTATCCAAGCTGGCAATGTTTTCTTCTGCTGCAGAGAAAAAAAGGTGAAAGACCAAAAGAAAGTGTGAGCCCGTGAGGGTTTCAGGAGAGACTGTAAAATGTGTTTACTGCTTAGGTGGCATGGAAATGATGTTGGGTACTTCAAACTTACAATTTCCATGCTTTGGGGAGCATGACTGAAATTGTAAATACTATAAATCTTAATTCAAAAGTTTGTTTAGAAGTATGCCCTACACAGGCCTTACTGTGAATGATTGCAGTATAGATCTTATCAAAGGTGACTTACTCACTATACTTTATCTCACTATACCTTCCCTCACATGTGCTTCTAGTTCACACGTATATCAAATCATAATTGTACAACCTGAAACCACAATGATGTAGGGTCATTCCTAATCATTGTAAAGTTGATCATTCCTGAATATGTACTAGTTTGAGGGCCAGTTTCTCAGTAAGGTAGTGGTTTTGTTTTCCATTTAGATCTATATAGAACGATTTTTATATATACATTGAATGCATGTTCTGAATTATAGAATATAAAGTTGCCATTAATTAGGATAATTAGCCACTGAGTTTCTCAATTCTGCTTAAATCTACTGAGTTCTCTTTTAAGACCATTTCAGCTGGCCATTATCTTTTCTAAATACAGTATATATGTAGCTATGTTTTATATAAAGAAGTACTTCTTGAATCTCCACACATTTACTTGCAGTGGGCCATCTCTAATTCTAACTTGGTGAGAAAAGAAAACAAACTATTTCTGCTTATTTTCCATACAATACATGACTTTGTATACCTGTATTATGTTTTCTTTATACACGTTTGCTCTAAAGTTGAAGTTTTTCCTTATAAAAAAATATGATGTAGCTCCCTAATAATTTTGGTTTCCCTTTTACTTCCCTTTTTCTTTTTCTGCAATATATTTATTGCAAGCAATATGGGTAGTCCTCGACTTACAACCATTCCTTTAGCGATGTTTCAGAGTTACAATGGCACTGAAAAAAGTGATTTACAAAGGGTAATCACTCTTACAACCATCACAGCAACCCTCAGTCATGTGATCAAAATTCAGCTGCTTGGCAACTGGCAATTGACAATGGTTGCAGCATTCTGGGCTCACGTGATCACCATTCACAATCTTTCCAGCCAGCTTATGACAAGCAAAGTCAATGGGAGAACCCGGATTTGCTTAATGATTGTGTGATTCACTTAACTTCAGTGATTTGCTTGACAACTGTGGCAAAATATATATAAATATACATATATGTACAATTTGACACAGCTCACTTAACAACTTTTTACTTAACAACAGAAATAGTAATCAGGATACATCCAGTATTGAAAATGTGGCCATTATGTGGACTTATTTAAGGCTATTGTCATAGTAGTCATTTTATTTTTTATTTTTTAATAGCTAGCATTTATTCAATTAACATTTACATTGAAGTTCCCACCCTAACTTCATGATCTGTTTACTGCTCAGACATGATACATGCATATGTAGGTGGAGGGAGGGGGAGAGAGAGAGAGAGAGAGAATTTTCCTCAAGTATGCAATTATCAGGACAGTTTTATAATTATCATTTACAAAATTTCAAATATCCTAAAAACATAATACAACATTTGTAAAATCATAGCTGGCATAGATGGTATGCTGTACTAGTAAATCCGAGTAATGTGCAATTATTATTTAGTCCCTAATAAAATGAGTGCCCCAATGGGGGTTTCTTCTCTGTGAAGACTTATAGTAGATAAGCAATGTGTACATTTGACTCACAACCCAAACACATGCATGTTTTCTTAAGAGTAAATCTTGCTGATTTCAGTGAGACTCATTCAAAAGACACATATAGAATTGTAACCCAAGATAGCAAATCACAATCCTGTCCTTTGAGACCAAACTGATAATACTACAAAGAGCATTAAGCACTTTATACTTGACATAAATAGAAAGTTATCTTGTTTTCTTCATCTGAATAATTTGTTTCAGACTTTTGTAAAGCCACATTCATCCTGCTGACACAAAGTGGTTAATAGCAGTTTTCTCTTCTTAAGGAATCCCATGTATATGCATGTATGCCAATCTGTGAGGCAGAGATTCTTAAGAGAGAATCTTCAGCAATTCACCAGACTGGAATAAACAGGATTATTTTTGAGAAACCGTGTTCACTGAAGCAGTGTAACAAGATAAATTATTATAAATAAATGTATATGTTGAGACGTAAGTTAATACATAAAAAAAAAGAAGAAATGGAGATTTATATGACCCAAGTATGCTTACATATCTTCACAGACATAACTCCAATCAGCATTTCTTGTCTCAATTTTTCCTCTTAACTGGGCATCTCAAATCAAGAAGCAATCAGTGTGGCGTGAACAAAAATCCAAGCAAATGCAGAACAGAAAATGGCAGCAACGGTGAAGGTCAATATTTGGACATTTTTTCAGAACACATTATGATTCCTCACCTTCTGCCAATACCAAAATGTCTTCTTTCCAGCTGTCAAATCACAAACAGATGCCCCAAAAAAACAATATTTGCTTGAGCATTTCCTGAAATCTGTTCATATTTCAGAGCTTCCTAAAGGAATTTGTACACATTTAAAACAAATGCAACAAATAAGTTCTGCTTTCTTGTTGAAAAATAATGTTAGGATGCCTTTGGCATGCGTGGGAGTAAGATAAGATTTTATATTTCAATCCAGACTGTCTAGCAGGAAAAAACCCAGTGTTTTGCACTCTGGTGTTCTGGGTCTAATTTTCCCATGGGGCTGTTACAGAGAAATTCATGGTCTTTCCTTATCTAAAACCTAAAGTAAATTCAGACAAACTCAGACATCATCTGTACTGCAAAAGGCCCCTTTTGACTAATCACTGCTGTAGACCATTCCAATAAACGGTGGTGTTATTCATGCATGCTGTACAGCAAAAGATAGCACGTGTCTAACCTCTGATCTCTCAGCTGTCTGGAACAAACTAGACCTATGCTGACCTGCCTATATCATCACTTCCTTTCCAAAGCTGTAACAGATGAATATCTCTTCCTAAGCAAATAGCAAAAGGCCTGACCCTTCCACCACCACCTCCACCCTGAATCACTCAGTGGTTTCAGGGGCACTCCATTCTCTATTTTTACAGCTTGTTTCAAGGTCCTTTGAATTCAAAGCAGGGAAGGTGACCAGCCAAGTTAATGCTAGTAGGCACGTCATCTGATAAATCCAAGTGTGTTTATAGAGTTCTCTTAAGCAGTAGAGATTTACTTTTCCTGAAATGTTTTCAAAAGCTTTGTAAACAGTCCATTGTGAAGGTGTGCCATCGATTTTTAGCTGGGGAAGCAAAATGGGCCCATCAGAATACAGAGCAAGTTATTTCTCAGACACCATTGTATCGAAAGCAATGCAACAAGGCAGATTTATAGGACCTATGGATATGGCACAAATGTAAACTTAATAGATTATGACAGGTCTTCACCAAGATGCTAATATTTTATCAGGAGTGCAAGACAGAGAGGAGGAGAATTTAGTGCATTTATAAGCTGAATGTAGTGAATTCTTACATTTTGTGCTGTGGGGATTTAATTAAGGGCCTGACCTATAATTAACTATTCTTTATGCAAAGCAAATGGAGGGAATATTTAATCCCAGAAACAAGAATCCAGAAAGTCTGATTTCTACGTGTGTGTGTGTGTGTGTGTGTGTGTGTGTGTGTGTGTGTGTGTGTGTCCTCTAGCCAGGTTTTCCCTATGTAACCAAAGTTTTTCTGCAGCCCTAGCTCAGTAGAATCACATCCACTCGATTCTAGGCTTTTTTCTTTTCTGGTAGCCAGCAAGTTCTTCCTGCTAGGTGGGAGACTTATATAGATCTATTTCTAGCTCGTTTGCTTTCATCAGTAAGCCACACCCACATCTTATGTATCCTCCCTGTAAAGGTATAGTATCTATTTTCTTACTTCTTCGTAGGGTTTATGTGTGTTTTTCCTCTAGCCAGGTTTTCCCTATGTAACCAAGGTTTTTCTGCAGCCCTAGCTCAGTAGAATCACATCAGTAGAATCACTCGATTCTGGGCTTTTTTCTTTTCTGGTAGCCAGCAAGTTCTTCCTGCTAGGTGGGAGACTTATATAGATCTATTTCTAGCTAAAAGAAAAAAGCCCAGAATCGAGTGGATGTGATTCTACTGAGCTAGGGCTGCAGAAAAACCTTGGTTACGTAGGTTACGTAAGCCCATAGCTTCTACATGAAACAGAGCCTGAAGATGACAGGGTGTGAGCCTGTCGAAACGTTGCTTTAAGAAAAACTTTTAAAGTCACTGGTAGGATTTTAGCTGAGGTTTTAAGGGACCTTGCAGAGTGTTCTGTAAGGATTTTTAGAAGATTTTAAGCTGGGATTTTAACCAGGATTTTAAATATTTTAACCAACTTATTTATAATGACGCGGGAAAACACCCGAGATTTTAATTTTTTGCACATGCACACCCGCGAAAACTTAGGAAGACATATATATATATATATATATATATATATATATATATATATATATATGTATATATGTATATATGTATATATGTATATATGTATATATGTATATATGTATATATGTATATATGTATATATGTATATATGTATATGTATATGTATATGTATATATATATATATATATATATATATATATATATGTTTTCTCAGGTTTTCGCGGGTGTTTGTATGTAGGTCTTTGGTTATTCGGGTCTTCTCCCACGTAAAATTGGAAGTGTCTTGGCGACGTTTCGACGAAGTCTCATTCGTCATCTTCAGGCTGGTATTCTCGGCTTCGTGCTTCCAGGAGCAATGTGAGATCGCAGCTGTCTCTTCCTTTTAACTGCTAGTGGAGGTGTGAGCTGATTGGGTGGGAACTTGGCTGTGTTCTGATTGGGTGGAGGTGTGTTCTGATTGGTTAGGGGCTTGGCTGTGCTCTGATTGGCTGGGGTTGTGTTCTGTTTGGGTGGGGGCTTGGTTGTGCCCAGCTTAGTCTGAGTTGCAGGGGGATTTGAGCTGGTGAGCTGCGTTGTAGTTGTTTGGCTTCGTGTTTGTGGCCGTGCGAGCTCTTCATGGTGGGTGTCAGTCTGCTTCATGTATGGATTGGAGGGGTTTAAAGTGGCTAATGATGCAGCTGCGGTCTGGCTTCTGGTCCTTGGTCGTGGCTCATTATCAGTGTGGGTTTGAGTCTGCTTTCTGCGTGGATGTGTGGTGGTGACATCAGGTGTGGCACTCGTGAGTGTGGGTCTGGTGTCATTCGTCGTGTTAGGGACTCGTTTGTCAATAAGGGCGGGTTTCCAAATGGCTGGTAGGCGGGAGGTATCGTCTCGTTTGTTCATGCTGTGTGGGCATTTTTCTATCTCAATGGCTTCTCTGATTATTCTGTTGTTAAAGTGTTCAGTTTTGGCGATAGTTCTGGTCTTTTTAAAGTCAATATCATGTCCTGTGGCTTTAAGGTGTTGGACCAGGGAAGAAGTTGGTTCCTCTTTTCTGACTGAGTTCTTGTGTTCTTCTATGCGTGCACTTATTCGTCTGTTGGTTTGTCCGATGTATGTGGTGGAGCAGGCGGTGCATGGGATTTCATATACTCCTTGATTTTCTAACTCAATTTTGTCTTTGGGGTTCCTTAGGATGGTGGATATTTTTCGGTTTGTGCAGAATGCTGTCTTGATGTTATGTTTGTGGAGGATTTTGCTTATTCTGTCTGTGGTGCCTTTTATGTATGGGAGGAGGGCCTTGCCGTTTTCTTGTTCTCTGTCTTGGATTTTAGTGGGGGTTTCTTTTTGGATTAGGTTGGTGATCTTATTTCTTTGGAATCCATTGGATGTGAGTACGTTAGTGAGGGTGTGTAGTTCGGTTTTTAGGTGTTGTTCGTCAGCTAAGCGTTTTGTTCTGGAAATGAGTGTCTTGGCTACAGAGTTGATCTGGGCAGGGTGGTGGTGTGAGAGTGCATGCAGATAGCGGTTTGTGTGTGTTTTCTTCTGGTATATAGTGTGTCCTAGGGAGCCATTGGATTTTCTGTAGACTAAGACATCCAGGAAGGGAAGTTGGTTGTTCACTTCTGTTTCCATGGTGAACTGTATTTTGGGGTGTAGGCTGTTGAGATGTGTGAGGAAGTTGTCCAGTTTTTCTTTCCCATGTGGCCAGATTATGAAGGTGTCGTCCACATATCTGAGCCAGAGTTTGGGTTTGTGATCGGATTTTTCTAGAGCTTGGGTTTCAAAGTATTCCATATAGAGGTTGGCAATGACAGGTGAGAGGGGTGATCCCATGGGTGCTCCTTCTGTTTGTTTGTATTTCTGTCCATTATAGATGAAGTATGTGTTGGATAGGCAGTGGTTGGTCAGATCTAAGATGTGCTTGGGGGGTTATATTTGTTTTGGATAACTGTCAAGGCTTCTTTGATTGGTACTTGGGTGAAGAGGGATATGACATCAAAGCTCACGAGTAGGTCACTGGGCTGTAAGTTTTGTTGCTTTATGATGTCTATGAACTGGAATGAGTTTTTTACGTATGAGGTGATGGATTCTGCATAGGGCTGCAGTTGTTTGGCGAGAAATTTGGCTAGGTTTTGTAGAGGTGAGCCTATGGAGCTGACTATGGGTCTAAGTGGGGTTCCTTCTTTGTGTATCTTGGGGAGACCATAAAGCTTAGGGCATCTGGATGATTTCTCTCTGGGTATGATTCTTTGCTGAATCTCTTCGCTGATGGGGGAGGCTTTTATTTTGGATCTGGTGGTTTTTTCCAGGTAGGTGGTGGGGTCTGTGTTTAGGGGTTTGTATATGGAGTCTTGGAGTAGGTTGGTTAATTTGGTTTGGTAGTCAGATGTGTTCATAACCACCGTGGCATTGCCCTTGTCTGCTGGTAGGATTATTATGCTGGTGTCTTCTTTCAGGTTAAGTAGTGCTGTCTGTTCCTCTTTGGGTAAGTTACTTTTGGGTGGCTTGCTGGTGCAGAGGATATTGGTGATTTCGAGTCTGATTCTGTTTGCATCGTCGGGGTTGATTTTGGTCAGGCTGGTTTCAACTCCGCATATAATGGTTTCAGTGGGGATGCTTTTGGGAGCGACTGCAAAGTTGAATCCTTTGGAAAGGACATTGGTTTCGGCTTTGGTGAGGATCCTATCTGAGATGTTATGCACTGTTTGTTTCATGTGTGGCTGTGAGGGTGGAGGGGATTGTTTCTGGCGTTCTTGTAGTCTTCGGAGTTTGTTGGTGTGTGTGTCTGTCTTGAGGGTGGTCTGTGTTTCGGCTCTCCAGATGGCAAGTTGTTTGGATTTGTCCCAAAGTGCGGGGTGGATCTTGTTGCTGAGTTTGAGGTGAAGTGTGAGGAGATCTTTGTTGATTCGGTCTAGGAGGAATCTTTTTCTGTGGAGTTCATTTCTGATTAGGGCTAGTTCTGTTCTTTTCAGAATGCGTTTGGTGGCTGCAGAGTTGAAGTGGAATTTCAGTTGGAAGCCTGTGGGGATTAAATTTTGATCTCGGCAGTTGCGTAGGAATGCAAGGTCACATAAAATGGAAGCTCTTTGGACTTCGAGTTTTTCATAGGTCCTGGTCAGATGGTGGATTTCCTCCCCGTAGAGGTGGGATATTTGTTTTCTCAGGTTTTCGCGGGTGTTTGTATGTAGGTCTTTGGTTATTCGGGTCTTCTCCCACGTAAAATTGGAAGTGTCTTGGCGACGTTTCGACGAAGTCTCATTCGTCATCTTCAGGCTGGTGTTCTCGGCTTCGTGCTTCCAGGAGCAATGTGAGATCGCAGCTGTCTCTTCCTTTTAACTGCTAGTGGAGGTATGAGCTGATTGGGTGGGAACTTGGCTGTGTTCTGATTGGGTGGAGGTGTGTTCTGATTGGTTAGGGGCTTGGCTGTGCTCTGATTGGCTGGGGTTGTGTTCTGTTTGGGTGGGGGCTTGGTTGTGCCCAGCTTAGTCTGAGTTGCAGGGGGATTTGAAACCCGCCCTTATTGACAAACGAGTCCCTAACACGACGAATGACACCAGACCCACACTCACGAGTGCCACACCTGATGTCACCACCACACATCCACGCAGAAAGCAGACTCAAACCCACACTGATAATGAGCCACGACCAAGGACCAGAAGCCAGACCGCAGCTGCATCATTAGCCACTTTAAACCCCTCCAATCCATACATGAAGCAGACTGACACCCACCATGAAGAGCTCGCACGGCCACAAACACGAAGCCAAACAACTACAACGCAGCTCACCAGCTCAAATCCCCCTGCAACTCAGACTAAGCTGGGCACAACCAAGCCCCCACCCAAACAGAACACAACCCCAGCCAATCAGAGCACAGCCAAGCCCCTAACCAATCAGAACACACCTCCACCCAATCAGAACACAGCCAAGTTCCCACCCAATCAGCTCACACCTCCACTAGCAGTTAAAAGGAAGAGACAGCTGCGATCTCACATTGCTCCTGGAAGCACGAAGCCGAGAACACCAGCCTGAAGATGACGAATGAGACTTCGTCGAAACGTCGCCAAGACACTTCCAATTTTACGTGGGAGAAGACCCGAATAACCAAAGACCTACATATATATATATATATATATATATATATATATATATGGTAGAAGGGAGGCTAATTGTACAACATAATTTTTTCAGTAAGTATTTTACTTAGAATATATACTCTAAGGTAGCAAATATCAGCTCAGAGGCTTATCTCTCTTATTAAGAGAAAGAACAGTCTGCATCTGTTCATTGTCTAGATAAAGTATTCTTTTTTTTTTTTGCCACTATGAGAATTAACCCTCATAACCCTCAAGAGAGCTATGCCAACCAGCCAACTAAGTGGCTATTAATGACCCTTTCAACTGATAACAAAGGTACATGACATGCTGCTCACTGGAAATGTAGGTAACTATAAATGGATCATTTGTGTGTTTATGCTATTTAGTTTAGAACTGATGTATGAACAGCTTCTATCTATACATGCATGCATGCATATAAAGCCTCACATATGCATGTACTGTATCTTTGATTGACTTCCCATCCCACTTGGCTTGAAGAACCCAAAGCTCCTTCTATCCCCAACACTCGCTTTAGACATCTCTATCAAAATTTCTCCTATCTGCCACTTCTTTTCTTGATGAGTACACTTAATTGCTCTGGTTTCTAAATCCTGAATTAGAAGTCTCCCCACCATGCGGTTATTTATTTTATTTTTATTTTATATTGGATTTCTATACCGCCCTTCTCCCTGAGGACTCAGGTACAGCCAGATTAAAAAACATGCAGAACAAATATTAAAAACAATTAAAAGATATATAAATTTGGCCCAATTAAAACTCATTACCAATTAAAAACGTTTAAAACATTTAAAAAACAGTTAAAAATTTCATCTTAAGCCAGCCCGGCTTGTTTAAATAAATGGGTTTTAAGGGCGCGACGGAAGGCACTGAGGTCTTGGATTCTCCGTATCTCTGGGGGGAGCTGATTCCAGAGGGTAGGTGCCCCCACAGAGAAGGCTCTCCCCCTGGGGGTCACCAGCCTACATTGTCTGGCTGATGGCACCCCGAGGGGGCCCTCTCTGTGGGAGCGCACGGGTCGATGGGAGGTCGTTGGTAGCAGCAGGCGGTCTCGAAGATAGCTAGGCCCTATGCCATGGAGCGCTTTAAAGGTGATAACCAACACCTTGAAGCGCACCCGGAAGACAACTGGGAGCCAGTGCAGCTCGTGCAGGAGCGGTGTTACATGGGAGCGCCATGCTGCTCCCGTCACTACCCGCGCTGCTGCGTTCTGGACCAGCTGGAGCCTCCGGGTGCTCCTCAAGGGGAGCCCCATGTAGAGAGCGTTGCAATAGTCAAGGCGAGAGGTGACGAGGGCGTGAGTGACTGTGCACAGGGAATCCCGATCAAGAAAGGGCCGCAACTGGCGAATCAGGCGAACCTGACAAAAGGTCCCCCTGGTTACAGCCGTCAGATGTTCCTCCAAGGACAGCTGCATATCCAGGAGGACTCCCAGATTGCGAGCCCTCTCTGTGGGGGCCAATGACTCGCCCCCAATAGTCAGTGATGGAGTCAACTGACTATATCGGGATGCCGGGAGCCACAGCCACTCAGTCTTGGAAGGGTTGAGCCTGAGCCTGTTCCTCCCCATCCAGATCCGTACAGCCTCCAGGCACTGGGACATCACTTCAAGGGCATCGTTGGGGTGGCCTGGGGTGGAGATGTACAGCTGGGTGTCATCAGCGTACTGGTGGTATCTCACCCCAAAGCCACGGATGATCTCACCCAGCGGCTTCACATAAATGTTGAACAGGAGAGGCGAGAGGACCGATCCCTGCGGCACTCCACAAATGAGAGGCCTCGAGGTTGACCTCTGCCCCCCTGCCAACACAAACTGCGACCGGTCGGAGAGAAAGGAGGAGAACCACCGCAACACGGTGCCTCCCACCCCCAACTCTTCCAGCCGGTGCAGCATGATACCATGGTCGATGGTATCAAAAGCCGCTGAGAGGTCTAACAGGACCAGAACAGAGGAACAACCCCTGTCCCGAGCCCTCCAGAGATCATCAACCAACGCGACCAATGCCGTTTCTGTGCTGTGCCCAGACCTGAAACCCGACTGGAACGGATCCAGATAAGATGTTTCCTCCAGGAATTGCGGAAACTGTCGTGCGACCACACTCTCAACAACCTTCGCCATAAAGCGAAGGTTGGAGACAGGACGATAGTTGGCCAATATTGCCGGATCCAGGGACGGCTTCTTGAGGAGAGGCCTCACCACCGCCTCTTTCAAGGCGGTGGGGAAGTAACCCTCACTCAACGAAGCGTTGATAACACCCTGAAGCCAGCCTCATGTAACCTCCTGGGAAGCCAGTACCAACCAGGAGGGACACGGGTCCAGTAAACATGTGGCCGCACTAAGTCTCCCCAAAATCCTGTCCACATCATCAGGAGTCACAGCATCAAACGCCCCCCAGATAACATTCTCAAGACTATTCCTCGTCACCCTGCCCTGATCTACCCAGTCAGAGTCCAAATCCCCCCGGATCTGGGCGATTTTGTCATACAGGTATTGTCCGAAATCCTCCGCCCTGCCTTCTAAGGGATCCTCCCACACTCCCGGATGGAGCAGGGCGCGGGTCACCCTAAACAGGGCGGCCGGACGATTCCCTGATGACGCAATAGAGGCGGAAAAGTAGTTAGACTTTGCCGTCTCTATCGCCACTAGGTAGGCCTTAATATGCTACCTTACCAGTGTTCGATCAGATTCAGCGAGACTGGCCCTCCAACCGCTCTCCAGGCGTCTTTTCCGGCGCTTCATTTCCCTCAGCTCCTCAGTAAACCAAGGAGCCGCACGGGATCGGCATCGGGTCAGAGGCCGCAAAGGCACAACTCGGTCCAAGGCCCCACCAGCCACCCGATCCCAGGCGGCTACCAGGTCCTCGGCTGAGTCATGTGCTAGATCCTCAGGAAATGGCCCAAGCTCCGTCTGGAACCTATCAGGATCCATCAGGCGCCTGGGGCGGATCCATCTAATTGGATCCGCCTCCCTGCGGCGAGGGGTCGCGGTTCGAAGATCTAGGCGAAGGAGTGAGTGGTCAGACCATGACAAGGGTTCCATGTCTATATCCCCTATAACAAGACCACTCAACCACTGGCCAGAGACAAAAATCAGATCCAGAGTGTGACCTCCCCTGTGAGTAGGGCCATGAACTAACTGGGTCAGGTCCATGGCCGTCATGGAAGCCATGAACTCCCGAGCCACCTCAGACGTTTCACCGACGGATGGCAAGTTGAAATCACCCATGACTAAAAGCCTGGGTGTATCTACTGCCACCGTGGCTATCACGTCGAGTAGCTCAGGTAGGGCTGTTGCCACGCGGCAGGGAGCCAGGTACGTAAGCAACAAGCCCATCTGAACCCCACGGCCCCACCTCACAAGGAGGGACTCACATCCGGCTATCTGAGGCACAGTGGTCTCCCTCGGACCCAGATCCTCGTTAATAATAACCGCCACCCCCCCCGCCCCTCCCCTGAGCCCTCGGCTGATGGAATGCTCTGAGCCTGGTGGGCACATTTCAACCAGAGGGACGCCACCCTCCGGGCCCAACCAGGTCTCCGTAATACCCGCCAGGTCCGCTCCTCCCTCTTGTATAAGATCGTGGATGAGGGGGGCCTTATTGACCACGGACCTGGCATTGCACAGCATCAGCTGAAGGCCCAGCTCCTGAGTATCTAAGCCACCTAGTATCCGAGCAGAGCCTTGGGGACCGGGGCAAGCAATTGCTCTCAGACAGCAAGTGCGAGCCCCCAGCACCTGATGTGGTCCCCAGCTCCCGCCATATCTGCCCCTCCCATTCACCGTGCCGATGGTACAGCCCTCATAGATATCGTCCCCCATCCCTTTCCCAATCCCTCGTCCGGTGCCCCCCGAATCGTTACCCTGTGCCGGGCACGGCTCTGACCCTGGTGGATTTCCCCCCAATCCGCCCTAGTCGTCTTCCCAATATCTTTAAAAGAATAATTACAACCCCCTCCCCCAGAACCCCTTAAAATCTTTAAAAATTTCCCTAAAAAGCCCCATAAATTCTTCCTTGCTCCATGCCATCTCTCCGGACTCCAAAGTCCGTCATCGAGATAGGCCCTCGATAATGTGGGGGGCCAAATCTGCGAGAGGGGAGAATCTCGCAGGGCGAGGAGTTCCGACACCGAGTACATATAGCTATCAGGGGAAACAGTCCAAGGGTGGGGGACCACTGATGTTATAAGTGTAGGGAAAATTCCAGTCCATGGTCAGGCTGCCAAGCTCCACTGTCCTCTCACGACAGTGGCTAAGGAGGTGCATATCATTCGACCCCGAAAGTTTCCAGGGTGGCCGTCTCTCACCAGGCCAATCCATGGAGACTTTGAAAGAAAGCTCAAGGGTGAGGATAGCCATATTCCGCCTCCTCGGCCCCATATCCATAGAACCAGTATCCCTCCTGGGATTAGCAGCATCAGGGAATCCAATATCCAGCTCAAAGGAGGTTTAAGTTCGTAGATGTTCGTCAGAGAAGTTCTACATGGTAGGGAATCCAGACAGGCCAGATGGAAATGGGAAAAAATTAGGAGTAGTTCAGCAGGCCAAGATGGATGGGAAGCTATGATCGTAGTAGGCCAAAAGGCCAAAACTCAGTCTGAAGGAAGGAGGGGGGGGATTCAAACCGCATGAGTTTGTAGTTACATGCAGTTCCTTTAGTCCCTTGTTTCTCAGCTCTTGGAATCATCTTACTTCTATGTCTCACCACAAATATATTGGGTTATGCATCAGAAAAATCATTAGCTGTCTAAAATTTTAATGAAAAAAGGAAAATATTATATGGCCTCTAGATGGATGTAGTTTGCAGCTTCAGTGTGCATTGTTCACACTTCTTTTCAGTTCACAGTGTAGCTTCCAAGTATCTGTTGCTGTATCCATAGGAGATACAAAAAATATTTAACTTTTTACTGCTGACATAAATGCAAGCCTGGGAAAATTCGAACATACTACACAAAGCAAGCTGCCTTTGCTTCCATCTAGATCTCTTGATCTCAATTTTCAGCATTCAATGGTCATGGTGACTGGGAAATTCAGGAACCTGAAATCTAAGGATGTTTGAGAAGGGTTGCAAGGAAGAAGGAGACATTTGAGATCAATCTAAGGGTAATCAGGAGATTTTATCATTATCTTTCCCACTGTCCTTACATAATCAGACTGAGGATGTAATTTTCAGTGCAAAATGGTATCCAGTGCTATAAACGATTATCTTTAGATACGATAGTACCACTATCCTAGATGATACTGTAATCCTTTGATGACCTGCAGAAACTTAAATATTTGTTCTGAAAAACCAAATTCCAAGGAGCATTGTCATTGCATTATTTGTCATGGCTGTAAAAGAAGACTGGCTCAAAAGCTGATTATAAATCTTGGACTATTGTTATTTCTGCTTATTAAAAGATGAAACACAGTTTCACGATTCATACATAAAGAGTGATTTATAAGTTACTGAAACAGTTCTGGCTCCAGGGATTGTTTTGTGGGCTCTAAAATTTTGTCATGATCTCTCACCTCATAAAGAATTTTCTTTCCTCTCTTTAACATGAGTAAATAGTGCAGCTGTTACAGGCCTTCTTAATACTTTAATACCTCCTCCACAATCTTGTATTAATTATATGTATAAAGAGAAGGAGGATGGGTTCTCTGTTTCACCAGTGGCTACCTACAGTATGTTGTGAGAGAGAAACAGATAACCTTTTCCTTATTTGGAAAAGAAGAATATGGAATGAAAGCTTCAATTATAAATTAAAATCAGGAAAAAGGATAATCATTTCATATGAGAAACCAGAGCAAGTCACTGCTCCAAAGATAATCAAACACAGTGTACTTCTTCCCATCTCTGCTCTCTCATTTCTTCTCCTACAAGTGTCCCTTGATATTTGGAGATTACATATTTTGAAACTTTATTTCTTCATGATTATGAGATAGATGTTTGATTTTTCAATAAAACTCACTCTCTTGGTTTATTTGCACTTTATGAGAATAACTTCAATGCAGGTCAGTGGTGAGAAATATAATGTTTTACACTTAGATAAGAAAGGTTAGATGCCCAGATACAAGAAAGGTGGTACCAGGCTTGGCAGTACTACTTGTGAGAAGGGTTTGGGCATTTTGGTAGACTATGGATTAAGCATGAGTCAGCAGTATCCTGAAACTGCCAAAGGGCCAAATCAGCCTTGGGCTGCATCAACAGAGATATGGTGTCAAGATAAACAGAAGACATAGTTCCATTCTATACTGTACTGCACAAAGCACACTTGGAATACTGTGTTCAGTTCTGATTGCCACACTACAAGGATACTGAGGAAGTGGAAAGAGCAAAGAGAAGATTGACAAAGGTGGTGAGGCGTTTGAAAGCTAAATCCTTGAAGAACAGTTAAAGAAACTGCATGTTTAACTTAAAGAAAAGGCTAAGGGGAGAATAGCCCTCTTCCAAAACCTCAAGGGTTGTCAGAAGGGAAAAGTGTGGATTTATTTGCCCTAGATCCTGAGGGTAAAACAAGACAAGCATAGGTTTTACAGATGAACATCTACATTTGAAATAATGAGGAAATTCCTGATCATGAAAACTATTCGCTAATGAAATAGTCTGTCTCATGAAGTGAGGCTAAAAGTCCTCCAGGATTCTTTCCTGCTATGAGTCTAAGTAAGAGGGGAAAGTATAAAGATAATAAAAGTCATTCCCAATTAGTGGAAATGTCAGAGTTTAGATGCCAGCAGATGTACAACTACTTACACTTGGGTTGAAGATGTCTTCTCCTTCCTTTGGACAAACAAATTCTCAACCATGCCTATAATGCTGATAACTATATTTTTCAGACATAAGTATGGTATACTTTTATTATCATTGTACATCATGTATACAACAAAATTGGTTTTAGCCTCACTAGTGCAATCCATGACAAAAAATACAAACAAATAGTATAAAGAATAATCCCTATGCAAGTAATTGGGGGTGGGGGGAGAGAAAAAGAAAGAAGAAGAAAAACTATTATATTATATTAACGATTATAATATAATTATAACTCTATTAACTATTATATAATATAATATATTATATTAGTATTATATTAACAAAAGTATGGTATCTTTAACACAATCAAACAACAACGTATTGTTCCTAGGTCCTAGGTCTTTGGGATGGACTTGCTAGATATATAAAATGCCCAATCCAATCTAAATATCTCACCTCCACTGTCCTCACTTCAGATAGCACCACACCATAGCAACCTCAAGGAATAACTGGAACAGACCTTCATATCAGAGCACATGGACAGACTGGCCACTACCATCATGAGTACTTCCCAGAGACATGCCAGAAAAAGAAAAACCGAACTCCAAACTAAATTCCTAAAATTCAACCCCAAAATCAAAGAGTGAATGAATACACTGATGGTGTTACCTAGTTTGGGTAATGAAATATCTGCAAGAAAAAAAACTAAGATCCGAGAGCACCAAGGACCCCCTCATTTCAACTCTGAGCTACAAATAATCTCCTTTATTTGTTTAAACATCTGGCTGAGTGTGTGACCAATTATAATAGTTCATTGAGTGTATATGTTGCCTGACTCCCAACAACCTTAGGTGGTTTACGAATTATTTAAAACATTAAAAATATTAAAAATTAATCTTCATGAACTATAATTCTTAATTATTTTATAAATCAAAGCCTAGTTGATTAACCCATCAACGTTTGTCAAGACAGGATAATCATTTTCAATGTCCTGTAGAATTCTGGACATTCATGGGATATATACACTTTTTGTCCTTCAGAATTGCATAGGTAAGAGGCATCATAGCTGATTGGTTCTTATATTAAAATGGCCATATAAATGTTAGACTCTACATACTATCTTTGCCACACACAAGCACATTCATTGCATATGGTTTCTAAATAGCATTAACTACAGAACTCCTTCCATGAACTCCAATCCTTTTTATCAACCAGCATCTATAAAAAGTACCTTTGGAGCCTTACTAAATAAATACCATGTATTAATGAATGTTTGGGTCACAGCTGAAGGTCACTTTGCCCCATGTTCCTGCTCAGCTGTGTCTGAAAGTTTTGGCTAGACTCACTTTACACCTCAGTCCTGTGGATTGATGAGACTGTAGACATTGTTATCCAAGATAATCCCTTTTCCTACATCATAAACATGCCAGGAAGGGAGTGTTGCACCCAGGGATTGCCACCAATCCCTTGTTGTATAAGTTGTCAGGCCTGTTGTCACTCCATGAGTAGTCGAAATAAATATGCTGTAAGAAAAATGGATAATTGCCATGAGGAGCAACAACAAAAATAGAGCAGCTACCAAACACACCATTGTGAGCAACCTAATAACAAAGTGGGGAGATTTAAAGAAAGTGATTGGTTTCCAACTGCTTAAATATCTTAATGCAAGATGAAGAGGGAAAAGCACTATAATTCACTAGTTGAAGAAAACTTACAATGGTACGAGGGTCGTTCATGGCAGTGGTGAAATTCAAATTGTTTTACTACTGGTTCTGTGGGCGTGGCTTGGTGGGTATGGTGTGGCTTGATGGGCATGGTTTGGTGGGCGTGGCAGGGGAAGGATACTGCAAAATCTCCATTTCCACCTCACTCAAGGGGAAGGATATTGCAAAATATCCATTCCCACCCCACTCTGGGGCCAGCCAGAGATGGTATTTGCCGGTTCTCCAAACTAGTCAAATTTTCTGCTACCAGTTCTCCAGATCCTGTCAGAACCTGCTGAATTTTACTCCTGGTGTCTGGTATAAAAAAGAATTCTGATCAAGTAGCCCGTAAGCTTTCCAAAGCTTTCCAGATCTGAAGATCCTGAAGGTTTTTCCTTGAATAAAACTGCCATTCAAAAGATTTAAATGATGATAGAGCACATTTTTCAAAATAATAGATCCTATTTTTTTCTAGCTGATTAACAATGAAATGGGCAGGGATGTCAACAATTTCACTATACTGGACCCAAAATAACCCATAGTAATATAATAAAAGAATGTCCTGTTACTTTTACTCTGCTTTTTACAGAATGATGATCTTTATAATGCCCCACCACAAGAAAAACATGTTAATAAATGTTTCAGGAAAAACTTATAAATCTGAAAGACAGATAAGGAAGTGAGGTCACCAAAACAGCACAGTGAAATGTGCCCCACAGGCTTAACTGGACATATTTTACATTACTTATCAATATACAGCCCTTGCTTGATTTCATGGATTTAAATTTATTCAAGGAGTTGCACAGAGAGCCATAAAGGAATTGCTGAGTTTTCTTATGATATTCCCCACTTAAAGTATCAGACACTCTTCTTCTTATCTTCTTGTTAATAATCAGTGAGTCTCTTTGTTTTAATTTCAGGGCTCCAAAAGGTCCAAAGTTCTGTTTAACCAAGATGCATGCATTAAACCCTTCATAGATACTCCTATTATCTTTTGCTAAGGGCTGATGCAGCTGAGATAACTTCTCCAGTACCAGCAGCAAAGAGATTATTCTACTTTGGAGAGATGCCCCAAATGAAATTTAAAATCTACAATCCTGACTCAGTCATTATAGGTCCATTTACCTTGCTATTTTTATTTATTTTAATTTTTTGCAGTTTTATATATCTAATTTTAAAGGCTAGTTATGTAACAATCTCACGAGACATTTCTTTGCAATCAATTAGGAAAAACCGTAAAATAAAATATATAATGCGTATACAAGATAAAAATGGGAAAACAAATGTGAAAAAAATGTGCCGCATGCAAAAAGACCATCTGATCATTGTGAGTATATGTGCTCCAGAAACCCAGAAGAGGAACAGGTGACACCACACTTGCCAGGCGACATTGCTCCATGTGCCACTTTGGACACACGTGCCATAGGTTCGCCATCATGGGGTTAGAATGTAGTATTGCAGGCTGATTCTGCCCACTGCCAGGAGTTCGATCCTGACCAGCTCAAGGTTGACTCAGTTTTCCATCCTTACAAGATTAGTGAAATGAGGCCCCAGACTGCTGATGTAACTGCTCAGATAGTGCTGTAAAGCACTATGGAGTGGCATGTAAGACTAAATGCTATTGCTATTGCTAGTGATTTCACCAGGAATTATTTTAAATCCCATATTCATATATAGAAATACGGTCCTACTTTTGAATAGATATGAAGACGACTAAACATACAATGCAGTGCTATTTTGTTGCACTTTCTTAATAGTAAGACCCATTGTGATCAACAGACTTCAAGCAACCTTTGTTTATCGCAGTGAGCCTTCCTTTTGTCACCTCGCTGACTCCCACTGAAATTAGCAGAGCAAGGAAAATAACAAGGTTTAACTTTGGAGAAAATGTGCTTCTGACATTTCTTCACCCATACCAGTAATAACTTGAATGAGAAAAGTGCATATATGAATGCTAAAGTAATCCTGCAAGCATTTCTGGTATGAATAAGTTTTTATCTCACTCATTTACTCAAAGATAATCAAGGGTTATATACTGAATGGTTCTGATGAAAGCAGTGAGTTGGGCCAAATCAAAAGCGGCTGGAGAATATCCCATTTTTCTTCAATATATTGTCTGTCTTCTCCACCATCCCTTCCTTGTTTATCTCTGAAACAGTCCACAAGGACAAGATAGATAGCTTTTACAAAAGATCTTTTCAAAAGAGGTTGAGGGCTACATGGAATTAAGCCAAAGATCTATGCAATGTAATTTCTGATATGAACTATTGATACAGCTGCAACTTTCAGGAGCACAGACACTTAGCACTTATCATGTTACCATGACTTTTCCATGTCCTGATGATATACTTGGAAAGTTTACATTATATGAGCATAGGTGGCCTTTCCTCACCTTGATGATGTCAAAATGATGAAGTACGTATTGCAATACTGCAACACTGTTTCTGCCTTTTTGCACTTGTGACACATGTGGGTTGCATGTAAGTAGGTAAGATGTGGTGTTTCTATCATCACATTGCATTGTATGTTTCATCACTTGACTTTCATTGTATCCCATGAACTATGGGAAAGAATTATATGGGTTGCTTGATTTTAGCCAGGGATCCTCTGGCCTAAACAAGTCAGATCTTCTAGATAGCTAAGAAAAGATTTGAGGATTAGACGAGAATCGTTAAGAAACAGCATAAGAAAGTCAAAACTGGTTGTGAACAAACTAAGTATAGGTTGGGGTAAAACCTAATTAATTAGAAAGGGATAATTCAGAGGAAAGGGGGAGGAAGTAAATAGCGCTTGTATTAGTAAGATAATGCATCTCATATGCTAAATTGCGTTTTTTGCATGATTACATCATGAAATATGTATCTTCATTTTGATGTCATCGTGCTTATTATGGCTGCTGCTGAGATGATGTCATGAAGATTTCACTATGGTTTCATTTACATTTCAATAAAATATTCCTGTTACCTTATATTTCTAATGCAGATATTGTGAATAAAGAGACATGCTTGTATTAAAATCATTTAATAGTAGAGGTAAGGCTTTTCGTAAGACTTCTTAGTTCACAGCTCATTCTAAAGCTGCAACCTTCTGCTCATATAGTTGTGCATAAATTCCAACAAATCCCCCAGGATTTATTTCTGAGTTTATGGGACTGTGCTTTTAGTGACACTCTGTTTGGCATCAAAATACTCCAGGTTCAAATTCACCCTCAGCAGCTCACTGGATTATTTGAGACAAGTCACTCTTTCTCCTTCCCACACACTTTCCAGTATTGTTGCTGTAGGTGAAAATGGAAGGAAGAAGTACTATGTATACTGACTTGGGTTTAAAGAAAAAGGGGTATATAGATCTAATTAGTAAATAAATAATGAATAAGATCCAGTCTGAGTAAATATGTAGATAACAAAAATTATCCAAAGTGGTTCATGTTTTGTTGATTCCAATTTTATATGGGGCTCCCCTTGAGGAGCACGCGGAGGCTCCAACTGGCACAGAGTCCGGCCGCACGGGTGGTTATGGGAGCAACATGGCGCTCCCGTGTAACACCTCTCCTGCGCGAGCTGCACTGGCTCCCGGTGGTCTTCCGTGTGCGCTTCAAGGTTTTGGTTACCACCTTTAAAGCGCTCCATGGCTTAGGACCTGGTTATTTACGGGACCGCCTACTACCACAAATAGCCTCCCACTGGCCGGTACACTCTCATAGAGAGGGTCTCCTCCGGGTGCCATCAGCCAAGCAGTGTCGACTGGCGGCCCCCAGGAAGAGGGCCTTCTCTGTGGGGGCACCCACTATCTGGAACGAGCTCCCCCCAGAGATACGGATGATCCCGGATCTGCGCACCTTCCGCCGTGCTCTTAAGACCCTTTTATTCCAGCAAGCCGGCCTGGCCTAATTTTTCTCCCCTTTCTTTTAAATTTTAAATTTTAAATTGAAATTTTAATTTGTTTTAAATTTATTGGGATTTTAATTGTTGTGGGCCAATATTATTTAATTGGTTTTAAATTGTTTTTAACTTTTGTATTTCTGTATTTTATCTTGTGCCTGTTCACCGCCCTGAGTCCTTCAGGAGTAGGGCGGTATACAAATTTAATAAAACATAAAACAAACAAAACATATGATTAAATAAAAATCTATGGAAGAGAGAGGAAGAAAAACAATCTAATCCAGGGGTGTCCAACTCGCGGCCCGTGGGCCAGATGCACTGGTCATGCCCACCCCCAGTTTAGTGAAGGGGATGAAAGTCTTGACAACGACATGACGATGCAAGTTTGACACCCCTGGTCTAATCCATTAGAAACATTTTCAGCAACTGTCTAAAAAAAATCATGAACTATATCAAGCAATAACTGTGTTTAATGCAATGATTAAGAGGAGATAAACTATTTGTGACTCAGAATTACTCAGTGATACATCTGTGTATATCTGATTTTTATTTTAGGTTAAATACCTCTGCATTCTATATTTAATTTCTGATGGCTGTCAGAGCTGTTCTTCCAAATGTCAGGCTTTCAAAGTCAAATATAAGCACATAGGAACATGGAGAGTTATATAACTGAAAACGCAAGCGTGTGGAGATTTTAAATAATATGTGGTATTAGGTGGAAAAGGTTTGTAAGCAAGAAATGGAGTTAACATCCTTCTTTTCTCATTAAAAACTTGAAACAAAGCTATTGATGCTGGTAAAAGGAGACATTTTCTATCCCCCACCCTTGTCAGTAACAAGGACTCATGCCTTATGATGCCCAATTTTTTTCTATGTTCAATTTTAAATTTAATTGACATTCAATTCTTTTGAATGGAATTAAGTTAATTAAATTATTTTATAGAAGAAAAATACTTTGACTTGAATTTTGATCTGCCTTCAACTCTAAATTTGATCCACATCGGCTTTTGTAAGTACAGGAATCAACAAGAAGTTGCATGGAAGTAGAGTAAGATGATAATACAGTATATTCCTCCTGTAAATAGAAGACATAGGCTTTTATAATATTTGCAAGTATTAATATTCATAGATGATAATATAGATTAATTAATGTAATCTAAACAGAAGTGCAATGCATTTAACCAGAGTAAAGAAAACTGTAACCAGATGACCTTTATGCCTGCTCATTCTACTAGGCAGGTGAATTATTATTCCATTAAAGGATATGTTGTAATTGACTCAGCAATTAATAAGTTAATATTAGGGATTTCTCCTAAGGAAGACATTCCTTGCTAATTTTGATTTATTGGTGCCCTTCAGACTATGATCATAAAAGAGTCTCCTTTAAAGATTTTGAGGCTTCAGAAGTTGCTTCCTCTTTGAGTGAACCATGGACATTACAAAGTATTAGCATTGAATGAATGACTCTAAATAGATGACCTTTCTTGGTATTTCTGAAGATGACATTAGTGAGGCTGAGACTGCACTTTCTAAAAGGTGTACTATTCCTGCTGCCATGACTTTTCCCATAGGTGATGCCTCTTGCAGAGTCATTAATTTGCTAATGTGAATAAGAGATTATTGACTTTTGATGGCAAGGACTATCCTCAGCTACTCATAATAATGGGTTAGGCAAGTGATCTCTGGCCTCATAACATTCATTATGTCTAGTTTTTATTAGTAGCATTTCATTTTTGTAATTATAAGTACAGATTATGTATATATATATACATACATACATACACACACACACACACACACAAGAATTGCACTGTTTTTTAAAAAGGAGTGTAGATAATGATGACTCAGCTAATATGAAAGCATACATTCATCATCAGAGTATCGTAATAACCTTTAAATAGAAGTCAGAATATCATAATAACCATTAAATGGAAGTCATGTAGAAATGCATGACCATCATCTCTAAATCAGAGTATATGACTATTTTGAGAAGCAGGGAATACAAGAATCGCACCTCTTCTTCCTTGTTTCTCTCAGTATAAGAGCTCCATAATAGAATATGGATGGCTATATTGGATTGAGACAGGCAGACTCTGTCCCAAGCCCCTGCTAAATCATGGAACTCTACTCTCTTTTTTGGAGCTTTTTTAAAAAAACATTTTTGATTTGTTTTAGCCTTAATCATTTTGTTTTAATGATGATCCTATATTGGAGAGAGGTAGCCTAATAAGAATGGTACATATGTGTTGCCTGGGGGTGTAGAATGAAGTAATCAGGAAGGATGCATATGTTGCTTAAGAATATGTACACTTCTGCCATCTCTTCATGTTGTCTCTCTGTTTTTGTGAGTACACGGGAGGATGGGTGGAAGGTGGCCTTTTTTGCACCATCCCTCTCCCCTCTTTGTATCACCCTGGGGGGGGGACTCTGCCTTTGCAGAAACGGGGTGGGCGGTTTGTATGGAGGATTGGTGGGGGGAATGTGCAGCCCTCCATGATGGAGACCAGAGCAAGAGAAGTCTCTGAGATTTGCTTGGGAAGTCAAGCCAGATGGTGGAAGGAAACTCAAAGTGTTGGGGCCAGAATGGGCAGAATGTGCTTCGAATGTGCAGCTCCTGGCTCTAACAGTGAGTTACGTATGTGACAGCAAGTTGACCATGCCCACCAGGTCACATGACCACCAAGCCACACCCACCAAGCCACGCCCACAGAACCAGTAGCAACAATTTTTATATTTCACCACTGGGAAGAAGCTATGCTGGCCCATGGCAAACAAACTTACTAACTCTCATGATCCAGGCAGTTCAAATTATTAGAAAGATTTATTGCAACCCTATGCTCTCTACAAGAATCTGAAGTACTAATGGTCCAAGCAAGTTAGATAAGAATCAAAGAAATTCAAGAATAGAATAGAATAGAATGGAATGGAATGGAATGGAATAGAATAGAATAGAATAGAATAGAATAGAATAGAATAGAATAGAATAGAATAGAATAGAATAGAATAGAATAGAATAGAATAGAATAGAATAGAATTCTTTATTGGCCAAGTGTGATTGGACACACAAGGAATTTGTCTTGGTGCATATGCTCTCAGTGTACATAAAAGAAAAGATACATTCATCAAGATCATAAGATACAACACTTAAAGATAGTCATAGAGTGCAAATCATATTAGGAAACAGTCAATATAAATCGTAAGAATACAAGCAACAAGGTTACAGTCATACAGTCATAAGAGTAGAGTAGATGGGAGTAGATGGGTGATAGGAACGATGAGAAGATTAATAATAGTGCAGACATAGTAAATAGTTTGACAGTGTTGAGGGAATTATTTGTTTAGCAGAGAGATGGCGTTCGGGGAAAAACTATTCTTGTGTCTAGTTGTTCTGGTGTGCAATGCTCTATAGCGTCATTGAGGGTAGGAGTTGAAACAGTTTATGTCCAGCATGTGAGCAGACTTAGATCTCTTATGAGTACAAAAGGATTCATGACTGATGATGGATTTGACCCCTCCCTCAGACTCATCCTGGTCATCTTCTATACGAACTTCTGTACCTACTCCAGACAATTCCAGAATCTACCACACATGGATGATCCTGTTCAGTTCAAGGATCATTGCAAATGCTTCCTGCTCTTCTCACCTGTCCTATGAAGAGAGGAATAAGCATAGCATGCTACTGCCACTGTGGAAAGCCCTTTGCATGGTATTAAGCAGATTGTCAATGAGGTTATTACCTTAGGGCTTCAGGACTAAATAGATCTTTGAAGCAAGTAAACAGCTGTCTTGAAACAACAGAATTTACTTTATGGCCAGGTGACTTATTTCTAAGGTCAATTATTCTCATTAAAGAGCTGTGCAAATTTGATGAGCTCTGTAAAAACAAAATCTCTTTCACACAGAGAAATCCTAAGAAACAGATGTGTTACAATTAATCTTAACTGAAACAGCTCTCCTCTAACCCTTTTAGATTAGAGATGTTATTCTCAGTTTCTGCCAGCTTCAAACATCTGCAATACTATCTACATACATACATACATACATACATACATACATACATACATACATACCAGTGGTGAAATCCTGCCGGTTCTGTCCAGCTCGCACGAGCTGATAGTGTTGGTGGCGTATGATTTGGTGAACCGGTAGCAGCGGCAGCGCAAGGCTCCGCCCACCCACTAGTATGTCATTAGTTCCTGGTTTTAACCATCTGCACATGCCCAAAGCCTTCTGTGCATGCGCAGAGGGTCAACAATTGGACATGATGATGGTGCGCATGTGAGTGGAGCGTGCACACGCACACAGCGCACACACTTCCGAACCAGTAGGAAAGGTAAGTAGATTTCACCCGATACATACATACATACATACATACATACATACATACATACATACATTAGCTATTAATTTATTATAAAAAGTGTTCAGTAATATATTCATACAGTTTGGCATATGGATAGCAAAGAAAAAAGAAAATGTGATTTAAATATGGGACAAGCAAATAAAGAAGAAGATGGAGGGGGGAAAATTAGCATAATAGTATAGTACCAAGGAAGATAATGGCTTAGAAGGGATACTTACTGTAAAGGGGGAGAAATGGTAAAATCTATGACATGAGAAGCTAACATATCAGAGTTTAATTTTGAAAAAGATTTCAGCTTTCAAGGACATATATCCAGCTTAAAGTCACCTCATGAAGTCCAAACCATTCTCGAATATCCAGGGCAGTCATGGACATCTAATAATGATAATATTCTAGACCTGCCAGAGATAACCTCACATTATGGCAGGACATCACTAAACCATTCATCCAAATCTTGGAAATGGAAAGACATATTACAACTAGTAGCCAGATGTTTAGGACCAAACACTAAGAAATCAAATCAAGTCTTTTTAATGTAGTACAAATTATGTGCCTTTGTTCAGGTTCTAATGAGTCTAATGGCATTAAATGATCCAAACATCGGTGCAAGGTAACCTTGGATATCACTGCTATAGCATGGAGAATACTGACAGCTCTTAGTTCTATCCTTAATTCCCATATTTAGCCTATTAGCATAGTAGAGAAGTGCCTTGTGGACTTCAGTTTATTTATTTACTGAGCTCTCATATCAGACAGGGAAGAGCTATTACCAATGTTACACAGATGTGCAAACAAAGCATATAAAAGCTACATTGCCAAACCAAGGTTAGGTTACCCAAGAGCAAAAGGAAAAAAAAATAGATCCATGTTGTTATATAAACTGGTGTTCTAGAAATTAAAGTGCATGCACTGCTCACTCATAAAGTATTTCATAAAACTGAATAATGCAAGAAATTAACTGTACTTCATTCAGTTAGTTTAACCAAGAATGACCCAACATAAACCCACAGATGAAAACTGTATGACCAAGATTTATCTTCTTCCATCCATCAACCCAAAAGAAAGAAAGAAAATAATTTTTCCATGAAAAATGAGGCAGTTTAAGGCAGAACCAAGGTGAGATAGCCTACCTTGGAAAATTCATCTTGGGACTTTATTGTACACTGAATGAGTTTTAATTGAAAGGATCTAAATATTGTTGAGGTTCTGAGAAAACACTGTTTGACGGTAATGGGGAAGTACAGTGCTACTGTTGTGTTCCAAGTTCTCCCTCTGGTCCACTCCCCTAGCGTGAGCCAAGCTCAATCCTGATTGGTCGCCCCGTCTGACAGCTGAGTATGAAAGGGGCGATCAGATGGGTGATCAGCTGTTGTCACTGAGCTGTTACACTGTTAGCGTGTTGTTAGAAATAAATGGTTTAAGAAACAAATTAAGAGAAAGTAAATGCTGATGTTTCTTTGTTACTTTTGTACGCTTCTGTTGTTTCTTCTTAGTATTTAAAGATGACACTCTTTTTGAAGCTCAGACCTTTCCCCATAAGCTGCTGAACAACTGGTTGATTTGCCCAAGTACACATGTGTTGGAAATGTATTTAAACAATCTTTATCATTTTTATTAGCAATACATTAATTAAATTTTACAAATGATTTTAATTATGCAATGAACTTCTTTCACTGTGGAATTTGGTGAAGAAACAAAATCCTTCTCTTCCCCCCTCCCTCTCTCTCCCTCTCTCTCTCTTACTCTCACTCTCAATCTCTGTCATTGCTCTTTGTGGTCTAACTATTTCGTCAAAAAATGTCATGGCAACCGCAAGTGTGGATTACTACTTCCTCTTTACGAATTGTATGTTTGCAGTAACAAGAGTAATAGGAATTAAGACACGCTCTCTTGGAAGAAAAATGTGAATGCCTTTTAGTTTATATGTTACTGGTACTGAGCAGAGGTGAATTCCTGAAACTCAAGTTATCTGCTATAAGCTATTTCCAGTTACTGAAAGGTAAACTCAGGTTTATCGTCAACATGGAATTGTTGCCAATTATGATTCCTTAAAAGGATAATCTCTTTGACATATGTTTCCAGACTCATGGGCATAGGCCATCCAAAGTTCAGTATTTTAATCTTGTTGATTTTACTACAAGAGCTATTAATTAATCTGGTTAAATTAATCTGGCTGAAAAGAGTGGTTCCAAATGTTTTGCAATTATGGATTTAAACCTCTTCAAGAAACTTCCTGTTAGAAAGATTGGTTTCAGAGGAGGTGGTAGAAAATAGAAAAATAGTGAGGAGAATGAAATGGGCCCGCATTCCCCACTTAGGGTGAAACTTTCAACAACTGAATCGGACTTTATTGAAATCTGATCAGGCTATATTTTATCCAATTATTTCTTCTTCCAAGAGACAAAATTTTGCTATTTCATAATTGAAACAAGGAAACTAGGAATAAGCTACAATGAGCAGGAAGAAAAGTTGGACAATTCACCATAAAGCAGTGGTGAAATTCAGGTGGTTCTATCGGGCTTGGGCGAACCGGTAGCACTGGCAGCGGGAGGTTCCACCCAGACATCATCACGTCTCACTTTTGACCTCTGCGCATGCACAGAAGGCTCTGTGCATGTGTGGAGGAGAAGTGTGTGAGTGTAGCGAGCGAGCACACATGCACGCTCACATTTGTGAACCGGTAGCAAAGGTAAATGGATTTCACCCCTGCCATGAAGGTTCATGGTCAGCTGAAAAACTACAAAAAGTTAAGCCTTTTCAAAATAAAATGTGATTATACTGCATTTCCAACTTTCAAAGCAATTGGTATCATTAAGCAACAGGGTGTGCTATTTGTGCTGGGACTAAACAGGCAAAAAAAACCCAGAGTAGTTATCAGCGTTGTCATTTTACAAGCTGATGTCTCAAGACATAGCAGGAGAATGGGGAAATTTTCAAGGTTTCGACAATCTGAGGCATTTATTACTGGTTCTTAAGATAGTATATCTAGATGGGATGTTCTAACAGAGGAAACTAAAGAAATGGGATATAAGTTTTTATTGGTGGAATTACCAAATAGCATTCCATTGTGGAGCATAATAGAAGATTCTTCCACTAATATAAAACTCATAGATGCCTCATACTTTGCAAGAAAATAGCCACACAGGGGTCACAATAGTTATGGGAGGATTCAATAGGAGGCTGAAAGATATATTCCAATATTCTTAAATATCCATTTTGAGGGGAAAAGAATAGTAAAAGGAACTAGCAATCTTACTGTGAATGCTATTTTTCTTCCATGAGAGGAAACTGGAAAGTGACTTAATTAAACTTTCCTACCACCTTCCTTTCTTTGGATGATCACAGAGTCACATTCCATGAAATCCAGCACCCCTATATGACTTCCCATGTATTTTCATATCTCCCCCCCCCCGATTACTCATTTCAATGGAAGAATAAGAGAAGATAATAGTTAAGTAGAATACAATAGTCTTAGTGAAAAATATGGATTGGTAGTGAGAGCTGATGGTTGTTACTTTACAGATTTACAGATTAACAGAGTTGGAAGGGACTTTATAGGTCATCTAATCCAACCCCCCGCTCAAGCAGGAGACCCTGCACCATTTCTGACAAATGGCAGTCCAATCTTTTCTTGAAAGTCTCAAGTGATGAAGCTCCCACAACTTCCGAAGGCAAGCTTTTCAATTGGTTGATTGTTCTCACTGTCAGACTTGGCTACATGTATTTTATTACATGAACAGTCTTTGGAAGGATGAAACTATCTCATACATATTCCTAGAGTATTTGAAGCTTTGTTCAACACAGAAATTCAGATTACTGTATCCTATCAGATACTGTGCAGATCTACTTGAACATATCTGATGAAAGAGGGCCTACAATTGTCCTAGGTAATCATCTCTCCTGTTCATATCATTAAGATTTTTTTTTAACTTTCGAATGAAATTAGCTTACCTGGTAATGCAAAAATATCATGTTTGTTCTGTTTTAAACAGTAGCTCTTTTGTGTATGTCATTTTTTTGAAGTTCATAAAAAGTGCTATTTATCTCCAGCCCTCTAATCATTTTTGTTCTGTTCTCTGAAACTGTTCCAAATTGTCCCAATATTTCCTGAAATGTGGTGCCTGTAAAACTATTTGAACTGTGGTTCTGAACAGCACAGAGTAAAGAAAAATTATCACTTCCCATGATTTAGCTTTTATCTGTGGAACGAATATTTAGATTCCTAACAATGCTAAAAACAGTTCATGCTTCAAAGCAATGTTTCAATTTCCAGGTGTAATTGTATCCATTTCTAGATCCTGATTATAACATTGGACAGTCACCTCAGGTTATACACACACACACACACACACACACACACCAGCCTGTCTTTAAAACATCACATTTAATTATGTGAACTTTTCATACAAAATCCAACAGCAATAATCTAATTGACAGGTTACCTGTGTTAATAAGTACTTTCAGCTGCTTAAATTTGCTAGGGAAATTACAGGTAGTATTGAAATCCCTCTGGTTCTTCTTTGAGAACTAGGGATGGGAAATACCATATTATGCCACAGCTGGGAAGTGTGGGTGGTGAAATAGCACTTGTCAAGTTACCAGTAGTCAACAGATTCTTTTATAAGTTGTGAAATGGGATGGAGGAGGTGAGCAAACGCATGCCATTTAATTAAAATTAATCAACCAACCACTATTTAGAACCAATCGAGCACAAAATGACCCAGTCTACTTTGCTTATCAAAGAAAAGAACATGTGGCCTTCATCACTAGATTCAAGTATCTACAAAGAGGAAGATGTTTTCATTAGAAATACTTTTGTCTACAGGGAGATGTTGCTTAACTTTCACAATTTGGACTAGCAACTCTGTCACTAAGCAATGTGGATGTGGCTTTATAACTCTGTTAAGTGATATCCCTGTAGCCATCATTAAGTGCCATCATTAACAGCCTTGGTAGTACAGTGGTCTAAAGCATGCTGTTATTAAGAACAGCTGCCTGCAATTACTGCAGGTTCGAATCTCGCCAGGCTCAAGGTTGACTCAGCTTTCCATCCTTTCTAAGGTAGGTAAATTGAGGACCCAGTTGTGGGGGCAATAAGCTGACTTTGTATAAATATACAAAAAGATGAAGGCTATTGCTTAGCACATTGTAAGCCGCCCTGAGTCTCCGGAGAAGGGCGGCATATAAATCAAATTAAAAAAAAAAGTGAATCCCCTTTGGTCATTAGGTAAGACCTACCAGGATCCAAACCATTCCCAAACTTCTTCCTCCCAGCAATGAGCCTTGTTTCTTCCAATTGAAGGGATTGTTCCTTCTTTAATCTTCTCCCCACCTGTCTATTTCCCCCCATCTCTGCTCTTTTGGCTGTCCTACACAGTGTTGATCCTCTTTAGCAGTGGTGGTGCCAGTGGCACTGGGGATGAAATAGAAGCCCAGGGCTTTCACCAGTCTCAGCATATCCCGGTGGTGGGATTCAGCCAGTTCGCACCACTTCGGGAGAACCAGTTGTTAACTTTCTGAGCAGTTTGGTGAACTGATTGTTGGAAGAAATCATTAGGGCAGAGAACTGGTTGTTAAATTATTTGAATCCCACCACTGGTCTATCCTCACCTGTGGGCCTCTGTTTCAGCCCCAGTACCCACACCATGCCACCATCACAGCTGAGGAGTGCCACTGCAAGCCTCACACCATAACCAGTCTCCCCAGCATCACAGTGCAAAGACCAAGCTGCCTCAGTCACAGGCTGCCCTAGCACCAATATAAGAAGCCCCAGCCACCCACTCAGCAGCCACTCCGACCCTCTGCACTCCACCCTGAACTTCTCTACCTTACACTCTGCTGCCCCTGCTGACCTTTACCATCTTCTTCCTGCCACTGCTGATGAAGCACCCCCAGCCTGGCCCTTTGCAGTGCAACTATAGCCTTGAACAGGCCTCAGGATGCTTTGGGAGCATCTCCCACACTTTCATGAGTTATTATTATGGTTGGTCACACCGTCAGCCAGAGGCTTAGACTGGCTTTGGCATTTTTATTTACCAATCAAGTCCTTCCCAAGATCTGGGATAGGCAGATGTTGTTTAATGGTGTTAAAGGTATCATTGCAGGATGTAAGCTGTTCCAAGTAAAGCTGCTTTTTATTATGGTTGGTTGTACAATCAGCCAGATGTTTAGACTGGATTTGGCATTCTTATCCACAAATCAAGTCCTTCTGAAGAACCTGGGATAGGCAGATATAAATGTTTGCAATTCAGTGCTTCTTGTTGTTAAATGTGAATTCAAGTACTTTGCCAGAAATGCAAAGAGAAAACTTCAAGGCAGCAGTAGGCAGTCTAAGATTCTCCAGAAGTCACAGTTTACAACATCCCTTGTCATCAAAACTTTTGAAATTGCTTCTCCCTATTCTCTTAATGGATTGGTTCTTGTGGTCAGCATCTGGATATTCACAACACTAGCAAAGATTATTCCTCTGAAGGCCAAGTCGAGATGCTTCTTGTGATGATCTGCTTGTGTTGTTTTACTCAAAAATAACTGTGGAAAACTTAATTTAGTTCAGAATTGACATGCAGTTAGGAGTATTTTAATCCTATAGGAACTTTACTTGCCATCCTGGATTGGAGCATAGCAAATAGAAAAGGACTACCACATCCCCATTTTGATGTGAATTATTATTTTAAATAAAAATAACATTTGTGTTTTCCTGCTTCCTAGTAGCGTGGTGCAGTTGTGAAGGCATTTAGACTAGATAAGGAAGATCTAAGTTGAAGTCCACACTTGGGCAATGAAGATCACAGGAAGCTTTCAGGATAGCCCAACCTTCATATAGGCTTATGTTGTGGGGGAAAATGAAAGGAAGGAACACTACATATGAAAAATGTCCACTAAAACAGAATACTAATAGAACAGTAAATAAGTTGTCAATATTTATATGTGGAGATATCTGGTTTAGAGATATATGTACCTTTGGCATTACACTCAAATTAGTTTCCTCCCCTCTTTGTTTCATTTTTTTAAAATAAACGTAACCCTCATGTCCTACAATAGTGACAATAATAGAGTTGAAAGTGAGGATACAATGGCTGGCAACAACTATTTTGTATCACTTAATTTTTATCTGACTTTTTCTTTTGCCAGTGAGAACAGTCAAAAGTGAGTTAATGGGGAAATATAATTTCTCATCAGGTATGAGCTGTAGTGTCTCTCCTGTTTTAAAAATTAATTCTTGACTCCACCTAATACCAAAACTATGGAGGAAACAGACAAAAAAAACAAAAAACAGAAAGAAAGAAACCAGAATTCTTGAAATCCCATTCTTGTGGCTTGACTAGACTTCCTCCTGTGTTTTGGCACACTGCGCAAGCAGATTGTTTATCTACACAGCCATTCTTGTTACTTGTGTAAACAAGGATATTTTCATAAATTTGTAGAAATGCTAATAAGCATCAGCAGCTTTTCGTGCTTGGAACGGCTTGAAGGTTGCGAACAATGTTGATACAAGGCCAGGGAAACCAGGAGCTGAGAGAGCCAAAAGCAGTTAACAATCAGTAATGGATTATCATGGAGAAGTAAATAATTAAAGAGAATTTCAACAAATTCAGAAAGACATACAGAGCATTCAAACTGCTAACAGATGACAGACAGCTGAACACAGACAAATGAATTGTAATTATGACTTTGACAAGCTCTTATGGCATATGACTTACTCTTTGTTCCCGATAAGACATGAAGTTTTTTTTAAAAAAAACAAAATAAAAGTTAGAAGGTAAGCTATTTTGAACCACTAATGAATGATGTGAATAGAATGGGATTTAAAACAAGACAAACTAGTATATTTAACAATAGCCCAGTTGTAAGGGATTGTAAGCTTCATGAAATATGAATATTGAGAGAATGATAACAAAGGAATATTGTTCAACTAGATATTTTTGTTCCTTTAAAAAAAAAATCACACTTCCCTGAAGCTTTGCAGCATGACCCACGACCAAAAATTAGAGTATATTCAAATAGATGTACACTTGATTGAAAAGTTGTTAATTTAAGTTTTTATAGCATGGATTCTTGCTTCTATCAGAGACTGTTACTTTAGCGATTTCAAATAGCGTTGCCCAGATGATTTATTACATAAGGTCATTTAGCTTTTTAATAAATAATTTTAACCCCTTTATAGAGAGTCAGTTTGATGTAGTGGTTAAGGCATCAGGTTAGAAACCAGGAGATTGTGAGTTCTAGTCCCATTTTAGGCACAAAGCCAGATGGCTAACCTTGGGCTAAACACTCTCTTTCAGCGAGGAAGGAGGCAATGGCAAACCATTTCTGAAAAACCTTGCCAAAAATATTGCTGGGACTTGTCCAGGCAATCACCAGGAGTGGGGGGGAGGGAATCTGACTTACCAAAAACCTTTTTTAAAAAATACCTCTGAAATTGAGTGATAATTGTATAATGAGTATAGTACGAAAATCATGGTAGACTTTGCTCATAGAATCCTCCCCCCTCAACTTATTTAGTGTTGTGTCACCACGCAATGTTGAATGGAAAACATCAAAGTTGAGATTTTCAAGAATAACAATTATTGGGCAAAACAAAGGCTAAGGATGTGGATTTGTGCTTGTAAAGGGCTTACTAAACTGCCAAAGTTTAAACGTCATAAAGAGTTAGCGATAATGGATATCTTTATCCAATCATGTCTTTCTACTATTTACTGATAGATTGCTGCAGAAATGGTGCAACAATGAGCACAGCATCAGTCCAGTTGATTGGTGAGGGATATGACCTACATACTTTAGTTTACAAGTCTGATTAAACAGCCACATGTATCACCTGGAGTCCAAAAAAAAAAACAAAAACCTGAAGGAAAAATAAGCTATGTGAGCTCTTGATACTAGAGACAATATCCCTGAGTTAGTTGTTCTTAATACTAACCACAGGATTCAAAAGAAACACTGTTGTGTGATTCAACATTGTACATTAAAGGTCTAAATCTTTGGATGTTTAGAGGCCAGTGTCAACAGTCTCTTTCAAGCCCCCAGAGAAAAACCCTGCTGAAATATCTTAGTAGCTGTTTCTCTGCTTAAAGCACATAAAGGAAGGAATAAGTTATGAAATAATAGACTCAACAGGACCAGACATTTTGATGGCAAACCAGTCTAAGATGACAGTATATGTGTTTGTCTGGTTGTGTGCACACACAGAGACACACCATGCATGACTATATCAGATGTCTCAATAATAAAGGAATGTACTTTTTATGCTAAAGTTCTCATGCTCAGTTCAATTATAGTTTGGGTACCAAGTTATCTTGACAACTGTATTTTGCCAAGTGGAATCAGCCCAACCAATTTGATCTTGTTGAAAGAAGTAGTTGATGGTTCCCTAGTCTTGGGAAGGGAGAGGGTGAGGCTCTGAGTAGTGCCTTTCTGTAGTGCTGCTGTCCGTCTGGAATAGCCTCCACCTTTTCGAGCTGAGGTTAGTTCTAGCCTTACTGCCTTTTGGAACCTTCTAGAGCCAACTTGGTGCATCAACGTGCCTACCGTCCAGTGGTGAAGTCCAAATTTTTTTACTACCGGTTCTGTGAGAGTGGCTTGGTGGGCATGGTGTGGCTTGGTGGATGTGGCTTGGTGGGCATTGCAGGGGAAGAATACTGCAAAATCTCCATTCCCTCCCCACTCCAGGGGAAGGATAGTGCAAAATCCCTATTCCCTCCCCACACCTGGAGGAAGGATATTACAAAATCTCCATTTCACCCCACTCTGGGGCCAGCCAGAGGTGGTATTTGCCGGTTCTCTGAACTACTCAAAATTTCTGCTACCGGTTCTCCGAACTGCTCAAAATTTCGGCTACTGGTTCTCCAGAACCTATCAGAACCTGCTGGATTTCACCTCTGCTACCATCCCTGCCTTACTGTCCCCATGTATTCGTATCCTTATCCTGTATTTGTAATCATATTTATACTTATATCTGTTATCTTACATGTTTGACAAATAAATAAATAAAAATAAAATAAACTCAAAATGGAGCTCTTCTGGAGATCACTTGGTCCTGATTCCTGCTTTTGGATTTTGAAGTTTTATATGTTTTGTAAGATTTTCATCGATTTAATTTGACTGTGGATGTTTTAGGGTATTCTTCTGAAATGGCTGAGAATCCTGCAGGATTACCCAGGATTGGGTAATACCTTCTGGGTGATGTGGGTTGCTTTGGTTATTGTTGTTTGTACCATCTTTTGCCATTTTCTGATCTTTGCTTTCATCATTGTATCGTTTTATTGCTTTATGTGTTTTTATCTGTGGACTGCCAGTGTTAAAAAAAGATTAGTAAATAAAAACTGAAAAGTCCCTACCTGAAACATCCACTGCCAGTTCGTATACACCAGCGATGGGGAATTTGTGCCACTTCAGATATTGCTGAAGTATGATTTTTAATGCCCTTCTCCATGATTCTTCCTGACTAGAGTGGTAGAACTTGTGGCTCAGGCATATCTGTAAATACAGTCTATGGAAATATACTTTCCCTTGTGGCATTTAGAAAACATTTATCTACTATAGGTATGTGTTCTGATTTAGTTGAAAACAGTCTCCTATGTGCCTAAATCTGAGTGCTTCGGGATTCAAACTGAAACAAATGGCCTTTGATACATGCTTTGTACTTGTTGACCTGAATTAGAGATGGTTTTAGGTATTTTCCAATGATTCATCACATCACATCGTATCCAGTGATGTGGAGTTCACAAACGTAGATGAACAAGACATAGCTACTTAGTTACATTCCATTCTGCCAGCCATGTTTCTTGGGCCAATAAAGACAAACTTGAGTAAAAAGGAAAAAAAAATGGAGAATGTAATTTGTTTTAGTCTACCCTGATCTTGTTTAAGCTAACCCTAAGCTTGCAAGCTTTTAAGAAGATTTTGCAAGTGTGTTTACGTATCAGATGCCTCTTTTCACCCTCTCAAAAAGCTAATAAAATCCACAGTCTTTCACAATCCTTGTAAAAATTGGGGAATGACAGCATGAAAAAGAAATGATTCATTTTTATGTTGAAATATTCTCCAATATCCTCAACAAGAAAGCTGGGTGTTTTTTTTTAACGTTTCAGTTGTGCTTTCCTGTGGCCATATATAGTTCACATGTCACTAAATTAACTCTTTCTCATCTTTCTGTTTTCTGAATGGTTGATGAATACTTCAATGACTCACCCAATTTCTGTTTATTTCTCCAATATGATCAACTCACCCTGTTGTCTAAAAATAATGAAATCACAGTGCATGTTCTGTATTAATTTAACCATCAAAACCAAGACTCTCTTCCCAAACTAATTGGGGAAGATTGGTATGTTACAGCTTATAGCTTATTCTATTCAGCATGGCATCAAACTCTTACATTTATTCACAGTCGCAGCACAAGATTAATTGCCAAAATATGAAATATGTGCTCCAAATGCCAAGGACTGATCCAGGCTGAAGGTTGGGGTAAAGCTTTTCCTTAAAAATTGTGTTCAGCTAAATTGGAACCATTCCCAATATGGACTACCCATATTGCCAGCTGACCAAGAAAAAACTAAAAGACTCATGGAGTTGGCAGAGTCCTCAAAAGTCATATAGTCCAACTTCTTGCTCCATGCAGAACCCATTAAAGCATTTTGAACAGATGATTATTTAGTCTCTGTTTGAAGCCCTCCAGTAAAGGGAATGTACCACTTAACAAGGCAGCTTATACCACTGGTTGACATCTCTTATATATCAGGAGATTCTTCTTAATATCTAACTTGTATCTAGTTTTCTTAGCTGTAGTCCACTGATTGTGTGCCTGCCTTGCAGGATAACAGGGCACAAGGATGCTTCCTTCTCTTTAAAGGTCTGAAGACTGCTATGGTATCTACCCTCCTTCTTAACTTCTTCAGGCTAACCTAACATATCTGCTTTATTTATTCATTCTTCATAGAGCTTGTTTCCACTCCTCTCACCATTTTAGTAGCCAACATCTGGAAACCCTCCAGTTGATCAATGGCTTTTTAAGGCTTCGGTACCCAGAATTGGACACAAGTAGAACCTGACCAAGGCAGATTAGAAACAGGCAATTACTTCCTTTGATCTGGACTTTATGATTCTGTTAACATATCCTAAAATAACACAGGCTTTTTCAGCATCTGCCATTACACTGTTGGCTCTTGTTCAATTTGTGATTAACAAGGACACCCAGATTATTTTCACATGTGGTACTGACAAATCAAATCTCACCAATTTTTTACTTTTATCTTACATTATTTTTCTGCTTAGATACAGGATTTCACATTTCTTCCTGTTAAATTTAATCCTGTTCATTTTGACCCATCACTCAAGCCTCCCTGACTCTTTTTTGATCTTTTCTTTCTTTTCTAAAGTATTACACAACCCTCATTGTATCTTCTTCAAATTTGTTCATTATTGCTCTTTTAGGTTATTGATAAAAATGTTGAACAGGATCAGGTGCTGGGGCACTTTATTCAAAACCAGTGTCCGGTCTGCTGTGGAACTAGTTATAAGTACTCTTGGAATGGTTGTTCAGTCAATTTTCTAGCACTTATATTATTTAAGTCATATTTTACCATTTTATTAATGAGGAAACATGGGAGGCTTTGAATGAATTTAGCTCAGTTCTAAATGTCCCTAGTGTGAAATTTGCACAATACAAATATCATGTTTATCACAAACCTTACAGGTTTTATTGTTTCACTAAAAAGCTAGAATTGTAGGAATTAGATTTATTCGTATGTTGCATAGTCAAGAATTCATAGCATTCCATCCAGCAGTTACATAATCGTATCATTATACTCATGTCCTGAATATTTTGTAAAAAACATATCCATACACAAAATAGATACCATCTGCTCTGTAAATATTGGTTAGTATTATTTTGCACAGCGAGAGAGAAAATATGTGTGTATATATAATAACTGACCTTTTCATAAAATAATCAGTTTATTTAGACTGGTGCAGTTACAGTTGAACAGTGCCAACATAAAAGTTATTCAAGAACCATTGCATTCTGGCTTTTCCACTGTGTTAAACCTTATTTCCTTGTATTCATGGTTATGATTGCATAACTACGAACATAAGAGTTGTACAATGACTGCAATGAGCAGAAGAGCTCTTCAAAGATAAAGCCACTGCTAGATACAACAGTTGAGCAATACACTCAATTATTATATAGTATATTTAATTTTATTTCAACGTGAACAGTTTTTGCAGTTTTTGGTTTAATATATTGTGCTTGTGATTTATCTAATAAATAAACAACAGTTAACATAAATAGCATGTTAAGAAAATCCAGCTTCCCGAATTGACTCTATTTGTTGAAAGCCAGCTGGGAAGGTCGCAAGTTGTGATTACATGACTCTGGGATGCTGCAACCTTTGTAAATACATTCCGGTTGCCAAGTGTCCAATTTTAAGTGAGGACTGGTCATAATTTACTTTTTTTTGGTGCCGTTATAACTTTGAATGGTTGCTCAATTAATGGTTGTAAGTTGAAAACTACCTGTAGAAGCCATCTTGATTTTTGAAACGTATCTATGATAGTTTTGCTATAGACTTTATTCTACCAAAGGTGCTTGATCACTCATAGCTGATATCAAAAGTTGATTTAGAAAGCTTTGCAGTTCATAGATTGGAGTGACTTTAAGAGTGACAAATGTGCTGCCCTAAATAATAGGCTTTAAAACTTTGTTGCTGTATTGGATCCTTGGCAGCTTAATCAACAAAGGTTAGTTAATATTTCCCAGTATGCAAAAAATTGGCATAAGACAGTGGTAAAAATAATTTCAGAATGAAGTTAGTATTGTGTCATTGAGAATAAGATGGCAAGAGTGCACAGGGAGTATGTCCCTTTTGTGGCTGGTGAGAGAGAGAGAATGGGAGAAAGGGAGAGAGGGAGAGAGAGAGAGAGAAAGAGAGAACAAGCAAGAAAGATGTGTCTCTGTGTGTATCTTTCTCTCTCTCTCCCTCTCCCCTCCTCTCTCTCTCTGTAGACATGGATTTAAGAAATGCCAGATCATCTACCTTGAAATCATTTGAAACAATCTCCAAAACTGTAATGAAAGTTGAGATGGTGACCAACTTTGTTTCACCTTATAGCATTTTCTTAAGGACTCTACTTTCTTATTCTAGGAATTAGAATTTTTGTAAATTGCCTTTAATCATTGAAATTATAATTCTTATAAGAAGGAAGGAAGGAAGGAAGGAAGGAAGGAAGGAAGGAAGGAAGGAAGGAAGGAAGGAAGGAAGGAAGGAAGGCTGATTGGATACAAAACCTATTTTTCCCCAGATGATATTGCTGAATTTTGGACTCTCCTAGGAAATCCTAACAGTTTATAAGAGTTGTTTTTTCAAACTGTCTTTCAGAACATATTATATTTATAATAAAAGTGACTTCCAATCAAAGAAGCACCAGAGGCAACATGCCACAGAAAATACTGGTTGACTATTCCTACTGCTGCTCTGTACAGATTGCAGCTTTTTATCTATTCCAAATTTGTTTCTGTTTTCCTTAATTTCAATTGAAGCTATTTTGTATTGTTTCTGATTTCCAGGCAAATGATTACATGTCTGAAATTGGCTAAAAGAAAGCAAAACTTTTTGGATTAGTTCATGTAAATATCAATAATACTTTAAATTAACTAGTTATCAGTCTTAAAGACTATGAGGGCTACCCTAATGAACCAATTTGGAAGTCATCATCATCTTAAGAAATTGTTCAGAGTATTTAAACATCTAACTTACAATTATCCATTGTGGAAGCTAATAGACTTTGGCAGAAGTAATATGCCCTCTCTTTTAATTAGAAAAGTTTCTTTCTGGCTTTCAATAGGAATATAGCTAGAAACCTGCAGGTTCATTTTCTTACGATTACATCATTTAAATTTCATTAGGAACTAAGGTGTTTATTATATAAAATACAATGCAAACAAAATGAAAACCAAAAAGCTTTCCATTAAAATGAAAATGATTCACCAGCAGAATTTGAAAAGCAGAAATGTAGGTCCCTGCTGAGCTAAAATTTGAGGTGGGTTAATGTAATATGTAATTGAATAAGCTTATATGATCAACAAAAAATTATTGTATATATGTATATGTATATATCAGGGGACAACAATTCATTTAGTGACTGTTCAAAGTTACAATGGCACTGAAAAAAGTGGCATTGGCTTGCAACTGGTATGATGGTTGCAGTGTCCCAGAGACATGTGATCCCTTTTTGGGACCTTCTGACAAGCAAAGTCGATGAGGAAGCCAGATTCACTTAACAACCATATTACTAAATTATTAAAAACTAAAAATGCCCTTCTGTAGGGCAGATATTGTAACAAAGAAGCTTTGACTCCTAGTTCCTGCCAGATGACACTGCTTAAGACTGGAGCAGGAAGAAATCTACCCTGAGAAAATGTTTTGGGCAGAAGTAATTGTAGACAGATAATTCCACAAGCAACCAGGCCCTGTGCATTATAGCTCCCTGAATTGGATCCAAAAAGTTACTGGTAATCAGTATATTTCATAGAGCAGAGCAGAGGTTTCACATAATTTTACCACCCGTTTGCCGCGTACTGAAAATGTGAACGTGCATCTTCCACATATGTGGGCGGCCTTCTGCATACGCGCTTTGCTTCCGCACATGCGTGTGGCTTAGAAAACATGGCTAAATAGGATGGCATAGCACCGAGGCCTGAACTGATCCGAACAGGCTGAATACCACCACTGGAGCAGAGGTAGTACATAGCCACATCAAAGTACATTGGTAATTATTTACAGTACTCTTTCACATTCTGAACCAGCTGTAGTTTCTGAATGGTCTTCAAAAGCATGAAGCTACATGGGCTCTCCCCATGTAGAGAGCCTTTCAGTAATTTATTTTGAGTTGTGAATAAAGCATGAGGCTTCCCAGCTCAGGAATGGATGCAATTGATGCAAAAGAGGGTTTTCTACAATGGTACATATCTTCCTTGGTTGCTATTTGCTTTTCAAGAAGAATCTATGAGTTCAGGAGAAATCCAATCTAGCTAAACCAATCCCATTTAGAACCAAAGTTCGACATTTCTTGACTTTAGGTGAAGTCAAGATTGTTATGGTTGAGCCAGAGCCAGAGCCATTTTTAAAATTTCCATATGTCAATAAATACAAAGCAAAACTTCAGTACCATGGCTTGGATGTCACGAATTGAAAGCTCTGACTGGTTACTTGAGGTACCCAATTTTGTGCAAATGGATAACCTTACCCAATGGCTTCAGGAATATGTTAAACAGGATCAGAGAGAGAAATAGCCATGAAGTAAGGCTCAACATGGGCTAATGGCTATATGTCTCATTCCCATCACTGCACACACACAACAGTGACTGGAAAAACTGACTGGAGAAGAACCAGTGCAATATCTTGCTTCTCATTCTCAACCCCCGATTGGTTCAAAATAATTTCATGATCAATGGTACTGATGACTAGTAACCAATGAGGAACAGGATAGATGTACTCTCATCATGGACCATTAACAAGAATGATCAATGCTGTTTTCGTGATCAAACTAGAAACCCAATTAAAAGGGGTCAAGACAATTTGTTTCCAGAGCCTGCTGAAGCTGTAAGCCAATCATCTTCCTAATCATCATACAAAAAGGAAAATTGGAGATGGAGAAGATATTAATCAACACTCTGGTGTCCACTGAAGAGGGGATGGGCTAACACCCCCTTAATTACAAACAAAACCAATATCTCTCTCAAGGATGAGTTCTCCAATACTTGGACCCTCTACCTTTCACTTCTTGGAATACCTTAACCAACTAGGAAGGATATGGATCTAATGCATCAGCAGCAGTGCTAATTGTGCACAGCCTGTATCTTCTTTTCTGGGTTAACAAAGTCAAACAATTCTAGCTCCTTCGTAAATGAACTCAACAAGGCTTACACACCCTGACAACCCCCACCCCCCGCCAACTCAGAGCAAATGTGAGGGACTTTCTTAGAATAATCCTCACAGTGGCCCTTCAGATAACTTTCTGAACCATCCTTCTCCAAGATGACAAGTTCATCACAACAGAATTGGCAGATGGCAATTCATAGATGCAATAAGAGTAATAATAATAAAAAATAATAACTATGCTTTGCTGCTCTTATCATCAGAGTATAATCCTTATTAGATTTATTTTAAGAGATATGCCTGTGATTGAATTTGCTTAAAGGAAAAAATTAAAAAGGAACCCAAAAAGCTGAAAAACTATTATTTATTTATTTATTTATTTATTAGATTTTTTTATACCGCCCCCTCTCCCGAAGGACTCGGGGCGGTGCACAGCCAAAGTTAAAAACATACAATATAAACAATTAAAATACGTTTAAAACAGAATTAAATCTAAAATGGCTCCCCAATTTAAAATGCCTTACCCATACCCCTATAAAAAGACGAATTTAAAATTTAAAAATTTAAAATTTCCACATTTAAAAAGGGGGAAGATTTAGGCCAGGCCAGCTTGATAAAATAGAAAAGTCTTAAGCGCGCGGCGGAAGGTGCGCAGATCCGGGATCCTACGTATCTCCGGGGGGAGCTCGTTCCAAATCGTAGGTGCCCCCACAGAGAAGGCTCTCCCCCTAGGGGCCGACAGCCGACATTGTTTGGCCGACGGCACCCGGAGGAGCCCCTCTCTATGGGAGCGTACTGGCCGGTGGGAGGCTATTGGTGGTAGCAGGCGGTCCCGTAAATAACCAGGTCCTAAGCCATGGAGCGCTTTAAAGGTGATAACCAGAACCTTGAAGCGCACTCGGAAGACCACCGGGAGCCAGTGCAGCTCGCGCAGGAGAGGTGTCACATGGGAACTCCATGTCGCTCCCATCACCACCCGCGCGGCCCGCACTCTGCGCCAGTTGGAGCCTCCGAGTGCACCTCAAGGGGAGCCCCATGTAGAGAGCGTTGCAGTAATCCAGACGAGAAGTAACGAGGGCATGAGTGACTGTGTGTAGGGAGTCCCGATCTAGATAGGGACGCAACTGGCGGATCAGGCGAACCTGATGAAAAATCCTCCCGGACACGGCCGTCACATGCTCTTCTAACGACAGCCGTGAATCCAGGAGGACACCCAAGTTGCGAGCCCTCTCCGTGGGGGCCAATGATTCGCCCCCAATAGTCAGCGATGGCATTAGCTGACTATATCGGGACGTCGGAAACCACAGCCACTCGGTCTTGGATGGGTTGAGCCTGAGCCTGTTCCTCCCCATCCAGATCCGTACGGCCTCCAGGCACTGGGACATCACTTCAAGGGCATCGTTGGAGTGATCCGGGGTGGAGATGTACAGCTGGGTGTCGTCAGCGTACTGATGGTACTCCACCCCAAAACCACGGATGATCTCGCCCAGCGGCTTTACATAAATGTTGAACAAAAGGGGCGAGAGGACCGATCCCTGCGGCACCCCACATATGAGGGGCCTCGGGGTCGACCTCTGCCCCCCTGTCAACACAGACTGCGACCGGTCGGAGAGAAAGGAGGAGAACCACCTTAGTACGGTGCCTCCCACCCCCAACTCTTCCAACCAGTGCAGCATGATACCATGGTCGATGGTATCAAAAGCCGCTGAGAGATCTAACAGGACCAGGACAGAGGAGCAGCCCCTGTCCCGAGCCCTCCAGAGATCATCAACCAACGCGACCAATGCCGTTTCCGTGCTGTATCCAGGCCTGAAACCCGACTGGAACGGATCCAGATACGACGCTTCATCCAGGTACTGGGGAAGCTGTCCCGCAACCACACTCTCAACAACCTTCGCCACAAAACGAAGGTTGGAGACTGGACGATAATTAGCCAATATTGCCGGGTCCAGGGAAGGCTTCTTGAGGAGGGGCCTCACCACCGCCTCCTTAAGGGCGGCGGGGAAGACACCCTCACCCAATGAAGCATTTATAATCCTCTGGAGCCAGCCTCGCGTCACCTCCCGGGAAGCCAGCACTAACCAGGAGGGACACGGGTCCAACAAACATGTGGTCGCGTTCAATCTACCCAGAGTCCTGTCCACGTCATCTGGGGTCACAGGATCAAACTCATCCCAGATAACAGTCTCAAGACCTGCCTCCGTCACTCTCGCTGGATCTACCCAGTCAGAGTCCAGACCTTCCCGAATCTGAGTGATTTTGTCATACAGATACTGAACAAAGTCCTCGGCTCTTCCCTCCAAGGGGTCCTCCCGCGCTTCCTGGTGGAGCAGGGAGCGGGTCACCCTAAACAGGGCGGCCGGGCGATTATCTGATGACGCAATAAGAGCAGCAAAATGCGTACATTTTGCTGCTTTTATCGCCACTAGGTAAGTCCTAATATGGGATCTAACCAGTGTCCGGTCCGATTCAGAAAGACTAGCTCTCCAACTACTCTCTAGGCGTCTTTTCCGGCGCTTCATCTCCCTCAGCTCCTCGGTAAACCAAGGAGCAAGGCGAGATCCGCGCCGGGTCAGAGGCCGCAAAGGCACGACTCGATCCAGGGCCCCAGTGGCCGCCCTATCCCAGGCGGCCACTAGGTCTCCAGTCGAGGCGTGAGCCAGAACCTCAGGAATTGGCCCAAGCTCCGTCTGGAACCTATCGGGTTCCATCAGGCGCCTGGGGCGGTACCATCTTATCGGTTCCGCCTCCCTGCAGCGGGGTGCCGCGGTACGAAGGTCAAGGCGAAGGAGAGAGTGATCCGACCATGACAAGGGCTCGATGACTACATCCCCTATGTCAAGATCACTCAACCACTGTCCAGAGACAAAAAGCAAGTCCAGTGTGTTTCCCCCAGTGTGCGTACGGCCATGAATTAGTTGGGTCAGATCCATGGCCGTCATGGAAGCCATGAACTCCCGAGCCACCTCAGACGTCTCGCCCACGGACGGCAGGTTGAAATCCCCCATGACCATAAGTCTGGGGGTATCAACCGCCACCGCAGCAATAACGTTGAGTAGCTCAGGCAGGGTTGCTGCCACGCGGCAGGGAGCCAGGTACGTGATCAGCAAGCCCATCTGAACCCCATGGCCCCACTTCACAAGGAGGGACTCACAACCAGCTGTCTGAGGTACAGTGGTCTCCCTGGGCCTAAGGCCTTCTCTAATAATAACCGCTACTCCCCTGCCCCTCCCTTGTGACCTCGGCTGATGGAATGCGCGGAAGCCTGGTGGGCACATTTCTACCAGAGGGACCCCTCCCTCTGGGCCCAACCAGGTCTCCGTAATACCCGCCAGGTCCGCTCTCCCCTCCTGAACAAGATCACAGATGAGGGGGGCTTTATTTACTACGGACCTGGCGTTGCACAACATCAGACGAAGGCCCGGGCCGTGAGGATCTGTGCTACCTGGCAAACGGGTGGAGCCTTAGGGGCCGGAGCACCCTACCGCTTGGAGACAGCGGGTGCGTGCTCCCTTAACATGATATGGCCCCCTGCTCCCGCCATATCTACCCCTCCCACTCACAGTACTGATGGTAAAAACACAGTCCGAACAAGTTCGACCCCCTCCATTGCCCCCGGGTCCCCTACCCGCCCCGCCGCGCGTCGTGGCCGGGCCCGACCCTCCCCTTGGTGGGTTATCCCCCAAACCCACGCCCCTAATTCCAATACCACCCCCTTCCCCCCTCCCCAAACCCCTTAAAAGGTTAGACATAGACAATTTTAAAAAACCCCGCAACCCCCTCTTTGCGACATGCCACCTCTCGGGGTTCCAAAGCCCGTCATCGAGGTAGGCCCTCGATAAAGTGGAGGGCCAAGCCTGCGAGAGGGGGGAGTCTCGCAGACCAAGAAGCTCCGCTGCTGAGTACAGTTTGGTCATAGTGGCTCACCATGACCATATCCTAAGGGTCCTAAAAGGACAGGGAAGAAGGTAGGGAAATGGGGAATCTCACACATAATTCACAGGACCAAGTCCACTGTCCCCTCACAACAGAGGACACAGTCACAATCCACAACGACCACAATCCAAGGGGGAAAATCGATCCAACCACCCTCTCACGGTGATTAGGTCACCCTTGTGACGTTTTAGAGATGAAATGAGTGAGCATCTTGTGAAGTCTGCATCTTGTGAAGTCTGTATCCCATGGGAAGAGATACTGAGGAATTGTGAAAAATAATTCTCTTACGTGTGTGACCATGTTTCTATCAAAAGCTATTTTTTAAAAAAGTAAAGTCTGCCAAGTGAATAAATTTCTACATCTGAAAGCAGAGTGGACTGTAACTGGATATCTTTGTAACTGTCTTGCTAAAATGTATTATCAAGTAATATGGAAGAGGAGGAGGAAGAGAAGAAAAGATATAATTCTTTCAAGAAAATGGGTATTAGAGCTCCAGTATATTATATGGACCACGAGAAGATTGCGATAATAATAATCTTCTCAGTATCAAATGACTAAATATAGCACTTAATTCTTCTTTCTTAGGATGCTCTGGAAACTACTTTTCCATAGCATCCCTGTAATTGGCTACTGATATCCATCTTGTGCAGTGAGGAAGTCTGTCCCCAATAGAGGGATAGATAGATAGGTGAATAAGTAACTAGGTGGATAGGTAGCTGTTGAAGACTGTACATTTTTTATTAGTATTTGGAACGTATAGAGATCATACTTCCCCCCCTTTATTTTACAAACAGAAGAATTAAGAGAAACCAAGCTTGACACAGTCATATTCAGACTGAATAAGAATGAGCAGCTGATGTACTATATAATAGTTTCCCATAAGAAAGAATAGGGACATGTGAAATATCCATCAACTAAGACTAGACTTCAACATCTGGCAAATCCCAAACTAAAGCAAGCCTGGACAATTTTGGGCACACTTGAATTCTCTTGACGTAGAGTAAATTGTTCCAAGCTATCCTGAATTGATTCAAAAACCTTCATCGAACCTGGTTGTTACTTTTTTTCTTTTCAGGAAGAAGGAAGTCTAGTAGATTCAGAGACTGAGAGATTCATTTGCAAACCAGAATAACTCTTTTAATCAGATCACCATCAATTAGCCTTAAACTGTCTACTGTTGACCTCACCCCATTCCTAAGAGGTCTGTAAGGGGCGTGCATAAGTGCACCTGTGTGCTACTGTCCCTGTCTAATATTCCTTTTTACTTACTCTTTTCATGTATTTAAATTATGTTTATACTTTTACCTGTTATCTTATATATGCTTGACAAATAAACTTATGATTATGATTATGAATTGTTCCCAATGCAGTATCTTGGGAGCGAGGAAGAAATCTTGGCCTAGTTTTATCATTCATTCCATGGATTATTCCCCAGCAATAAAAGTATGGCAATCCACCACAAGGCTGTATTAACTGAACTATTTTAATAATTTTTGATAATCAATTCGATCACATTAAAGAAGAGGGATCATTATTTCTTATAAAAGGGACTCTGGAAGCGACCTTGGAGGTCTTTTAGTCCAATCCTGCACCTTGACTTCATCCCATCTCTTTGCAGAGAACCTCTTACCTTTCTGCAATTAATCATAAATAGTCCTTTGCCTTTATAATTTTCATGGCATTGTGTCTACCACAAAAATTGTGGATGATTTTTATTAACAGATTTTTTTAAAATCAGCTTTTAAACTACTATAACTTGAAAAATCCAGCAAATTTCTACAATATTAGATTGTACAAATTTTACAATGTATAAATTCTATAAATTGCATTCTTTTTAGTGAAAATCAAAACAAAACAATGGTTCCTTAGTAACCACATTTTAAAGAAATAACTAAAAATAACCTGCAAAAATCTGTATATTTGATTTGTTTATAATGCTTTAAGTTTTCTGCTAATTTCATGATGTTCTATTTTTTTAAAAAAATAAACTTTAAGAACCATTGCATGCTTTAGTTCTTATAGGCAAAATTATGGGAAATCAGAATTCCAGATTCTCCAAGGTCAGAAAATGCTGAGGAAGGCTATGTAGAAACTAAAGTAGAGCATGATGGGCTATATCTAGAGCATCAGAAGCAGGTCAAGCAGCTTTTGCAGAGTCTTATTAGTAAAACATATCTTAATATTCTTATATCTATCATTTGTCTTCATTTTCCTTCAGTGTGCTAAGTCCTCCTTCCTTAGATTTCCCCCCCTTCAGTTTAGGACTGAAACCTATAGCTATTTACTGCTAGCAACAGCACCTACCTGATTTTAAAAAGATAAGAAGCAGTGATGGGTTGCCCCAGGTTCATACCGGTTCTATAGAACCGGTAGTAAAACCAGTGGGAGGCTCCACCCACCGACCCCGACATCATCAGAATGCTTCTGTGCATGTGTAGACGAGTGTGTGTGGACAAAGAGCGTGCATGCAGCCCTGTTGCAACTGGTAGTAAAGGTAAGTAGAACACATCCCTGATAAGAAGGAATATATTTGATTAGTACTTGGAGGAGATATTACCAGGTAGCTGTAGCTATGAACAAATCCTGTGAGAAGGCATTAGTAAACCATATCTGCATTTTTTTTTTTACTAAGAAAGCTAAATAGATTTGTCTATGAAATTGCTAGAAATTGAGCTTGATTCATAGAAGACCTTCCTTTGCCTTATTATTTAAATCTTTCTATTCCTAGTATGTTCAAGGCAGCTAGAGGCAAAATAAAAGTAACCGTTAAAACTCATTAAAAGACAGCTACAATTATCCTTAATCCAATTAGAATCTTCATGAACTCATCTGAAAAGGCCTGGCCAAGAGGCTCTTTGCTTTAAAATGATGAGTGTAGGCGGCTATTCAGAGAGGACCCTGCATAGTTTTAGAGTAATGCAGTAGCTAATCCTCAGAGTCTGAAAATATATTTGGTATATACTTTCTTTATATTCCTATCAGGTTTCTCTTTTTCTACCTCTCTCTTTTTTCTCATATTTTTTCTTTATAAAAGATATTCAGTAATGTGCATAATTTTTGTTTCCCTTGCCAAAATTCAAAGATGAGTCAATTTAAGGAATAGTTTGTTTGACTAAATAAAAAGGGAAGTTGTCAATGAAGTACCTATGAAGCTGAAGTGAAGTGCCTGATTTGTAACAAGACAATCTTCTGTCTTTTTACTATGGACTTATGTCTCAAGTCATTTTAAAGGAGATTCCATATGAATAACTCAAACTTAAAAGTGATTTCTCAGGAGGCTGTACTTTTGTGTTCAATGAGGCTTCCTTTGAAATAAAACTGCAAGTAGAATTGCATTATATGTAATAAAAACAACAGGAGTTTTGTGCAAAGTACTAGTTTTTTAAGGCATTTTGCAACATTTTAAAACATGGTTTGTTTTTACCATTGCTATTATTAATTTCAAACCATTCGAGTAAATGCTAAGATTCACTGACTTCAAGAGGTCATTACTGATACCCCCAAGATAAGTATCATTAGTTCTCCTTCCTAAAGAAAGAAATGGATTGGACAGATTTTGCTGGCTGGCAAATTTTGCTTGATTTTTCTTCCATGTTTCCTGGGTTCCGTTTCTCAGTTTGGAGTTCAATAGATGCATAGTTCTTACCCATTCTCCATACAACAGCAGCTCAGGTCTTCCCCATTGGACTGCTCATGTGAAATGCTGCTCCATAATGAATCCAAATTCGTGGTCATATATGTCTTTCGAGATCCACAGAGCAGGGGTGGGTTCTAATTTTTTTTACTACTGGTTCTGTGGGTGTGGCTTATTTTGTGGGTGTGGCTTGATGGTCATGTGACAATTATTTAGGATTTAGCGGAGGTACTGGTCTACCAGGCTTTTAACTGCTTGCAGAACTGTACCGATCTACCCATTTATTTTTGCAGGCACTGGTCTACCCATTTATTTTTGCAGGCACCGGTCTACTCATTTGTTTTCTTTTAACATCGATCAGCTGTAGGGCGGCCCTTTGAAGCCCCGTGGCAAGAGTTTAAACAGCTTTTTCCTTCTAGCTGATCAGCTGGGACTCAGGAAGCAGCAATAGATTGGGGGTGGGGCCAAATAAAAGGTAAGAATAATGCAGGGTGGGTGGAGGGGCAGAACCGGTTTGGTGACATAATATCGTCACTGCTACCGACTCGGCAGAACCGGGCTGAACCGGGAGGAACCCACCACTGCGACAGAGGTCTGGTTCTCCTTCACCTGTTTGCTCTCCTGAATGCCTAGGACTGCAGCTACTTTCTTGCAGTGCATCTAAGATGCTTTTCCAAAGTGACAGAAAATAAAAGGAAAAGAGCTAGTGCTAATGTTGTGGAAATATGAGGAACAGCAATTAGGAGAGCACAGGTGGTAGTGAGAGAAGGAACATATAAGTAGTAGGAAGTATTTCCAAGAGCATCTTGCCAAGCATGTGAGAGGGCCTACATTCCATCTCTAGAGAGGGTTTAAATAGCTTTCTGTCTAAAATCCTGAGAACTTCTGGCAGCAAACAGCTCTGTGTGGAACAAGAAACTTGGCCTGGATTATTTAATTCATAGTGAATACTATGGATCTGCAGTGTACTGAATCATATGGGTATTGACTCTGGATTCAAAAAAAACATTGTAAGTAATTAAGGACGAAAAATAACCAAGCTTAATGCTAACCAAGCATTACTTTTGTAACTGATCTAGTTTAGCATGGAAGCAAAGCCAGTGTAGAGTCTGTAATATAGACGAGGCTGAGCTTAGAAGTTTGTTTTAACAGAATAACAGAGTTGGAAGGAATTTAGAGGTCTTCTAATCCAACTGCCTGCTCAATCAGGAGGCCCTATATGACAAATGGCTGTCCAATCTCCTTTTAAAAACCTCCAATGATGCAGCAAGTTATTATTAGGGTTCTGTGTTCTGATTCAAGTGCAATGCAATATTAATCATGGTTTTCTTTTTTCTTTTTTGCTTTAATTTATATGCCACCCTTCTCCAGAGACTCAGGGCGGCTTACAATGCGTTAAGCAATAGCCTTCATACTTTTGTATATTTATACAAAGTCAGCTTATTGGCCCCACAATCTGGGTCCTCATTTCACCTACCTTTGAAAGGATGGAAGGCTGAGTCAACCTTGAGCCTGGTGATTTTCTGCCAAATTCTACATTATTTGTTCATACAAATAACACAGGTTTTTTTTTTTTACTTATGTTTGCCAAATACAGAGATAGAAAGGGAAAGAGTTGCTAGTTCATACTGCTCAATAGCAGAGCTATTAATAAAAATATAAATTATTTATTTATAAAATTGTGTGTGATCTATTTTCATCTAGTGCAAAACATCCCCACACTGATTTTTAATTCAGCTGAAGATCAGTTGATATCAGTTAGTTAGTAGCCTTTTGAAGATTGTTTATTTTCTACTAGAGCAGACGCCTCCCTTTATTTATTTTATTTTAGTAGAAGGAAATCTTTAGTGATAGTTCCCCCTTCCCCACACAGTGACACACACACACATTCTATTTCCATGGTAACAATATTTTCCTCATCATTAGATCAGGGGTAGGGACAGAGGGGCTGAGCTGTATCTCTAGCAGCCTAGCCATTTTTGTGAATTGCCAGAAAGGGTAGTTTCTCCCACAGCTGTAGAGACACAGATTTCTTTCTCTGCTTTATATACTGATTGAATTTCACACTATTATTTTACATTCGGTTTGAGTTAATTCTTCTTTCCCATTAAAAAAAAAAGTAGAACTGACTTTCATTTTTTCCCCCTTGAACGAAGAAGAGACTGGACAGCTCTGAGAAAGCTGGGCTGGATTAAACCCAAGAAGAGCTTGTATAGAGACGATTGCAGCCTTATGAATGACTTGATTAATCGGTCAACAAAGAGCACCTGTTTGGTCCATTTCTGCATGCAGCTTGGTTGATTTTCTTATGGATAATGGTAAGAGCCTATAGGAGTTCAGCAACATCGAGCAACATCCAGCTCGTCCTCTCCTGGGTGGTTTTTCCAACTAGGGAAAAGATCCGAACAAGAATTACAGTAAAAAAAAAACAGCACTTGTGTTAAAGCAGGGTTTAAAAGGCTAAGCGATCGAGCAATAGCCAAGATAAATAAATAATACCAAAAAAAAAAAAAAAGAAAAAAGCGGGGAGGGGGGAATCTAGAGAGATAAATCATCCCACATGAAAGCAAAAGAGGGATGGGGAAGAAGCGTGGGCTAGGCGGCTAAGGCGAACATGTCCTCGCTTGTCGGCTCTGCCCGGCGCTGCAAGCTGCAAAGCGAACGCGCATTCCTCCCAGCCTCTGATGCTCTACTGCCACCTTGGCTAAATCGAGGGATTTGCAGCGCGGCGGTTCAGACCCCGCGCTCCCGGCTCGGCTCTCTTCCCTTGTCCTTTTCGCGCAGCGGCCGCGCGTATCAGTCCCGCCGTCGTTTCCACGGTCTTGCTAAAAGAGGTTCAACTCGGATAAAGAAAAAAAAAAAAAAAACTCTCGAGGGCAAAGGGACGATTCCCTCCCGCCCTTCCACAAGGGAAGCTCAGTGAGGGTCCTTCCCATCGCCTGGATCATCTGCGCTCCCCGCGCCCTCCTTTTCGCCTCCCAAAGCCCCCTTATTGCAAACAGCCTCTTCCTTGCGTCCCGAAAAAAACGCGTTCTTCGCCAAATTGCCTGTCCCGTTTTTTTTTTTTTTTTTCCCAGAGACGAATTTATCTTGAGGAATTCGAACCTTCCACACCAGCAAATGTACGCACACGAGCGCGCGCGCGGACACACACACACACACCCCAACGTAGCCGAGAGGTAAAGCCACCTTCTTGTCTTCAGTTCGAATTAGGCTGGGAAGAGAGACATTGAAAGGAACAAGATGCGTGCCGCAGGGTTTCTTACAGCTTGGAAATTCCTCCTGTCTCTGAATTCAGTTGCGACTGAAATGGAGAAAGCTTTTTCCAGTCTCTCCTTGAAGTCCAGGCTGGCCAATGAAGTGTATTGTAATTTGGAGCATTGTGATGTAAATGCATTTCTCTCCCCCCCCACACACACACCTCCTAAACTACTGGCACGTCAAAGCTAACGTGGCCGTACAGTATGTGCAGAGACTGACCAGAAATGGGGTGGGGGGCGGGGGGTGAGGCAGGATTTAAGAAGCTTAACAATTATGGCTTGGAACTGGATTAAGCAGGAAAACAATAGTTGCTCTATAAATGGAGGGATAGATATGAGGCTGTAGGAAATGTGAAGTAGTAACGAGATAAGGCCACCAAAGGGGGTTCCAAGGTGTACTCGACCCGACGATCCATTCTTAATTCGCATCCCATCTCCGAACAGCGAAGCAGATCGAGGAGGTTCAAATAAAACTTTGTTTCCTCTTAGGTCTATTAGAAGAGAGAAAGGGAGACCTTTGAGCTAAAACGCCTTCGCAAAACTCTTTTGGCGCGCGCTGCAATGATTTTTTGGGGGGAGTAAACTAGTCCCGGAAAATGATCGGAACTATTTTCTTTCACCGGGTGCCCAACCGCCCGCGTAAAAAATAGTGGGGCGAAAAATTGAGCAGGTGGGAAGGTTCATTAAATCGTGATGTCACTCGATCTCCCCCCTCCTCCCTTCCCGAGTTAAGACACAGTTCGGCTCTTGCCGTTCATTCCTTCCTTCCTTCCTTTCGAAGAAGGGACGGCTAATCCGCAAAGCAATTCTGCCCGGGGTGGGGCTTTACTTCCCTCCTCCCCACGGCTCCCCCCCCCCCCTTAGCGTGTTGCGTGCGTGTGTGTGCCGCTTCCTCGAGCAAGCCTGCCTGTCTCCAGACACGGTGGGGCCAGTCATAACAAAACCCCGTCCCCCGGCAGGAGGAACGTTGGAAAACGGCTCCGCTCTTCCTTTAGCGTCGCGCCCGCAAAGGGTTAAGCGGCCGGTTGCTGCCTCCCGCTCTTTACTAGACGGCGGAGTTTCGAGGAAGGCGCTGCGCGTTCGAGGCAGGCGACGCGGCGTGTGGCTGCTGCTGCTGTGGCAGTTACTCTCGCTTTCCGGCTCGTTTGGGAAAGACGTTCAACTGCGTTTTGCTTTAGGCCCCGGACCTCGATCCTCTCCGGAGAAATCTGCTGTTAGGGGGGTGAGGACGAGGGAGCAGAAGATTTCAAAGCGTAACCGGCCGGACTTGGCGTCGCGGGGCGCTGCGATTGAACGCCCGGGTGAGCATCTCCGGGGAATCGTCTTCTCACGCTCGCTCGGAGCGGTGTGTGATTATGAGGACGAGCTTGGCTCTTGCCAGCTATGGAACCAAGCCAGACCTTGGCGGTGATCCTTAAACCAGTACAATGCCGGGACTGAGCTGCTTCGCTCTCCACCTTCCTGACCCAGTGGGGTTTGGGTGAGATCCAACTGCAGACCAGCCGCGCGACCGTCTTCTCCACAGGTAAAACGGCCTCCTTTAAAAAAAAAAAAAAAGTCTCTCCCTTGTAGGGCTTCCTTTTCCCGCAACCGCTAAAAGAAAGATCGAGCGAGCGATCCAGAAATGGATAAGCCAAAAACTTAATGGAACGCGTTTCGCCAAAGTTTAAAGTTGCGGTTGGAGGAAAGACCGCGGGAAGGAGATTAGGTTCTCGAGAGCGCCTAGCAAAATCGAGGACTAGTCCACCCAGTAATAGGAGCGGGATGATGGTGCTGTGATGTTCTTGAAACCACTCACTCCCCGGTTCTTTTTTTTTTTTTACGTCACTGCCAATTTGATTTTCAGCATGGTAGGGGCAGTTCGGCACATTGAAACCATGCCACACGCCGGCATGGAGAGGATCGGTTTTCTCACCCAAAAATTCTTGTTTTGTTCCCTCCAAAAGATCCACGACAAGTGGATTCTGGCATGTGTCGCTAGCTGAACTGTGTTTTCTGTTTCCTAAACGGCCGCGCTTTTAGCGAAGGAAGGGAAAGGGGTGTATCTGTTATACGCTTGTTGGTTGCGCCGCTGAAACCTGGCTGTATCCAGTCGCGGAGCAGCTTGGGTGAGTTTAAAAGGATTTTTGCAGGCAAGCAAAATGCATTGACTCAGAGAGAGGAGGACTACTGGTGGGAGGGGGGGATGTCTCCTTCCCCCTTTCTCCCCCTCCGTTATCCCATGTGTAAAGAAACAAAGACATTACAAACAAGGGGGAAGAATCAATCAATTGGAAAACAAGAGTGCTTCAATCCTTATGGGACCCTTTTACCTAGTTAGCTCCTTTCTTTTTATCATTCCAATACCCTGCTGAAGAAAATAAACCCCTTTATTTTCCCCCATCAGTCACTCGTGTCTCGCGAATTATCTTTTTTTCCCCTCCGCAAAAGAGGTGCCGTGCTCCAGGGCGGCGATTAACCCCTTCCAGCCCTCCAATCTTTCACGTTTCCGAGGTCCTGGGAACTAACATACCACAATTCGAGCCTCGATTCGGTGGCAGCTCTCAACCAGCAAGCTCGTATTGTAGAACGGAGCCGGGGCGGCTCCATTCGCTAAACTCCAGGCTCTCCCAGTGACAGAGCTGGGTGTAGCAGCTCCCCGAATCTCCCTCTCCCGGGCTCGGCAGCGCACCAGCTATTTCGTGTTTCCAAGAGGTGGGTCGGACCCTCGAGGGGGGCGGGGATTCCTCTAAACTGGTGAAGGCAACAGAGCCTCCCTGGCACTCCGAGAACTGCTTGTTGGGGCAGGCGGCCAGTACTAGTGATCGTGTCTGGTCCCAGAAGCTGTTCCAAGCCTGGCTGTGGGATTTTTTTTTTTTATGTAGGTGTTATAGTATTAGAAAGCCTTTCCCAATCTAGTGCAGGTCAGAGGCTTGAACTGCTAGTCCATATAAGTCCTGAAGCAAATTGGGTCTATAGCAAACTCCCTGCTAGCTACTCCTGGCCCACATGGTGATCACATTTTATTAGCCTAGAGTGAAGATACTGTCATTGTAACTACCTGGCTAACTCTGCAAATGGCCATCGGTGAGTTGGCCAGCCATCTTCTCTTAGCCTCTATCTCTACATTTTTTCTTAGGCCACATTACTAACAGACTGAAAGTATCCTCTGACTTAGTTTGCTGTGTTGACCTGGGTGATGGGGGAGGCACTGAGAAGAATGGTGTGAACACCTACAAGAAGGAGAAAGACAAGTGAAAATATTGCCAACCATCTTTTAGTCCCAGTGTAAGTCTTCTGTTTAGACAGCATTGGCCATTTCCTCACTAATGATATATGGTGTCATTCAACCATTCCTGCACTGATCTAAGAATAATGAATACACAGTTATACAGCCACAATGATGTTACAATGATGATATAAATCAGCAGGGAAGAAATGGCTTGTCACAATAAAGATGTTTGACTGGTCTAGGCCTGCTGCAGTGATGTCTCTTGGTTTGAGTTGCTTGCATCCTCTCCTTAAAGTAAGTTCTAGTATACTTAACAGAATTCTCTTCCATGGAATTCTTATGTTAGCTAACACCTAATATTTGAATATTTGAGAATTGCTGTAGGGTTGATTCTGTGATAGACATTTCCACTTGTTCTGATTGTTAGTTTGACATTGCAATTGCCAAATTATCGGAAAAAATGCACATAATATATCCCAAGCTTCCCTAGGTCCATCACATTAGAAGGCTAAATGATAGAGGTGAAGAGAAAAGGAATAGAAAAAATAGTGTGGGCCTTCCAATGCTTAAATAAAATCTCTCCAAAAGTTCAGACACATGACATCGATCAGTTTCCCCCGTTTGATTTTCTACTACCCCTGGCACTAAAAATAATGTAAAGCATGCAATCTGGATAACATATATTTTAAACAGCAAGATCTAGCAGGTACACCTCTCTTCTGCCTGCATTAGCACTATAGCTTTAAAATTGTGAGAATGTATTCATTTTTCTATTTAGAGAGTAGTTGTTGATTGAAAACCTGTCTCTCCTCCTCTTCCTCCCCCACTGGTTTACAGGTTTACTCAAAACAGTATCATTTAGGATATGATACTATCATAGGATATTTTTTTTTGCTATTGTTAGGCTCAAGAGTGACATGTAGAGATAATATATATTTGGTTTTCTGGAGATAACACAAAAGAGATTTCTGTCCCTCTAAGGACCTATCAGTCTATTCCCTGATTTCATTTTGCTAAATAAATTCAGAGAAGTGGAGAGGAGAGAACCATAGGCTCCTCAGAGTACAAATTCCCTTTGGTCGAGATTCTTTTCCCCAATTTCTCTACCGTAATTACTCTAATGTGGTTTTACCCTACTGGCTGCAAATCCCCCCTTTCAAAGGGTAGTCTTAAAGAAGTGAAGTTTCAATTCCTTCCTGGTCTATCAAAATTATGGTAAAATTAACTGGTAGTGACTGTTGCATTTTGGGAGGTGAGGTGATTTTTAAACGTTAACAACACCAAGAAACTTCTAGGTTCTCTTTAGCCAAGATTTTCTGAGCAGGTGGAAGGCCCTTTCTTTCGCCAAGGAATCTCGGTTGGGTCAATTAAAGCCCTTACCATAGGCAAGAGCGCACTCGGCGGCGCTCCCGTCCGCAAATAAGGGGCAAAGCCGAGAAGTTAAAAGGCAAAAAAGCTCTGAGATACTACTCAATGCTGCCTCCCGTATTCTATCTGAAAAATGAGCCTACCACAAAATAAAAATGAATAAAATGGGCGGAGAGAAACTAATCCGGCCAGAAACGCCTCTATGGAATGAAGGAGTTTTGTTTTTTTTTTTTGGCGAAGGGTGGGTTATAGGTGCTTTTGTTCATTCTTTTTTTTTTTTTTTTTTAAAGGATCTTAAACCTCTTGGAAAGCTTTCAGGTTACGGCCCTGCCTTCCGACATGCATTCTTTACACTAGAAACGTGGGAGGGACTCCAGGAGAGCGAGAGAGGCGGAGAGCGCGAGATGGCTATCAGCTGAATTCATTACTGTAAACATCTCCCCGGGGTATCAAGCGAGAAAAAGGGGGAGGGCGCAGCTTCCATTAGCTGGGAATAGTCGGATCCGGGACCTCATTACGCCGAAGATCAACCTGCGAAGGAGCCGCTCTCCCAGGGCGGGCTCCGAGACTTTTGCGAAAAAGAGGGGGGGGGGTTTCCTCAGACACGCTTCCCGCGCCGCACGCCTTTGCAAAGTGCCCGGCGCTTCTCGTGATTTGCTCAGGGTCTCCGCTTACTTGGGTGATCCGATCTTCGAAGACCCGGAGAAAAAAAAGCTCCGCGGCAGCCTCGCGCCTCCTCTCGGCGTCTCTTTTCCTTTTGCCTGGACTTAGTTGGGGTGGCAGGGGGTGGGAGATTCGACGCCTCTTTCGCGCGCGCCCCGCTGCTTCCCCCCCTTCCCTCTCCCCCCCCCCCGCAACCGGGAGGTGGGAAAAGAGGCGTGTGCGCGCGCGTGTGCTTGCGCCTGCCCGGGCATTCTTGGGGATGCTGGAGTCCCAGGCTTCGCGTTGGAGGAGAAAGGGGGAGGATGTGGTCGCTGCCTCGTAAGAGAGCGAGGCGAAGAAAAGGAAAGGAAGCGCTCCGCAGAGCCGGAGCTGGCCGCAGCGGCACCGGAGGCAAGCGCCACCAGCCCTCGGGGGAGAACAAGAAGAAGAGGAGGAGGCGATTAGGGCGCCGAGGTCGGGATCCTGCCTGTTTTTCTAAGCTGCAGTCGATCCTCCTGCACAAGGTAGCCCGAAAGAAACCCGCGCCTGCTGCCAAAGTTTGCTCTGTGTTGCTCGGCCACAAGCGCCCGGGGGATTATATAAGCATCGGAATCGGAGGTGGACTCTTAAACCCAGACCTGCCAGGTAGAGTTGAGCGTCTCTTCTGTCTTCTCCTTTCAGCGATTTCTCCTTCACTTCAGGCAGGTTGATTCTTTCACCAGACTATTTACAACAGAGCGCGCCCCCCCCCCATCCTCCCAGCCCCCTAGTAAACGAATGGCTGGTGGGCACAAGATTACCGCTTCGTTTCATCAGAAAAGACGTTTTTGCGTGTGTGAAAGAGTGACCTTACACGTAGGCAGAACCAGTTGTCTGACAACTGGAAGAACTGGCGGCCATTCGAAGCTAGACTAATTCCCTTTTTTTCTTAACCAGAATGTGAGAACCCAGGTGGATGTAGGTAGAAACATGCTTGCTAAATTCTCCCCCCCCCCCTTTTTTTTATTTCCCTGGGCCATTTAGCACCCCACAACTTGTGATACTAGGCTCCAAGGCTGTGCATCTTGAATGGCTGGGAATATTTCCCAGAATGATAATGGTGGGTGGTGGGTGGGAGAGAGGGAGAAGTTGCAAGGAAGGAACAAATGGAATAGTTTCAAGCCCTAAGAAGAGATCTAGGCATCAAAACTGACAGGCTTTATGAGATTCCAATGAAAAAGGATGCAGGAATGATTTGTAAATCACCTTGGTATTCTTCAGATTCTCATTAATAAAGACAGTATTGGGGGCTTGGAGGAGGGAGGAGGAGGCAAAAATGGCATTTCAGGTCTATCAAATGCACAGCAGAATAATTCCATGTACATGGTCAGAGCTGATCAATTTGATCAAGCTAAGAGGCAAAAGGGACATTTGAAGGAAACAGCTGAAAAAAAAAAAGCTCTGCAGAATGTGAAAGCTATACATTAAATAAAATGCCAGCTGAAAACTAAGGGAGAAGCTATCAACTTTCTTCTTTGGAATAGAGAATCAGTCAACAGGAGCTTTTAATTAATTTTAATGGAGGAAATGTGTTTTAAGGCTCACAATAAGCTAATGAACTCCAAAGCACAAATCCATGCAAAATCCTTTGCTTGCTTATAGAAAGTGCTGATTAGATTTCTGTAGTGGCTGATTCTCCCCACCCCTTACTCACACAACGCACACTTTTTTATGGCTATTTTGCTTTGGTTTGGGTTAGAAAGAGGGCATTTTAATGTATGGAAAAAACATCTGTTGGGTTTTTCCCCTCTTGCATACATTCATATTCCAGAAGTTTATTTACTGCCTTTTAGCTCTCCCGTGCTTATAAACCAATCAAGCCAATTTAGAGCAGAAAGTTAATCTTCTGCAGGCAACAGAACCTGACAGTCTTCAAAAATGCCTTGATAAAAGAAAGACCTCAGTTCATTCATAGATTTATTCCCTGAAAGGTGTGTGTGGGGAATCCCTCTCTGCAGAGTTATTTGGGAATCCATCTGGAGAAAAAACAGGTCCTTGATCAAATTATGTGTAGTTTGTCAAATATAGCTGAGTGTACTAGGTATTTTTTTTTAATGCAAGCTACACATCCTTGACATTTACAGCAAAAGAATATGATGGGTTCTGGTAATTTAGAAGACAATTCAGTAGCAGATAATCTTAGGCTCAGCAGAAATAAAACTTAAATGGCAATCCTTCAGAAGTGGTGGCCTTTCTTTTATAATTGTAACTTACTTGATTTTATTAAAAAGGTCAAAAATATTACTATTGTGTAACTATTTTTTAAAATGTTCAGATGTGAGGTCATTATCTTAATGTACATTTGGCTAAATGTTGTAAGATTCTATCTCTGGCTCCTAAAGCTCTTCTTTCTTCTTGCTTATTGAGCCTTTCATACCTTCCTTTTGTGATCTGGGTTTTTTATTTTAATTTCTCCCACTACTGTACTACTCAAGGAATGCCATAAAGCCTATTTTGAGTCCACCAACTTCCCAAATTTCCTGTGATACCTTAATGAGGCCTAGCATTGTACTTTTATATATTTTATATAAACCTAGCAAAAGTATGATTTTTAAAATAATAAATGTAGTTATGAAAGAGAGGAAGCTACATCCTAGAAGACTATAAATCAGTGTACTTCTGTCTTTCTGTCTATCTAGTTTATATAATATTTTGCTTCCAATCTGGTCTCCAGTCAAAATACTGTGGACAGTTTATGGAAATCCAGTACTTAAAGAATTTGTTGGAATGTACACAAGTGGGAGAGGCAGAATGATTGTGAAATGTTATTTTTATCTACTTTTGGCTTTCACTATGCAATTTTAATCTGAATTCTTTCTGTAAAGCATGACCACATCCTGGTCTGCAGAAGTGTTTGATACAGAAATAGTCTTATCTGCAGCAGACAACTTCATCTGTACTCATGATGAAAATGCATGCCACAGACTACAATTTCAGGCAAGAATCAGGAATACAGATATATTTACAAATGTCAGAAAGCATAGGTAAATAGGAATGTAGGAAAGAAAGAAGCCAGCGTTCAAGAACAGTAGTGGAGTTTTCTTCTGCTGCACCTTCCAAATAAAGGAAATTGTTCCTCTAAAAATAAAAGTTTTGGTTTTAAGAAGGGCAGATTCTTAGTTACCAATGTACTCCCTGCTCTTAATGTAAAAATGAATTTATTTTTTCATTGGATTACCTTCATATAACTTTGTGGTTTCTGCCACAGTGATTCAGATTCAGTCCATTAGTGACCTCTATCTGTGAGAAGTATACAGAATCAATGCATGTTCTCTTCACTTTTTCTTCTATGCAGTAGATTGAAAGAGAAAAAGTTGAACTGCTTGGGGTCTTGATAACTTAAGGTGATTCCCCTGCTTGTTATTTTCAAGTATATTGCCAATTAAAAATAGCTTAATACAGGCTAACTTGGATCCAGTTGATATGTGAAGAAAATCAGCCAGTGGGACAATGTTCTGTAGAGACAGGTTGTCTTGTTACAGTCAGAAAATACAGTTTGAGCTGTCTGGCAATCTTTGTTCCAAAGGTTCAGATTATTAAATTATTTTACATATCATTTCCATATAGGAACATATCCATGGAAAATTACTTAGTAAAGATGTACAATGATCAGCATCTGAATACAGGAGAAGCATGATCTTAGGTAATAGCGTTAAAACAAATTTTCCTGTGCTGTGAATATAAGCGGGTGATCAAGGGAATGCATTGCTATTAACAGATGTTCCCTTTTAAAGCATTATTAAATCCAGCTTTCCAGTACTAATTTGTCTCTTGCCTACATCCAGATCCATATTTCATGACTGAGATAATTAATGCGAATTGAAAATTGAATACATTTAGCAAATAATGTTTTGGGTTTAGTGCTGAATAATATAGTGGCATTAAATGTGTCAGAAGACCATATTCTTTTTAGGAAGGTCTGTTTAAGAGTTTATTCTTTGACACATTTTCTTTACTTCACATCAGAAAGGCTTAAAAATGCCCAAGATTAATAATGCCCCCCCTTTTTTTTCTGTTTAAGTGAGAAAGAGAGGTTAAAAAAAAAAAATAAGAACTCGTGTTGGCTATTCTAAATAGTGGCACTTCAGACTGATGGTATTATTTATTTAAAGCAACAAATAAGCTGTATATTCATTTTTTTTAAATAAATAACTAATGCTTATAACTTGATTCCTTTTTAACATAAATTAAAAACAAAACAAAACCTTTTGGCTTCCTAGGAAAGACTAGCACCCTGAAGGGAAATAATCCAGTCTTGCCAGAATTTTTTCAAGTTCAGTCAACCCGTAAAATGCTTAGTTAGTACAATGCACTTTATTATTTTCAGTCAGTGGCCCAAGTTGTTGTGATCTTCCTGTTCTTTGGTCTTTGGCTGGTGATTTACACAATTAACTGGCTTTATTTCTCTTTGATTCCTTCCCCTGCCATAGTTCTTTGAAAGAATCCAAAGTCAGCACTAGTGAGATCTTTATAAACAAAATTCTTTGTTATAGTTAGCATTATTTGAAGGTGTTCCTCAAGCAATTTGAAAACATCCTTAATTTAAAACATTATAAAGAATAATTGCCTGCTTTCCAATCTGCTTCTTAAAAGCTTCTTCTTTTGCTTTCAGTGGGATCAGATCTGCATTACTTTCTTAGTTTAAAATTATCCCATTAATTTAGTTTAATGGGATACTTTTCCTCTGCATTTAAATTGGGATAAGCAGAATTTTAAAAGAAATAATCTACTTTATTCTCCACATAGATTTTGATTTAAAACTTTATTCAGAACACACCTAATGATTACATGGGATTAATTCATAGGGACTGAAGCATAGAATTCTGAAAACGTTTGTTCTGCTTTTTCTTCTGAGACCATTTCTTTTCAATTCAAATACAATTTTATGATGACAATATACTTTAGATTCCAGTCTTCCAATTGTCAAAACTATTGATGCAAACCTGAATTCTGTACTCCCAATATTTCTGAATACTTATCACCATATTTTGTTTGTGCTTTGAATAGGGAGCTGCTTAACTTCTTACAAGATTAGTCTTTGCTTAACTCCCATTGGAATATTTCCCTAGATATTATAATATATATGGGTTTTTGAGTCCTTCATAATTATTATGGATAGCTAATCAACTGATAAATTAATAGTGTATTTTCCTGTGAAAGTTTATAGAGTAACTATAGTGACTACTATCACAGAAATTAAAAGTTTCCCCAAAACTCTTGAAAGCAATGTTTAACTAGTTTTGATAATTACACAGTTCTTGATAAACTTTTATTCATATGGTATCAGAAATTGCAGAATGTTTTATTTCTGCTTCCTTTAAACAGTTGATTATGGAATTAATTTATTCTCCGATTTTGCTCAGTTCAGCATAAATTGTGTATTATTACCACCAGAATCAATTTACTCATTTAAAGACTAAAGTAACTTTTCAAAGTTAAGGACAAAGTGCCCAGTTTAGAGAGAAGTTACTTTGAATTAAATCCCACAGAACATACTGCAGCTATGAAGCCATATAGTTTGAACAGGCATACAATTTATATTGTGTTACTCAATTGGTTAGAATTTTTCCATGTTTAAGAACAGCATCAAATATTTTCTTGAAATCCTATTAAGACTGACTGAAATCTCTATGCTTCCATTCTTTGTATGAATGTATTGGAACAATTAGAATTGTTAATATAATGGTGGCATAATGTCCTAAGGGTGGACAGGTTGAAAACCCATTTGATTATAGTTTTTGTTCCTTTTTAAAAATCCCTTTCATCCTTTTTCAATTTCATTTTAAGCATTGAAAAATTCCTGTAAAAATCTATTTACTTTGATAAGACTTTTTGCAAGAATTTTGTTATTTTGTATGTTCCTTTCACCGATACATGTATTTATATAGATAAAACATATTTTTGATGAGACAGTTGCACTGAGAAATTCTGAGTTACAGATTTTTAAAAAATAATTTCTTACCACTTAAATAAAATAAATAATTTGTGTTAGTTTGTATGAAAATGTACATCACTTTTCTCTTCCATCACTAAAAACATGTAATGTCTTCTGTTTGTTTTTTTAGATGCAGGCATACTTCATTGAATTACTGCAAGCTTGATTTAAAATTGTAGCTACTTTAAAGTGTGGTAGGCAGCTAAACAGTGATGAAGGGCCAGAGTATAAAATGTATAAAAGACACAGACTAAACTGCTTAAGACCAGACCCCAAATCAAGCTTTTCCTCTTCCCAAAGTAATTGCTTATAAATGTGTCAAGCTTTATTTCCCAGACTCTTTCTTTTTCTTTTGATATTTTTGTGCCATTTGAATCAATGCATACGTACAGTACATATCTCCAAAGGTAGATGCTGTAAACTTTCTGAAAAGCCAGTACAAGATCCACAGATGTAAAAGGTCAATGCCCAGAATGGAAACAAAATCCAGGACCTTATCAGGATAGAAATGGGTTAATGATGCCAAACATGCCTCTCAGCTGCAGCTGGTGGAACGTGTCAGTCTCATAAACAGAAGCAAATGGGAAATCATAGGTCGCCTTGTGAGGGAAGGCTCATGCAAACTTAGCATACGGATAGTTCATACAGTACAATATAGATGCTTTGAAAATGGTGCCTATGTTCGTTGTGCCATTCAACATTCAAGCTTCTTGACCATTATATATTTGAACCAACACGAATCACAAACAATTACATGCTACCTTGAGAAAGTATTTACCAAATATTTGTCAAAGCAACATATGGATCTGTTTTTTATCTCTTTTTCCTTCAGGACAGAAGCCACATTCTGGCCCAACAAAATTTGAAAGAAATGTTGTGTTTTAAAGTGCAAAGTAATTAATATCAAGTTTGCAACTCAGATCACATTCAGAGTGCTTTGTGTTTCATTAAAGGACATCTTGAAATTGTAGGTTAATTGATTGGTTGGGTTATTGATATATTTATTTAATCTTGAAATACCAAGTTATTCGTTTGGACTGCTGTTTAATCATAGAATCATAGTGCTAGAAAATACCAAACTTGTTTCCAGACCAATTCTTCTTCCAAAAATCAGGCCATATACTAGATTTTCAGATATCTATGCCAACAGTTGAATATTGAAAGATACTTGCAGTTTTTTTTCATACTTAGAAGGGTGAAAGTTACTGTTGTTTTACATCTACTTCAATTGTTTCTAGTGTTTCTTCTTTTTGTAATAATCCTAAATCTATTATGAGAACTATTTGTGTTTAAAATAAAGGAAATGCAGTATTTATTTATTTATTTATTTATTTATTTATTTATTTATTTATTTATTTTATTCATATTTCTATGACGCCTACTCTCTGAGGACTTTGGGCGGCTTACACCAAAGACAGTATACTAAATAGCATATTGCCCCCAACAATCTGGGTCCTCATTTTACCCACCTTGGAAGGATGGAAGGCTGAGTCAACCTTGAGCCAGTGAGATTTGATCTGTTGATCTGCTGAACTAGCAGCCAGCTGATGTAGCTGCAGTACTGCACTCTAACCACTGCGCCACCTCAGCTCCCTGAGTACTCAATCCAACAAGGGGCTGAGGGGGAATCAAAAACCTTCCACTTCTGTATAACATTTATGGGTTGGTTAGCTCTCAGTGAATGAATTATCAAACAGTAGAACTGAAAGTGCAAGGATTTTTTAATAACTTTAGCTAAAGCAGCTGAAAGTGAGACCATTCTGGGTATTTTAAAATAGGAGAAGAGATGTAACTTCTTCTGACTGTAATACCTGAAATGGTGGCTGCCCAATCAACCACATAAGCTAGATGCCTAAACAGGATATACAGAACACTTTTGCATCTTTTCTGGATATTGTCTTATTATTCAAAGGCAGAGATAACCAGATAACTTTCACTCAGGAAACCTTGCTTATCAGTCTATTCTGAAGAGTCCAGGACAAACACATTTTTATCCTACAGACACAAACACACTCTCAATGTGAATTATGGATACATTTTGTGAAAGCTTACAAAGGCAGAAGGACTAAAACCTGCAGTATACTAGTTGAATTCTGGAAAGAAACTCACTAGTTTGTTTTGGTTTGTGAAACTTTTTACCTTCAAGACAGAACCAGCATCCTGGCCCATTAGGATCAATCAGAGATGACTTCCTTTTTCTCTCTCTCTTTTTCACTAGAGGCTGTGAGGAGCCAGACATTGTTAAACTACATTGATTATACAGGATACAGAATGGATGCCCACTGTTTATTTTATTTCATTTCATTTCTAAGGCCACCTAGGTCTACAGGGACTCTTAGCAGTGCACAATAGTCATTTATTCACATGGTACTGGTCTTATTGATTTGAAAGTTGGCCCACTGAAAAATGAACTCTGTATAATCAGAGTCTTGTAATCTGTGTTTAATCATTAATCTTATCTCATCTCAGTTTTTGTAAAAAAAAAAAAAAAAATTACAGGATCTTGCAATCTAAACATCTTTAACATGATTGGTTCCATTGTTAGTTATTAATTTCTATTACATCAGTGCCGGACAGAGTGGGATCTACAGGTGAAATGAGTGATTTGAAGAGTATAAGCAAAAATTTTCTATTCACAATTATTCAACAAAGGCAGCAATCAAATGCCATTGTCTTTTTCAGAAAGAAGAAGAATGAAAAAAAGCTTGTGAACTAGAATATATATATATATATAAAAATCATGTTCCTTTTTTAGTCCCTACTCTTTTAGATCATCAAGATACCAGTGAAGTATATTGGTGTTCAATATCTATGTTGGATATTGCTTGGTACTAATTTTATACTTGTCTTTTGCTGTACTATTTAATGAATCTGAACATACATACCTAGATAGAAACACATTTTGAGGCACTACAGCTATAAGTTGGATATAGAAGTATTAATTGATATATCTTTCCAAGAATATATATTAATTTTATTTGTTTATGCAATTTATTGGCCTTCTGACATTACACTTACTGAAGGATAATGTTAATTATAATATGCAATTATTTTTGGAGATCCTTATTTTATATGATGCCAAAAATACTTTTCTTTCTATAGCGTTCAAGGATATTTCTTTTATGTGCATCTGTTCCGATATATTTCACCAAATCAAAATTGTAGCTGAAACACAAAGTTTAATACAGGTAGAGGAATGAAAACATCCTGCAAATTCTCTGCATCAGTCCAGTGATTCTGAGGGGTAATGCTTGGACTGTCTTTGGCTTGATGCCAGCGTGTTAAGTGAAAATCTCTTGCTTTTCTTTTTTTCTCTTGTTTTTAAAATAAGCTGCTGTTCAATATATTGTAAAACACATGTTTGACTGAAATAGTCTGGATTGTTATTGTTATTATTTGATAAATTACTTCTACCATCTATTGAAATTTCAATGCCTTTTCATTGTAGGAATGTCATGCTGAACAGTAACAGTCTTTACACTGGAATAAATTGCAGTTTGAAAAATAGGAATAAAGGATAGGGTAGATAATAAGTCTTTTTAAAACCAAAGCATTTTGGAGCAACTTTTTGGAATTTCCCTCACTGTATGCAGGTACTGTTAGTTATGTTGCACCAATGTTTTAGATAAGAGTATTGATCTTAATTGCTATGTCCCTGCAATCATTTAACAAAAATATTCTACATATACGCTAATATCTCTAGAGAAGGAATATCTAATGTCAAAAGCTAAGGCCTGCACTCTACACAGAAGATTTCTATACATTTAAAGTAAATGAGGTGGTTAGAATTACTGCCAGCAGCCCTAGCAAGAGGGGCTGGGGGGAGGGGGGGAAACACGACAGTTTGTTGATTTATCCAGACTTGTTTTCTTGCAAATTTTTTAAAAAATCCTGAGCACAATTCTATATGATGTAATTCTAGATCTCCAAATAAGGAAATACTTTCACTAAATGTAGATGGATTGGACTTAAAGTACAGAGTGCTATAATTTAAAATTTTCAGCAATCAGCCAAAAGATAAAAAAGGAGGTGCCTGGTTCAATATATCTGACATAATTTTTTTGCCCTTCATTTGTTCAGCTTTGTACCTGTATAAATCAGTTTGGCCATGATGACTGCAGGATTCACAGCCACTCATCACTCAGTGACTTTGATGAAATCTTTATTGAATCAAATTACTGATTACTGATAATTTCTAATTACTGTATGACACTCAGTTCTTTAGTGTTTCCTTTGATGAAATCTTTATGAAATCTTTATTTGATGAAATGCAGTGGATTTCTAATTATGATATTCAGTTCTTTAGTGTTTCCTTCTAGCCATCAATATCTCATAAACAATCTTATTTTACAAGTTGCAGAATGATAGTTTAGGGAGGAGTGTTCTACCGGGGATAAGATGTTTCACTCCTTATCCCAGTGATGGATAACCTTTTTGCCATCGCGTGTCAGGAGGGTGGGTCATGCGCACGCGTGCCCACACCCATAATTCTATGTGGCCCGCCCCCACGCATGTGTGTGTGAAGGTCCCACCGGAAGTTGGCAAATGGGCCATTTCCTGCCTCGGGTGTGTGTGTGTGTGTGGAAGGCCGTTTTCTCCTAGAAAGGCTCTGGAGGCTGGGGAGAGCAAAAAATGCCCCCCCCGAAGCCCTCTGGAGGCAGGAAACAGCCTGTTTCCCTACTTCCAGTGTACCCAGAAGATCTGAAAATCAACTGGCCGGCATGTATATGAGCTGAGCTCATGTGCCCACCAATATGGCTATGCATGCCATAGGTTCGCCATTACGGCCTTATCCTATCCAAGCAGGAGGAAGAGGAAGCAGAAAGAAGGCAAATAGATGAACAATACAAAAGTTATTGCCAAATCTGAACTCTGGCATATGTTATAGTTCATAATCTTCGTAATCAATATTTTCCATACTTTTAATGTTTTGGGTTTTTTTTTCCATCCAGCCACCCAGTAACATTAGACTTCTTAAGATAAGGTGGACTAAGGCAGTCATCTTCAACCTGGCATCTGTCAGGTGTGTTAAAAATTTGTATAACTATGCCAGTTTATTTGTCAAATTTATGCATTACTTGTCTCACTAAGTGACTCTAGGCCAGAGGTCAGCAACCTGTGGCTCTGGGGCCGCATGTGACTCTTTCATCCCTCTGCTGCAGCTGCCTGTTGCTAGTCAGCTCCACAATTGATGGGACTTTCGGTTAGGACAGGTAGAGAAAAAAGGATGCCACACTAGGAGGAGACTCTATGGTGGGGGACTGGACTTCCGGTCAGCAGAGGAAAAAGGACGCCGCACTAGGAGGAGACCGTGATGGGGGAACCTGACTTCTGATTGGCTCCAGAATTGAACGGGGGCTTCTGGTTAGAACCTTTGTGGCTCTTTGAAGGCTTAAGGTTGCCAACCCCTGCTCTAGGCGGTCTACAAGTAAAAATAATGATAAATTTGGCATTATGAGAAGACATCTGATTGACTGAGCTAAGGAAAGAAAACTAATACCACTCAAGATTCCATTAAGAAAGCAATCTTTGATAGATTCTCTTCCAGGTTAGCAAATAACATTTTAATTCCTTAATTAAATTAAAGTCACTCTTTTGTCTTGGCCTCACCCATTCATTTCTCCTGTCCTCCCCACATCTTGGGGAATATGATCCTCAACATATCACACGAAAGCCATATGTGGATATTTGCTTGAAAAGGCTTATGTATCTATGTCATACACAACCTTAAATACATAGATAAGCATTCACCGATTTACTCTTGACTGCGGGACACTGTAGACATTTAACAATTGTGTTCCCAACTGTGATCTATGGAATGTGCAGTAGGAATTTTCAGTGCCATGCATGATTTCTGAGTTTACACTGAGGTTGAATCCCTACTGAAAAAAATACGGTGTTCAGTTTAAATAGATGATGATTATGATGATTTGGCTCCTGCTGGTCTCTCGGCAGCTTGCAAGAAATCACACAACAAATATATGACAAGCCTAAGAGTTTAACCCTACACATACTTAGTATGGAAGAAGTCTCCTTCAGCAAGGAAAAACCCATATCAATTTTGTGCTGCATGCCTGCATTTATAAAACTCTTGAGCCAGGGAGTACTGAAATACTGTGAAATATTTGGAGTAATATGTATGATTCCTTAAAAAAAAACCCAGAACTTGCTTTAGAAAATGCTGAATTCGGATAAATGCAGATGACCTTCAGAACTGCGATGGAAGAGTAGCCATTTCCTTATATATCTGCCTCTCATTGCAGCATTTTTTCCTACTTGTACACCCAGGCGTTCTCCATGTTTTTCTCTACTTTTTTTTCCCTTGAGCACAGTGCTACCTACCTTTTAGCAATTTGAATGGGGACAGCCCATTCAAACTTAGGGCTTTGAATAATAGTCTAACAAAGCAAATAGTCCTTATCTAAATGACAGCAGCAATTTTAAACTTCCCCCAAATTCAAAACTGAAGGCAAAGTTTCAAAAGAAAGGAACCAGAAGCTAAGAAAAATGGATCCCTCTTCCCCTGAAACCATCGTACAAACTGGGACTGTTTGCTTATGTCCTCCCCAAATATTCACTGCATGCTCTAAAACAGTGTGAAATCAAAATTAGCAATTCTGTGAAACAGCTAACATGTTAAGAAGATGTGTTAGGGCTTCATCATAAACATCAAACAAAAATATTAGCTCTTAAGACATGATTGTCACTGTAATCGCTAAGAAGGAGCTATTTGGCCAAGAACTGACCATGTATTCTTAATTTATGATGTGATGGTAATTCTTTGCTACTTTTTAGGCCCACTTCAATTGAATTTTGCAGAGTTCTTCAGTTATTCTTCTGAGGCTTCAAACAAAATATAATATCTTTAAATCTTACTATGCTTTTCAAGGTAGGATACCACATGACTCACATTAAATAATTGTTTAACATTTTTATGCAAAGTATTATTGCAGCCTCTTGCTTAGACTACTGCAATGGGCTCTACATAGAGTTTTCCCCTAAAGAACGTTGGGAAACTTCAACTGGGGCGGAATGTGGCTCCGTTGGTAATAAATGATGCCAGATGTAAGGTGCATGTAATACTACTGCAGGTAGTCCTCGAGTTACGACCACAATTGAGTCCAAAATTTATGTTGCTAAGTGAAAAATTGGTTAAGTGAGTTTGCCCCGACTTTTCTTGCCATTGTTATTAAGTGAATCATTGCATTTGTTAAGTTAATAACATGGTTGTTAAGTGAATCTGGCTTTCCCATTGACTTTGCTTGTCAGAAGGTTACAAAAGCTGTAACAGTCATAAATATGAATCAGTTGCCAAGGATCTGAATTTTGATTATGTGGCCACTGCAACGGTCATAAGAGGGGAAACCTGTCATAAGTCTCTTTTTTCAGTGCCATTCAGGAGTTGGTTCTACTTACCTTTACTACCGGTTTGCAACGGGATGCGCAGATCGCTTCTGATGATGTCAGGGTCAGTGGGCGGAGCCTCCCACCAGTTTTACTACTCTATAGAACCGGTTCGAACCAGGGGCAACCCACCACTGGTGCCATTTTAACTTTGAATGGTCCCTAAATGAACTGTTGTTAGTTAAGGACTACCTATACTGTATAAGTATTAGTAATCGGTATGCTCTTGGGTGCGATTCCAGGTGTTGGTTTCCCCTTTAAAACTATATAATTTGGGATCGGATTAGCTGAGGAATTGGCTCTTTCTAAGAGTCTACCTGTCTAATTCTATTTAGCATGCTGCAGATCCTGTCAGCCAAAGAATATCGACTGGTGGGGACTAATAGATGGGACTTTTCTTCAGAAGCGCCTGCTCTGTGGAATATCTTCCCTTCAGAAATTAGAATGACTCCAACGCCTATTGGTTTTTCATAAGGCTTTAAAAACCTGGCTGTGTTTTGAATCTGGGCACTGAATTCATTAAAGGCCCTGTTTCCTGCCTTTAAGGTTAACTGGCCATGTATCTGGGCTGCTGTGTATATTTATTTTGGATGGGTTTCATAACTTACTTGTTTAATATGCTGCCCATCTCTCCAGTTAAGTCAATTCTGGGTGCTTTTGTTTTAAAAACTTTTTAAAAATTTTTTAGTATATATATTTTGAATTATAAGCCATCCAGACTCATTGGTTGAGATGGGCAGCTATAGAAATTGAATGAATAAATAAACAAATAAATTGTAGGACTGCTAACTTCTTGTAAAAAAACATTGTTTTTGTTTACACTGCATTTCTAAATTTGCTGTAGTAGGTTTCTCTAATCTCTGCATCATTTCTCTACGTTGGTGGCAGGGGTGAAATCTAATTTTTTTCCCTACTGGTTCTGTGGGCGTGGTTTGGTGGGCGTGGCAGCGGAAGCATACTGCAAAATCTCCATTCCCTCCCCACTCCTGGGGGAAGGCTATTGCAAAATCTCCATTCCCACCCCACTCTGTGGCCAGCCAGAGGTGGTATTTGCCGATTCTCCGAACTACTCAAAATTTCCACTACTGGTTCTCCAGAACCTGTCAGAACCTGCTGGATTTACCCCTGGTTGGTGGGTAGCAACTTGCATTTTCATTAATGAATAAGCAATGCTTACATGCCTATGGCACATGCTGTTTCGGGTCTACTGATCTGACAAGCTACCTGTCAGATACTCTGTGGGCTGATGTTGTAACTAAAAAGCTTTTTAAAAATTAAGTCTGCTATGTGGAGTCCTGATACAAAAACATTCTTTTGACAGATACCACCCAAATAGCCATCATTTTAACTTGCTGTTATCACAGAAATCAACTTGGTCCTGATTTGGTCCAGAAGCACCTGTATTGAATTGAGAGGTGAGGGAAATGAACATATCTTGCAAGCAGACCAAATGTACTGCCAAGAACTATGCATAACTTCCATTGAAAATGAATAAAGACCATTGATTTTTAAAAGTAATCCTGTATCCTGATATAGAAGGGGTGCAAAAGTTCATGACAATGATCAGGTCAATGAGGCAGTTTCTAAATACAGGATGGGGGTGGGGGTGGGGGTTTCCTGCCAAAGAAATTCTGAAACACTAAGTGCAGTTCATTCCAGAAACCATAAAACATGACATTCATATTTAGTGGTTGTAAATTTACACTTTTGTTTGCCTTTGCCAATGTCTTACTCTTCCAAAGGAAAACATATGGAACTTGACTATTTTAGTACGTACATTGATAAGTTTCAAAGCCATCTAAAGGAAGGCAGATTGTACTTTTATCTAAGTAAGATAGGTAAAATCAGCATGGACTAAAATCTTCAACCATGAAAGCTCACTGGACCACTTTTCGTCTCTCTCCACCCTCCTTCAGAAAATAGTTGTTTGGGAGAAAAGTATTGGAAGAGGGAGTGCTATCTGTACCGCATTGAACATCTGGAGGCAAGATAGGATAAAAATACTCTATGGAGAGTGTACCTTTCAAACCTCATTCTATGATGATGATCGGAGACAATGTTCTACCTGTTCAATAGCAGCTGTATGGGTATTCAGGAAACTTAAAACCTAAACTTGGCTGTTTTAGAAAGCCTTTCAGGATTGATAACATGGTGAATCCTCTCCTTATGCCTACTGTTTGTGTGTTAAGCCAATGATTTATTATTCTTGGTTTTGGAATGTTGTTCCTTTTTCTTGTTATTTTATTTTTGCATTATTTGTTAGTTGCTTAGAGTCTTTTTGGAATTGGGTGGCATATGAATTTCATTAATAAAAAATAAAGCAAAAGAAAACATAAACAGTATATCAAGAGCCTTGATAGTACAGGGGTTTAGTGTACCCTGTTATTAACACAGCTGCCTGCAATTTCTGCTGGTTCGAATCTCTCCAAGGCTCAAGGTTGACTCAGCCTTCCATCCTTTCTAAGGTAGGTGAAATGAGGACCCAGTTTGTGGGGGCAATAAGCTGACTTTGTATAAAATATACAAAAGAATGAAGGCTATTGCTTAACGCATTGTAAGCCGCCCTGAGTCTCCGGAGAAGGGCGGCATATAAATCAAATTAAAAAAAAAAAAGTATAGAAGATAACAATACAGTAGTGTTCTGCCCCAGCTACGGACCCCAAAGAACGCAGCACACACAAACTCTATACAAAGCTTATTTTACTCCAATAACTTAGTCTTTATCATTCAAAGGCTGTTAATGAACTGTCTTAACATCTTACCAGAATTCTAAGATAAGGTAATCACAGTCTTACTAGAGTTGGCAGAAAGGCCAGAAGCAATTTTGCAGACACGAAGGAGAGTGAACTAAAGTTGTTTTCTACAGCTTGTTGCAAGCGGCGTTCCTTCTTAAATAGGCTAAGGAAGTGACCAATTACCCACTACATCTTCTCCAGTCTCTTCACTGTCCGACTCGAGCGCCAGCTGCACACCAGCCTCCTCATTGTCGGAATCAGCTACAATCTGCACAGGCCGCTGACAGGCCACAATAAGTAGCTATTACAGAGATGGATTTGTTTTAGTATTTAATTCTGAGTATTTAATTTCTTAACAACAATTTGAGAAAATATTGAGATTTCTTAAGAATCCTTGATGGCAGGGTGCAGTCATAATCAATTTAGCACTTCATAATTTGTAACGATGCCTTCTGTTTTGTAAATGAAAGTTATGAAGAAGTGATCGCCCCCACAGTGCTATTATAGAAAATACATTGTTGTATCCACAAATTCATTAGCACATTTGTGCTGCTATTACAATAACTGAAAGCAAGAATTGCCTAAGAATTCAGTCTACTTTTAGATAGATAACTTCAGACTTGGTTGTATTCTAGGCAATATATAATTCTAACAACATGTAGGATTAATTGTTCTCTCAAAGGACATGATGAAGTAGATATTGAAATAGGGTGATTCTTTATTCCTACAACATCGAATGTGAGTTGAAGATTTTGTTTGTGCAGTGTGTATCTAGTTTTTCTTCAAATTTGGTCAGGATAGGGAATTTTTGTGTCCCCTCATATATCAACATTATTTTGAGATTTAGGCCAAAATTAATTCCCACTTTCAATAAACTCCTTAACTAAACTGGTCTGATTCCAGTTGTTTTGTTGCCAGAAGTGAGTCGCAGATAGTATCTCTGGTACCCTCTTCCAAAATTCCTGCACTCCAACATTGGTCAAGTCCTTTAATATTCGGAGGGGAGGAGTACAGCATCATAGTAAAACTGATTCTGGTCACAACTGTAATCCATATGCTAAGCAATGCTTTTTTATGGTTGCATGCTAACTTTATGGATCTATTATGTATAAACTGAAACAAACATAATTGTAACAGATCCAAAACTTGATTATGACTTTTGGCATTCAAGCACATTTTGTTTCTTAACAACATAGTTAAAGAGATGTGTTTCTTTAAGATAATTGTGTTTACCATGAAGATAGACATTTTTAAAGACCATAATGTCCACACATATTCTGTGCTATGTATTGTAGCATGGGGAACATTACATTGATGTGTGTTTGACAATTTTTTATAGTAATAAATAAGGAACCATAAAGCTTTGATTCAAGAATTATGAAGATACTGGCTGATATATGGAGGTTTTGATCTAGGATGCTGAGCCAAATCTGCATAGTACCCATAATATGGCAATAATAGCACTGAGCTATTTTGTTCAAGAGAGCCAGTTGATTTACTGGTTAAGGCACTTGGCTAGAAACTTGGGGAGTCTGAGTTCTAGTTGTGTTTTAGGCACAAAGTCAGCTGAGTATCCTTGAGCCAATCATATTCTTTCAGCACTGGGAATGGAAGGGCAATGGCAAGCCACTTCAGTTGTCAGGAACAATGAATAAAAGGCGCACATACACAAAAACACACAAAAGTTCATAAACTCCTTTTAAATTGTTTCAGCCTCAGAAACTTTTAACCGTCTGATATGATTGAAATATGTCAAAAGTATCCAGGAAATCTTGCAGAACTGCATAGCTGCAAATTGCAAATCTAGACTATGGTTGTAAAATTGTAGATATTATATTTTCTTTATACTGGTAGTAAAATGCATAGTTCATCTTAACCTCTGTTTATGGGATTGGAATTAGGGCTGTGGGTTTGGGGGATAACCCACTAAGGGGAGGGTCGGGCTTGGCCAGGATGTTCGGCGGGGGGGGTGGGGGATCCGGAGGGGGTCGAGCTGGTCCAGACTGTGTTTTTACCATTGGTACTATGTGTGGGAGAGGTAGATATGGCGGGAGCAGGGGGCCATATCATGTTAAGGGAGCACGCACCCGCTGTCTTCAAGCGGTAGGGTGCTCCGGCCCCCAAGGCTCCACTTGTTTTCCAGGTAGTACAGACCTTCAGGGCCCGGGCCTTCGTCTGATGCTGTGCAACGCCAGGTCCATAGTAAATAAAGCCCCCCTCATCTGTGATCTTGTTTATGAGGGGGGAGCGGACCTGGCGGGTATTACGGAGACCTGGCTGGGCCCGGAGGGAGGGGTCCCTCTGGTAAAAATGTGCCCACCAGGTTTCCACGCATTCCATCAGTCAAGGTCACAGGGGAGGGGTGGGGGAGTAGCGGTTATTATTAGAGAAGGCCTTAGGCCGAAGGAGACCACTGTGCCTCAGATGGCCGGTTGTGAGTCCCTCCTTGTGAAGTGGGGCCACGGGGTTCAGATGGGTTTGCTGATCACGTACCTGGCTCCCTGCCACGTGGCGGCAGCCCTGCCCGAGCTACTCAACGTTATTGCTGCGGTGGCGGTTGATACCCCCAGACTTATGGTCATGGGAGATTTCAACCTGCCATCCGTGGGTGAGGCGTCTGAGGTGGCTCGGGAGTTCATGGCTTCCATGACGGCCATGGACCTGACCCAACTAATTCATGGCCCTACGCACACTGGGGGAAACACACTGGACTTGTTTTTTGTCTCTGGACAGTGGTTGAGTGATCTCGAGATAGGGGATATAGTCATCGAGCCCTTGTCATGGTCAGATCACTCGCTCCTTCGCCTTGACCTTCGAACCGCGGCACCCCGCTGCAGGGAGGCGGACCCGATAAGATGGTACCGCCCCAGGCGCCTGATGGAACCTGATAGGTTCCAGACGGAAGTTGGGCCAATCCCGGAGGTTCTGGCTCACGCCTCGTCTGGAGACCTAGTGGCCGCCTGGGATAGGGCGGCTGCTGGAGCCCTGGACCGAGTCGTGCCTTTGCGGCCTCTGACCCGGCGCCGATCTCGCCTGGCTCCTTGGTTTACCGAGGAGCTGAGGGAGATGAAGCGCAGGAAAAGTCGCCTAGAGAGCTGTTGGAGGGCTAGTCTTTCTGAATCCGACCGAACACTGGTAAGATCTCATATTAGGAGTTACCTAGTGGCGATAAAAGCAGCAAAATGCACTCATTTTGCTGCTCTTATTGCATCATCAGATAATCGCCCGGCCGCCCTGTTTAGGGTGACCCGCTCCCTGCTCCACCAGGAAGCGCGGGAGGACCCCTTGGAGGGAAGAGCCGAGGACTTTGTACAATATCTGTATGACAAAATCGCTCAGATTCGGGAAAATTTGGACTCTGACTGGGTAGATTCGGGAGGGAGGATGGAGGCAAGTCTTGAGAATATTACCTGGGAAGAGTTTGATTCTGTGACTCCGGAAAACGTGGACAAGATACTGGGCAGACTGAGCGCGGCTACATGTTTATTGGACCCGTGTCCCTCCTGGCTGATGCTGGCCTCTCGGGAGGTTACACGAGGTTGGCTCCAGGGGATTATAAATGCTTCCTTGAGAGAGGATGTCTTCCCTGCCGCCTTGAAGGAGGCGGTGGTGAGGCCTCTCCTCAAGAAGCCTTCCCTGGACCCAGCAGTGTTGGCTAATTACCGTCCAGTCTCCAACCTTCGCTTCGTTGCGAAGGTTGTTGAGAGTGTGGTAGCGCGACAGCTTCCTCAGTACTTGGATGAATCGGCTTATCTAGATCCGTTCCAGTCGGGCTTCAGGCCTGGATACAGCATGGAAACGGCATTGGTCGCATTGGTAGATGATCTCTGGAGGGCCCGGGACAGCGGTTGTTCCTCTGTCCTGGTCCTATTAGACCTCTCAGCAGCTTTTGATACCATCGACCATGGTATCATGCTGCACCGGTTGGAAGAGTTAGGGGTGGGGGGCAGTCTGTGTTGACAGGGGGGCAGAGGTCGACCCCGAGGCCCCTTGTATGTGGGGTGCCACAGGGGTCGGTTCTCTCACCCCTTCTGTTCAACATTTATGTGAAGCTGCTGGGTGAGATCATCCGTGGTTTTGGGGTGAAGTATCATCAGTATGCTGATGATACTCAGCTTTACATCTCCACCCCAATGATGCCCTTAAAGTGATGTCCCAGTGCCTGGAGGCTGTACGGATCTGGATGGGGAGGAACAGACTCAGGCTCAACCCATCCAAGACCGAGTGGCTGTGGTTTCCGACGTCCCGATATAGTCAGTTGGTGCCATCACTGACTATTGGGGATGAGTCATTGCCCCCCACGGAGAGGGTTCGCAACTTAGGTGTCCTCTTGGACTCACGGCTGTCTTTAGAAGAACACTTGATGGCTGTGGCCGGGAGGTCTTTTTATCAGGTTCGCCTGATTCGCCAGTTGCGTCCCTTTCTGGATCGGGACTCGTTAAATACGGTCACTCATGCCCTCGTCACTTCACGCCTGGACTACTGTAATGCTCTCTACATGGGGCTCCCCTTGAGGAGCACCTGGAGGCTCCAGCTGGTCCAGAATGCGGCCGTGCGGGTAGTTATGGGAGCAGCATGGTGCTCCCATGTGGCTCCCCTCCTGCGCGAGCTGCACTGGCTCCCTGTGGTCTTCCGGGTGCGCTTCAAGGTCTTAGTTACCACCTTTAGAGCGCTCCATGGCTTAGGACCGGGGTACTTACGAGACCGCCTTCTGCCACCAATAGCCTCTCACCGCCCAGTACGCTCCCATAGAGAGGGGCTTCTCAGAGTGCCGTCAGCCAAACAGTGTTGACTGGCGGCCCCCAGGGGGAGAGCCTTTTCTGTGAGAGCACCCACCATCTGGAACGAGCTCCCCCCAGAGATACAGAAGATTCCGGATCTGTGCACTTTCTGCCGTGCCCTCAAAACATTCCTGTTTCAGCAGGCCGGCCTGGCCTAACTTTCCCTTTATATTGCTTTTTGATTTTATTTTAAACTGGGATGTCTTGAATTATCTAGGACCAGAGTGTTTAGTATATTTTAATTGGTTTTTTTATTAACGTTTGTATTATATGTATTTTTATCGTTCGCTGTTCACCGCCCTGAGTCCCTTAGGAATAGGGCGGTATATAAATTTAATAAATAAATAAATAAATAAATAAAACTAATTCCAGCATTGTGACTGGCTTTTAATAAAGTATGTATTTGTATACAACATTTTCTTTCTATATTGTACCTCTTTTACTTTTTTCTTGAGCATGTTGAACAGTTTTGGCATGTCCCAACACTATTGGGACTCTATAAAGAATTTCTGAATAGGGTCTCTACTTAAGAGGAGGAGGAGTTCATATAAAATATCTTAATGGAATTGTATTTACCCCAGATGCACAAAGAATTCGCATCTGGGGTAAATAATTGAAATAGGCTGTCAGCAGCTGCATAGATCTGTTTGTCAGTAATGATTCTTTAGCTCAAAATGAACTTTTTAAAATTCATTTTAAAGTAAACTGCTCATCTGGGAATAATTTTTAAATGACAAAATGCATTCATTTAAAAAATCCCAACTGGCAGCTTGGCTATTATATTTTAAATTAATCAAAGATTTCAAACAATTTTCAATTTTTTTTTTCATATATATCACATTATAGCAGTTGAACCTAAATATTTCACAAAAATGTAAAAGTATAGCAATTCATTGTCTCTTGCCCTGTTGTGTTCATATTTTCCCGTTTGGTGTTCTTAATCTAAAGGCATACAATGCAGCCATTTAAAGTTTAACAAATCTGAGTTTGGGTATATTCAGGATAGGAAAATATGTGTGAAAAAAATTATGCTTTTTGCCTCAAGAACTGCAGATTCACATTGCAGGGAAATAAATGGGTGCTTCCAATAGCAGATTGATCCACTAGAACGGATGTCAAATTTAAAGCCCAAGGGCCAGATCCAGCCCGCAGGGTGCTTAGATTGGCCCGTGGGGCTGCCCTGGAAACAGCGAAGGACCGGCCCACAGTGCCTCTACCAGTGAAAATGGACCTTGGGAGGGTCGCACGCAGCTCTCCCAAGCTCCATTTTTGGCTGCAATGGCCTCCTGCAACCCTTTGCCAGCGTAAATGGAACTCGGAAGGGCCACTCAGGCCACCACAGGGGCCCCTGACACGAGTGATGTTGAGCTGGCCATGCCCACTCTGGCCATGTCCACCCAGCCCCCAAAAGTCAAACACAACCCTGATGTGGCCCTCAATGAAATCGAGTTTGATACCCCTAGAACAAAATCTATTTATATTTTAGCTCCTGTTTCTCAATCATTTTCTCTCTCTTCTGATCACTGAAAAAAAAAACAAAAAAACAGAACCATCCTGACTATCAGAATACAGTCTGTTATCTTTATTCACTGGTTTCTCATATGCATTTGATCATTATGGGGATTTAAGAAGGCTCTAAAAAATTTACCAGGCTTTCATCTTTCTGTGAGTCAGAAGATTGCAGGTATAATGGCTTTTATGGATACCTCTGTAGACATATGGCGCTTTGCATTAAATTTTAACCGTTTGGGATTAGTGAGTTAAATATCTTCTCTTGTAAGAATCACACCATAGCTTGGAAAATGAAGAGCAGTCAGATTCTCTCTGGTTTTTACATTCTAGCTTCTCTTGGGAAAGCATTTCTCTTCTCCTGCTGTGATTGCTGAATAATACCAGAATGGCTAAGACACTTTTGATATGGTAGAAAGAATCTTGCTGGAAGTAATGGAAAGGAACAGCTAGAATTAAATCCACATGTCTCAGTCATAGTTCTGAAAGTACTTCTGTAACTCTTCTTTTTTACATTCTACTCTCCTCTATCCTGAACATTTTGTGGCAATTGATGTTTTCATTTTCCTATTTTGTGGGAACTTTCATTTTCCCCATAGAACCTTGAAGGGACTCTGAAGCAAGGACATTGTGCAGGGTCCAAAGCAGCTGTTAGAGGCTTGTGGTTGCTACAAGAATAACATTAAAAAAAAAAGAGGGCAAAAGGAAGAAAAATTAATGGTGAAAACCATCCCATTGGAGAATTCTTCATTTCACTGGAAGTACTGAATGAAATATTTCTCCAGATCCTTTGCTGACAGACAGGGTGGCAAATTTTAAGATGCCATTTTCGCATCACTCATGGAGCTGCAATATAATTCTGTCAAATTATACTTAGGAAATACAAGCCATTTGTTTCTAGAGCCACTGTAATTAGAAGTTGCACAGCTTAAATGCATGTTTAAGATAGGTCTAACTGTATGGCAGGCAGGTGTTAATAGAAAGTGCTGGAAGCAATGTCTGAGAACTCAGCAAGAATAATTTCCCAGCACAGCTATGTGAGATCTTTTAACTGAATATTACAGTGACGGGATTTTAAGAATGTAAAAACATTTAATCATACACTCATTTCTGTTATTGGAGTCCAACAAATCCTCAAGGACTGCCACACAAAAGAATGGCAATGACTTTATTTTTTCCTCCAGGAAGCTAGAATTAGATCTAGTGAGTTTAAATTACAGAAAGATATATGTGGGAGAATATTAAAATAAATGTTTTGACAATAGTTCAAATATGCCTCCAATCACCTGTAGAAATGATATTGTCTTCTTTGGAGGTCTTCAATCAGAGTTTGGAGAATCATCTGATAAAGTTCTGGGTTTCTGGTTCCAAGTAAAGTATAAGATTACATATATGATAAAGCTTCTTACAGTTTTATGATTTTGTAGGGACCTTTAGATTTCCCCATATTGACAGCATGGTTGCCACCACACAATGTCTTAATCTACTAAGGATAAAGGAATTCTGACCCTGTTTCTTTAACAACTAATGAGGCAGTATATAATTTTGTAGAATGAATTTAGAACAGCTTTGTTTCAACAGTCACACATGACCTTGTATTAATTAGGAAGTGTCCTTATTTTTATATCTTTAAAAAAAAAGACACATACTAGGTACTTGCTATAGACCAACAATATATCTTAGAAGGAATCTGCTGAATGAGCTGCACTAGGCTTAAATAATTTCAGTTTTGCTTTTATGCTCTTTTGGGGCACATTTTCCCAACGGTTGCTCTTTAACTGCTTAGTTATTGTTGGATAGAATTTAGATTTCTATTTCTAAATAATGGTTCTACTATTGTTTTCGAGGAAGAGAAGGACATTCTTGAACATCCGTTACTATTCAAATATAACATCTAGAATTGCTCCTGGATTTTCTTGATTTTGATCTTGCCTGCCTGCTTCCTTCCTCCCTCCCTCCGTCTTTTATGTTGTAGAACTATCTAATATTCATACATTATTTTTATCTGTAATGCAGAAAATTATAGTAATTAAGTAATAAACAATACTTACATACTAAGTTATACTAGAACTACCCTTTCAGGTTAATCAGATGGCTTGCATAGCATGCCTTCTCCATTTTTTTCTCCTGTATCCCACTGATTGGATTAATCTGAAAGAGACTTACTCATTCATAGCTACCCAGTGAATTTTTATGGCTGAAGCCGTACTTGAATCTGGATTTCTATAATCCTATCATATTAACCACACATTCTATGGAATAATAATGGTGATAAACCCATAGAGTCTGCCATTTACCATGTTCAATGTACGTCTGATTGCAATATATTGAAGCCAGTCTGCCAATTATAGAATCTGGGGAATAATAAAGACAACACTGGGAATATACTGTATCTGGCGAATTTAAACAACTACAGTTAATGTCATGTGCATATTTTCTTTCTTTATAAGCTAAATTCACAGTACATTAGTTTTTCAGTGAATTTCAGTGTGTGGGTAGCACTTCACTTTGCATGTACCATGTGTGCATGCATAGGCACTTGCCAGCTTAGCAAAAAAAAAAGATTGTTGATTTCCCCTTGATATAGGCACTGAAACACCCTTTATGCAGTGATGTGGATTAAGCACCTTGTTCATTATCTGATAATGCCTGCTTGACACAGATGGGAATCGTTCTTGCAGTATAATTAAAATCCAGAGAGATTTCGGGACCCAGTGCTGGCGGAAGGGTCACTGAGGACAGCTGTTGAAATGAAGGAATTAAAATAGATTCTTCTGGGCTCTCTTGGGACTGACACCCAGAAGAGTGTTTGCTTATGCAGCTTTTTTTTTTTTTGCCCCCAAAGAAGGTGTCTTCCTTGAGATACTGTGAATTCAGGGCTGAAATAAAAGTCCTAGTTTATAAAATCAGTTTGCTACAGCATATCCTAGCAGCCAAAGTGATGTAGTATGACAATGGAAAATTTATCCTCATCTCTATCTCTATAGATCATTGGCTAAATTTAGATCGGTGTAGCTCAGTTATTTATTTTAAACCTGTTAATGTTGGATGTGGATACCAAAAGGTTTTCATAATTCCTTACCAAATTTGGGGGCAAAGTGTGAATAAATTTTCTGAACTTCTTCAGAGGAGATTTTCAAACAATTTGAAAATGGGTGCAGTTCTGTCTTAACTGTACCTGCATCCCATTATTGAAAAAGGAACAACGAAAAGAGTTCCTTTACAGTATGAATTCTTCCCTTTGAGGAATCAGGAAATCAGAGCCAGAAACTGAAATGCAATTTCTTCTCATTATTATGGTGGCACAGTCAGACAGATGTTTAGACTGGATTTGGCATTTTTATCTACCTATCTTCCCAAGAATATGGAATAGGCAGATATTGTTGTTTGATGGTGTTAAAATATCTGCAGAATAGAAGCTGTTCCAAAATAAAGGTCTCTTTTGCAATTGATTAATGGTGATTTTGTCAATGCAGATAGTATTCAAGTGGTGATCCAGAAGCTTTGGAATTGCACTCAAGATGCCTCCTACTATTGATAGCAATAGCAATAATACTTGGACTTATATACCGTTGCACGGAGTTTTACAACACTCTCTAAACGGTTTACAGAGTCAGCCTATTGCCCCCAACAATCTGGGCCCTCATTTTACCAGCCTCGGAAAGGTGGAAGGTTGAGTCAACCTTGAGCCTGGTGAGATTCGAACTGCCAAATTGCAGGCAGCTGGCAGTCAGCAGAAGTAGCCTGCAGTACTGCATTCTAACAACTGCGCCACTGCAGCTCTTATCTACCTTTGATACAATCTTTGCTTTCTTTTGCAGCAGTTGTTCTACTTTTATTTGCATGTCTTTGTATTTTGTGTTTTTATGCAGTTCTTACTCTTCTTTTTGCTATCTCCAAGTACAATTGCATCCACTATCCAGACATTTCGTCATTCTTACTAAGAATTGTTAAATCTGGGGTGTTATATGGAGGTGTCTGTTTGAATTCTAAAATCCCAGAATGGTGACTTCTTTGTATTCTATTACTTTGCCTATTTTGTGGTCCACCAGGTATCTTCAATTCTGTTCCAATTATTAACATAATATGATTTTAAAACTGCAAACCCTTTTTTTTGTTAGTTGCATTTTGTTTTTAGTATTAATTATGGGAATATCTTTTTCTATCCTTAGCCCTGTACATCTAGGGACAGATTATTGCAATTTAACCAATATGTAAATAAAATCATTTCCTGAAATGTTTATCAGAAGAGTTTTGGCCTTCAATCAAGGCTAGGTTGCATCTTGTTCACTTATCTCATCTATATAAAATGTTCACCTTAAGCCAAATATTCAAAGGGGATACATCATCCTCTATGTTGAGGCTTTTTACTTGTACTGTAAAAGTGCTAAATTAGTTTTGAAATTATTTCATTATCTTAGAAGAGAGGATTGCTGTTTATTCTGTTGTGTATCTTATTTTTGGAAGATAAAAGGTGGAACAGAACTCTGTGTTTGGAAGAAAAAACAAGGTAAAAATAGTAAGTAAAAGTAAGTAAAAGGTAACAATAAATGACCGTCTTGGCTGCAGCTCATTTCCCTCTGAATACTCTGATGGGAATAGGAATTTAATTTAAAAGAGAAGGTGTGAAGGGCAATTTCAAATCGAATGCCAAACTATAGTTGGCCTCTATTTGCTGTCTTTTTAAAAATTCCACATTTAAAGCAATTTCTGTCTTCTAAAGAAATTTATATTAACAGTTAGCCTTTCCATTATAGTTGCAAACAAAAACAAGGAAGAAAAGGAAGAAGAAGATATAAAAAGGGGATAAATTCTTCAATGTAAATACAAAGAAGAAATGTAAAAGCAGGCATTTATATACAGTTCGATCCAGACTATGATTCTTTTGCTGGACTTCTTTCTTGGAGAGTGTTTAGTAGTTTTTGTTCTTCTGACCTTGAAAGTTCTTCCCATTGGCTGCCAGTCTGAGAACAAATTCAGACTTTCTGGTGGAGAGAGCCTATTTTAGTTGAAGAAGAAGATCTACAATCTCTCTCTCCAAATATGCAGTATATGCTTTGGCGCCCAGCCTTCCTTGCCTTTGTGCTAAGGGTTTTTATGTCACCATCAGTGACTAATTTGAGAGAAGGTTCCCATGTTAATCCATTAGTATTTTTTTTTTCTAAAGCTGGAGATTTTGGTTTTCTAAAACCTGTGAAGAAGCCAATCACTAGTTAATAAATTCATTTATTAAGAATATGTGTATCTCAAGATTGGTATCATTGCAATTCTCCCCCCTTCCATTCAATTGTGTCAGATTCTCAGAGACTTCCTGGAGAAGTCCTACAGTTTTCTTGGAAAGGTTTTTCAGAAATGGTTTCCCATTGTCACTGTCCAATGGCTGAGAGAAAGTGATTAGCCCAAAGTTACCCAGGTGGCTTTGTGCCTAAAATGGGACTAGGTGGCTTCCTGTTTCTGTGCTGATGCCTTAATCACTACACAAAACTGGCATCATTTTAAATAAAGAACTTCAAAATCCAGAAGCTAGCATATCTAGAAATTGTGAAGTAGAGTACCCCAAGTATCATATCCTTACACATGGGATATTATTCTCAAAGATGTGTTCCTCTAAGTCTCAAGGGATTAGGAGAGGGATATAGGCACAGTGACTTTTCAGCAAAAGAAACACTGCTCTTAGCACCATCCATAGTGTTGTGACCAAGGCCATGTAGTGATTATCAAACACAATTCAGTCCTGAACAAACTTATTTTATTAAAACAGCTGAGAATGAATTAATTAGTCCAAAACAAATTCTTCATAACCAGTCCTACGGCCTTATCATCAAACTTTGATGTCTTTGGCAACCTGCCAAAGGCTTTTCTTGGCAAAAACCCCACAAAGTTCAAGAGACGCTGACAAGAAGCACTGGAATCAATGTTGCTTTTCTACAAAGAACCCAACGGCTCGTTGCTGCTCTTTTAAGCCTTATGGGAGTGGCCAATCATCTTCTGGCCTTACTCCCGAGTCATCGTTTTTGCTTCAGCTGCTCTTGCCTTCTGGCAGTTCTTCGCATACGTGCACTTGGAACAGGCTCCTCCTGTTCCTCTGCCTCTCTGCTGTCTGCCTCTGGAGGCTCCGGAGTCCGCACATCGCTCCCAGATGACCCTGGCCCCATCTCTACCTCCGATGCAGAGCCCTCGTCTGGGCCTTACCCTGACTCCAGGACTGGCCCATTGTCCTCCCCAGCCTCTTCATTGTCCAACTCCGCTGCCAGGTCCGCAGGCTGCTGGCAGACCACAACACATAGGTTCCCTTCTATGATAAGTTGCTTGGATAGAAATCATGGTGAAGTTGGAACCAAATTACAGCTCAATTTGATTTTCATTTTGATGAATCCAACTATTGTTTAGAAGCATTGACTCTTTTGGAAATAAAAGTAATGTTCAAGGATAAATTACATTGTCATGCTATGCCCAGAATGGATAGAAAAGAATTGAATGTGGACTCCGTTTTATGTTTTTCTGCTCAAACTTTTTATTTCCCTTTGGTTATAGCAATTTTCTCCAAATTACATAATCACATCTACACCCATTTGTGTGGTGGGAGTTTTAGATTTTATTGCTGAAACAGCGTTCCTATGCTGGAACACCAGTTGATACTTTTCTTTAGTTTTCTGCCAGCTCATATATGTCTGTGGGTTCAATCATAGATGAGATAGCTGGGGAAAACATGTGTGGTACCACTAGAAAAGAAATACCACAGAAAGGGCTGTAAGTGTGGTGTTATTTATTATTGTCATCAATGCTATCATCTTCATTTGGCCTGAATGTTTAGTATTTAAAGGGTGGGAATAAAGGAGGGGAGATGTCAAAGTGAATTTTGGAGCAACTTGCATCCCATGGATCTCCTTCTCCTTCCATCCCACCCTTAAGATGAAGAAAAAAATAACTCTAAATACTGTTGTTATTATAAATTGGTACATGACCTCTGCTAACAGGGAGCTGCCTGTGGGGCCCAAAAACCATGGCTTGTTCCCATAATAAGAGACATATAAATTTCCATTTTCTCTCTGACATGTCATCTTGATCAGCCTTATGTGTTTGCTGAAGGCTAAAGCTTCTTCAGTGATAATGGCTTCAAAATAACTAGTTTTGAAAATGGCAGCTGTGAGTTTTGTATAAGTGGATTTATAAAATACATAGAAAAAATTTTACTTTCTGATTCTTTTAAATCCTTTTTTTTTTTTTCAATTCTCACCTTCTGACAGTGGATTCTTCATGGAATTAAAAATGAAGCAGCACATTTTTCCTCCATACACGTATCAATCATGAAAACTGTACAACTTCAACTTTGCTTATTACATTAATTATTTATCTATTTTAAGAGCTGTGGTGGTGCAGTGGTTATAATGCAGTACTGCAGGCTACTTCTGCTGACTGCCAATTGCCAGCTCAAGATTAACTCAGCCTTCCATCCAGTCAAGGTCAGTAAAATGAGGAGTCAGATGGTTGGGAGGAATACGCTGAGACTATAAACCACTTAGGGTTGTAAAGCACTATGAAGCAGTATATAAGTCTAAGCACTATGAAGTGGTGTATAAGTCTAAGTGCTATGTTATGCTATCTATTTTAAACATAACCTTGTCACTCTTAACCTAATTTAGCATAATGCACTAAAAACTGCAAGGTCCAAGGACAGCAACTCTAACCCCCCCCCTTTTTTTTTACTGGCAATGTATTAGCATGGTTAAAGAAATTCACTTTGATGAATGGATTTGGATTTCATATCTGCAAAAAAAAAAAAAAAAACACCCAACAACAACCATATGTTTCCAAATATAGACTTTTTGTTCCAGAGAAGCATTTCATTATAGTTTGGAATAACTCTGTCTTTAGGAAAAAAAAGCCAGCATTCAAACTTCATGTATTTATCATGATATGGAATTGTCACCATGGAAAGTGCGTGCTGCTGAATTAAACTGGGACATATTGATGCCTGAGACAGAAGAGTTAAAATAATAGTATATCGCTATCTGTCTTCCAATTTCCCAGAACTATTCTTCATCTGCAGGAAACTTCTGCTTGAAAGTATTCCTTGATTTTTTTCTGGTAGACTTTTTTTAAGCATAATTTGTGGCAGAGGATATAGATTTTGTTGTTTTTCTATTTGACATCTGCAGCTTCCTTGGCTGTTCCTACTCTCCAAATTGGATGGGTAAAGGTAGAGCCTTGCAGAGGTTCTTTTGGGATTTAATGGAATGTGAGAAGCTTGTAAATTGAGATGCGATAGAGTATTTATTGTACTGTACAGTGAAAGGTAGCATTCACACATACATTTTGATAGCTTTATAACTAAGACATGCAAAAAAATGTTCAGCCCACTTGTTAGAATTTTCTTTTGGGGGGGAAAAGAGGAAGCATTTTTCTTACGCGCTTGAAAGAGAATGGCTGAAAAGAAGCAGAAGTTACAGCACAGCACTAAGCCCTTTTATAAATCTTTCTGAGACTTTCAGTTAGACAACACTAATGGAATAGGATTATTTGTAATAACTAATTAGATCATCTATTTACAATCTTTAATCTGCACTCACTCTAACAAAAGGCCTCACTTCCCAGCCAACACCTTTTCTTCCTTGCTCTGTATGGTGGTGTTTTCTCTTCCAATTCATTGAATAGGATCGTATTTCATTGTGGTAGCACCCCACAGCTAAATATATGCCATATTTTTCACACCATAAGATGCACTGGATCATAAGACAGACATTAGCTTTATAGGAGGAAAACAAGAAAAAAAAATCTGCCTCTGCTTCCCAGCATCCATCCCGTATTCATCTGGCTAGCATCCTTACAGCAAACAGCCTGGTCAGCTTCAGCACGTTATTGCAGCCCCAGCACGTGGCTTGTCAGGGCTCTGCCCTGTTGTGCCCACCACCGGTCAACTGAGCTGAGCTGCTGCCACTGCTGGGAAACACTGGAACCTTCACTGCTAAGCAGCTGATTAGCGGTTGGATTGGCCTCCTGGAATACCGCCGATCAGCTGTTCTCGGCAACAGGATAGCCTCTGCCACCTATCGCTGCTGCCGCCTATCACCACTGTTCTCTGCAGTTCACCACTGCCGCCACCATTTGGCGGTGCTGAGCTCTGGCATTGGCGGTGACAAATGGCGGCGGCAGCAATCCCCACCGCCTAGAACAGCTGATCGGCTATATTCCGGGAGGTCGATCCAACTGCCAATCTGCTGCTCAGCAGTGAAGGCTCCAGCATTCCCCAGCAGCACCAAATGGCGATAGTGGTGACAGGTGGCAGTGGTAACAGGCACCAACCCTCCTCCCCCCCCGCCCCAATCTTCGCTCTATAAAATGCACAGACATTTCCACCCATTTGGGGGGTAAAAGTGTGTTTTATAGTGCAAAAAATACAGCTGATAAGAGCTAAATAGCTTGAAAATAGATCTATACTAGTCTCCCTTTATTTATCACCAAATATAAATTTGGTATAAAATGTTTGTTGTGAATGCGACTGCTTGAGGGCTCCTGGATTGGAACTGAAAGGCGAAAGTAACACAATGGTATGGTGAATTTTTATTAAAAAAAAGAAAAACAGAAAAGGTTTACATATATTAGTTTGGCATTATGGGGATGAGCTTCAGGGGTTATCCATTAGGCTAAATATTTTTGCTTTATATTACAGAGACAGCACTATCACTTATTTGAGATGCAGTATGGGTATAGTATAGCCAGAATTTACCATGCCTCCTGCTGAAAATGTCAGAGGTAGTTTGAGAAGTGATATGAATCAAAGTAGCAGTTTTGTTTTGCCCTTTGGATGCAATGTATATTAAAAAAAAAAACACATTTTGCACCTAACAACTTTGGAGAGTCATTATCCTCAAAGCATTAAGGAAATAGGACAGTTCTTAAAATTTTACTCAAATATTATCACCAATTACACTTTAATTATTGTGCATTTGGAGTTTATCTGGACAGAAAGGATCTTCCTTTTATCAGTCCTGATATATGAGGCAATATACATTTCAATATGCATTACTAAGGAACATAAACAGGCATGGATTATTACGTTACCAGATCTATCCAGTTATAACCAACTCAGACGAAACAGAATATTAGACTACATAGGTGTTTCAATTGGTCTGGTATTCAATTTTTGCTTGCTTCTCTATTCCCTTTACCTCTTCCGCTTAGTTTATCCACAAGTAGGAGAATTAAAACTTTAATCTTCAATCATGTTATCGTTGAACTGTGCTATATACTGTACTGCACTAAATATAAAAATTACACCCAATTTCAAAATAGTGTCTGTTCTTAAATTTATCTTTTTGAAGGTCACTTCTTTCAACAAATCATGAGAATGAGTAATCAGTTTGTCAGGTTGATATGAAATGTAGATAGAAGGGAAATTTTCTGAAATTGCGGGGGGAAAGCAAGAAAATTTATGTTAGATGTTTTTGTGCCAGCCATGGCAGTTTCTTAAAAGGCCACCAGGTGGGAGCAAAGAGGCACCTTTCATCCCACTGGTGGGTCAGGGGGCTCTGACCCCTGCAGCCCCATTGGGGAGAGTTAATGGCCCTCCGGCCCCTTCACACCCATTGGTAAGGGAGGGGCCAGGGGCCCCCATAAGAACTCCTGCACAGGGGCTGCTCTTCGGCTCTTGTTCTAGCTTCCTACGGGACTGACCCATGGGCTCAATCCAGGCATGGATGCCTCCATGCCAGGGAACTCATTTTCTCTACTTTATTCCTAAATAAAGCTTCAACTTGATTGCATCCCTGTGTGCTGCCTTTTTCTTGGAAGCGCCTCAACGAACCATCAACCTTTGTGAGATCTCTCACAATTTGAGTATGAGTTGGTGGGCTTAGTCAGTCTACCAAGATAATGCAGTGCTTAACAGAAAAATAACACAGTATTCTTTGGGCAATAACTTTCACAATCAGTAACAACTATCTTTAAGTCAAGATTGCATTGGGATTCATAGAACAAAATATCCAATTTTAAAGGAATCAAGGTGTCTCCATTGCAGTAAATTATAGTGCTGTAGTTCAGTACTGACCAAATCAGAGTATTGTTTCTTGTACTGCTTTTATGAGACATTCTAGAGAATTTCATGTATGTATCAGTTCTTGTTCAAAAATGACAGGAATTTCTAGGACAGGCAAGGTTTCTTGTTGCAAAAGTGAAGATGTATGGTTATCTGACACTATCAGAGCTCTCTGTTTGAGGTCTTGTTCATACACTGTATCTTACTGTGTCTATTATTTTTAGGCGTCCCTGGTTCTATTCTGTATATTTCACAATGCAACTCATATAACACTAGAGTTTTTTTGATTCAGTAGTCTACCACATAGATTGGAAGCCAGCATTCTATATTTAAAAATGATGTAAGGCTTTTGGGAAGATTAGAATTCAATTAAGAATCCTAGTTGCTTTCACCTCCTCAGCTGTCAAGTTAGACCTGAGCACATATTAAAGATATATTCGTGGATCCAACAGAGAAAATGGATTAGAATTTATAGTACCAAAAATTACAGCATAATATAATTTAAAATAATCAATTTTCAAAGGGAAATGTTTACTGATCGTCTTGAAATACTGATTGTTTAATAACATGAGCTTAATAATTATATTTTGATTTTTCAATTGTCACTGGAATGCTTAAATTTAGTGTCAGCCTTGGAAGCCATATTAGGCTGGAAGCTTCAATGTTGCCACCTCCTCATGTGTGGGAAAGTAGGAGGGGGGATTTAGGAGAGGGGAGTTAGTAGACAAAATAGCATTTTTTCTTATCGGTCAAGGTCAGGGTGAGCCAGCATCTGGAGGAGGAGTGGTCAGGGACTGGGCCGAGGCGAAACCGACGGGGATTGGAACATGTGATCGAAAGGGGAGAAAGGGTTTGGTTTGGGAGCTTTGTATTATTGAAGGAAAGCCCAGGTTTTTCAGATTCGGGATTTCCCAGATGTGCCAGTTTACCTATTCCTAGTAAAGAGAACTTTGGAAAATGCCTGTTTCAGTGTCTTTACTTGGAGTCGGGGGTTTTCTGGAACGCTGACATTTAGATGGTGACAAATGTGATGTTTTGTTCCTTGTACATACAGACATAGAGATATGCACACACAGACTCCAGATTGACCTCCGTAGTTGTAAAAGTGAGATGAATCATGCTGCTTTTTAATTTCTTCATTACGTTTATTTGGTATAATTTTCAGGATTTGCTTCAAAATAACTAACATAGAAGTGTTTGAAAAAGATAATAGGGATGTACAATATGCTCTAAGAGTACTTGGCCAAAACCACTTTGGAAATTTGCTACAGTTGACTGGTGTTCTTGAGAGTTTTGCATAGCTGAAGGTGTACAAACTTTTCTCCAGAACTGTGTTTTGTTTGTTCATGTTACATGTTATTTGGTCAAGCTGCATTTTTAGTATGACATCCATTAATTTCATGTGGAATTTGGCGATTGATAATTTTGTGTGCTATGGGCAATTAATTACTGTTAACAGAGTTTGACTTTACATGTAGTGAGTACTTTAAAGATTAATTAAATAACAAATCAGATCAATAACAAATAGAAGAAAAAATAATCGTAATTTTAAACAGAATAACTTGTAAGTCCTATGAATTTTAGTAGAAAATATATCAACGGACAATAATTAGAAAATGCAAACAGAAATGCTTTTAAAATTAAATTAATTAAATATCAGCATTTCCTGACTATAAATTGGCTTTCGGCAGTGTACAATAAAACCAAACAAAAAATTCAATACAATAAAATTATTAAAAACAAAGACTAAGAGAGGGGGGGGGAGAAAGAACAAGAACATATGATGAGTCCAGCAAACAATGCCCACAACCTTATCCAAGGCCTGATAGAACATCCAAGTCTTCAGTGCTTTGTGAAATGCTATTAGGATAGAAGCAATATGCATTTCAGGGAAACTTATTTCAAGAGAGCAGGCACCAGAACAGCAAAGACACACATCTGAGTCTGATAGATGACACTGTTTAAATGAAGGGACTCAGAATGCACCAACTTTTATTAGTCCATATCAGCTGGACAGATACTACCATATGAGAGATAGGTGGTCTCTATGCCATTTTGTTTATTACACCTACATTGCTACAAGTTATTTCTGTAAATTAACTGTAAAAGTAAATTAAATACTTTTAAACAGAATTAGTATATATCTGGAACAATTGAAATTTCCTAACAGTCAGTCGTTCTCAAAGTCAGGGGACTTGAGTATCCTCAAGGCCCTTTCATTGGATCTGTGATGTCAAATAAATATTTTAATTTTTTTTCAGTTTTAATTTCTCATATAATAAATATTCATAGATATAACCCACATAAACCAAAAGTCCTGTGGACTTTTCATTGTAGAAAATTTCCTCTCTGGTTTGAAGAAATAAACTGAAGATTTATCTAGTCTTAAAGGAATGTAAATGTAAAAAAGGTGTCATTTGAGTCAGTTGACAGGTGAAGAAATGCTTGACTAAGGCTTCATGAAGAAGCATTCACACATTGTTGGACATTGTTGTCTAAGAATTTTCTAAAGGTCTTTCAAATGATTTGCAACTGAATCGTGAACGGGGACCAGATATCTCATGTTTAAAAAACTTCAGTTCTACGAAACATCTACTAAGTGAAATGTTTGAACGATGGACCTTGTTTCGTTTGCATCCAACGAAGGGTCTACTATATATTGGCAACATTTTTTTTTCCTACTACATTTCATGATATTGTCTTCCTCTTGTTCCCAGACTCTGGATCAGTCTTAAAAGTCAATGTTAATGGTACAGGTATTCAAGTATTTTTTTTTTAAACCTGTGCTGTAACATTGTTCATGAAAAACTTTATGTTGTATAAAATCTCTGAGACTTTGCCACCTATTGCTTTGGAGGGAACCAGGTGATTAGCATTGAGTGAGAACTGAGACAGTAGAAAGAAAGCAGCAATAGGAACAGCAAGTCTTAAATGGTGCTATTTTAGTTTTCTGCCACCTTAAGTGAGTTGGCAATACTTAAATTTAGTACTTTATTTAACTTAACACACATTGTTGTCTAGCTTCTTTTACCACTGGCCTACTTCCTTCTGGGAAAAAATACTCATTTTGTCTTGACTCTCTTCTTAGCCACTGGATTCTGATTCATTATGCCTCTCAAAAGAGGTCATCAATTTTAAGAAGAAAAGACTTGGTTAAGGTGACCAGACGTCCCACTTTTGGCGGGACAGTCCCGCTTTTGAGCAATTTGTCCCGCGTCCCGCGGCGTTTCAAAAAAGTCCCGATTTTTCTTGAGCCCCAGCTGATGGCTAGAAGAAAAAAAAACTGTTTAAACTCTTGCCCGGGGCTTCAAAGGGCCGCCCTACAGGCAATCAGTGTAAAGCAGTTTTTTTTCCCCCTAGCTAAGCTTCAGAAACGAAACCGAAACCAGGGTCTTTGGTGCAGCGTGACAAAATGAGGCAGAGAGAGATTTATTTTTATTTTTATTTTTCCTCCCCAAAAAAGGTAGGTGAAAAACTGCAGACAATGGGAAATTTAGGAGGAGAGTTCAAGATTTTAAAACACAAAGGAAAAAAAGCTGTATTTAACTAGGGAATTGTAATAATTGAGATACTATTAATTGTATATTGTGTTGAAAGCAGAAATGGTTAAGTTGTGTTTCGGAGGAATATATGGGAGAAATTATTTGGTTTATTATTATTGGTAAATATAATTAATTGATTTGTAAGAAATTGGATTGCATGGAAATAATTGGAATATTCATGTTCATATTGATTAATATACAAAAAAGATAGTTTTATAACTAATTGATTTATATTAAAATGTTGAATTTGTATTAAACAACTGTATTACATAATTACATAATTAAACAATGTGAGGATGGATATAAAAATAGATGACAATGGGAAGGGGTATAATATAGAATAGAAGGGAAAAATTGAATTTGATTAAGATTAGAGATGAGGATGAAGGGTAATATTGGTTTTTTTAAAAAATAGATGAGGAATAAATATGGCAAAAAGGAAATATAGAAATTGTAAATTTAATTGAAATGACTAAACGCTGTTTAAATTTGTGAACCAGCCAAATATTCTGTTCAAAGAAAATACATTGTATGTTTGTATGTGTGTTTCTAATTATTGCTATTTATTCATATTTGTTCTCTTTTATTCTTTAAAGTTTAACAATTCATTCTTTATCTTAATATCTTTATATTTGCTTGGGGTTGGCTTTCTTCCCTTTCATCTTTTTTATTGTACAGCAATCTTTCTCCTCAAACCTACCACCTCTCTCTTTTCTTTCCTTCTTACTTTCTCTTCCCCCCACCCTCTTTTTCTCCTCCCTACTTCCTCTTTCTTTCTCCTTCTCCTCCTCTCTTCCTCCCTCTCTTACCCTCACTCCTACTCTAATTTCCATTCCTTCATCCCTCTCTATTGCTGTAATCCTTTAATGCATATGGACTACTCAGAGGGCTGAAAAAGTTATTTTTGACTGGTCCTCACACTTTTGACCAGTCCTCGAACTTACGACTGTCCTCACATTTTACATTTTTGCCCTATCTTGTCACCTTGTTGAAGAGAAGCAGTTGTGAAATGAGTGACATGGTTGTTAAGAATGCTGCACGGGCATAAATGTGAGGATGGTCATAAGTGTGAGGACCAGTCAAAAGTGTGAGGACCTGTCAGAAATGACTTTTCAGCCCTCTGAGTAGTCCCTATACACATAGCCATGGCCACCCGGTCACATGACCAGGTAGCCAGGCCCACCCAGTCACATGGCCTCCAAGCCACGCCCACACAATAAGCCACGCCCACAATGGTGTCCTTCTTACCAATGTTAAAATCTGTTCACCTTATCCTATAGACATAGCCATGGCCACCCGGTCACATGACCAGCTAGCCACGCCCACCCAGTCACATGACCAGCTAGCCATGCCCACAAAATAAGCCACGCCCACAATGTCCCTCTTTACCAATGTTAAAATCTGGTCACCTTAGACTTGGTGCAACTTTACTTGAAACCTTGACATAATCTTGTTCTTCCACAAATAACCTCAATGCAACGTAGACATGTTTCTGAGTTTCTAACTATCTTGGTAGTTTCATTTATTTTTAATTATTTTTCATCTAATTTATACGGCTGCCATTTGGGTGGTGAACAAAATAAAAACAAAGAATTTCATTAAAGGAAAAGCCAACGAAACTGCATCAAAGCTCAGTAAAACCACAAAGCTACTATAGATATACACCCATGATAATGCTCCCATCAGAATTGCACGGGGAAATGTTGATGGGGTAAAACCTGCTTAGCTTAGCAGTAGAAGTGCTTTTGACCTCTGGCAGTAAGATAATTATTACCTCTGTTTTTACACATTCAGCTGTCAAAGACGATCCACTGAACAATTCAGATATCTGTGGGTTTTCCAGGCCTATAACATGCTAATCAAACCAAAATACAAATAAAATAACCTCATTTCATAACTCAAAAGCAAGTGTGATGATATTATGGCTATTTACTGCTATATAACCTCTCTCTCTCTCTCTCTCTCTCTCTCTCTCTCTCTCTCTCTCTCTCTCTCTCTCTCTCTCGTTGCCATTATTATGCCAAAATTCTGCCACATTATAACAACACAAGAATTTTAGCCAACAGCATATAGTTGAAAGAGAAGAACCACCTTTTAGGAAATTTCTTCTCTCATTTTAGCCAGTTACCTTCGCTGAACTTCTGAAGTGAAGTCCAGTACTGTAAGCCAGTAAATCAGAATATGAGAATTTTGAGGTTCCAGAACAGATGCTTCTAGAGCTATCATTGAAATGAATGGGTAAACAAAATCAGTCCATAGTTTGCTTATTGAATAAATTATAATGGGCTACATTCTTGCAACATTCTAAAGCCATAAGCTGTTCATACAAGCTCCAGTTCAGACAGTCCTCTAAGCCATGCAAACCACAGTAGAACTTGACAGAGTCAGAACAATCTGCACTTTTTGAAAGGTTTTACAAGGGCTGTAGATGTAAAGTTATATATTATTCATTAAAATTTCATCTTTCATAATTAGTAGCAAAAAAACCTGTGACCCTTAGACCACAGTCTGAAATTTACCTTCAAAGGACTAAGCTTGTGTAATTGAACACAGTGGTTTGTAAACTCTGACCAAGCCCTAGGATGATTCTTTGCTTGTAACCCCTACATCTTGCAATTGTACATTCTTGCTTGTGTCCTATATAGTTTGGACCTATTCAACTCCACACCATCAGGCAAGCAAAGCAAAGAAATTAGTGAGGAAAAGTAGAAACAAGGGAGAACTGGGAAGTGAAACTGAACCACTATTTTCATCTTGACATTGATAAGATATTGTGTGAAGCAAACTTCTTCAGGCAGTTAGTTCATCTTTTTTTCAGAATAACAGGAGGGCTTCTAATCCAACTGCCTGCTCAGGCAGGAAACCCTATATCATTTTAGACAAATAGTTGTCCAATTTCTTCATAAAAACCTCCAGTGTTGGGACACCCACAACTTCTGGAGGCAAGTTGTTCCATTGATAAATGGTTCTGTCAGGAAATTCCTCCTTGGTTCTAGGCTGGATCTCTCCTTGATTAGTTTTCATCCATTGTTTCTTGTTCTGCCTTCAGATGCTTTAGAGAATAGGTTGACCCCTCATTCTTGTGGCAGCCCCTGAGATATTGGAACACTGCTATCATGTCACCCCAGTACTTCTTTTCCTTTAGTTTCTTTTTTAAAGAGAAACTGGATGAATGAGAAAACAAAGATATAGTATTTCAAATTAGAGTCACTATGTTTGTAATTTCTGTGCTTGTTTTTGTTCCCTAGAAGAAGGGGCTGCAGTGATATGAAGTAATGATATACTTTCTGTCTTTTACAGTTTAGCTCACACACACCCACATACAAACAAACACACACATATTAATTACCTTAGGATTGGGGAAAGCCCTTTAGTATAGTGAAAAATAATTAGTTTTCACTTAGGGATACCTTTCTAAATTATTACTTTTGATCTTGGGGAGGGGAGTCACCTGTGTTGGTCACTTGGTAAAGATTTTGGAATTTTCTGAGACACAAAAACAGGAACTACTCTATCTTTGCTACTCTTTATAGGATTAGACATTTTCCAGAAAAAAAATCAAAATAGAATTTTGGCAACATTTCTTCAAAAATAATACTGCCTGAATCGGTTCATTTTAAGTGTTCAGGCTCAACATTCACATTTCTTATCCTCAGAGGTAAGCATTTCCTGTGCTAGTTGCAGCAAGAATAAGGCACCATTATTGTGCCTTAATATCTGAATTAGCAGCTACCGTGTAACTGTTGAAAAACATCCCTTTTCTAAACTGGGCATCTTGCCTTTGTGCATTAGCAAGGCTCAAGAGCAGAAGGTGACAAGCTTTCACAGAGAATCATGCTGTTATAATAACACCCTCCCTATGCTATTGCTTCTGGCATTGGAAGGCACCATGAATTTGAAAATTGCTGTCATAAACAGTCTATGTTGCTAATATTATTTCCTTAACCCCTTTGAAAGTTGCTTCCTTGGCAAATTCCCATCACAACATAAAATTTTCTTGTAATCTGATTCTAAGGATGTTGAAATGATAACCAGTAGCTTTTGCTGCTGAGACAGTGTGATGTGTATAGCAAAAACTTGACCTTGCTCCTTGTAAAATAATTGCCTAACTTTAGAAGCCCAAATAATAACAATAAAAAAAATATAAATTAGCTTCAGCTGAACAATTAGTATATATTCTGCCAGTTGTTCTCCTTGCCACTAAAAAGTCCCTTTAGCTACTTTACAGATCGTTTCAACTAGACTTCCTACTTTCAGCAGCCTATCGTAGATGTGATACTGCAGCAAAAAAGACTGGTTAAGAAATAAGTCAATTTCTCTTGTTGCCCTGCCCAAAATCTGAGAAGAGCAGGATGTTCAGATATGGTTTTATATTTCAGTTCTGTCATTAAGAGAGTCAGTTTGGTGTAGTGGTTAAGGCATCAGATTAGAAGCCACAAGTTCAGTTCTAGTCCTGCTTTAGGCACAAAGCCAGCTAACCTTCGGCCAGTCACTTTCTCCCAGTCCTAGGAAGGAGGCAATGGCAAGCCATTTCTCAAATACCTTGTCAAGAAAACTGTAGGGAATTGTTCAGTCAATAGACTTCATAAACTGACTCTGAAGCACAAAACAAAATAAGACCTTGTCATTAAAGGAGGGCAATACTCAGATATAAAACTGCATCAAAGTTTCCTCCTTTTTAAAAAGCAGCAGAAAAAATGTCAGGGATTGGTTTATTCTTGATGTGTGTGAAGACTGACAGAGAGGTTGGCATTTAGCAATAGCACTTAGTCTTATATACCGCTTCACAGTGCTTTAGAACCCTCTCTAAGTGGTTTACAAAGTCAGCATATTGCTCCCAACAATCCTCATTTTACCGACCTCGGAAGGATGGAAGGCTGAGTCAACCTTGAGCTGGTCAGGATTGAACGGCTGTTAGCCTGCAATTATAAACCTAATGGCACATTATACTCTAGCTAATAATGCACACCCTCCTAGGAGAGAAGTAGAACTTCTTGCGATCCTTCAAACTTTTTCTTAGAAAATTATAGAGAAAACCTTCACTTTTTTTTCTTAATATAAAACAAGTAGAGAAGGCTTAAATAAAAAGCTTGGATACTGAGCCAATTAGAAAAGCTAGATGGCAGCACCTACTGAATTTAACTAATTTTTAAAAGACAAGTAGATTTGGTTAGTACTCTTATGGGGGGACTTCCAGGAAATCCTCAAGACCTTAAACTAGAAAAGTCAGTTGTTGACACAAAATATAGACATGATCATGACAAGTTTAGGACCCTTAGTATCAGTACTGAGCTTTCTGCTGTATAATGTGTGAAATTTATTTATTTATTTATTTGTTCAACTTGTATGCCTCCTTTCTCTGAAGACTCAAGGCAGCTCAAGGCGGAAATGATCCTGTCATTGTGACCATTTTTGTACTGCGTAGCTGACGACACTCAACATGGATGTCTTGATGTGCGTGAAATCAAAAACTTTCAGCAATTTCCTACTTCATCTGTGTGCCTGTATAGCCTTATATATTTAAAAGGGCCACAGTGATAACTATTTTGAGACTATTATAAGATTGAACTATGTACATATGCATGCTTTTCATAAAGCAAGAGAGAGTGGGTAATAAATTATTTTTACACAAAACATGTACTTTATCTAATGAAGGTGACCCAGACACAAAATAAAAGCTGCTTTTGTCTTTGTAGGCTAACTAGAGATCCAAAAGCTATATGAAGTGATTTTGGTGCTGCGTGTAAAATCATTAAGTTTTTTTGCTAGCTGGAGCATTTGCAAGTTACTTTCTGTTCCCATCCCCCTACACACACTAGCAAAATTGGTCAGAGGGCTAATATTGTATTAGCTATCCTATCCTGTTAGATAGAAAATCTAACACAGATAATGGTAGTTTCCTTGGCTATCTTAATGCTCTTTGAAGGTCACCCAAGTGACTTGACATCATTGCCTTATTGTCCAGGCCTCAGATAATTCTCAAAATCATTCCTATTTCAGTCATGAACTGAGAAGGGCCATTTGATTTCAGGATGCTCCAATGCTTAGTTACTGCATTGAGACACTTTTTATGACCAGGAAAAAAAGTGCTGAGAATATGATACCTGTAATCTTTGTAGCATTCAATAATACTATCTCCTGCTAATAGTTTGTCAGGAAGTACAAGGAAGATGGCAATCATAATCATAATTATAATAATAAAAAACCCACCAACAACTATGACATTACTTTATATAGTGCCATAAATCTTGATAATCATGTTGAAATTTAAGAGTACTTCTATCCTACAAATTAGGAATCGACCATTTTGGGACCATTAAATTCCAATTCTGATATGGAAATAAATAGGAAGCAGGTAGTCATTATCAACAGCTAAAAAAACTTCTGGCTTATAAAGTGTTGGCTTTTTAGTTGATAAATAATATTATATTGACAACTGTTTGCTTTTCATTGAAACTCACTATAGGTATACACCACTCATTATAGGGTGTGTAACATGGCCTTCTCCAATGTAGTAATTTTCCAGACATGTTAAACTGCAACTTCCATATGGATTGAACACTGTTCCTCATTTAATTGAAGAGGGAAATATAGTTAAGGATTGTTTTAAAGAAAGAACTATGCCGCTATAAGAAAGTTCTCTGCTGGTAGTATCCAAAAACATCCTGGAGATGACATAGTAATCTGAAAACTATCATAAAGAGCTATCTAGGAACTAGGCTTCTTGGTTGGAAGAGTAGTCAACATGAAATGGTCTTTTTTTAAAAAAAAATCAAGCATCTGTCCTTATCGCAGAGGATCATAAAGTCACAATGCCTGATTCTGTAAATTCGTAATGTTAAAATTATATGGCTATTGGTTGCAGAGGGGATGTGTATGCCCTCATGTTTACTTTCATGTACACATACCATAGTCTTTTCTTAATGATCCTAATTAGGATCAGAATTTCCATCACTAAGTGATGCAGTCATTAAGCGAAACATCATGTGACTGGACTGTTTACCAACAGCAGTTCTTGTATTTCTGGTTGCAGTTGTTAGGCCAGGATGGTGCCATTGTTAGGCGAGGACCTCACTCTTTTATCGTGTCATATTTGCCTCTCCTTTAACTTCCTCCCCACTCAGCTTGCTCCTCTCCACCTCTGCTCTTTTAGCCACCCTGCACTCTGTCACTTCTCCCTGCTATTCACAATTAACCATCATCTTCGTTCTCTTGCTAGTGCTGAAGCATGCCCACCAAGGCAATTGCTGATTCTTTGCTTAGTCCTCTGCAGGGACTGTAGAATCGCAAAAGGGAAGAGACTTTTTTTTTTTTTTGCGAAATATGGGGGGGGGTTGCGAAATATGAAAGTGCATCCTGCAATTGTAAAAGTGGGCAGACTGCCAAGCACCCAAATTTTGATTATGAGACCACGGGGCACTGCACTGGCCATAACTTCTATTCGTTCAGCACTGTCATAACTTTAGACAGTCACTGAACGAACGTTTGTCAACCAAGGACTACCTGTACTGACTTCTGAAAGACAGAGGAAGAAAGAAAGGGAATCAGAAATCAACAATACAGTTCTGTACGTATTCATTCATAAAGAAATTAGTGCCTCTAAAAGATCTTACAAATCAACTTCCTGAAGAATGGCAAATAAATGATAGATAGATAGATAGATAGAATTCTTTATTGGCCAAGTGTGATTGGTCATACAAGAAATTTGTCTTGATGCATATGCTCTTGGAGTACATAAAAGAAAAGATACATTCATCAAGAATCATAAGGTACAACACTTAATGATAGTCATAGGGAGACAGTCAATATAAATCTTAAGGATACCAGCAACAAAGTTACAGTTATACAGTCATAAGTGGGAGGAGATGGGTAATAGGAACTATGAAAAGATTACTAGTAATGTAGACTTGGTAACAAGTTTGAGTTAAATGGTAGCAAAAACACTGGCAAAACAGAATCAGCAAGCTGGGTGGGGCTACTGAGACAATGAATCTGACCTCATGCACAGTGCCGGATTCCCAAATTAGCATCACTGACAGGCAGCCATCCACCTTGTGTTTGAAGACATCCAGTGGAGGGAAACACTCTCATTGCATAATTCCCTTGAAGTTTTAGCCCAATCTCTGCACCATACCAGCCCTATTCCTGAATCTGTTATGCAAGATTTCCATCAAAAGTAGGCTAGATTGTTGTTTTTTCCCCCGATATGAAAAATGAGGGTGCTGTGCTGTGCTGTGCTACATCTTCTTGCAAATCATCTTTGTTACAAAATTTCTGTCTAGCTACACATGGCCAGGCTGTACTGACCCAGGGAATATGGCAGCAGAATTAAGGCAAAGGTGTCAGAAGGGAATGTTAAATTGCCTAGGCTGTTAAAGAACGACTTTACTGCAGAATTGGATTCATTTCTTTTAACAGTCCATTTATTGCAGGGAAAGATACTAGTAAAAGAAAGGAAATGTAAAGTACTGAGCAATCACTGCTCAGCTGCATCCCAGTCCTGCTAGCAGCAATATTGTCTTTTTTCACAGAGGTTATGCTAGTTATTAACTGCTTCTTTAGAAATGAAATCAGAGACAATTTTTCTTGTCCTGCTTTCAACGATATTCTACTGTGTCAGGTATTTGCATTAGCAATATGATTTTATTGCATTTTTTTTCTGAGAAGTACTTTGTTAGGGACAAAATGTCAGCTACCCAGAGATGTTTAAAATGGACAGCTGTATAAATTTATTAAATAAATAAATAAATAAAATTATAAAATCGTGTGTGTATATACGTATATGTGTATATACAGGAAATTCTCCACTTATGACCACAATTGAGCCCAACACTTATGTTGCTAAGTGAGAAATTTGTTAAGTGAGTTTTGCCCCATTTTATGAACTTTCTTGCCACATTTGTTAAATGAATCACTGCAGTTGTTAAATTATGGCACTGTTAAGTGACTCTGGCTTCTCCATAGACTTGTCAGAAGATTGCAAAAGCTGATCACATGTTATGCAGTCACTGCAACTGTCATAAATATGAACCAGTTGTCAAGCATCTGAATGTAAATCATGTGACTATCAGGACGCTGCAATGGTTGTAAGTGAAATGGTTATAGGTCACTGTTTTCAATGTCGCAACTTTGAACAGTCACTAAACGAACTATTGTAAGTCAAGGACTACTGTATATGTGTAATGAGTGTGTACACACAAACACACACACACTGTTTTATCGTGTAAGGGCCGGGTGTGACAACTGAAGCTAAGCAAGAAATGACATTTCAAAATTCTCCACCAACTTTGTTGGGGTTTTTTAGCTTCATTTTCTTAAGAAAAATAATATCTCCAACTATTTCTGAATGACAGGATTCCCCCATAGCAATACATAGATGTTGCAATTTCCTGGAAAAATGATTCTACAATGAAAGATAAACCATTCCTGTAGACACACACACACACACACACACACATTGTGCAATTAGCTCTCTCATCACTAAGTGTAAGAATACCATCTTCCAAACATGAGAATTTCTGTGGAGCTCTCTTATCTTTTGAATGAACTTAAAAAGCAGAATTTCTTTAATCCAGTTGTTGGAAAGAAATCTTTCCATGTTCATTTCCAAGCCAGGAATAAAGAATGTGCACAGTTGCTTGAATCAGAGGTGAAGTTTACTCTGAGAGTGCAATGTACAAAAATCAGCTGTTGGAGGCACACACATTGTCTTTCCTTATAAAGGAATCCTTGCTCTTTGTTCCTCAAAAGAGTGCACTTTCCCGCATTCCAAGAGGCACCAATCAGACACCCTGCTCAGATGTGGTTTTCCACTCTTTTGGCACAATTGGAAATCTCTTTGGGAAAGGATTATTTTTTCATTTTGACTAAAGAGAGTTTAGATAGACAGGGAATGCTGGAATACTTCATCCAGTATTGGTTACCATGATACAAAAAAGATGTTGAGACTGCAGAGAAGAGCAATAAAGATGATTAAGGGATTGGAAGACAATGAATGGTTGCAGAAACTTGATATGTCTAGTCGAGCAAAGAGAAGGACTAGCGGTGACTTGATAGTAATCTTCCAATATTTGAGGGGCTGCCATAGAGAGAAGGAGGTTGACTTATTTTCCAAACCATCTCAGGGTAGGACAAGAAGTAACATTTTGAAACTTATCAGAAAGAGATTCAACCTACAGCTAAGGAGAAATCAGTGGAGCGGCTTGCCTCCAGAAGTTGTAAGTGTGCCATCATTGGAAGTTTTTAAGAAGAGATTGGACAGCCATTTGTCCAGAATAGTATACAGAGTCTCCTGCTTGTGTAGAGAGTTAGATTAGAAGATCTCCAAAGTCCCTTTCAACTCATTATTATATTGCTATTTTGTTATACTGAATGTTCACCCAATTATATTGGCATTTTCCATTGCATTTTGATCTTTGTCAAGAATTGCTTCTATTGTGTGATTTTGAACATTTTGTCCTGGTTATGGTGGGAAGAATATATGATGGGAAAACTTGATTTCCTTCCTACGCAATGAATGAAAACTGGGGTTGGGGGGGGAATGCAAACATAATTCTCTGGCTAGACTAAGTAAAATGCTTTCCAACATCTAACCTGGGATGATTTCTGAATGATAGTAACTTGAATTTATCATTTTCAGTGTTCAGTTCAAGATCAGAATTGTATTACTTCCTTTCCTTCATGCTATTTTTTACTGGCATGTCCCCACTCCCCACCTCTGCCAGTTTGGAAATAGGAACAAAAGTATTTATATTGAACAAGTCTCAACAGAGTTTAACTACCTCATTTGCATTGAAATCTTATTCTCCTCAAATTTTCCAGTCTTCTAAAACCTACCTGGTTGCCCTTTCCAGTGACATCATTGGTAACCCTTTGGTGGACTGAGATTTTGACACTCATTTTAACCATTAACTTTCCCCACATCCCCAAAATCAGGACACACAAAATCATACCAACAGACATTCAGTTCGCTATCTGCAAAGGCCAAATAATTTTTTTTAAATGTTGCCTCCATCCCAAAATAAGTTCTTTGCCATGTCATTGAAGAAATATTGCCATTTCTCCCCTCAGGAATAGCATTTTCCTTGAAGTTTCTAACCCTACTGTTTTCAGACTTGGCTTTTCTGGTAGGACATGATGCATTTTAAATTTCTGTATGTCACTTTAAGTCTTCCAATTAGGTGACTTATAAACTGAATGCAATAAATAAATAAGGGATGTGATTTCAAATTCCCTCTTATTTTAAAATTTTGTTCTCTTTTGCTGCTCAATTTAGAATTACATCCAGATTCACTAATATTTTAGGCTTTAGCGTTGATTATGACACATGGTTTTCTTCTTTGTGTGCTACATAAAAGCTGTAATGAGTTTCACACTTGCTCTTCTCACTGAAGACATTGAATTGTTTACAAGAATGATTGAATGATTATTAGAAACCAAATTATGAACAGTGCTCTGAAATATGAACCTTTACCAATCACGTGAGCCATCTATTCCCTGCCCATTTTAATATTCTGAAGTCAAGACTGTGCATAATTTTATCAAGTCAAACATTCTTTCTTAGACAGTGATGTGGAATGAATTAGGAAAGCATGAAACTGAAAAGAAGCTGGCCCAGTGCACAGAAACAAATACCTATCATATTAGAACACTGACACATATCCAGTTGAGAAGTTAAATGTTTTCATTCATCCTTCACATTTTCTTCCTGTAGTCACAAAAGAATGCACTCAGCATAGTAACAGCTGGCAATGCCAGAATGCAAATAATGTAGCTATGACAATCATTTAACCAATATATATTTGAGGGCTTGGAAACTTGAAGAGGACATCCATGCAGGGAATAGTTTTGCAATTAGATACAGCAGGGAAATAATAGAGATAGATATGTCCCTATTGAACATTTGGTTCAGGCATAAGATCGGAAGGAAGGTAAATTCACCTCCCTTTCTGGAGGTAGATAGTACATAGATTTAATGACGATTTCATCTTCACCCCATTTCTGTATTCTGTACCTACTTTGCTATTAATTTTAATGTTTTAATTTTTAATGTCAAATGTTCTATTATTTTTAACCTTCTAATTGTCTATACTGTTATTTATGATGCTACGAGCTGCCCAGAGTTGCTTGATAGTGAGATGGGTGGCATATAAAATAATTCTTTTAAAAATGTAAATACTGTATGTTGATTCAGCACATCTAAAGCTTGTAAATCATTTGGGAAAGAGATTCATCACCTATAGAAAGAATTTTAAAAAGTCACTTTAAACGCGTGTTATTTTCCATGCAATCAGAGGTGTATTTAATTATACAAATTTTACAATTGGCCTTTGGATCACCATCACCATCACCTCTCGAAGATTAGACTAAATGTATTTGTGTGTGTGTGTCACATTATGTTTTTTGACATGTATTTTGCAATGTGATGTTTTAATATAACAAGCAAGTTATATGGGACACCTTTACACACTTTTATCAAGGGACTGGTTGAGGTTGTCTAGTGGAAATGTTCTCAGAGGAAAATACAGACTTTTTGTCTGTAAAGTGTGAATTGGCATTTGACAAAAATAAACTTGAAAAATATGTGCCAAATCTTTCTTCTTAGAATGGCCTGCTGTGGATTAGCAGGATTGACTGGCGGATCAAAATGACAGGCTCTTAAGAAATTGTTAGGCCAACATTCTTTCCGTTCTTAGCTGTTTTTGTTAACACTAGTGTCTTCTACACATTTGTTTTGGGACTGAATTGTGTAAAAGGCTTGAAACAATCACCTTGCACAAGAATTTATGTTGTGTAAGATTTAACACAACTGGTATTTTCTCTCGTGTTTATGTCATTTACAGAGCTAAATGTTAATCTTGAATCCTGTGGAGATTGTTTCGGTTTTCCATATTATTTCTATCAACTGTGTTTTAAAAACCTAATTATATTATCAATTCCAGACTTTAAAAATAATTAAAAGGAAGAATAAGCAGTTTTAGAAGACCTATGACTTTTTTCATTCTGTTTTTGATTTTCAGAAGGCAGTAAAGATAATTTTGGCATTCACTGAAAGTCTTTAAAATATGTCATTTTCCAAAGGGCAGAGTTAATAATCTGACCTTTTAGAAAGCTCCAGTGCCATTTCACCATGGCAAAGGAGACCTTGTCCTTTGGAGAAATATGTATATGTATATGTGTGTGTGTATATATATATATATATACCAACCAAACTAATCTTTTTGCTCTGATTCTCCTCCCTTTTGATAAAACACTAAAGGGGGCACTACTCATTATTCTAGTCTTGAATCTACTTAATTTTGGAACAGCTACCATTCATACTGATGAAACTGAAGAGTTTGTTCCGAAGAAAAGATACCTGCATATGATTATAACCCATTGCTTCCTCCTTTTTTAAATCCTGTGACATATTTGCCATAATGACTTTGCTTAGAAGTGCAAGGACACTATCAAAGTGTTGCATTTCTCTAAATTGGTACTCTATAGTGTCAACCTCTACATGACTGGCCATAGCTGAGGATTCTTTCATCTGAAGGGCACACAGGTTGAATCCATGGATTGTGGAGAGTTTGTACGGAAGGGATTGTAGTTTATCAGATTTTATAAATCCTCATCATAGCAATGAAGAATATTCTTAACATTAACTACTTTCATTTCTGGGATATTTTTCCTTGTTTTAATAATTTATGCTTATCGTTTGGAAAGATATTTGGTGTACCATGGTTATACAGTATGATTAACTTAGACAGCAATACTATGAATAACTTGGACAAGAAGGAATTTTCTACCTTAAATTCATTTTGATCACAGCATCTGTTTGAAGGTTAGGATGGAAAGGTGCAGGAGGCTGTTTTCTAATACTCTTCTTTTGATAGTATCTTGGCAAAATAACTGGGTTTTGTTAAAAACAAAATAAGCAGAACAACAAAAACATAGACCCAGTTCTGCAATCTAAGGGATCCTGCTAAGGTCGATTGCTTTAATGTTCAAGGAAAACAAAAACACTTAGAAGTGCTGCACTGAACCATTATGAATCAAAGGAATCCTCTGTTTCCAAATGACACATCATGAACAGGCTTCTGCAGCAAGGGGTGCAACTTTGATTTGTGAGAAACACAATGCAAAGACAGCATGGTGGTTTTCGTTAAGCCCAATTCATTCTAGGCAAAAGATTGGGATTGCATTATGTATTGAAAATAACCATTGAGGAGGTCAATATTATCAGAAAGAGTCCATCAAAGAGCCACCGTTTATCAGGGCTGTCTGGGCTGCTTGTTTTCCTTGTAGTTCCACCAGTAAATGATCAGAAACCTAGAGATTGGTGTGCCTGTCACCATGTTTGGAGCCAAGAATGTTTAAGCAATTGCTGGGGACCCATTACAATGTAGTTTATTTTAAGTGATGTAGTTTATTCAGTTTACTGCCCTTCTTTCATGATTGCTAGGATCATCCTGGCTCATTGGTTATCTCTCCAAGGTTTTACAGGCCCTCAAGAAAAAGAACCTTTTCAGCACCTTCTAATCTCAAACACATTTTGCAATTCCTGTGTGCACTGCAAATCAACATTGCCTGCATGTTTTAGGTAGGGAATTGAATGTTGAACAATTCTGTGGTTTGCCTATGTTAAGTGGGATTTTTGCCTTCAAGGACATCCTTGACTCTTAACTGTTAAAAGGTATTTATTTCTTAGGAGAAGAAAAAAAAGCAGAGCTTTAACACCCACACTGTCAGTAGTGTGGGTGTATTTATACCTGTTATATTTACCCAGACAGTCATTGACTTTGTAAACAGTGCCTGGAGAATGTCATGGTATGATTTCAGCCAATCCTTTTTGAGAGAAAGCTCTTTCTAATGCGTAGTCATATTTTATCCTTTCATGAAACAAGATCAAATGAGGGTTGTTAGATTTTATGACTATGTGATGGGGCATTGCTTCACTAGTTGAATCTTCAGGCTAAATGTTCATTTTGAACAGCAAATTAAATACTAAAGTATCCTTTAGAAGTGACTGAACCTATTATCTTATTTTGTCATTTGGGTCTTTAAAGAATCCCTCTAACATCTAAAGACAATTGGCTTGTTTTTAATAGAAATAGGGTTTTTTGAATATAAATTTTCCCTGAATCTATCAGTTGTAAGAAACATACATAATATGCAAACTGAGTCTTATCAGACTCAGAATTTTAGAAGAACAATTGCTTAGAAGAAGAAATTGTTTCAATCTTTGTTTTCTTACATTTTCAATTACTAGTAGTTTTGATAAGGTTCAATCTCTTGATATTGTACAGGTGACTAAAAGGTTTATTTATCAAGAAGTTCATGTGCAATTTTGAGTTGTAGGACATTGTTGATGCAATTGACTCTAGTCATGTAGCAGGCAGCCTTGACATGGATGCTAAATATTCCCTCTACCAAAGCTAAACTACCTCCATTCTCCAAAAGACTCAAGCCTTAAGTGTGACGATGGCAACAGTGCAAATAGTTACAGCAACAGTACAAATAATTATGGTAAGTAGGGCCACCAAAGAGTCCACAAATCAGCAATTCCTTGAATAAAAGCAAAGGAATAATTATTTCCTGTGATTAAACTTGCATAACTAAAATGATATTCTGAAGAAATAGATAAGTGAATAATCAAAGTGAAAGATAAGCAGAAGCATCTGACTCAGGAATAAGAATACTTAATAAGTCTAGAAGAATACTTCAACTTTACAATAAAGGATGGAATTGCCACATATGAGGCATTCAGAATTAGAAGTAATGAGAACTGTATGAACATATACTTTCCTTTGTGTAAAATTTGTATCCCCTCTTCGAGTAAAGTATGTTTTTGAGAAATCATAATATTTTTCCTATCGTAATGCCATTCAGATCTTTTGGATTTCAACTCTGATAATACCCCATTAATACAGTCATAACTGAATTCACATAGGGAGGCTGCAAATTATAATCCAGCTCACCAAGATGGTGACAGATTGTGGGATGATTGCTTTTAACAAATGAAACTGAAGCTTCAGTACTTCAGGAAGTGATTAAAATTGGATTTTAATCTGAACTACTCTGATGTTACTGTATGCTCCTGTGATGGATTTCAGTATCTCTTCTTTGTGTTACTCCTTACAAGAAAAGAGATTATTATTGCTTTATGAACAGAAAAATCAATTCTTTCCTCTTGAATAAAATCTGAAATCAACTTTTCTGAGAAGATAAAGCATTGATAAGTATGTAACTATGCATCTTCTCAGCCTGCCTCCAATCCATTTATACTCAATTTTTTTAAAAAAATATTCAGGATTACAGCTATCAATCTTCATCAGTAATGCCCTTTTCTAAGATTCAAAGTCTGCTTTACATTTGCATGCTTATATTCCTGCAATAAACTTTCGTGTTGCAGGAGAACTTGCAAGATACCTCTGAAAAAACTATAGCAATGTTTATTGAAAACTATATGTAATATCTCTTGTGAGGCATTCCTATCTCTTTGATCTTTATAGTTCAGACAGATTTGCCTAAAGGACTGTAGAAGATGCATATTTCAGACACTCCTAGAAAGTTGCCTTTGAACTGTATCTTATTGAACTTTTAGAATCCCTTATTGAGAAATACTTTTCACCATTAGCAAAAACCATAGCGAATGTATGCATATCATCAGAGAAAATGGCATTTTACAGGGTTTCTAAAAGCCAATTTAAAAATAGATTTGTGTCAGAAAAGAACTTAAAGAAGTCATGGGGGAGGGGAGTAGGAGGAAAGGACAGAAGTAGATATGCAGCTGATTCAGTGCATTGGATCAGACATAATTATTGATTGTGAACAAAATGAACCACTTGACCAATACTCTTAATTTATTCCACTTTATCATTGTTCAAAAGGAACCTGAACATTAAAATGTCATCAATTCATGATACTCATTGAGGCTTCCTTTTTGAAGATGCACACGCTTAAGATATGGATGGAAAACTTCTCCTCGACTTGTGCAGATGCTCAACACATAGGGCCTGGTAATATGGGACTGTGAAAGCATATCATGTTCAGATGAGACACACTGGTAGGATAAGGGATTTTTATATTTTTAAAAAATACTCCTATATTTTTACATCACTGTTTATTGCCAATCATTTACTAATTACATTTCTTTTCTTTTCTTTTTTACTCCGTGGTTCTGATCCTATGTCAGATTGATTCTGAGGGACTGTTCTCTGTGACCTTATTTTTTGCAACTGGTCCAGAATTATCTCAATGTTCATATCGGTCTATGGACTGATGACTGTCAAGCAATGTCTTTATGAGATCTGCCTTTTGAAAGGAGAAAGTGAAATAAGAGAAACCATTATTAATAATTTAAAACATGAGACACAAAAGAGTTTTGTGCTTCACCATGTGGTAGGATTTAGCTGACCTTGTCTGCACTCAGAAGCTAAGCAAAATTGGGCCTGGTTTTTACTTTTATGGGGGACTGTCAAGGAATACCAAAATTTGAAGAGAATATAATGGCAAACCATATCTGCTCTGTTGCCAAAAAAACTACATCGATGAGTCTATGAAGTCACCAAGAGAAAACTCAATTTGAAGGAGATTTTACCTTCAATCGCATCATTTGTGCTGCTAATGTTGCCTTTCTTTGGATGTCTATAGTACAGCATCTAAGGCAATGGTACTCTGTTTCATTTTAACCTTGTAAATCACACCATCCATTTGTGCTGTTCCAGGAAACAGAGGGACTTCAGCAACAGCTTTCATTACACTCAATTCCCCACTGTGATTTTCCATTCCCTGCTTTGCACTTGCATTGAATTACTATAAGATTGGCACAAGAAAATAAAAAAAGGAGAACAGAAACCTAGTAGGGCTATAGGCAAGATAAGCCATGCATCACCATCTCAGACCAGAATCTGCATTTTTAGGTGTGCCGAGCTGAGTGATTTTAGCACAAAGCCTGCTTGTAACAGGCTTAAGAATGTTGTGAGACAGACATATAGGTGAGCCTCCCATAACCAGGTATAATTTGCTAGATGTATTTAGATTACAACTCTAATAATTCCCACAGGTGCAAATTGTCATAGAGAAAATCTGTGTGGTTGCTAAGAGTCAACACTGATTTGATGGCACATCATCAGTAATCCTCAAGTTGCATATAGTCCCAATACATCTGGAGAGCATCAGGATGGGAAAGCTGCTCTTTGTCACAGGCGTAAATGAAACATTGACAGATAGCACAGTTGTAGGCAACCATAATTAAAATATGAATATCCCCAGGGGTTCCTTTCTGCAAATGACATGAATGGATATCATTTCTATGGCTAGATTTTTATGCTGCCATGCCCAGCATGGTGTACTGATTTCTTTCAGTTGAAGCATGGAAGAAAGGGAATCCTTGACATACTTTTAAAACAAACCAAAAATGGTTGTTATATAGCAGAATCTTTTTGACTTCAACTCCCAGAATTCTTGAGCCAGCATGCTATATAGGCATATCAGTCCTGAGGGAGAAGCACCTAGGTGTGTTGACAGTAAATTATTATACAACCTGTTGTTCAAATGTATCCATTATGCTAACTGGAAGTGAGAAATTAATGTATATTGGAGGGAACGAGCAAATACAGGCTCATATCACCTTAATAGAGGGTTAATTATTTTACCCCAGTTTGCTCTGCTGGCAACTGCACACCCCAGAGCAGAAGTAGATGAGAAGCTGCTGTTTTGATTCTGTGAGGATTACTGTCTGCCTTTGTGATCTCAATGGGGAGCCTCATCGGCACATAACTAACAATATATAGCCTACGGAAGTTGTGCTTGGCCTATCACGGGTTGGCTGAGCACCAGCCTGCTGAACACTGAGATAACCCATGGTTTTAAGTAGTCACATATCATTGACTCACAAAGCTTTCACGTCTCCACATAATTCTGAATGAAAAGGACTCACATATCTGCATTGTAAAGTAAATATGAGATTTACTTTACAGTTGCAGAGATATCACAGAGTAAGAAGGCACTCATTTGAAATATATATGTATATTCATTCATCCATTTGAAACTCCCATGCCACCTCCACCTCAAAGGGCCCCAGGTGACAATGGCATTGGATAAATGCTCCAAGCTTCATTCTGTATTAGGCAAAAATAACCAACTGTGTCACAAGTATAGCATATAGGATTGGAATTTTCTCTGACTACAAGTGTATGAAATTAAAGCAAGAGAAGACACCTCTTTCCATTCTGAGATGGGAAATTCATGTAACTAAAGCATACGCCTTAAAATAAGAGACAAAGAGGAGGGACATGCTGCCAATCTGGAGTCCAAGATTTTTGATTAGTTGAAAAAAAAAATTAAGTAGTAGCCTGCCTTATCAATATAATTCTGCCTGGAATGACAGCAGATTTAGCCAAACAGCAGTTACTGTAAATTGTATAGCAATAACAGTGAACACATTTTTTTATGGCTGTGAAGCATATGGAAATTCTACCTTGTCTCTGTGTTACTTTCACCTCTCTGTTCTCCAGCAGCAATTGAACATAACGGTCCCAAAATGTGGTCATGAGCAGGGGTGGGTTCTACTTACCTTTACTACTGGTTCGCAGCAGGGGGCGTGCTTCTCACATGAGCAGATCACCCATGATGACGTCCGGGTGGGTGGGCGGAGCCTCCCGCTGCTTTTACTACCAATTCGCAAGAACTGGACAGAACCGGGAACAACCCACCTCTGGTCATAAGGATTTGTATACAAACCGTTAGCTGGCTGAAGTACAGAATTTCATCTGTCCCCTAATAGGAGACATGACACAAGGGGGCACTTTTGGTTCATTTCAAGGAGAAATTCCTTATCCATCTGGCTAATTGTGCAATTGCAAACGTACTAGAAAATTGGCTGAGTTTCCCCAATAAGAGTTGGCTAGTTATATAGTATGCTATAGGCAACATGGGTGTCTGTTTATCATGCTCTAATCCCAAACTTGTCCAGGAAAATGGATACTTTATTTCCTTAGGCAAGTCTGATAATGATCTTCTAAAGCTTGGCCATTTGAAAATGAGAAGTGGCAGGGTTTTTATGCTAATAGGATACTTGGTTGTTTGCTTGCAGATGTTCCATTACCCAACTAGGTAACATCAGTTGATTGTTTGTCCTGAGGAAACAAAAAGACTGGCAAATATCCTTTCCAGCAGCCAGATATCCAAAAAAGCAGAGATTAACTCCACACAATTGGGCATAAAATGATACCCCGATCAAGGAATTACTAAGGAGAAAACTACATCCACCAAAACTGCCAGTGCAAACTTTTGTGTAAAAACTGGAATCAACCACACATTCACTTGCACTGATGTTACTTAATCAAAGAGCATCAGAGACTCCACAGTTCAACCCTGAACTACATCCATTCTATTCTACCTTATGCTAAATCAGTATTTTTTAACCACAGACAGTATTTTGGCTTTTAAACAATTGAGCCCAAAGAGAAGAAGAAGAGGAGAGAAGATATTGGAGAAAAAGAGGATAGTGAAGATATACTGCAGAAAATACAATAGTTCTATTTAGACGACCATGCTAAAATTGTACAAGGTACTAATGCAACAAGGTACGAAGCATATTCTTTTTTTCTTTTTTTTAAATTCTAGGTTATACTACGTTGAATACAAGCCAGCGAAGGATATTGTATCTTGTTTGCTTTCATTACTTTTGCAGTACCGTATTTTTCGGTGTATAAGACGCACTAGAGTATAAGACACACCTTAATTTTGAGGGAGGAAAACAAAGAAAAAAGTATTTTACCTCTGCTTACCAGCATTTAAGGTGGCGCCGCCCTCCTCTTCCTCCTGCAAGCGAGAGGTGCAGGGACTACTCGCTTTCCCCCAAAGAGACCCCTAGCATGCTCTGGGGGGAGGGACAGAGCACAGCCTGAGGAACAACCCTCTCTCTTCAGGACAGTGTGGGGGGGGGGGGAAATCTGCCTAGCTTTGGGGAACAAGGCGGGTGCCACGATTTGTGGCTGGTCACCCCTCTGGCTGCACTGACTTCACTCCCCAGCAATGTGAGGAACCGCCGCTGCCTAACCCTCTCTACGCCTAGGAGCCAAGCCGAGCTGAATGGGAGCCCCTAAAGGGAAACGTTCCTCCTTTCCAGCCATCGCTGCCCAGATTCCAAAATGCAAACCTCAAGAGTCGCACCTCAGGTGGCGGCCAGTTCCCCTGCAATGTGCAGCAGGGAACTGGGAAGTGCTTTGGATTCGGGGAGGAGATTGTAGCGCTGACGCCTAAAAGTGTTTTTCTGCACATTGCAGAGCCGCGCACCCCCGTCGTCCTTCTCAGCAGACTCTTCTCTTTCCTCCTGGCCAGATCGCCTCCTGAAACACGGTACACTTTTTTTTGTCTCTGTACACCCCATGTTTGGAATCGGGAAGGGGATCGCGGGTTCGGGCGGCAGACCCGTGATCCCCTTCCCGATTCCAAACATGGGGTGTGTGCAGAGACAAAAAAAAGTGTACCATGTGTACCTAGGCCAGTGATGCAATGGCATCACTGGCCTAGATAAAATAGCAAATTTTACAAATAGGCAAATAATGAAAAATGCCATACCACCAGCCATTCCATTTTCTCTTCATTCCTAACACCTGTTGACACCAACTTACATTTCCTCCATGCTGTTGTGCAGACTGGAAACACATTTGACATAGTGTTAGTTACTGTATATACTTCCGAGACCGGAGCTTAGTCTTCAACTGCAACTAATCTTTATTCAGTCTCTGCTAGCCAATAGTTAAATACCCCAAACACCAGCCAAGTAGCAGTCACTTTCTCTACATCAAGCTTGCTTAATACAGAGTTTACTGTTCCCACCAAACATTCCCATGCTCCATGAATGAAAAGTTATTCCACCTTCCTTCATAAAATAAATAAAAATGCTTCTGTTATGTCCTCCACAGAGAGAGAGAGAGAGACTAACTGACTGACTGACTATGGTGGCAGATCAGCAGATTGTCTGTTGTGGCACCTGCCTTCTGGAATGAGTTCCCCTGAAATCCATATGGCTTCACCTTCAAAAGCCATAGGGCTTCTGAAACTCCTTAAAGACCTTGCTGTTTTCCCAGGCCTTAGGCTAGGCTAACAAGAACCCTGGGGTTTTTTTTTGTGTGTATATACATATATACTGCATTTACACACACACACACACACACACACACACATACACTGCATTTCTTTTGTTGTTTGATGCGACCTCCTATCCTGTTCATTATTTATTGAAAACCTTGTTTTATTGTATTGTGAGCTGACCAGAGTTTGTCTGGAATTGGACAGTGTTGGAATTGATAAATAAATTAACAAATAAATAATCTCAGCAAATCCAGAACATGTCAGTACACCCTTTGCATGTCAGCAAAATTGCATTTGAGGGCTTCTCCAAAGCAAGAAACAGACACTAGGATCTGAGTGAAATGGAAGCTAAGAAGTGGCAGCCAGTGTGTGTAATGAAAAAAAAAGTGCATCCGAATACAGGATGAATTTACTGGCGTATTCATTTCACTTGTGGCTTAAGAAAGGAAGAAAACAGATCTGGTTTTTCAGCACTGGCAAAGAGCTAGAATTTGCAGGTGTTTCATATCACATCAGTGCTGCCTCGCTATCAGTAACATGCAATGGACAGGAATATAAGAGGAATAGGGAATAATTATGTAGTAGCATTCAGTTGTACAAATACTTACTACAGTATGCATTTAGCTTTGCAGTTTTTATAAGAGTACAATTCCCAGTATATATCATGTCAAGTCATTAATTATTAAAATCTGTTTATCAAACAGGGGAGGAAAATATATCTGATATGAATGTTTTGTCTTCTATGGTTCATGAATCTGAAACATTGAAATTCAGTTTTTAAAATGATTATTGACATCAGGAAAATGAAAAGCATCAGCTGACAAAGTCTGACAAGAGAAAAGGCAGAAATTTAAAGTATTGGAGGCAGAAGAGAATACCAAGAGGCTTAGATAATGATGAATGTTATTATTAGTAATAGTATTCTATTCTATTCCCTCTAATAACAATTTAAAATCTGATGATCAGTGATAATAGATTTTTCTGCTCAGCTACCGAAGGTGTCAAACAACATGAATCTTATGAAACAGTCTAAATGCATTATATAGACTTTTTCTTCCCTCTGTTCTTGTGTACAAGATGCAGCATTTTCCCATCTAGTTGAAAGAGCTAACAATAATTATGGAGACCGTATGAGCTGGCATTAGTTTGCATTTCAAACAGACAATGTGGTAGTTTCTGTAAGGAGGCAGAAAAGCAAGAAATAACATTCATTTTGATTCAACTCTACACATAAATAATTCAAAACTATTTCAACTCAGAAATAGCTGACCAAGGACAATCTGAAGCAAAAGCCTAAGAATTTGCTCCTCTTTTCTTTTTATCTTTTAATCAAATATGCAAAATTCATATTGAGTAACTAGATCAGTAATTCTTCACCAACTTCCATTGATAATGGATTGGCTGACATTTGTGATTTAAATTGTTTCTCCCCAATTGATAAAATTGGCTGAAGAGAACTCCATCCCTAACAATAAATAACAAGGGGAAATAACAAGTCACATTTTCTAGGGCAGAGGAGGAGTGGATTTATTGTGCAAAACACATCCTAAATTGTAATGAATATACAATCTTTATCTCTGAAGCCCAGTTTTGAATCTTTTGGTGTTAAAAAGCATTTTGCTATTTCCACTAACCTGATAGATGCTGCAACACATTGGAAGATAGAGCAACAAGGGCCACATGCAAACACACACACACAAACACATAATTCACATTCATAAATCTATTTAACCAGAGAGACTGTGCCCAAGCCACACACTGAGCATTGTTGACAAATTATACTGCATGGATACTCACAGTGCACTAAGCCAAAAAATAAACCCTATTTGGCACTTTTGCCCTTCCTGATTTGTGGGCCCAAAAGCAGATATACATTCTCAGAATAGCTTGAAGAAAGAAAGGCTTTATTTCTAACCGTTGTTTTTGCAATTTGGATGCAGAGAAAACTCACTGTTTCTCTACTCTTAAGAGAAATAGTGACACTTGAGCATAAGAAAAGAACAAAGCGCCTTGATACAGCACTTTGCTTTTTCACAATGATCAGTCAAATACTTCAAGAAGGTCACAGAAGCTTCTTGTTGGGGACAGCATGCTTCCAACCCAAATATTAATGTGCCTTCAAAACTAAATCTTTCATGAATTTAGTCAATCTCTTTGGATCTTAGTTAGTGGTAATCATCATCTAGTTTTTATATTACAGGACAATTTTGCTGGTTCATGTCTCCTGAGTAACAAAACCTGTAGTAAATAGATAAGAAAAATAGTTTTTTTTTTCTCTTTACTTAATCAGGGTATTATCCATTTCATTGGCTAAATCTTGGCTTGCAGTCCTTACCTTCCATTTCTCAATTCAAGTGAAGTAATTAATAATATTAATTAAAATAATAATTAATTTTAATTGTTTATAAGTAACTATAATCAACCTTATAACTAAAATACTTTGAAAGCATCAAGCAAAACTAGCTATTTAAATCAACATGTTGAAAGGCTTTATAATAATAATAAAAAAAACCCAAGTCATAATATACTGTTGGCATGGTGAAAATAAAGAAAACATATTATGAAACATAAATTTAGAGGTTAGAATAACCTAAGAATAAAATATTTGCTAGACTGAATATGTATATGTATGTATAAATTACACACATAGTAGTAATTTAAAGGATAGCAGTTTTCCTCAATCTGGTGCCTTCCAGATGTTTTGGGACTATGGTTGCCAAGCCTCCAGCCCTCTCATAGTTGGATCCCTCAGCAATCTCAACTTTGAAGGATGCCGGTTAAGAAAGGCAGGAAAGCTATCGGGCACAAGGTATACATGTTTACAAAGAAATGAATGAGATAGTAAATGTCAACATAGTTATAAGGAATGAATAATGAATAATGAAAAACAATGTATGTGCTGGACTATATGCTCTATTTTAATCTGAATCAAATCTTAAAAACCATATTGTGGATAGCAATGGGCTATCTGCATTAAAAGTATAAGCATACATTGCTATAAATATCCATTTTTTTTAAAGAATTGCTCATGTGTCTCCTATTCCTAGTAAGATCTGATATAATTTTCTCTAAGGAAAGAACATTTTCTGGCAAAATAAGAATGCAAAATTAAGAATAAGCCCTTCCCTGGAACAACTTTCAGTCAAGTGATGTTCAGACTCTACAGTAGCTGAACATGGAACAACACTAATATATTCTAAGTTTTGATGGCTGATGTGGTAAAACTTTATCTGCATGTTCTGATTCCTGTTATGCTTCGTAAACAAGGCAAACCAGAATGAGAGTTTTGGAATTGCTAAAGTTGTCTCCAAAAATCTGAGGAGACAAAGTCTTGACTTTTCTATCATACTGAAATTCATAAGATTAACAGAAAATATTTTTCCTCGTCTGGAGTAGCAATGCTCAGTCATGTCCCTGTGCTGAAAAGGTTCACCATAACTGACTTAGACCAAGCTGTAGGCAGACTTAGATATATATATAAACTTGAAGGCAACAGTCTTAACAGCATCACATTTGCTGTAATCATAAAACTCTTAAGACACTGTACAGTGCTTTGATCTCCAAAAGGTGGAGAAAACATGAACATAACGCATGCCTGGAAAAATTCAAGGCAATATCTTTTTTCCCTGGGATTGCACAGATGCTTTCTACACCTGTTGGATAATTCTGGAAAACAGCATAAATTTCTTTGGGATCATGTGCCAGGATGCCCAATGCACTTCAGACTCAGTGTGCAAAGATAGGAGAATTGAAAGCTCCAGAGAACATAATGGAATCTATTTCCTATTAGCAATGGCATCATGGGAACCTACCTTCCTTGCCAATTTTCCTCTTAATTAAGGTGACAAGAAAGAAGAGAACACAGACTCATCTTTTTGCTTCTCATGGTGCTGTGCACCCCATTAGTAATGCAGTACTAGGCTTGTGGCATTGAAGTGTCAAGATCCACCTCTGTTCAGGCCAGAGAAAGCAGCTTTTTCAAATTATCTCTAAACATTTTGCTAGGCTGCCTAGATAAAAGCAAACTGTGTAGAATAATTTATAGGCAGAAGCCAATTTGCTTGCAAAAACACAGCAAGCTGTTTCTTTCTCCACCTATTTTAAATAGAAATGCACTTTGCCACATACAAAACTAAGCATTAAGGTTAAAACATATATTTTAATGAATTTGGCGTCATTATCTTACCAAGCAGCAGACCTTATTTTTTTAGATAGAAAACCTAGTTTCTTTGAAATAGGCATTAAAAAAAAAAAAAAAAACCCACCCTCCTCTATAAGATCTTGAAAAGTTATTACCATTTTCAACTCTTGCTTCTGGTATCATGCATATTTATATGTCATTATTAATGCCACCATTTTGATCAGTGCCTTCCTATCTTTTGCCCTATCATACGCACAATAAGGGGCGGAGAATTATGTGTTCCTCACTGTTCAAAGCACGTTTATGTGTAGAGCAGGGATTTTAATTTCATGTTACAGTTTCATGGCTTTAGCTGGAAATAATACCAAATCCCTTTCTTTAGGACATGTGACATAATTATGTGGCAAATGAGATGTCTTTGGAGCTCTTACTTTTTTAAACTTCTTATTTTGATCAGGTTTAATCAGAAATTATTTTGACAATTGTGGCCTTGAAAGGAGATTAATTAAAATGCAAACTAACCTGTTCTATAGCAGTATTCTCCCTGACATGAAACCTAGTTTAATTAGTCCTGAATTGAATCATCTGTTCCTCTTGGCCTTTTGGAGGGAAAATATAGTGATGGAGAAAGTTTAGCCAGAATAGATTGCTCACAATTTTTTATATCAGAAGAAAACTAGATCCACCTCTCAATGGGCAAATACTTTATCATCACTGACTCAGGGCTGACACTAAAGAATATGAGCAGGAAGTCAGTGGAGGACACCTGAGTACATTTATTTAGAGGAATTGAACAAATAGTACCTGTGCATTGTGTGCTAACTAACTTTGGAAAATAATCTTTGATGGCCTTTGATGGCCAATTCACATTACTTTTACATTTTGCCAAAAATGAAAGCACATGAGTTAATTCACAAAGAGAGAGAGAGAAAGATATTTTATTTTTCTAGGAAATAGTCCAAAGGGTACAAAATCTGGGACTAAAAAGCTTCCTAATTTCTTTAAAGCCTAACACACACACACACACTTTTTCAGTATGGTATTGATCGACAGAATGATTGGACACTTGGAATCCTCTTTTCAGATGTAGGATAGTCCTAAACTCTGATATCCAGTGCATGAAGAGACATATACATTAAAAGATGGTTTTGTTATTAGTATGTCCACAAAGGAAAATTCCATTGACCTACATTTTGAAATTATTTCATTAAACTTTTGAAAGAAGTAGTGGCAATTAACACAATTTTTAAATTGTCTAGCAAGTTTTCTACATCTGATGGCTTAGATGCTTGTTTTTTTTTTTCATATTTTAAATTAATTTGTTGTAATTGTGAGGATGAATTGAATCAAATTAGTTATTTTGCTAACATGTTGAAGATAAATGTATTTACTGTGTGAAAATACAGGAATGTGTGATTTTTATAAGGCCATTTACTTGCTTGTTCACTTACTCTGGGAATAAGTAAAACCTAACTATTATTTCATTAATAAAACTGGTATCATCAATACCAATATTAACTCACTTTTTCCCCTAACCTTTTTTCTTTATCTCTTTAAACCTTTCTTAATCCTTTTATCTCTTTATTTTCAATAGCGTTATACAATTCTAAACTTTTCATATTAAAGCTGATTCACATTACTATTTTATAACACTTACATTTAGTTATATATATATATATATTTGCCGAGTTTGAGTCCGTGTTGACTCCTGCAGACTATGTCTTGAAGAACCTGGAGTTTTCTTAAATAAGATTTGAGTGGTTTGCCATTGCCTGCTTCCTAGATGTCTGTGAGTGACTGGCCCAGCTAGCTTTTCCCTTGAGACAGAATTAGAACTCATGGTCTTCCAGTTGCCTTTAACTACTACACCAAACTAGCTCTTGAAAATGTATAGTCTGTATTTTAAAAGACTGTGTAAATCTGTGTAATCAGTTCTTTAGTTGCTTTATTCCTCTTTTATTCTCTTATTCCTTCCAATTATTTTAATCCTATTTAATTTTTGGTTCAGCAGATTGGTGAACTATTTCAACATTATCTGGATAAAGAATTCTCTAAAGAAGCTCCTATCATTGGAAAGAGGAATAAGGAATTAAATCTCTACCCGTACAGTGAGAGCTAGCTTTCCAGGCAAGGAAAAGGAATAGTTATTTTAACAGACATAATATATGTATATATCCCATGGAATGCTACAACTGTATCAAAAACATTTTTTAAATGTTTCAGGGTATGAGAAAAAGCAGAAAAGAGACATTTGTAGTTGTGGAAGAGCTCCCTCTACTGCTGGTTAGAGACAAAATTGTGTGGTGGACTTCTTTTGAGAGGTTATCTCAATATATTGATACTGTGGGGTTATTTGCTTTGTATTATATTAACATTTGCAAGAATGAAGCTTGCAGCATAACAAAGAGGAGAAGGAATTCCATAAAAGCAGGGTAGCCTTCATACTATTACTCCAGATTTGATCACAACTACTTGATTTGTACTCACAGACAATGAAGAACCTCCAGTTGGGAATTTAGCTAAATCTATTATATACAAATATTTAGTTAAAAATCACAATGCTTCAGGAAACACTATTGCCTTCAGTTTCTTTTAGAAAGTTTAAAGGTTTTATATGTAGGCACCCTTTTCTTAGTGTGGAAGGAAGTTTCAGTGACACTCCTATATGTATGTATGTGTCTATCCTTATTGTCTGTGTGCATGAAAGCCTGCATATGTGTATCACAATTAACCACATAAAATACAGTAAGTGTAATTTCAATATTTAAATAATTTCTTTTAAAAAAACCTTAGTGCCATAATAGTCTGCTTCCTCTGTTTATTACTGCTACATTCTTGCAAAGGAGAATTAAATAAGAGAGAGGGAATACGGCCAGGAGCACCAGGTACTTATATTTTACTGAAAATTTGGCACTTGGAGAATTAATTTCATGAATAGTGAGGGATGCCTGAAAGCAGAGCATTTCATTTTCTCATGAACAACATTTCTCCTGCCACAGCTCTGTAAGATGAAACATATCCATCTTTGAAATACATCGGAAAACATTTAGGAGCCAAAAGGAAAAGATTTTCCCCTCATCCATTTTTATTTAACAGTAATTATATGATACACCCTCCCTAAAATAATAAATACAGCATTATCTATTCATGTGCAGTTTGTTTCTTGAGAAGAATATTAAAGAGTCCTTTTTAGGGGGTTATAGTTTAGCTGTGCTTGGAGAATTTTTTTATAACACATACATTCTATTTTTCCTTCAAAGACCTAGGACAAATTCCATAAGAATTTTTTTTCTCTTTGTATCATCACTCTACATTGGGAGATAGTTGTTTGAAAGGGATCAGTGAAATTTTCACCTATAATCTGTGTTCTTACAGACTATACTGGTCTTCCTTCTTTCCTGGTGGTAAAATAATCAGACTGAGACACAATTCAGATAATAGGCCCACTATCAGATATGCCATTACAACGACGCTTCATCCTTTCTTCACTTTGATAGCATCCCACCATAAAAAGGGGCAAGGGTGAGTAAAGAAATACCGGGAGGGGGGATGGCAGGAACCAGAGTTGCCAATCCGAGGCAAAACACAATGGTTGAAAGATCCAAGAGCACAGGAGTGAAAGTGGAATGCAAACACCCATCAAAAAGGTGCCAAATTTTAGAACTGTTATCAAATGTTTAACCTTAGACTATCTACTGTTGATCTCACCCCATTTCTAAGGGATCTGTAAGGGGCATGCATAATCGCACCAACGTGCCTACTGTCCCTGTCCTAATGTCCCCTTTTATCCATATCTATTTCATGTATTAATAACCATGTTTATACCTATATCTGTTATCTAATACAGGCTTGACAAAATACAAATAAAATAAAACACCAAGTTTGAATACCATTGGACATTGATGAAATGACCAAGGGGGAAGCTCCAAGAGAAGGGAAAATCACTGGGTTTACACGGGAATGTTCAGATCTGGCTTTGCTTATGCTGTAAACACTTAACTGTTGTGGGCCATGTTCCTCCCCAGCCTACTCACTCCGCTGCCAGCTCTGCAGGCTGCTGGCGGACCACAATACTAGCTTTAATAAAAATATACCTTTCACTACAAAATGGAGTTGAGGATCTTTCTTTCCTAAAAGTCTAAGCTGGGACAGGCCGAACACCCATTTTAGTCACAATGTTCCTCTCAGTAAATAAAGCACTTCCATGCTTATGACATCATCTACTTGAAATACAGGAATCATTTTTCAAGTTCTATTCAGGAAAGTTACATATTATTTTACAAAAAAAAATCATTTTAAAGGCAATGATTACCAAACAAACTTTTATAATGGACATATTTGATTTAATTTCACACTGAGTTGATGTGAATTTTGGTTGCATACCACAAAACTTTTTTTTTCCAACTCCAGTAATTCAGACTGGAATTTAAGAACTCTGGTCCACATAGATATAGTTTGGTTAGATTTGATAAGAATATTGATACAAATAGTTACCTTGATTAAGATAAGAGATCTTAAGTAAAATATAAATGCGGATTTTTTTTCTCCTTTTTTTCCCTTATATAATGCTATCCAATTTTCTCATGCAGCATATCATTTGTTTTTTTAAATTTCCACAGCTTTTATTCTGATTAGAATCAGGCAATTTTCTCTTAGATTTCTTTATGCTTATGCATGGGCTTTCTTTAAACAGAAAAATCTGCAGTTCTGATTGTCTCCTAATAAGTGGGGATTTGAGATACGATGTCGATCTGCACTTTCCATGTTCTTGAATATCTGGAAAGACATTCTCAGCTCAAATACGTGCTTCAAAATAATCTTAAACTAGTTTCCATTCTTCCTATTTTAAAATGGGGATCTGAGATGAGAAAGGAGACCAATGATGTTATACACCCAATAGCATCATGTAAATAGCATAATTTACATACCTGCATCAGACAGTCTAGGGCAGTCGTGTGCCAAATGCGGGGGGAGCACAGAGGGGTCGCGCACGTGCGTGCTCACACCCATAATTCAATGCGCTCTGCCCTGCCCCCCTCGCCCGTGTGACCCCTCTGCACTCCCCCCAGTTTTGGCATGTAATGGCCCAGTGGGCTCGGTAGGCCCGTTTTTCGCCCTCCCCAGGCTCCAGAGGCTTTCTTGAAGCCTGGGGAGGACAAAAACGGCCTTCCCAACACCCCCAAGGCTGGAAACAGCCTATTTCCCAACTTCTGGTGGGCCCGGAAGGTCTGAAAATCAGCTGGCAACACTCGCATGCCCACCAATATGGCTCCGCTTGCCACCTGTGGCACACGTGCCATAGGTTCGCCCTCATGGGTCTAGGGCAAGTCTGAGGCTACTCTGGCATTTGTGTGTGCTGTGTGTCTCACTGCTTTGATTTATTGTGGAGTGGGGTGTTTTTCCAGCTAGAGAGGACAACTTGGAATCAATTATTTTGAACAGATGTTGCTCTAAACATTGAAAAGTGTGCAGTTAAATTAAGGTTTCAAATTGTAAACGGGGGTCTAGTGATTGTTGTGATTCATGGTAGAAAGAGCCATAAATCAGAACTACCTTCTGGGTTAAAGATGTGCCTGTCTCTCAACTATAGACTAAAGGTAATTTTAAAGTAATTTATAAAAATCGGAAATTATGCATGGCATGGAAATAAATGCTTATTAAATTGTGAAAAAGAGAGAATTCATTAAAAAAAGAGGTTTCTTCATTTTAGCAGCATGTTTTATTTAAAAGAGATAATGAGATAATTAAATACCTAGAGCCCTTCCCTCCCAGAAAAAAAAAATATGAGTACCAAAGGGGAAGAAAATGACCAAAGGTCAGACTTCAAAATGGTTAACACAGACACACACACATAATTATTCATTTTGATTGGTAAGACAAGGGAATGAGATAGCATGAAGAAAATGTAAGAAAATATATTTAAAACTATTGAATACTACAATGTTAAACATTCACCCAGGTTCTCAGGTTTCAACATCATAGCATTGAACAGAATATCAATTAATATTATTAGTTACTTTAAGGCTGCAGTAATATTACCTAAAGTTTGCCTTATCTTTCCTTCTTTCTCTACCCATGTTAAGAAACTCTGAGAGTGACATTTCTTGTGAGAGAGTAATAAACAAAGAGGCACTGTTTCTTTTTGTTTTTCAAACTAAAAGCCTAATTTAATGCACAACGACACTCTCCTTGTTTTAGAGAAACCCAGAGCCACCAAGACAGTTGATTCTTCTGTTCTTAATAACACTTTTGATTGGTTTCAGAAAAGCTTGAGAATAGGTATATAAGCACAAGGAGATTTAAGTTTCTATAAATATCCCTAAGTATCATCTATCCTAATTTGTTTTACTTATTTAAAGTGTAGAGTGTTACCTGTTTATCTCAGAAAACCAGTGAAGTATTCCTTACAAAAATGCTTAGCTTCTAAATCCTAACCCTGACAAAAACAGCTTGGTCCTTAAATGTCCACACAGAATAAGCAGCCACACATAACCTGATTGCTTTTCACCTTCACTACCTGTGCTTTCCCAGAAGGAAGTTAAAAGAGGATAAGGTTATATAAATATATTAATTTCCATATTCTATAATTCACATGTATTCTTGCAAATATAGAATTACAATTATTGAAATAGAAATACAATATTTTCCTATTTAATGACAGATATTGTGACCAGCTGACCTTGGTATCTTCTCAGTCAATTGCTTAGATAAAAAGACTTTATTTTGAAATAATACTGTACATACCACGGGGAAGACTAATCGGAATTCAAGGTGAATGATTGATAAGAATAATGGAGAATCAGACTGACCTAAATAAAAGTGCATAGAAAAGACTTCTGCCCTGGGATTGCAACTGAAACCAAGCCTAAAAATCTGTCCACGTAAATATATTTGTGTCCATATATATTCAAGTAGGTACACACACACTTCCCCCTCCGTCTCACTCACTCCCCCCCCTCTCTTGTAAGTATTCTAACTAGATAGATTTTGGCTAATCATTAAAAACTAAGCAAGGTCAGACATGTTTTGACGGGAAACTATCAAGAACTGTGGTCCTTTAGGCTAGACTGGAGGGGGGGGGGGCAAACTCAATTTCATTCAGGGCCATATCAGGGCTGTGGTTGACATCAGGGGCAGGGCCGACATGGCCAACTGGATGGGCATGGCCAGCTTGATGCCACTCCCCAAACTGCTGGCATGTTTCCTCTTCTCATTGGGTAGACCAGGCTGAAGCCACGCTGGCCTGATGTTTCCTCTTTGCATTGGGTAGACCGGGCTGAAGCCACACTGGCTCAATGTTTCTTCTTCGCATTGGGTAGACAGGGCCGAAGCCACGCAGACTGGCCTGTTACATTTTCCAGGCCAGCCCTGGGGGCCAGATCCAGCCCACAGCCTTTGTGTTTGACACCCCTGGGCTAGACTGGAACATTATAAAATTTCCTCCACCCACCCACCCCTGAAAAAGAAAACTTGAAACAGGCACTAGCAAATCACTTCTAAATTTTCATCATGGAAAACAATTACTTCTGCTTTGTTGTCATCCAACTTCATAGTTGTGACAAAGAAAACTCAAGAATCAAGCTCAACTTGAGACATTTTAATTCACTAAATAAAGTCATCCCATAAAAAATTATCTCTCATCTGTGTACATCAATAATTCTTTCTCACATGCAAGCTGCACTAATATAGGGAAACAAGTAAACATTTCTTCCTTCCTCCCTCCCTCCCTCCCAGAAAGGTCAAGGTGCGGAAGGAGGGAAAGAAAGGCAAGAATAAAACTAACTGCTGTTGGACATTTACTAGAGCTTTTCTTTTCTTTTCTTTTTGTAACTCTGCTTCATCTTGATAAAGCAAAAAAAAAAAAGATTCAATTAATCTCAAAATACTTTGCATTCTTTCTGCAGCTTCCTTTGGCCTTTTTAGTAGCTAGAAGGGATTACTGAGTGTGTTGTGAGTACACTGAAGAAAAGCCACCCCTGGTGATTCCAGGGGGGAATCTATTGAGACTTTCTGTTGAAGATGTCAAAAATAAGAAAAACAAAAGCAATGCAGGACCCTGACTTTCTATAACTGGGGAATCCATATTGCTTTGCAAAGCAGCTTCAAGGGAAGTGCATCATTCTGTTATCAAAACAAAGCACCTCTTCAAAGCTTTATCCCACCATAATGTCTGCAACCATCAGCAGTTCGTACCTACTCCTTAGTTTTGAGCAGTATTTTAGTAAAGGCTAAGTGGCATCCCTATCAGCTACATAGAATAGAGTAAGATAAAGAGATTGTAATTCTTCTCTACAGTTTGATCATTTGCTATGCTGCTGGCGTTGCTGTCCTAAATCCTTTAACATTTTTGTTTCCAAAATAAACAAAATTGATAAATAGATTTGGCTAATGTAAAGACATCCTTAATGTCTGAGAACATTGTTCCTTAAGAACAAATATCTCGTGTTTTCTGCAACAAATGCCCTTAAAATATGCTTCCCCCTCCCCTTCATTTTGATTCTTGTTTTCTCTTACTGATATATCCCCCTCTAGTTTCACCTCTGAAATTATGCTCCAGGGAATGAGACTGTAGTGCTTAACACTGCACTCCTGACGGAATACTGCTGATCTTAGAATATGTATTATGTTGCTCGGGGGTAATTCTCAACAATCTTTTGAGCCTATGTCGTATACATTTTCAGTCATCTTATACCGATTTCCATTTGCACTTGATCAGCTCATCCAGGGACCAGTGCTACCATAAGCTGAAACTGGGTCAGCTATTCTGATTTTAACGGTTCAAAATGTAGGAACTGGTAATTGCCAGTAATACTGTAGCGCTGATCCAACTCGGAGAGGTCAGCATAATCTGACTACTAATGAAAGAAGGAAACAGTGAGAGACAGGATGAGTAAGAAGGAGGGAACCAATAAAATTTGGGAGGGGCTGGAATATGTTTCCCAGCGTACTGAAAAATATTTGCTGGGGTGGGTGGATGTGGGTAAGAGGAGAACATTAAAATTAAAATGTTAAAATTAACTTAGAATTTTTCTTTTTTTTGATTGAGATTTTCCCTAACTAAATATCCATGTTGACCGTTTGCTTAAGATACAGGTTTGAGTTCACGCATTATGCAACGCCATAGTTTGTTTTACCCATAGCTTTTAAATAACTGTAATGGCCAAATATAAATATAATACTAAATCCTATATGGGGGGATTTACTACTCAGAATGGCTGGATTCATATATTGTGCTAGCCTAAAATCAAACAAGCTTGCTATAGTTTGCTGCTTATTCTTAGTTTGTTATTATAGTTCTATATTGGCTAACCTTTTCGACTCTTGTCACTGAATGACTATTTTTCTCCTGTGGAATTATTTCTCTGACTTGCTTTATAAATATAGTGGGTGATGCAGCTTTTGTCCTGCGGAATGCTCAGTTGACAAAGGAAATTACAGATGGAAACAATGCAGCCATTGATCAGGCTGACGGTGGACACATGCACAGTAAAGCTATAATGTGTTGGTTATTAGTCCTTCTTCCACTTAGCACATTTCCCCTGTGTTCAACCCTCATCTCCCTTTTCTCATTCATCAATTTGCCTTTTCCATCTCATGCCTACAGCTTTGGCTTGTTCCTTTTCTAATTCTGAACTCCATTAGTAAATGAGGCAGAAAGACAGGTGTAATTAAAATTGTGTCAAGAGGGATATGAACAAGGAGAAGATGAATCATCTTTATAGTCCTGCCTCCTAGCATCATAGAATAAAGTGAGTTTTAATATCATAAGATCATGTGGTTAGACTACTCCAGATTGCAGTGAGATTTTTTAGAAATTTTAAGGCAAAAGAGGAATGCTTCCCCTGGGTTTTGTGTGTGAACATACTGTTCTCTGTACCCCCACCCACTTTGTGACATTGGAGAAAAAAACTGAAATATAGGGCACTACTTGCTTTCTTATTGAGCTTCAGCTTACCAGAAATGCATTGAGGGCATCTGATGTATTTTCTTAGTCCATAACATTGTATTTGCCGATTTATGTGTGTTCATGTGTAGGCACATATATGTCACTACATTACATGAATAATATTCATTTGTTAGATCTAGATCAGGGGTGTCAAACATGATTTCATTGAAGGCCTCATCAGAGTTGTGTTTCACCTCAGGCCCGGGGTAGACCTGGCCAGGGTGGACGTGGCCAGCTCGACACACTTGTGTCGTGGACGCCTGTGGTGGCCCAAGCACTCTGCCAGGCTCCATTTTCAGCTGCCACAGCCTCCTTCAACTCTCTGCCAGTGAAAACAGAGCCTGTTTTCGCTGGCAGAAGAATCGCGGACCAGTCCTTTGCTGTTTCCAGAGTGGCTCTGCAGGCCAGATCTATGTACCCCACGGGCCAGATCTGGCCCCCGGGCCTTGAGTTTGACACCCCTGATCTAGATTCTCAAAGCAACACAAATATCTCTCTTTCCTCATCACTCAACCCAGCAAACAAAAATGTTAGGTTTGCCTGAAATGTGGTAAAAATCACTACATAAGCCATATAGCTAAAGACAGCTTGAAGTTTGGTCTATCATGTCCCACATTTCAACCATTACATTATGCTGTACACAATGTGGGGCAGAAACAGAATAATCATATTCTTAGTAGCAGACTGCTGGGTTTGTGCAAGTATAGCAAAATGGAGAAAGGAATGGATTTTCTTTCTTGTTTCCAGATTGTCTTCAGCAGTTTTAACTTTGGAGTTAAAAGAGTTTATATAATTTGCTCTATTTGCTATATGTAACAAACTTCTAATCTATGTAAAATCAATAATTCAGTGTTATATTATAGTATTGTCAGTTGTAATAAGAAAGATACAGACTGGAAGATTTACTTTGGTATATATACTTTTCCTATATGCCCATGCCTACCTAGAAATATATAAGTAGATATCTATGGAAATTCTCAGTCATCCAGGTCATGGTTGTCCCAAAGGTGCAGAACTGTAGAAGCTTCTTGGAGGAGAAACAAAATGTCTTCAAAAAAAAGCCAGAAACTCCAGTTGCCTCTTGAAAAAAGCACTTTTGGGATATAGGTAGATAATGCTGACATTTTTCCCATTCAATATAGTTTGTGACAGTTGTTAATTGCCTTTAAGAAACATGAGAGAAACTGACAGTTAAATTTGTGTAGCAGTTTGCACAGCATTTGATTTAAATAAATTAATTGTTAAATTATTTACAGCATTAAAGATTAAATATGTAATATATATAAAAATAGAAATTATTAGTCATAACTGAATGGTAAATAATCTTTGGGGGAGGGGAATCTTCTATCAGCATGTTATAAGGAACTAAAAAAAATCACTTTTAAGTAATGAATATAGCCAGAAAGAGAAAGCAAAATTAAGGAATATTTGACATGTAAATGGAAAATCTAACAGTGCAGGAAAATGTTCCCCAAACTCTGCAGATTGCAGTGTTGATTCCCAGTGCCTTAATTTTGTGATCTCTAGCTTTGTGCATTCACGTAGAAACTTTATTGCAAAGAAGTCTAGTATAAGCTTTTTTGTGATATAAAATTACTTGAGTTATCCTTACTTCTTTATTAAAGTTTAAACTACTATAGTTTCAAAGGATGAAATGACGCTTTTGCCACCCATCCAATGAAAAAGCTCTATATCTGTAAGACTGTAAGACTGAATCTCAGGAAACATGACCTTTGATGTAGTGATTCTATATAAAATGGATGTCTAACACAGACATGAGAAATTCAGGAAGGTGTTTGGAAGACTTGAAATTTAACAATTGTCTTAATGACAACAATTATCTGAATAATATTAACATTTTGAATTACACTTCTCCAAGTCATAAATGAAGGAAATTTATTTATTTATTTATTTATTTTATTATATTTCTATACCGCTCTTCTCCTGCGGGACTCAGGGCGGTGTACAGTCAGAATAAAACATAGTGTATAAAATTTAAAAACATTTAAAAAAACAATTAAATAATTTTGGCCCAACTTTAAAACAACCCAATTAAAACCGAAATTAGATTAAAAACTGAGAGGATGGGATCAAGCCAGCCCAGCTAGATGGAACAAGTGTCTTCAGAGCCCGACGAAAAGTCCGGAGGTTTGATATCGTGCGTATCTCGGGGCAGGTCATTCCAGAGGGCAGGTGATGCCACAGAGAAGGCTCTCCCCCTGGGGGTCGCCAGCCGGCACTGCCTGGCCGACGGCACCCTGAGGAGGCCCTCTCTGTGTGAGCGAACCGGTTCGCTCACAAATTGCCTACATTCTGTTCACCTTCACATAACCTTTGTTTTTCTTTTTACAACTCTGTAATCCTTGCTTCAGGGTGGGGTTGGGGCAACTTAATGGAGCTGAGCATTGGTCAGACCCCTTCCTGATGCCTACGTGGAGTTTGCAGCAGATATTTTCTCCATTCAAATAAAGATAGAGAAACATCTATTCAGTAAACATTTATTGCTTTTCTGATGTTCCTGTAAAATATACATGTATTCCTAGCTTACTTTTCTTGTTATTTCTGCTGCTTGCTGTACACCTGCACATTGTCATGTCTACATCATAGGAACCCATTATTCATTTTCCTTTCCCAGCTGTTTTTTCAGTTTAGTTTGAATTATTTATGAATGTGGTCTGGCTTATTTATGTTACCAAGTCACATCATTAATGGATTTGTCTTCACAGGATGTTTGTCAACTAATAATGCAGCCTTTTTAATTTTCTCTCTCTTCTTCTCTCTCAACAGATTTCTCAAACCCAGCTTAAAGCCGAAATGAATGCCTTTTAGACGGAAGGAACCTGAATGCACTTTCACTACTAATACCAGAGTGAAAGGAAAAGCTAATCCAACCATCCTGTCTGCTGTCAACGTTTGGAACTTCTCATTGAGGATTGGCCTTCTGTATAGGACATAGTTACTCTGCCATTTAGCATACATGGAGGAAGGCATCAAAATGTGTAAACCTGGCTAACAACAGTGATTTTCAGAAGCAGACTGGAGGACCGTCCAGTTGTACAAGGATTATTTTGCATTTAGTTTCTAGGAATATAACAATCATCTGAACAGAGGACAAAACACATCTATTTTGTTTTATTTCTTCTTTTTGCTCAACTCTTCCTTCTTTCTTCAGTTAGAAATGGGCCCGTGGACTAGAATGTGGCCCATGGACAGGTTTGCTTTTTTGAAATCCTGGCTTGTTTTTTTTCTGGGATTGTATGTGCAGTTTTCCAAAGCATTGGCCTGTCCAAGTGTATGCCGTTGCGACCGAAACTTTGTCTACTGTAATGAACGAAGCTTGACCTCAGTGCCTCTTGGAATACCGGAGGGTGTAACCATACTCTACCTCCACAATAACCAAATTAATAATGCTGGATTTCCTGCAGAACTTCACAATGTCCAGTCTGTGCACACAGTTTACCTATATGGCAACCAGCTAGATGAGTTCCCTATGAATCTCCCCAAAAATGTCAGGGTTCTCCACCTGCAAGAAAACAACATCCAGACCATTTCTCGGGCTGCTCTGGCACAACTCTTGAAACTGGAAGAGCTTCATCTGGATGATAATTCTATCTCTACTGTTGGAGTGGAGGATGGGGCATTCCGGGAAGCTGTTAGCCTCAAGCTTCTGTTCTTATCCAAGAATCACTTAAGCAGTGTACCAGTTGGCCTTCCAATGGACTTACAAGAACTACGAGTGGATGAAAATCGAATTGCCATCATATCAGACATGGCCTTTCAGAATCTCACAAGTTTGGAACGTCTCATAGTGGATGGTAATCTCCTTACAAATAAAGGCATTGCAGATGGCACCTTCAGCCACTTATCTAAACTTAAGGAATTCTCTATAATAAGGAATTCATTGACATACCCACCTCCCGATCTTCCAGGTACAAATCTACTTAGGCTTTATTTACAGGACAACCAGATATCACACATACCACTTTCAGCCTTTTCAAATCTTCATCGCCTGGAACGACTTGATATTTCCAACAATCAACTCCGGATGCTGTCTAAAGGTGTTTTTGACAATCTTCGCAGCCTGAAACAACTGACGGCAAGGAATAATCCCTGGCTATGTGATTGTAGTATTAAATGGGTTACTGAATGGCTCAAATTAATTCCTTCCTCCATCAATGTCCGAGGATTCATGTGTCAGGGACCAGAACAAGTCCGAGGTATGGCTGTCAGGGAACTCAACATGAACATGTTGGCATGCCCCACAACTACCCCAGATGTCTCATTTGTTACCCATATTCCCACAACATCTTTGCCAACCACGATGGCCCCTACTTCATCACACTTAACCTCAAGTAATAAACAAACAAGCATTCTTCTTGCCCCTACTATAACCACACTCCCCACTGTGCCTGAGAGGAACGATGAAGAAAAAATGACCCTTCCCACTGTTGAACGATTTCAGCTGTTTATCCACGTTGTAAATGGCACTTGCATCCAAGTGAGCTGGCATTCCCTCTTTAATGTGATGGCCTACAAGCTTACTTGGGTTAAAATGGGTCATAGTCTGGAAGGAGGCATTATTCAGGAACGGATAGTTACTGATAAGAGGCAGAACATCAGCTTGACAAATTTAGAGCCCAAATCTACATATCGGATTTGTTTGGTTCCCTTGGATGATTTTAATAATTACCGCATTGGTGAGGACACTGTGTGCTCAGAAGGCACAACGAAGGCTTCCCTATTGAATAATGGAAGCAACTCAGCTTCTAGCCACGAACAGACAACTTCTCATAACCTTGGTTCTCCATTTCTGTTAGCAGGCTTAATTGGGGGGGCTGTTGTATTTGTGTTGGTGGTTCTGCTCAGTATCTTCTGCTGGCACATGCACAAAAAAGGACGCTACACCTCTCAGAAGTGGAAATACAACCGTGGGCGACGGAAAGATGACTACTGTGAGGCAGGAACCAAGAAGGACAACTCCATCCTGGAGATGACAGAAACCAGCTTTCAGATTGTCTCCTTAAATAATGATCAGCTCCTTAAAGGAGATTTCAGATTGCAGCCTATATATACCCCAAATGGGGGCATTAACTATACAGACTGCCACATCCCCAACAATATGCGATATTGCAACAGCAGTGTCTCAGACCTGGAACACTGTCATACGTGATAGTGAGGTGTGTGGTGAGGCAATATTACCACAAGCAAAAACCCAGAGGGAGCAAGCAAAATTAATCTGCTCACACACAAATCAACAAAAATTACATTTGATAAATGTTACACAAATGCATTTGTGCATTTGAATACTCTGTAATTTATATGGTGTACTATATAATGGGATTTAAAAAAAGTGCTATCTTTTCTATTTCAAGTTAATTGCAAACAGTTTTGTAACTTTTTGCTTTTTAAATCTTTAAAATATATATAAATATATATATAAATATATATATATATTGAAGAAGTACTGTACAGGGTTGTACAATAAGAACCCAATGCCATGGTAAAGGAAATACAAAACAAAATGCCTCATTCAAACATTCAATACTTTGATTTTGGAGCTGTTTGGGGGATTTTGGCTCGTATATCCATTAGTTTAAGATAAGTTTGTATTACAAGAGGAAACTTTAGGAATGCCTAAGCAGTGTTACATGAAAGGAAAACAATTTACCTTCTTTGGTGATCTTTAAAAAAAATGGAATAGCATTTGTAAAAATTAGATTGGCCACCTTGCCTGCCTCTGTCCCTTTAACTCCCTTTAGTCAGAGACTAAAACTAGGAACTCCCTGGATATCAGGCTTAACAAGCCTGTATCCTTCATTTTGTTATTTTTTTTTCAAAAGGTATATCCTTTTGTTCATTTCTTTTCAGAAAAGCTGGTATGGAATCCATCAAGGCATTTGTTATTAAATTCTCATCAAATTGGGAACATTTTTTTTTAAAAAAAACTGCATGTAGACACTTACTGTTGTCTCCAGAAATGCATTTTTGAATTCCCAGTGAAATCATATTAGGTCATAAATTTCAAAAATTCTATTAGTAATCCAGACAGACCTTTGGCAGAATACAATCAATACAGTCATTCTACAGGTAGTCCTCAACTTACGACTACAATTGAGCCCAAAGTTTCTGTTGTTAAGTGAGTCAGTTGTTAAGTGAATTTTGCCCCTGTTTACAACCTTTCTTGCCACCATTGTTAAGTGAATCACTGCAGTTGTTAAGTCACTCTCATGATTGCTGAGTAAATCTGGCTTCCCCATTGACTTTGCGGCAGCGGTGAAATCCACTTACCTTCACTACCGGTTTGGGTGTGCTCCTGTGTGGAAGCATACGTGTGCTACGCATGCTTCTGTGCATGTGCAGAACCTTCTGTGCATGCGCAGGTGATTAAAAAATGGGGCATAGTGATGTTCCGGTGGGTGGGCAGAGCCTCCTGCTGCCGGCGTTACCGGTTCAGCCAGCTGGATAGAACTGGGGGGGGGGAGGAATTTCACCACTGGTTTGCGGTTTTGTCGACCCATTTACAATTATTTGCCAAACTGATTTTGCCAAATGCACAACTTGCATTATTTCAGGTTAAGGAAATGTCCTCAACTTTATCTGATTCCCTCCCAGATTATTTTGTTCAGTTTTGTACCTTTGCAAAAGGACTTCCTGGGATTCTAAGCTGTACAGTTCTATTAATATGGGAACATGACAAAAAGAATACCTACCCCTTTAGTGATATAAGAAGAACAATTTCCAGGGCATCATATGGAACATCATATGTTATGCATGGAGAACTTAGTGCAGCTCTTAGTGTTAGACAATGATCCACTGATGGTAGATTAGTTAACGCTCCCCTCTCCCCATATGTAGTCTCTGCATGAAGTTGAGGACACGACTGTATGATGGCTTCATATACTGGCATGACTGGGATATTAGCCAAGGGATAAGATGTTAGCTGAGATTATGGAATTGTAGTCCATTAAATGTAGAGAGTACCAGGTTGCAGAAGGCTGGACTATACTACCCATATTTGATTTGATTTTTATTTATTTTAATCAATAAATTAGTGTGGCCTTCCCTTACACTCTTTTCTATTTTTTTAATCTAATCAAATTCACACTCTCCAGTCATATGCAGAATACTTGAGAATTAAGCACAATTATCAACTCATTCATTTTTAAAAACAACAACTATGTCTCGTCCTCCACAATTATCTTGATTTGAAACAGATGCTTAAAACTATTTTCTAATAATCAGAAATGATCTACAAAATTAGTCATCTCAGTAATATATCCTTTAATTAAAGGCTAACCAAAAATCACCTTTGAAAAAAGGAGAACTTAAGGTACGGAAAGGAGAACTATGGTCAGTATACCTTCTCAGTTTACCTAATATATTATTAACCACAAAACACACCTACAGATATATTAATGTTTAGCAACATTCAGATGGATCACTACTTTGTAAGATAGCAGAGTCAAATAATTTCCTAAGGGATTTGTTCATTTCGCAATCATTCTTCAATCATAACATAAGAATTTCCATTGGTATTTTACGCAACCTGTGTGGGTACTGTATCAGTGTAGTTGCTGAAAGTTGCTAACTAAAAGATTGCCATATGGTTTGAAATGTATAATTTTAGCTAGAAAACTATGCTTCTCCCCCCCCTTTTTTTTTTTTGACTGAACTGTTGTTGACAGAAGATACTGTTTAAACATTAAGAAGAAACACAAAAAGGTAGAAAGAAAAGGCTTTCCTGCAAGCAGGATGCCATCTAAGTGGAACAGGGATAACTTCCATGTAGTTAAAAGAAACTAATTATTTGCACATGCCGGATAATGGGATGTCCTCCAAACTGAATTCCTTTATCGAGCATAAGACTAAATCTTATTTCCAGCATAAGGAATGCCGCTGAATTTCAGTTGCTGAGAGTAACAGCTGTTATTCTTACTTCCTCCTAATCAGAATCATGTACTTGATGAAAAATATTATGGTAGACTAAATAGGCTTTTTTTGTCTAATCTAGTTGTTTCTAGTTATGTTTTTCTATATCATGAACCTAAGCAACACAGAGACATACATACAATATCTTATCAATAATAAAATTGAGAGTCCAAACAGTAGATCTTGTATCTGTGTTGCACTATATATGGCAGTCATTTACATGAACAAAAGAAAGTAAATATGATGTTCATCAGTGCCATTAGGATTGAACCTGCTTCATCCTAGTAATCCTTGTCAGGATTTTACTTTTTCCTTTGCATTCCTGATTGTTCTCTTGTCAGGAGTACTATGATTTTTCACCCAATGACTAGAAAGAAATTCTCTGTCTCATCTTTGAAACAGGAGCTGGTTTCATTCTATTCAGAAAACATAAGCATTAAGCATAACACCAGTCATATAAGCTATGACTTATTCCAAATGAACATTTTACAACGAGTTCTTAACCAAACCACTTTTCAAGTTACATCCAGGTTACAAAGGACAATTACTGTGTTTATACAACATGTGCAAGCCAAACAATGACAAGATGGCTAAAACTCAAAGAGACATGCTAAGTCAAAAGTTGAGTTTCCTACAACTTTCTAAATGGAAAATTATCAAGTTTCAATCTACCTATTTTAGATTAGTCAAATATTGTGTAAACCTAGTCAAGGAGACCTATAACATCAGTTTAAACATGTCAAGATTAACTTTTATCCATTATTCCAAAAATTGTCCTGGATACATTTACTGTTTTATCTTCCAGTTAGGTTCGTGATGGTGCATAACTTAATGTCTTTAGGCATTTAATACTTAGTTTAAAGACAGCTATTCTATGCAGAAAATTTACAAGCAATAAGATTTGAAAGATTTGGTGGAAAGCTAGTCATTCGATCATCTGATGGTTTTGCTAGCAGTGTCAATACCACTTAGAGTAGTCTTGAGAGTCCAATTCCAAAACTGTCCTGATCTAATTGGATCATCTAAAAGATAGTCTGTTCCAAAGTGGTTTGGTTGACTGTAAAGAAAAAAGAGTGCTTCATTGTTCCAGAGAGTGATATAGAAAAAAGAATTGGCTGAACTTTTTCATCAGGATGGGATATTTATAGGCATAAAAGACCATTATGAGAAACGGTTGACCAATTTCATAGAATTATAGAAATGTTGATGGTGGGGAATGACTTGGGTAAATTTCAAACATATATAAGTAGATTTTTTTTTCCTGCAAAGGAACAGGTATAAAGTATATGAAACTTTCTAAAAGCAGTAGAGTAGACTTAGAATTTGAGCCGTTATAAAGGATTAACTCTCCCATAAAGTAAATCAGTTTATGATAGCTAACTAATGTCATGCAAAATCAAAATTTCACAAGAGACTAGATAGCTAATGATAACATTAAAGATTTCTCCCAGTTCCCACGAGTTTGTTTGACCTGGATAAAATTGGCTCAGATCTTATAAAAATATGAATAAAGCACTAATGATTGCAGAGAAATATATCCATCTCACAAAACTTTGATGTGCAACTGAATAGCATTTGTTAAAGCATCACTAAATAGTGATTTTGTCTCTTTATTATTTTTCAAGGGTAATATAGAATTTCCCCAAATTAAAATGATTTTATGTAGAGAACTGAACAGGAAGGTTATTTTATTATATTGAAAAATTTTTGATACTTCTAATGGGCAAAACAAAGTAAATATCATACATACAAGATGGAGAGTAGAAACTTAATTCTGATGACAAAATAGCTGGCTGTTTTTCACATATACAATAGCTAATATTTTTGGAACAATGATTAAAAGCATGTATTAACTGATAGCTGAATGGGATAATGCAAAAAAAAATTAAATTTGTCATTTCATTCATCAATCCATCGACCCTCTGGAAGTGATTACAGTCATTGAGAGAGTTCCATCTATTCCCCAAAGTTAAACTACCTTGTATGTACCAAGAGTTTCTTACAAATCCCACATAATCTCGGAAGATAAGCAATGTGGGATCAATACCCTTAAGGCATGATGCCATCCAAACTTTAAAAAATTGTGGATCCAATGGTGCATAACTTTTTAAAGTTTCAGATATCTACTGTAGTATCCCACTATAAAGGGTATCTTTAGAAGTATTCTGTGCAGCCAGAAAATGTCAAGAAGAAAAGTAGGACTGTGCTGTTAGTTCCACCTCCAATATCAGCATGCTATACCTCCTGGTGCTTTCCTGTTTTGCAGATAGGAAAATAATTCATTTTAGTACTAAAGGTCAATGAAAAAAGAACAGCCAGAAGCTCAGAAGGAGTGAAGCACGTGCTTTGCAGATGATATTAAGAGGCCTCAGGTTTGTATACTGGAACAGTTTACAGTGGTGTTTTCCATACTTGGTAACTTTAAATGTATGGACTTCAAGTTAGCAAAACACCTGTTTGCAACACTGCACTACACCTGCAACAAAATTTCAGAGAATGAAAGTAATAGAAACACAACTCACGCATTTTAAAAAGTGCTAGAAATAAAACTGGTTTGTTTTTTTGTTTTTGTTTTTTTTTGCTGTTCCCCTTAATAGCATTGCTTTGCTGACAGGCTAATTTTAAGGCTCTTTAGTTCACATTGTTCTTTATGATTGCAATAGCAATTTGGAAAGTGGAAGAGAGAGACTATTCAAAAAAAAAATTCCTAAGCTTTGAATGCATCCACCTCTTTTTTTCCAAGCTTGGATTGCTGTTTTGGAAGCTGCTCTCAGTTGTTTCCACGTGTTACTGCATGCAAGCCCACTTAACCTTGCTATTGTAGTTGCATTAAGGAAGGAAGTAGAAATGTTTTGTATAGGCTCCCATATGTTCAGAAGCACAACCTTTGGACATTAAGAGTGGATTTCAAGTTGTTGTCTCTTTTGCCTTGCCTGTCTGTAGCTCCTAGAATAATTCATCTGCAAATTCTGAGTATATCCTCTAGCCAAAGAAGACACTTCTTCATTGCCACTTCCTCCTGAGCCCCATTAAAATGTGGCAGAGTGGGTGAACGTAACATGTTTCTTCCTAAATAGCAATAGCATTTAGACCTATATACCAGTTTACAGTGTCGGCATATTGCCCCCAACAATTTGGGTCCTCATTTTACCAACCTCGAAAAGAGGGAAGGCTGAGTTAACCTCAAACCTGCCAGGATCGAACTCCTGGCAGTGGGTAGAGTTCGCCTGCACCACTGCATTTTAACCACTGCACCACCAAAATCATACTACATCTCAAAGCTACCCTCAGGAAAGATGTAGAAGATTATTTCAAGACAGAATAAAAGTAAGGGCCCAATTGTTGGTTTTACAAGCACACTGCAGGAGTGGGGAATCCTCACACTATAGGATGTATGCATTTCCCAGCTCCATTTTGCTGCTTCAAAACTCCCTCTCCTACCTACTCACAAATTGAGTCTCCTTATTTCAGTGCCAGACTGCTAAGAAAGACCCATGGGTATTCCACCATTTTTACTAGAAAAACAAATGGTGTCTTAAGGGTTCACCTGAAATATCTCACCCCATATTTAAAAAATCCAAATCTCCCTAGTTCATTAATGATAAGATTTTTCATGGGTGTGTCTGTGTGTTTATCCATATGTCACCCAATTATCAAAACTGACTGACAGCCTTCTTGGGGGGAAGGGGGGATGGAAAGGTTAACAGATTAAAGTTATATAAGTATTTGCCTTAATTGCTGGATCACACTTGGTGAAAGAACATATTGTTTGTAAGCAAAACATCTCAAGTTAAAATCCTCAAAGGATATGGGTGATGGGGAAAGTATTGATTTTCAGGAGAAATTACACAAGCAAAAATAAATCTTGGCCCACATGATCTGATATTCTCCACATGAAAGGTCTTTATTTGCTTTACCAGGGAGAATACATCTGAATATCTACATATTATTAGACTTCAGTTCCCAACATAGGTAATAATCAAGGATGATGAGAATTCAGCACTAGTACATGTTCTGTGTCCTTATGATTTTGATGCTGAAAATTAGATACTGAAGAATATTGCATAGAAGGGGGAGAGCATCAGTGTCCTATGGGAGTTTATAGAGTCATACAGTAGATAAGATTTCAGAGCTGAGGACATATTAATCAGCTCTTGCTACTATCAGATTGCAAATGCAGTAGGTTGACTTAACCTGAAATCTCACACATCAACTCTTTCATCAGCCTTACCATAGACTTACCTCAATTTAGAAATTCAAGAACAAAGCAATAAAAGCATAAATTATGGCATGTCCATGTGTGTGATATGAAACTGCAAGACAGATTGGGCTTCCTATAATACTTCCCATTTTAATTAAGGTCATGCAAGCACACATACCGATGACACTTGAAAATTCTGCCTGAGGCCATTTTAAGATACTAACCACTACATATAAGTGATTCTCTTTAAAGCCCCATGAAACAACTTTGGTTGCATTATTCCTCAATTGTTTGTAAAATTGAGACAGTTTTCTAGAAAAGAACACTACAGGTAATCCACCACTTACAACAGTTCATTTAGTGATCATTCAAAGTTACATCATCACTGAAAAAAAGTGACTTATGACCAATGTTCACACTTGTGACCGTTGCAGCATCCCCATGGTTATGTGATCAAATTCAGACACTTGGCAACTGACTCGTGATCTTTGTAGGGTCCTGGGTTCATGTGATTCCCTTTTGCTATCTTCTGACAAGCAACGTCAATGGAAACGCCAGATTTCCTGAACAACCGGGTTGCTAACTGAACAACTGCAGTGATTAACAAATGTCTCGCTCAGCAACAGAAATTGTGGGGTCAATTGTGGTTGTAAGTCAAGGATTACCTGTAGTTTCTAAAAAACAAAAGAAAACTGTAAAAGGCTAAAAAATACATTGTTTCTAAAATGCAAATGTTACATTTTAGAAACAATGTATTTTTTAGCCTTTTACGGTTTTGTTTTGTTTTTTAGAAACTACAGGTAGTAGTTATGTAAAATTTGCATAACATTTATGTTGCATAATTTTGGCTGGATCATTCCTTACCTGCTCTTCAAGATAAGAGACATTTCTGAAAAGAAAATAATATAGAATGTCATTTATTTTTTTCATTTATTTTTTCAGGACCCAGCAGCTATGTTTCTATGGCATAATGGGTTAAGTTTTGTCATCTTTAGTTAGTTTTACACTCCTCACTCTTTATATGTAGTTTTCACATATAGGCAGAAAACCTTATGTTAGAATATGCACAGATGAGCAGATACATATATATGTGATATAGTAATGATCTGAAATAGAATAAGCTGCACAGACAAAAAATGAGAAATGCTAATTTAATAAAATGTTGATTCTTCATATGCCTTTGACTCTGCAAACTAATCATATAAAGTTCATCATAACTTTCTAAACTTGAGGAATTTCACATAACTTCTCAATGTATCATGTAATTTGCTTTAGTGAAATGCATTGAAATGCAAGGGAGTACATTTGAAATCCCAAATCAATACCTATATTTTTCGGCAGCAAATGGATTGTCTTTCCACAGTTCAGTGCTCCTGTCGAAAATAAAATAATACTACATATATAAAGACATTAAAATAAGTAGAATGACTAGAAGAAAAAAAACAACAGCGGTCAAAAATAAAACAATTAACAGAAACACCATTACTCTGAAAGAGTCAATCTGTGTTATTAAATTGTCTCAAAGGTGCTTTTTCCAAAAGGCCATTGGTTCTTTCCTTTGAAAACATTTTATTTCTCATCCAAGAAACTTCTTCAGTTCTGAAGAGGCCTGTTGCCTCTTGAAATAAAGCACCTTTGGGACAGCCATAACCTGGATGATTGAGAATCTCCATAGACATTCAGCATTAAATTGTCCTTAGTTTTGGTACACAGTGGTACAAAGACACTGTTGCCGGCCATGTGATTATCTACAGGGAATTAGTTAAACAATCCCTGGAGTCTGCTCTTTAAGATAGGTACTACAGTACATATCAGGTAAGATAAAAGTGAGTTTTTCAGGTTGGCCAAATACAGCAAAAATAGTCATACTAGGAGATGGCCCTATGTAGATTATGGATGACAAAATTCTCTAGAAATAGAAAGTGAGAATACAATTTGGGATCCCCCCTCTAAAGTAAGTGGGATCTGTTGTATAAAATTTTGATTGTCTTCCCAGGACCATAACACTTTAGCCTAAGACTACTTTTGAGGAAAAAATCTGGACCATCCACCTCTCGTACACAAAAATGCACAGAGACAGGTTTTGCTTCCCTAAATGTTAGCATAGTTAATGTATTACAGCACAGAAGCTGAAAAATTTCTATTTTCTTAACACACCTCACACCTAGCATTAGCAGACCTGAAAATGTCTGATTTAACAATTATGGGTTTTTTTCCCTGACAAAAAGAATGTTACATTTGAAGACCTCCTATATAGTTTCTTTTATTTGCTTAATCCTGGAAAAAATAATTTGTAAGCAGGCACAACTTGCATTTCTTTAGATGCTTTCTAAAGAATTATTTTCACTTTTCTTGCATGTGTTTCAAAATAGGTTTTCACTCTGCCTTAATTCCGGTGTGCTTTGGGTCCTGGGAATTATTCTGTATTTGTTATGTTATGTGCAGATGGCTCGTTTAAGTCTCTCATCCATTCTGAGACAAGTATTGCTATTTTATATGAATTCAATGCCACTCATACACATATTCTACAATAGGGATCAGCAGCAAAAGTAGATATTCCTTGAGAATATCAGATGCCTTCTTCCTTGCTTCCAACCAGAAGTAAATGACTGTTAAAGGGCATTTTAGAGCTGAAAGGGTACTTCATGTTAGTCAACAAAAGGGAAAGTAGAAGAAGGCAAATGTTGTCTGTTAATCATTCCCATGATTATATAGTAACTAGCTAAAGGCTGGGATTCTAAGATTGTATGCAGAGGAGGAGATATAAGGAAGCTGTGGGACTGATAAACATCCAGGAATCATAAGTAGGAATGTATGACTCCACATTTATTTTGTATTAGTCTGATACATATTTAATAAGATGTTATCCATCCCATTTCTGCATCATTTTGCTATTTTGGAAAAATGCATTTGTTTTCATGTATAGTTATTCATAATATAATGATTTTGTATATATCATTCCCAAATGTACACATTTTATTTACAATTTTTCATAATAGGCACGCTTCTATAATATCTCTGTGTGACAAGAACTGCATCACAAAATTAATTGAAATGCACAATGAAGTATGTGTTCCAATCTGCATATTAATCTGGAATCCATATATTAATCTGGAAAATGGAAACACACTGACTAAGTCTACTTCTACAACATCCATAAAAGGAAAGAAAGGAAAGGAAAGGAAAGAAAAGGAAGGGGAGGGAAGGGAAGGGAAGGGAAGGGAAGGAAGGAAGGAAGGAAGGAAGGAAGGAAGAAAGAAAGAAAGAAAGAAAGAAAGAAAGAAAGAAAGAAAGAAAGAAAGAAAGAAAAAGATTTCCTAACATTTTCTCAATCCAATTTAAGTTGTTCTAATTCTGTTCAAAGGTTATATACTCTAGAAAGAGGGAATAGCATGGAAATATGTCCATATGTCCATGGAAATAGGGGCTTCCACAACAGTTAGTGACACCAAGAGTCTTGCTTGTTTTGAACATGCATTACATGCATGTAAAAAAGATATGGATTTGATATTTTGGTTTACACTCCCTTTTTGACATTCTTGATCAATGCTGTAGTTACACCTAGAATCATCAATATACAGTATATAGATTGGAGAGGAATCCTTGTACAAACTTGAGAACAAATTTCCAGTTGTGGCTTGGACATCTCAAAAATATAGGTTGAGAAACAGCAGTTGTAGACTCATATCCCAGAGAATTTTATTGAGTCACAAGGAAAGATCAAAGCTCCATGGAAAAAAATAGGAAACTGGAGATTTAAGCCTGGTGTTATAGCATGTTTAATAATGCAGCATGTTTTTAAGGAGCAGGTCTCCCCCAAATAAAAGTTTACACTGAATAATTAAAACTTGGCATCTGGAATCTTTGTGATGTCTCCAGAGCTCTAGCTGTTTGCTTTCAATTAAGAAGAACCAGTGCTACCTATAATATCTCTATCCTGCCTTTGATTTTGCCATTTGCCTTTGATATGGAGGTAGAAAAAGGACATACTGCACATACTCATAGATACTATTCTTTGGTACAAATGAATTCCAAAGTACATTAACTATTATTTAAAATATGTTCTGAGGCTAAATCTTACTGACTCAAGACTGAAAGTATTCTTTAAATCTGCTCCTTATCATATCCATTAAAATTACTTAACAATTGCTCTTCACTTATAGATAATGAGTGCTATATCTAGAAACAATTTACCATTTCACTTTATCTCTAAGCCTAGGGATATTTAAAAAGCACTTGGGCTTGGTCTGTTTACTTAAGAATCAGAGCAAACTAGTTTTCTGTGTGGAGATAGGATTTGACCTAGCATCTTTTTTTTGTAAACAATTTTCCATCACCACCTTTTCATTTGCTAACAATAAAAAAGTGTTGAATCCCATTTTATCCGACAAATGTGTTGATGACACAAGGTGCAAGGTGTAACCTTACAATGGGTGCCTTTCAGAAAATAAGGAAAACACACAGCAGAACACAATTGGAGGAGAAAATATTACAACCCAGATCTGAGCTGAACTATTCAGCCTATTTATTGAACAGTCCCATTATTTTAGAAGAACACTTCGAAGGAAATATTTCTTAACAAGCGATGAAAGACTTTGGGGCAGAAAACAAATGCTGTTTTGGCTAGGGGAAAGAACATATTTCCCCTTCATTGAGGCATCTTGTAAAATCTATAATGTGTCGATGCCATTAGTGCAGGAGTATACGACTTCTGATATTCAAAAGACGATCGCCATCCATTCCACAGAAATATGTCATTTGAATTCCCACATATTTTTCAGGCATCTTATGATGAAAAAAAAATATCTAGAGAATAAGATCTGACACTTTAGAAAAAAATCATTCTTTGCATCATCTGCCACCCACACCCTGCCTGCGTTTGGTAAGCTTTGTGTGATAAGAGCTAAGCAAGCCCCTTATTTTTCTTCTGTGACTCTTCAGAAACACATAATTTCAAGCTGTGTTCAGAGGAATCATACAGTTGGAAAGATTAATTTAGGTCATCAAATCCAATCCCCTACTCAGTGCAGGGATCCAAATTAAATAATCTCCAACAGATGGTCGTCTGGCCTTCATTTAAACATATGAAGCACAGGGGAGTCTACCATCTCTCTGCATAATTGGTTCCCGTCAAACCATTTGTACTTTCATAAAATCTTTCTAATATGCACTTGGAATTCCTGTGACTTAAAGCCATTACTTTGTGACCTGTACTCCAGGAGAAGTCTGGATCTTCTTCTGTTTCAGGGATTTCCTTTCAGGACTTTGAAGAATAGTATCATATACTTCTCTGCCCCAAACACTGCCATCATCTTCTTTTATCAAGATTAAACAACCCTAATTCCTTAAATTTTTCTTCACAAAACTTTTTTTTTAGTCTTCTAATTATCCTTCTTGTTCTTCATAATCATAATCATAAGTTTATTTGTCAAGCATATATAAGATAACAGGTAAAAAGATAAACATAATTTGAATACATGAAAAGAATAAGTAAAAAGGATTATTAGGACAGGGATGGTAGGCACGCTGGTGCACTTATGCACGCCCCTTACAGACCTCTTAGGAATGGGGTGAGGTCAACAGTAGACAGTTTAAGGTTACAGTTTTGAAGGTTTGGGGAAGAAACTACAGAGTTAGGTAGTGCATTCCAGGCATTCTGAAGTTCTTATCTGAAGTTACCCCCAAATTACCTGCATTTTATTTTTATTTGTTATTCATTGGCATCTTTCAGTCTCAAGAGACTATGGTATCGTGCTCTGGAAAGAGGTCCTAAAACAGCATCTAGTGTGACTAAAAAGGCCAATTCGAGAGTGGCAATCCCTTCCACACTGAGGGCAGATACATTCTGTAAAATCAATATTAATAAAGAGTATAAAAAAGAATCCTAGGTGAAGAGAGGATAAAAATGGGGAATTCTTAGTGTGGTAGTCAGAATGGACACAAGTAATTAAGTTATGCTTTGATCAATGTAGAATAAAACAAAACTATTGCCTCCTGTAAATTTGAAATAATACTACTGTTGATGCAACCTAAGATTGCATTTGCATTTTTGGTTGCCCCATTACACCTCTGATTCATATGCAGTTTGTCATCAGTACCAAATGCTTTGTCACAATTACTATCGTCCAACTACTCTATACCCTATGCTTCATTAATATTTTCTAAACATATAACTTGCATTTGATAAATATTATTTGCATTTGATAAATATAACTTTCATCCCATATATCTAACTCATCAAGTTCATTATGAATATTATGTCTGTCTTTTATATTATTAACTATCCATCAAATCTATTGTCATCTAAAAACATGATAAAATTTTCATCTACCTTCTCATTAAATAATCATGAATACAAAAGTTGAAGGCTCCAGAGACCAGGATGGAAACTCATTGTAGCTCACTAAGTATATCTCTTCAGTTTGATGAAAAGAGGCAGAGAAGTACTTTTGAGTATAATTTTCTAGCCAGTTACACATCCATTTTATTGTACTATAACTCAGGCCACTTTTAAAGAGCTTGATTAGTTAAGTGTGATGTGGTATTTTGTCAAATGCTTTGCTAAAAATCAAGGTACTGTAGCATTCTCACAATCTACCAAAGAAGCTTCCAATCAAAATAGAAGATAAGATTAATCTGGCAAGATCTGGACTTTTCAATCCTATGTTGATTATTAGTAATTATAGCCTTTTTTCCCCAAAGTACTTACAAGTGAATCTCTTTATGATCTATAGATGTAAATCTAAATTAGATTTAGATCCACTGAACTGCTTTCAGATTGATTGTTCTTGGATTCATCTTTCTCTCTTTATGAAGATAATGTTTCATCATATTTATTCCTATTATTAGGCTATCCATAAATAAGTAGAGGCACATGAGAAAACAGCAAGGTTCTCTACAGATATGGCTGGATTCAGGCTTTTAGAGCTGGTGAGCTATTTTGTCTCCATGTCTGCATATGATCACATACTAATCCTTCTTCCTCTCCCTGTCAACTGCACAGAAAGATGTAGTTGCTGCAGCACATGTAAACATGGCTTAGTCTGAGCTTTCTCAGATTGAACATGATTCAAGTTAGATATTCCTGAGAACCTGAGTTCTAGGTAATCTCATTTAGCATCCCTGCAAGCTGTTGTTGTTTTGAAACTCTTCCCTGTCATTGAGGAGAAACTAGAATTTGGCCTCACTCTCATTGTTTTCATTTGCCCCGTGTGAGGGGAATTCCTCCCACAAACATTTACAGGGCAACAAGAGATACATACTGACTCATGATCTCCAATATAATGGTAGGATAGGATAGGATAGGATAGGATAGGATAGGATAGGATAGGATAGGATAGGATAGACTAGATTAGAATAGACTAGATTAGAATAGAATAGAATAGAATAGAATAGAATAGAATAGAATAGAATAGAATAGAATAGAATAGAATAGAATAGAATAGAATAGAATAGAATAGAATAGAAGAATGACAGAGTTGGAAGTGACCTTGGAGGCCTCTAGTCCAACCCCCTGCTCAGGCAGTAAACCCTATACCATTTCAGACAAATGGTTATCCAACATCTTCTTAAAAACTTCCTGTGTTGGAGCATTCACAACTTCTGGAGGCAAGTTGTTCCATTGATTACAGTAATTGTTCTAACTGTCAGGAAATTTCTCCTTAGTTCTAGGTTGCTTATCTCCTTGATTAGTTTCCATCCATTGCTTCTTGTCCTGTCTTCATGTGTTTTGGAGAATAGCTTGATTTCCTCTTCTTTGTGGCAATTCTGAGATATTGGAACACTGCTATCATGTCACTAGACACACCCAATTACAGGCAACCGTTCTTTAGCCTCTAGTCCCATAATCATCTTTGTTGCTCTCCTCTGCACTCTTTCTAGAGTCTCAACATCTTTTTTTACATTGTGGTGACCAAAACTGGATGCAGTATTCCAAGAGTGGTCTTACCAAGGCATTATAAAGTGGTATTTGTACTTCATGGGATCTTGATTCTATCCCTCTCTTAATGCAGCCTAGAACTGTGTTGGCTTTTTTGGCAGCTACAGCACACAGCTGGCTCATATTTAAGTGATTGTCCACTGGGACTCCAAAATCTGTCTCATAGTTACTGCTATTGAGCCAGGTACCACCAATGCTATATCTGTGCATTTGGTTTTTCTTGCCTATATATAGAACCTTACTTTTTCACCATTAAATTTTATTTTGTTAGACAGTGCCTAATGTTCAAGTCTGTCAAAATACTTCTGTATCTTAAGCCTACCTTCTGGAATGTTGGCTATTCCTGCCAGTTTGGTGTAATGTGCAAATTTGATAAGTCCCCTGATCAAAATCATTGATGAAGATGGTGAAGAGTGCTGGGCCTAAAACAGAGCCTTGGGATACCGCACTGCATATTTCCCTCCATGTAGATGCAGTTCTATTGAGGACTACACATTGAGTGTGGTTGGTCAGCCAGTTACGAATCCATCTGGTAGTGATGCTATCTAACCCACCTTTTTCTATCTTATCAAATAGTAGGTTGTGGTTTACTTTATCAAAGCGTTACTGAAGTCCAAGTAAATTATAGCCACAGCATTTCTGTGGTCCAGTAATTTTGTCACTTTGTCAAAGGATGTAATAATATTTGTCTGGCATGATAAAGTAAGTGGAAGGCGTAAAGTAGAGAGAAACTATCCCTCTCTTCCCCAGACATGATTGTCCTAAGATATTTTGCTGTTACAGATGTATCCACAAATGCTATTTATTCCTTGCTTGAATACAACATCAAGCTCTCCAACTATTTAGCTGCTCCATTTGACTTCCACTATTTCTCAACAAGATTTCTCCCCCCTCTTCAAAACTAATCAGAATTAAGAAAATAATTATTTGAATCATTAACTAACATTTATAGATAAATGGATCCTCCATATTTAGAGTCTATATATGTAGCTCTGATAAGCATCTATTAGAACACATAACGGAAAGTTGACAATGTGAAAATGGACTTGTGGATCAGATTTACACTTGGTCTGTTCTAGCAGGAGGTTTTTTTAAAAGAAAATCAAATGATTATGTGTTTGAATTGTTGCACATGTGGTGAAATATTAATTCTGGAGCATACATTATTCTCTGAATATTTATGCTGTACTACTTACCCCATTTTTTAACATTGCACTGTCATTCAAATTACCAAACTGGCCAACATGCATAACATTGTATCTTTCCAGGCCAAATGAAATTGTCCCTAGTTCTGTAATTCTAAGTAGACAGTATTCATTGCACACTTCAGATAAAAAGCAGTCAACTACTTTGCTTTTACTGTTTCTTATTTATATATTATTCATACGTTCTTCTCTTACTTTGGATCTTGTAATTTTGAAAATACCACATATGGAGTAGACCACGTATAGAGTGAATGAGGTTTTGTTTTTTTTTTTTGCCTGAGACAAATTAGCAGTAGTCACACAAGGTGACTACTGACCAAATTATTTTAGTACCAGATTCCCCACCTCCCTCAGTCATCCCCAATTTTCCAAAGTCAAGTCAAGTTGCTTTTTTATCACTCCCTTGGACAACTGTGCCAAGAACTTCCGTGTCTACGCAACAGCTGGCTCCGTAGTTCCTTCAAAAGCTCTGAACGGAACAAACTGTGTTTAACTAGGAGCATCATTATTATACAGAACAATCCATCAATTGCTTCCATAAAGACAGTCTATTTTACCCAAGTGGAATGTATGTAAGTAATCTTAGTCCAGTGAGAGATATGACATTCTTGCTTGCAAAACTTTAGTCAGTGAAGCCAAATATTCTCTGGTTCATTAAGCTTCTGGATGCTTCAGGGCTATTCCTCTGCAGACACATTTAATCCCAAAGCAATAGCAGGGAAACACATTTAATCTGCAACTTGAAGGACAGTGCCTTTTAAAAATAATCCAGATATCATAATACCCAGTAAATATAGATTAGGTAAATAAGAATAATCCTGTGTTTTCAAAACTTTGAAAAAGATCCTAAGAAAAAGATCCCTAGGAATCTATAATTTATGTTATGCTATGGGCATATAAATTCGGTCATATAAAAGATATTTAATACCAAAACAGCATTTCAATATTAAAGTTGTTTGCTAAAGGAAAGGCATGCCTTGCCTTTTTTCTAGCATCTTAATAGAAGGTTACTCAGTATTCCCTCCTCTGATTATTTGCCACAACAAAATATTTGTGTGGTAAGTGGGGCCGAGCAAAAGTGATTATAAGTCACTCAATGAACTTCCAAAGTTGAAGGTGGATTTGAATGAGATCTTCCTGGTCCTTGTACTACACATGAATCACTAATTATATTTGGCTCTCTTCTGTAATAATAAGTAACAAAATATAAACATCGATATGGTATATATTGGATGGTTCAGTTAAAGATAAATAATTTTGGGTAAGGAAAAGTTAGATTTTACAGAAAAAGGAAAATAGATACTTCCTGCTTTCCTTTTTAGCTATTCTATATTAAACATAACATCTAGATACTGGAAACTATTTAAATTTAATGCTTTATCAAGGAGATAATTCCTTTCTCCCATGTTATATGAGTAACTGTGCAATAGGAGCATGGATGCTAACTGCTTTGCAAAACAAAATTAGAAAGACCTATGCATATTATTCTTAAGGCCAGGTCACACCAAATCCTCAGCCTTACATTAATTAAAAGGAAATCAGATTAAACTAGGATATTTTCTGCAGGTTAATTAAATAAAAAGAATCTTGACTGACTTTGAACCATATCAATTCAATTCAAATCTTTATTGTCAGTGCACAACATATGTACAATGAGATTGGTTGATATACATTATTACACAGCAAGTTTCCAGTCTCTTTAAGCTGATAGTTTTTGATACTTTTCCTTTAAAAAATATGAATGATCAGGAATAAATCCAGGCAAAGTTGGAAACTGTAGACACTGCATGTTTACATGTTTTATATTGGAAGTCCCATCTCACTTTGGCCTTGGATTCCCTTTTGATTCTGTTTTAAATTTCCATGCAATTTAAAGATTGAAATACTTCCAAGTATTTTATTCCCAGCAATCTATGCTGAATGAGTTCTGTAAAATAAGTTCTCAATAAAACTAAGATGCACAGCACAGTCTAGGATCACCAACTCTCAGAAGCCATTGTATGAAACTTGTAGCTTGCAAAATGATGGTTTTGATCAGGAGTCCCCAACCCCAGACCGCAGAAGGGGTGGGTGCGTGCTTGCAAGTGCATGTGCATTCCCACTTGTGCGAACAGTCGGCAAGAATGCCAGCTGCTCACATAAATGGAGTTGCATGCACACACTTGAAGGCTGCCCCACAAAACCATTCCCACCCACTCTCTCTAATCGACAAAACTGGAAAGGTTAAAGAATTCTGGTTTAGATATAGTGTAAGATCTCGTATATACAAGAAAACTGAAATAATTTCTGAAATAGGTGTCATTTCTGGACCTCCACAACCATGTCATTCCCATGTAACACCTCTCCTGTGCGAGCTGCACTGGCTCCCGGTGGTCTTCTGGGTGCGCTTCAAGGTTTTGGGTATCACCTTTAGAGCGCTCCATGGCTTAGGACCTGGTTATTTACGAGACCGCCTGCTACCACCAATAGCCTCCCACTGGCCGGTACGCTCTCATAGAGAGGGGCTCCTCCGGGTGCCGTCGGCCAAACAATGTTGACTGGCGGCCCCCAGGGGGAGAGCCTTCTCTGTGGGGGCACCTACTATCTGGAATGAGCTCCACCCGGAGATATGGAGGATCCCGAATCTGCGCACCTTCCGTCGCACTCTCATGACTTTTTTATTCCATCAAGCCGGCCTGGCCTAAATCTTTCCCCTTTAAAATGTAAATTTTAATTTGTTTTTAAATTATTGAGTGTTTTTAATTTGTCTTGGCCAAATTTAATTCGGTTTTATTCTGTTTTTAAATTTTGTATTTATGTGTTTTATTCTGTGGCTGTTCACCGCCCTGAGTCATTCGGGAGTAGGGTGGTATACAAATCCAATAAAATGAAATGAATGTCACATCACTTTATAGTGACCTAAAAAGTAGTTGACCATCCCACTCTGTGCCAAGTCTTCCAGAAGTGGAACTTATTGGCTCTGGCCATCTTTATCTTGTATACCCACATGTGGCATTTTTGCTAATGCTAGTAGATAAATTCTCCTGTTTTTTTTTTTTTTTCCTTTTCCTTTCTTGTTCAAGTTGATGAAATAGAATTTGATTTTGCATTCTTTAAAGGAGAAAAGAATTTTGGAGAAATTCTCAGAGGTTTGATTTTTATTAAATTTTAATAAAAATTATTAATTAAATTTCAAAATTAAATCTTTAATTAAATTTTAAAGGAAAGCAGCATGAAACAACTTCTCCCATTTGTCTGTCTGTGCTGCAACCTGGCTATAAATCCTGTATGTGAGAAATTATTGGAAAAACTCTGCTTCTGCTTAAAATATTTCAATTGCACAACCACCAATTTCTAAAGATAAAGGTAGCAATGCTATCCAGTCAACCTCAACTCTGAAGACTCCTTGGATACATCTCTATGTTTTCTTTGCAACAATATAGAAATTTTTTGTCCTTTTCTTTTTTTTCTTCAGGTTGTTTTTGGTCCTTCCAGTCTAGTCTAAAGTTTTGAGTTGTTTTTCTAGTGAAATCTCATTGAAAAACAAATCAGACTCAATCCTATTTAGCTTCCAAGCCCAGATAACACTGGTAGTATTTTCACCTGCTCTTCCCATAAATATGGTGGAGAATTTCAAAAGGCCATTTTAGTTTCAATTATAGCAAGCATAGTTTCAAGCACAACTGTTCTTAATATATCATAGAACAAAAAAAGTTGATGAGTATCATCCCTGAAGCAGGGATGAAATCCAGCAGGTTTTGACAGGTTCTGGAGAACCGGTAGTAGAAATGTTGAGTAGTTCAGAGAATCAGCAAATACCACCTCTGGCTGGCCCCAGAGTGGGGTGGGAATGGAGATTTTGCAATATCCTTTCCCCAGGAGTAGGGAGGGAATGGGGATTTTGCAGTATCCTTCCCCTGCCACGCCTACCAAGCCACGCCCACAGAACTGGTAGTACAAAAAATTGGATTTCACCACTGCCCTGAAGGCCAGTCTCATGTTGACTACTGCTGTTCTGAATATCGGTATGAATTCAATCCTCTAGCCATACTTCCAAAGCTTTAGTGAAGATATAAATGGGAGAAAGAACAGAAGGGAGGAGGTCCCACATCAGAAAAAGCAGGACAATAAGGTTTAAAAGTACTCTCTTACCAACCAATAGACATTTTTTTTCTCAGGAGTATTTTTTTTCTTCATTAAAAATGCATGGTATGCATGTAAGAAGCAAATTATATAATTCACAGCCTTCTTTTTTGAAATTCTGCAATTGTTGAATGCAAACTTAACAATGATACTTAATATAAGAAATAAAGATTTGCATGCATCCCTGCATGCAAACAGACACATAAACAAACCTTTTTTAAAGTAAAATTCTAAAAATGATGCAATTTTCTCAGTGTAACTATGTGTAATCTAATGGTTTATTATGATTTAGCTGTTACAAAATACACAAGACATGTTAATTCCAAATAAGTGCTCTTTAGAATACAACACATTTAGGTATTCTTCTTTAAAACAATTTTTATTTTCTTGAATTCTTAGCTGAATAATACCATACATTTTTAAAGCTATACTGTACACTGTTTAATTAATATTGTCAATTCTTTCAGGCAGTTGCTAATATTCCACATTATGAAATTAATACATTAACTGGAAAGACCCATGTTAAATTTGTTTTCATTAAAACTTTATTATGGAAACTTTTTAACAGCTGTTTAGATTAAGCATTGTTAGTAAAGTCAGGAAAAGGAAAATACATTTATAAAGGAATTCTTTTCAGATTCATTTCTGGAATAGTGTTCGAATAAACATAACAGAAGTTTCAGTAAGACATATTGTAGGAAGAATGAAGGAAGTGAAGGAATGTTTAAGTCCTACTTATTGTATACAAATCAAGACTATTGTTACTGTATGCCATATGGCAAAAATATTACTTCCAAACTTATTTATTGCTGAACATATGTATCAAATTATTATATGGTTTTATTATAGATGGTACATCAAAAAAGGGATTTAAAAAAAAACTTTTCAGAACATTAATTTAATTCTAGTTCAGCATACAAAATTGTCAAGAACTTTCAGCAAGTTGTCCAAAGACACACTATTTGCTTCTTTTGGTCTTGCTACTACTTTCCTTCCTCAAATACCTGAGAACAATTCAGCCGTACTGCAAAATTTTGCATGAAAACAACTATGATTAGCAATAATATTCTTAGCACTTAACAGGGGGAAAAAATTCACCTTTATTCCCTAGATGCACATGTAAAATGTTGCTTTAAAGAGTCCATTGGAGTTGGGCAGCCAATAGATTTAAATAAATAAATATCTGAGTGGAATTGGCAACTTTTTGGTTGATAGAGACATTTCACAGCTAGAAAAAAATATGCAGAATATTTTCCAATTACTCACTGGAATAATCAAGAAAATTGCAGCTTTCTCCAGTTCTTCCTTATTTTCCTTATGCTGTTGTTACTACTATAACTGCTAAACCCATAAGTAGCAGCCAAAATGTGTTAAATTTTATTTATTTATTTATTTATTTATTTATTTATTTATTTATTTATTTATTTATTTATTTATTTATTTATTTGTCGGACTTATATGCCGCCCTTTCTCCATAAGGACTCAGGGTGGCTCACAGCAATAAAGCAACAACAAGTCCAGATTAAAATTCAAATGATAAAAGAATCTAAAATTCCCATTAAAACCCCTTCAGTCCAGGTCAGCCTGGTGAAACAACCATGTTTTAAGGTCACAGCGGAAGGAGCGAAGGTCGGGGGCCACCTGGAGCTCCAAGGGGAGCTGATTCCAGAGGGTAGGTGCGCCTACAGAGAAGGCTCGCTGTCTAGGGGCCGTCAGCCGACATTGCTTGGCTGACGGGACCCCAAGTAAGTCCTCTCTGTGAGAGCGCATAGATCAGAGTGATAAAATTTCAGAAATGATCTATCAAGGCAAGACCAAGATTCTTTTAATTCTACTAATAAATTATGAACATGGCAGAGAACAATATGAACAAAAATAATGCCCTAACAAAATTTACCAACTGATGTAAAGGACATGAGTCCTCCATGCCCTATTTCCTGTCCTGATCCTTCAGTGCTCAATGCCTTTTGTTGGGAATTCTGAAGGCCTTGACTTGAAGGCATCTAAAAGCATCAGCATAATTAAGAACACTCTCTTAATCAAAGCTTTCAATTCTTCTCTCTTCAATTAAGAGCCAGGATGGCGCAGTGGTTAGAATGCAGTATTGCAGGCTAATTCTGCTGACTACCAGCAGTTCAGCAGTTCGATTGTCACTGGCTCAAGGTTGACTCAACCTTTCGTCCTTCTGGGATTGGTAAAATGAGGACCCAGATTGTTGCAATATGCTGACCCTGTAAACCACTTAGAGAGGGCTGTAAAGCACTGTGAAGCAGTATATAAGTCTGAGTGCTATCGCTAACATGGAGAATAAACCATGTTTTGATGTTATGCTCCCTTACCTGGATTACAGGAAGACCTGTAATACTTCAAAACAAGTATTGAAAAAGATCAAATAGTAAATATGCATATTTTGAAGGCTCAGCCTGGCCTGGTGCATTAATAAACCCTGCTTGAGAATAACACAACTAAAAAAGGCAATGTAATACTATTTCCACTTCCCAATCTCTCAAAAGTTATTTCCTATAATTTAATGACTCCATTCTTCTGAATTCTAGTGTATCGATAATCCAGTCACTTCATGACCCATAAACAAAACAAGTTGCTTACCCCTACCCCATGTCTTTATTTCATACTTGGATGCATTTCTCTGTATGCAAAACAACAACATAACAAAACAACAATGACCATAACAAAACAGAACTATTGTAATGATGAGGAGTTCCAAAAGCAACAATCCTTTCCTGTTGAAATATATATTAGGCTGGCTGAAACTCAGGAGTCGAAAAGCATGGAAAGGCAAGAGTTCCCACAAATGGGAGAAACATATCTTCTGCAAACGCCACAGGCTGTGTTATTCCAAACAAAGGGTTTTAAAAGGTTCCAAATTCAACCTTAACTGAACCAGAAATTAGCTTGATGTGCTGCCAGATACCAAAAGCAATGTGAGATCAATGGGTTTCAAGCTGATTCTGAGGTTGTGCAAAAGCCCAGTCTAGAAAACTTTATAAATGCAGCAGGTAAGGTCAGGGAAATGATACATTCAATCTATTAAAAGTTGAAGGAAAGCAATACATAGATAAAATAATATTCTTGTTGCATCTTGATGAATAATATTCTTGTTGCATCTTGATGAATAAAATATTTGTTGCTAAAAGCAAAGGACGGTAATTGAGGAGTTCCTCAAAGGGAAAGAAGATATAGGTGAATCCTGAATTAAGAATTGGATGAAGATGAAATAGAGGTAGTCCTTGAGTTACAACAGTTCATTTAGTGACCGTCCAAAGTTATAATAGCATTGAAAAAGTGACTTACAACTGTTGTTCATTCTTACGATCTTTGCAGAATCCCCATGATCACATGATCAAAATTCAGACGCCTGGCAACTGACTCATGTTTATGACATTGCAGTGTCCTGGGTTATGTGATCACCTTTTGTGACCTTTTGACCAGCAAAGTCAATGGGAAGCCAGATTTATTCAACAACCATATTACTAACTTAACAACTGCAGTGATCCACTTAACAACTGTGGCAAGAACAATCGTAAATGGGGCAAGATTCGCTGAACAATTGTCTCACTTAGTTTAGCAACTGCAATTTTGGGGTCAATTTTATGGAGATTCTTGGTCATCTACATCATGGTTGTCCAAAAGGTTCTTTTTCAAAAGGCAACAGGACTTTCTTTGCTTTTTTTCTTGAAGAAGTTTTGTTTCTCACCGGGGTGAAATGTAAAATTTGTTACTACCAGTTCTGTGGGCATGGCTTGGTGGGGGGGGGGGTAATGTGATTGGGTGGGCATGGCCAACTTTTTTTTTTTTTTTTAACTTTTCAAAGCATTTTTTCTAACGCTTTGAAAAGCCTCTGCCGATCAGGCAACTCAGCTGGAATCATCAGAGACTTTTCAAAGCATTTTTTTTACCACCTCTTCGGCCAAGAGGTTGCAGAAAAAAATGCTTTGAAAAGCCTTTGACGATCCCAGCTGAGCCGCGCGATCATCAGAGGCTTTTTTTTTTTTACTTTTAAAAGCATTTTTTCATCAGAAGAGATTGTAGAAAAAATGCTTCTAAAAGTAAAAAAAAAAAGCCTCTGATGATTGTGCGGTTCAGCTGGGCATGGGGGGGGGGGGCAGGGATTTTTGCTACCAGTTCTTTGAAGCACCCGCCGCCATCACTATTGGATCGGGCGATCCGGTCCGAACCGGGAGCATTTCACCCCTGCTTCTCACTCAAGAAGCTTGTTCAATTCTGACTGGATTTTGGAGAATGGAAGGATTTATATTCGACCAGAGGACTGCAAGGAATATAAATCCTTCTGTTCCCCACCATTCAGTCAATACTGAAGAAGCTTCTCAGATGAGAAGTGAAAAGTCTTTAAGGAAAAAACAAACCCTAGTTGCCTTTTGAATGTGATCGTAAGTTGAGGACTATCTGAAGTGCTTTCTGGTAAAGACTGTAGAGCTAAAGTGAAATATAGAACAAAAATACTTCTTTTCAGGAAATCACAATTCTCATGTTTTCCTTGAGGTTTTAATACAGAGGCATAGAACTTTACATGTATTTTTTTTTTTTTTTGGTTATGTCTAGGTCATGTAGAGAAACCAATGAAGAATGCAATTTACAGTTACTTTGTGAAAAAATTAGCTGTTACCTTTATTGTGGCAAAACAAGAATTAACATATTCAACTGCATCCAATAAGATTTAAATTAGATGTCAATAAGAACATAAGATTTCCTTTGAGTCAAGCTCAGTTGCTGATGACTTCATGGAGGTATCAGATCTATCTATCTAAGCACCTGACGGTAGAGAAGAAGTAATGGATGGAGACTTATCAAGGAGAGATCTAACTTAGAACTAAGGAGAAATTTCGTAGCAGTGAGAACAATTAATCAGTAGAATGGCTTGTCTCCAGAAGTTGTAGGTGTTCCATCCCTGGATGTTTTAAAGAAGAGATTGGACATCAATTTGTCCAGAATGGCATAGAGTCTCCTGCTTGGACAGAGAGTTGGACTAGAAGACCTCTGAGGTCACTTCCAACTGTGTTATTCTGTATTCTGTAAGTAGAGGAATCTCTGGTAGGAAAGCTACTTCATATTTCAAAATATGTCAATCACCCAGGGAAGCTGTATGTTGGTCCTTCCTTAATAAAAGCAGTGAAAACACCCTCCTCTCCACGTTACTTGTTTTGGAAACAGCATTTGTTAAAGCAGTATGCGATATGGGCTTTATGATGGAGAAAGCTGTTTTAAACCATCTAACTGAATATTCTACAAAATTTTATCCAGTTGGATGATCATGATGATGAAATAAACTTGCAATCAAATTGCTGGTTTACTCCAAGTGAGATACCAGAAGGCAACAAATGATTATGGCTAAATCATGCAAATAGCTCAGCTACATTTAAACCATGTTTCTATAGTACAGTATTCATTTTTCCATTCATGCTTTTCATATGGCAGAGTTTTCATCAGACCAAAAACCAAATTATGTTTCAGTAGATGACTGAAAAACGAGCCTACTGGTGAAAATGTTTCTGTTCCTATATTTGACACAAAGCTCCATCAATTATTTTATGTGAATATGATGTCACACTGAATGCCATTATATTAAAAAAATGATAATCATAGTTAATCTGATACCAAGCACAGACTGACTGTCTCCCTTGCTAAATTTCAGAGTAGATCTGGAAAACGATAGGGCCTTATTGCTTTTGTTTGCTTGTTACGGGAATTGGCATTGTAATGAGAAATAGAATATTCTATTACAGTCTGAGCAAAGTTGAGGCTAGGCCTACAGGTAGTTTAAAATTCAGAGTGAGCACAGGAAATTCAGACACCACATATTCTATTACTCTTCTCAGAGATCAGGTATGGCCTACGCTATGTGCCATTTATAACACAGCATGAACTGTGTTAGAATGTTAAAATTTTAATACCCAGTTACTGTTGAGGCAACATCAAGCATCTCCTCATAGTATTATATGATGGTTGAATGATGCTAATAGTCACCACTCTGAATCATGCTTTTTTCTCTACATCATGAAAAACGTAAGAGAGAATGTTAACATCTGGAAATCTGATATTGAATGCCAAAATCTGCTCATTCCCACTTCCTTGCTATTTTAGATAGCATAATCATAGCTATCATATGATATAATTTTGGCTGATCTATGTTTGCACATGTAGGAAACTTTTTTTCAATGATTCCTTAATTGGTTTTTACCAATTAAGTCTTTGTCATTTTATTGTGGATACTAATCATGTTATATAATGTTATTAATAGAAAGACTAATTTGAACATAATTAGGTTGTGGGGAATATTTTATTGCATCTCAACCATAAGCTATTTTGAGGGGAAGTGAAAGAGGGAAAAGCAACATTTTAATTATATAATAGCAGAAAGAAAGAGGATAGAATCACAAATTGAAGATGAGCATAGTTTATCGGTTAGATAAATATCTCAATTTCATTTAGTGTCATACTAATGCACAACACAGAGAGTCTCTCTCACTCCTCCCTCTGTCCATCTTCTTAATGAAGACATTTCTACATTTTTGGTAGATATTGTTTCTGAGAAATATTTTGTATCTGCCTTTCATATAATAATGAAAGATATACTGTACAGCCTATTAGAAGCATGCTTAACCTCTTTAAGCAAAACATATTTTAAATCCAGAAAATATGAATACAAAAATCCAGACTTTAATCATTCTGAATGCTCAAAATTGGGTGGGCATATTTACTTATGTTTTCTCCCATTTTTCCCCCTTTTCAAACAGTGAATAATTTTCCAAAGAGTGCTGGCTTCTTTTAGTAAAAGAAGAGAATTGAATTTTCTATTTCGGATAGAACCCAATGTGGCAAATTGATTAGTATTTAAACTTCTTGGCCACTGGAATGTGCAACAGTGAAGTTTCTCTGAAAGGTGAAGAATTTTTTTCATAACAGTTCTGAAGGACAAGCCCATTCTGAAAATAAAATTAAAAAATAAACAGCAAAAGGTTGATTAAAACATTGATTTTAGAAAGTCAAAAACTAAGAGTCCAGATAAATTTGAAATAAGATTTAGAATTAATTTTAAAAAACCCTTCCTGTGGGAAAATGCTTTTGTTTTGATTATTTTAAAATTGGATACCAAAAGAAAATAAGATGTAACGTAGAAAACATACATAATCTTGACTAACAGTTACCGAATAGTGTGAAATATTCTAACATTGAATCTGTCTAAAAGGTGTTAGCTTACCTTACTCAGAGACTGAATTGAAAATGGACTTAAAAATGAGAGGCTACAATAATGGCATGGAAAAAGGTGTTACATTGGATATAGAAAATAAACTGGATGAATGTTTTAATAATTAAACATCCAAACAATAAATCAAGAGACTGAGGTGGATAATATTTCTACATTAGACGTAACAAAAACTTTGGTAAGGTGAGAAAGTTATTAAACTTTAAGTTCTTTAAATTTAAAGCTCTGAAGAATCTCATGAGAAGGGACAAAGGAGAAATGAAGTCAAGTTCTGCAACATTTGACTGGACTAAAGATTAAGATTGTTAGAGGTAAAAGGAAGGAATATAAAGTTGGTTATTTGAATAAAGTTAAAATAAATATGTTGTTATTTCTGGAAAGCTTAATGGACTTTTGTTGACATTGGGGCTCATGATGATACTTATGAATTTGTTTATAGATAAGAGATGGGATATGGGAAGAAGAGGTCATTTGTAATTTAAGAGGAAGCAAGAAGTTAGTAAAATTCTGATGGAGGTTGGGAGTGACTTATTTATACATTTCTTCTTTTTCTTTACTATTATTTTCTTTTCTTTACTTGCTTTTCTATTCTTTATGTCTTTCCTACTTTTTCTCTTTGCAACTTTTACTGTTTCTATTTTTAAATATATTTTTAGTTTGTACTACCTATGTTTTACTATTGTAATTACCAGTGGTGGGATTCAAGTAATTTAACAACCGGTTCTCTGCCCTAATGATTTCTTCCAACAACCAGTTTGCCAAACTGCTCAGAAACTTAACAACTGGTTCTCCCGAAATGGTGAGAACTGGCTGAATCCCACCACTGGTAATTACGATATTTAATAAAATTACTAAAAAAGTGTGTATCACAGTTAAAACACAGGGAGCTAGAAGGTTGCTGTGCAGACAAATTTAGAGCAAAAGAATTTAGAGCATTGTATGTCTACTACCTATGGTAAGTACAAGAATCCCACACTGCATGCATAACAATTTCACAAAATATTTCTGCACTTTGGGAGCCTTAAAAAAAAAAACTTAGCCATCTTTTCAGCTTTCCAAAGTCATCTGCTAATTTTGAGAGTTGGTCCCACCTCTAATGTTTTGATTAACTGTCTCATTGATGTTACAATTATCTCACCATCCATTTTAATACTATTGTTCTGTTATTAATTACAAGTTTTATTTTTACTGTTTTACTATTACCTCATAGGTTGCCTCAAAGTAATGATTACTTACAATAACATAATTTATTTATCAGGTAGTTTAACATGCATTAAAAACTTCCAGTGAATAAGCGAGACTGCTAATATTTAGAACTTCGTAATTTTACAAGGTGAATATTATTATTAGGATTTATGACAGCATCTGGCTGCAGTGGCCAGACATCCTGAATTATGTTGGATAATCCAGATTTTTTAATTTTGCTATTTGAACTTCTCTGAAAATTTACATTTTGCCTTCTTTTTAAATCTGCTCTACTTTTTTTCTTCTTAAGTCTAGAGCACAGGTGTCAAACTCAATTGCATCACGTGATGTCACGTGATATATTGTGACATTTTTTGCCTTTGCGGAGCTGGGTTGGGTGTGATCTGCACATGATACATCCGGCCTGTGGGACACCAGTTCCTAGTAGAGGAATCATCTATTTTAGGAGTTAAAACTAAGATGCTTGGACTGCAAATTCCAGATGACATCTAGATGGCAGTATATAGATATTAGTAAAGCCAACTCTTTGCTGCCATTTAATAATAACCTGGATTTTTGCAATCCAGAACTAATGATCATCATCAACGGCAGCAGCAGCAGCAGCATCCCATGTGTTTATGTAAGGGAGAAAACAAAGTTTTATATGTGTAAGAGAGACAAAACTGTAGGGTGGAAAAATGAAGAAAAGTGTTTTAGAAAAACAAATGACATTGGGAGTTTCAAAGACAACAGTTTTCTAGAAACTGAATTGGTTAAGTAGCTTCCCCAAAATGTTTACGCTAATTTGGAATAGTCAAAAGATCACACATTTATAACAATCAGTGGAAAGAATGATAATCATGCATTCTGCATCTGACCACCTTATTGTAGGGAAAGAATATACTTTAAAATATTTCTAGACAATAGAAAACTGCTAAGCAATAGGAGAAAGAGTCATGAGTATCAGCACTAATCAGTATAGGTTTGATGAGCAGATAAAAGTAAAGATAGAGATTTGTTCTTTCCTGGGTATCCAAATCTAGGAGTGGTGCTCATCTCCATTTCTTAGCTGAGGGAGCCAACATTATCCAAAGATATTTCCATGGTCATGTGGCCAGCATGAGTATAATCCTAGGTAGATGGAATGCTGTTATCTTCCCACCAAAGTAGTACCTATTTATCTACTCATATTTGCATGCTTTTGAACTGCTAGGTGGGCAGGAATTGGGGCAAATAGCAGGAGTGTCAGCCCTGGAAGCCATCTTTTCTTTGGATCTTCAGAGCTGCCACATTTAGTGCTGTGGGAAACTGAGAGGGGACATTGTATGGAGTTGGGGAGATATCTAGCCATAATAACATTGTTTTCTCTGAGAGTCATGGACATTCTGCCTTGCACCGGCGTGGCTGGGAGGTATCTCCAGTTGGGACGGTGCATTGATTGGACCATGTGATGGACATGTGGGTGCAAGGGGAAGGGACTTGGACTTTCTTGTGGGTGGGGAAAACCTGGAAGCTTTCAGGTTCGGGTTTTCTCAGATGTGCTAATATGACATCTCTAATAAAATGGAACTTTGAGGACTTTCTAGCATCAGAGTCTTCTTTCGTTAGGGGTGTTACCTGGAACTCTGACAAAGATCTCACCCTGTCATGCAGCATTTGGTTCTCGAACCTGAGCTGTCAGCTTTCCAGCTGAGAAGCTCAGTATCTTTAACCACTGAGCCATCACACCCTACTGGTGAGCAGATATTAATCTTTGATGGTTTGTTTTGTTTGAGTGAGTCAGGATTCTTTATTAAGATTATTGTCCTCCTTTCTTAAGTTCTTAAATTGAATGGCTATCTTAGCTATTCTTGATCTTGAAAACAAAGCAGGAATGGACTTAGTTAGCTTTTGGATAGGAGACACCATGAAATTCTATGGTTCTGGCAAGATTGGAAAATGTATATTTAAAAAAAAAATCAGAAGAAGACAATAAAAGAATAACAGAGTTGAAACAGATCTTCTAGTCCAAATCCCTGATCAAGCAGGAGAACCTATACTATTCTAGACAAATGGCTGTCCAATCTCTTCTTAAAAACCTCCAGTGACAGAGCACCCATAACTACTGGAGGCAAGCCATTCCATTGATTAATTGTCAGGAAATTTCTCCTTAGTTCTAGGTTGGATCCCTCCTTGATAAATTTCCATCTTATTCTGTTCTCAGGTGCTTTGGAGAATCTACTTCTGTATTATTGCCAAGAAAGTCTGATACCTTTATGAAGTCACCAGCAACTGAGCTTGATGCAAAGAAAATCTTATGTTCTTATTAACATCTAATTTTAAATTGTATTTGATGCAGTTGAATATGTTAGTTCTTGTTTTGCCCATTATAGAGATAAGAGCTAAATTGTTCATAAAGGAACTGGTAATTGACTTCACTACATGTAGCAGATAAACAAACATTTCCAATATTGTAAAGATGGGAGGTATTTTTAGGTCCATTTCCCCCCCCCCATCTGAGTAAATGGAGAGTTTTAATGTAAGAGGCATTTGTAATTTTCTCTGGAGTCTGGACTATGTAAGAAAAGGAATATCATTTAAAAGAAAGGATGTTCCTTTATACAGAGAACATCTGGCAATCCTAAACCAACTGTGACCACCAACCTGTATCTTACCAGCCGTCACAAGGAATAGCTTTGAATTAATATCACTGGCAGCTGGTCTTGAACTTGTGACCTAGAGATAAAACATTCTGTATTCTGTTACCAGCCCCTCCAGTCATCCAGCCTCATTGTCGTGCAGCAGCCAAAGATCGCCTTCCCTGATACAAGGGTTGTGGCAAAAACAGCTTAGTTTGGGCCAAATGTTCAGCTCCAGTTTTGTCATCTGGAGATGGTATCTCTCCTAGGAGATAATTGCACTTTGCCCACAGGCTTTGGAAATGTCAAATCAAGTAAAAGGCTTTATGGAAATATATCTATATATATTATCTTAGTAGTCAGAAAAGAAATTTCCTTAAAATCCTTCAGCAAAGCTGGAAGGGGGGGATTGGGGGAGAGACGAGTGGCAGCAGTTGTATTTTTTTCTTTAAACCAAACTAATTCAGCAATCAACTTTGCAATTAACAAGTTCCATTCAGTGGATTTTATAACAGGAGATGAATTGAAAAAAAGGAAATGAAGTTCCTATCCACTGGTCTCTGGGTTTTTTTCTTTCTTTTCTTTTGACATAAAATCTCTGATCTGCAACTGTAAGATGGTTTTCTCTTGCTTTTCAATATGATTTCCTCACATGTTCTTCATCATTAACTATAAAGAGGAAGAGGAAGACATGCCTGGATTTTGTTTTAAAAAACAACTCTTTTATTTGATCTTCATCTAAATCTTATTTGTTTGTAATCAGTTTTCTTTCAGCTCAGTCTCAGTTTATATTGATCTGGAACCTGACTTTATTTACTTGAATGTGCATTAAATGTTGTCCTGTTCTTCTGGAACTGGAGCAAACATAAAGGTTTTCATGATTGACACATGCTCTGATTCTGCTGAAAATCATCATAGGGTACATAATCTGTAATGGCTGAGGCACACAAGCAACCAAACTCATTCTAGATATTTGAAGCTTGATTGAATGTGAATAAATAGTTTAAGAACATACCCTTGGAGGAAATGAGTGAACTGAGTTTCTAAAATCCTTCCAAATATCTTGCTTTCACAAGCTCTTTCCCTTTTAAACATTTTGTAACATGAACACTTCAAAATGTTAGCATTCCAAGAAGGCCTTCTTGTTTTGAAGGAGTAGTCCTTGCTATCTAAATGCCAACATTTTATTACTAAGTTATGAGCTCTAGTTTTTAAATAGGACAACCAATGTTTTGCAGTCAAATAGGTAACAGCTGTCAGAGAAACTGAAACACTAAAGTGAATAAATTAGCTAAAGTCTCTTTTCCTCTTAGAGATGGCTGTATGATTTAACAAAAAGTCTTACTAGAAAGTATGAGCTGCACAATTTTCATACGCTAAAAGAGTTTATTCTTCAGAGTGCAAATCCACTTCCAAAATTCATCCTGAAGGAAAGTTGTGATGGATTAAGCTGAATGTCTCCAAGAACAAGGAAAGTTTTTTTCAACTGCTTTTAAACCTGAATTTGTAGTTAGTATGGGAAAAATCTTCTCCTCTCCCCTTTTATTTGTTTGTTTAATTATTAGGTACTGTTGCAAATGTCTTTGAAGAATGGTCATTGTTTTGACTCCTTTCAAATGCCCACCTGATTGGTGAAGGTGGGAAGAAAAATCAATTTCCATGAATATATTTTTTTTAAAAAATGAATAACATACATAAATTCACACATACCCATGACACTATTTCCTTTCAAGGTAAACAAAGGTAAGAAAATAAAAATAGTAAGCTAAAGAAATTAAGGCATGGAGTAAGAAAAATAAATCTATAGCCAAAGAGGCTATACAACACCATATTCTATATCTTTGCCTAACTCTCTATTCTTGCAAATCATCTCAAAACATGGATTCATTTCTTAGCTTCTTTAAACATTTCACTTCCCTTTCTGGGAATCTCCTCAGCTCCATCCAACCATGACTTTCTCAGTCTTACCCCTTCCTCTAACCCAGGGGTGTCAAATCCATGGCATCATGTTGTTGTCAAGTTACGTATTGCGACTTCCCTCCCTTTGCTAAAATGGGGGTGGGCGTGGCCAGGACGTGACGTGACGCATCCAGGCTGCAAGTTTGACACCCCTGCTCTAACCCTTTCACTCTTTTTTTCATAAATTTGTTTTCCAATGTAGTCCTCTGCCTTTCACTATGTGACCAAGCCCCACCAACATTATTCTTTTACTCCTTTATTCAAGGCTATTCACTTCTGTTTTCAATCCACATTCATTCATTATTGACCGCATCTCTTTTGGTTCACCTGACCCAGTTCTTAAGTACCCAATTCCCACTGCATTCCATTTACTTTATCTTATCTTGACATATCCAGCTCTCACTTACATATAAAGAAAGTTGTTAGAAGCGTACAACTTATTTGTATTAGAAGCAAAAATATGTTTCATGTAATAGACTACACACTATCTTTTGACTAACACTTGTATATCTTAAAATTTCTCCATCACATTTCCCAAATGTAGTAAGCACTAAACAACACATGCCCTGTTGGGTCATCATTTCATAAATATTTCCTTACCTAAACAGGGGTACAGAATGACTGTGGGTAAGCAAAAAAACAAGAAGAAAGGGAATAGAGGCAACTTCCGATTTCCTGCTGATTTCCACATTGAATTTCCTTCTGGGAAATTGGCAGGTTGATAAGAAATTCCTCCATCTCTTCCTCCTTTTTCCTTTCTTCCCTGATTCCTTCCCTCTCTACCTACTCTCCCCTTCCTATAATCCTGTCCTTCCTTCCTTCCTTCCTTCCTTCCTTCCTTCCTTCCTTCCTTCCTTCCTTCCTTCTTTCCCCCCGAATCCCTCAAATTCCTGCCAGCTTCCCCATTTACTTTGTTTGTGGTAAAGGAGAAAATCAGTGGGGAAGGGGAATAATATACAAGGGAGAAAATCAGTGGGGACATCAGCAGGAAGTTGCAGGTTCAAGATCAGCAGACAGGTAAGTGGCTGCTGCCAGGTGGAAAGGAATGAGAGAGTGTACAGGGTGTAGATCAGAAGATGGTGAGAGGTGCTGTGCAGGTTGGGTAGGGTACATGAGGGGATGGTGTAAACAAGGGTACATGGGGGTCATGGGAATAATGTGAGAAGTACCAGGTAAGAGAGGAATAGTGCAAGGGGGAATGATGGTGAGTTTGGGAAGGGTACCTGGGGTGCTTGGGAGTCCACCAGAAAAACCGTGCAGGTTTCCAGCCTTAGTTGAACCTATGCTACATTTACTGCTACCGTAATAGCAAGGACAGTATTGTTTAATACTACATTTTCTTTACAACAATATAGAAATGGTTTGTCTTTTTTTTTTTTCTGGGCTGTTTTTGGTCTTTCCCATCTAGTCAAAGTTTTGAATTTGTCTAGTGAAATCCCATTCAAAAACAAATCAGACCCAATCCTGCTTCCAGTATAATATCCTAACAGATTCTAGTTTTTAATCTATTAAGATTTCTAGATGTATTTCTTGCCTGGAAATATTAAAGAGAGGGAGTTTGCATGTTTCCTTTTACTGTTTTACCTTTTATGTAATAATAATAATAATAATAATAATAATAATAATAATAATAATAATAATAATAATAATAATAATAATAATAATAATAATTTTATTTCTATACCGCCCTTCTCCCGAAGGACTCAGGGCAGTGTACAGCCTATTAAAAGCACAAAGACAAACAACAATTAAAATTATTTAAAATTATTAAATAATTTCGGCTCAATATTAAAACCCCCCAAAATTTAAAACATCCAATTTAAAATCATTACATTGATAGCCCGGCCTGGCGAACAGTAGGGTCTTAAGGGCGCAGCGAAATACCCTGAGGTCAGAGATCTTATGCATTTCCGGGGCCAGTTCATTCCACAGGGCTGGGGTTCCCACAGAGAAGGCCCTCCCCCTGGGTGTCGCCAGCCGACATAACTTGGCCGATGGCACCCTGAGGAGACCCTCTCTGTGGGAGCGAACTGGCCGGTGGGAGGCTACTGGTGGCAGAAGTCGGTAGGCATTATATCAACAGAACAATAATATACAAACCAAAGATATCACGGAATTGTATCTCAAATCCTTCTGACAATGGTTCTAAGTAGTGCAATGAAGAACAAAAAATGTTGATTTCTTTCCTACCAATTTATTTAACTTAAGGCCAAGCTTTTGATATATATTTCAAAAGAGAAGCACATGTTAGTGAATTTCTCATGAATGGAGTGTCTACCTTCCAGTTCTCCAGGACTCACGTAGGCCCACATCCTCCTTTTATTTCTTAATAAAATAAAATTTAATTAGGAGAGCTGAAGAAGCTTCTTGGATGAGAAGTGAAACATCTTCAAAGAAAAACCAGAAAGTCCAATTGCTTCTTGAAAAATGCACCTTTGGTACAACCATGACCTGGATGACTGAGAATCTCCCTAGACATTTAATTAGGAGCAAAATTAAGCAGGTAAAACCCAGCCTTTTATTGTGCAGCAATTTCTCCTGTGGTCTGCACCCTCCTTATGTTTCTATATTTCATATATATTCCAAAGAAGACATTATAAAGGAAACTCTGGAAAGTTCTCTAATGGCATTTCTAAAACTGGGAAAAAGTTTTTTCCTAAAAGTGGAGAGATGGAAATGCATCATATATATGTTTTGCAATTTTTTACAAATATGTGCTAGTCATTCCCGACTCTAGGGGGCGGTGCTCATCTCCATTTTAAAGCCAAAGAGCCAGCGCTGTCCGAAGATGTCTCCGTGGCCATGTGGTCAGCATGACTAAATGCCAAAGGTGCACAGAACGCTGTTACCTTCCCACCAAAGATGGTCCCTATTTTTCTACTTGCATTTTTTACGTGCTTTCAAACTGCTAGGTTGGCAGAAGCTGGGGCAAGTAATGGGAGCTCACCCCATTATCCGGCACTAGGGATTCGAACCGCTGAACTTCCGACCTTTCAATCGACAAGCTCAGCATCTTAGCCACTGAGCCACCACATCCTTTTACCTAGTCTTTTTACCTAGAGAAACCCTAAGAATAAGTAAAAAAGGAATCCAGAAGTCTCTTTTACCAGAGAAGAAAATGTGAGAAATTGCAAGGCAGATTTCAGCACAGTGTTAGCTCTAATCAGAGTAGTCACTGAGACAGTGTTATAAATCAGAGAGTGGGCAGTTTATATCAATAGCAGCAGGCTTTGTGGTAAGAAGAAAATATTTGGGGGAAGAGAAGCAAGGAATGTCTGAGCCTCCAGCTCAGCAGCAGACCTCTGACACAGAAAGCTGCCTAAGCTAGGGATGAATACGTTCTTTTATTGGGGATCAAATAGGAATCTTGTATGCAACCTCATATATCAACGTTTTAAAAACTTCCAGGTTTTCATTTTGTTTCATTTATTGTTGGGGAGGGAAGGAGTGGTAGGTTGATTCTTTCTTAAAACATTTTTTATCAAAATAAACAGCCTCTGTGTGAATGTTACCTTTGATATAAATCACTTTATGTGTGAGTTTCAGGAGGCTTCAGGAGCCTGCTGTTTCCTGTAGATTTAAGAATATACTGTGTGCAGTGATCCAAATTAGCCAATTCCTGAGTAATCTTTTTTCCCCCACCTTCTTATATTTTTCACTATAAAACCTTCTTTATTTCAGCTCTGGAAATCTGGTCAAGGATAAATTTTCAGAGAGACAGAGTGAAGAAAGCAGGAGTGTTGGTGTACTAGAAGCAGACAGGTATTTTGTAAAACAAGGCTGTGGAGCTAATTGTCCTACTGTGCCAAGGTAGATGCTTTAATGCCACGTTTCAAAAGGGTGGATAGAAGATAGATTTAAGCTTAAGGAACTGGAACACATGGAAGATGGTTCCATATTTCAAAAAAATCTATGAGGACTTAGAGAATACATGCTACCAAAGGGAATAAATTTCCAAGAAATTGTAGATGAGTTTTTATGTTATTACCCTCCTTACCATAGGCTTAGGGAAAGGATGCTACATATGTTATTAATATTAAATAACTTTGTGGGCTATTTCCCATGCCCTCTTCCCCACATCAAAATGCCCTAATAACCATTTTTTTTCTGCCATGTTCTCATGGTGTTATTTTAGTGATATCTCCCACTTAAAGTCATCCATAGTTTCAAATGTTTTTTTCTTTCTTCCATTTTTTTTTTTTGAGAAGATATGATCCCGTATAGGGTTGAGATCTAAGAAGCTCCCATTGGTCACTTGCTCTATCCATTTGCTGTAATCACTGGGCAATGCTTCCATCACTATTTTGACTTGCACTGCAGGAGAAACTGGATTAAAGTTATCAGTAGGGGCATCTATATTTGGAATGCCAGCCTTTCATTGGGTTGTCAGGTCTTACTCAGACTCCTTATAAGCACTACTTTAACAGTAAATCTTTCTTCCAAACATGGTTTGAAAGAGCTTCAGTCACCTTTAGGCACATTTCAGTTTCTGCTGACAAGAAATGACTCATTTTGCTGCTACTGTTCCCAGGTTTTTTTTTATGCCTCCTGCAATGTTTGTTTGTAAAATTTACCATTTCATTTACCTCATTCCAGCTTTGGTGGCAATGGGAATGACACTTGTTATGATTTCTCATAGACAATCACAGTTGTATACATTCACTACTTTTAGATTCTGCTGGTCACAAAATCAGAACTTGACTCCAAGGTGCCATTCCCTGGCAGCATTAGCTAATGTTCGTGGAGACAAAGAAAAATCAAACCAAACCAAAGATGGCTTCGGGTGTTCTCATTATGTTTCACTGAACAGAAAGTTGGAATATTTTTAAATGACAGATGAAAATTCACACATGCCACCTTATGTACAAAGTTTCTTAGAAGAACATCTTACACTACAGTTACTCAATGCAGTGGTCCCTAACAGTGAAAGGGGATTATTACTTTTCATTGAAGTTTTAAAGTATAGATTCTGAATTAGTTTGGAAGCAGATTTTCCTTCTACAAAGGGGTTATTACTCTGGGCTGGAAAAATCCATATGACCCTTAGATGGGAGAAAATAGATCTCTGTATCTCTGTCTATCATAATGTAGTTTTTGTCCAGTTTTTTTCAGCCTGGTTGTAGTATTCCAGATCTAAAAACCAGTAAAGCATCATATCCAACTGTTTCCATCAAGCTGAAGATCATATTTTGTAAATGACAACTTTTTCAAATCTTTTTTTCATGTTATAATTTTTTTCTGGCCTCAAATGATCCTTACGAAGTGTACTCAGAATTGCATGCATCTTTTATGAACAAGTGATACTACCTTTCCATTGTGGATTCTTCCTTCCAGTTCACTAGCCTGAGTGGGAAAAAATTGCTTGAATTATTCAGACAAGATGTTGTCCTATCTATGCAGTCATGATTGTAACTCAGAGATATATCAGTTTGTACCAACAAACCGTAAACATGACATATCTACATTGCAGGCTCTTCTCTGTCTTTACAAATCAATCAAGAAAATTGTATTTCATTGACTTTCATTGGAAAAGAAAAAGGATTTACAGCTAGGAAAATGCAGCAGAGCTTTCCATTGCCAAGTCTTATAGTTGGTAACAATTGGAAAGTAGAACTATTCATCAACAGTCCTTCTCTCCCATTCATATTTATTAATGTAATTACCTAGTTTCAGCAAGTACAAAGTACATTCTGGGCCTGTAGCTCTAGCTGGAAGCTATTCTTAATCCACTAATAGAAGATTTGTGAAAGTAATTCTAAAGTAATTCAGAAGCTTTGTTACAAAACTTACAATTTTTGCAACATATTCCATCCATTTGGTTGAAAGACTGAAACCCTATGCTGCTTTTCATAATTGCTAATGATTTGACAGTATTTCAGTCGAACAATAAAGATATGACATGGTTGCTTCCCAGATAGCTTAACAGAAAAGCTATAAAATTTTCACAATGTTCTTTGGAAAAGGGAAAACATGCACACCCATACCCACACACAAACATTTAAAGAGGATAAAACAATTGCTTTCAGTCTTTAATTGTTAGTCTGTCATCTGCACCTCTACAACTGTCTGGTTTGGTTCTGCAACCCAACAAGACAGACACAGACTTCAGAGGATAATTAGAACTGCAGAAAAAACAATTACTACCAACCTGTCTTCCATTGAGGACCTGTATACTGCACGAGTCAAAAAGAGGGCTGTGAAAATATTTACAGAGCCCTCACATCCTGAACAAAAACTGTTTCAACTCCTACCCTCAAAACGACGCTATAGAGCACTGCAAACCAGAACAACTAGACACAAGAACAGTTTTTTCCCAAACGCCATCACTCTGCTAAACAAATAATTCCCTCAACACTGTCAAACTATTTACTAAGTCTGCACTACTATTAATCTTCTCATCTTCTCATTGTTCCCATCACACATCTCCTCCCACTTATGACTGTATGACTGTAACTTTGTTGCTTGGATCCTTATGTTTTATATTGATATTGTTTCCTGGTTGCTTATTTGTACCCTATGACTATCATTAAGTGTTGTACCTTATGATTCTTGATGAACATATCTTTTCTGTTATATACACTGAGAGCATATGCACCAAGACAAATTCCTTGTGTGTCCAATCACACTTGGCCAATAAAAAATTCTATTCTATTCTATTCTATTCTATTCTATTCTATTCTATTCTATTCTATTCTATTCTATTCTATTCTATTCTATTCTATTCTATTCTATTCTATTCTGTTCAATTCTAGTGTACATCAAGTTATCTACAAGATGTAGATAACATGATAACTCTGAAATATGATGAACATGAGACTATATGAATAAAATGACTCAAACTATGTGTGTGTTTGTGTGTGTGGTACAAAAATAAAAAATAATCAGAAAAACATGATTTTTTTAAAAAAAGAAAACTCAGAAAAGAAAAGGAGTAAAAGTGCACAGAATAAAGTAGAAAAAACTAAGAAAGATTGAAAAAGAATGACGTCTGACTTTTTTTGATACAGATATAGATTAAAAACATACACTAAACTCTTACTGTAAAATTAACATATGTCTACATTATTTTCATACTCTCATACAATTATAATAATAAAATCCAAAAATTAAGTTTTCCTTTTTTTCCCCAATTTCTCACAAAAAGTCCAAAAGTGGTTTCCAAGCAGAAATAAAAATTGTCAATGTCTTTTCTTTCATCAAGGCTATCAATTTTGTTGGAAAGCAGAGAATATACCATTGGAGGGAGAAGTAATTAAAAATTTTTTAGATTGTGCAGAAATGAACAGATTAACTATGATGATAAAAGAAAGAGAAGACTCAGAATATTTTAAGATATGGAATCAATTTTACTATTGGTTAGAACAGAGATATAAATAAGTTTTAAAAGAGATTGAAAAAAAAAGGTTGTAACTAGAATATTATATTAGTGGAAAACTTTTGTAATGGACTTGGTGAGAACGAAGATAGAAGAGATAAGAGAAAAGAAGAAGTTTTTGGAGATAACACCGAAATGTCACATGAAAGAAATGAATGATGTATTAAATGTTTGTTTGTCTTAAAAAATAAAAAAAACTTTAAAAAAAAGGCTATCAATTTTGCTATTTCCAATAATTCTCCAGCTTTACTGTCCATTCTTCCATTATAGGTATTTGTAAATCTTTCCACCTTTAAGCATATAAAAGGCTTGCTGCCATTATTATATGTAAACATGAAGTTGTTAAGTTGTTTCCATTTGTCTATGAAGCCCAGAAGGAAAGCTCCTGGTTTCAATAATACAGTCACTTTTGAAATCTTCTGTTTTAAAATACATATTAATCCCAACATTTTCTATATGTTATATATGTTGTGGGGAAAATAGGAAGAAGAATATGTTCACCACCTTGAATTATTTGTAAAAATAATAAAATCAGTATATAAATCAATGAATAAATATCCAACAGAGATAAAAAATGTACCATTCAACAAATATTTGGAATACATCATTTCATAGAAATTGTCTTTAAGTTTATAATTCAATGTAAATTTCAACCCTTTCTTCCACATATTCTCCCATTGGTACAACTGTATATTATATCCAATTTTTTGATATTTTATCATCCAATCTTCCACATATTCTCCCATTGGTACAACTGTATATTATATCCAATTTTTTGATATTTTATCACCCAATCTTCTACTTGTTTGTCCTTTGTTTCCATATTCAATAAAAGTTTGTCCATCTTAGCAATCATATGATCTACATTTGCCTGGAATTCTACATAAAATCTAATCTAATCCTTTTCAAGTTCATTATTCTTCTTGTCCAGCTTAAACCTTTACATTAAATTAAACTCTCCTTGGATAAATTACAGGAAATCAAAATAGGCTAACCATTTTTGTTTAACTATCATTTCTCTTCTAAAAAAGCCCCCTTGAGGTAACAACCATATAGGGATTTTAGGAAACAATTTTGCCTTTTTCTATTCTATATTCTCTGTATGGCACATCTAATAAAATACAAAGTCGCTGTGGCTCAGTGGCTTAATGATGCTGGAGATGGCCTCTGCTCCAGTGATTCAATTCTATTGCATGGCGGGGTAAGCTCCCATCACTCACTTCAGCTTCTGCCCACCTACCAGTTCAAAAGCATGTTCTAGGTGAGATAAATAGGTACATGGGTGAAATCCAGCAGGTTCTGACAGTTTCTGGAGAACCGGTAGTAGAAATTTTGAGCAGTTCAGAGAACCAGTAGCGGAAATTTTGAGTAGTTCAGAGAACCGGCAAATACCACCTCTGGCTGGCCCAGAGCAGGGTGGAAATGGAGATTTTGCAATATCCTTCCCCCAGGAGTGGGGAGGGAATGGGGATTTTGCAATATTCTTCCCCTGCACACCCACCAAGCTACACCACACCCACCAAGCCATGCCCACAGAACCGGTAGTAAAACAATTTGAATTTCACCACTGAATAGGTACCACTTCAGTAGAGGGATGAGCCAGCATTTTATGTGGAATTTGGCCAACATTGAATCTTCCTGGTTATGACACCCATTTTCCAGGTGGCATGGGTGGAGGGAGAAGGCCTTGGATGCTGCTGCAGGAAAAAGCCTCTCAGCTTTCTTTCTGGTGTGGAGCTAGCTTGGCCTCCTGTGGTGTACCTTGGGAAGCATGAAAGCATGTAACTACAGAGCTGGTAAACAGGCAACCAAACTACTACTCTGCATTAACATTGTAGTCTCCTGGCTAATATAACAATCATCATCCTCTTTTAACGACCCCATAATCCCTTCTGGGATGGAGTCTGGGCAATTGAATGCAGCTGAGTGTATACTGGCCAGATGCCCTGCCTGTCGCCAGTGTGGAGTTTTTTTTCAGCAGATATATTCTCAGTGTGCTCAGAGAGAGAAATATCTGTCTCTACTTAGGATTGAACTCACAGCCTCCTGAGTGGGAGGCGAAAGCACCACCTCTAGGCCACTGCACCACTCTCCTGGCTAATATAACAATGCCATATGCTAAACAAACAAACAAACAAATAAAATAATTTTTGAAATCTACATTCACCTTGACTTTGTTGTGACATAAATATATATGATCTTAATCTATATTACATCTTTTCATCCAATATACCATAGTCTAATATTTATTTATTTATTTATTTATTTATTTATTTATTTATTTATTTATTTATTTATTTATTTATTTATTTATTTTATATATCACCCTTCTCCCAAAGGGACTCAGGGTGGTGTACAGCCAGCATAAAACACACAAATATAAAATTTAAAAACAATTTAAAAATATTAAATAGTTTGGCCCATATCTGATTAAAATAAAACTACCCGATTTAAATGTTTAAATGTTTAAAAAATTAAGAATTGACAATTTAAAAATTTTAAAAATTAGGCCAGCCCGGCTTGTTGAAATAAAAGTGTCTTAAGGGCCCGGAGGAAGGTGGGTAAGTCGGGAATCCTCTGCATCTCGGGGGACAATTCATTCCAGAGGGCAGGAGCCCCCACAGAGAAGGCTCTCCCCCTGGGGGTCGCCAGCCGACATTGCTTGGCCGACGGCACCCGGAGGAGCCCCTCTCTGTGGGAGCGAATTGGCCGGTGGGAGGCTATTGGTAGCAGCAGGCGGTCTTGTAAATAGCTGGGTCCTAAGCCATGGAGCGCTCTAAAGGTGTAACCAAAACCTTGAATTGCACCCGGAGGACCACTGGGAGCCAGTGCAGCTTGCACAGGAGAGGTGTTACATGGGAGCGCCATGATGCTACCATAACCACCCGTGCGGCCGCATTCTGGACCAGTTGAAGCCTCCGGGTGCTCCAGGTGCTATGACTTTGTCAAAACAACTCAGATGAATTCTGTATTTTACTGCTCAGCTAAAAAGACTTTATGTTCTTACTTATATGAAATAATGTCAAAGTTTCACAAAGTTTCCACCTCCCCAAACTGTTTGCTGACTTAAGCAAAGGTTTGCAAAGCTCTTTAATGGTCGATCTGATCTTTATTTAAAATACACTTCTGCTTGGCAACATGTTTTGTTGATCTTCTGGGGTTTATTTAAGAGAGATTTCATTGTATACTCAATCTACTGGAAGCAGCAGCATTTAACAGCTGTCTTTAAAAAGATCTGCATAAAACCAGTAATTCAATGTGTATATATTTCTAAACAGAATTAGAAAAAAGGATGATCTGAAATCCAGTGCCCCTTTGTAGATTACCTTGCCTTATAATCACTCCTCTCACTATTTTTGTGTTTAAGAAAATAGGAAATAAAATGTAATGCACTGATCTTACTTGCTGGTTTAAGTTACAGTGAGTATAAAGAACATATCTGAAATTGTGTAGTTAAAGCACAGTTTTTTTATTTCTGACAGAATTGGGTTGGCTGGATTTTCCTCTTACATGAGATGTTCTTATCTACTTTCTTCATTTGGGAAGTTTTAATTAACCCAGACATTTTTCCTCCTTATCATCTCTTAATGTTTGTTGCGTTATCTTCTTCTTTTTTTAAGTTAGCTACATGCTTTGGCAAAGTTGTTTTAAGTCCTGAATTCTTCTACTTAAGGAAATAATATAGTTACTGTTTTATGTTTCAAGAGAACATTACAACCATACAGAATGTATTTTAGGCCTGAAAATCAAGTTCAGTAAAGCCACTTGAATAAAACTTTGCAAGAGTTGTACACTAAAACAACAACAACAACATCACTGGTAAATTCTTACTATATGTCTGAGAAATGAGGAACAATGGTAATAAATTTCCTGAAGGGTACAGCTTTTCAGATGTAAACGAGAATCAAACAAGCCATACTTCCATTTGACTATATCCAGCAAGAAGTAAAAGTCTGCTTTTCTTTTTTATTAAAAGGTTTTACAGAAGGTTTACATATTTATTCCCCTCCTTCCCTACCACCCCACCCCCTCCCCTCCCTTACCCTCCCCCACTCCCCCCACCCCTTCCCCTTCCCATCCGCCCACCTCCCTCCCCCCTCTTCCCAGAACAAATTACAGGTATAAATTCAACAATCATAATCCATCCTAATCTAAATAATTATAACATTCAGCATCTCTTATTTATTCAATTCCCTAATTACCCTGCTAACTTAATTACCTAAAAACACACCAAATATCTACATATTTATTCATAACCTATCTGCAACTTCTTATTCTGGTATTTACTTTGGATATAATCTATCCATCTTCTCCAGTCCCTTAAATATCTTTCATTTGAATGTTCCTTCAAGTACGCCGAAATTTTTGCCATCTCCGCTAGGTTTGTTACTTTCATTGTCCATTCTTGGATTCTAGGTAAATCTTGCTTCTTCCAATATTCTGCCACCAACAATCTTGCTGCAGTTATTAAATTCAAAATCAAATTAGTCTCTATAACCGTACAATCCATAACTATACCCAGCAGAAAAAACTGTGGTGTAAATTTTAACCTCTTTTTAAGAATATTTTGTAAAATCCACCAAATTTTTATCCAGAACGCTTTAACCTTTTTACATGTCCACCAAATATGAAAGTATGTAGCATCCTCACAATCACATCTCCAACATTTTGGTTGTACATTCGGATCATACAAGATAGTTTTTTTGGATCTAGATGCCATCTATAAAACATTTTATAAAAGTTCTCCCTTAAGTTTTGCGCTTGTGTAAATTTCACATTTCTTACCCATATTTTTTCCCATATTTCCATCATTATTGGTTGTTCAACCAATAATTTTATCATACAATCTTTAACTAGCTCTGTTTCTGAGTCTATCTCTATCAATATAAGTAAAAGTCTGCTTTTCATAAGGCATCCAAGCTTGGTCCCCATCAGACATCATCATTCTAAAGGAAGAACAAAGAAAACTTGAATATTCTGATAATAGTTCTGATCAGTGGTGGAATTCAATTTCTTTTGCTACTGGTTCTGTGGGCGTGGCTTGCTGGGCGTGGCAGGGGAAGGATACTGCAAAATCTCCATTCCCTCCCCACTCCTGGGGGAAGAATATTGCAAAATCTCCATTCCCACCCAACTCTGGGGCCAGCCAGAGGTGGTATTTGCCGATTCTCTGAACTATTCAAAATTTCTGCTACCGGTTCTTCATAACTGTCAGAACCTATTGGATTTCACCCCTGGTTCTGATCCTGTGGAGGAAAAAATCCTCTTTTGGGGTTGTTATTAAATCTAAAGTGCACTCTTTGCTTTACTTGGCAAGGTGATATTTGGAAGCTTTCTTTCATAAGTGATTTTGAAATATATCAAAAGACAATTTATCCTTTCTCACTGATAAGGTCATGAAAGATTTGCTGGGTCATGGCTAGCACCAAGAGGCAGGAAACTTTTTTTCTGATGGGTTGGAAGGCAAAAGCTACATATTTTTGGCAAAAGAGGGACACAGCCCTCAATTCACCTGAAATGTATTGTTTTAACATAAAATCAAAAGCCAATTTTTTTAAAAAAAAAGTGGAGGAAGCAAATCTTTCACTTAAAAAGCAAATATCTGCTACATGTTTTATTTGGTCATTGTGTCTGGTTTATTGGGGGGGGTTGTCATTAATCAGTGTTATTCACTGGGCAGTTTTTGTTTTCAAAGTTTGGAAAAAATGTAGCAATGAAAATTTATTTCATCTATTAATTATAAAACGTATATTGCTACCCGTGGAAGGTATCTTAGCAGGTTGCAAACACGAAACAAAACAAAACAAAAGCATTTTAAAACACTAATTACAAAACTGCCTTAAACTATGTGGTTTGGGGGCTTTTTAGAAAATTCAGCCAAGGGATTAGCCTCTTCAGCTCAGCAGGGAGAGCAGTTCCAAAGAACTGAAGTGGGTACACAGAAGGCTTAATTCTGGATCACTGAAGTTAATCCCATGGCAACTCAAGGTAAATGTCCTCAGATGATCTCAGTAAATGAGGAGAAGGACACTATATAGAAAGAGGCATTCTCTCCACTAATCCCTGCCCAGTCATATATAGGGCTTCATAGTATTCATAAAAAGCATTTGCATTTCACATGGAAATAAACTGAATGCCAGTGCAATGCTTTTAGCACTGCTGTGATAGAGCCTTTTGGAATTCTTCCAAAGGCCAACCCAGCTGCTGAGCTTTGTACCCATTTCAGTTTCTGGGTTAGACAGAAAGACATCCCCGTGTAGAATACATAAATTGCAGGAAAATTTACGTTTACTAAAAATGGTACAGTGTGCAGCTGGGATTTGTGCTTCAAGAACATTTTGTATTGACATGAAGAACATCACCTCAGTTCATCTGGAGGTCTTGGTGCGCGTTTTGGGCCTAAAGTAACTCAAAATGGCAATGATAACATTAAAAATATGTTATGAGCTCTCCTATTAATATTTGGTTAATTGTAAAAGAGTTCTTCAATGTGCTTTGGCATATTTTTATTATTTTCATGGGAAGGTGTATGTGTGTGTGTGGAGATTCCTTTTTTTTTTTCTGTCTCTTAACAGAATTTGCAGCCAAGCATTAAAGAAACACAGGCATACAGTTAACCCCTTTTAAATCTAAGAGATTGCCAAGAACACCATTTCAATTTTTGATGAAGAACAAACATTAATAAAACAGATCAAAAAACACTGGAAAATTAAAATGTCACCAAAGCATCTCGAAGAAGTTGCAGAAATGTTACAACAGGAAGACGAAGATGAAAAGGTATAAAACATCATTTGTGAGCTGAACTGCATTTAATTAAAAGTAAAATGGCACACCACAGGGCCAATGTTAACTTGCTTCTTAAATACTCTGCAGGATAAATTAATTGACAGTCTATAGGTCCATTATGAGTTAGGAACCTGTTAGATCTCATAAATTAAGCAAGACAGACCAAATCTTTAGGTGATGAAACATCTTTAGTGTCCACTTAAGCAGTGGACTGGTATTTTGTATTAATAATGATGGTTGATAAGAAGCCAGAATAACTTGCATTTCTTAAACAATCCCTCCAAAGTTGTGCAACCAGCTGTTTTTCAAAGATAGATAAAAAGCTCAACATGAATGTTGTTCTTTTAAGATTATCTTTTTAAAAAAGACTTTTTGGCCCAAACTTACTATAATTTAGGAGAGAGCATTAATGAACATAAGCTAGTAACATGATACAGCTGCTAAAACAAAACAAAGGAAAGGAAAATGAATTCCATTTTAGTCTACACTATCAGTAGTATATTCTCCTGAGCACAAAAACTAATAATTCCACTCTGTCCTATGCTAGTCAAGTTATATCTGATGTATCATGTTAGTTCTGAGCACTGCAGTTTAAAAACACAAACCCACTGGATAATGTCCAGAGGAGGGTGGATAGTAAATTGAGGAGGTTATTGCAAGATGAGTGATTGAATGAGCTGAGAATGTTCAGTCTAGAGAAGATTAAGGAGAAACATGAGAGTTATTGTGTTTTTATCACATAAATGATGTTCATTTGATATTTGTGAATATGGAGGACAAAAGTACAAGCAGTAAACTGAAATTATAGGAAAACGTGTTTTCATAGAAATATAAGCAGAAACCTCCTAACATAGGAAATGATAGGTTTTTTTTCTCTTCAATGGATAAGAATATCTCCAATATCTATTTCCTACCATTTTCTTTATTATAGCAAAATCCTTATATCTTTAACAATAGCATTAAGGAGCGGAAATGAAATGATAATTTTTCCCATCATAAAGCATGGGAAAAATGTCATTCACAATCACTACATCATCCTAGTGTTTATCCCATTTTTAGAATTATTATGGTTGTAATGAAAAACAGGAAACATATTTCATAAACACACAAATCTATCCCTGAAATGCAGAAACTCTTGGTTGGTAAGGAGAGGGAAGGCAGGGATAGGGAAGGAAAACTGGTGAGCCATCAACACTAGGAAAGTGGTGGGTTCTACTTACCTTGATTATTGGTTTGCAATGGGAGCACGTGCGCTTCTGTGCATGCACAGATCATGATGACATCTGGGCAGGTGGGCGGAGCCTCCTGTCGCTTTTACTACCGGTTCGCAAGAACCGGACCGAACTGGGAGCAACCCACCACTGGCATGGCTCATCTTAAAACTGATTTACTGAAATATAATCTTCCTTAATGTAGCTTGAAAATACAGCTAGTCCTCACTTAGCAACCATTCAAAGTTATGTCTGATGTCCCCAGAGTTCTTTTCAACCTGATTTTGAAGTTCCAATGGCTGTACACACTGCATGATCACATGGTCATATTTTGGGCACTTGATAATCCTCTCGCATTTACAGATATTTGGTATGTCCTGCAGTCAATTCCTTCATAAATGTTTTAGATGAAGGAATAGAAGGGGAAATTTGCAGACAACTCTAAACTTGCAGGAATAGCCAACACTTCAGAAGATAGGTTTAAGATCTAGATGGATCTTGACATATTTGAACACATATTTGAAGCTTCCCTAACCTGCTCCCAAGTTGCCATAGGCAGGAGAATGGGGAACCGAGCCTCACAGCTGCATCAAGGAATTTGCATCCCAGTCAAAACAACACACATCCTAGCCGGCCAAAGCCATCTCCACAGAAACCAGTAACGATCGGAGGGAGTGACTTCTCCTGCAAAATTCCTGTGACTTCTCTTAACCCGTAAAATTGCTTTGTTGGGGAATGTGACTGATGACTCACCTTGGGGGGAGGGGAAAACAGGGTCAGATGCAAAGTGTGAACTGAGTGGGGTCAGAACGGGCTTCACTTGGTCCATGCTGACATTATGCTCCTAATTAACTACTGGATTTTTCTTCAAACTTTGCTTGAGGCTCTTGCTTTTATTAGGGCATCGGTTAGAACCCTGACAGTGACATCTTGAGTTTGACATCTGTGAACTAGAGAGTCCAATGTCAGTAAAATTCTGATCACCAGCCTCAGCAATGAGAAATATACATATTTAAATTCATTGGTGGGAGTGCCATATCCTCCAAAACTCCAAACAACAATTAGACGGCAGGAAAGAGAGAGAGAGAAAAAATGCTAGTCTTGTTGCCATCTTGTGATTCTATAGATTTTTGCAGCCCAGAATTAGCTAGACCTCATTGGCAAAGGTGATATTTGATGAACTTTATCACCTCCTTTAGATGTTGCCCATTCCCAATTTTATAGTAAATGTAAAAGAATCAACAGCCATTTTTCACCCTGCCAGACAGTTTAATCTAACTAAAGAGTTGCTTTGATAGATATTTTACAGACAAATGAAAACAAATGTGATTGTAATTGGCGGTAGAATAAGGGCTGATGAGAATGTATAGGCAACAATAGGCCTGAAAGGATAAGGATGACAAAGACTTCTCTTTGAGGCATTTTTCCCCCTAGAGCAATAGCTGCTCAAGATTTTAGAGGTGTTGCTTTGTTTGAATTACTAGCCTGAAAGGTCATGACTTAAGTTAATACCTCACACCTGGATATGATTACGAATAGAATGTAAAAAAAGAGGGAGAATGGGAGACATGACTATTTAAAGGTATGTTTAATAATACAATAAAGAAGAAAAATATATTTTTATTTGAAATCATATAGTATTCATATGAATGCTGCATGCGACACAGGTAGAACTAAGACAGATAAGCTAGTGTGCACTGTTTCTCTCTTACTTAAAAGCATCATGAGAAATCCTTAATTGACTAAATTCTTTGGAGTTGCAGAAGTCAATATCTCTGAGCACATTTGGTGACTATTTATTTGCTGGACTTTCGGCGACTTTGATTGCTAATGAATCTGAGTTGCCTTGTAACATTTATAAGTCAAATTAAAACATGAAGGTATAAAATCAAAATCAAAATATTTCAACATATATTGTTTCTTGATGGTGTGCCATCAAGTCATTTTCAACTTTTAGAAAGAAACTTTAAGAGACATATGAATATATTTAAAATATTTATATGGCTACCCATTTTAAGCAACTCTGGGCAGCTCACTAGATAGATTTTCTCCAGGATGATCTGTCTCCAACCTGGTCCTTCGGGTCTTTTGAAGGCGCATCCATCACCATTATAACTGAATCCATTCTCTTTGCTGCTGGTTGTCATCAGTCTCTTGAGCAGGTCTATTAACAGGATATGTGTGTGTGTGTGTGTGCATGTGTGCATGTGTGTGTGGGGTCTCTGTCAACCAGAGGGCAACAAAAAAGAAATTGGTCCATGGCAGCATTAGACTGCACTGAACTCTTTCAAGACAAAAACTAAATCTAACATTAGGTATTTGGTACCCAAAGCTCTATTATGTAAGATATGATTGCCATGAAGGCCACGAATCCTGAGATACCCTGGATTTAATGTTACTAGGTGGCAGGTTAAAGTCTCCAAGGTCAGGGACTCCAGCAATGGAATCTAGCAGCTCAAACACGATAATGCTTCGCCAGAAGGGTAGTTAGTATATCAACAACAATCCCAAGCAGAATCCCAATCCCAATTTAAACCAGAGAGTTTCACATATGGCTATCTTGAGGGGGGGGAAAGAGTCTCTAAGAAACCTCAACCACACACAGATGAAAATAGCTAAATCTCTCCACCAAATGATTCTTGACTAATGCAAAACCTGAAACACAGGTGGGCCTATTTCAAAAGGAGAAATATTCACTCAAGATACTCCCAGGTTTTGGTTATGCATGCCAAGTTAGCACCCTCATCCATAATCAGATAATGGATGAGTGCAAAGTTATTATATACCAACCTGTCATTCAGCCGTTGGAGCCTGGGTTACTCAAAGATACATTGGTGTGTTCCAGGAGTGGGTTCTACTTACCTTTACTACCATTCGCAACAGCATGCACAGATCGTCAATTATGATGTCTGTGCAGGTGGGCGGAGACTTCCGCTGCTTTTACTACTGGTGTGTTCCCAAGAAAGAATACTGAGGGCAAGATGTCAGAATCTCTCTCAATCAATGGTCTGGGCATCCTCAAGTATTCCCATCTTTATGTTATATCTCTTTATAACTCTATAACTCATGGAAGATTTTTGCTGCCCAGAATCACTTTTGATGAGATGGAAGGACTGTACAAATTTAATTAATAAATAAAGCGGATGATCAGTACTGAATGAAATATATTGAGATAGTTTGGATTTATACACAGTATGGATGAGGAATGGATTGCAACACAATTATATGAAGGAAGAGTTAATGAATAGTTAACTCTTTAAGTTAATGAAGAGCCTTGGTAGTACAGTGGTCTAAGGCACCCTGTTATTAAGCTGGTTATTTAGACCAGCTGCCTGTAATTACTGCAGGTTCGAATCTCGCCAAGGCTCAAGGTTGACTCAGCCTTCCATCCTTTCTAAGGTAGGTAAATTGAGGACCCAGTTGTGGGGGCAATAAGTTGACTTTGTATAAATATACAAAAGGATGAAGGCTATTGCTGAGCACATTGTAAGCTGCCCTGAGTCTCCGGAGAAGGGCGGCATATAAGTCAAATTAAAAAAAAAAAATAGAGAGAAAGAGAAAGATTTAGAGACTCATAGTTGGATGGAGTTGATGAAATTCTGAAAAAAAGGTGGGAGGTTTTATAAACAAAAATCAAAGTATAAAGTGGTATGAAGTTGCGATGGAAACAAGAATGGTTTGCAAGAATATAAACATATGGAGAAATATGACAGAGTCGTATTTGTGAAAACGATTGCAACTTTGTTTCTTTTTTTAAATCCTGTACCACGAGATGAGTGGCATATAAATTTGGTAAATAAATAAAATAAATAAACTATACTCTGAATATTTCTTAAAAGGGAATAGTGTGGTGGATATTCATATGTGCATATTTTCCCAGGAAAAGCTTTAACATTTATATGAGATTTCTTGTATTGTAATCTTCTCAAGAATAAGCTAGCATTTTAGCCTATTTTTGTCAGCTTTCTTACCAGTCCCTGCAGCTGTGTTTTAACAATAGTTTGACTAGCAGGTGGTAATGTTTATTTCCATGCCATGCAAAGTAAATGTTCATTTGCTCATTCTTCATATTTAAGGCTTAGATGCAGAGGCTGGTTGGAGTGCTGACATCCCTGATTGAATGTCAGTTTTGCATCTCTTCTGTTTTGGAACTGAATAAGCTGGACTGACAGCTCCACTTTTTGCTGCTATTCAAATTCTAAGGCTAGCATCCCTGCCTTATCTTGTAAGTCTCTGTTCACCCAACTCATTCACCCAACTTAACACAATATGTGACATGTTCTATTTTATATAAAATATAAGAATCATCAAACATAAAGTTACCATATTTGTGAGAACAATTCTCATACTTTTAATACATTAAAAGTAGGTGGGTGGGTGTCTGGCTGTCTCAGGAATTCTGGGAGTTGTAAAAGGGCCACAGTTGTCCACCCCTGCATTAAAGGCTTTAATTGATTTCTAGTTTATGGTTCCACAAATGATGGTGGTGACTTTTTCTGCTAGAAATTTGTGCTTCAAAATTCCAACTTAGAACTTGATGGAGGGACTAACATAAAGTTTGCTTCTCTTTGCTGCTATTTAGCAGTTCTCTGGATTTTGTAGCACAGTTTTGGTAGTGTAACTTACATTTCAGGCATCAGAGATTTTCTATCTGAGTAAATTGATAAATGAAGCCACATGCAGGGGTTAGCTCCAAATTATGAGCTCCTCTAACATTTATACAGCTATATAATAAGAGCCATGGTGGTACAGTGATTAGAATGCAGTACTGCAGGCTACTTCTGCCGACTGCCAGCAGTTGGGCAGTTCGATTCTCACCTGGCTCAAGGCTGACTCAACCTTCCATCCTTCTGAGGTTGGGTAAAATGAAGACTCAGTTTGTTGGGGAAAATATGCTGACTCTGTAAACCGCTTAGAGAGGGCTGTAAACCACTATGAAGCAGTATATAAGTCTAAGTGCTATTGCTATTGCTATGTGCAAAAATCTATCTCTTTTGAGAAGACTATAATGGTGGAAGAAAGAAGAGGATGAGCAGTAGCAAGACAGATGGATTGGATTACAGCAGTGATTGGTACACTTTTGGAAGGCTGGGGACAAATCATCCTGGAGAAGGTCTATCTTTATGGTCACAGAGAGTTGGCACTAACTTAATGATGTCATCAATCAATTAAATATAAGTATATTTTATATATACCTATATTTAATAATAAATATAGTTTAATAAATAAACTATAGGTATAGTATGAAGAACTGAAAGAAGAATATATGTCTTAAATCACAGGTGTCAAACTCGACCGTGTCCCCTGATGTCATGTGACGTATCATAACTTTTTTGCCTTTGCAGAGCCGGGGTAGGTGTGGCATGCACGTGATGCATCTGGCCCATGGGCCACCAGTTTGACACCCCTGTCTTAAATCCTATCCATTAATGAAACACACTGCCTTATTAAGATGTCTGATTGCAAATAAGAATTGGTATGTTTATATGAATGAATCACCTTGATCCTACATTGGACAATTTTTCTAGCAATTGTGCAGACAAGAATGTAAAAGATGTGCTCTTTGATATGAAAAATATATACAGTTCTGGAGTTCCCTTGTATAATTTATCTTTCATTAAAGTGGATAGAGTGATAAAATTAACAACAAAAAAGGGGAAATTAAAAAATAAATGGTGTTTCCCTCTTCTTTCTGTTGGTGGATCCATAAAAAGGGATTTGATTCTGTCTTCAGAATTCTCACCTTCCTAGTTTGCACAGCTCATGCAATTATATTGTGTTCGGGAACCCATTACTAATTTTGCATTACTTTTAACATTATAGGTCTCCATAGCAATAACTGAAACTCTCAATCTTTAAGGCTTAATTCTGAATACATGAAAGTGGGACTTACTGATTCTAGGGGATAAAGAGAAATGAGCATTGCGTGTTTGGGGATCATGTATAGCCTTAAGCAATTTGGTTGTTAGCTTTCAGTTTTCTTGTTATCCATCAACATTACTGTTTTTCTCCTGCTGTGCATCACCGCTGGAACAGAAAAGGAACAATCTTTGTGTCTTGGAAGGTTCTTTAAAAAAATGACTACATCTCAACTGCTTCAGCATGACAGTGACAATCCATTCTGGTACGTGGTCCACTGGATGTTTATTAAAGTATTAATGATAGTTCTAAGGACTAAGGTAATCTAATGGGACAAGATTGACATCAATGTGGCTATGAAAAAAAAAATATGGAATATCTGCTAGTTGCAGCTTGCAGGAAAACCTTAGCTAAAAGCAATATTCCTTTATTCTATCCTGAAGTGAGAAATTGTGTTTATACATTTATTACTCTCCCAGGAGCTCAGAGTTGTTTTTTCTGAATTATATCCTTACACATAAAGTAGAATTAGGTGAGAATGACTCCCTTAAGGTCCTCCCCTCTGTTTCATGGTCATGGAGGGATTTAAACTGGAGCTATTCCATTTCTAGGGTGCTTCCATGTCAGGGTTTTATTGTGAAATTGCCTCAGTTGAAAAACAATTATTTGTTTTTCGGAGTATGAGGTTTTCTACTTGTATCTAGGGATGTGTGGATCAGAATAAGCTAAGACCATGTTATTACCAGAAATGTTCAGGTAATATTCTGCACCATATTTATTTGCTTATTTATTTATTAGCCAACCATCTTACTACAAGGTAACTCTGTTAATGACTTTTCTGTGTGGAAACATTCTGGAAATTATGGAAAAGGCTCATTGACAGAGCTTTTGAATACAATTAGTATTGTGCTGCTTCATTCCCCCCCCCCCCCAGCACACACATGTATGGTAAGAGTTCTACAGGTGTTTATTCAAACTTGCCAAACAGGGCCTCAGAAAGCAAACCGCCTCCCTGCCCCAATGGTACAGGTTTAAATTCCAAGGTTAATACGACAAGAGTCACTGGGTAATTGGGTCCAATGGGCAAACACAAAATCCAGGAAAGCAGGCCACAAGTCGAATGGGACAGGATACACAGCATGAGCACACAAAGCATGAACTGAGCATGTTGCTCCAGCAACTTTCAAGTCAGTGGTGGGTTGCCTTCGGTTCAGACCGGTTCGCAAGAACCGGTAGTAAAACCGGCGGGAGGCTCCATCCACTGACCCAGACATCATCAGAAGTGATCTGTGCATGTGCAGAAGCTTCTGTGCATGCGCAGAAGAGTGCGTCGCATATGAGAGAAGCAAGTGCGCGCGTGTGGGCACGATGCGAACTGGTAGTAAAGGTAAGTAGAACCCACCCCTGATTCAAGTCCTCAGGGCAGGATTAAGTAAGTGATGCTGGTGCAGCCCTTCATGAAAGGCAAGGTTGCCTATTCACGAGTAGTCTAGCTGACCGGTGTTCTGCCTATCTTCTCTCTGCTTTATGATCCTTGGATCAGGAAGAGGCGTGGACTCCACCTCCTCCTCATTGCTAACAGGCGACAGCTGCTCCCTGTCCTAGCCTGAAGCTTCCTGGCCAACTTGCTTGTCCGATGACCCAGCTGAGGCTGCTCCATCAGGCTAGCACTCTCTGAGCCCTGATTGTGACAATTACTCTGTTCCGCACTTTCCTCTTCTGATATGCCAAAAAAGTCAGATGAAAGATGAAAAGTAAAATGAGGATATAGAAATACAGAAAAGAAGAAGTTGTACAATTCCATGCAAGGCTGTTTGGATTTTCCTGAGATATGATTGATTGACAGATTGATAAAGGTAAACGTAAAGGTTCCCTAGCACATATGTGCTAGTTGTTCCCAACTCTAGGTGGCAGTGCTCATCTCTGTTTCAAAGCCGAAGAGCCAGAGCTGTCCGAAGACGTCTCCATGGTCATGTGGCCAGCATGACACAACACCAAAGATGCATGGAACGCTCTTACCTTCCCACCAAAGGTGGTCCCTAATTTTCTACTTGCATTTTTTACGTGCTTTTGAACTGCTAGGTTGGCAGAAGCTCACTCCGTTACGTGGCACTAGGGATTCAAACCGCTAAACTGCTGACCTTTCAATCAACAAAAAACCTTTCGACCTTCCCGAGAGGTCACACGAGGCTGGCTCCAGAGAATTATAAATGCTTTTTTGAGTGAGGGTTTCTTGCCCTGAAAGAGGCGGTGGTGAGGCCCCTCCTCAAGAAGCCCTCTCTGGACCTGGCTGTATCATGTATCCTGGTCCTATTAGATCTCTCAGCGGCTTTTGACACCATCGACCAGGTATCTTGCTGTGCCGACTGGAGGGGCTGGGAGTGGGAGGCACTGTTCTACGGTGGTTCTCCTCCTATCTCTCTGACCGGTCGCAGTCTGTGTTGGCAGAAGGGGTGAGGTCGACTTCAAGACACCTTATTTGCAGGGTCCCACAAGGGTCGGTCCTTTAGCTTCTTCTGTTCAACATTTATGTGAAGCCGCTGGGTGAGCTCATCCATGGTTTTGGGGTACAGTGTCATCTTTACGCTGATGATACTCAGCTGTACTTCTCCACCCCAGACCACCCCAATGATGCCCTTGCAGTGATGTCCCGGTGCTCGAAGCCGTGCGGATCTGGATGGGGAGAAATAGGCTCCGACTCAATCCTTCCAAGACCGAGTGGCTATGGCTGCCAGTGTCACGATACAGCCAGCTGATACTATTGTTGACTATTGGGGGTGAGTCATTGGCCCCCACAGAGAAGGCTCGTAACTTGGGTGTCCTCCTGGACATGCGGCTGTCTTTAGAAGAACATATGATGGCCATGGCCAGGGGAGCTTTCTTTCAGGTTCGCCTGATTCGCCAGTTGCCTCCCTTTCTAGATCGGGACTCCTTACGCACAGTCACTCATGCCCTCGTCACTTCCCGACTGGACTACTGTAATGCTCTCTACATGGGGCTACCCTTGAGGTGCACCCGGAAGCTCCAACTGGTCCAGAATGCAGCCGCATGGGTGATTATGAGAGCGACATGGCGCTCACATGTAACATCTCTCCTACACGAGCTGCACTGGCTCCCGGTGGTCTTCCGAGTGCGCTTCAAGGTGTTAGTTCTTACCTTTAAAGTGCTCCATGGCTTAGGACTTGGGTATCTACGAGACCACCTTCTTCAACCGATAACCTCCTACCAACCAGTATGCTCCCACAGAGTGGGCCTCCTCAGGGTGCCGTCAGTAAAGCAATGTCGGCTGATGGTTCCCAGGAGGAGAGCCTTCTCTGTGGGGGCACCTGCCCTATGGAATAGGATACCCCCAGGGATACGAATGATCCCAGATCTCCATACTTTCCATCGTGCCTTGAAGACCTTTCTATTTCACCAAGCCGGACTGGCATAAATTTTCAGTTTATCTAAATTCTACACTGAGGATCTTAATTGATGAGCCAAATCAGTTTAATTATTTTAAATTATTTTTATTTCACATTATATGTATGTTATTCTGACTGTTCACCGCCCTGAGTCCTTTGGGAGAAGGGCGGTATAAAAATAAAATAAAATAAAATAAATAAATAAAACAAGCTCAGCATCTTAGCCACTGAGCCACCACGTCCCTCTGATAGATTGATACACAGATAAAAATATAAACAAAAAGGGTACCGTAGTAAATCATATATGCAATAGCTGATTGCTATTTTAATATCTTCCAAGGTGTACCACTTATATTTGGGCAAGACCCGTACTCTATTTTTTATCCATTTTGGTAAGGCCTTGAGAATAGATCTGTTTGATCTGAGACACATACGAAAAGAATTAGGAAGCATCTCTCTCCCTCACCCTCTCTCTCTCCCTTACCTCTTCCTCCAATGAGAATTGATGTTTTGACTTTCACTTTACAATATAAACTAACGTGCCAGCCAGCACTGTTTAGCTTAACCACTTACCTCACATAACTGCACAGCTGAAATCCAAAAATAATATTGTGTTCCCAGTTTTTGAGGAATAATGTTCAGTCAGACTTGGAATTCAAAATAAGACAGGATTGTGCTTGGCAGGAGAATTAGCCTTAGAAAGGATTTTGTTGTAATAACTGAAGCCTGATCATATTTGAGAGAAATTATGTCCTATATGCATGCACATGCATATCTATATATGCATATATAAGCACCTACACACAATATGACATGGCTAACGTATTTTACCCACAATAACAATGCAGTCTAATTAAAATAAATAATTAACATCTACACCAAATTTTTTTATAGAAACTGACAGCCAGTGTGGTGTACTGGATTAGAAGCCTTAGACTAGGAAATTGAAAACATTTACCAACTCACACTGGACCAGCAAGACAGGCTTCAGTGAAGAGGACTTCTCCTTCAGCAGATTGGTTTAGGCTAATAACAAATGTTCATGATTAAAAATAAACATTTTGTGGTTATAAGGACAGAGCAAAAGAAAGCTAAAAAATTAGAAAGTTCAGCTGGGCTTATTGCTATGTAAGTATGCATATCTGTAGCCTATATATGTATTTTTGCTTTTCTTACAAAAAGTTCATTTGTGGATACATTCAACTAGGAAACAGAGAGAGAAGAGAGAGAGATAGAGTGCACAATTATAGGTATAACATATTAAAGACCTACACATCTTCTGTAGTTCCATTAAAACCATCACGACTTGCCACTTAGATTTGTATGTGTATGCATTTATGTTGGTGTGTATTCAACAACCCCCATTGTCTTTCTCTCTAAACATTTTAGTTTTGGCAATTCCATGGTACAGAGTTTTATTTTGTGCACAAAACCCAAGTGACATATGTGTTAATTTAATGAGACGATAACTTTTATGGAAACCTGCTGTTTTCTTCTGAGTCATTATAAACCCACTTTCACAGACAGTGTATGCAGGATATCAAAGTGCACACAGACACCATGTATCATATGGTGAATCTTCTGGTTAAGATGGCAGAGACAGAAGGATCTGCAGTCGAACTGTCCTGGTGATTGTTGTGTAGTGTTAGAAGATGTTTTTTTTTCTGATGGTATTTACATAGATGGAGGTGGACTGTTAGACTTGTTTGAGTTAGGGTGGACTAGACCACAGGCAATTTATGGGAACACTTTGGCATACCTACATTACACCACTGTTCTTTAAGCTGCATTGGCTCTCAACAGGTTTTTGATTGCCGGTCAAAATGCTGGTCATCACCTATAAAGTCCTCCATGACATGGGGCCAGGTTTTTATGAGATCATCTTTCTCCAATTGTTTTTGCCTACCCCACTAGATCTGGCAAGGTGGGCATGCTCTGGTCCCTTTTATTAAGTAGCGTCACCTGATGAGACTCAGAAAATGAGTTTTCTGTGTTACAATGCTGCCTCTTTCGAACATCATACTTGCTAACATTCATTTGGCTTCAAACATCTGGGCTTGCCATAAACCCTTGAAGATCTGGATGTTCCCTAGACAAGCAGCCTGCAGACTGGGAAATATCATTGTAGTTTTGTCTTGATATGACTATAGTTATGTACTTTGAGTTAGACTATTGTCACGGGTCATCGCGTGACTGTTATGACATTATTGTTTATTGTTGTATGTTATTAATTTTGTTATGTGGAGTTAATGCCCTCTTTGCTGCATGGAATCTAACAAATAAGCAGCACCGCAGCATTATAAAAAGTGTGGGGTGCATCACAATTATTTTCCTGCTCTAATGGTTTTACAGTGCTATGTTTTAAACTGTTAATATACTAATTTTGGACAAAAAAAGAGAGCTCAATAAATAGGTATATAGCCAAGTCAAAAACAGTGAAATCATTCATGAGTTATATAATTCTTGACCATTAAATGCATGAGGTCCAGGGCAATTGTCCTTAGTAATTATCAGTTCTCTCAAGGCTGGCTGGCTGGCTGGCTTTCTGCCTGCCTGCCTGCCTAGAATATTCCAATAACCACAAACAATGTCAAATTGATTTCTGTACTGAATCAGCTTCTGAATGTTGAATCTGAAAGATCAACTTGCACAAGCAAAAAGATTACTGGGAGACATTCGACAACGAGCATTTTGCAGCTTACCCTTATTTAATAGGAAAGGTAAAATTAAGAAAACCCAGGCTATGTCCATTTAATAATTTAATAACAACAACGCATCAAAGGCAGAAGATTTCTTATGTTCGAATCTTGTTTATTTATTCTAAGAACTTTTCCAAAGACAATCAAAAAGCTACATCTTTTTTTTGTATATAATGTGGATTAGAAATGTGCAAAGCAAAATGCAAAATGCATGTATTTTGGAAAAGACATTTCTTTGTTTTGTTTTAAATGTAGATGCCATGATTGGCTATTAATTTCATTCTTATAAGAATCATAAAAAAAAAGGGAAACTGAGCTTCAGAAACAAAGTTGCTTCCTTTAACTATTCGGCTAAGAAGGAACCAGTATTACTAAGTCAGCGCTTCTCTTGATCCGTATCAACTGATGACTATCGGCATGTTTAACAATATCTGAGATAATGCAGTTATTTCTCTTCACTACATTTTGTTATGGCAAAGTGTTGTCCAATTTTCTAAATCCTTTTTAAATTGAGGATTTGAATTAGAGAAATTATAAGAAGCTATCTTCAGTTACAAAGGATATAGTCATTCAAATTGAAAGGGTGGGCTTAGTGCTTATAAATGGTCGATATATTGAATTCATGGGCATTATTTATTCATTAGAGGACTCTCTTGAGATACTTAACAAGGTTAACATTAGACTTACAAAGGGTCCTTAGTACATCCAATAACAATCCAATAACAATCTGGTAACTTCCATGCATGGATAGACACTGCACTGAAATAAAAACTGGTCTAGTCATCAAACTGTAATTCTTTCACACTTCCTTTGGCTCTCTGATATGCTCCTGTTCTCTAGCAAAATTATACTGGCATTTCTGGTACATTGTGGGAGAATGAATTTGCCATTCAAGCTTCAGGGCTAATAAAACAACGAATGTTTTGGCTTTGTAGCAAAGTAGGAAATTTAGCATTCAGGCCACAAATAATGGCATGATATGCTACTTTTTTGGGTGCCAGACTTGCAAATGAAGATACCAATCTTTATCCTTCATGTACTTTCAAGACTAAACAGAATTACACTGATTCCTATTCCTTAGGCCTTTTTAGCAGATATGTCCACCTATGACACTGCACAGGTTTTATTGTGCCAAAAAGAAATAGTAAGAATATAAAAATCCAAACCTTGTAATTTTCTATCTGGGTAGGAGCATAGCATCTTGGTGCTCCTACAAATAATGGATTGTCCTAATGAAGCTTTGAAGGATACATCATGAACACCTACAAAATCTGCAATTTATAGAGCAACTTTTCTCGTACAGCTCATAATTCGAAGAATGATGTATCTGCTGCCATACAGTATCAAGGTCTCTATGCTACAATGGAGACAAGGAATTGGTTGTATCTTTCGGACATAACAAATTAGCCTTTCATTTTAGTGGACTTGGCTCTAATAATACCTCAGAGTATCTCCAATGATTTCCTCAGTGGGCTAAATAATCTGCACATTTGTTTTTATTAATGGTGACCTTTAAAGTGGGCAATTAATTACATTTTTATAAAGTTTTCCCAGGCATAATTTAGTAGTAAAATTATACGAAAATTTATTGTGCAACAGCAACATTTAGCTGCCCAATAAGAACCTTGACTCAGCAATTGGTAAATGAATTATAATTTAAAATCAAGTGTAAGAATGTATTAAAGGCCATTTTGCCACAAAATTTTGATGGAAGCTGGCTGAGAACAAAACCAATTGCTTTTCAATTTGAAAACAAAAAGAAGTAAAACAGGCCAAGGCTTTACTCTTACACGTTTTAAAAAAACTGGTTAGGCTATTCTATGATTCTTGGCAATCATTGAAAATAGAATAGAATAGAATAGAATAGAATAGAATAAAATAGAATAGAATAGAATAGAATAGAATAGAATAGAATAGAATAGAATAGAATTCTTTATTGGCCAAGTGTGATTGGACCACAAGGAATTTGTCTTTGGTGCATATGCTCTCGGTGTACATAAAAAGAAGATACACTCATCAAGAATCACAAGGCACAACACCCAGTGGCAGTCATATGGTACAATAAGCAATCAAATCATACTAGGAAACAATCAATGATGGTGCTGGTTAGAACTTCTGGCAATTATAATTCAACTATATTTATTTTATTTTTATTTTATTAGTCATATTTCTATTCCTCCCACTCTCTGAGGACTCTGGGCGGCTTACACCAAAGACAGTATACTAAATAGCATATTGCCCCCAACAATCTGGGTCCTCATTTTACCCACCCCAGAAGGATGGAAGGCTGAGTCAACCTTGAGCTGGTGAGATTTGATCTGCTGATCTGCTGAACTAGCAGTCAGCTGAAGTAGCTGCAGTACTGCACTCTAACCTAGATGGGCTGAACTTGACCCTTACCCTTATGTAGCCTTTTTTTTCCAAATTAGACTGGATCATCCTTTGAGCCAGTGTACATAATCAGTTGTCCGGGCTCCCCTTGGGGTGCACCCGGAGGCTACAGTTAGTCCAGAATGCGGCCGCGCGGAGGATTATGGGAGCGACGGGACGCTCACATATGACACCTCTCCTGCGCGAGCTGCACTGGCTTCCTGTGGTCTTCTGGGTGCGCTTCAAGGTGTTGGTGACCACCTTTAAAGCGCTCCATGGCTTAGGGCCGGTATCTGCGAGACCACCTTCTGCCGCCAATAGCCTCCCACCAACCGGTTCGCTCGCACAGAGAGGGTCTCCTCAGGGTGCTGTCGGCCAGACAGTGTCAGCTGGCGACCCCCAGGGGGAGATCCTTCTCTGTGGCAGCATCCACCCTCTGGAATGACCTACCCCCTGAGATACGCACAATATCAGACCTCCGGACTTTTCGTCAGGCCCTGAAAACACATCTATTCCATCTAGCCGGGCTGGCTTGATCCCATCCTCTCAGTTTTAATTGAATTTGGTTTTAATTGGGTTGTTTTTAATATCTTGGGCCGAAATTATTTAATTGTTTTTTAAATTGTTTTTAAATTTTATATGCAATGTTTTATCTTGGCTGTACACTGCCCTGAGTCCCGCAGGAGAAGGGTGGTATAGAAATAAAAAAAAGAAAGAAAGAAAAAAAGAAAAGAAAAAAAGACATTCATTTAGGATCCAATTATTAAGAGGTAGATTTAAGTCACCAAGAAAGATAAGAGGGTGTGGGCAGGAGGCTGCCCATGTTAGTAGTGATGTTAGTTTGTTCGCATGTACAAGGTTGTAATCAGGAGCTCTGTAACAGAGTATGAAGCGAATTGTGGTGTTTAGGGAAAGGACTTATCTAAATCATAGCAAGAGCCAATGAAAATGAGGAAAATAAAACTGAGCTGATGTGTGAAGGAAGGATTCTAGCATAAGATAAAAAAGAAGGACCTGTCAAAAGACATCATCCATGGATGGAATTTTCATTTTAATGCTCTGTCTTAAACAAATACACCTTGCATTGTTTGACCAGTAGCACAGTGATGTTTAGTGAATACGAATGTGCAAGAGTGTATAGCCTAAGCAATTTTAAACAATAAAGCTAAGAGGTTAGCAGACTTTGTGTGCTATGTTTTTGAGTTTTCCATTCATATCTGTAACATATGATGACTTGAACCTCCTTTGTCCTTAACCACTAAAACACATTAGATGTCTTGTTCAATATGACAATTCAATATGAGAAATCCAGAGCTTACAGGAAATGCTAACCCTGCTTTCCTGTAACTTCCTAGTGCTCCCCACATTATCATGATGATATAACTCTCAGCAGCAAAACTATGAATGATCATACTGCATTTTTCTCTTGCAAAAGAACAACATAACGACATTGGTATATTATGTCTTTGGCAGGTTTAATATTCTATTTTACTGACTATCCCAGTTAAAAATTCTGAAATAAGGTGTCAGACTCCTATAAGATTAGATATAAAACTATCACAATAAATAGAATCAGAAAATTGAAAGAAAATGATAAATAGTTTAGAAACAATAAAAAAGTGTAAATGCCCTTTAAAAATCTCTCTATTATGAGAAGACCACTGAAATCTTAAATCCACAGTTCCTGCAGCCATTCCAGGAGGATCCTATGGTTGATGATACTGAAAATTGCTAAGAGATGTAACTGGATCAGAACACATTCATCAACATTTCAATAATCTTCACTAAAATGGAAGGTTAGAAACTGGATATAGTTATCCAATATTTCTGGATCCTGGTAAAGCCTGTTGAGGAGAGGACAAACCACAACAACCTTCAGAATTGCTGGTAATACTCCTACCTACAACAATCTCCCAGGGAATAGCTCCCCTCCTGTTATATGAAAAAGCCAAGAGGTTCAAGATCCCTATTATAGGTAATAGAGGATATTGTATCCTGGAAGCACCCCAGTTCCTCAGAGGCTACAGGCCAAACATAATTCCACATAGCCACCCAGCAAAATGTTGCCCTAGTCACTGCCCCATGTAGAGCCAAGCCTCAAGAAAAACCTAAGCAATTTCATCAGTAAAATGCTGTGCCAGTGGGGATCAACTTTGAAAAGGAACTTTGGGAAACAGGCTGCTGACACAATAAGAGAAGTTAGATGAGGAGGAATTCTATCCCACAGATCTCGCTAGTGGCATCTCTGAATCATCCTATTGCTAATGGCCTTCAGTGACAACAATGTTTGTTTTAAAAAATCAAGAGTGGCTTCTAGGTGCAAATCAATTGCCCCTCTTTTAAAAATTTACTTAGCTGGTGTTATAAAAGAGTTTATGGTTCTTCTGCTAATCAAAATAAGCTATTTCAAGTTCATTGAACTGATAACCCATTTGGTTTAAGGCAGCTTCCTATGTTCCTACAAGTATATTATGATATGTATCATCAATGTAAACACAAAATAATTAAGAATGGTCAGAGTGAATCTATGATTGTATAGGGAATTGCTTTCTTTCTATCTCTTTTCTGCTAAGTACAGCTCTTTCTCTGTAATAATTTAAGTTATTTTTAGTATTTTTTGCCACCTAGGGGAAAGTACAGGATGGAACATGCCTCTAAAGTAGCAGGCTGAAAGTTGACCTCTCACCTATTGCAGAAGGCTAATAGTTTGTCACATCTGCCCATAATGGGGATCAAAAATCCTCCCTGATCTCTGCTTCAGGAGATAAGAAAGGGAAACAATTAGCAGAGATCAGAGAAACCTAAGGTTATTCACCTTGTGTGTATGTGTGTGTATGATAGGAACAGAAAGATGTGGAGGGGATGAGAATGAGGAAGAATCCTACTTCTCAAATATTTTACTATTTAGGTAAGATTCTTCCACTTGAAGAAGCAGGAAATTGAGAGCTGTTGTGGAATAACAATTCCATTTCCAATGAGTAAAGAAGTTTATTCACCAATGATTGTTGGAGCAGATACAAGCAATGGAATGATTACCTTCTCACAGACATGCATAGCGCAATGTGTTCATCTATCATTGGTTTGATGCATGCTTTTGCCTTATATAGTTATGCTTTATCCCCTAATGATTGTTTATTTATTAATTAATTTTGTATTCCATTGCAATTTTTCAATTTTGGGTGGTGTTTAAAACCCACAAAGAAAAGAAAAGATTAAGACATCCACAGTAAAATTAATACAAAACAAACTCAATGAAAAACTCTGAAGTCTGTTAACTAGTGACTTTCCCAGCCAAGAATGTCCTAACATTTGCATTGATTTATTATTTTGCTTCCCTTGTATCTGACCTATCTATTTAGAGATAATGGAGAAGGATGTTTTATTTCTCCCTAAAATGCCAATATTGAAATAATTGCCATTAGAAGATTTCTCAGTTCAAAGTTTTCCAGCACAATGCATAAGAAATCTCAGAGCAAAATTATAAACTCTAAAGAAAAATCTTGCATGGAAAACACATAGCAAAGGCACATGGGGAGGTGTCAGAAGATTAATTGCCTCCAATTGTTGCATCTACTGCCAGATTCTTGACAGCTGTATTTAGATGAAAATGCAGAAGTTAAAAAAGAAAATGAATGATTTCATGAAACATGTGCATTACAATATATTGATATACCATAATTTGTGGACCATAAGACACACTTTTCCCCTCCCAAAAAATGTCTGTGAGTTTTATAGAGCAAATGTTGCTGAAGCCCTGCCCACCCACCGGCTCCCATTCTTCGGCCTTTGCCTCCCAGCAATTTGCCTCCTTGCAGCAAACAGCAAACAGCCTGGTCAGTTTAAACATAGCCTGATTTAGCATGAGCAGCTGATTGGTGGTTGGATCTGCCTCCCGGAATACCACTGATCAGCTGTTCCAGGCTGCAGAGATGGTTGCTGCCCACCAGTGCCATCGCTGCCCATCACCGCTGACACCTATCGCCACCTCCATTTTTGGCCTCCACACATCCTGTTTTTGGCCTCCGCATACCCCAATTTCAGCCTCCGCTCATCCTTTTTTCAGCCCATTCCAGGTGGTCGGGATAGATGGCAGTGGCTGCGATCCCTGCCGCCTGGAACAGGCTGAAAATGGGACATGCGGAGGCCAAAAATGGGGCACATGGAGGTGGCAATAGGTGGCAGCAGTGATGGGAGACACCAGCACCAATAAGTGGTGGCAATCCCCGTAGCCTGGAACAACTGATCAGTGGTATTCTGGGCGGAAGATCCAACCACCAATCAGCTGCTTGTGCTAAACCAGGTTATGCTGAAGCTGACCAGATTGTTTGCTGTTTGCTGCAAGGAGACAAATTGCTGGAAGGCAGAGGCAAAGGCAGATTTTTTTTCTTGTTTTCCTCCCCAAAAGCTAGGTGTGTCTTATAGTCTGGAGTGTTTCATAGTCTGAAAAATAAGGTATATTTATTCCTATCTGCTGAGCAATATAACATACAACAGAGGGTTTGTTATAGGATTGACTCATTGTACTTATTAGCCATGGACAAGGTTATACTTCATTGGAGTGTTATGATCAAATGAATTACTTGTGGGTATTGAGACAGTGAATTGCCCATCAATAATGGAATTTCCTTCTCTCTATTATCAAGTGTGCACCTATATGTCTGATCATGTATTTTATTTATGAAAATCTATATTTGGAAGTATCTCTGAGTGCTTAATAGCCTGAGAGTATAAACCTATGAGAGTATAAAAGAGTTTATGAAAAATTGGAAAGACTTGAAATATATATTTAAATTATTAACTAAAACTATGCATTTATTTAAATTAACCTATATATCTTAACCAGTATGTTAAGACACATACCCTGAAATTAACTAGTGGGCGAGTGAAAGAAAAAAAATATTTTTTCAAAAAAAAAAAAAAAAAGGAGGAAAGTTATTGGACTATAGATAGATCACTAAGTTCTCCCTGTCTTATCATGAATGTGATGAAGATGGAAGGAAATGGATGCCTTATCAGGAGTTGAAAAAAAGAAATCTACAAATAGGCTTGTTCTGTCGATTATTGCAAGAAGAATCACACAACATTGAGACAAGAAAGAAGTTAAAGAAAGTGGCTCATGCCGCTTTAAGCACAAATTTATATATTCTATCTCTCTATGTCGATCTCCATATCTCTATCTCTATCATCTCTATCTCTATCTCTATCTCTATCTATCTCTATCATATCTATCTATCTATCTATCTATCTATCTATCTATCTATCTATCTATCTATCTATCTATCGTCTGTCTATCTATCTATCATCATCCATCCATCCATCCAGCTATCTATCTACCTATCTATATGTCATCCCTGAAGCTGACCTGACCAAGGCCATTTTGTCACTTCAGTGTTGCCACACTGGAGTTGAGGGATAGGTAAGGGGGAATAAAGATAGCTGGGGTTTTGTAACCAAAACAAAATACTTTCTCTTCAGAACCAAGGACATTCTCACACCTGGTCAGAGAGAGGAGGAGTGATATTACCCACTAACCAGATGGCTTCTCGATTGGAGAAGCCATTTGACTAATTGTTTGGGGAAAGGGAAAAACTTTTACTTTTAATTAGGTGAAAACCGTGGAAACCTTCAGAGTCGGTTTTCACCAGATCTGTGCCAATATGATATATCCAATAAAGCTATTCTTTAAGGAATCTACCTGCCTTGGAGTTTTGCTTGCTATGGGTGTATTATTCGGAACCCTGACACTATATCTCTATTTCATTCAAAAAACATAAAATGACTTCCTGAAATTGTTTCCAGAATTCATTTTGGCAAGGAAAGGTTCACAATATGGCCCAGCATTAGTGGAGAACATCATATAAAGTAGATGCCAGTCTTCATGTCATATAAAGAATACACCTGCTCTGTTTTTGGTATTTGGCCATCTGTCTTTTAGATGTTTTAGGACTGTAGATCATTCCATATTACTAAATCTCCATGCATTACCTTCCCTTCTGCTGCATTGACTAGAAATGAAAGTGATTTTCTTTTTTTTATCAAGCTTTTTAAAAATTATAGTGCAGCAATCCAAGTCATATATTACAAATAAGTTGAGCTATGACTGCGTCTGCATTCAATCTTATCAAAACCCTTTATTTGATAAAAAAATAATGTCATTAGGAAGCAGGTGCAGACTTGAGATGGATTTTATCTCTTTTATAGCTTTCAAATTTCCAGCATAGACAGTGACTATTGGAGTCAGATATGCCAGGAACTGAGCAGAGACTCCATTCTAAAGAAGCAAGAAAGACAGCTGACATTTAAAAAGAGGCTTGCATTAAATTTTATTTAGAAGGATAAAGAAAAGCTGGCAGTCAAATTGATTTAATGAGACATTGCTCTACATAGCAACAGGAATTTGAATTAATAGAAACCCTGGAAAAACAAATGTACTTATTACATTTATGTCTTACCATAAGAAATCTCCTTTCCTATTTGCTTTTACAACAAGATTTCTCCATAGATATTAAGATAATAAAGATGGTGTAGCATAGTTCAAATCAAGGTGTTGGTTGTCACCAACCATGGCTTGGAACAAGGTTATCTCTCTTGAGGGTGACATCCATCTGACCCACCAGAATGGGGAGGCAAGGAATGATGCAGGTCCCATTCCCTAAGAATGGGACCCAGAAGGGTCTCCTCCATGGTGGTTCCCTCCCTTTAGAACATCATACCTGCAAAAATTAGAGTGGTCCCCACTTTGACACTCTTTCATAAGGCCCTGAAGACTTGGTTTTGCCAGCAGGCTGTGGAACCCAAAGTGTGACGGAGCCCATCAAATGGCTTATCATCCATGTGTTGTCACTATGGGTGGATGGGTGGGGGGAGGTTATTGTTTTTTATTTTTTATCTTTTGTATATACTGTGTTTTTATTGTTTGTAAGCTGCCTAGAGTCACTGTGAGTGAGTAGGTGGCTATATAAATTTTCTAAATAAATAAATAGTTACACCAGGACAAAGTATCTCTTTTTTTAAATTAAAGTTTTATTACACACATATTAAAACATTGGACATGGTGTAACCGTGAACATCCTTCTTCTATCTATATTACTTATGCATTTGTTTTATCCATCATCATTCTATTGTAGTTACATACATAACTTTAATTCTCCATTTTATGAATTCTAGTCAGTTCTTGTTTTTCGACCCTCTTTTCTGTTCCAACCATTGATACAATTTGTTCCATATCTCGTGGTATTCTGACTCACCTCAGAATAGTATCAAGACAAAGTATCTCTTGTTTCTCAGATGAAGAGTGGCACAGACCTAATTGTGTGGGGCTCATTAGTAAGTTAGTTCAGTGATGGCCTTGAATTTCATGCTTGTCCATCAAAGTTTGGAACATAGATCAAAATTTAGAGACAAAGCCTGTGCAAAGTCAACAGTTTAATCCCTGGCTTTTTCAATTAAAAGTTCTTTCTTAAAATCTTCTGCCAAAGAATATAAGACCCATACTATAAATTATTTTAATTACATAAGTAACAATTCAACAACTATACTGTACAACAAACATTTATAATAATATTAATCATCACTGAAGTTCATAAGGAAGGAGGTTTCAACTAGCTCATTCCCCTCACATCCATCAAAAATTAGCCTTGAGGGGAACATAATCAATTGATGCTGATTTTTCCCCCCCTGCACAACTGATTGCAGTGTGAATGATCAATGAGAAGTCTCTTTTTCAGGATCCTTAAATATGTAGACTGTAGTAGTTGAGGCCACTAGGTATTATCTGAGTTCATAAATTGCTATAATTAAGAATGATATATTCCTATAGTACATATTCCAATTTTAGGTTAAGCAATTGAACAATTTTAGATAAGTTGTCTTTCTTAGCCTCAGTACTTCTCTCTTAAGAATTATAACAACTTTCAACATATAGTAAAATTTACTGAATGTAGGTAAGCAGACATTATTTGTGAACAACAAAATCTAATGAACTGTTGGTGCTAATATTAAGTAGTAGTAACAATAAGAAATATACTGGATGTTTATTTTTTTTAATTTTCCATATTGATGAATGCACATTAAAAACTTTCCTATGACTTAGCCTTATACCAAGACTGAATTTTGTTCCATTTTAAAACACAGTTGACCATTTGTGACCTCTCTCTTTTGAGTCCCCATTAAATATAGTGAACTGGGTTTGATTTTGTCTTTTTGCTTAGCCTGGGATGTGGTCAGATCCATGTGTCAGACCACTAAGGTCTAGACTCATCTGATCTTTAAGAAAAAGAAAGGGGAATATGTAGGATAGGGCTTTTCTATATTTTTTTTAGAAGGACAACCTGTAGGCCTAGATTTTCAATGTCTTCATGCTGAGTTTTAGCAATTCTTGTAAAACATACAAATGTGGTAACTTATATCAATTTGTCCTACTTCACTGGGTTGAAGGGCAGTTGTTCCCAGAGATATCACAACACCGGTGGCAGTCAGTTTTTACATGATCAGATATCCATGAAATATAATTGGTGAATTTCTAAGATGATATTGTATCTGGTGGCCTATTTTATGGTGACTTGCCAAAGATGTTGCTTTAAGATCTGAGAATTTAGAGTTTTAAAGTTGCCATCTAAGTTCTCTTCCTACTGTCACTGAAGGATAAATATTGAGTAAGTCCAAAGCTACAAAGGGTGCATTTTAATCCTAGGAGTGCACAGTTCAAATGAAATGCCCAAGGCTGTAGCTTCATGTCACCTTGAGTAATATAGATGAAAGTCCTGGCCTATCAGCTTTGGCCTCTCAAAGGTTAGCTGAGTCATAATGAAAATGAAGGGTATGTTTGCTATTGCAAAGGGAAAAAAAAACTGTTTATGATGGCCCCAGGGGTATTACCTAGCATTATGAGAAGAAAATGAATAAAGGAAAATGAAGGCTGCATATCAGGAAACAATTTCTCCAAGTGAGCATTAAAAGGCTGCCAAATAGCTTCCCAAGAGACAACATAGAGATAATTTAAAACTCATTTAAGTTGTTTAGAATAGGGTTGGACATGATGACCTAATGGTATACATTATCAAGACCCATAGTTCCATAAAATACCATTACTTAATCTTTCAAAATGGTAACAAGACTCTATTTACTTAGAAACTTAAGAAATCAATATACAGGATCTACTTTCATCACTGAACTAGAACAATTAAAGTAGACCAGTATATCAGTGTAACAACTCTAGGGATAAAGAATTGCATGTTGCCCTTGATTTATCTATCTATCTATCTATCTATCTATCTATCTATCTATCTATCTATCTATCTATCTATTTATCTATCTATCTATATCATGGACAACATGCAATTACATTTTTTTTAATGAAAGAAACATAAAACAAAGGCAGGTGGAGGAGATGGGAACTACAGTTTTGATTTTCAAATATTGATAAGGAATACCTACATGAAATTATAAATCTTAATGCAACAGACAGCTATATGATAGGCTTTCTGATCACACAATGGACACAAACAGTTTCTTTCCAGATTTTTGTAGTAACTGCAGGGAGTCAAGTGTATATCTTCATCTGTCTGCACTTGTTTGTACCATTTTCAGAATTCTAAAGGGGATTAGCTGAAAATGAGTTCTTCCTGTTGGTAACACTTATCCTGTGTTATGAAGCTATCTTCCTGTGTCTTTTCCTGCTTGGTATGCTGAAGTGAGAAAACAGATGATATAATGACAGTTCAACAAAATGCAAACTTGTTGTAAAAGGAGAAACCTAAAAGTTCAAGAGTGGAGATTCCTCCCCCCCCCCCACAGTGCTAAGAAAAACCCTTCAGGTAAGGTGTTGGAGTATTACACTGGGATATAGAAAATTAGGCGGAGGGATTCAAGTAATTTAACAACCGGTTCTCTGCCCTAATGATTTCTTCCAACAACCAGTTTTCCAAACTGCTCAGAAAGTTAACAACCGGTTCTCCTGAAGTGGTGTGAAGTGGCTGAATCCCACCACTGCACAGATCCTGTTCAGTAGTAAATGTTACCCTGGGGTTGATGATTATTTTGAGGGGTCTGTACATTTAGTAATAATTAAACAAAATTCGATGAAATTTCCCTTGGTAGAATCCTATGAATTCTCTTAATTCTCAAATGCTCTTCAATCTACCTATACTTTCCCCATGCTCCATGAATAACTGTTTCTGATAGCTAAGCACTCTTTTTGAATACCTACTAGACACAAGAAGAGTTTTTTCCTCAATGTCATCACTCTGCTAAATAAATAATTCCCTCTGTCAAACTATTTACTAAGTCTGCACTACTATTAATCTTCTCATCTTCTCATCGTTCCCATCACTCATCTCCTCTCACTTATGACTGTATGACTGTAACCTTGTTGCTGATATCCTTACAATTTATATTGATGTTGTTTCCTGATTTCTTATTTGTAACCTATGACTATCATTAAGTGTTGTACCTTATGATTGTTGATGAACGTATCTTTTATTTTATATACAATGAGAGCATATGCACCAAGACAAATTCCTTGTGTGTCCAATCACATTTGTCCAATAAAAATTCTATTCTACCCTGTAAACCTCTCCTGGTTCTTCTGTCTGTCATTTCTGTCATTTTGTTACTTACATCCTATATTTACATAGTGGACTGGCACGGAATAACAGAATAAGAGAATGACAGAGTTGAAAAGGATCTTGGCGATCTTCTAGTTCTGCTGAAGCAGGAGACCCTACATCATTTCTGTCAAGTGGTTGTCTAGTTTCTGAAAAGCTTCCATTGTTGGAGCCTCCACAACTTTTGAAGTTGTGAGGTGAGGTTCGATCAATGGCTTATCTTACCACATCCTCATATAAATTTCTAAAGGCATAAAAGTAGCACCATGAATCTTTATCCTGTTTTCAGAACAAATAGATTTATTACTGATTGATACAACATAGTCTGAAACATAAAGGTAAAGGTTCCCCTCACATATATGTGCTAGTTATTCCTGACTCTAGGGGGTGGTGCTCATCTCTGTTTCAAAGCCGAAGAGCCAGCGCTGTCCGAAGACATCTCCGTGGTCATGTGGCCACCATGACTAAGCACCAAAGGTGCATCAAACACTGTTAACCTTCCCACCAAAGGTGGTCCCTATTTTTCTATTTGCATTTTTTATGTGCTTTCAAAAACTGCTAGGTTGGCAGAAGCTGGGACAAGTAATGGGAGCTCACCCATTACGCGACACTAGGGATTCAAACCGCTGAACTGCCAACTTTTTGATCGACAAGCTCAGTGTTTTAGCCACTGAACCACCGCGTCCCTATCCCCATACCATCCCTGTCTGAAGCATACCTGTTGCTTATTAGGACCTTCTTGTACAAGAAGGTGAAATAATTCTTATAGTGGAAGAATGATAAAATATGTGTATCTCCATGTGAATAGCTGCATGTTGTTGCCATCAGTTGGGCTGTGCAATCCATCAAATGCTGTTTTAGAAATAACTTGATTTTTAAGAAAGCTGTATTTTCAAAGGCTCAGATTAGATATATTTGTATACAAAAGTTCTTATAATAGCTTACCTTCTCTGCACTGTATTAGAAATTTTCCTAGGGTGGCTGGAGTTTATATAAGCAGGGATTAGAATATTTTCATTTTCTCTTTTCAGTGGGAAAATATAGTATCTAAACTGGTGCATTCATAATTATAAGTTGATTCTATATGTAGCATAGTTCTTCTCTAGTTTGAAAAAGGAACACTTTCAAAAATAAATAGCTTCAAACAAAGAAAAATAAACTGAAACCACTTTTATCAAAATATATGAACTCAATTTCTAGTATCAGAAGACCAACATGATTGGTGTTATGTGAACCAGAATATTAAGGACACCCTTTGAAGTTGATCCAGGAACATGAACTGATGCAAATATGTCAGTGACAAGTTAATTGGGACCAATTCCTTTCTGGGCCCAATTCAAAATATCTGACTGAAAATCACTGCTTCCTTCTGCCTTAAGGCAACTTTTCCGGATGTGTTGAATTACAATACATCCTCCTTCATTTATCAACTGGAGAACCTGTGGCTCCTAGAAGGCCTCCCAGGAAGAACATAGGCCATGGGGAGGTCAATCTGACTTCTTCCATATGATAGAGGGGAACAGTTCAATGGAGCTTGCTGTGTTCTTTTCCCAAAAGGTACAGCCACTGTTTCTGACAGTTGCCTCAGAATTACAAAGCTGAAATATTAGAATTTGGCTTCATCCAAGGCCAAAGGACCCCTTTAGCAAGGATAACAACAAGGGAAGGTCAGCCCAGAATCTCTCACAGCTTGGCTCAGACTCCCTCATTACTTTTTTCTGTATGTCTTGAATTTGTAATTTATAAATATGGATAACATATTTATAGGGTCCATGGTGCTCCCTGAGCTTGGGGGTTTTCTTGCAGACATTTGATTACCAAAGTAGCTAACATCACCAGTGTTAGTAGGGAGTGGGGTTTGCTCTAATTTTATATATTTGTTTTATGTACTTTATCTCTGCTTATCTGAGTGTTGCGTGCTGGTGAGGAGGTGTTTTGGTCCTTTTATTTATTATTTATTGGTTTTTTTTACCCCTTTTCCTTTTGTTTCCCAGATATTAGAGATTAATATCAAAATATATTCTGGACATAGCCTATAAATGATGTTTAAGTAGGGTCCATGGTATTGCCTAGGATGCTACACATCCTCTTCATGACCTTCTGAGAGGAGGCTTCATGGTATCTGAAGCAGAATATCTCGATTCAGTTTTGTTCCATATAGTATCAATCTTGTGAACCCTCATATATATATGAGGGACATGGTGGTTCAGTGGGTAAGACGCTGAGCATGTTGATCAAAATGTCAGCAGTTCAGTGGTTCGAATCCCTAGTGCCGCGTAATGAGGTGAGCTCCCATTACTTGCCCCAGCTTCTGTCAACCTAGCAGTTCGAAAGCACGTAAAAAATGCAAGTAAAAAAATAGGGACCACCTTTGGTGGGAAGGTAACAGCGTTCTGTGCGCCTTCGGCATTTAGTCATGCTGGCCACATGACCATGGAGACATCTTCGGACAGCGCTGGCTCTTCAGCTTTGAAACGGAGATGAGCACCACCCCCTAGAGTTGGGAACAACTAGCACTTATGTGCGAGGAGAACCTTTACCTATATGTATGTGTGTGTATGGGTAGATATATACTTTCTTTTGAGAGCAGGCAACATAATTTCTTTTTAAAAGTGTACTTCTTCTTTTTGCAATGTGCTCACAGTAAAAAATGACAATAAAGTTTATGTTATCTTGCCTTGCCTTGCCTTATCAACAACCAAGAAGCAAATAATACCCCAACAATTAGACCAATAAGCAAGCTAAGAGAAAGCAACAGCCAAAACAAAGAAGCATGAGGACCACTCCCACTAACACTGACAGGCAAACCACTAGAATATAAACTGAGAGCAAACCCCACTCCTTACTGATGATGTTACCTAGTTTGGCAATGGAAGTCTGCAAGAAAACAAACAACCTTAGAGAGCATCAAGGATCTCACAGTTCAATCCTGAGCTACATTTCATATTCCCTTTGTTATTAGATTTTATCTAGTTCCCTCTCTCCCACTCTCTCTTCCTCCTCCTCCTTGCATTTTTGTTGTTGTTGTTGTTGTTCTTCAAGCTCAATTAGCTTATTGACATTTTCTCAGAGCTGAGAGCTTCAGAGCAGTGTAAATGCACTGAATGAATGATTATGTATGTATGGCCTTTTCTGTTGCAACAGTGTGATCAGTAATATGTCTGTTATTTTTTGTCCAAAAAGGGAAAGGGAAAGAGAAAGGAAAGGGCGGGAAGGAAGGAAAAAAGAAACAAAGAAATTCTATGCAATGTGCTTTTTAAGTTTTTTTTTATTTGCACTTGTCTGTTTCTTTTGTGATTAATGCATGATAGTCCCTCTACACATAAAGAAAAGTTTCTTCTGTAAGCTTCTGAGATTCAACAAACATCACATAAGAATTATGTGTGTTATTTGTTACAAAATCTTTTCAAGTTATAACCAAGTGTTTCCCTTCAACAATGTATTGAGTGAAGCATCTCTTGGAAGCCACTTTACAAAGATAAGTTGTCCCCACTTTGAAAAAAATGAAATGAATCTGCATTACACAGCATTGTGATACCCTGACAGCCTCTTCTGGCACTTCTAGTAGCTAGAAAAGATTTCTATATAATATATGTTGAAATCCCTTCCCGCAACACTTATGACAGAACTGAAAATAAGAGTGTAAAAAGTGCCTCAAAGAAGCAAATAGTATTATGCCTCAACAATGAAAGCTACTGTACATCATCCTTGTACACCAAATTGTTTCTTTGTAGTATAGAACGGAGGAGGAATCATTAGGAGTCCTATTTTATACCTGCTTTGTATATAAAAGGATTAAAACTAGAATACCCAAATACCACTGGTAGCTTGGACTATACCAAGTAGTCCATGCTAATTATAATATAATTTTCAGGTGCTCTTTTGTATATTTGGCAGTTATATATACATCATGAATTGTTCCCTGATTTCTTTCCTTGTTTTTTTCTTTGCCTTTTGTCACATTTTACCAGTTAACTGTTTTAAATCTGTGATGATGTTTAATAAATAAACAAACCTCAAACTATATTTTTTTTTCACTAGCTGTTATTTGTGTGCGCTGTATCTGGAGAAAGGGATGGACTGGGAATATGCTGAGTGCAAACTTAAATGGAAATTAAGTGCCCCCTTTTATGCATATTGCACATAAAAAATAGATGGGGCTTTAATTGTGCTGTTTTGGCCCTCATCTTGAATTTTCAACCACATGCTACAGACATCCCTGTAAATTCCAAATTCAGGATTCATTCTAGTGCTTCAACAGAATGGAATAAAACAATTCCAATTTGGCCTTCTCTTGACTAAGGCCAGTTAGAATCTCGTAATCTTGTTTTGCCCTTTCAGAGTTTCAATGGTTTTTCAATTTCCAACGGATTTTTCAGGAACTTCTGTCAGGTCTATATCAGGTTCAAACAATATTCTTCTTTCAGCACTGGGAAAACTGGCCAGCTTTTTACCAAATAGAAAAAGCCTTCTATTCCCATAATGGTTCACCAGAGGCTTATGGAAAATGTGCAAATAAAGATAGACAATAACAATCTTCCACTTTTCAAATTGATCCACCTTTCAAATCATTTTAATAGTTTTACTTTCTTCTTTCTTGCCCTACATTTTTTCATTCCTGCAAAAATCAAGAATAGGGAGGGTTGACATGACTAAGACTAGAAACAACCTAAAACTTTAGCATATCTAATAGCTTTATGTGAATGTATGTGTTTCATTTTCATCTATCACAAACCTCAATTCACTTTCCTAGTCAGTCATCAACTCAGACCTCATCAATATAACTGCAGTCACAATACTCCCAACCCAATATTTGACAACAAGAAGCATTATTGTAAAAAAATGTTATTTCTATATGCATAGTATATGCATCAAATCTGGTAATATTTTGAAGTTTACTCTGAATCTGTCATTTAATTTGAAAGTAAAGATGAAGACCTCACAGAGTAACAGAAATAGAATAACAGAGTTGGAAGGGATCTTGGAGGTCTTCTAGTCCAACCCCCTGCCCAGGCAGGAAACCCTACACCACTTCAGGCAAGTGGTTATCCAACATCTTCTTAAAAATCTCCAGGGTTGGAGCATTCACAATTTCTGGAAGCAAGTTGTTCCACTGATCAATTGTTCTAACTGTCAGGAAATTTCTCCTTAATTCTAAGTTGCTTCTCTCCTTGATTAGTTTCCACCCATTGCTTCTTGTTCTACCCTCAGGTGCTTTGAAGAATAGTTTGACTCCCTCTCCTTTGTGGCAACCCCTGAGATATTGGAACTATCATGTTTCCCTTAGTCCTTCTTTTTATTAAACTAGACATACCCATTTCCTGCAACCGTTCTTCATATGTTTTAGCCTCCAGTCCCCTAATCATTTTTAGAGTCTCCATAGAGTCTCCATATCTTTTTTACATCGTGGCGACCAAAACTGAATGCAATATTCCAAGTGTGGCCTTACCAAGGCATTTTAAAGTGGTATTAACACTTCAAGTGATCTTGATTCTATTCCTCTGTTTATGTGATTAGAAATAGAACAATGAATCGAAGTATTGGGAATGAAATGCCAAAGAACAATGCTGTGGGTTTCTTCTGTGAGGTTGGATAAATTTTGTCCTCCCACTGTCCACATAACATTTTGCATTGCCAAGTATTTCATTTCACTGCCTGTGGTTAATGCATTTTAAGTATCCAATTTTTCCCAGTAGTTTAGAAAATATTTTCTGCAGTTGACAGAATAACCAACAAAAGAAAATCAACATCGCACATTCACACACAAAATTATCAAATCAATGGCAGGAAGCATTCAGGGACCTCAAACTGTTTTCTTGAATCAAATTTAAGTTCCTAAAGGGCCTAATTAGAAAGGCAATAAATCGTTAAGATTCTTCATTTGTGAAATTCTACTTATGGCGAAAGCCTTGTTTGTTTCTACCTGAGTTAGTCTGTCTAGAATGAGGGCACTGAAGTCTCAAGGTGGAAATTCGTATGCACCATTTGCTCAGCATGTCACAAAACAGACTGTGAATCCCACAAGCAATGGTACCCTCCTCTTTCTTCCTCTTTCCCTTTAGGGAAGGCAAGCATCTTGGACAGTAGCCCTATGGAAAATGTATGCTGAACAGAATCAGCAAAATAAAACTAATAAAGAATTACAGAAAGATGCAATCATTTGGGGGGGGGAACACTTTTTTGAGAAAGGAGGGGAGACAATTTGCTCAAAGATAATCACCTTGATTTGCTCTTCTCTTTGAAGTTTAGAAATGGGATGGGCCTTGGGGGATTGGTTCAGACTTGCATATAAATTCAGGGAAGTTGCAAGCCCTCACCAACTGTGAGGAGGGAGAGGCAGGCGGATCACTCCAGGGGCACCGAAATAGGTTTTCTTGAGGCCAGCAAGTTTTAAATTGATTTCTTTAGGGTCCCTGGTAAGCACAACTCAGTCTGGTCTGAATTCCCCAAACTGTATTGTTAAATCATTCTAAAGGCTGAAATGGCTTGCACTAAAATGCCCAGATGAATTCAGTTCAGACCTTCTCAGCAAATGTATAGATATATTTTTACCCTCCTCCCCAAGTGGATCCCTTTACACATACAGATATTGAATTACATTTGCAGTTTCAGTCCTTTTCACTGTTCCTTCTGTTTTGAAACAATCAGGGGAAAATGGTATTACCAGAAAGCCTGTCTTCACTATTCACATCTAACAGCTGGCAAAGGCTTAGGGTAAGATTAGGCCATGTGTGAATTACTGAAGTTTCTTCTTTGTATGTCTCAGATTCATGATCAATCTGACCATTTTGTGTAATATCATAATAGCATCCTACTACTACCTGAGGAGTTTGATTTCACATACATTTTGGGGGAGGGCATGTCTAACCTTTGATCACAATTATTAAAAGAATTAGTGTTTCTATCCATTTTGTGGCAGGAAACATGAAAAACACTGAAATTTCTGAAGGAAGGAAGGAAGGAAGGAAGGAAGGAAGGAAGGAAGGAAGGAAGGAAGGAAGGAAGGAAGGAAGGAAGGAAGGAATCCAAACACTTCAACAAGAGAATAATCATGGAAGCCACCAAAATAGAGAAACACCCCCATAACATGAATAAATGCGATGATACCTCCTGCCTACTGGACATCTGGAAACTAGCCCTAGTCAACAGAAGAGTCCCAGCCATGAAGATTAACACCAGACCCAAGATAACACATGATACCACCACCAATCATCCTCACCAGATTCAAACCCAAACCCATCCCATAGACGAAATACAACCACCATCCAGAAGCCAGACCACGGTGGCATCACCAGCTGCTGCACCCCCCTCTGATCCCCACACAAAGCAAACTGACACATACCATGAACACATGGCAAGACCTCAAACTTGGAGCCAAACCAAAGCCCAGGATGTGGCATCACAACCATCTGCTCAGGACATTACATCAAAAAACTCAGGATATCCCAACACTAGAACTCAGGATGCTAACACACAGCCCATTACCCAGGTTGTTAAAACACAAAAGACTAATGGGCACACATCAAGGACCTCACCCACACAGGATGTTACGAAACAGCCGACTAATTTGCAAACATCAACTCCATCAACTAATTAAGATGTAACAACACAGGCAACCAACCCATTCACAGCAACAAAGCCAGCACCCCACACCTCCCCACCAGTATTTATAGAGAGACGGCAACTCCGATCACACAGGCATGAAGCCGAAGGCACCAGGTTTTCGCAGGTGTTTGTATGTAGGTCTTTGGTTATTCAGGTTTTCTCCCGTGTAAAATTGGAAGTGTCTTGGTGACGTTTCGACGAAGTCTCATTCGTCATCTTCAGGCTGGTGTTTTCAGCTTCGTGCTTCTAGGAGCAATGTATGATCACAGCTGTTTCTTCCTTTTAAGTCCTAGAAGCACAAAGCTGAAAACACCAGCCTGAAGATGACAAATGAGACTTCGTCGAAACGTCGCCAAGACACTTCCAATTTTACGTGGGAGAAAACCAAAATAACCAAAGACCTACACACACACACACACACACACACACACACACAAATTAATAAATATTAATTGATTCTCCCCAACTGAAAAATCCTCTAAATGTGTTGAGACCACAGTATAGACAGCAAAGCCACAGTTTAAATGATGGGCAAAATTTTAGACTGTTTTATGAAGTATTTATTAAGTGATTCATCATCTAGGAAGAGGCATTTCATTCCAAAAGTTACCATTCATGCACTTTTCATTGTCAACTGTTATGTGGATTGGAAAACAAGGTTTTCTTCTTAGTGTAGTTGTATCAGATGACAATCAGTTAGCTAATAGACACAATTTAATTTAAAGTGCACTCTGAAAACAACAAAAGGTATTAGCAAGCAACTCTAGCAATGTACGTTTTGCATTCTTCCAGCTATTAAAGAATACGTAAATGGCATAAATCTAAATTTAAAGGTCAAAGCTTGAAGAGCAGGTCTTCAAGAGCAGAGGATACATTTTTTTTCCCATCCAATAATCATTTTTTCCATCCAAACAACCCAAAAGTGTACAGTCTGAAGAAACCAATTTCTTTTTGGCATGCAAGGTGTGCAGATTTCCTCTGAATACCCTCTTTATGCATGTCAAAGTTATATTGCAGTGAATCCAATATGATAAGGCATATTAGTTAATCCTGAAATGCATACTTGGAAGGCAGTTTATATGAAATCCATAAGAGATTTAGTACACATTGTACTTTTCATCCTGAAAAGCAATATTATATGAGATGTTTATTGATTAACAATGTCCAAACATGCTAAAATCAGCTCCAAAGGCTCTGAAAAGGAGAAAGAGACACTATCAGCCAGATTTCATTCGCATTTAAAAAATCTCTCACATATTTTTTTTTTTATTTTATTTTTATTTTATTTTTTTTTTATTAAATTTATATACCGCCCTACTCCCGAAGGACTCAGGGCGGTGAACAGCCATAAAAATAAAACATGGAAATACAAAATTTAAAATAGAGATAAAACAAATTAAATAAATTTGGCTGAACCATATTTAAAACCCCAATAATTTAAAACCAAATTTAAAATTCCCATTTAAAAGCGGAGAAGTTTAGGTCAGGCCGGCTTGCTGGAATAGGAACGTCTTAAGCGTGCGACGGAAGGTACGCAGATCCGGAATCCTCCGTATCTCGGGGGGGAGCTCGTTCCAGATAGTAGGTGCCCCCACAGAGAAGGCTCTCCCCCTGGGGGCCGCCAGTCGACATTGTTTGGCCGACGGCACCCGGAGGAGCCCCTCTCTATGGGAGCGTACTGGTCGGTGGGAGGCTATTGGTGGTAGCAGGCGGTCCCGTAGATAACCAGGTCCTAAGCCATGGAGCGCTCTAAAGGTGATAACCAAAACCTTGAAGCGCACTCGGAAGACCACCGGGAGCCAGTGCAGCTCGCGCAGGAGGGGCGTTACATGGGAGCGCCACGTCGCTCCCATCACCACCCGCGCAGCTGCACTCTGCGCCAGTTGGAGCCTCCGAGTGCTCCTCAAGGGGAGCCCCATGTAGAGAGCGTTACAGTAGTCCAGACGGGAGGTGACGAGGGCATGAGTGACCGTGCGTAACGAGTCCCGATCCAGAAAGGGACGCAACTGGCGGATCAGGCGAACCTGATGAAAAATCCTCCCGGTCACGGCCGTCAAATGCTCTTCTAAAGACAGCCGTGAATCCAGGAGGACACCCAAGTTGCGAGCCCTCTCCGTGGGGGCCAATGCTTCGCCCCCAATAGTCAGCGATGGCACCAGCTGACTATATCGGGACGTCGGAAACCACAGCCACTCGGTCTTGGATGGGTTGAGTCTGAGCCTGTTTCTCCCCATCCAGATCCGTACGGCCTCCAGGCACCGGGACATTACTTCAAGGGCATCGTTGGGGTGGTCTGGGGTGGAGATGTACAGCTGGGTGTCGTCAGCGTACTGATGGTACTCCACCCCGAAACCACGGATGATCTCGCCCAGCGGCTTCACATAAATGTTGAACAAAAGGGGCGAGAGGACTGATCCTTGTGGCACCCCACATATAAGGGGCCTCGGGGTCGACCACTGCCCCCCTGTCAACACAGACTGCGACCGGTCAGAGAGAAAGGAGGAGAACCACCGCAGTACGGTGCCTCCCACCCCCAACCCTTCCAACCGGTGCAGCATGATACCATGGTCGATGGTATCAAAAGCCGCTGAGAGATCTAATAGGACCAGGACAGAGGAACAACCTCTGTCCCGAGCCCTCCAGAGATCATCCACCAACGCGACCAATGCCGTTTCCGTGCTGTACCCAGGCCTGAAGCCCGACTGGAACGGATCTAGATACGTCGTTTCATCCAGGTACCGGGGAAACTGTCGTGCCACCACACTCTCGACAACCTTCGCAACAAAGCGAAGGTTGGAGACTGGACGATAATTAGCCAATATTGCCGGATCCAGGGAAGGCTTCTTGAGGAGAGGTCTCACCACCGCCTCTTTCAAGGCGGCGGGAAAGACACCCTCACTCAATGAAGCATTTATAATCCCCTGGAGCCAGCCTCGCGTCACCTCCCGGGAAGCCAGCACTAACCAGGAGGGGCACGGGTCCAACAAACATGTGGTCGCATTCAGTCTACCCAGAATCCTGTCCACGTCCTCAGGGGTCACAGAGTCAAACTCATCCCAGATAACATTCTCAGGACCTGCCTCCGTCACCCCCACTGGATCTACCCAGTCGGAGTCCAGATCTTCCCGAATCTGAGTGATTTTGTCATACAGATACTGAACAAAGTCCTCGGCTCTTCCCTCCAAGGGGTCCTCCCTCGCTTCCTGGTGGAGCAGGGAGCGGGTCACCCTAAACAGGGCGGCCGGGCGGTTATCTGATGACGCAATAAGAGCAGCAAGATGAGTACGTTTTGCTGCTTTTATCGCCACTAGGTAATTCTTAATATGAGATCTTACCAGTGTCCGGTCAGATTCAGTGCGACTGGCCCTCCAACTACTCTCTAGGCGTCTTTTCCGGCGCTTCATCTCCCTCAGCTCCTCGGTAAACCAAGGAGCCAGGTGAGATCGGCGCCGGGTCAGAGGCCGCAAAGGCACGACTCGATCCAGAGCTCCAGCGGCCGCCCTATCCCAGGCGGCCACTAAGTCTCCAGTCGAGGCGTGAGCCAGGACCTCAGGCATTGGCCCAAGCTCCGTCTGGAACCTATCAGGTTCCATCAGGCGCCTGGGGCGGTACCATCTTATCGGTTCCGCCTCCCTGCGGCGGGGAGCAGCGGTTCGAAGATCAAGGCGAAGGAGAGAGTGATCCGACCATGACAAGGGCTCGATGGCTATGTCCCCTATCTCGAGATCACTCAGCCACTGTCCAGAGACAAAAATCAAGTCCAGTGTGTTTCCCCCCATGTGCGTAGGGCCATGAATTAGCTGGGTCAGATCCATAGCTGTCATGGAAGCCATGAACTCCCGAGCCACCTCAGACGTCTCACCCACGGACGGCAGGTTGAAATCCCCCATGACCATAAGTCTGGGGGTATCAACCGCCACCGCGGCGATAACGTTGAGTAGCTCGGGCAGGGCTGCTGCCACGTGGCAGGGAGCCAGGTACGTGATCAGCAAACCCATCTGAACCCCGTGACCCCACTTCACAAGGAGGGTCTCACAACCGGCCGTCTGAGGAACAGTGGCCTCCCTCGGCCTAAAACCTTCTCTAATAATAACCGCTACTCCCCCGCCCCTCCCCTGAGACCTCGGTTGATGGAATGCGTGGAAGCCTGGTGGGCACATTTCTACCAGAGGGACCCCTCCCTCCAGGCCCAACCAGGTCTCCGTAAGCCCTGCCAGGTCCACTCCCCCCTCCAGAACAAGATCACAAATGAGGGGGGCTTTATTTACTGCGGACCTGGCATTGCACAACATCAGCCGAAGGCCCGGGCCCTGAGGGTCTGTGCAACCTGGAGAACGAGTGGAGCCTTGGGGGCCGGAGCACGCTACCGCATGGAGACAGCGGGTGCGCGCTCCCTTAACATGATATGGCCCCCTGCTCCCGCCATATCTACCCCTCCCCCTCACAGTACCGATGGTAAAAACACAATCTGGACAAGCTCGACCCCCCCCATTTCCTCCGGAACTCCCACCCCCCCCGCCGCATATAGTGGCCAGGCCTGACCTTCCCCTTGGTGGATATACCCTAACATGCACGCATACACACGCTCATACATACACATACACAGTCAGATTTTTTTCTTCCCTTCAGTTAAAAGTGAGTGTACCCATACCTGTTCTTATTATAGCCAATCTGATTTTTATTTTGAGGAAAATGCTAGAGAGATAAACCACTTATTTATTTTGTTGGTTGGATGAATGATTGATTGACGAACAAATAAAAGGCCTTGGAAAGTTTATTTCACTAAAGTTGGAATATGCAGGCATGTCACTCATATGGCAATCTTAAAAAATAATAGTTCTGCTGTGTAGGCATAAAGAAGCTATGAATTGGAAAGAATTTTATTAAAGTTCATAGGAGTGCCAATATCATGAAATCTCCTTCCCACTTGTACTTTTATTACTCTCTGAAATTTCAGTGGATTCTTTAGAACCAGTTTTCAGATTTAATTAAAAAAAGATGACGAAGTAATATCGAAAGTATTCCAATCACTACATCCAATTATAAAGAAGATGAAATCAATAGATAAAATTTAAAGCATGCCTTAAGTATAATAAAAGAAAATAATTGGCAAGCCAAAGTATAAGGAAGAGGCTCATTGTTGGTATAAAACAGTTAGAGAGCTGGACAAGTGCTAAATGAATGTATTCACCAATAGGGCTTTCAACAGAAGCTGACCTGATTTGTGATTTCATTCATTCACTTCTTGTGGCCTTTGTGCATTCAAATTCTGTTTGGCAGCAAAGACTATTGAGAAAGAAAATATTGTGAATGGATATGCAGAAGTGAATTCAAATTTTAAGCCATCTCAGGCTTGGGGGCTTCTATAACTTGCAAATATTTTTCTACCAAAGCTCAGCAAACCAGGTCAACCAATTCAGGATCTTTAAGTTTTCAACTGGTTGTGAAGATGAGAGCATGGGCAGAGCGTACATAAAACAGCAACACTCATCAAACTAACTAAACTAAAATTGTATTAGAAGTCTACAAGGAGCCTTAGCAATGGTTTTGTGTTGAGCATAATGGCAAACTTTGCATTAGCTGTTAAGAAAACAAAGCACAGCATCATACACATGAAAACGTAAATACTAACATTCCCATACAAATGTATTAGAATGGAATAAGGTATCAGGAAAGCTGACAGAGATAGTATAGTGAGTAGTTTTCCTTTATCTAGTCATGTAGTTAACAGTTTGTTTCCTCTCAACTAATCACATCAGAGTCATTTTTGGTTATATGGGAAAAGGTTAGAAGGAACCATTCTGATCACAAGATGCAAACTGAGCTCGAAACAGAAGACTTGAAGCTATGTCACTTGATCTGGGCGGTTCTGTTTCAAGATCAGTGTCATAGTTCTGAGTAATGCTCCCAATCCTGTTTATTGGGTACATCATATTGGCACGATCAAATGTGAAACCAACTCTGAATAATTCCTGCACTTAGATACTGGGCCACCCCCCCCCTTGTGTCACAGGTCATGTTAGCCAACCAAGCAGGTGATGTACTTCTCAACACTCCCTCCTGCTGTTGCTAGAGCACGTTGAGCTGGCCTTGGTTCTCACGAGCCTTATCACTGTTTTGTTTGGCACTTTGGAGTGCCAAACATTCTACATTCCATAAGTCCCCCTCCCTCCCTCATAAGAAATGAAGCAGAGAAAAATATGGCTTCAGCTAGAGTTGTTTCGAGAGTTGACAGTCAGAACAAAACCAAATATTTTATTCTGACTTATGCCAAACTCTCGAAATGTGAGCCTGGTTTTGATTTCATGAAATTAAAAGTGTTTTAGAGATGAAAAAATGTTGCCCATTCCTATAAAAAAAGGATTGCAGCATGTCATTAAACTTTAAGGTTGTTAATTACTAAGACAAGTTCCAGTTTTACAACTTAAAAATTGATATATTTCCAAATTATGTAGAATTTTGTCTTTCTTGTGGAGCTCATAGGAGAACAGAGCACTTTCTCTATTTTTAATTAACCTAAGGGATAAATTATTTCAAAATAGAATAATTTTTAAAAAGTATAACTGTTCGACCCCGGCACTCATCAACCAATAATTAATATAAATATATTTTGTTATTGCCATTTATGTTCTTTCAAATCCCGTGGCTGTCAATTATAAGTAACAGTTCAGTTTATCTTCTTTTCACTTTCTTTTCAGTTGAGACTATCTATTTGACCTTACTTTAATAAAACACAATGAAAATCCTTTGAATAAATTTATCATGTCTAAAATGTGGTCGCTGACAATGGTATGTCTCACTAATACGTTGTTTGATAGATGGTGCTGTCCTCTTTTTGCACATATTCATGAGCAGTTTTGGATGTTAAGCATTTTGCAAATTGTTGACAATTAAAGAACAAGTGTTACAATAGACTTTATTCTGGAGGGACAAAACTCTCCATGCAGTTTAATTTCTGAGTTAGAAATATAATTGCTTAATTGTGTTTTGACTCAGATTGCATTGTTATCAAAAGCAGCTTGACTAGTGTTTTGATATCTCTATAATGAAAGTGTGCTACTGTGTAACACAATGTAGAAATCTGAGATATAAGTGCACGTGATTTGCATTGAATGTGTTCATGTTCGTTCAAGATTATTCAATTATCCAATTAAGAAATATATTTATATATTTATATTTATATTTAATGATTTATATGCCGTCCTTCTCCGGAGACTCAGGGCGGCTTACAATGCGTTAAGCAATAGCCTTCATACTTTTGTATATTTAGACAAAGTCAGTTTATTGCCCCCACAAACTGGATCCTCAATTTACCTACCTTAGAAAGAATGGAAGGCTGAGTCAACCTTGAGCCTGGTGAGGTTCGAACTTACAGTAATTGCAGACAGTGGTGTTAATCACAATGCTATCAGTCTGCTGAGCCACCAGGAATAGCCATATGTCAGGGATGGCGCAGTGAGTGTGTATGTGTTCATGCATGCAGTATGAAGGATGATGGTTTTCATGACTTCTTAAGTGCCTTCCAGCTCTTTGATTCTATGAACTATCCAGTAATCAGTGTAGTGACAAAAACATAGTATACTATGTTTTGCTATTTTAATTTAATAATAAGGCAACCTAATATCTATCTATCTATCTATCTATCTATCTATCTATCTATCTATCTATCTATCTATCTATCTATCTATCTATCTATCAGTACCTGGAGGAAGCTGTCTATCTGGACCCGTACCAGTGGGCTTCAGGCAGGGGTACAGCACAGAAACGGCATTGGTCACGTTGGTGGATGATCTCTGGAGGGCTCAGGACAGGGGTTGCTCCTCTGTCCTGGTCCTATTAGATCTCTCAGCAGCTTTTGATACCATCGACCATGGTATCATGCTGCAGCGGTTGAGGGGGTTAGGAATTGGAGGGACCGTGTTACGGTGGTTCTCCTCCTACCTCTCTGACTGCTCGCAGTTTGTGTTGGCAGGGGGGCAGAGGTCGACCTCGAGGCGCCTCGCTTGGGGAGTGCCGCAGGGGTCGGTCCTCTCGCCCCTTCTGTTCAACATTTATGTGAAGCCACTGAGTGAGATCATCTGTGGTTTTGGGGTGAGAGTCCACCAGTACACTGATGACACCCAGCTGTATATTTCCACCCAAAACCACCCCAATGATGCCCTTGATGTGATGTCCCACTGCCTGGAGGCCATGCAGGTCTGGATGGGGAGAAATAGGCTCTAGCTCAACCCGTCCAAGACTGAGTGGCTGTGGCTCCCGGCGTCCCAGTATAGTCAGCTGGTGCCATCGCTGACTATTGGGGGTGAATCTTTGCCCCCCACAGAGAGGGCTCGCAATCTGGGTGTTCTCCTGGATGCATGGCTATCTTTAGAAGAGCATATGACGGCCATAGCCAGGGGGACTTTTTATCAGGTTTGCCTGATCTGCCAGTTGTGTCCCTTTCTGGACTGGGATAAGCCTTGCGCACAGTCACTCATGCCCTCGTCACCTCCCATCTGGACTATTGTAATGCTCTCTACATGGGGCTCCCCTTGAAGAGCACTCGGAGGCTCCAACTGGTCCAGAATGCGGCCACGTGGGTGGTTATGGGCGCACCTCATTACGCCCATGTAACACCTCTCCTGCGCGAGCTGCACTGGCTCCCAGTGGTCTTCCGAGTGCAATTCAAGGTGTTGGTCACCACCTTTAAAGCGCTCCATGGCATAGGACCAGGATATCTACGGGACCGCCTTCTGCCACCAAAATACTCTTCAAATGCAAATATAAAAATTGATTAAAATTTCAAAAATTAAAGCCTTGATGGTACAGTGGTCTAAGCACCCTGTTATTAACACAGCTGCCTGCAATTACTGCTGGTTCGAATCTCTCCAAGGCTCAAGGTTGACTCAGCCTTCCATCCTTTCTAAGGTAGGTGAAATGAGGACCCAGTTTGTGGCGGCAATAAGCTGACTTTGTATAAAATATACAAAAGTATGAAGGCTATTGCTTAACGCATTGTAAGCCGCCCTGAGTCTCTGGAGAAGGGCGGCATATAAATCAAAATTAAAAAAAAAAGCAAGTTAAAAAAACAAGGGTTTGGAGAGGAGAGGTGGGGTGCCTTCTCTGTTAGTGTACCAATCACCCCCAGGCCAGCAGCTTCTTTTTCAGGACCCCATGCTAGCCAGCATAACCAGGTTTTAAGGACTTTTTCTGAAGGCTAAAAGATTGGAAGCAGATCTTAATTGATTGCAAACAATCAATTATTGCAATTAATCTATACAGCTGTCTTTGTTATGAATTGTTCATTGCTCAATACATACAGCTTGCATATTGCACTGGATAGTCTAAGTATTAGACTAGAATTGGGGACACTCTGGCATGACACACCCTTTGAGATTTTAAACTGGTCATTTCTCATTAAATCAACCACACAAAATTGTGGGAAGGAAAGAAAATGTACAAGTACCTTTTAAAAAAATTGAACAAAGTATAAAATAAAATGTAACAATCAAATAGATACTTTGACATTTCTGCTGATAATAAAAAGAAAACATATTATGAATTTTTCGAAACGATTCCAGATACACTGACTGTTGAATACATTTGGAATAAAACGAAAACTTCATATGTTGCTTGTGAATGTGTGAAGATTTCATTTTATTCCAAATATTATGAATTCTTTTCTCCTTTATTGTCCTATTGTTTGCTTTTTATGATATGAAATCAAACATAAAGCAACATTAATATATATATATATATATGATATGTATATTATGATGCCCAAATATATGCCAAGTTTGGGGGTGAAGGTTCATCCAAACTCGTGGGTTGGTTTCTGAACATTTCGTTACCAGGCTAGGTAATATCTTTAGTGGAGTTTAGGGGATGTCCGTGTCAGTGTGTGTGGGTATGTCAAATGAGGGTCTTGTGACGGGTCTTGTGATGGGTCAGATGTGACTCATCAGTGACTTTATGCTGGGTTTTATGATAAGGAGATTACATCAAGTCAGGATCATTGAGAGGTGGACTACTGGTGGGGAGGGGGTTGTGTGGGTTGGTTGAGGGTTAGTGCTGTCTCTGATTGGCTGTGTGGTTGATTTGGATTCTGAGGGGTTCGTAGGCTGGTTGTAGGTCAATGTATCTGTTGATGGAATTGCTTGTGGAGTGCTTTGATGAACTCACAAACTAGTGTGGCTGATAATTTTTGTGTTGCTCCAATCGAACTGGTGCTGTTTGGTGTTGGTGTGGGTAGAGATTAGTTTTTATTTGTTAACAGTCAGACCCCCTATTATGTCTAAAATTAACTTCAAACAAATGTTAGTTCCCAAATAACATGGATGTGAGGGGGATGAACATATGAATAGGGCAACAATAAAAGATGATGTGGTTCAAAAAGAATGGGAGTAAATTACTTATAGAAAGAATCCATTCGGAGTCGGTCACTGGGACCAAAAGTTTATTCTTCCAAACTTTTGGGTTCATGCTGGAGCCCATCTTCAGGGACATTTTCTCTCCCCAGAGTATGTGCACTGGACTGTTCTATGCATTGTACTTATAAAAAGAGAAGGGGCCTCCCTAGTATCTGCTGGCTGGACACTATAAAGGATGACACCGGGATGACCATGGTGGATCTGAAGGAGGTGATGTGGGATAGAGATTGAGAGTGCTGGTCCAAAGAATGGCCAACAGTTGCACATGACTGAATGGCTGATGATGAAGATGATTGTGTGTAGCTTTTTGTTGTTAAGTAGGGTATTGATGGCTGGCTATTAAATCGTTGGTTGTTGCTTCCTTGTGCAGCTCCTAAGTACCTGATAAGCTGGTGATAAATCAGCACTCCTGTTGACTGACAAGAGACCCATTTCTCAGGCTTTCTTTGTTAGGCCTACATGAAAATTGAAACAGCTATATACAACTGTTGAAAAAAAAAATCCATCAACCTCAAAAACAATGAACAAACTATAAATAAAACAACATACATACAAAACCATGTGAAATGTTTTATTAAAAGCATAAAACATAATCAGTGGCAGAATACAATCTAGTTTAAATTTTATGGCTATTCTCCAGAACTGAATTCTCTATTACTTGCCAGGACAAAAGTAAACAATTTAACAACAGCTAACTGTTAACTGTAAAGTGAAAAATGCCCAGTATTTCAAGCAAGTTCACAGGCCAAAAAATAACTGGAAAACAGAAAAAGAAGCAGATTATGAAGACATATGGCTTGAGGTCATTTCATCAGATTTGGAACAATTAAGTCCTGATTTGCCAGCTACTGCTCACAAGTAGATTTTTCAGAACTGAAAATTTACTGACCCTGAAGTGCCCATAAGAGATTCCTAGCCAATTAGGTTCTAGGAGAGAGAAAGCAATAGAGAAAACTGAATTGTACACACAGATAGCAAGGTTTCTTTACCTCCTTAAAGCTCTTAGTTGCCAGGGAGCAGGACATAAAAAGTGAGGTATATGTTTGAGATACAGAATGCTTTGCCAAACAATTTAATTCCTTCACAGATTGTCACAGATTGCCTCTTCAAAGAACAGAAAGAGGTCAACAGATTCCAAACTTAGAGATACAGTGATAACCCTGGGAACTGGGAAATAGGATTTGAGGCTGTCACAAACAGGTATCCTACCTGGGTCCATATGCAACATGTTAATAGGAAGGCTTAAAATTCATGAGAAATATTCTTAAGTGTGCTGCCCTTCTGATGAAATAAACCCATTTCTACTTCAAAACTTAGTGATATTTCAAATATCAGTGATAGTTCTTTCTGTGTGGGTAGATGAAAGAGTACACATGAAGTAAAAAAAAACAAAAACAAACCATAAACATAATCTGCTGAGAAATTGCCTTTTACATATTATCCCAAATCTCTGTTTCTCTCTCAAAACTCATATTGTAAATCATGTTTCAAAGTAAAGAAAGGAAGAGGAGGGGAAGGAAGGAAGGAAGGAAGGAAGGAAGGAAGGAAGGAAGGAAGGAAGGAAGGAAGGAAGGAAGGAAGGAAAAATGGTTTTTCCCAGGAAAATTTTTTTGGATAGTTGTCACCATTTAAATATCAATAGCTTAAGGCAGGGGTGAAATGCTCCCGGATTGGACCGGATCACCTGATCCGGTAGCGATTTTCCCTGTGGTTCAGCAATCCAGTAGCAATCGCCACCTGGGTGTCATTACTTCCTGGTTTTAACAGGAAGTAGTGCAGAAGGTTTTGTGCATGCACAGAAGGTATGAATGCACACGTGATGTGCACGCTTCTGAACTGGTAAGGAAGGTAAGCAGATTTCACCCCGGCTTAAGGAATGTATATATGTCTGCTTCATGTGTTCTCCTTTAAGTATGAGGCTACATATATGGAAGAGAAAGAAATTTCTGCCTTGCCTCCTGGTATCAAGCATCCTCTGGCTACCTGAACTGACAACAACTGAAGAGCAGAAAAGGAAAGGTTAGACATACCGTAGGTATTTGTATAGAAAAGGTTTTGAAATGAATAAGAACCTTGAATTGATGAAAAAATGCATAACTTTTTGACCTACAAGAAAAACCTTCCAAAATGAAGAATAAGGTTGCAATTATTGAAGTGATGAAACATTCCTGAATTACATAATGATTCCACTATATGAATTTAAAAATATATACTTCTTTGGTCCAGGGCTGGAAAGGAAATTGGAAAAAGAAGGCTGCAATTCAAAATACTTTATAGGGTGAGATGACAACATAAATTTAATAAATAAATAAATACTTTACCTCCAAATTCCAAGGATAAAAACTGATTAGATAGGATTCAAAACCTTAGCATTATTTCACAATTGTATTAGTTATACATGTGTCTAAAAGACATTTAATATGTAAAGCTTTTGGCAAGGGATCTCGAAGAGGCAAATGATGTATCTCCCACAGCATTCCTGAACATGCTTGGCAAATGGTCTAAAACAGGCTTCACCTTCACCTTCAGGCTGCCCCTCTTCAGCAAATAACATGCAAAATCCTACAGAATTTGTCAAAGTCACCCAGTCTAGAAGACTTTCAGGGTATTCTGAAAGGGCTAGTTGCCTTCAGTATGTGCCGAAGCACCATGTTTTAGTGGTTGGAAAGAAACATTTGTTGTGAATGAGAAACATTCCAGATTGGCCTCCTTTAGTGCATGCTACCAGCAATCTTGTAGCACATGCTAAAGCCACACAGTGCTATCAAGGAAAGCTTCTGCTCAGCTTTCTTTTGCAACATGCCACTAAGATTGTTGGGCTTGGTTGGTTTGGTTCTTTCCCTTATCAAAAACAAACAAACAAACATGGTGAGAGAAGAGCCAAGAAAGAAGGAAGACATGAAATAGCTTCCATTTTTAACATTATCTCATGAAATCGGCAGTTGGAGGGACCATTGCCCAGTTAAAGCAGGAGCCTGGAGGTGCAAACTACTGCAAGTTACTGAACTTGGTTGAAATTTGGACAAAGTCAACTCCCATTGATGTTAAGAGGAAACAGAAGGAAGATAGAACAACTTTCTAAACCAATTTCAAATTTGTCATAGATTGAAAAGTTCTGGAGCTTGCTAAACAGTTCTTAATATGGAGAATATTTTCATACAAGGTGTAGCAGGGAGCAAGGATTTTGTAGAAGGAACGCTGTCAGAGCTGGGCCATGTTAAAAGAAAAACCCAGGTATTTAATGAACACAAATTAAACTGTCAGTCATCACATACAGCAAGGAGAGTTATATCACTGAACAGTCAAGAGACATGACAATATTAACTCAAGAGATTAGCTGCAGCTGGGGAAAACGTATCCCATGGCCAATGACTGCAACAGCCAAAGCTGGATGTTCTTTGGCATGTGAATGTCCCAAAGGTGCTTTTTTCAAGAGGCAACTGGACTTTCTGTTTTTTTTCTTTGAAGATGTTTTGCTTCTTGGGTGAGAAGTGAAACCTCTTTGAAGAAAAACCAGAAAGTTCAGTTGGCTCTTGAAAAAAAACACCTTTGGGACAACCATGACCTGGATGACTGCGAATCTCCATAGACATTTGGCATCTGAAGCAAAAACTCTTATGTTTGTTCATTAAATGGAGGAAAAGAAATAATTGCGGTGGGGGAGCAAAGGAGAGGAAAGAGGATACATTTACCTATAGAAAGATTGATTTTTCTCTCAAACACTTTATTTCTTTACAACGAGGTGGTTGTCTTTCAATCTGCTGAGAATATGGTAAAGGACTTTTCTTCTTAAACTTTCATTTGTGGTGGAAATTGTCTTAAATTCAAGAATATTTTCTTTTTAGATAGATATGCTTATTGTTTTAGATAGATAATTATTTGCTATATTTCATGACCAATTGAATTAGCTTCCTGAAACGGCCATTTTACTAAGCCTAAATACATACATACATACATACATACATACATACATTTATTCATACATATATACATACTGTATATATGAGTGTATGTATATGCTAGCATATAATTAAATGCAGGTAGGATGTTGCTATATATCATTTATACCTGATTTAGAGAACAGAGTTTCAGAGTAGCCTCGTTTTAAGAATAACCATCTTATTGTTTTTAATCATCTTTCTTTAAAATGAATACATAAGTGCCTTCTCTGTGGTGCTTTTTAAATATCCTTCATTAACTTCTAAAAAATACAAGACAACTGAATGAATATTTTGTGAATATTAATCATCCATCATATGCAAGAAAAGTGCTTGCCAAATTGATGGTGACATACCAAATATTGTCTTCTAATATTTTTATTGAAAGATAATATAAAGGAATGTATTTGATAAAAACTCCCAACATTGTACATTTTACATTTAGACAATTGGTTTAATGGGCTTTGGCATAGAAGAGGATATATGCATGCACACAACATGATGGTTTATTTAAATAACTATAATTTCAACAATCCATAATTATATCTAGTAAGTGAATGGTGTCCTATGCTATTCAGGTGACACCACTATCCAAGCCCCACTTTGTAATTTCAGCAATTACAAAGGCAGGTGGAAGTTATTTGAAAGTTCTAGTGGTTTGTGACAGGTAAGGATATATCACCATGAGGCAAAATGATGATATATCCTTATCAAAAACTACACACACTTTATGCACAAGGACATACAAAAGCAGTCATCAGTTCATTTGCAGTGGAAACCAGGCCTCTGAGTTTTATGGCTCCAAGTTGGACTCCTAACCATATCCATTTAAATGGCAACTCTATATATTAATTAAGGAGAAGTTATTATATGTGAATAATGACTGTTCTACCTCTTTGGAACTACCCATACCACAAAAAATACCAATTTGAATCACATGGATTAAATCCTCAGGCCTTGCACATACCTAGTTATTTGAAGATCTAAATGTAATTTGTGTGAGTGCAACCGAACTGTGAATGCAACATAAATGTGAGTTCAACCTAGAGTTCACTGATACCTTTGTGTACTAAAATAACCACATCACAGTTCATTGCTTCCCTCTCATCCAACACAAGTTATGCAGAATCATCTGCCAAAAGAATTATGCCTGGAGTCTGATACAGCAACATGTAAAATGTTTCCTTTTTAATTTACTTTTGTGAAGCTGCCTTAAGGATAATTTTTATGCAGAAAAATATTGTTACTTACATACAGGTTTTAATGTTTGTTTTAAATGTTATGGGCCATTCAGGGTACTGAGTTCTATAATTTAGTTGTCATTTTGCAGTGGATTGTAGCAACTTATTTTATCATCTTTTGTTTTTGCATTTAATAATGTCACACTCCACTTGGTTATAGATCATCAAAAACAAAACAATAACAGGAGAAAATACAAAAAGAGCAGTTTATAAGAATTGTCCATTGTTATGTTAAAACTTGTTGTGTGTACAAAATTGGAGTAAGCCCTTCGGGACTGAGGAGAGCTATTTTTTCTAAAAATTGATGATATTGTGCTGCATGTTAATTTAGGATGAATTTTCAAATAACTTATTTTTTCTGAAGAACTATTATCATTAGGATAGTTTTAAGCCATCTGGTTAGTTCCCATATAGTGAAATTTAGATCTAAAGCATGAAAAATGGATGTATTTCCATGCACTTTTGATTATCACCAGAGTGCAAAGAAAATTTCAGAAGTGACTTACTGTGGATTATACAAAGAGTCTCACAGGAATAAAATGGTGTCTCACTCTTCATTCAGACTTTAAACCAGAATTCCCAAATGAGTTTACAAATGGATCAGATATATTCCAGATCAGCAAAGTGGTAGAAGACCAAAAACCTGATATATGAATAAAATATGAACTAAGACTCCCAAAACTCATAGTATATGGTACAGGATTGAAAATATAAGAGATTTGAGGATTAGGCCTCACCATCATACTTTACTCTCATTATCTGGCTCATAACACACCAGATTGAACTGTGGTTAAAAAAAATAAAGTGTGGATAATTGACATAGCAAATCCAGGAGACAGTATAATAGAAGACAAAGAATTAGAAAAGATCTCAGTTTCAAGATTTGAAAGTGAATGATTATGGCATAAACTGACCATGGCAGACCCAGTGGTTATCGCTATACTGGGTGCCATGCCAAAGAATCTTGGATGGCACTTAGAAAATATGACCGTTGACAAAATTCCAGTCTTTCTATTACAAAATCCATTGTTTGGATCTGCACATATACTATGTTGATACTTTATAATATCCTAGACTCAGTGGTGGGATTCAATTTTTTTAACAACAGGTTCTGTGGGCGTGGCTTAGTTGGGGGTGTGGCTTGGCAATCATGTGACTGGGTGGGCATGGCTAGCTGGTCACGTGACTGTGTAGGCATGGCTAGCTCGTCATGTGACCGGGTGGGCGTGGCTATGTGCATAGGGACTACTCAGAGGGCTGAAAAAAGTCATTTCTGACTGGGCCTCACACTTTTGACCGGTCCTCACACTTATGACCATCCTCACATTTATGCCCGTGCAGCTTTCTTAACAACCATGTCACTCATTTCACAACTGCTTCTCTTCACCATGGTGACAAGATAGGGCAAAAACGTAAAATGTGAGGACAGTCGTAAGTTCGAGGACTGGTCAAAAGTGTGAGGACCAGTCAAAAATAACTTTTTCAGCCCTCTGAGTAGTCCATATGCACAAAAGGACTACCCAGAGAGCTGAAAAAAGTGATTTCTGGCAGGTCCTCGCACTTTTGACCGGTCTTCACACTTATGACTGGTTATCATTTATGCCCATTGTAGCATTCTTAACAACCATGTTACTCATTTCACAACTGCTTCTCTTCACCATGGTGACAAGATAGGGCAAAAACGTAAAATGTTAGGACAGTCGTAAGTTCGAGGACTGGTCAAAAGTGCGAGGACCAGTCAGAAATAACTTTTTCAGCCCTCTGAGTAGTCCATATGCATAAAAGGATACAGCAATAGAGAGGGATGAAGGAAGGGAAGGGAAATTAGAGTAGGAGGGAGGGTAAGAGAGGGAGGAAGAGAGGAGGAGAAGGAGAAAGGAAGAGGAAGTAGGGAGGAGAAGAAGAGGGGGAGGAAGAGAAAGTAAGAAGGAAAGAAAAGAAAAGAGAGAGGTGGTAGGTTTGAGGAGAAAGATTGCTGTACAATAAAAAAGATGAAAGGGAAGAAAGCCAACCCCAAACAAATATAAAGATATTAAGATAAAGAATGAATTGTTAAACTTTAAAGAATAAAAGAGAACAAATATGAATAAATAACAATAATTAGAAACACACATACAAACATACAATGTATTTTCTTTGAACAGAGTATTTGGCCGGTTCACAAATTTAAACAGTGTTTAGTCATTTCAATTAAATTTACAATTTCTATATTTCCTTTTTGCCATATTTATTCCTCATCTATTTTTGTAAAAAACCAATATTACCCTTCATCCTCATCTCTAATCTTAATCAAATTCAATTTTTCCCTTCTATTCTATATTATACCCCTTCCCTTTGTCATCTATTTTTATATCCATCCTCACATTGGTTAATTATGTAATATTAGTTGTTTAATATAAATTCAACATTTTAATATAAATCAATTAGTTATATAACTACCTTTTTTGTATATTAATCAATATGAACATGAATATTCCAATTATTTCCATGCAATCCAATTTCTTACAAATCCATTAATTATATTTACCAATAATAATAAACCAAATAATTTCATTTCATTTCATTTATTTCATTTATTCAAATTTCTATACCGCCCTTCTCCTTTCGGACTCAGGGCGGTGAACAGCCAAGATAAAAACATCTATACAAAACATCACAGTTTAAAAATAAAGTTAAAATAATTTATAATTTGGCCCATAATTTAAAACTTATCAATTAAAATCAATATTAAAATTTTAAAAACTAACCCTAAAATCAAGACAGACCGGCTAACTGGAAAAAATGAGTTTTTAGGGCCCGACGAAAAATCCGAAGGTCGGAGATCACTCGTATCTCTGGGGGTAGATTGTTCCATAGGGTAGGTGCCACCACAGAGAAGGCTCTCCTCCTGGGGGTCGTCAGCCGGCATTGTCTGGCCGACGGCACCCTGAGGAGGCCCTCTCTGTGGGAGCGAACCGGCCGGTGGGAGGCTATTGGTGGCAGAAGGCGGTCCCGTAAGTACCCTGGCCCTAAGCCATGGAGCGCTTTAAAGGTGATCACCAACACCTTGAAGCGCACCCGGAAGTCCACCGGAAGCCAATGCAGCTCGCGCAGGAGAGGAGTCACATGGGAGCGCCCCGTCGCTCCCATAATCCCCCGCGCAGCCGCATTCTGCACCAGTTGGAGCCTCCGGGTGTACCCCAAGGGGAGCCCCATGTAGAGAGCGTTACAATAGTCCAGACGAGAAATGACGAGTGCTTGAGTGACCGTGCGTAGGGAGTCCCGGTCCAGAAAGGGGCGCAACTGGCGTATCAGGCGAACCTGACAAAAAGCCCCCCTGGCCACGGCTGTCATATGCCCTTCTAAAGACAGCCGCGCATCCAGGAGGACACCCAAGTTGCGGGCCCTCTCCGTGGGGGCCAATGATTCGCCCCCAATAACCAGCGATGGCGTCAGCTGGCTATACCGGGACGCCGGCAGCCACAGCCACTCGGTCTTGGAAGGGTTGAGTCGAAGCCTGTTTCTCCCCATCCAGACCCGCACGGCCTCCAGGCACTGGGACATCACTTCCAAGGCATCATTGGGATGGTCTGGGGTGGAAATGTACAGCTGAGTATCATCAGCGTACTGATGGAACTCCACCCCAAAACCACGGATGATCTCACCCAGCGGCTTCACATAAATGTTGAACAGGAGGGGCGAGAGGACCGACCCTTGCGGCACCCCACAAACAAGGCGCCTTGGGGTCGACCGCTGCCCCCCTGTCAACACGGATTGCGACCGGTCGGAGAGATAGGAGGAGAACCACCGCAAAACGGTGCCCCCCACTCCCAATCCCTCCAGCCGGCGCAACATGATACCATGGTCGATGGTATCAAAAGCCGCTGAGAGGTCTAATAGGACCAGGATAGAGGAAGAACCCCTATCCCGGGCCCTCCAGAGATCATCCACCAATGCGACCAATGCCGTTTCCGTGCTGTACCCAGGTCTGAAGCCGGACTGGAGCGGATCCAGATAGACAGCTTCATCCAGGTACTGGGGAAGCTGTCGCGCCACCACACTCTCAACAACCTTCGCAATAAAGCGAAGGTTGGAGACTGGACGATAGTTAGCCAAAACAGCCGGATCCAGGGATGGCTTCTTGAGGAGAGGCCTCACCACCGCCTCTTTCAAGGCAGGCGGCAGGACACCCTCACTCAAAGAAGCGTTAATAATCCCCTGGAGCCAGCCTCGTGTAACCTCCCGGGAAGCCAGCACCAACCAGGAGGGACACGGGTCCAATAAACATGTGGTTGCGTTCAGCCGCCCCAAGATCCTGTCCATGTCCTCGGGAGCCACAGGATCGAACTCCTCCCAGATAACACTCTCAAGGCCTGCCTCAGTCATCTCGCCTGAACTAACCCAGTCGGCGGCCAAGTCTTCCCGAATCTGAGTTATTTTATCATCCAGATACTGTACAAAATCCTCAGCTCGGCCCTGCAAGGGGTCCTCCCGCGCTCCCAGATGGAGGAGGGAGCGGGTCACCCTAAACAGGGCGGCTGGGCGGTTATCTGATGACGCGATAAGAGCGGCAAAATAACTAGATTTCGCCGCTTTTATCGCCACTAGGTAGGTCTTAATATGAGACCTTACCAGTGTCAAGTCAGACTCGGAACGACTGGCCCTCCAACCGCTCTCTAGGCGTCTTTTCCGGCGCTTCATCTCCCTCAGCTCCTCAGAGAACCAAGGAGCTAAGTGAGTTCGGTGCCGGGTCAGAGGCCGCAAAGGCACGACCCGGTCCAAAGCCCCGGCAGCCGCACTATCCCAGGCGGCCACCAGGTCATCAGCCGAGTCGTGAGCTAGAGTCTCAGGAAATGGCCCAAGCTCCATCTGGAACCTATCAGGGTCCATCAGGCGCCTGGGGCGGAACCACCTGGTCGGTTCCACCTCCCTGCGACGGGGTACGGCGGTCAGAAAGTCTAGTCGAAGGAGCGAGTGGTCAGACCATGACAAGGGTTCAATATCTACATCCCCTATATCAAGGCCACTCAACCACTGACCAGAGATGAAAACTAAGTCCAGAGTGTGTCCCCCCATATGAGTAGGGCCGTGAATTACTTGGGTCAGGTCCATGGCCGTCATGGAAGCCATGAACTCCCGAGCTACCTCAGATGTCTCACCGATGGATGGCAGGTTGAAATCCCCCATGACCACAAGTCTGGGGGTATCAGCCGCCACCTCGGCTATAACATTGAGGAGTTCGGGCAGGGTCGTTGCCACGTGGCAGGGAGCCAGGTACGTGATCAACAGACCCATCTGCACCCCACAACCCCACTTCACAAAAAGGGACTCACATCCGGCTATCTGAGGTACAGTGGTCTCCCTCGGATCAAGACCCTCTTTCCCCCATATATTCCTCCAAACCACAACTTAACCATTTCTGCTTTCAGAAATATACAATTAATAGTATCTCAATTATTACAATTCCCTAGTTAAATAGAGCTTTTTTTCTTTTGTGTTTTAAAATCCTGAACTCTCCTCTTTTTCCCTAAATTTCCCATTGTTTGCACCTACCTTTTTTGATGAGGAAAAAGAAAAGAATTCTGCCTGCCTAATTTTCCAACCTTGCAGCAACAGCAAAGCAGTTTCAGTTTCGTGTTTCAGCAGAGCTAAGGGAAAAAAAATCTGCTCCAGGACTCTTTGCAAGGAAGCAGCAGAGCCCTGACCAAAAAAAAGGTGAGACAAATCAGCTGAGAGCCGGGAGGCCGATAGAATCAAGGGGCTAATTAGCCTATGCTGAAGCTCCGTGGGCCAATAAAATTACAAAAAAACACCGAACCATTTGTTAAATTGCTGGCTCGCCCGCCCCTCGCCCACCGCTATTTATTGGCAATAAATAGTGGTGCGGAGGGGCGGGGCAAGCCAGCAATTTAACAAACGGTTCGGCTGCACCACTGGCTATAGGGCGGCCCTTTGAAGCTCCGTGGCAAGAATTTAAGTAGTTTTTTTTCCTCTAGCCATCAGCTGGGACTTCGCAGGCAGCAATAGATTGGGAGTGGGCGGGGTAAGCGAACGGCCGGCGATCCAACACAGCAGAGAGTGAGGGTGAGTGAAGGTGTGGAAGCTGCTTTCTCCATCCTGCTCTCTTGCATCCGGAGCCGGTGGGGAACCACGTGGCAGCCCACGTGGATCCCAGGCAGTGGAACTCAGGCTAGGGAAGGGGTGGGCAATTGTGGCTCTTTTACAACCTGTGGCCTTCAACTCCCAGAATTCCTGAGACAGCCAAGCTGTCTCGGGAATTCTGGAAGTTGAAGGCCACAGGTTGTAAAAGAGCCACAATTGCCTACCCCTGGCTACGGTAGGCTGGCGCCGCGTGGGTGGGAGGTGGGGCAAGGGGCAGGCGAGCCAGCAATTTAACAAACGGTTTGGTGTGCTGCGGGGCCAATAAATTACAAAAAAACACCGAACCATTTGTTAAATTGCTGGCTCGCTCGCCCCATTTATTGGGAATAAATAGTAGTGCGGAGGGGCGGGGCAAGGGGCGGGGCGAGCCAGCAATTTAACAAAGGGTTCGGCCGAACCCCCTAGAACCCCCAGAATCCCACCACTGCCTAGACTCTTAAGAAAAAATTGATGCATATGAAAGCCAACACCAGCTAAAGAACTCATAGCTGTGATTTCACATGTTGTATATATACATATTGTGTATATAGTAATAATAATAGTAATAGTAAGGGCACAACCTATAACTGGACAAAATATTTATTTACTAAGCAGTAAAGTTTTGCACATTGAAAAAATTATCTCTTTAATAATGCAGCCACATCTTTTTAAGGATTTATTATAAATATAAAAAAAGTTTCACTGTTAAATGTATTTTAGGCTGCTCTGTTTGATTGATATTGTATTTTTGTTTTATTGTTATATGCCACCCAGACTATATTATTTATTATTATTATAATGTGTTTCTAAGCTCTTTTCCTTTCACAGATACAAAACTTTTCCTGTTGTTTCCCATCAACTACACATTGCATTTCTTATAGCCTAAAAGTTTAGCCACCAGAAAGCTCATAGAAACCAAGTGCACTTTAAAAACTAATGAGAAACACTTAGTAATAATCCAGAACTTCAGAAAGTAGTAATAATAATGATGCTCATGCAACTTCAACCGAAACATCTTTCCATGCAAACAATCACAACACAATCTGTATAACCAGTGAGAAAGTTAATTTTGCCGTACATCAAAAACACATCAGAAAATACCAACAGTTTACTACAAGCCCTTGGCATCATGGTAATCCATAAACCAACAAAATCTATCCATAGCATTTTATGCAAAGTTAAAGACTCAAAAGCTACAGAAGACAAAACAGGAGGCATTAATAATATAAAATATAAGGACCGTGAAAACCATTATGTTGGACAAATAGAAAGAAAATTGACAGAATATATCCATGAAGCTCAATTGACAATCAAAAAACATGATGAAAATGCTTAAATGTCACAACATTCTCTGGGAAATGTCTGCAAGGAAGGAAAGCAAGCTCAGAGAACATGAAGAACCTAAAAAAATTAGACCAAGCCAACTCCCAAAATGCAGAAAATCCCCTATAGTCTTGGCATTCTAACAAATCCTATATTAGAAGACCCATTTAAAAAACACTCCATCTCTAAATCATTTTTTTAAAAGAAGCTGCAGCAGAATGCTGACTGGCGTATCTTTCTTCATCACACACCTATTAATTAAGTGATAAATACCTGATTAATCAGATAAACAGAAAACAAGAAACAATTCCAGATTCAAAACTTCCAAATATAAAGCCATAAATCTCTGCTCCCTATGACCTGATAATTCTATGTAGCCAGGAATTGAAATGACTGGAAGTTAGAATTGAATTGAATCGAATCAAATCAAATCAAATCAAATACAATTCTTTGTTGGCCAAGTGTGATTGGACACACAAGGAATTTGTCTTTGGTGCATATGCTCTCAGTGTACATAAAAAGAAAAGATACATTCGTCAAGAATCATAAGGTAAAACAATGATAGTCCTAGGGTACAAATAAGCAATCAAATCATTTTAGATATTTGTCTTGATTTAAATATAATATTTAAAATATAGACTAAAGAGCAGCTCCAAAGCATAAATATTATGTCAGGGTTCCAAGTAATAGATCCATAGCAAGCAAAACTACAATATGGCTCCGGTCAGGTCAGCTTCAGGGTTGACATATTAAATGTCTATAATGTATATAAACTATGAAACAAGATTAACCCTTAATAAAGATAACATAACACTTCTTTTAAAATATTAAAATCCAGAAAATAATTAGAGTTTAAACCATTTAATTTCAGCCGTCCAGACAACCTGGTTTTGAGAATGCTATGGAAAACAAAGGTATTTTTGAATCTGGACTCCTTTGCCAAACTGGCAAAGAGTTCTACAAAAATAGATCCAATCAGTGGTGGGTTCCTCCTGGTTCGGCCCGGTTCTCCCGAGCCGGTAGCGGTAATGATATGATGTCACCGAACTGGTTCTGCCCCCCCGCCCCCTGTGCCCCCCACCCCCTGTGCTCCCCTACCCAACCCCTGCACCCCCCACCCCCCCACTTATTCTTACCTTTTATTTGGCCCCACCCCCAATCTATTGCTGCCTCCTGAGTCCCAGCTGATGGCTAGAGGGAAAAAAACTGTTTAAACTCTTGCCGCGGGGCTTCAAAGGACCGTCCTACAGCTGATCAGTGTTAAAAGAAAACAAATGAGTAGACCAGTGCCTGCAAAAATACATGAGTAGATCAGTGCATCCAAAAATAAATGGGTAGACCAGTGCCTGCAAAAATACATGAGTAGATCAGTGCCTGCAAAAATAAATAGGCAGATCGGTACAGCTCTGCAAGCAGTTAAAAGCCTGGTAGACCAGTACCTCTGCTAAATCCTAAATAATTGTCACATGACCATCAAGCCACACCCACAAAATAAGCCACGCCCACAGAACCAGTAGTAAAAAAATTTAGAACCCACCCCTGGATCCAATGTATCTTAAATTTCAATGAACTCCTTCCACTCTTGTGTTGGTCAAATTGTTTTCAGAAACTAATTGGCCAAGCAAATAAAAGCAATATTTAGAATAACAGAGTTGGAAGAGACTTTGGAGATCTTCTAGTCTAATCCCCTGCCCAGGCAGGAAACCCTACACTACTTCAGGCAAGTGGTTATCCAACATCTTAAAAATTTCCAGTGTTGGAGCATTCACAATTTCTGGAGGCAAGTTGTTCCACTGATCAATTGTTCTAACTGTCAGGAAATTTCTCCTTAGTTCTAAGTTGCTTCTCTCCTTCATTAGTTTCCACCCATTGCTTCTTGTTCTACCCTCAGGTGCTTTGAAGAATAGTTTGACTCCTTCTTTGTGGCATGCCCTGAGATATTGGAAGATTGCTATCATGTCTCCCTTAGTCCTTCTTTTTATTAAACTAGACATAGCCAGTTCCTGCAACCGTTCTTCATATGTTTTAGCCTCCAGTCCCCTAATCATCTTTGTTGCTCTTCTCTGCACTCTTTCTAGAGTCTCAACATCTTGTTTACATCGTGGCGACCAAAACTGAATGCATTGTTCCAAGTGTGGCCTTACCAAGGCATTATAAAGTGGTATTAACACTTCAGGTGATCTTGATTCTATCTGTCTATTAATGCAGCCTAGAACTTTGTTGGCTTTTTTGGCAGCTGCTGCAGACTGCTGGCTCATATTTTAGTGATTGTCCACTGGGACCCCAAGATCCCTCTCACAGTTACTACTATTGAGCAAGGTACCACATATACTGTACCTGTGCATTTTGTTTTTCTTTCCTTTCCTTACCTTACTTTTTTCACCACTGAATTTCATTTTGTTAGATAGCACCCAATGTTCAAGTCTGTCAAGATCCTTCTGTATCTTGAGCCTATCTTCTGGAGTGTTTGGCTATTCCTGCCAGTTTGGTGTCATCTGCAAATTTGATGAGTTCCCCATCTGTCTCCTCGTCCAAGTCATTGATGAAGATGTTGAAGTGTATTGGGCCTAAAAGAGAGCCTTAGGGTACTCCACTGCATACTTCCATCCATGTAGATGCAGTTTCATTGAGGACTACATGTTGGTGAGCCAGTTACGAATCCATCTGGTGGTGAGTTTATTAATATTTCTTCTACCAAACAGCAATTATATATTTAAAAAAAAACCCTTGGCACACAATTTAACAAGTTAGAAATATTATCACTAAGAAGAGCCTTAGTCGAGCAATTGCTATTCCCTTATCATCTAACTGCAACAGAATGAGAGATTGTATTCTTCAGACACTATTAACAAACATGCAAAGTAGCATGCAGTCTACAATCACAACCAAAGCACCAATAATTTCTAGTGATGCATGCATGTTAATGGTTCTACTGCATAATCAAGTGATACAATTAAATTTTAAAAGGCTATGTTGGCTCACACTCTTCAGGGAATGACACAGATTGAAAGTGGGCTATTTTCTAAATGAACGTGGAAAAAGCTGGTAAGCCAAGAAAGTGTGTAAAGGGCCTATTGCTAACAATGCTGGTTATTGCTAACAAGTATACCACTGTTATATGTAAAGCGATTTGACAGGGTGCCATTTGAAGCATTTGAAATATTGTTCAGTTGAAGGCAGCAACAATTTTAATACACTAATATTTTTCAAAAGGGAGTCACCATGAAGCACAGCAACACTCTGTTCAATTCAGCAGAACTGAAGAACTGCATAGCCTCTTAAATCTCTCTTTGTGGAAGAAAAAAATGCAATGTAATCAGCTGTATGAAGACCAGGAATTTCATTTTAATGTTGCATATAATTACCTTACTACTGTTTATGCAAAGTAGCAGATGAATGCATTGCATTTGATTAGCCAATGGAAAAAGTTTGCCAGAAAGATTTAAAAAAAAAAATAGTAAAGGAAATTGTGTTTAAAATAATTCAAAGGACTGTTGGATAAAGAACACTAAACTTTTGAATGAAAAGATTAAAACCAATAAAACTTTCTTACATTTTTCCTTCCTGTTCATGTTTGGTCATTGTAAGTTCTGCAACTTCTTATAAGCAGATCAATCACCAATGTAGTGTGATTAGTTTCTTCTGATGGTTTAATGCCATTTTTATTTATAAAATGACTTTTTGTGGAATAAGAGAAAATGGTACAAAGAATATAGATCGGAAATTTCTAGATCTTTAAATGCATTGCCAAAAGAAAAGCCATAGTACATTCAGGTAGAGTGGAAAGTCATATTTGATGACTTCACACAATTTTAACATCATGAATCTCTTTTCTGACTTTTTACATCTTTATCGTGAAATTTTGCATGATGGTGCCTACTGGTCTAACTGGTTCTAGAATGCTGGTTTTCCGGGGTTCATTGTTCAATTTTGTTATTTTTTTAACATTTATTTTAAACATTGTTATAAATTAATAATGAATTATTATAAATTTAAGGATAAACTGTTATACACAGCATTGAAATCTGCAAGGTTTCAAATGTGATACAACTGATATTGCCAATCTAAACTCTCTCAAACAAAGACGATTAGGGGACTGGAGGCTAAAACATACAAAGAACAGTTGCAGGAATTGGGTATGTCTAATTTAATGAAGAGGTACAGTACAGGTGCAACATAGGTATGATATGGTAACAGTGTTCCAACATCGAAGGGGCAGTCACAAAGAAGAAGGAAGTCAATCTATTGTCCAAAGCACCTGAGGGCAGCACAAGAAGCAATGGATGGAAAAACTAGTCAAGGAGAGAAGCAACCTAGAACTAAGGAGAAATTTCCTGACAGTGAGAACAATTAACTGGTGGAATGGCTTGCCTTCAGAAATGGATGCTCCATTACTGGAGACTTTTAAGAAGAGATTGGACAGCCATTGGACAGCAGGGGTTTGGACTAGAAGGCCTTCAAAGTCTCTTCCAATTCTTATTATTCTATTATTCTCTCTCTCTCTCTTCTTTGTGAGTGTAAACATCTTGCATACACACATTTCGAGAATATTTATATATTTTCATGTTAAAATTTTGGATTTTAGAAGAAAAAAATAGATGAAAGCAAATTTTAAAAAATAGCCAGTTAATAAATAACACCTATTTTGTATTTATCTTACGTTAATTTTTTTTCCCTTGGAGAAGAGTAAAATAGGTAGAACTATAATTTTGGGCAGGATATCAGTTTAAATATTCTGGAAATATACTCATCATCAGTAAGCACCTATTACTGGCTAGAAACATAGATGATTAAATTCATAATCCCATAAAATTACTAAAAGACATTTGCAAAACCAGTTTCTCCTTTTTCAATTCAAACTTTTTCATTTAAATTACTATATTTTGATTAGCAAATGAACAGTCATATTCAAAGTAAAAATATTTTTGCTTAGCATTATCTGTTTCATTTTTCATTTTTGCATGTCAGCATAAGAACTGAATTTCATATCATAACAAAGCAGTTAAATTACAAGACACCTGAACTGTTTGATTAACATGTTCTTCATTGTAATGCCTGAAAAAAAGTCATACTTGATGAATCCTATGAAGGAATTAATGTCTAGATTAGGAAAAATCAAGTGAGTCTTTGTGAATACTTCATGGCTTGAGAACATCTGAGCATAAGAAACAGTTTCTGGTAGTAGCAGTAAAATCTTTGTGAAATCTTTGGTGATAACTCGGCCATGACATAGCCAAAAGCCATGTAAAATTTATGGCCAAAACTGAGTGAACATCAATACCCTCTAGTGGTTTCTGTGCAATAAAATAAATTATAAATGGGTCTATATATTGTTATGAAAGTTAAGATTCAAAATATTATATCCAAGAATAACATTATTGATTAACGTGCATACAACTGTTCTGATATATTTTCTTTCTCTTCTTTAGCTTTTCTCTTCATTTTAATGTCTTTGCTGCTACTGAAATGTAAATGTTAAATGATCTTTTACTCTGATTATCTTACCGTAATAATTACCTTGTATTATGATGATGATGATGATTACTAGTAATAATATTTGTCTTGCTTGGTGGAAGGAAAAAAAGAAGACAAATAGGCCAGAAATAAGGTGGATGGATTTTGTTACAGTGGTAATGGATGCATCATTTGAAATTCTGAAGGACTAAGTAGGAACAGATTATTTTGTAGGAGGTCTGCCTATGTTGTTGCTAATAATCAACACTGATATAAGATAATAAGTTAATCTTACTTGACAGCAAGATCTGGTTGGTTACATTATGCATGTCTGTTCCATGCCTAAGGGGGCGGACTAGAACCTGGAATTCCTCATGCTTAATCCAGCACCTTAACCATTACACCGCACTCACTCTATAAATCATGTAACAGATATAAATAAATAATAAAATTGTATAAAACTTCCTTACATATTCAGTACAAGTAATTCAAACATTCACAAAGAGTACTGCTTTGCAAGAATTCCGATAAGTTGGCTCTCTTTTAATGTGTACTTTGAAGTCTGACATTATACAGATATCATAGTTCAAGATATAAATTATGTTTGTGTTTTACTTTTGCTATAGATATCTCATGTGGGGAAGGTCTCAAAAATTTCCAGGAATAAAAGACTTTGATTGATTTCATTTGTGTAACTCTATGCATAACTAAATTAAGGGGAGGTACCGCCATACGTCTACTGATTAAATTCAGGGTTTCTTTTCCCTCATATCTAATTTAAAACTGCTGTCTTGCCAATAAACATTAGGGATCGGCAAATTGTATTTAATTTGCATCAAATGTTTGAACTGATTCAGAAAATCTAGCCAATTTGATTCAGACAGAATCTCTGAATAAGATTTTATTTGGATTGATGCAGACAATGAAAATGGATGTGTGCCTAGACAGAGAACATTCAAATTGGCCCAGATGTTCTCTTTTGAAACCAAACACCCCAACTCATCTTGAAGTAGAGGCATATGTTATGAAGCTGGCAATATATATATATATGTGTGTGTGTGTGTGTAACTAACCATACAGCATTCATGTTCGGAACTGGTTTACATGTATTTATAATATATAACCTATGAAAGCTTATGCTGGATAACTTTGGGGGATTTTTAGCCTATGGTTAGATTGATTCCTAGCCTTAAATCTTCTGAAATATTGACTCAAGACATGTTTCCCATTTATTTAATAAAATAGAAAAAGAAAAAAAATAATAAAGCAAAGAGAAAAAAGAAAGCCATACACCCACATTAATTTTGTGTGTGTGTGTGTATGTATGTCTTCTTCAGTTGATAAAGAATCCAAGTAAGGGTATAAATCCAATTTATATTTTGCTGATAAAGAATCTAAGTAAGGGTATGGCTAGCTGATGAGAGCTAAATAGCTTGAAATAGATCTATACTAGTCTCCCTTTATTTCTTTATCAGCAAAATATAAATTTGGTATAAAATGTTTGTTGTGAATGCGACTGCTTGAGGGTTCCTGGATTGGAGCTGAAAGGCAAAAGGGATATATATATATATATATGTATGTATGTATGTATGTATGTATGTATATATATATATATATATATATATATATATATATATATATATGTATGTATATATATATATATATATGAAAAATACACCCACACACCCACACACTCACACTCACACCCACACACACACACACAGAGTAATCTCTTAATGAGGGGTAGAGTTGAGGCAACTGAATGGAGCTGAGTATTTACTGGACAGATGCCCTTCCGAACACCACATGGAATTCACAGCAGATATTTTTTCTTTGTGCCCTAGGAGAGAAACACCTGCCATTACCTAGTAGTGGTATTTTCACCATTAGGCCACCATACCATTCATTATATATCCCACTCAGAAGGTTGAGAGTTGAATACATACACACACTCACACTTACACATACAGACGTGGGAGGGTGTATCAATTTCAGTAAAGAATTATCATATTTCATTGTAATCATCCATACATAACCTACATCTGTCAGAAAACCATTCATAAATTGCAAGTAATATTGAGTCTTCAATGTACTCAGTTAATTGGGGCATATATTTATTTTCCAATGCTAAAAAAAACAATCTTTTAGCAGCGTACTTCACATAGTCCTGCCTGGACTATTGTAATGCTCTCTACATGGGGCTCCCCTTGAGGAGTACCCAGAGACTCCAACTGGCGCAGAGTGCGGCCGCGCGGGTGGTTATGAGAGCAACATGGCGCTCCCGTGTGACACCTCTCCTGCATGAACTGCACTGGCTCCTGGTGGTCTTCCAGGTGCACTTCAAGATTTTGGTTACCACCTTTAGAGCGCTCCATGGCTTAGGACCTGGTTATTTACAGGACCACCTACTACCACAAACAGCCTCCCACCGGCCGGTACGCTCTCATAGAGAGGGGCTCCTCTGGGTGCCGTCAGCCAATCAGTGTCGACTGGCGGCCCCCAGGGGGAGGGCCTTCTCTGTAGGGGCACCCACTATGTGGAATGAGCTCCCCCCGGAGATACGGAGGATCCCGGATCTGCGCACTTTCCGCCGTGCTCTTAAGACCCTCCTATTCCAACAAGCTGGCCTGGCCTAATTTTCTCCCGTTTCTTTTAAATTTTTAAACTGAAATTTTGATTTGTTTTAAATTATTGGGATTTTTAATTGTCTTGGGCTAAATTATTTAATTTGGTTTTAAATTGTTTCTAACTTTTGTATTTCTGTATTTTATTCTGTACCTGTTCACCGCCCTGAGTCCTTCGGGAGTAGGGCGGTGTACAAATTTAATAAAACATAAAACATAAACAACATATGGAGGATATATAAACAGGGAAATGTTTTAAATGTCAGTGTGAAGTAGGATGGGTTAGCTCTTTACAATTTTCATGTTTTTTTCCCTTGCCATTCAATGTTCCAAGATTCATTATGTAAATAAGATTATAGTTTTTGACAGAAGAAAAATTTTGTGCACTTGGCATCCCTTGGCAGGGAGCACCAAACATTAATAAAAACTGCTATAGTTTTATGGTGTTATCCATCCAATTCTTAACAGTCAACGTGCAATACATTAAAATGCTTATACTTTTATCTAAGATCTAGAAATAAAAAATGGAGTTAGAGGAGTGTTTTTAGTAGAATGCTATGCTGTCCTAGCTTTTGTAATAATAACTACCGATACCTTAAGAACTGTTTTCTTAAAATCCCACCATACTGTCTCAAGGTAGAGACTTCATTTTATTTCACCAACAGGAAGCCTAGAAGGGATTTGGATTCTTGATATAATATTCATGTAGAGCCATTTTAAAATCTCTCAATGTACAATGTTATCCTGGTTGTTTTCCATGTATTGGTATAATCCATCTTTAAAAATAAAGCCTATCAATAAATAATTGATATTATAATTGAGAACTCTGAATATCTCTAGCTTTTTCTGCATTCATTTTCATGTGTCTGGTATCCCCCAACCTCCAATTTATTTCCTTATATTTTTCAAAAGTTCTTTAATTAATTAACTTATTTATTAAATTTATATGCCACCGACCTCACTATTCAAAGTGATGCTGGGTGACATCTATATCCTCTTAAGCAAGAAGAAAAGAATAATAAATAGATACAGGATTTTAGATCCCATGGTTCTTTCAGCACCTAGAAATGTACTGTATTTTTCGGAATATAAATCGCAACGGAGTATAAGACGCAGCTGAGTTTTTGGGGAGGTAAATAGGGGAAAAAAAATCTGCCTACTAGGTATTCATCTGGCTAGCGTCCTTAGTCTGGTCAGCTCCAGCACATTAGTTTGCTGGATTTTTATCCCCTGCTTGGGGATAAAAAACAGCTTCTAAGGCACAGCTGAGAGGAAGCAGCAATGAGAAAAATAGGCAAAGCACGGGGAGATTGCTTCACTCCGCTAGAGCCTAGTTAGGGCTGAAAAAAAGCTTCTAAAGAACAGCTGAGAGTCTGAGCAAAGCATGGAGATTGCTAGTGCCTCCTTAAAACACAGCAGAGAATTGAGGGAGCAGGCAGAGCTGGGAAGATCGCTTCACTTGCTAGTGCCTCATTAATACCTTGTTAGGGCTGAAAAAAGCTTCGGAAAAAGCTACATTCGGAGTATAAGACACACCCAAATTTTCAGCCTCTTTTAGGGGTGAAAAAGGTACATCTTATACTCTGAAAAATATGATATCTATTACATCCACATTCCAATTCATAGAATTTGCAAGAGTCAACCACAATGTGAAGAATATGATGTTCTGAATAGAAGAGGAGAATAGAAGAGGTGGCTTATTTTAAGACAGGTTGGTGGCAGCTTCTATATTGCAATTATCAAAGTCTAGACTACAGACCCTGCACATAGAAAATAAAATATTACCTCCTTTTTCACCAACTCATCTTTTTAAATAGCAAATTGAAGACAGAAATTTGGTCTTGTTAACAAGAAAATCATTTGAGGGCATCTGTTTTATTTTACAAGTAACCATTGGAAAGGTTGGGAAATTCAACTTCCCACTGAATCAAATAAATTTTGCAGCAATGGAGGTTTAACAAGATCTTGAAACTGTGTGCCAAGATATCTCTTACTTCTAAAATGTTCACTTCAGTACTGTTCTTGGTAGGAAAACCTTTCTTATGAACTATATCTCAAGCAAGTCAAATTATCACCTTTGCCTTTGTACTTAGCATGCTAAACCTCTTCCCTACATCTTCCTAGTGCTGTGTTAAAATTCCTCATCTATTTCTTTTTGGCAATCCACTGTTAGAGAGAGAGAGAGAGAGAGAGAGAGAGAGAGAGAGAGAGAGAGAGAGAGAGAGAGAGAGAGAGAGAGAGAGAGAGAGAGAGAGAGAGAAGAACAGCTTGCCAAAATAATAGAACTGAATGAAAAGTTTTGTCGTAAATTTCTTTTATTTTTTTTATATGTATATTTTAGAAATTCAAAATTTCTTCTGAATTTTACACTCTTCTAGACTGTAGGGACAAAGCCCTCAAGACCCACTTTGGTATAATAAGTTGATGCATATTCTCATTTTATAAGCTGACACATTTTCCAGCATTTAATTAATTAATTAATTTATTAATTTAATTTATATACTGCCCTTCTCCCAAAGGGACTCAGGGCGGTGTACAGCCAGAATAAAACACACAGATATAAAATTTAAAAAGTATTAAATAATTTGGACCATATCTAATTAAAATAAAACTACCCATTTTAAACATATAAAATTAAGAATTAACGATTAAAAAATGTAAAAAAATTTTAAAAATTAGGCCAGCCTGGCTTGTTGAAATAAAAGCATCTTGAGGGCCCGGCAGAAGGTGCGTAAGTCGGGAATCCTCTGCATCTCAGGGGGCAGTTCGTTCCAGAGGGCAGGAGCCCGCACAGAAAAGACTCTCCCCCTGGGGGTCGCTAGCCAACATTGCTTGGCCAACGGCACCCGGAGGAGCCCCTCTCTGTGGGAGCGAATTGGCCGGTGGGAGGCTATTGGTAACAGCAGGCGGTCTTGTAAATACCCAGTTCCTAAGCCATGGAGTGCTCTGAAGGTGGTAACCAATACCTTGAATTGCACCCGGAGGACCACCGGGAGCCAGTGCAGCTCACGCAGGAGAGGTGTTACATGGGAGCGCCATGATGCTCCCATAATCACCCGCGCAGCCGCATTCTGGACCAGATGGAGCCTCCGGGTGCTTTTCAAGGGGAGCCCCATGTAGAGAGCATTACAGTAGTCCAGGTGGGAAGTGACGAGGGCATGAGTGACTGTGTGTAGGGAGTCCTGATCCAAAAAGGGATGCAACTGGTGGATCAGGTGAACCTGATATAAAGCCCCCCTGGCCACGGCCGTCACATGTTCTTCTAAGGACAGCCGTGCATCCAGGAGGACACCTAAGTTGCGAGCCCTCTCCGTGGGGGCCAACGACTCACTCCCAATAGTCAAAGATGGCACCAACTGACTATATCGGGATGCCAGAAGCCACAGCCACTCAGTCTTGGATGGGTTGAGCTTGAGCCTGTTACTCCCCATCCAGATCTGCATGGCCTCCAGACACCGGGACATCACATCAAGGGCATCATTGGGGTGGGATGGGGCAGCATCCATGGCTATCCATAGTTGTGTATGAGATTTAACATTACATATAACATAGAGCCTTGGTGGCGCAGCAGACTAAAGTGCTGTTAAGTAGCACCAGCTGCCTGCAATTACTGCAAGTTCAAATCTCACCAGGCTCAAGGTTGACTCAGCCTTCCATCCTTTCGAGGTAGGTAAAATGAGGACCCGGATTGTGGGGGCAATAAGCTGACTTTATATAAAAAAGAACACCGCTTAGTGGGGGCTGAAAGCCCTACTGAGCAGGTATATACAAAAGTATGAAGGCTATTGCTTAACACATTGTAAACTGCCCTGAGTCTATGGAAAAGGGCGGCATATAAATTGAACCAATAAATAAATAAACATCATGACTTCCTTTCTTGAAGCTTGACTCTTCTCGCTTTCTTTGGATATGGAGAATTTGAGAAAGATATGTTATTGTAACTATTAGACAGCAAGCCCCCCTCCAAAAATGTTTATTTTTAAATTACCATTCTGCTTTCTTTTGAGACTCTCTTGCTTATGTTTTAATGACAAGGAAGTAATTAATTATAAGACTACCATACTCCATTCTTAACTGAAATCATGAAAAATAAATTACAATCCTCAACTGCTTATGAACAAATCCCCCTCCTCCCAGTGTGTGGGCTGCCTCTTTTATAGTGAGGCAAACAATTTAGAAAAGTGAGGGTAGAGACTGGGCACATATAGCAATAGCAATAGCACTTAGACTTATATACCACTTTACATTGCTTTACAGCCCTCTCTAAGCGGTTTATAGAGTCAGCATATTGCCCCCAACAATTTGGGTCCTCATTTTACCCACCTCAGAAGGATGGAAGGCTGAGTCAACCTTGAGCCTGGTGGGATTTGACCTGCCAAATTGCAGGCAGCCGGCAGGCAGCAGAAGTAGCCTGCAGTACTGCACTCTAACTACTGCGCCATCGAGGTGCAGTGGTTAGAGTATAATTCCTATATCCACTGTTCCTTTCTTTTTTTTTTCTGAAGTTCACATGAAATCTCTGAGATTCTATATGCAAAACAAGTGAAGTTTGCAAAGGAAAACATACTTCCCAAATAATTATGATCCTCCTATTTAGGGATTCAGCCAACTAGTGCTGAATATATTTGAGGTAAAAGTATATTTACTTTACTAAGTTAGAATGCAGTATTGCAGGCTAATTCAATTCACTGCAAGGAGTTTGATACTCACCAGCTCAAGATTGACACAGCCTTCCATCCTTCCATGGTCAGTAAAATGAGGACCCAGAGTGTTGGAGGCAATATGCTGACTCCAGGGGTGGGTTCTATTTACCTTTACTACCGGTTCACAGCGGGGCCGCGCTCGCTTCGCTCGCTCTTCTGTACAAGTCCAGAAGCTTCTGCGCATGCGCAGAAGCATTTTGATGATGTTGGGGTCGGTGGGCGGAGCCTCCTGCCAATTTTACTACCGGTTCTATAGAACCAGTGCGAACCAGGGGCAACCCACTACTGGCTGACTCTGTAAACTACTAAGAGAGGGCTATAAAGCACTGTGAAGTGGTATATAAATGTAAGCGCTATTGCTATATTCAAAATTAGTTTAATAGAAACTGAAAAAATACCAAAAGAAAATATTATTTTCATAGATGGAGTGTTGGGTTCTTGCTCTAAAGTTGTGTTTTTGTCATTGATTTGTCATTGATTTTCAGATGGTCTCCATGGTTTATATCTTCCTGGACTTCACTTAAAGGCCAGAAGCAGACGTGGGTTTTTGTTTGTTTGTGTTTAGATCAACATATTTAGACAGCCAAAGAAGCTTTAGAGTGCCAAAGGGACTGAAAAAGGAAGGAAGAAACCCAGCATTCTTAGTGCCTCTTTGGGGGAATAAAACTTTTAGGAAAATTGGACAGAATTTGGCATAAACTTAATTTGTTGTTAGTTGCAAAGTCATGTCAGACCCATTGCGACCCCATGGACAACATTCCTCCAGGCCTTCCTGTCCTCTACCATCCTCCAGAGTCCATTTAAGCTCACGTTGACTGCTTCAGTGACTCCATCCAGCCACCTCATTTTCTGCTGCCCACTTCTTCTTTTGCCCTCAATCTTTCCCAGCATTAGGCTCTTCTCCAGTGAGTCCTTCCTTCTCATTAGGTAGCCAAAGTATTTGAGTTTCTACTTCAGGATCTGGTCTTCTAAAGAGCAGTCAGGATTGATATCCTCTAGGACTGACTTGTTTGTTCGCTTTGCAGTCCAAGGGACTCACTGGAGTCTTCTCCAGCACCATAGTTCAAATGCCTCAATTCTTTGGTGCTCAGCCTTTCTTATGGTCCCACTTTCACAGCCATACATTGCAAACAAACTTAATAGGTAAGTAAAACAGGTCAAGAATGGGAGAACTTTGGAACATATAGATGCAGAGAGGGTCAAAAATAAAAATGAAAAAGAAGACATAGGAATTTTGAAATAATGCATCAGTCATATTTCTTAATCCATCATTCCACTTACATGATTCACAATCCTAAATTGAAATATAGTAGTTGTTAATACACCTGAGAGATTTTAAGGCTCCCTTTAGGCATACAATTGCCTTAATTTATGCTTCTTGGATCCTTGTTCTATTAGATCTGTCAGACTGCAAATCTTCAAATTCCAGCTGTCATAGCAACTGAAGCCATCAAGTCAGGAGGAATGGAAAGAGAGGATATTTACCAGAATCTAGTAGAATCCATAAAGGTAACATACACATCATTACCATCAACCTGCAAACTATGCAGGTCATTTGAGTCACACAACTGATGCAAATTATATGTTATTTTGCTATTTATATAACAATATCACCAACCCCTGTGGATATGCATGACCATACTTGGCTAGGTGCGTACAACAGTCCATTTATTTTGTATGTTCAAACTCTACAGTTTCTAATTCTAGGAGATAGCCAGGTCTTTGGAAGACAATAAACCACTGGTCAGATGGTAGGTGGGAGTAATCATTGGAAGATAAAGAATGTGAGCTGCCATTGCCATAGTTTGTACATATAATAAGAGGACTGATAATGGAAATTGTGATTAAGAGGCTACAGTTCATGGTAGAAATCAGTAAGAAGACCTCTATGGCAGGGGAGATTGACCTACTTGCTGTAGAACAGAGATTTGGTTATGCCTGGTGATAGAGTTGAAAGAAAATTCTCCCAGAGTTTAAATTCACCATCACATTCAGATGAGGACACCAGAAATTATGGGAAGTGTAACCGAAAACTGCAGTAGGCCAGAAGGGAAGAAGAGCTCAGCACAATGAATTGGATTTGCATGATGGTATTCTCTAGATTAAAATTATTGAGTTTGAAATTTTTCCTCTTCTACTCCATCCACCTCATCAGGGAATAGGAAAGCAGGAGAGGTAGAGATAAGAAGGATTCTCATATGTGCTGATCCTTGTAGGTCTTCTGAGACAGTGGAAAAAGCCAGCAGATCTTAGATTAGTATTGTATGTTTAATTACTAAGTCATTTCAAGTGCTAGATATCTTGTTTTTTAGAATGAGTGATTACCAAGCTAAACTCTCCATGGTCCTACATGTAGTGTTTTATCCTGGTGAGAGTGATGGGATGGAGTTTGTGGGGATAAAATGAGGTACTGGAGAACAAATTGAAGTATACCAGATGGGAAAAGATATGGCAGGGGCACTGGGTGGGCTATTATAGGTAAAAGGAAATCTGCATATTGGTTCAGGCCTCTTCTTCTCAACTGGAGGCCCTTAGCCTAGGCAGCCAAATTGTTGGATATCGTTATCTCCAGAATTTGTTGATAAATATCAGGTATGTGTGGAACAAGTCTATATCCATCTACGACATGGTGATGGTAATGGATTTGGCATGTATTACTGAAACCAACCTTTTCAGAAATATGCTACTCCCCCATCTCCGATATTGCAGTGATCGCTAGCAGAGACTCTAGTGGTGAATCACAGCATTGTCCCGGAAGTGACTGAATTAGAATATTCATGTGTGGAACTGGACCAAAGCAGAAAGCTAGAGATGCTACTGTTTTACTAGCCTCTTTGCTGCTCTGGGTCGATGTTGGACATCCTGAGACTTTCAGTTGATAACCCTACTGTTTTGTGTAACTCCATACTAGTGGAAGAAAATATTTAATCTCCATACTCTTGGGAAGGATCTGGTGCAGTTCATAGCTCCATGGTGACCATAACTCTTGGTGACATTACTCTTGTCACAAATAATTATGGCCCCAACAATATTAATGTGTCCTTTATCCTCGCAACCTATATCATCTACCACTCACAGTCCTAATGACATAATCATTCCTTAGATTCATTTTGTCTTGCACTGTTTGTTTTCTAGTAAAATTATTTTTTGTTTTCTCTTTACCATCTTAGAAAAGAGCACATCTTTGCTAAAGAGAAACCATTATTTATTTGTATGTTTCTTTATAAATTTACTCTGCCTCATTTCTGTATTAATCTATGAACTAAAGAAAAACCCTGCATAAAATGTATATAAACAAAATAAACAGACATTTAATTTAAGTACCCCAGTACATAATTTTAAATCTGTTTTCTGTCATGACATATATGTAAACTTTAAATGTTCGTATATTAAAAGATAGTTCAATATTTTTGAGCCACATTTTGTAGGAGAATATTAGCGAGGTTTACATCTGCACTTAATCTAGAAGGTGCAGATTAAGGTCATTTTGTATCAGAATGCACAATGATCAGATGACTTGAGAACTTAAACCTAATCTGCAATACAGAGATAATAATTCTGATTAATTTCCAGTTGTTGCAAGGATTATAACGAAATAAACTTTGTGAGTTATTTCACTATTTTATAGCTTTATGCCAAGGTTTATATTCATGCCAAGTGGAGGGGAAATGGATGCACCAAAATTTTCATCAATATTTACTAATTTGTTTTCTGTAGGTGTTCAAATTCTGTCAAATGTGTCCATTTCATAACATCAATGTCTAAAATTTGGATTTTATTCAAATCCTTACCCTACATCTTTATTGTAACAGATTATGGATATATCTAAATTGAAACAGGTTTTACCCAATGGGGACTGAATTTAAAAGTTATTTTTTTTTAAAGTATTTTAGTGATGCAGAGTGATATGGTTATACAAATGAATAACCTTCTCCCAAACTAATAAATGTGTGTGTGTGTGTGTGTGTGTGTGTGTGTATGTGTGTAAACCTCTTTGGATGGATAAAGGAGGAATTGGGAAGACAAGTGTATAAAAGCACAGTAAATGTATTTAGCTTTCCAATAATAGTAATTTTGTAGAGATATTTTGAAGTTTTAATGTTTCAATTGTTCCAGAATTCACTGCACTTTTGCTTAGTGTTTCTGTGGAACAGTCATGTTAAAATGTACATTGAAATCTGTACATTTGAGAAGATATAGTATTTAGGTATGTACTTAGGGGAATGATGGATATTCAAACTATCTTTTATTATTTCTTCCACATATTATTATGTTTTTAATCTGCCTTTCCTCTAGGAACTCAAGGTGGCTTACATGGGGATTTTCCCTCACTTTGTCCTGTCTTGTTACTGCAATAGCAACAGTTGTTGAATTGGATTAGCCTCAAGAGAGGACTGACTCAACATTACTGTGACTTTCAATGATTAAGGAGGGTTTGAACATGGTCTCCCCAGACTTACACCATTCATCAAGTCTTCAATTGCTTCTGTCCTTTTGTATTTTCTGGTGCAAAATAAAAAGCAAACCTTCACATTCTTGGTGTCATAATGCTTTAGTTGAGCTCCTGTAATTTACACAGAAGGTATCAGGGAAAGGAATAGGAAGCAAATTATTTTCTCCCAACATTTCACAATTTCTTTTCTACAAGAACCTCTATTATTAGCATTCTTAAATGTTGCACCTTAATTAATATAGCAACAAATACTCTGTATGCTATTTTTATAATAGCAATAAAATTATGCCAAATTATGCCATTTGTATAATAACAAACTATAGAACATGGGTTTTACTCATTTAATTTGGCAAGCTTCACTCAAGTGGTATACTGTATCTCTTTCAATTAAATATATTTACATACTCTCACACCCATGCAGTTACCTTTGGAGGAAAGGGGGGAAAAGAAATCAAAACACATACTTGATAACTTGTAATGTTTGACTCAGTTAAATCATTATTTTAATTCATATAGGAGAAGTCGAACAGAAGAAAAGATCTGATTTTCAGTATCGCTTTCTTTTATATTATCATATGGCTCTGAGCAGCCGCTTGAGATAACTGTCTCAAATGGTAACATGGATTTGTTTATTCCTCTACCACAAGTTGAAATTTAGCTGAAGTCATGTTTTGGATCTAAAATTTCATTACCATCTAATGAGATCTCCTTAGTGGTCTCTATGCTATGTGTTGTTGATTGTAACCCAATTCCTGTTGGATTGGCTTGGAAGGGTATTCAAGTCAAAACACACATCATTCTAATTGATATTAAGTGTTGCCTTCATTAGTGAGCTGAAAGAAAGGTCAGAGTTTGAATGGAGCAGTAGAAGAGATGTGACTCCTTTCTTAATCCCAGAGCAGCCCCTCAGAGAAGATGCCTTAAAGGGGCAGCAGGCTGGCCCCTTAATAATTGCCAACCCAATGCTGTTGTTGAAAAAGGGGGATTTAGAAAAAAAAAAGTGCTGGTAAAAATGCATGCAAACTAAGTTTGAAAGAGATTTAATATAGATGATTGATTGCATTAAAATCTAATAAATGCCTTGACTTGAGATGGGCCCACTTGCTTCCACTTCCAAAATTTGACATCCCGTTTTGTTTGATCTATGATCAGATAACTTGCCTTTATTTGGGGATTCTTGTCTGGCCATGCAGAAAGTGGATGTGTAATTTAAGCTCATCACTGATCTTTTTTAAAAAAAGAAACTTAAATAGGGGCAATTTTTAGAAGTATACTCCAATGTATATAATATTGACCAAGAACTTTATAGTATTAAAACATTAGAGCAAATGACAAATTGAGAAACATTCTTTAGATGCCACATAGAAAGTTAAAACTATATATACTTTATTGCTTAAGAGAAATACATTTTTGGCTATTCCTATTCTTTAAATATACATTGGAACAACCCCCCCCCCCAGAAGTCAGTGTTAATTTTCTGTATGTCATGACTTTTGTGATCCATTGAAATTCTGGACTTGCTGGGAATATTTAAATATAATCAGGTGCTTTAAAATGCTTTTAGGGAAAGCATCCTAGCATCTCAGTCAAGCTGGCTGAGTTGAAAGTTAGTTCCACCCTCCTGCCTTGGTGTACCCTTTCATTACTTGAGTTGGTTCTAGTTCCTCTGAAACAAGAATTCAACAGAAAAATTGCAACAATGCATTATCTCTTGAAATGTTTTCTGCTGCTGTTGCCTTTTAAGATAAATTTAAACCTAAGGGATCATTGGCAAGAACAGATTATACAGCACTGGTGCATTTTTCAGCGAGGGTGATCCATAGGTTGCCAATTTTTGTCAGTATAGAAATAGTGGGCGGAGGGGTTTGATCATGAGGGTGATTTCTGTCACTATAGAAAAGATAAATTTAAAAAGTTTTTGCTTGTAGTTATTCAGCATTTCTGCCCAAATCTTAATTGTCCTATACCAGGGGTCGGCAACCTTAAACACTCAAAGAGCCATTTAGACAGTTTCCCACAGAAAAGAAAACACCGGGAGCCACAAAACCCTTTTGAACATCTAAAATGAAGATAACACTGCATATATCATTTTTTACATTTATGCTACGTATCAAAAAACTACAGTGTGTTGCGTTTATGAAATCAGTGAACTGCTACAGAGAAAACATTTTTTTATTTCTGTATGCAACAAAAACATTTTGAACTCTGAAAAAAAAGATGGGTCAAAAAGCTCAATAAATCACTTCCGGTTGGTGCCGCAGGGACACAGACGGGGAAATGGCGAGCTCTGCTGAGCTCTGCCAAATCCCCTCTGGTAAGCTGCCACTGATAGGTCTGCGGACCTCCCCTTTCTTGAAGGGACAGGGGGACAAGAAGGATCACCTTGGGCGGCCGAGAGGAATAGGTGGGTTCCTCGGGGCCAGAGGCTTCTCCTTCATGTCGGCGGCAGCGGAATGGCAGCCATGGCAGCTGCCCTAATATCGTGGCAACCGGGAACAAGGATTGTGCTGGAGGAAGAAGATGAAGAAAGAGCAAAAATCAAGAAGCCGGGTGAGTGACACCAACCCAGGCAATATAATGTACCTATTTGGAATTATTGAAAAATAAGACCCCAAAATTAAAAGCGGCTGCTTGACTGCGGGGCTTAAAGATTGAAAAGAAAAAAAAATGGGTAAAAGACCCGAATTGAATTTTGTTGCAGTAAACTTAAATTGGATGATTTGGCATTAATAAATTTCCGAAATTTGACTGTGCATTTAACTGGAGTGGAGAGGAGAAATGGATATTCCTGAGAATTAATGCCTCTAAAAGAAAGTGAAGCTAATAAAGATAGACAGATGGATGGCTACAAAATAGCCATGGAGTCTGCACTGATTAAGCAGGGAAGTGGATTGAAGAGATTTCCCTTTCTGGGTGGAAAAGAAACATGTTAATTGGCTTTTTACCTTGGATTACCTGAAATTAATATTGGATATAGAGATTTTGGAGATTCCTACTCTGTCCCAGATGATTTTAAGAAAGAAGAAAGAAGAAAGAAAGAACATTTTGGATTTTAACAATGGAGACTGACAAAACTAGGTGTGGCGTAGTCAACAAAGACAGGAAGCTGATGCACTACGCCTGGAACAGACATTGTAAAAGTTTTAAAGGGACATACAGAAATTCTTTACTTTGAACTGATGAACTTTGAAATAGAGCACTTTGGACAGAGAGGAAAAGGAAGAAAAGGAAGAATTAAAGTGGATAAATTTAAATGTGACTAACTGAAATGTAAAGTTTAAAAGCCTATGTATATATGATAAAGTTTAAAAGCCTAGGTATATATGATTTTTGGATAAAAACAGGAAGGGTTGTGAAATAATAAAAATAGAAAATAAGAGGTGGCTAGTAAAATAGTGGATGATATCAAGGGGATAAAAATAATAAAGAAGAATATATTTTGAGGCAGGAAAACCTTAAGAAAATGTATTGTTTGATGTAATATGTTTTAACTTTAATTTGCAAACAAATGTTAAACTGATGAATAAGGATTGATTGAACAAAATACAAGATACACAGATGCTAGTGATTAGTCTTGAATTAAGGTAATATAAATTGGAAATGATGACTATTATGAAATATACTGAGATTTAAATTGAAAGAGCAGGATGGAAAAATGATATAAAACAGATAATTATATTACAGTTAAAATGTGTGGGATGGACACCAACTAGATAAGAGTTTGAGACTTGGTGGAAATACGTTGGAAATTATTTTAAAATGCTGGAAACAGCCAAACAAATAGGAGGAGAGTTGGAGGAGACTATGCTGGAAATCAGCCAAACAATGGAGGGAGTTAAGGAGGAGACTATGCTGGAAATCAGCCCATAAAATGCTGGAAACAGCCAAACAAATAGGAGGAGAGTAGGAGGAGACTATGCTGGAAATCAGCCAAACAATGGAGGGAGTTAAGGAGGAGATTATGCTGGAAATCAGCCCATAAAATGCCGGAAATAGTCAAACAAATAGGAGGAGAGTTGGAGGAGATTGAATAACTATTCTGAAATCAACTAAATAGTTGGTGTTTTGTAGGGGATCAAGCTGAGAATTAATCAAATAGTTAAATATTAGAGGGAGATATAGAGGAAAATATATTAGAAATTGGAGTAAATAAAATATGCCTTTGTGAGAAATCTGTGTAATATGTAAATTGGGAGGAAAAAAAAAACTAAGGTAAACTGATTTGAGGATAAGGGTCAAAGGATTAAAATTAGACAAAATATTGTTTTATAAAATATAATAAAAATGGAGTGGTATTGAATTGAAACTAAGAATAAATGGTGATAAAATTGTAAGGTAAACACTTAACAAGAGGTTAGAATGTTGTAAAAATTATTTTGATATGATTTGTATAAGATATAAGGTAAAGAAGAATAAAGATATATTTAGAATTGTTATGAAGATGTAAAAATGAGTGAAAGTGAACTTGAAACTAATTTTGGATAGATATAATGGATTTATATAGATGAAAATGTTAAATTTGAGGTAAAATTGGTTTTTTCTTAAGTTTTGAATTTCTTTTTTGTCTTCTTTTTTTCTTTTTTTGTTTATTTATAAAAGATGTAATGGAAATTGTGAATTGAGCTTGTGAAAGGAATGTAAGCGTGGTAACTATCTATGACCGGATCGAGATTTTTGCTCTTGAAAGTTATGTTTTTATGTTTAAATTTGAAAAAATAAATAAAAAATATTTACAAAAAAAAAATAATAAATCACGTGTCGGTGGGGGTCACACATTGGTGGTTGTGATGCATATTTTGAGTGACAGGGAGCCGCAGCAGTGGGATGAAAGAGCCACATGCAGCTCCAGAGCTGCGGGTTACAGACCCCTGTCCTATATATTTAGATGTTCCCGCTTCTTTTCATTATGGTGGTTGTTATGGAAATTCCATTACTTCTGTTCCCAAATGTATTTATTTATTTTTTTTATTGAAAAAGTTTTTCAAATACAAAATTTTCCCCCCTTTTCCCCCCCTCCTCCCTAACCCCCCCCTCCCCCTCCCCTCCCCCCATGGCTTCTTCAAGATAAAATCATTGATATCAAGTTAAATAATACTTTACCATCCTTTTACACCACCCCCACATGCTAACCATTTCTTTCTAACATTGTTATTATATCCCCCTTATACTATACATTTCAAAGCAACCTTCAGCTATAAAACTTTATAATAATTCCTAATTTGGCATTTATTCAACTCATAATCTACCCATTTCCTCCATCCCCATACATATATCTCTTAATTCAAATATTTTACATATATTTATATCTAAACATAACATCCCTTTTACTAAGCTAAACAATCAGTAACCTAACCTATCTCCACCCATTTTGCTACAGGTCTACCATACATAATATTTTAATATCTTCGTTCTTCTGCCCACACCACACCACTTAAAAATATTTCCATATATAAACAGAATCCTCAAATGACTTTAAGTTTTCAATCCATATAATATCTTCTATAATGTCTTTCAGCTAGATTATTAATTCCATTGCCTGTGTTAGGGTAACATCAAGTTCTTTTTCCAACAGTATATTCAATATCTTCAATTACCATCTGCCCCCATCAGTAATAAATGTTGTCATATATAAAAAAACCACCCGAGTGACTTTATATTTATATTCCATATAATATCTTCTGTAGTGTCTTTCATCTAGATTATTAATTCCAACCACTGTGTTAGGGTAACAACCAGATCTTCTGCATGCCCCACCATAATTCTCGTGCCTTATAGCTCAACATATACGTAATCCATTTTACAAAGAGTTCCAAATAGAAAGTTCCAATCCACTCAGTTAGAGGCCTTCTTCCACATCCCTAAAACACAGCACTGCAGAGATCTGTCATTCTTCTCAAAATAGTACAAGTCAATAATTTGCCTCCGCTATATTTTCATATATCAACCATCCATAAATCCCGCTTATTATATTTAATCGTCTCTTGAGTAACTGGCATTAGACTGTTGTTTAGTCTAAAATTTTTTAGTTTTATAAGACCTGCTTCTTCTTTTCTTAACTTTTTGTGGTTTAGCTCTCCATCCTGGTTGCCTTTCTAGGACTTGTATATCAGCTGATTGATTTCCATGCTGGTCTGTAACTTGATGAAACATCACATTAAAATCCAAAGCCGCCTCTCTTGTATTTGTAAGTAATCCAGCTACAACCTTTAAAGGAGAATCCAAAAGCGACTCGCCCAAAAGGACCTCTGTGACTTATTGTTTTTCCATTACCTCCATCTCCATCTGCTTAGCCTGGGTTTCAGTCTCTTGTTCATTTTGCATTTCTTTATTCCCCTCCTGTGTTCCTAACACTGATGGCATACATGGAGATGTTAAATCCATTTTAAGAACCTTGTAGTAAAATTCTTCCGCTTTTTCAACAGTATTTAATTGATATCTTTCTCCTTGGTATCTCAATATTATACCAACTGGAGCATCCCACCTAAATGGGATGTTTTGTTTCTTTAGCTCAGTCACCAAAAATCCAAATTCCTTTCTATCTTTTAACATCTTGGACGGAAGCTCTTTATATATCCAAATCTTTCTTCCATTCAGTTCTAAAGTGGAGTTAAAAGACTTTTGCACAATATCATTTCTTATTCCTTTATATGTAAAGTAAATCACCACATCTCTAGGCAACTGCCTTTGCTTTGCAACCCAGGAATTTATTCTGTAGGCCTTATCAATCTTACAGGATACCTCTTCAGGACTAACCTTTAAAATCACAGCCAGAACTTCAGCAGACATCTTTCTCAAATCATCTCTATTATTTTCCTGTAATCCCCTCATTCTGACTGCAAATTCCATGGACCTGTATTGCATCATTATAACTTCTTTTTCAATCCTTTGTTTTATATTATCTGCACTGTAAGTCTTGTGATCAGCTTCCTTTTTAGACTTTACTTCTGAGCTATTGTCTTGAATATTTATCAAATCATTTTCAATTCTTTGTATTTTATTGTCCAAATTATGAATCTTATGATCAACTTCCTCCATCTTATGATCCAACTTCCTCTAGTTCTAAATTCATATCTTTATCCATCTTTATGACTATTTCTGAAAAAGTTTTCAAAGCTGTTACAAACTGTTGTTTCAAATTGGCATATTTTTGTTGTACCAACTCTTTAATTTCCTGTCTGAATTTTTCAAGATTCTGGTTCACAATCTCATCATGTCTTGCCATCTCCTCCAAGACAAATTATTTTAAGTTAAAACCATTCTTCTGAGTCTGCAAATTCAAAACTTGTTCATATGGTTTGTAAATGGGGGAACCCCCCCCCCCGCTGCTTGTTTGTCTGGCTTTATCAGTTTTAACGCCATCCTGCCACACAGACAGACTCTTTTTAAAGAAAAAGACTTCTCTCCAAACAATATCAATATCAAATCTCCAAGAAGAAAGAAACATAGAGTAGAAATTTTTCTTTTCAATTCTAGCCAGCGCTATTATTTCTGCTACTTTGTAACTTGTTAAACTATTCAGGCAGAAGGACTTTCACTTTCAGCTTTCTTCTTCTCAAGCCTCAGTCAGTCGCCATTTTAAACTTTTTTTCCCTCTTTTCTTCGCTTTTAAAATCACTTATAAAATTGTTAGAAATACTTGCGATTTAGGGTCCAAAATCCGGATCTCATCCTATTTGTTTAAACAATCTGTTGATTTTCATTGAATGGATTGGTCCCGTCGCCTGGCTCTGCAAGAAGCAGAGTTCTCCCGAAGCCCGGAGCAGCGGCGAGCGGAATAGGGAGCCTCATCCTGCTTCGTCCCCAAGAGTAAAACAAAAACTCTGGGGACTCCACAGAGGGCTCTACCTGCCCTCGCCGGCTCTATCTCACATTTCCTTAAGGAAATGGAGTTTTTCGAGCCGCCTTTCAGCTGTAAAGGCGGCTCTTTATGGGCGACGGGGCTGGCGGTCTCGAAAGACCGTCTGACAGCAACGGAAGCCAAACTGGAAGCCCCCCAAATGTATTTATTTATTAGAATTATACAGCAACCTATCTTAGATACCATAAATCTGGGTGGCTCACAAAGCAGCAATAAAAACAATAAAAAATACAACAAAAGCTCAGGGGATTCCAAAGGCCACTCACCACCGCACATTTCTTCTACCTGTATTGGGCTCCAGCCTCATTCTACCCAAGGCTTTCTTCAAGGCTTTCTAGAATGAATCAACTTTTATCTTGTTTCCTTATAATTAGAATATTGGGCTCCATTAGAAAATTATGTTCATTTACAGAATATCCTTGAAACGGACATGAACAATATATACTGTACAGAATAACAGTTGGAAGGGACCTTGTAGGTTATCTAGTCCAACCCCCTGCTCAAGCAGGAGACCCTATACTATTTCTGACAAATGGTCGTCCAGTCTCTTCTTAAAAACCTCTAGTGATGAAGCAGCCACAACCTCTGAAGGCAAGCTGTTCCATTAGTTGATTGTTCTCACTGTCACAAAATTTCTCCTTATTTCTTGATTGAATCTCTCCATGATCAGTTTCCATCCATTATTCCTTTCTGGCCTTCAGATGCTTTGGAAAATAGGTTGACCCCCTCCTGTCTGGACAGCCCCTTAAATATTGAAACAACTGCTATCACGTCACCCCTGGTCCTTCTTTCCTTGATATGGTTTAGAAACTATAGACTCACTATTAGGGACGCCTAAAGGGCATTTACCCTTAAATTAATGTAAGTTAATAAATCTGTCTATATGTACACACACACACACACACACGTTATGTCTGCACAATACAATCTAGTGTTTTATATGCTTTATATACACATACTTGTTATATGTGGAATATGATGCTACCATATCTTCTCTGAAAACTCCAGCTATGTTTAAATCACTGAACATTCTCCCTGGCTATAAATCCTATTTATTTTACTGAGGGAGCTGTAAATCATTCTATTAAATACATGAACACAGATTTCACACCTGCTTAGCTTTTACTGATACGTTGTAATGCAAATTTAACTTTTGGACACGTGTCCCTTCTTAGTGGCACCTATTCATTCCTTCTTGTAATACCAATAAACTCAAGAGAGTTCAAAGCAGTAGATATTTGTCCTGAATTATTTATCTGTAGCTTTTTCCTCATTTCTCTCTGGGTATAACACATTTTATTTTCCCTTTATTGCAAAAGAAGAACTATACTATAAACCAACTGGCTTTGCTTTAAAATGAGCCTCTTTATAATACTTGTTAAGTGCAAAATTGGATAATCTGTAATATAGATATGAATCTTGTTATTATTATCATTTTAATAGATTTTATTCAGATTTCATTTGGGATTGTTGGTTGTTTATGTATGTTATTGCTGAATTCCACCATGGTATTAGCAGTAAGAGTTGCCATTGCCATTTAAAATTGATTTGTAAGTGAAAACTGTCCAGGTTATAATTAATTCCCAAATTTGTTTTGAATCTAATCTTCAAACCAGAAATAAATTAACAGAATATTTTTTATTCAAAATGTATAATGTTGGATTCATGATATGTTAGGTTCTGATAGAGTCCATCAACCCATTGCTAGTTGGGAATTACATTCCAGTTCTATACTGAATGTGTTTCTATTGCACTTATTGTGAAGATTGGTGTATCTTTTTTTTACTGCTTTCTGAAGATAGGATGGCCTCTTATAAATGCCAAATTTGAGCTCGAGTCTAAACTAAGATTGAAGAAAAACTTACTATATAAACAATACCAGAATATTTTTGATGAGAAATTTAAGGCTGCTGTTGTGGTACCTGTAGTGTACAGGATTAAAGTTGGGTGCAGTTGCCGTTAAGTCTCTGTTTTTAACTGTAGGGAAATTTTGTCTACATTTTTTATTGTGTAATTAGCACATATTTCCTCTTGCATAGTCATCCCTCCTCCCTTTTAATGGCAGCCTGAAACTGATCTTGCTACCAGAGTCAATTATTTCACAGTCCTGCCTTGCCATACAGTTACCTACGTATTGCCTTTCATGTTGAAGTATCATCAGGTTTCAAATCAAATTCTGATACTTGGAAGCATTTGAATACATGCCTTTGAAGCAGGGTAGGCTGTGAGTGTGGATTTGGGTATTTTTGTTTTTAATGGCAACCGATGAAGGGAATTTTAAAGACTGCTGTGGTTCCTTGCTGGGGGAATTTGCATGAATTATGCTCTGTCTTTCTGAATAGTCATGTTGAGCCTGAATGTGAAGAAATCTCTCCATTTCCCACACTTTGGTACAATTTGAAATGGAATTCTGATGTCTTCCTGGCCTGCTCTGTTCTTAATAAATTCTCTTGTTATTTCTAGCCAATTGTTGTAATTATGTTTTTGTTGGCCCTCCAAATTATATTTCATCTCCAGATGGTCTTCAGTTTGGGTTGTTGGCTTTTTTCCTCAAATGCAAAAATAGAATGAATGTTATACAATTTTCACTCTAACCCCAACCCTTATCTACATATATTTCTCCATGGATAGATTTTAAGATTCTAACCCATGGGATATACAATATCTCAATTATTTCATTGTGCCATCAAATCCCCAGGGAGTTCTTATTTTTCACTGTACACTTAGAATTTGCTAACAGTATAAGGGCTTATTCATTGGGAGACTGACATTATTTTCTAAAATGCTTGCCATTGTAGACTTGTTTTTTTTCCCCTAGTATGAAATGAATGGTGTTGGATGGCATATGCTACAGTACAGTCTGAAGCCTGATAACATTCTGACCTCTATAGCATTCTCTTCAGGATGTCATTATTTGAAATGATCTAATAAAAAGAATCCTAGGTAATGTAATAAGGCTGGAGTTGGGGATCTGTGGCTCTATAAAAATTGCCAAACTATTATTCCCAGTATCTCTCACAAAGGGCTGGGAAGGATTTTTTAAAATAATAATACTGTCATATACTGGTAAGTCACCCCAGACTTAACAATTGTCAATAAAAAAAGACAAAGAAAGTCTGAATAGCGGACATGGCAGTACCTGGAGACAGCAGAATAGAAGATCAAGAACTGGAGAAGAGGACAAAACACAAAGACCTGCAAATAGATATAGAATGACTGTGGCAAAAGAAAGCAAAGGTAGTATCTATTATGTGCAATCCCAAAATAAATGGAGTACCACTTTGACACAATTGCTGTTGACAAAATCACCATCAGTCAGTTGCAGCTTTATTCAGAGCAGCTTACTCCTGTGAAGATACCTCTAACACCATCAAATATCAACATCTGCCTATCCCAGATCTTTGGGAAGGATAGTTTATAAAAAATATCTCAACTTCTGGCTGACTGTGTGATGAACCATAATGATTTTTGAATAGCCATAGTTTCTCCTGTTCTTTGATAAACTCATAGATGTGATGTGAGAACATTAAAGGAACCAAAAATAGATACAGTGGTCATGAATGAAGGCTTGGTTATAATAGCTAGTAGAGAATCAGCTAGGATTCCTGTTAGAATTATAGCTGGCTACCTTGTTCTGGATCAGATCATTATATTATATTACATAGCATCGTCTATGGTGACTGGCAGCTGCTCTTCTTGGTTTCAGACAGGGAACTTAATCAGCTCTACCTAGAGATCCCAGCAACTGAATGTGAAACTTTCTTAATACAAAGAACATAATCTATCAGTGGATAAGCCTTCCTCATTTAAACTAACCTTTTGAATTCCCTTTGTTCTCTGTCTCTTTATTTTTGTGGTAGGGCTCAGACAATAACAGCTAATGGCTAATTGGGTCTTTGGACACTTACATGCTGCCCATTTTTGCCTTTTGATGCAAATTGCAAACTTGTCAGTGACTCATATCATAGTCACCTGGCTGACCAATACCAGAGTGCCAAAAATGGCACTCAAACCATTTCCTGGCCCAATTGCACTGATTGCCTGTTGTTCACTTTTAATAAACCTCAGGCTTACAATGATGGAGAGATGACAAACTGTCAAAGCAGTCTCCTTCTGACGTGTCAAAAGTGGCTGAGAGGCACCGGCAGTGATATTTGCTCATTTATCAGAAAGCAAGAGGCAGGAAAAGCAAGGACTAGGAGGCATAACAAGGCCAGATTTTTCACCAGTGTAAATCGTTCACCCATATGGACTAAAGCCTTAAATAGTAATGAAGGATTGTGATTCATGTCATTCTGGAGCTGAGGTAGAAATAAAGCAATCAGCTGTCCAATGTGAATGGCTATGGGAATGTGGGGGCAGAGCCAAGAATATATGCCTTCTAGTCTCCTAGACTGCTGATCCCTCCCTGTTTTCAATTTATTTGTCAGGTCTGCCATCTTCAGCACACCTCGCTTCACTGGCATTCTGCCATAAAACACAGGGGAGAAAAGAGGATGGGGAAGCAGGAAATGGGCGGCGGGGGGGGGAAGAGTATGGCAGGGTAACAGGAACCATAGGTGTCAATCTGGAATGAATTGGCCAATCAAGGACAGAGCCCATGAGAACGGAATGCATAACTCCACCAAAGAGGCACCAAACCTCAAAGCTATTCCCAATACATCTAAAACAAATATTATTGGATACTGATGGACTGGTCATGGGGAGGAGGGCCAGGGAAGTGGGAAAAATGCAGGCTTTATGCAGGAATATTCAGTTCCAACTTTGCTTATACTATAACTGCTTGAATTGAGTATAAGTGAACTTTTCACTTCACCGATGGAATCAAGAGTCTTTTTTTCCTAAGTGCCCAAATGGAACACGCCTGACATTATCTTTTTTCTCTGAACCTGAACAATGCTTTACAGGAGTTGCATTCTCAGTGAACCTTTTGGATCCTCTCATGTATCCTAGAAATCCTAGTAATGCATCTTACAAATACAAATATCACATGAAGTTGGTATTTCACTTAGTTATGACAGTTTTGTTTTTTAAAAAGTACATTATTAAATAACATCTTCCTTAAATTGTATTGAAGCAAATGCATAAAGCAAAATCAGAAAGTTCACAGAACTCAGCACATAAAATTTTAGGTATACATTGGATTATCATTCATCCTCACATGAAATTTCCTCCAAGGAGACATTAGAGAAGTAAGAGAAAGAGAAAAAGAAAAAGGCCAAGACGTTTGGTCCAAGAAGCCAACAACTAGCTTAGAAAATTTAATAAAACCAATTTCCCCTGGAATCTGATCCTAACCCAATAACAGGCTTTTAAAAACCATGACAATGTTGTGCCATCAAATCCAGAGCTAAAGTGTGAAGAGGTAAATATATGCCAGTCTGCTTCAAACAACACCTGAAGAAGAGTTGTATATTTGGATATACCATCTACTTAGGAAGAGTTTATAGTCTTTCATATCCCCTTCCTGCAACCAGCTTTAACAAGCAGCATTGATTCTCTGCAAACAAAGAGTTTCTTCTATATTTACCTTTGCCTGAGCAAACTGAGATATTGGAGCACATTTTATTCCTCTAATATTGGCCCTGTACCTTATATTGATTTTGACCAAAGACTGTCAAACCATATCTCCTCCTTACTGAGGCTAATGGCCTCTATAGTGGAGATTCCAGAAATGCAAGGATAAATAATGGGTTGTTTTGAACACTAGGGAAACTCAATCATTATTGAAATGTGCTTATAAGTTTTTTCCCCCAATAAACTGAACATTTCAGGAATATCTCCAGCAGGCTAGTAAACTGAAAAGAAAATCTTCAATAGGCATTTGGACTCAGGTCCTCAAATCTAAAAGTATGCATACTTTCCATCAATTGCCCCATCGTTTTTACATGCATATCAAGAGTGGGACAGCAGCTTCAAATTGTCAGTTTATGTAATTAGTTAAAACTCGAGTACTGTAATCCTGAACAATTTTCTCTTTAAGCATAGTTTATGCCATATTCTGCTTAATAAAATTTTCCATTTGCTTTCTGCTTTGCATTTTGCTAAGCTCTGGCATGAACTCCTGGTTTTCATCATTTCTTCCAATTCCAGGTGTATGTGCAAGTAAAAACCAAGGTTTCTGAATGTAAAGAGGAGTTCCCCCCCCCAAAAAAAAAGAGGTCAAGATAGCAACTATGACAATGTGCTTAAAGATTTGCACCTTTTCTTTGGGCATCACATGTAAAAATGGGCAGGGCTTCAGTCATACAGTTGTGGATGCGATGTTGTCTTTCTTTAGCCCTGCCTTAAAGCAGATGCCCCTGTGACAAACCCTTATCTCAGGGGCATCTGATACATTGATCTCAAAAATCAATGTATCGACACAGCCACAGACAACTCATTTTGCTGTTAGATTTACTTAGGTCTGATGCAAGCCACCATTATAAATATTACTAAGTCCACATGTTCTTAATAAAGTTCCCAGTGATGGTAGAACTCAAAAATATGAATAGCTGAGAAAATAGGGTATTACATCATTTCATGAGAACATGTCACTTTAGTTGGTAGTCCATTCACTATTTGCTTTATAATTATGCCTTTTTTGTATATGCCACAATCTTTGGAATAAATAAATTCACACTATGAAATGATGAGTTTCAGTTATCAGTCCTCACAATGAAAAGAAAATGGGGTGATGTCTTACCCAATTCTACCCCGATTTTACCAAAACAGCTTGATGGTAGTTTAAGCTGGTACACCAGTTTAAGCTGGCACATGTCTGGGCACCTTTTTCATGTCTGGGCATCTGGGTAGATGCTTTTTCAATGCATCTACAGTATGTGGCACTGCCTTTGACAACTACATCTGATTTGAATATGGCTGAGATTTAAGCAACTGGATCAGATAATATTATGCCAGTCACACAAGTGGTCTATTCCATGCATTTCTGAACCTCATTTAAAGTGCTAGTTTTAACTTTAAAATCTATGAATGATTTGGGGCTAAGTTACTCCAAGGACCACCTCTATCTGCCCGCACTTCAAAATCTGCAACAGATGATTGTTTCTTTGCCCATCACTGAAAACAGCTAGATTGCCAAATATAAGGGAAAGGAAATACGGGGACCTTACCAAAAAGGTAAGGTCCCCGTATTGCTCAAAAAATAGCAGTCAATCTTCCTTAATTCCCACCCCAGTAGGACTTTTACGAAAGGTTGAAATATTTATGTGCTTCCAATGACCCTTTCTCAAGTTGCATTTTTATAGGAAGTCAATAATATCTAGTTTTAACATTTTTTGGGTGGAGGGGGAGGAGGATATTTGTTTGTCATTGGTGAATTTTTATTTTGGTTCACTCTTTCAATATATTTTGGCTTCACTGCCTAGAGGGGTTTTGTATGCTGAAAAGTCATTTTTTTTACATTGCATTTATCAATTAATGTAAAACATCTGCTCCCAGCAACTTCAATAAGTTACATGAAATTGTCCTTTCAGTTTAAGGAATTTGATATGGTGAGGTAGTGGAGGGAAAATAATGTCTGTGCCAAAAGCCTTCCATTATTACTAAAATGCAGTATATCTAGCTTCTCTTGTGAAACAGTTCCAGTATATGCATATTGATTAAGAGCAAGATCGAAGCACAGAGAAGGTACTTAATCTAGGCAAAAGAAGCAGGGAGCCCTTCACAGTGGCAGACCCATGAATATGATCAGGAACTATGAGGCTAAATTGTAGATTAAGCTGGAGAAGTTATGAATTAATTTCCTTCTGTTTAGCTAGAATATCTGTCTATGAAACATGCAGGGTAGAAACAACAGCATTTTGAGAAATGGGGTCTCATTGTTTTGTGAGAAAAAAGAATTCTGTAAGAAACTCTAGAACTTCTTCCAATCTAAGGAACTTTGTGGGAATTTGGAAAGGCTTGGCTAGTAATTGAAGTGGAAAAATGCCCCTGATTATTTACACTGCAATGCTGGCCCAAAAATAAAAGTGGGCAGCAATGCACTGAGATGTTCCTAGACTGACCTTAAATAAGCTTCACAGTAGGATTGTCCAACTAATATTCTATGCAATCAGAATCTATAGTGTAAGCAAATACCTTTTTATGCTGGGCCGTCATAGGATTGTGGTTGCTCATGCAGTGCTGGAAGGGACTGAGAAAGAATGAATTAGGCAAAAGCAAGGAAAGAGTGTTGGAACTGACTACATAAATCACATCATTAGTTTGGGCCTATTTTCTGACAGATGCAAATAGAGCAAAGTACAACTAATGACTTCTCTCCCTTAGAGGGCTAAAAATCTTTTTCCCCGAGATACTGCTGGTTAAATCCGCAAAGCCAAAAAGTGCTGGGCCTTGACAAATGAAGTGCAAGGGGAACCAATCTCAACATAAATATTGATTTAAGCTTCTCAGAAAAAGTAAGATATGGAAAACCTGTCCATAATTCTAATTACAAAAACAGTAGGACTGTATCACATAAACTCACTAGGTGAACCAGCCAGTAGAAGTTGTATGGCGTGAAAAACATTAAACTGAGACTGCTATGTGCTAATTTTAATACTAGATCCAAACAAGACCTAATTGTGAAAGTGCAGTATTTACATGCGCTTGCATATATAGAATTAGGACATTCTTGCCAGATACTATTATCCTTCTCATCTTTCCTCTTACCTTAGTTTCTTATGACTATAACTTTGTTGCTTGTATCTTATGATTTATATTAATTATTTTATTTAGTATCCTAGTATGATTTATATTGATTGCTTATTTAGTATCCTATGACTATTATGGAGTGTTGTGTCTTATGATTTATGATAAATGTATTTTATGATGATGATCATGATTTATCACTTGTTGCCTCTATGTACACTGAGAGTTTATGCACCAGAGACAAATTCCTTGTGTGTCCAATCACACGTGGCCAGTGAAGAATTCTAATATAACTTTGAAAAAAATCAGGAATGTTCATATACAAGGAAGTTGCATGAGAAGTGGAAATTGTGTCCTATTTTTGAAACCCCAAGCTGAAATAGAAAGTGTAATATGTAACAAGAATCACATGGTCATGACAAGAGACATCCTATGACTTTGATAAATTTTATTTTGTTTTGTTTTGTATAAACTTAATATTGGTTTCTGAAACCATTTTTAAAATTAATGTTTTGAAGGTCTGTTTATTTTGTTATGCTGACAGAGAATGGAGGAAAAATCTCATAAAATATATATTCTACTGCCATATTATTTTAATTCAGTTATTTACTGGTGGAAAAAACCCTCAAACATATAAAACTAAGATAAAGCTATTAGAGTTTCCAGACAGAATAGTTTAAAAACATTAAATGATATCCAGGTATTAGTATTATTATTTTCTGGTTGCAAACTTCAAGCCACTTTATATTAGAGGCACACATCTTTTTTTAAGTTGAAGTCTATATTTGTCATTTTAATATGTGTGTGTGTATATATGTACTGTATGTATGTATGTAATATATGTATGTATGTATGTGGAAAAGAGAATATGACAGTAGTAAGGTAGATGGATTCCATTATAGGTTAGGAAAAGATTGTCATGGAAAAAATATATGTCTGTGATCGCCATGAGTCAAAAACAATCTGATGGCACATAATCTATGTATGTAGTATTACGTTATTTAGTGGCTGTTCAGCTTTCAAATACTCTGGACAGCACAAGCAAGAAATGATAAAAACTGAAATTTAGATTATCATAAAAATAAATCATGTACATCCAGAAGAAGATATACATAACAAAAACAAAAACAACCTACAGAAACTCAATAGCCACCTTATTCAAGGCCTGACAAAACAGTTCCTAGGAGCCATATGGATCTCCTTGTGGGATACTATTCCAAAGGGCAGGTGATGCACCAAAAAATGCATGCGTCTTAGATTCTAGTAGATGACATTGTTTCATCCAAGGAACTTGGGACATACCCATTCTATCTAATCTTATTTGATAGATAGTAATGTTTGGAGATGGGCAATCTCTAAATTTGATTACATTGTATTAATTAACTAGACAATATGATGAAGCAAAGTCAAGTCTTCTTTGATTTAATCTTAAAACTAGGCAGGTTTTTGGTTATGCCCATGCAGTTTTCTCATCCACAGTGCAGAAGTGGTTTTCCATTTCCTTCTTCTAGTATGAAGGACCTGATCCTACCTAGCTTCTGAGCTCAGACAAGGCCACCAAGGCTGCCCCAATATGATTAGTCCCCATGTATTTCATATTTTTTTCTGCCCAGTTAGAAAAGATCATTTAAGAAGAGCTTTTTGGGCTCCTCTGCAGCAAGGAGATCAGATACATTTCACAGAGGAGAAGAATCAAGGCTCAAAGTTGGGGGAAAGGTCTCTTAAAGAAGGCACTATTAATATTGTCTTTTAGAATTTTAAGTTTAATTCAGGCCAGGGGTGTCAAACTCAATTTCATTGAGAGCCGCATCAGGGTTGTGTTTGACCTTGGGGGCCTGGGGTAGGCATGACCAGGTTGGGCATGGCCAGCTCGACATCACTCGTGTCATGGGCACCTGTGGTAAACAGTCTCCCGAATTCCATTTAAGCTGCAATGGCCTCTTGCAACCGTCTGCCAGAAAAAATGGAGCTCAAGAAGGCTTCATGCAGCTCTGTTTTCATTGGCAGAGGCACTGCGGGGCCAGTCCTTCACTGTTTCCAGGGTGGCCCCATGGGCCAGATGTAAGCATCCTGAGGGTCAGATCTGGATCCCAGGCCTTGAGTTTGACATACCTGAGTTAGGCAGTCTAAATACAAGTACTAATAAAGTCCATGCCAATAAATTATTTGAGAAATGTATCTACCTATTAAGTACATGTGAATTCTTTAAAATCCACCAAAATGGAAAAAATAGTAGTTGGCTCCTATCTGCCTATTATCTACAAGTGTCAGCATTCAGCATATTTGGACCTGCTGCCAACCATTTGGCTCTACCAAGATCCCTCTACTGATTGGACTGTCTTTAGTGGTGCTGCATCTGTTTTTTATTCAACCTTCTCCTGGGGATGTTACCCAGACAATAGCAGTGATAAAGGTAAGGAGAGAAGACTTAGCTGGAATGCAAGATATCAAATCATCAGTGTCTCTATTTTAAGAATAAAATTGCATTGAAATAATATTTATATTAGGTAATGTTTAAGATGAAAATCTATATGCTGTATTTAAGGAAATAGTGGAAAAGAGGATTAATGCCCGGTAATCTTCCTTTTAATTTTATTGCAATGTCCTTTAGGTCTCAGTCTTGTCATGAACATCTACTACAGCTATGGCACGACCATGCTCCAAATTTACTCAATTTGACAAGCATCAAAGGCCTACTCTTTAAAGCTTAACAACAATTTACATTTTAGATGCCAATAAATTAGTTCTAGAAATCACCACCACCATCATCCAGAAAAAGAATTCCTGCACCACAGAGTTTATTAAAATACTTACAAAACTTATAATTAGGACATTCAATTCATTATTTGAGATACATACATTCCTATTACCTATACTCTGATTGCTTTATAAACATGGTAGAGGAAATATAATGATAGGAAGATAAAAATTCAGAGGTTATTTGAGTGCTGGCTGAGTAAAAAGTGTATAACATGTTTTAGCTGCTGTTGTGTCACTTTGGACTGAATTTTGATTGTAGACAGCTCGATTATGAAGAAAGATAGGTTAAATACAATAAATAATTATTTATTTATTATGTTTACACCTTTATTGTAAGGTGTTCTTGCTTTTTCCATGTAGTTACTGCTTTGTAGGTGGCAAGCGTGGGGTTACCACTTACTTTATGAGGTCAAAGCATCAATTCTGTAAGGGAGAATTGGCCAAAGAGAGAATAAATTGCCCTAAATCACTAAATGAGCTTTATGGTCAAGTGGAGATTTGCACATTGCTATTCCATGTTTATTCTAGTCACAATGCATATTTGCTTTTCCTGTAAACTCTTCTTCCTGTGAATAGCATTTTTAAAATGTTTGTAGGGCTCATCGCTACTGAACTATGAAAATATGTGTAAAATATCTCTTAAAATTTCAGGAGCCAAGACATGGGTAATTAAAATGTACAGGAATTAATCTAAAGCTTCAGTGCTTCAATTACTTTTCCTGTGTATTTTTTCCCATAATCACATAACATTCTATTAAAAAAGAATGGTTTGTGGTCTTTAGAGCCACAAGTTAATGGTGAGAGGAGCAAATCTTGTTCTTTAAAAATCTTGGTCTTCTTTTCTTGATTTCATTCCTCCTAAGTGCAGCAAAGTGGAGGGACTCATAGCAACAATGGGTATTCACTTAGAAAATTTGAAGAAAAAGCCTGGGGACAGATCATTCTGGAGAAAAATCTATCAAGTTGTTAAGAGTCTATACCAACTTGATGGTAGATCACCATCATCCTGAATCTGACTTTAAAAGTTAACAGCCAGGTACAGTAGATGAGATGGAAAAAAATGAATTTGCTCCCATTTCAGCCACATAGATGATCTAGTGGTTTTTCAAATTTATTTCAAGACAGGGGAAGAAGAAACAAAAATGGGCAAATAAAAGCTATATTATAAAGATCTGCTGAAATCCTTGTAGGAAATGAACTGGGATAAATAGTTGCTTGGTGATTTCTAATTGAGGTTGGATGGGGAGCATTTCACTGATTCATCATGGAAATCAAACCCATATATAAAACAGAATTCAGGAGACAATGATCAGAAACCAATTCTTGCCAAGAAGTCATCCAAGAAGAAAGAAGTCATCCAAGAAGAAAGCCCTCAAAATGTGTGGCTATCCCAAGTAGGCCTTCATCAAATCTCAAAAAAGACCCTTCAGGAGCTCCTTCATAACAGACAATGAAATGAAAAATAAACAAAGCAACATTGTCATTCCATACATTGCAGGAACATTGGAGAAACGAGGATCTTCAGCAAACTCAGTATACGTGCTCACTTCAAACCCAAGCCTACACTAAGGTAGAAGCTTGTCCACACCAAGGATAAAACACCCATACACAAACTGAATAATGTGGTATATCCAGTACAGTGCAGTGAGCCATGTGCAGATCTGTTCATTGGGGAAACAAAACAAACACATCATAAATATATATGTGCCATAAATATATGGCACAACATAGGAGAACAAAGCCATCAGAACTAGATGCAGCAGCCCATCTGCATTTAAAAGACAAAAGCTACTCTTTTGAAGACAGAAAAGTCCACATTTTGGATAAATAGATCATCTTTGTCAAAACTGAACAGCCCTCTCTCAACAGAGAGGGAGGGATATAACACCATCTATCTCCAGTCTACAACACAGTCCTTTCAACAGTTCCAAAAAGTCACCACACCCATTGGCACTACTCATGTGACCCTGATGACACAGATAAACCTCCAGGTGGCCTTAATGACTTACTAAAAGAATGCAAATGACCAGCTGTCCACAAGGAGTATAAATCCTTTTATACATCCAGTCAGAGCTGAAGAAGCTTCTTGGATGAGAAGTGAAAGGTCTTCAAAGAAAAACCAGAAAGTCCAGATGTCTCTTCAAAAAAGCACCTTTGAGACAAGAAGTCTTTGTACCTATTCTTAGTATTCTCCTGAGATTTTGTATTGCAATTTCCATTAGCTATAGCCAATATGATCAATGACAAGGAATTATAGGAATTTTCATCCGAACTATGTGGAAGACATTAAATTGTTCATCTCAGTTCTGAGTGCTTTGGTTTAAAAATCCCTTTCCTAGTTGTTGTGCTGTTGAGGTTTTTTTTTGAATCTCACTCAACTTCTGTATATCTTTTTACATTCAGTTCTGCTTTGACAAACATAGAGAATCCAGGATCTTGGAATCCACCATTCAATTCAGCATTTTTTGCTGAAAACTACATAACAGCACTAGGGATGAAACACTTCTTGTGTTTTATTGTTTGAACTATTATTTCAATATCATAGCACATTTAGTGTACTAATTAAATAATATTTTTGTCTAAGATAAAGGAGATGGAATCTCTTTAAGAGTAGAATTTAATGTCTTAGCCAGAAAGACTAAATGTCCCATTCTTCAGACTGATTTGTTGATGAATTGGTTAAGCAATTTGTTCATGCTTTCATTCCCACAATTCTTAGAGCTCATTACAGTGAAAAATAAGCACTGTATATTCACTAATTAAGATTTCCAGAAGACTAAATACAGTCCATTAAAATTTAGCCATATCCTGGAGTCTCCTTAACTATAGTCAGTAAATGTGTTCAGGAAATTTCTGCATAATAGGAAAATAACGACAGCCTTCCAGCAAACATTCTTTGGATTGAATACCGTAAGTATAGTGTAAGTATAGAGGTAGCATTCTCATTTCTACTCCACACATGGATCTGCCAAAAAAGAAAAAAGAAAACCCACTTTTATTATGTTACTGAAGAGTGTTTTTCTGATGGCAAAAGAGGCAAATATGTTTTTTTCCCCCCTTCTCCATGCAGAAGCATTTCTTCTAAAGTTGAATTATATACATTTAAAAGAATGGAAAAATATTATTCATAAAAGCATATTAAACTCACAGTCTGGAAAAATGAGGGTCTAACCTTCCTCACAAATAAATTTGACTTTTATTTCATAGACACAATTTGCCATTTCACATAACGTAATCTTTCATATACCACTTAAGAAGATCGTTTTAATTAACTGGCATGTAGATAGTTATGAAAGAAGACATAAGCAGCATCTTCTGTAATGTAATGCCATATGCCATTGCCTGCCTATTCTCAACACTTGCCAGCCATTTACTTTATTCTGAGAGAGGAGACAGAGAGAAGGCCTTGCTAATTGCATCTCAATCATTGGCAAGCATTCTAACAGTCTTGGCTTCCTCTCCTCTCCAGTGAAAACTTAGAACACTTTCTATTTCCACAAAGCCAGTATAGATTTTGAAATAAAGATACTATGCCACACTTTTGTTTCAGACACCAAGACAATTTATTTTTTGAATGTATGTGCCTGTTTCTGTGTGTGTGTCTTTCTCTTTATTATAGAAATTGTTTGAACTTAAATAAAGCTAATAATATTAGTCCTAATGATATTAGTTTTAGCCTTAAAAGCATTCTATTATTCTAGGATTACCAAATTATACAAATAGTATTATACTATATTGTTAAAAGAGAAAAATTACTTATTTACTATATACTGTATTCCCAGCTTTATTTTTCCTTTTTTAGCCTGGGTTAGATTTAGCTTTTTGTTGTGCTTATGGTAGATTCGCTTAAGTGTTAAGTAAATCACTGCAGTTGTTAAATTAGTAACACGGTTGTTAAGTGAATCTGGCTTCCCCATTGAGTTTGCTTGTTGGAAGGTCACAAAAGGGGATCACATGGCCCCAGGACATTGCCGCAGTGGTGAAATCTAAAATTTATTATTACTGGTTCTGCGGGCATGGCTTGGTGGGGAGGGGTAATGTGACTGGGTGGGCATGGCCATTTTTTTTTTTTACTTTTAAAACCATTTTTTCTACAACTACTTCGGCGAAGAGGTTGTAAAAAAATGCTTTCAAAAGGCTCTGACGATCCCAGCTGAGTTGCCTGATTGGCAGAGGCTTTTTTTCTTTTAAAAGCCTCTGCCAATCAGGCAACTCAGCTGGGATCGTCAGAGGCTTTAAAAAAAAAAGCCTCTGCTGATCAGGCAACTCAGCTTGGATCGTCAGAGCCTTTTAAAAGCATTTTTTCTACAACCTCTGAAGAGATTGTAGAAAAAATGCTTTTAAAAAGTTAAAAAAAAGCCTCTGATGATCACACGGCTCAGCTGGGCATGGGGGAGGTAGGGATTTTTGCTACTGGTTCTCCGAACTACCCGTCTCCATCGCTACCGGATCGGGCGATCCGGTTCAAACCTGGAGCATTTCACCCCTGCATTGCCGCCATAAATATGAACCAGTTGCCAAGCATCCAAATGTAAATCACATGATCATGGGGATGCTGCAATGGTCATAAATGTAAAAAATGGTCATAAGTCACTTTTTTTCTTTTCTTTTTTTTTCCTTCAAACTTCTTTTAATAACCATTAAAAGTTTGTACATTTTCAATAACATGTTTTTTTTTTTATTTGATTTATATGCCGCCCTTCTCCGAAGACTCAGGGCGGCTTACAATGTGCTCAGCAATAGCCTTCATCCTTTTGTATATTTATACAAAGTCAGCTTATTGCCCCCACAAACTGGGTCCTCATTTCACCTACCTTAGAAAGGATGGAAGGCTGAGTCAACCTTGAGCCTTGGTGAGATTCGAACCCTGCAGTAATTGCAGGCAGCTGGTCTTAAGCAGCTTAATAACAGGGTGCCTCAAACCCTTGTACTACCAAGGCTCTTATGTTCATCATTTGTATATAGTTCAATTTCAAACTCAGCCTTAACAATGCTCAAAATCAAAGGTTTTTATAATCTATTTTAAATCTTTCTAGTAACTGTACTTTTATTTATAAATTTTATTTATATTTATAAGTCACTTTTTTTCAATGCCATTGTAACTTCGAACGGTCCCTAAATGAACTGTTGTAAATTGAGGTAGTGGTTCTATCAATTTTGCTTTGCTTCAGCCTATATTTTTCTTAGCCATGCTCATTCTTTAAGAGAGCAGATTGAATTGATACCTTTGGGAGGAATGTCATCCACAAGATAATAAAGGTTTCCCACTAATGTGATATTTAGCTATAATGAATTATCTGTAAGATAATAGTTGTAGAATAACTTGAAAAAGAGGGCAAAAATTGATTCTAGATAAGTTTAGCCTGAATAATTAGTGCCAACCTTTAAGGAAGGGGAGGAAAAGTGATGGCTTTGCATGTAGGACTAAATTCTAAGATGAGAATCTGAGAGCAACTACAAGTAGTCCTTGACTTATAACAGTTCATTTAGTGACCATTTGAAGTTGCAACAGCAGTGAAAAACATTTTTTTACACTTATATAACTGTTGCGGCATCCTCATGATCACGTGACCAAAATTCAGATACTTGGAAATTGACTCATATTTAGGACTGCTGCAGTGTCCTGGGCTCCTGTGTTTTGTAACTTTCTGACAAGCAAAGTTAATGAGAAAACCAGATTCATTTAACAATCATGTTACTAATTTAACAATTGTGGTGGTTTACTTAACAACTGTAGCAAGAAGGTCGTAAAATGGAGCAAAACTCACTTAACAAATGTCTTACAGAACAACAAAAATGTTGGGCTGAATTGTGGTCATAAGTCGAGGACTACCTGTATGTGAAGTCTTGATTCACAGACTTTCTTTGCCAGCTGTCTTGAGAAACTTGTTTTAAAGGGTGGAATGTTTGTCTTTAATAAATGCACAAATAATAATAGAGGCTACAAGTAAGAGGCTTGAAATAATAATAATAAAAAAACCAATATTAGAAACCTACTAGGCTAGAAAGGGATGCGGTGGCTCAGTGGCTAAAATGCTGAGCTTGTCGATCGAAAGGTCGGCAGTTCAGCGGTTTGAATCCCTAGTGCCCATAACAGAGTGAGCTCCTGTGACTTATCCCAGCTTCTGCCAACCTAGCAGTTCGAAAGCACGTAAAAAAATGCAAGTAGAAAAATAGGGACCACCTTTGGTAGGAAGGTAACAGAATTCCGTGCGCCTTTGGCATTTAGTCATGCTGGCCACATGACCACGGAGATGTCTTTGGATAGCGCTGGCTCTTGCTTTGAAACGGAGATGAGCACCGTCCCCTAGAGTCGGGAACAACTAGCACATATGTGCAAGGGGTACCTTTACCTTTACTAGGCTAGAAAGACCAGAAAGCCACAAGGAACCGTTTTTTTCACTGGCTCCATCAACACTCTTCATTACAAAAATATTTTGTTCAGGACCAAAGAGCCAACTTAAGATAAGACTCCACATGCTTCAACGGAAGACAGTTTGCAAAAATATTTTTATGATGTGATTGTCATTCATCTCTTCACTCAATTTCCCCCCCCCCTGTAGATAGAAAAAGGAAAGCAATAAGCCGTTTCTTAGAGAGACATAGTAGCAATAAGTTTCTCTAAAGCTCAAAGTAGCTCTAAATTTCAGAGCTTTAGATGACTCCAAATGTGGTTTTGGTCATTTTATAGGAAATTCCTGCACCCCAGAGAGCCACAGAATCTCTTTGAAGCAATCCATTTTGACCTGAGATTGAATTTATAAACTACATGATAGCCTGTCATGAGTAACTGGAAAAGCATATTAGAGAGAAGGAAAGAGAAGAATCCAGTAGCAGGCTGCAGTACATTTGCCAACAATGAATTATTTGGTCCTATATAAATATCCTGTAGGATTTGCAACATGTGAAATGATAATAGCTATGAATTTAACAGGTGGGGAGAAAAAAAGATCCATGGTCTGTACATCTCATCAGAAGTATAGCATATTACACCAGTTCCACAAATATATATATGAAATTTCAGAGCTCTTGGGCTGCTCATTGATGGAATCCTGCCAAACCAGTTGGGAAGTATGAAATTCCCATACTGGATCCATATAGTCATTGAAAAGAAAAAGCTTTCATGCCTGTCTTTTTCAGGCATGAAAAATAGGAAGTTTGAAAATACAGTGGGTGCTTATTTATCTATAGCAAACAGAAGCAAAGAAGTCAGTTATGAAATGTTTTTTTTTTATTGCAAAAGTTTTACAATTACATTTTCACCCCTTTTTCCCCCCCCACCCCCCCCAAACTTCCCAACCTCCCTAACCCTCCCTAACCCTCCCCTCCCCCCAGACTTCCCTATAATATACTCATATTCATAAAGAACCCTAATATAACACTTATATATAAACTTGAACCCCTCCCTCCCCTGTATAATTTTTCTCTTTATCTCATTACATTAAAAAATTTCTAGTACATTATTTTCAAATAAAAGCTATTTGATACTTTCTAGTTTGATATTTGTTCTGAACATATTCTATCCACCTTTTCCATTCCCACTCATAAGTCTCTTGTGAACAGTCTTTTAAATATGCTGAAATCTTCGCCATCTCTGCAAAACTGGCCATCTTCAAAGTCCATTCCTCAATAGTGGGCAAAGCTTCATTCTTCCAATATTTACCTATCAACAATCTTGCTGCTGTTATCATATACAATATCAATTTTGTTTCACCCAATGTAAAACCCTTAACTATACCCAATAAAAACAGTTGTGGAGAAAATTGAATTTTTTTCTTCAAAACATTCTGCATGACCCACCAAATTTTTATCCAAAAAGCCTTAACTTTCCTACAGGTCCACCAAACATGATAATACGTAGCATCCAAACATTCACATCTCCAACATTTTGGCTGAACATTGGGGTACATACATGACAACTTTTTGGGGTCTAAATGTCATCTATAAAACATTTTGTAGAAATTTTCCCTCAGGTTCTGCGACTGTGTAAATTTAACATTCTGAACCCAAATTTTTTCCCATGTTTCCAGCATCACTGGTTCTTCAAAATTCTGTGCCCACTTAATCATACAGTCTTTAACTAATTCAGTTTCTGAATCTCTTTCTAGCAAAACATTATAAAGCCTTTTGATATGCATTGGACCTTTCTCTCTTATATGTCTAACCAATTCTTCCTCATGCAACATAATACCAGTTTTTTGGTCCTCTTTCCATCTCAATTGTAATTGATTATATTGTAACCAAGTTAAATTAATCCCTTCATCCAACAGTGTCTGCAATGTCTTCAGCTGCCATCTGCCTGAATCTGTAAAAAGAACCTCTTTATATAACCCCCCCCCCGAGTGACATTATATTTGTATTCCACAAAGTATGACCAAGATCCAGCCATAGCGGTATTTTATAATCCCATTTGAGTCGGTGCTTCTTCCAAACTCTCATCAAAGAATCTCTAAGTATATGACTTTTAAATACTTTATCTACTTTGTCATCGTAAAATAAATAAGCATGCCATCCAAATTCAAGATCAAAACTTTCTGCATTCAATATTCCAGTCTTTTTCCTTCCAAACCAATCACTTGTTAAAGTTAAAGCTGCTGCATCATAATATAGCTGTAGGTTTGGAAGTTTAAGACCTCCTCTTTCTGGAACATCTTGCATAATTTTCAATTTCACTCTCGGCTTTTTCTCGTTCCAGACAAACTTATTCACTCCAGATTGCCAAACTTTCAATTGTTTATCACTTTTAAGCACCGGAATCATTTGAAACAGAAAAAGAAATCTTGGCAAAATGTTCATCTTAACTGCTGCTATTCTTCCAAGTAAAGACAGCTGCAGTTTTTTCCAAGTCTCCATATCTTTCTGCACCTCTCGCCACAACACCTCATAGTTATTTTGAAACAATTTCATGTTTGATTCTGCAACTTGAACTCCTAGATATTTTACCTTAGGTACAGTCTCAAAACCTGCCCTCCTTTCAAGCTCATGTTTACGATCTTGTGTCATGTTTTTAGCTATCATTTTAGTCTTTTTTGGATTCAGTCTAAAACCTGAAACTTTACCATAGTCTTGTATAATGTCCTTCATCAGGATTATTGATTCCATTGGTTGTGATAGGGTAACAACCAGATCATCTGCAAATGCCTTTATTCTGTAATCCTCTTGCCTAATCATTATACCTTTCAAGTTATTAGAGTCCCGTATTGTATTTAACAAGACTTCTAGTGTTAGAATAAATAAAAGTGGGGACAACTGACATCCCTGTCTTGTTCCTTTTTCAATTTTAAACTCTGTTGTCAAACTTCCGTTAATAATGATCTGTGCCTTTTGCTCTTGGTAAATTGCTGAAATCGCCTGTATAAATTGATCCCCAAAATCCATCTTTTTTAAAGTCTTTAGTAGAAAATTCCAATCCACTCTATCAAAGGCCTTCTCTGCATCCAAAAAGACCAGCACTGCAGGAATCTGTTTATTCTTCTCAAGATATTCCAATAAATCTATTACTTGCCTTACATTATCCTTCATGTGTCTGCCCTCGATAAATCCCGCTTGATCATCATGAATCACCCTTTGGATTACTGGCATCAACCTGTTGGCTAATACTTTCGCATAGATTTTATAATCTGTATTCAAAAGAGATATTGGTCTATAATTCTCTGGTTTTTTAGGACCGACTTGTTCTTTTGGTATCAAAGATATGTAAGCTGTTGTCCATGATGGGGGTATTTTACCCCCTTGTTGGATATTGCAAAATAAATCTCTGAGTTGTTCCACCATTTCAGCTTGCAAAGTTTTGTAATAAACTGCGGTCAAACCATCCGTGCCAGGAGCTTTGGCTGTTTTTAACTGTTTAATTGCTACTATTATCTCCTCCTCTGTTATAGGATAATTCATTCTTTCCTTTTGTTGATCAGTAATTTTTGTAACTCTTTTGTCGTTTAAATATTTTTCTATAAGTCCATTCTGCACCTCCTCTTTGGCATATAGTTTAGTATAATAGTCCACAAAAGCTTCTTTAATTAATTTTTGTTGAAAAATTTCTTTCCCTCCAATATCAATACTATCAAGTTATGAAATGTTAATTTGGGGAATTTGTTTAAAAGAGAGTGTTTCATGTTTCTGTGAAGTCAGTATGCAATTTTGTACTACGTGTTAAACTTATGAAACCCAGAGAATGATCAAGTTTTGGTTTTACCAAAGCTTCTCTATTGGGTAGGTTCTCACATTGGCTGCCATCTTATATTACCATTTTAGTTTATATATAGAATGGAATGGAATGGAATGGAATGGAATGGAATGGAATAGAATAGAATAGAATAGAATAGAATAGAATAGAATAGAATAGAATTCTTTATTGGCCAAGTGTGATTGGACACACAAGGAATTTGTGTTTGGTGCATATGCTCTCAGAGTTCATAAAAAGAAAAGACACATTCGTTAAGAATCACAAGGTACAACACGTAATGATTGTCATAGGGTAGAAATAAGCAATCGAATCATACTAGGAAATAATCAATATAAATCGTAAGGATACAGCAACAAGTTACAGTCATACAGTCATAAGTGGGAAGAGATGGGTGATAGGAACGATGCGAAGATTGATACTAATAGTAATAGTTATGTATGAATCTTCTTCATGTTCTACCCTAAATCCAGTATACAAAACTGTTCCCTGCATGTTATCAGATCTTGCAATATACATGAACCCCAAAAGAACATATTAAATCTCCATAATAAGATCAGTTCTAGTTATATAATATCCACAGGTATCCAAGTTAGCCTGGAAAGAGAAGGGATTCACTGCTAAATATGATATGTGGTGATATATGTAAAAGAGGATTCTTGTAAGGGTAATAGAACTAATAACAATTATGTAAATAAACCTCAGGGGAAAAAGAGACGGTGCTCTACTCATTATACCAAAAATGCTGGAAGACAAGAGCCAGGATCTAACAGCTATGAGTTACCTATACATAGGTTCCCTATCTGATATGTCACGAGTGTTTTCAGGATTGCTGTGGCTACATGATCAGTCACAAACAGTATGGTTTCAATCAAGCCATCTCCTGTTTGCAATTACCTGCAAGCCTTCCCCGCCCTAGTTAATTGCAGGTTAACTCCCCATATAAGCAAGGACCTTTTCGCTTGCTACTCGGGCCTAAACGCTGTTTAGGCCTAGATGCAGAGCTCCTGCTGGAAGCTGGATGCAGAGCTCAGTGCAACGTTACAGAAGGGAGGAGAACACAGATAAGTACTCCAGACGCTGTTGCAGAGATACTCCTACGGATGCTTGCCTTTTGCTGTTTTGAAGCACGCAAACCATCATCAGAACTGCTGCTGCTGGACATTCTTCCTCCCACAAGCTTCAAACTATGTTTGCTGATTGAAATTGTTTTTTCTTCAGGTGACTTTTTTAGCTGTGAAGTTTATGCTGCCGCCCTTCTACTACCTCGATGATGTATCGACACCAAAGCTGCTTATTGTCATGTTAACCTTTTTCTCTTGTGAACTGTTTCGGTATTGTGGAGAGGAATCTAGGGAGATAGCCTGGCTTCACATAACCAAGATAAGACTTTGTTACTAATGTGCTTTTTTAAAGACATAGTGCTTTTTAAATGTTTTAAAGTAAATTATATTTTTACACAAGACGCCTCTGTCAGATTTATTTCAGTCCTAGTGTGTTTGCTCATGAGCTGGTTCATGGTCCGGGGTACCCCTCAACCCCACTTCATAACATGATAGCTAAGTTACTTACTGGAATCCTTGTATTATCATTTCAGACCTTTTCTTAATAAATTCCTTACTAAGGAACTCAGAGATGACTGTTGTGTTTTTCTTCTTCTTCAGTGATAATAGTTGTTCAGATTTGATGCAGTGGAGATTTGACATGGCTGAGATTTGGTAGGGTTGGTATCTGGTTCCTTCTATATTTGGTAGGGGGAGAGGGAATACTTCAGTTAACAAACAATTCCAAGTAAAGAAAGGACAGAAAGCTGGTTTTAACTACAATTTGTCTGAGATTTAATGGCAGCAAGTCTCTTTCAAAACCCTAAATGGAGATTTATTTTTATTATTTTTTTGAAGATTTCATAAGTAACAATACAATATGAGTCGATGGTGTAATTTCCTTTTTTAAATAATATGTATATTGAGTATTGAAGAAATCAACATTTATTATTTATCTAATATGTGTTGCAAGTTATTTGTTTCAAAGCATTTTGGAAAATACATCTGAATATTCTACCTTAAAAAAAAGAAAAAAGCATTGCCATCTTAACACAACAAATAATGCCAAAGAAACACCACAGAAGGGGTTTAGGTTTCAAATCACACTCAAATACATTTTTTTTGTGCCACTAAATCCTCATGACATTGCACCAGTGACATTCAGCAACACACTTTGAAGAAGGGGAACTGACATTTTGTGAAAGTTTTTAATAAAGAGAGGAAGAGGAAGAGGAAAAAGAAGCTTAGCAATCTAATTCCAGAACTGTATGACCTCTGTTGTCAGTATTGTCTATGTTTCATAAACTTTAAAATTGATGCTAACACTGAAGTGAAACTTTTATATAAAAAGTCTTTCTCTCTCTGTCTCTATATCATCTGTCTGTCTGTCTGTCTGCCTGCCTGCCTGCCTGCCTGCCTGCCTGCCTATCTAGATCTATCTATCTATCTATCTATCTATCTATCTATCTATCTATCTATCTATCTATCTATCTATCTATCTCTAAAGAGCCACAGTGGCACAGTGGTTAGAACGCAGTACTGCAGGCTACTTCTGCTGCCTGCCAGCTGCCTGTAATTTGGCAGATCAAATCTCACCAGGTTCAAGGTTGACTCAGCCGTCCATCCTTCCCAGGTCGGTAAAATGAGGCCCCAGATTGTATGCTGACTCTGTAAACCGCTTAGAGAGGGCTATAAAAAGCACTATGAAGCGGTATATAAGTCTAAGTGCTATTGCTATCTATCATCTATCTGTCTGTCTGCCTGTCCATCCGTCTGTCTGTCTATCTAAATTATCTCACTTTATAGCCTGCTTCAAGATTAAGTATGTGCAGAATAAACCGGAAAAACACTTAAAGCTGGCATACCAATATGTTTCCCTAAGATTCCCAGAAAATATTCCTTTATTTTGCCACTTGTTGCCATTTTCTGTACATTGTAATATTTTTTAGGATTGAATATTGGGCCCTCTATTTGTGTGCCCTATTAATCAATTAAGACATATTAGGTAAATTATGTGAGAAATAATGAATAAAGCAGAACAAAGACTGTTATGAACAGTATAAATCCTTAAAACATTAACTGGAGGGAAGCAAATGTTTTATCCAGTCTACATTTCTTAGTAAATCATTCTGTATCTGAGATCAAAATGGAGGTCTCCTTCAAACTGTTATGATGGAACCAAAAGATCATTGGCACTTTTACCTGTTAGATCACTGTGTATCATCTATTTGTGTGTATCCAATAAAGGAGAATCTAACATCTGTCTTGGTAAATAATTCCACTAATTGATCTTACAAAGAGGAAGGTTTTCTTAACAGTCATCCTGGAAGGTGCCTTATAGTTCATAGTACTGAACACTGGGAGAATATAATCCAAAATGCCAGAATGAGCAATGAAGCAAGAAAATCCCAAAAGCAGACCAAATGTTTCAGTTGGGAACTATTTAGTTTCAAGTTAATGCGAAAAGGTTAACTTGGATAACAATGTCAGGGTAACAAAGACTGAATTAATGAGGGCTATGGTTAGTATCACTTTCTAGTAGAATTTAGGAATAAAGAATAACAGTTGACTCTTCCCTTGTAAAAACCCAAAGGCATTTATCTCTAATCTTTCTTGCCTTGGGCAACACTCAAGGCTACATTTTCTTTAATGTTCTTTTTCTGATGTTTTACTGTTATCTTTCCACTGGAAATGTGTTAATTATTCCCTGTTTCCTTTTGCTACAATGCCAGTGGTAATCATCAGGAATAATAAAAATTCTTACAGCCCAGCAGTTTTGGAGCTGGTATAGTTAATTAAATTAAAATAATTATTTTATATTATCAAGATAATCATATTAAAAACATTCAGCTTATTCCAACTAGCGTTTTTGTGATAATTCTGCTATTAATCTTACTATTATTTATTTGGACCGAGTTGAACTTTAATACAATCATTCTTGAGTAATGTTCTGTATAATATTGAGAGAACTGTTCATTCAGGTGGTACTATATAAATAGAACAATATCTATAAGGTTATCAATCACTTTACCTGTGATAATGAAAAAGGTTTTCGATGTGCATATTTTATAAATGATCAAATTACATTTTAATCTCCCCCCGCCCCCCCAAAGAAAAAGAAGTTCCTAGCCAATGATATTTGCAAAGGGTAAAAAGTATCAGGATGGCAGCCAGGACTATATGCTAGAAGCCCTTCCCCTTTTTATGTGTATCATGTATGCCATTTGTGCGATGATATCATTATGCATGATTTTGTTATTAGGTGATTTAGAGATCAAATAAATAATGTAACTCAAGACCTTAGATAAACAATTTGAATATGTTTTATATATGCTTATGGACTGCTTGTTATTCTCATCAGATGAGGATACTGAGATTACATATGAGATTACATCATCAGATGATGTAATCTTTATCCATAGAATTCTTGGGCCCCATGTCTAAGATGCAGCTAGGTTAATCCAAAAGTTTTCATGTCAATAATATAAACTAGCCCTACTGCATTTAACAGGGATGTTTGTGTATTTTAATGCTTGGTGTCCTAGATGTATGCCCTAGAGTTTTGTGATAATGGCCTGTTTGGACTTACTCACACTGGACTTCAAAGAAATCAATCTGGATCAGAGGCACAGTCAGGAATACTGCGCAATTACCATATTTTTCAGAGTATAAAACACACCGGAGTATAAAATGCAGCTTAGTTTTTGGGAAGGGAAAAAAAAATCTGCCTACCAGGTATTCCTCTGGCTAGCATCCTTAGTCTGGTCAGCTTCAGCACATTAGTTTGCTGGTTTTTATCCCTTGCTTGGGGATAAAAAACAGCTTCTAAAGCATAATTGATCTTTGGAGAGAGAAGCAATGAGAAAAGCAGGCAAACCATGGAGATCAGCTTCACTTGCTAGTGCCTCGTTAGGGCTGAAAAAAAGCTTCACAGCTGAAAGTCGGAGGGAGCAGGCAAAGCAGGGAAGTTCCTTCACTGAAAAAAAGCTTAGCACGGAGATCGCTTCACTCACTAGCACCTCGTTAGGGCTGAAAAAAAGCTTCAAAAAAGCTACATTCAGAGTATAAGATGCATCCAAATTTTCAGCCTCTTTTAGGAGGAAAAAAAGTGCATCTTATACTCTGAAAAATACGGCATTCATCTGAGGATAACAGAAGGACAAGATGTAATCAGCTCATTGGCCTCTAATTCAAGGCCAGAGTCATGCGGAACATCTCGATGTTTGATTTTAGAAGTGTTCAAATGGCTACAACATTCCCTTCCTATAAAATTTATATAAAGCATAAAGCAAAGAAAATCTTTCTTTCCTCTGTTCCTTGTCTAGAAGCCCACCCCTCCACTTTTGAAGCTATTTGCTCTGGGTGATATTCCTTTAACCCATCTCTAATTAATACTTTACCTAATCTTCTATAATACTGTTAATTGTTCACAAACAGACCATTTAGTTAACACTGTGCTAACAGGAGAAGTTTTATTCTCTGTATACTTTAGTGCTCTGACATGGGACAAACTTTGGCAAGCTGGTCCCAATTGCTTTGTTTCCATGTAATTTAACAGCAAGACATTATTTTCTCATAAGAGGTGCTTTGAATTTTTACTACCAATGAATAAATTAACTAAAAAGGTTAATCTGTCTACATGTTTATGAAACATTATGCAAATTGCTCTCAAAATAAAAGGTTTAATGATAATTGAAAGCAATTGAAAATCATGGTGCATTTCACTCTATTTTCACTCAAAAAATAATTAATTAAAAGTTATACAAATTATATCCCTTCTGCATTTTTGCAGATGTGTACATCCAGAGGTACCTAAAGATACAATGAGGGCAAGAAGTAGCTGGTATCACTTGCTGGGTTTTGTTCAAGTTTCAAAAATTCCTGCGATTCATTTAATAGCTGAGCAATCATGAAAATAATTAGAGTGATTAATATTATTATAATAAATACCCAAATGAGTAATAATGTTATGTCACTTATGAAACAAGTTGGAGAAATGTTTGTCATCACAGCTTCAAGCAGAAACAAGCTTAAAATATATCCTTCATTTCGAAGCAAAATGGCTGTTCTATTTACAATAATGGAAAGCACAGAAGTCCTATTAAAGCTTCAGACCTAAACACACTTACTTCCAGACTGATTCTACTGAATTAAATGGGATTTAGTTGTACAATAATATGAATTACCGGTATGTTAGATCTACTAACATGATATGCCATGTACATTTTCAATGTGCATAGTAAGTATTCAGACCACTCTCTATACATCAGGGAAGTGGATGCTATGGAAAGAGCTGGAGCCCAGCAACTCTTTAAAACTACCATGCCTTTTTTCAAGCTCCTACTTGAGTTTGAAAAATGAGTCAACTTATTAAAGCGGCTGTTATTCCACTTGAGTTTGAAAAATGAATAATTAAAACAGCTGTTATTCCTATAAGGTAGACCAAACTAAGTAACCAATGCCATAGATGTCTAAAATTACTTCCACTAGAACAGCTAAAGTAACAGAATTTCGCAAGTATGAATGTGCTTCCTTCCTCCTGCACTTATCTTTGTATGAACTAGTGAGTGGCCTAAGATGTTTTCTCAAATTAATTTCCTGGAATCAATTTCCTCTTCCTCCTGTCTGTCGAGGCCATTCTTTATCCCTCTACAGCAGGGGTGTCAAACTTGTGGCCCACAGCGTCACACGCTGGCTACGCCCATCCTCAGTTTAGTGAAGGGGGAAAAAGCTGTGATATGTCACATGACGACAATTTGACGACGTGAGTTTGACACTCCTGCTCTACAGAAGCCAAGTCTTTAATGCAATTCAAACACCTTTGTCTTTTTTAAGATTCATATGAACATAGGCAATTCTTTGAAAGAGGTATTGTTCTCATGTTCATGAAGATTTCAAAATACCTCAGCTAGATCAAAGCATGCCAGCCTAGAATATTTCAATGAGTATAAATATTTGCTGGCAATAAATGTCTATGTTGTTATGGGCTCTGCAGGCATTAAACACAAGAAAGAGACCACCAAAAAGAGTAGTCTTGGATAATTAGATAAAGTAGTCTTCCATGTATGAAGCAGCATATTCACCTGTGACAGACAGATGATTAAAGTATTCATGGACTGCTGTGATAACAGATTTTCTGCAGCAGTTGGCATCCTCATGCGTCTCACTGTCCTGCTCAAAAGCAAAGTAGATATTATAAGCCCATATGTGTTTTACAAGATATATCTAAATGCCAATCAGGGTTTCAGATTCTACCAGCCAAAAACTAGAACATAAATTCTCTTATAACATTAGCCCTTACCATTTCGTTTGCTTATTTTCACAGAATTCTGTGGTCCATTGCCTCTGTCCAAAGTATCTAAAATATCCTGGGACTAGATTTTTTTTAAAAGATTGCTGGCTTTAAAATCTTATGGAATTCCCTGTTTGTTTTTTAAAGGATTTTTGAATGTTCTAGCTTATTTTTTTTTTAACAAATGCCTATTTTTTTTAATGAATGAAGACCATTTTTTAATTTTACAGCTTCCATCAATACTTTATATTGCTGAGTTTTACATTTATTATTTGAGTAAATAGCTTTCCAGCTGTCTTGAGAAACCTTTTCCTCAAAATATGGCATAAAAATATTTTCAATAAAGATATAAACATAAAGTAACCATACCACTGAAAAAGTATGTTTTATAAGCTAAATTGGACATTATCCAGTTGAAATTATGTGGCTTCCTTTCTGCTAAACTGGAGTGATGAAAACACAAGCTCGGTTCGTTCACTGAAATTACCGGAAATTAAAGGGTGAACCTTTGCCTGGATCATTCACAGAGTTTTGTTTAAAATGCAAATAAAGAAAAACCATGAACCATAATCCAAGTGTACTGATTTAGGGAACATGTGTGGAACATTTCAAGTCCCAGATACAGTGAATCTGCTGCACTTGCTAAAATGAGGCCTTATGGGATATATTTAACTTTGGGGTAATTTATGAGTGAGTAATTACATTTGCTTTATAAAAAGCAAATGTACAATTATGAGGCATTCTGTAGAATGCATTGATCTTAATAAACAAAACTAAACAGTTCAGTGTAATCTGGCTTGCAACAAATTCAATTTGGCATTCAGGAACAGTAAAGAGTGTGAAAACCTCCCCACTGTTGATTCTGAACATCATAAAATGACCCAACTATCTTGTCAAAAGTTGCTGTGCTTTAAATTTGACCAAAAATTAAGGGTCTTTGGAACCAATGTCAGAAAGCAATGCTCTTATAGTAGAGAGAATGCATATGTAAAATTGTTTGGTGGGTGAAATATTGATATCGTGGTTTTATCATTTTATTTATCCTTGGCTTTAAGACAAATTAGATATTTTTTCTAGTCTCGACTCTCTTCCACATGTGAAAAAAGATTACCGGGGGCTGAATGCTACCACCATAGAAAGTACACATGCATCCAAAATGGAGCCAGGCTATACAAATACACATAGAGCAGGGGTGTCATACTTGATTTCATTGAGGACTGCATCAGGGTTGTGTTTGACTTTGGGGGGCTGGGGTCGGCGTGGCCAGGGTAAGTGTGGCCAGTTCGATGTCACTTGGCCGAGTGCTCTGCCAGAAAAATCGGGCTCCCGAGCTCCATTTTTGGTTGTGATCATCTCCTGTAACCCTCTGCCAGTGAAAATGGGCCGTCCCGAGTTCCATTTTCACTGGCAGAGGCACTGTGGGCTGGTCCTTTGCTGTTTCCAGGGCAGCCCCATGAGCCAGATCTAAGCACCCGCGGGCCGGTTATTCTCTTTTTGAACAAAGGGATGTTGATTGCATTCATGTAATAGGAAGATAGATGACTTTATAGAATTAGAGATATTGAACTATTAAGGGGAAGCCTGTTATTGATGAATGCATTTTTAAAGATATTTGATCAATTGGTTCCATTTGATTTCAATTAAGATACATTCAATCATTCCTTTGTAAGCTTACCAGATCACTTCAGTTGCAATCAATAAAATTATTTGTAAAAGCAGTGTCCTTCTGCTTCATTTGAAATCAACATAATCTCTTCAATATTATATAAAACTCTTGTGGTAATAATTTGAGAAATTCCACAAAATTAAGAGAAGATTATTTGGAACTTGAAGCTGGTGAATTTCATCAAATCTCTGTAGAGTAGAATTTTTCTGTTTCAGCCAATCATCAAGAACTAACCAGTAAAGATAATGCCAGTCTACAAAAGCAGAAAGAAGGCAAGCTTTGGTTATTACAATATAAATTAAATAGTCAATTGTCAGGGATTTGTACTGAAAGGTTCTTCATCAATTTCTAATGCACTCACTTAAAAAAAGCAACGTATTACTAGTGTAGCCATTATGCAGTAGCTGTTAATTTGAAAACAGCCTTTGAACTTATCCTTGGTAATAGGTTAGTGAAAAATATATATCCAAAGGCCTTGTGGTCACACTTCTTTACAGAATGTAAGGTAATCACTGATGACAGCTATCAAATATAAACAAGTGAAGAAAGTATATATTGTGGCCCCTTGTTATTTTTATATTAACTTCCTGGACAAGAGTTGGAGGAACTTAAATGTCTACTCTCCTAATAAACCGTAAGAAAATAATGCTAATAGTTTGCACCTCACATTTTAAATTCTGGTACATCTCTACAACATTTTGTAGAGTAAGTTGGTGTTAGAGGTGTTAGAGACATGATCTGAGGGAAAGCCGGTTTTGTCCATTTAAAGGTTGAATTATATCAAGACTAGAAGAATTTGTACACAACAAGATTAACACTTAAAGTAGGAAAGCAATGGAATGAAAGTAGCATATAATCCAGATTATATGTATGTCTCAATAAAGGTATTTATAACTGTTCTTGGTTGGATGGCCAGGAAGAATGTGGCACGATATTTGTGACACAAAAGACACAATTAAATATATAATGATATATTATTATACAAAATGATATCTACCTAAAGAAACTCTTTAGGCTTAGAACCAAATGTTACACATCAGCAGGCAATCTGTGTTACAAAAAGCGAAATGACCAATAAAAAGCTTCCTATCCAGAAGTACACCTATTCAGAATTTAACTCATTGAATTCAATGGAGTTAAGTTCCAAGTAAGTTGCAATAAAATAGCTGCCTAAATTGCTTAAATCTCAAAATTAGACTAAAAGTTGAAGCATCAAGGGACTCTCAGAACACACAGTTTGCATGCTGAGACTGTACATAGTAAGAATTACTAATATAACCTCTGCCAATAAAAATTGTACATGTTCACTGTCAAAGTAATCATTCCCTCGAATACTTAAGAGATCTGTTTCCTGCAACTCATTGCATTTTTTAGAAATAAATAACACAACAACTTCATATTAAGTTTAGAGAAAGCTTTTAAAAATATCAGCAAAAGAATGGGATTTACATCATTTTCAGGTTACTAGATTTATTTGAAGCTTCAGCAGTGGTGGGTTTCTACCGGTTTGCCCCAGTGCGGAGATGAACTGGTAGTGGCAGGAGCAGAAGTGGGTTCTACTTACCTTTACTACCGGTTTGCAACAGGAAGTATTTTGATGACGTTGGGGTCGGTGGGCGGAGCCTCCCACCGGTTTTACTACTGGTTCTATAGAACCGGTGTGAACTGGGGGCAACCCACCACTGGGCAGGAGGCTCCACCCACCCACCAGAACATCATCACGGATGCTCTGTGCATGCGCAGAAGCATTGCGCACGAGCAAAGCGAGTGCACACATATGCACGCTCCCAGTTCCAAACCGGTAGTGAAGGTAAGTGGAACTCACTACTGAGCTTCAGCCTGTTTTATTTGCAATTAATTATGCCCCACAGCAGCCCAAAATTCTTCTAATGGAGAATAGATGTACTTGTTAATGAAAAATAGTATAAAATGTCTAAACACAAATGCAGGGAAAAAATGCATACAGCCACAGAAAGAGGTGGAAATGAAGAACCTAATTTTATGTTTAAAAAAAGGAGACACCAAACAATCATTGGTGTTCAATGTCAGACTGGAGCCCAAAAGCAGCTTCCAGCCTCTGGAAACATTTTTAATAAAATATGCGCAATTGATTGAATAGAGAACAACACAACAGATGAGATTTCAGTTGCCACCTTAAGCTAACTCATTTGATTCCTCTCAAATTTCAGATTTGAGGCAATTCCATTCACATCGTAGGATGTTGCCCTGCAGGTGATATTAGAAATGCATTTTCTATTCCTCTATTTTTGCTGCAACATTACATATGTGTAATGTATAGTTCTGCTCCTCTGGGTTAGAGTTTGTTCAAGGTACAATCAATACCCCAAGGGCTAGCAAATGCAAGTCAGGAAATAGTTTCCCAAGTTTTGTGGCTTTGACAGAACCTTCATTTTACTGTCTTCTACCAGGGGGTGCTGTTTTGTTATTTTAATATTTGGTTAGAACATTTCAGAACTTGAATGACTGAGGTTTGTTCTTTCTTTCTTCATATTGAGCTTTCAATTCATTCTTTTACAGTACCTGAACAAATAATGCTTTTAATATTACAAAATTAAGCTCTTTCCTCCCCATTCAAGTCTGCTAAAGTGATAGGGCAGTACCCTATACCACAAATCTTTCATAGAAGTCCTATTTCTTTATAAGAGTTTTTCCTTTCACTCTAAGGAGCTCAATTCAGCCTACAGAACGCCGGTCCTCTAGCTGAATGGGGATTTGGAATTGGGCTTCCTATCATTTGTTTGTATGCTGAAAGGAACATGAGGAGATAGAGGTCTTTTCTATCAGACAAATTCCAGTAAGGCAGCACATTAAATCTCATGCTGAAAAAAGCCACCATTGTGCACATGTTTAAATTACCAAAGAAACAACCAATGGTAGGTAGTTGTCTTGCTTTGGCAGTTGTATCTGAGTGGCTCATGGAATTAACAGTATTTGAAAGTTAGAGGTTTTAAGTGATTAACATTTTCTTATCATTGAAGTCATTATGATAAGCAAAGAAATATATTAAAACAGAAATGGAGATGAATGTGAGATTATCATTATTTATATGTTTAGGACTGTAAAAATGTTATTTTATATTTACATTGTACTTAACACACCTTGTTTGCGGGCTTAATATAAACTACAGAACAGCAACCAAAGCAACAAAAAAAGTTCCTATGCAGTTGGGCTGTATATGCCCATAGAATCATATTATTATGAGTCGCCTTGTGGCAAGATGGATGGCAAATTTAATAAATAAAATAACTTATTAACTCCAACTTATTCTCCAACTCCTGTAGAAAAAAATTTCATAATTTAGATCCATAAAACCAAATTCACTGAAAGATTGAAAATACAAAATCCTTCTCGTTTAAAATCTCCTCAGTTCAAGCCTTCACAATTAATGCCCATTATCTTTAATCCAGAGTATATAACTTCAGAACTGGATATTTAATGATTCATAAAATGTCAGTGCTTGATAATGAACTTCTTCTGTTGAAATGTGCGTAATAACTATTATCTAGTGAAAAGATTGGTGGATATTAACATTTATCCTAGTCGCAAAAGCTGCTACTTATGGGGAGAACTATGTTTAAAAAAACTGAAATGCCAGCAATTAGTGTCAGTTATCTGTACAGACAGTTTCCTAGTCTTTGTTGCATATTTTTGAAACCTCCTACTTTCTCAGAACATATCATCATAGGTAAAATACAATTAAATAGAAAGAGCATGTCAGTGTTGTGGACATTAGGATTTTTAATGTTTTTATGCTGTAAACTACCTAGAGTTGCTTCAAAATGAGATAGGCAGCAAATAAATTTAGTAAACAAATAAACTATTAACAAATACTACTATTTGTTTGATACCCCGGCTTAGGGCCGGGGTAACTGCGAGATCACCTTCTGCCGCCAATAGCCTCCCACCGACCGGTTCGCTTGCACAGAGAGGGCCTCCTCAGGGTGCCGTCGGCCAGACAGTGTCGGCTGGCGACCCCCAGGGGGTGTGGCAGCACCCGCCCTCTGGAATGACCTACCCCCTGAGATACGCACGATATCAGACCTCCAGACTTTTCGTCGGGCCCTGAAAACACACCTATTCCATCTAGCTGGGCTGGCTTGATCCCATCCTCTCAGTTTTAATTGAATTTGGTTTTAATTGGGTTGTTTTTAAATCTTGGGCCGAAATTATTTAATTGTTTTTTAAACTCTTTTTAAATTTTATATGCAATGTTTTATCTCGGCTGTACACCGCCCTGAGTCACGCAGGAGAAATAAAATAAATAAATAAATAAAATAAATAAAATAATCAATTAGAAGATGGTATTCCTGAAAAAAGGTCTTAATAGTCAAGTTCTGCTTTCCATCTCAGCCCAAGGCAAAGAAAAATTCCAGTTTTAAATAAATCGTAGAGAGTTAGACTCAGTTAGTGTAGCCAGGACTTATTTGGATGGCTTAATGTCCTAATTTGATTAATTTTGGTTCTTGTGTTTGGGAGGAAGCTCTTTAGGGAAATGGTACACGCTACCAGTAAGAGTCTATTGATATCATCTTTATGATGCCACAAAAAATAAATGTACTTATCTAACCCCATACCTATCACTAAATTTATATATGTCATAAGATTTATGTCTATCTATGTACTGTATCTAATCCCTACCACTCCTATGAACAGTCCTGTTCTTCTTGTACTTATAACGAAGTCTTTCCCTTTGAGCTACCTTCCAATTGCTGTTTTGAGCTGTGGCTAAAAACGTTGGTGGGTGAGTGGGAGGGAAAGTACTTACCAGATGCTGGCTGGGCTACAGGCTGTCAAAATTTCTGCTGGAGTGAAGCTGATGGGCTCTGCTTCCATTTTCAGATCATCTGCTGTTTGTTTACTGAGATCCACACTGGTATTTGTACTGTTCCTCCTTCCCCATCAGTCACCTGCTAAGCTGTGCTTCATCCTGATGGTTGCTCCCCTCCTTCAGCTGCAAACTTTTCCCTCTGCTCTCCAACACACACCCACACTTGGGAACTCTCAGCATTTTGCTTTTTGTAAGAAGAAACTAGGTCCAAAACTATTCGCATTGCCTTAAAGTCCCAAGGAGAAAACAAAGGGAAGGAAGAGATCATGCTGGGTCATTGGAATGCTTTCCTTCTACAGGGTTCGGTTCTTCAAGTGAATGATATATTTCTGCAGTCTGCATAGCTGACAGAATTAGGCTGTTGTGCATACAAATGGCCTTATACTGAATTAAACTATGGGATCATATTACTTTTTATTGTTGATTTCAATTTTAAAATGGTAGCTCAGACTGGTGGTGAAATCCTACCGGTTTGCACTGGTTCGGGCAAACCGATAGTGATAAAAACTACCGGTTCAGCAAACCAGTAGTAAAAAAAAGCTACCGGTTGGTCCAAACCATTATTTCCGACAATCAGCTGTGCTGCACGATTTAAAATCACTAGAAAGCAGGAAATCTAAATTGTGCGGCACAGCTATTCCCCCCCTCACTGTTCTATTTACCTTCCTAAGCCTCCTTTTTCCACTCACAGTGCGCATTTGGAGCACATTGTGCATACATGTGCGCAGCATTCATTTGGTGTGCATTGTGAATGCTCACGCAACAAGCTGGTGGCAAACTGGGGTGGATTTCACCACTGGCTCAGACCCATCATGCACCTCCCCCCTTGAATGGCCCAGACTAAGGCTACATAGGCATCGGCATTGGGGTCAAAAAAAAATTAGGGGATGCCAAAATGGAAAAGACTTCCAAAACACAATTTTTAAAAAAGTGAAAGCCGTAATGGTGCACACTATGAGCCAACATGCCTACTGATGGTTTAAATATAATTGTGTAGCATTGTTGTCACATGACAATAATGGGTGCTGATATGAATAAAATTACTGTGTAAATAGAGTAAGTGTCTGAGAAAATGAGAAAAAAATGCCTGGGGTTGAAAATGAAACTATAAAGCTTAAATGGTCAAATATATATAAAAAAAAGAAATAAAGAAACAAGAGGGGCCCCTTTTGAAATTCCTAACAATAGCAACAGCACTTATATACCACTTCACATTGCTTTATAGCCCTCTCTAAGCGGTTTACAAAGTCAGCATATTGCCCCCAGCAATCTGGATACCAACCTTGGAAGGATGGAAAGCTGAGTCAACTGTGAGCAGCTCCTGGCAGTCAGCAGAATTAGCCTGCAATACTGCATTCTCACCACTGCACCACCACCACCACTCAACAATACCAAAAGATGAGCCAAACTAGAATATAATTTTGACTGGAGAATCAAAATGTCTAGAGCTGGTCCTGCCCTGTGCCCTGCGTGTGAATTGTTGCTGTTGCACACATATAGCCAGGAGTTTGTTCAATGGAATCTTGATGGGAGAGTATTATAATTATCTCTTCCCAAAGCACTGCAGGAAGTGCATTTGCCCCAGGAAGACTTCATGTTTGATAGAACAAAGCCTTGATTTGTTTACTTTTAAAAGCAGAATGCATTTATGTTATACAACATTATGCAATACATTACAATATGTTATATTGTAATATAGTAAAGAACCTCCATCTTCCCATCATCCAATTTCTCCAACCCTACCCCACAATTTCCAAGGCAATTTCCTTTCACAGGTGACATGTTTTTCTAGGTGACTCTGAATATGCAATTTTCTGGATCCCACACAGATATAGCTTTCAATATAATCATAAATAACAGCTGATAGGTATCTATTGCGACACAAAAGCGGGCACAATTATGTTTGCTTCATGGTACTATTAAAGCTAAGGGTAGGGAATGTGCCAGGTGTTTTATTGAAAACCTTTACATCCACAGGTAAAATAAAAACTGTTCCCCATAATGGTGACAGTTGATAATTCCTACCATAACTTTTGCACTTTGGAATCAAAATAAAAAGCAAACCCTATTAAGGTCAATAATTAAATTGGTTACTTTGCTTTGATTGAACTGACAAAAGTATTATCCCTTAGAAAATATATTTGTAGCAGGTTGAGGGGGGTGTAAGGGTTTGCTAATGTTGAGGGTTACTCTGCAGCACTCTGATGCACTAAGTTAAAAAAAAATAGGAGAAGAGTGCCATGTATAATAAAGCACTGTAACCCTTCCCCGTCATCCACCATCTCTATAATCATCTTACATGAATAAATCTCTTGATTTGAATGGAATTGTCAGAAGTGAATTAGAACCATTGTCTTTTAACAACCAGTAAAATCAATTAGAATTTGAAAGTCTTCAAATGAATTCTCAGAGCTAATCTGAACAAGTCTTGGAAGTAATAATGTCTAAGTAACTTAACAGGCCTACTGTCTTTTTAGATTTGTAAGGTTTTGGGGAGAAATCAAGTTCTATTTCTGTTCTATGTTTCATGCTTGCTCTTGTTTAAGAAAGGGAGGGTAAGAACTGTCATAATGAAACAAAACAATTTTATAAATGCTGTCTCTCAGTAGGAAATACTAATGTTAAGGAACATTTTATGGATTCATTACTTTGATGGCAACATTAAGCCATAGAGACTATATGTCCTCTTGATTTTGACTTTCCACCTCTAATTTATACCTATATACCTCTAATTTCATCTATAATTTATCTAAAACCAGAACCTTGGGTCCATTTCTTCTTTGCTATTATAGTTTTACAATTTGATCTGAAACAAAACAGTGCAAGGTGGAATGTTTCTCTCTAACTAGTCAGATATTTTAGTGCATAGGCCATTACATCCCTGTACTTTGACAATGAATAGTGGTCTGTTTGAGGATTTTATCAATTATAAAGTCCCCCCCCTCATTTAGATTTAAATACATTCAAAACTCATCTTCTTGGAGAAATTTAATATAAAGTCCAAGGGTGAAATGCTACCAGTTTGGGCTGGTTCGCCCGAATCGGTAGTAAAAAAATGCTTTAAAAAGTATATATATATATAAAAAAAGGCTCTGACGATCACAGCTGTACCACCCGATCATCGGAACCTTTTTTTTACTTTTTAAAAGCATTTTTTACTACCTATTCGCCCGAGCCGGTAGTAAAAAATGCTTTTAAAAAGTTTTTTAAAAGGTTCCCACGTGCGCCACAGCTGATCATCCCCCCGTGCTGTTCTACTTACTTTCCCAAGCCTTGTTTTGGCACTCACTGTGCATGCACATGCACAGCTTGTGTTTGTTGCGCACTGTGCATGCACGAGCAGCACGTGTTTGGTGCATGACGCGCATGTGTGGCCAGCGAAAAGGTAGTAAACCAGTTCAGATTTCACCACTGATAAAGTCAGTCAGCGAATTATTCCTAGGACAAAGATTTACCTGAACAGATAACAGAATAACAGAATTGGAAGGGACCTTGGAGGTTTTCTAGTCCAACCCATTCTCATACAGGAAATCCTATACTATTTCAGACCAAGGGTTGTCCAAACTCTTTTTTAAAAACCTCCAGTGTTGGAGAAGGTGGGAGATCATGAGTTTGAGTCTTGTCTTAGCCATGGAAACTGGTAGGATAACTTTCGGCCAGTTCCTCTCTCAGCCCAACCCACTTCTCAAGGTTGTTGTTGTTAGCAAAATAGGAAGGTGTGTGGGTTATCTTTGCCACCTTGAGTTATTTGTAAAAATGATAAAGATGGGATACAAACAAACAAACAAATAAACAGTGCAACTATAAAAGCAAACCCATTGAAACAAATACCAATGTCAGCCTCCACTTTCACTGCTTCAGCTGCCATAAGAAACGGGTGGGAAACAGTTAGGGGGGCGAATGGGGGGGAGGAAGGCAAAAGGAGTTTTCTCTGAAATGAAAGTGTTTTCTCTGAAAAGAAAGTGATTCTTCACAGGAGCAGTCAGACCAACCGTCATTACATTCCTGATAGATGACGCTGCCAGACGTGATTCCACCTGACCTTTGGGAGACCTGTGGATTGGATGATGGACGATGGACCGGGGGGGGGAGTTGCTTTCTAGATGCAATTTTGCGTGTTTTACTTAGTCCCAGCTTTACGTGGGTAGCGTTCACTTCATTTTCAGTAAAAGTACTAATCTCTATTAAAATGGAGTTTGGGTCTTTCTTTCCTGGAATTTGAAGGAAGCATACCTGACATTAAGCTGGGATTCAACCCCACAGTCATCCTGGACAAAACCGGGGGGGCTGTAAATCAAATCATGTCAGACCGAGAGAATGAAGAAGAGATAGGGGCAGTGTTTTCCGCGGCAGCCGCCCTCAAGAGGTGAGAGAGAATGCGGAATGGTTGGAAAACCTCCGGCTGGATTCTGAAGAAGCCAGATGGTGAAAGGAGTAGGAAGATTGCCGGACTGGGGGAGGACCCCCCGGGGAGTAACTAGTTTCCGACCTCACAAGAAAGAAGCAGTCTGGCGGCAGGAGCAAAGGGAAAGCCTCATGCTAGCTCCAAAAAGAATAATTTCGGACAGAGGTGTACAGTTTACTTCCAACTTCTGGAAGGAGTTTTTGAAGTTGATAGGCTCCGCCCAGGGTCTAAGTTCCAGTCACCACCCCCAAACAAATGGGGCTTGTGAAAGGACCAATGGGGTTTTAGAACCTGAGATGTTACGTGAATTACCAACAAGACAATTGGGTGGATTTACTGCCATTTGCAGAAGTGGCATATAATAATTCCATACACAGTAGCACCGGGTTCACTCCGTTTAAAGTAGCATCGGGCCAAGATTTCATTCCAATTCCCGAATTACTTCAAGATGATCCCCAGAACCCATCCCTGAGTGACTGGATTGACCAATTAAGAAGTACCTGGGCAGTAACGCGAAAAGCGTTAGATGAGGCACACCGAGCCCATAAGGCTCAGGCCGATAAGAAAAGGTCCCCAACACACGTGTATAAAGTGGGGGATAAGGTCTACCTTTCCACAAAGTACTTACAAACGACCCAAAAGTCAAAGAAACTAGGTCCCAAGTATGTGGGTCCATTTCGTGTGATTAGGTTGATTAATCCAGTAACCGTTGAATTAGAGTTGCCAAAATCGCTGAGACGGATACACCCCGTATTTCATGTTAGCTTGCTGAAACCTAAACACTCATCTCCTCTAAGGCCAACCCAAAGCTCCCCTCCAGTTCCCATACTCATAGAGGGGGAACAACATTTTAAAGTTAAGGAAATTTTAGACTCTAGGAAACACCATGGTAAAGTGCAATAGTTGGTGGCCTGGAAACATTTCCCTTTGTCTCAAGCTGAGTGGGTGAATAAACGGGATGTTCGGGCCCCAAAGAAAATACAACAATTCTACACCAAATACCCAGATAAACCCTAATTCCCGTATATATATATATTGTATATATTTTGTTTCCCTTTTCCCTTCTTTTTTTTTCTTTTCTAGGACTAACGTCTTTTCTGCAGCGGGGCCGAATGTCAGCCTCCGCTTTCACTGCTTCAGCTGCCATAAGAAACGGGTGGGAAACAGTTAGGGGGCGAATGGGGGGGAAGAAGGCAGGAGGAGTTTTCTCTGAAACGAAAGTGTTTTCTCTGAAAAGAAAGTGATTCTTCACAGGAGCAGTCAGACCAACCGTCATTACATTCCTGATAGATGACGCTGCCAGACATGATTCCACCTGACCTTTGGGAGACCTATGGATTGGATGATGGACGATGGACGGGGAGGGGGGAGTTGCTTTCTAGATGCAATTTCACGCGTTTTACTTAGTCCTAGCTTTACCTGGGTAGCGTTCACTTCATTTTCAGTAAAAGTACTAATCTCTATTAAAATGGAGTTTGGGTCTTTCTTTCCTGAAATTTGAAGGAAGCATACCTGACAACCATCTTCATTAAACTGGTTTAAGCTTTTTAAATTGAAGACTTAAGGGAATAGGAACATAATCAGATCTAACAATAGGATTAATAGAAAAATCTAAAACATATTTCAGTAACAACAGAGTAAATTAAAAAAAAACATGTTCTATAAGTATAAAAGATAAATGCATAAATCCAGTTTAAGCTCTTCCTATAGCAGATGCCAAACATTCTAAATTTACAAGTGAGATCCTCATTGAATTCTCCCAGATAAGTTTAAATGTATTTTTTGCTATTCAGTACAGTCTTATATTTTAAACTTAAGTAGATGAGGCCAAAGAAGACTTCATGGTTCACTAAATTGAATGTAAGAATCATCCATGCTCCCTGGTTGTTTAGTCCTTCCTCTTTAATGCTTCCTTTGCTGTTTCAGCTATTTATCAAAAATAATAGATAATGAATCAATTTCCCATCTGTGAGTGGCAAAATATGTAGGCCTGATCAGTGATGGATTGCTACTGATTCGCACCAGTGGTGGTATGCACAGAAGTGTTGCGTATGTGCGCAAGCGCCCACAAGTGAACCGGTAGCAATGGGTTTTGAAACCCACCCCTGGGCCTGATCCAATCTCCCCTAAAGTTAAATAGAAAAAACAAAACTTTAAAAAGCTAGAAATCTACCACTGCATAAACTAATTTTTTTTATTAAAGTTGTTTATTAATAATTAAAATAAATATTTGTAGAAAGATATAAGAGCTTTGCATTGGTGCTCAACTAGCTGCCTGAATCAGCCAGTTATTGTAACTGATGATTTAATTCACTTAAATATAATTCTTTAATAATAAAAGAAAGAGCTGCAGGCATACCAAAGATATATGTTGTATATGATTTGAATGAGGTCAAGCCCCATAACCCTGTGCAGAGCTTAAATCAACTGGGGATTCATTTGAATTACTGATATTGATTGAAGCAACCGAGCTGCAAAATGGCTAAAAGGGAGATGCAAAATTAGTATCGGGTTATTACTTTTATTTTCTTTTTAATGTGGATGAAAACCTTATGAGAAGAGATGGCAGAAAGCTTCATTAATAATAAAAGAGGTAATTGGATGTGGATCTTTATTATTGGTCCAAACAATGGAAATGGACACTTAAATCAGAGAAGTGGGCAATGAATCAATTTAGCACATTAGTCAAAGTGGAAAACATTGAAGAGACACCTTTTCCTTTGTTGCTCCTTCAGACTGTGAAGGATTGTGCTCTTTTTTTTTAATACATTGTGCTCTTTTATTTTTTTAATACAGTAGATAATTTGCAATTCGGTGTCTTTGCAACAGTTGAGTTCTTTGAATTCGGTATCTACTCAACCTGTCTTATGTTTCATAATGTTGCTATTTTTGTGAAATGTTATTTTATTTCACAATTGGTGGTAATCATTAGAAGCCATTCTGAATAGAGTATGTGCAACAGAGATACAGCTTTATATAAATTCATAAATGTGCAGTAATATCAATTCAAAGAAAATATTTGTCATTAGCAGACTTTATTCTAATGCTCGGCATTGCCAATTGTCCCAAGGAAATAATGGATCACTTTGTAATTTAGGAGTGGGAAATTTGTGGCTCTCCAAGTATTCCTAAACAACAACATTGATAGCTATTAGCCTTACTGGGGGAAGCTTTCACAAACTCAGATATACTATTGGTTCCCTGTTCTGTCTTAAAGTATGAAATGAAAAATTATGCATTCAGGATTCAGCAAAAACAACAGTATTACAGTAGCAATTAATGTTGAGTTGGTGGTGTTGTATTTTCTTAGAGAATTATTTTCAGGTCTATTTATTTGTTACAGAGAAGTCACTCATTATCTGGGGAATTCTAAATAAGCAAAGTACTAAAATAAAATGCTAGCACTATCATTAGGCTTATTTGTTTTCTCTTTACAGAAAAAGGGAAGAAATTGCAGAGTTAACAAACAAAGAGAAATAAAGCAGCATAAACAGTTTAACAGTTCTAAACTGACCAAAATTGTAAATTTGGATTTATAACCCCAATCATTTAAGATATACTTCAGTTGTTCTAAAGTGTTGAAAACATCCATCTAAACTTTAGCAAACTTTAGTGAAATCCCAAGCGTATCTCACTTCTGAGCCATATATAGATGTTACATGTTCATTTCAGACATTCTTTGTTCAGTGCTTCTATGTATCTCGAAATGCCTCCAACTCCAAGCAAGTTAATACTCTTGTTTCTTTCTTGGGACATTAAAAAGCACAAAAGTTGTGCTTTAATCTTGGCATATTCGGGTCTTTTCCCGTGTAAGATTTCGACGAGGTCCCACTCGTCATCTTGAGCCTGCTATCTTCGGCTTTGTGCTTGTGCGGGCAAAGCGTGATTGGAGATGCCGTCTCTCTATAAATACTGGTGGGGAGGTGGGGAGTGCTGGCTTTGTTGTTGTAAGCGGGTTGGTTGGCTGTGTTGTTACATCTTGATTAGTTGATGGAGTTGATGTTTGCAGATTAGTTGGCTGTTTCGTAACATCCTGTGTGGCCGAGGTCCTAGCTGTGTGCCCATTAGTCTTTTGTGTTGTAATGACCTGGGTAATGGGTTGTGTGGTGGCATCCTGAGGTCCAGTGTTGTGACATCCTGAGTCCTGAGCTGCAACATCCTGGGTAGTTGGCTGTGTTGTAACATCCTGAGCTTTAGTGATGTAACATCCTGAGTTTTGTGATGTATTGTCTTGAGCAGATGGCTGTGATGCAACATCCCGGGTTTTGGTTTGGCTCTGAGTCTGAGGTCTTGTTATGTGCTCAAGGCGTGTGTTAGTTTGCTTTGTGTGGGGATCGGAGGGGGGCACAGCAGCTGGCAGTGCTGCTGTGGTCTGGCCCCTGGCAGTTGCATTTTTTCTATGGGATGGGATTGGGTTTGAATCTGGTGAGGATGATTGGTGGTGGCATCATGTGTTATCCTGGGTCTGGTGTCAATCTTACACAGGAAAAGACCTGAATATGCCAAGACTTGCATACCTGTATCCGTGAAAATCTACAAAAACTAACTAACTAACTAACTAACTAACTAACTAACTAACTAACTAACTAACTAACTATATATATATATACGGTATCACCAAAAGGTGGATAAAGGAAAAGGGCTGTCAGGAATACCTTACTATCCTAAGCCCAATTATGAACTAGTTGGCACTGGCAAAATATGTAAATTCCTTCAATATAAACACATTTGTCAATTTGTTCCATAGAGATTAAATCCATTGAAATCCAAGACTTGAAATCTCAAAAAAGAAAAGAGACATAACTACACTATATAACACATTAACAGTAATATGTCTATCTGCTACCTGTATCTATCGTCCCTCAAATTTCTTGTAAAAGATGAATAATAGTTTCTGAATAGTAGGAAACTTTAAGAGTACAGAAAGTCATTGGAAGCCATTATGACTGTGACCTTCAGGTTGCAACAGTATGAGTCACACCCCATCTAGGGTCCCTCAGGAGGAACACAAACTTGACATCACATTTCAAGAAAAGTTATGCTTCAGAACCACTGTGTTGTTATTGTGCTTCCCTCTTTTGTTATTATTATGTCTTAACCATAAATTGAGCGCAGAGAAGGAAAGAGACAATTATTATTATACAAGTGACTATATGTATATAAGTAGTAAGCTTTTCTTCTTTTCTCCTTCACAGGAGGTGGGGGGAGGAGAAAGGAAGGCACTTCAGATTGTCAGTAATGATAAGACAGGTCCAACAAAACAGGCCAGCAGTTCAAACTGCCTTTCAGGAGTGGAGAGAACAAAGAAATGACTCTGCTGGCCTTTAACTGGGTAGCAAAGTTTCATGCCTGGAAAGCAAAAACATTCTATGTTCCCCTCAGAGAACACAAAAGAATTTATTTTTATCAGTACTGCAGCTAAAGGAAAATGCACCATTATATTCCAGCAGGTGTTCATACTAAATTTTAAGCACTTGTTTTAAAAAGTGCATCTTTCTAAATCCAGAAACAGACGGAATCAGTAAAGAATGGAAATGCTCTCTTCTATTAGTTAATTGTAGATGAAAGGGTGTAATAAACTCAAAGAGGAAAACAGAACTTTGGTTTTTTGGCAGTCTTCTCATGGAGATCTAGAGCCACCTCAGTGTAGTCTTCAGGCTCGAAGATGAGTTGATGTGCTACCTAGGATTCCCTTTGCAGGCTTCTGAGTGTCAGTTTGAAGCATTTATATTTCTAGGTGGAGCACTTGAGAGAGAATCCCATCATTATCTCTCTGAAATGGAGATGGACCCAAAGTTAGTGTTCAGAATTCCTACATTCTAAATTTCTTGGATTTGGGGCAGCTTCTGGTTTAACGGCCATTATGATAACCATGAAGTTGTGCAGTCCTGCCTGTCAGTAATACATCTGTTAATTACAAAATGTTCTTGATGCATCCATCAGGCAGAAGGGCACAAAGCTGAACCTGGGCATGGGGCAAGGGCAGATGCTACAGTCAAAGGGAAGTAATGGATTCTAAAGCAATTCATTTCAATCCACTTCAGTCCAGTTTTGACAAAACTGAAACTAACCATTATTCTAAAGCAGAACTCATTCAGAATACTTGAACCACTTGGATTAGATCCTTTTCTTTTTTGAGAGTGTGTTGTGTATTTCATTTTGATATTTAACTTTGATCTGAGATGGATATGCACCTCCAGGAAAAAAAAAACCTAACAAACAGATATTAATGTCTGGTTTTGCAGATTCAGAAGCTGGAATAGAATAAAACTGCAAACTGAAGTTTGAAAATATTTCTGAAAGGAGTGGCTTTTTCTATGTGATGAAAATCTGACTGAGGTCTTTGTTCCTGAAAATATTGTACTGGCAAACTTTCAGGGGGGAAAAGGCATAGATTTAATGAACAATGAAGAGTGGAAATTGGCCAAAGTATCCCCTTACCCCTTTTTACCAAGGTGGTAACTGTTTACATGCAAGAAGGAATTCTCTCTCTGGTTTTCAGACATTGTCAAAAGAAATTGTTTCTTTATTATATAGATAAAACTGACTTCCTGATGGATTTTACAACTGAATGAGTTCTCTGTGTAGACCTTTGCTCAATATACAGAAGGTTGAAGTGACCTATTTGGGTATCACCATGAAAGATGACTTAGTGAAGAGAGCAAATGATATATGCACAATGTAGTAAGACCTTTAAGATATTAATCCTAGCCATATCAGCTCCTCCTCTGGCAGAAAAATATCTTTAGCAGGTATATAAATTATTTGAAACTTAGGGAGACAATATCAGCATTCTTCCTGTGATCTCTGGTCATCATTTTGTGCATGTGCATTTTTAATTGATACAGTAGGCTCTGAACAATCTTTAGGCAGATTAACTAAAGAGGTCTTGTACAATGCCTCAATACACCATACATGCTGAATCCATTTATTATAAATCCTACTTTCCTGCATTTAATAGAAAAGTCTCAACTAAGATAATTAGTAAAGTTAGACGGAATTCTGTTCAGAACTTCTCATGAACATGTTGGAAGTCTGAATATATGTCAAATTGCAGAAGTTTCAGAGAAGCCTAGATTGTAGCGTGCCTCCATCTTCACTTATTTTTGATATTTTTAAGTTAATTGCAAATATTTCACAGCAATGCACATCATGGTATAGTTATGCTAAATATATTTCCTCAAAATGGCCAGAATGACTTTTGGCAGAAAAACAGATTCTATCACATCAGGTGAATAATATCAACTGAAGGTGTGTGTGTGTGTGTGTGTGTGTGAGAGAGAGAGAGAGAGAGAGAGAGAGAGAGAGAGAGAGAGAGAGAGAGAGAGAGAGCAACACTTTTAAGTCAGTGTTGACTCATGATGACTTCTTTCAAATTTACTTTCTGTGAATTCATTTAATTTTATAACAACAAAAGACTCTGTCCTGAGTAATGTTTGAAAGGAGCGGTGGTTGTTCCTTTACTGCTGTAAAACATGAGATGGCAGGAAGAAACAACTTGGAATGAGATGGAAAGCTGGAGAGGAGTTGTCATCATTAATCCTGGCACCTTACTGGGAACCAGAGATAGCAGCACTGAAAAGATAAGATGGCACAAAGTATAATGCCAAAACCATTTTTAGCGGGAATAGAAAATATTATTTGCAGCGTGTTGAGTGATACCTTCCCACCTCTGCAGTACTGCCAATTTGGAGAGGGCTCAGAGATCTGGAACCCACAACTATGAAATATACAGCAATATATATGAAAACAAGTCATGTAAATATGTGTGTCTGTTTTGACTCCTCGTGACTATCTGGATTAATCCCTGCCATTTCTTGGCAAGTTTTCAGGTATGGTTTGCCATTGCTTTATTTCTCCTAGGACTGAGAAAGTAACCCTAGCCTGTTTTCCAATTTCTAGCCTGATGTCTAGCCTGATATGTATATGTGTGTGTGTATAATTATAATTTAATTAATTAGCTCACATTTACATTTACAGATTAGAATGGTTTACAATAGGAAAAATATTTAAAAATATAACCAATAGCAAAACAAAGCACTGAGAATCAGCAATGACATCCAAATCCTTAGCAGAATGGTTCCTCTCATTACTGTCTATTGCAAAACTGCATGGAAAAGCCAGATTGTAATGTTCTTTCAAAGTCAATAAAGGAAACAACCTAATTTCCAGTAAAATTCTGTTCCAAAGAAGGGCAGTAACTGATTTTCAGAAATAATAGCCACAAATTGGGATTTTTAAAATAGTATGTATAAATTCATCTAAGAGGCTTATAATACATCATTATAAAAATGTTAGGACTTAGCCAACCTTGGATTTTAGTCAATCTCGAAAAGCTAAGTAGATATGAATTCGCTTAGTATTAGGCTGCCAAACTGCCTGGGAATCTGAGGACTAAGATATAGATTGAAAAAGACTTTTTTAAAAAAAAAAAACATCGGTGGCAAATAGTTACCAAGAAAACAATCTGGATGTGCCCATAAAATTAACAGAACCAAGCTGTGAAAAGAGTTTACCATAGTAAGCAGAGCCACTGCAGACAGGGAACAACGTAATGTCTTTATTCCCCCACCATGTTTCTTAAAAGAAAATCACTTCACCCTGTGCAATAAACATTGTATCTCCATACATGAAGAAGTGGGAAACTCCCATCTAGTCCCACCAAAATATGAGAATATTGCTATATAGCAATAAATGACAGGAAACTCTGTCATTGAGAAGAAACTCCATTCATTGAAGCATTTATCTAGTAGTATAAGAAGGTCTACTGTTATTTTGTGTCAGAAATGTGGTAGAGAGGAAAAAACAAAAACAGGTCCTGATACGAGGGACGATGGGGATGGCAATGCAAACCAGAATGATTAAATTCTGAACAACTCATGTTTAAAACAGCAGAAAAGTCTGATTTTGCGTGACTACAGTATGCCAATCTTTCTGGTTTTGGCATTTGGCATCACCAAGAAATTATTTCTTTGACTTTTTGATATAAGAGAAGATGATAAATAGTGCCTTAATATTTTGTTGGTTTCTCAAAATGGGTCCAACTTTGGGTCCAAATATGCATAAAAAGAAGAAAATGAAATGATAAAAACTGTCTTGACAGCATGGATAACAGGTATGAGATATTTGTCCCAAATTCAGTGCAATATCATTTTCTTTGCCTAGAAATTCGAAAACAGAGGACAGTTGAGTGCAGAATTATTAGACTAGGAGTTATAAATTAGTTTGGTTAATTTAGAATGAATCACTTCAATTTGCTGCGGTCCCAAGCCAAATTGTTTCGATCAACAAACAATTGTCACCACATCCTGAATGCTACTGGTAGTGCTTTGTAACCACATTTGGAACCAGCAACTTCGTTGTTAAGTGAAGTGGTCACTAAGTGAAACTGTGATTATGCTTAAAAACTTATTTCATCTTCCCTTTGCTTTATCTAAGAAGGTCTTAAATGCAAGAACTGGCTGCAAAGTTACTTTTTTTATTGCCTTCTTAACAGCAAACAGTTGCTAAATGAGTCAATATCTAAACAAGGACTACCTGGCAAGGCAATCTGCAAATGATACAGCTAGTCTAAGGCTTCAAAGAAAGGTGTGGCTTTTTTGTACTAGTGTATGTCCCAGCTTTTTAAAGTGCTTTTCTCTATTTATTATGCATTACAATATTCTGCCATTTTACTTTGCTGCTTGCATAAAGCTGGCTTCAGTGACATAGATTTAAGAGGGAGGCTCATCAGGTTCAGACTACACTGATCTCAGGGAAACCTTTCCTGCTGAACTCTTATGTGAGCACCATCTGTTTTACTACTTGTCAGACCATAAACATCAGAAGAGTTATGTACAACAAAAGTTCGTTTTCATAGTTCAATCAGAGGCTGCTTTTAACAAATGATCTTGATGAGGGCCTGATTATTATGAAAATGTCAATAGTGATCAAGATATGCTAAAAATAACCTACCCTTTGCTCAGAGGGTATCAAACCCTGTTATCTTGAACAGAAGAATGCATTCGCTTTCTTGGGAGCCTTTGAACCAATGGCCTTGTAGCCAATTTCATGATAAAAACGAGGGAAGAAAAATAGCTTCTTTTAATATATACTGTATATGTAAAAGGTGAACCATAATTTGGTGTTACAACACATGCTTTGTATACCATAGTCCCAAATTTGGTCCTAGACATTTGCTTCCAGTCACTGTAAACAATATTGAGCTAAAAGGACTTAGTATAAGATATATTTTGGCATATTTCCTTTCCTCCTCCCCCTCCTCCTCCCCCTCCTCCTCCTCCTCCTCCTCCTCCTCCTCCATCGTTTTAAAACTGAAAATCACAGCTCCAAACACTGTTATCTGTTTTACCTGTTCAGAGATACATATTTGTTTTGCCACAACTGATCGGGGAAAAACCAAGGGGAAAAAAAGCATTGGTCTTTTTATTGTAGATCAGGGGTGTCGTCACAGTGGCATCATGTGACATATTGGGACTTTTTTCCTCTTAGCTAAACTGGGCATAGGCATGACCAGCATGTGACGCATCCAGGCCGCAAGTTTTAACAGCCCTGTTGTAGATGTAAACAGCTTGGTAGACTAGTATATAGGACATCTCAACACTAATTTTCACAGTGAGAGATAATATGGGAGAGCTGGAGGAGGTACTCTTGCTCTCTTAGAGCCCACAAAAGGCTCAGAGCCCACAAAGGTGGGTTTAAAAAAATCAAGGTGGTAATTATTGTACTGCAATCAATAATTGCAATACAATTATTGATTGCAATCTTTTCCACATACAAAACAATGGGGTTTTAATTACACTGCCATCTTTCCATGAGCATAGCTCTCACTCTCTTGATTCTTTTTATCTCTCTCTAAGTAACACTCAAAATAACTTTTGCCAAACAATTGGGTTCTTCTTGCTGACTTAAAAATGAGGTGGTCCTAAGTATCTTCTTGAGAACCTCTTGAACACCACCATGTCCACAATAGCAACAATATTCTTCTCCCCAACAGACTTCCAGTTGGCGCTGCGGGGATCCAGACGGGGAAATGGCGAGCTCCACGGAGCTCTGCCAAAACCCCATCTGCCAAGCTGCTGCCGACAGGTCTTCGGACCTCCCCTATCTTGAAGGGACAGGGGGACAAGAAGGGACCCCTTGGGTGGCCGAGAGGAACGGGCAGATTCCTCGGGGCCGGAGGCTTTCCATTCATGCCGGCAGCAGTGGAACAACAGCCATGGCGGCTGTCCCGAAACCGCGGCAACCAGGAACAAAGATGGTGCTGAGGAGAGGAGGAGAAGCAAGAAGCGCAGAGCGGAGCAGGGAGTTTGAAAGCCAGGTGAGTTGACTTCTGCCCAGGTGAGAACTGCCCGTAAATGCTGGATTACAAAAAGTGTGCCCCAGCCTTAACAGCAGCTGAGAAACATTGGGGCAAAAAGACTCAAATGAATGGTGGAGAAAAGACCTGTTGACAGATAGTGTTAATTATAGACTTTTTGGAAATGATTTTATTACAGATTTGGTTTTCTTTTTTTATTTTCATGGCTATTTTTTGTGGCTAAATGAGATTGGATTACATTTGAGAGAGAGGAAGGAGAAGAGGAACTAAATATGCTTTTAAAAGAAAAGATGGCTGCCAGCTGAAAAATGAAAGTGTAAATTCCAGACTGCTTGTTACTTGAAAGAGAAACTTTGCTGCTTGTTACTTAAAGTGGATTATTTTGAGAAAAATTTCAAGAGGCTTGACTTTGGACATATAATCTGTGTATTGGAGGATATTGAAGACCAGAAAGAAGAAACTAAATGGAATAATGAAAACTGATTTATTAAGTGTGGCAACAAGAGAAAAAGGGCGTGGCAACATAAAAATAGAGGTTGAAGTAGAGGGAAGCATTGCGGGAAGCAACTATTTGAGTTGCGAACCAGTTTCATAATAGATTTAGGAGGATTGAAGGAGATAACGTTGATAAGCAGTTAAAATTATACTGTGAACCAGCTCAAATAAGTAAGGTCAGGAGTGGAGGAAAGCATCGCTGGAAAGCAATTGATTAAGTCACGAACCAGCCAAAAAATAAACTCAGGAGGAAGTGGAGGAGACAACACTTGAGAATAGTTAAGCCAGACTGTGAACCAGTTAAATAAATAGAGATAGAAGTGGCGGAAAACACTGTTGGGAAATAGCTATTATGAATCAGTTAAATATTAGACTTTAAAATAAAGTATTTTGGGAGTGACAAATTTTAGATGGAAATGTTGATTGACTTAGAAACAATTAAGAGAGGAGGAAAATATTTTTTATCAAGATTATGGATACTAATTGCCATTTAAAAGAGGTACAATATAGACTCGATGTAATGGGTCTTAGAAATGAGGAATATATATGAAATATTGATTGTTAAAAATGACAAAGATTTGGAATGATGTCTATTTGGAAATAATTTTTTAGAATCTAGGGTGACATAGTGGAATGTTCAAAATCTAAATGTTTAGAATAAGATTTCTTTTTCTTTTTTTCTTTTTTTTTTTAAGAGGTAAATGGATAAAATTTGGAACAAAATTGGTTTTGGAACAAAATTGGTTGAGGAAATGTGAGTAATTGTATTTACTTTATACCGGATCAAATCCTTGCTCTAAAAAGATGTATTTTATGTTTCATGTTTTTTTTTTTTAAAAAAAAACCTTTTCAAAAAAAAAATATTTGTCTTCCCAACTTCCTTGTGTTGTGTTGACTTCTGTGTGAAATCCTGGGCATTACTAGTGAGATGAAGAAACTAACTTGATATATTGACCCAAATATTCAAATATTGACCCAAGGAACCAAAAAGAGAGCCAGTTTGGTGTAATTAAAGCATCAGGCTCAAAACTGGGAGAGGCATAAAACCAGCTGGGTGACTTTGAGCCAGTCACTTTCTCTCAGCCCTAGGAAGGAGATGAGGGCAAACCATTTCTGAAAAACCTTGCCAAGAAAATTGCAAGGACAAGTAAAGTCAGTTGCCAGGAGTAAAAAGAAACCCAAACTGACTCAAAGGTACCCCCCACATAGATATACATACAAATATTTATAGGATTTGTTTTCATATTCAGCTTTGCCAAGAAGGTGTTTTGCTGTATATTTCATAGTTGTGGTTTCCAGGTCTCCAAAGTCCTCTCCAAATTAACAATACTGCAGAGGTGGGAAGGTACCAGTCAGCATGCTGCAAATAATATTTTACATTCCAACTAGAAATGGTTTTGGCACTGTGTTTGTGCCATCTTATCTTTTCTGTGCTGGTATCTGTGCATCCCAGTAAAGTGCCAGGATTAACAACTACTCCTCTCCAACTCTTCATATCATTCCAACATGTTTCTGCCTGTCATCTCATGCTTTACAACAGTGTAGGAATAACCACCACATCTTTCAAAGATGAATTGCTCAAGACAATCTTTTGTTGCTACAAAGCTAAATGAAGGAAAATAAAGTAAATTTAAGCATTAAAAAGCAAATGTTACTCACAAATTTATAGACCACAAGTCATTTAAGGGTGCATTGAGAATGACCTAATATTGGAATACTCAGAGTATAAGCTACTAGTAGTCCACCTAGCAATATAACCAACAGATTTTCTTTGTAATCTCTCTCTCCCCCTGCCCCCCACTGTTCAGTCAGGCATGTTCGATTCCAAACTGCTTTTGACTCCATGACATGGGAGGAACATGGCCTATGAAGTAAGATGAAATGTTCTGTTTGATGGGTCATACATATATTTGCTTGCTTACATGTTAGTAATGACTTGATATGACAGCAACATAAAAAGAACATGAATGTATACCTCACCCTAGTTTATGCAGCATATATAACATGTAGAGGTACCCACAGTTTTTTCAGCTTGCATTAGGGGCTTGGTCAGTTCAGTGGAAATCTGTTCCAATTAGGGATATAGAAGATTCAGGGGAAAAAAATAAGTTTATTATCTCTTCCAAAATATCATTTTGTACATTGCCTGGCCATTTGTGGGAGCAACATTGGTATATGGTATCTTCCAAGCCATAGTGGAACAACTCATCTCAACTGGTATCATAATGGGCATCTCCCCCCCTCACTGTCTGTCTGTCTGTCTGTCTGTCTGTCTGTCTGTCTGTCTCTCTCTCTCTCTCTCTCTCTCCCTCTCCCTCTCCCTCTCCCTCTCCCCCCTCTCTCTCAGAAACTGTTGTTCTGATCATACAACAAGCTCTGTATTTGTAATTTAAATGAGACCAGCTTCTCGCCCTATCCTTTCCACATCAACATCTGAAGATTTCTGCAATCATGATTTCATCATCCTTCTACAAATTTCTCTTTTATTTCAAGGTCCACTCTGACTGAAGTGACTGATCGTGATCTAATTTCAATGATTTTCTAATTCTAAGGATGCACCCCTTTGTCCTTTCCCTACCATGACATTTTATGCAAGTGGCATTCATTTGTTCATTTGTTTTATCAGAATGTTGCAACCACACCATCTGTAGGACTCCAAAGTCCCATAGCAACACGCAGTGACCAATGTTTCTCATAATAGGACAGGTGGGAGGATTCCATTACACCATAGACACACAACAATTTATTCTGAATTATCCCTAAATACCTCAGGATTCAGAAGTCATATAGATCATCTCTAGTGAAGAGTTATTTGGATGCAGTTTCTGAGGAGCTTGCTTAGAAACAACTGATACTGCTACAAAATTAATAAATACTGCATGACTCCCATAAAATAAAAAAAAATCCTCTGGTTCTGCTGGTCTGCTAGGAAAGAGAGATGTTCTAAAAAGATTAGTATATTTCCTATTAATTTTGAGTGACAACTTAACTTCTACTGTATTTTCCTGAACTAATGATAGGTACAGCAAAATAGGGAATTGAAAAGTATTCCTGCGATTGCTAAAGTGATTGAATTGGTTTACCAACTTTGCTGAACCCAAACATAGTAAGTAGAAAATACAGTTTTAGGAAACAAATGGGGCACTCAATAAATAAACCCTGTGTTAAGGATTAAAGGTGATTTATTCCCCAGGCCAAGAGGGAGCCCAGGAAATCTATTAAGTGTATACTTAACCTGATAGGGAGAAAGGAGGAAAGTTAGATGAGAGTTGGCATCTGATTGAGAGGGGAAAATGTATACATTTATAGAAGCTGTTTTCAATTTAAAAAAGAGAGAGAGAAGCAAAAACTATGTGTCTTTTACAGAGAAACAAGAACTCACATGTGTTTTACAAGAAATTTAGTCTCATTTGTAATTTTACAAAAAATATGAGTGGAACGTGAAGCAGACAAGATTAACAATGGCCATATAATATTACAGCTCAGCATATGCTTCAGCCAGTATATGTTGGCATTTCTGGACTCACACCAGGGGTGAAATGTAAAATTTGTTACCGGTTCTGTGGGTATGGCTTGGTGGTGGTGGTGAGGGGTAATGTGACTGGGTGGGCATGGCCAACTTTTTTTAAAAAAACTTTTCAAAGCATTTTTTCTGCAAAAAAAATGCTTTGAAAAGTCTCTGCCGATCAGGCAACACAGCTGGGATCGTCAGAGGCTTTTCAAAACATTTCTTTAACTACCTCTTCAGCCGAAGAGGTTGCAGAAAAAAATGCTTTGAAAAGCCTCTCTGATGATCAGGCAACTCAGCTGGGATTGTCAGAGAGGCTTTTAAAGGCATTTTTCCCCCCTCCAACTGCTTTGGCCAAAGAGGTTGCAGAAAAAATGCTTTGAAAAGCCTCTGACAATCCCAGCTGAGCCACGTGATTATCAGAGGCTTTTTTTTTTAACTTTTAAAAGCATTTTTTCGGCAGAAGAGTTTATAGAAAAATGCTTTTAAAAGTAAAAAAAAAAGCCTCTGATGATCGTGCGGCTCAGCTGGGCATGGTAGGGGGGCGCAGGAATTTTTGCTACCGGTTCTCCGAACCACCCACCGTCATCGCTACCGGACTGGGGAATCCAGTCCGAACCAGGAGCATTTCACCCCTGACTCACACCTTTATAGTGTTTGCTCTGTCTTCTTCCTAACTCCCATCTTTCCTTAGAGCTTGCTATAGAAGCTTGCTCCACCTGCTTTTTTGTGATTCTCTGTTGCCTAAATTCCTGCAAATCCTTTAAGGTTGCTTCTTCTTACATATTGATCTGGAATATTGGAGAAGGGCCATAGGTCATTGGATGAGCACATGTTTTGCATGTTTATCCATTTTATTTGTGTGACATGATAGCAGGGTTCCAATATATAAGGAGCTGCCACAAAGAAGAGGGAGTCAACCTATTCGCCAATGCACCTGAAGGCAAGACAAGAAGCAATGAATGGAAACTAATCCTGGAGAGAAGCAGAACTAAGGAGGAATTTCCTAACTGTGAGAACAATTGACCAGTGGAATGGCTTGCCTTTAGAAGTTGTGAATCCTCCAACACTAAATGTTTTTAAGAAGAGTTTACACAACTATTTGTCTGAAATGGTATAGGCCTGTAGGGTTTCCTGCCTGAGCAGGAAAGACATCCAAGGTCACTTCCAACTCTGTTATTCTGTTATTTGAAGTTGCCTCATTTATAAGTCTTCTGCATGAAATCTTGACAAATATTGCCCATTAATACACAGGAGTGGAGTACAAAATTATTAACTAGATAGGCATCTTCCGTTTTTTTTTTTATAATTCTGAGCATCCCATATACCTTTTTTATTCAGAACTTTTTAAATAAAGCTTTCGAAAGCTTTATGCAATTTAAGAAAAAGAGTGCCATACATAACTATTTAACAATAAATGAAATAATTTTTGACATCAGCAAATTATATAAAAACAGTGTTTCAACAATATGTGTAATCAATAATAATTATGTTGCCAAATTGAATTGGGTTTTCTTCATTGGCATGAATGATGAATCTTGCAAATAATTTGCAGCGTCTGATAATATGGTAATTCAAACTTGCATATTTGAAGAATATGCTTATGTGTAGTGTGTATACATACACTACCATTTCTGTAGCACATCTTACATGCAATATATTTAATGAAAATATGTACTTAATCTAATCCAGACTTTAACAAATATTTAACAAATGTTAAACGAAATCTAACTGCAAATTTAACAAATAGGATTAAGTGGAAGAACTGGATAACAGTTCAACTATACAGCAAAACAACATGGAGAGAGAGGGAGAGAGAGGGAGAGGGAGAGGGAGAGGGAGAGAGAGAGAGAGAGAGAGAGAGAGAGGGAGAGAGAGAGAGAATCAGAATATTAAGTAGATGCATCTTTTCCTAGATTTAGACGACTAAGGATGAACATTGTTTTTCTAATAGGGGTATTTGTTTATTTTGCCTTTTGCTGATTTCAGATATGGAGCTTTAAAGTTCTGAATCAGAATTTGGATGTTTCAGATAGCTTTCAAAATCAGAATGGGGTGACTGGGACTCTTTTTTCCAAATCAGTGAACTGTGACCTCATCCAAATCTTAGGGTCATTGCACAGCCTGGTTTATTAAACAGAACAAGTAGGTGAATCACAGTTTAATCCCTAATCTTATTGATTTAGGGTTATCTTATGTTCTACTCTTCTGAATTCAATTACGTTTATTCTTCAAATGCTAATGTCTGCATGTGTGTGCATGCATTTGTGATTTAGTTTTATAAGAATGAGGACTGCTTTGCAATAAGTTAATAAAATGCTTGCCTCCTGGGGCAAGATTTACAAATTCTTTAAAAAGTAAAATTGATAAGAAAAGTATGTATTTAATATTACATGTTTTAACAGCAGCAAGGATTATATACGCATAATACTAGAAAAATGAAGATATACATGAGATGAAGAGATAGTCAAGACGATATTAGATTGTGCAGAAATGGACAGATTGACATTGAAAATTAAACAGAAAGAAGATGCAGATTTTTTATCAAACATGGAATCTATTTTACCAGTGGCTGGAAAAAAGAGGTGGAGATTAAGAATGTAAATTTATAATGATTAAGCAATAATTACCCAGACAACACAGTGTTCATTAAGCACTAAGAAATGTATTTAATAGAAAACCAATTTAATTTTTTTTAAATAAAAAGTAAAACGCAATTCAGTTTTCAAAATACTATGTCATATAGAATGTATAAACCTTCCCTCTCTATTCCTAACTACAATGATATAAAAATAGCAAAACATGGATTATGAAGTCATAACATAAGCTTTGCCCTTTCATATTTACTTTGATATGTTATGTGAGAGGCAGAATTTACCTCATTAACTTACCATAATCATTTCTCCCCTTGTCCCTTTCTTGCAGAAACTTATGTCTCTTATGTATCTAAAAATGTATTAAGTTTGCAAGCAAACAGAGTAATAAATGGGTTGATTTGCCTCATTTTCCTCTTTGTAGAGGACAAAAGGATTGAAAAACATCAGGGCTGTTGCACAAGTGACCATATTTAATCTGCCTCTGTGGTGAATATGCATTTAACAACTATCATATGATATCTGCAATATCTCAAAAGATGACTTGTTTCTCCTCTACATTCCATAAGTAATTGTAAACCCCCATCTCTCTCTGTTTGTCTTTGTGTGAGAGAGGTGAGGGGGGGTGGAGAAAGGGAGCACTATTCTTTATTCCAGTGTAGGAAATTTAGGGAACTTTTCTTATTCTAAGGATTCATTTTCTCTAGGCTAACACCACTGTTGAGGAGAACTGGGTAGAAACAAAGCTAAGGGGCCACCTCCTTTCACATTCTCCTTTTGCATTTTGTGGGGATCTCAAGGAAGGGGGAAGATTCCTCTGAATTAATCCCTTGCAAAGAACTTCTAATATTAAGCTGAAACTCCTGAAAGGCAGAAATTGTCCAGTTGTTCAGTAGTTCCATTTTATAATTTGTACAATTAAAAATCATGAATAAGGTTTAGAATTATACCATTAATTACATTTAAATAAAAAATTCATTGAGTGTTATAGCAGTGATGTTTGAGCTGCAAAGAAACATTTTGCGTCCTCTGCTAATTTTTTAAAAATATTATTCTTACAGTACTTTAGATATTAGAGCCTTGGTGGTGCAGCAGACTAAAGTGCTGTTAAGTAGCACTTAGCTGCCAACTGCCTGCAATTACTGCAAGTTCAAATCTCACCAGGCTCAAGTTTGACTCAGCCTTCCATCCTTCCGAGGTAGGTAAAATGAGGACCCGGTTTGTGGGGGCAATAAGCTGACTTTGTATAAAAAAGAACACCACTTTGGGGGGGGGGACGAAAGCCCTACTAAGCAGGTATATACAAAAGTATGAAGGCTATTGCTTAACGCATTGTAAGCCGCCCTGAGTCTCTGGAGAAGGGCAGAATATAAATCGAACCAATAAATAAATAAATAAATAAATAAATAAATAAATAAATAAATAAATAAATAAATAAATAAATAAATCATCATCACCATTCTATTCCACCCAGAGTCATATGAGTTGCATAATATTAAATGAATTGAATGAATGATTGAATGAATGAATGAATGAATGAATGAATGAATGAATGAATGAATGGTCATTAAAAGACATTTGGAGTTTAGACAATGAACTTTGTCACACACACACACACATAGTTGCCATTTAGGACTTGCTTTGTTTAGCAATTATTCACAGTTACCATGGTGATTAAAAAGTAATTTTATGAAGAGTTCTCATATTTGCAACCTTTGGATATTATATAAATGTTATATGGGATTATTCAAATCTGTGGTCTTGAAATCAGTTGGGCATGATTCTGGATAAATTCTTCCTTGAAAAGTTGTCAGTACCTCTTGCTTAATTTTTAATGGCAGTTTTAAATGGCATTTCAGATGCTTGCTGTGCTGAAATCAAAGCTGGACAAATCTTTCTCTTAAAAAATGCCAAGTTGTTGAACAGAAACTGAAAGAAAACTGCAAAAGACACACACACACACACACACACACACACACACACACACACACACACACACAATCTGAGTGGTGTTGTGGCATGTAGAAAAGAGCATTCCGGTAATAAAATATTGTACATTCTAAAATGTAAAATATTGTACAACACTAAAATACATTTTAGTGGACCTTCTACAAGATATTTTTCCTGTTTTCTTTTATGCCTTTTAACACATATATGGTTTATTGTTCCAAATAGCTCATTCATTGATAGATCTGTGATACTAGTCAAACAATTGCATGTTGAAGTCAATTGGTATATCAAAATATTCTGTGCAAAGGTATTGATTTTTTTAAATGTATTAGTAAATACTTTTTTCATCTTTGTTTACTTTGAAGAAATATGGCAAGTTGGAATACATTTTCAATGACTAAAATATGTGTTAAAAGTGTGTGTGTGTATATATATGTGTATATATGTGTGTGTGTGTATGTATGTATATGTATATGTATATGTATATGTATATGTATATGTATATGTATATGTATTTCTCTTTAGCCAGGTTCTTCTTACATAAACCAAGATTTTTCTGCAGCCCTAGTTCAGTGAAATCCCAATCCACTAGTTTCTAGGCTTTTTTTCCAGCAGCCAGCAAGCTCCCTGCTGCCCATTGGGAGACTAAGAAGACTGAGATAGATCTATTTCAGGCTTATAAGCCCTTATCAGTTAGCCACACCTTCATCCCATGTATCCTCCCTGTAAAGGTACAGTATTTGTTTTCTTTTCTTTTCGTAGGCCTTTATGTATATTTCTCTTTAGTCAGGTTCTTCCTACATAAACCAAGATTTTTATGCAGCCCTAGTTCAGTGAAATCCCAATCCACTAGTTTCTAGGCTTTTTTCAGGCAGCCAGCAAGCACCCTGCTGCCCATTGGGAGACTAAGAAGACTAAGATAGATCTATTTTGGACTTATTAGTCCTCATCAGTTAGCCACACCCTCATCAATACATAAACCAAAATCTTGGTTTACGTAGGAAGAACCTGGCTAAAGAGAAATACACATAAAGGCCTACAAAAAAAAAAAAATACTGTAGCTTTACAGGGAGGATACATGGGATGAGGATGTGGCTAACTGATGAGGACTAATAAGTCCGAAATAGATCTATTTTAGTCTCCTTAGTCTCCCAATGGGCAGCAGGGGGCTTGCTGGCTGCCTGAAAAAAGCCTAGAAACTAGTGGATTGTGATTTCATTGAACTAGGGCTGCATAAAAATCTTGGTTTATGTAGGAAGAACCTGGCTAAAGAGAAATAAATAAATACATACATACATACATACATACATACATACATACATTGTGTGCTTTGTATTTGTCATATTGTGTTATAATAAAAATAAAAAATAATAATAAAAAAAGAAAGAAAATGGATACATGCAGTGTTATCCATGTAACTTTTATTATATTTTGCCATTTTTATCTATTATCTCCTTAATACAATAGGGGGGGAAAGGTAGGTAGATGGAGAAATAGCAATTATTCTTAACCTGTCATCCTTTAGCCCAACTCTGGCTTTAGCTCTTGATGGGATTGATGGAAGCCATGACCAAAGGCCCTGATGAGCTCTGGCATATGCACCAGTTACAAGTTTACCTGGAATAGGATGCTTTGACTGCAATAATCATGCCCTTGTCATGTCACAAATTATTGCACTCTGGTCTACAGGGGTCTGCCAGAAGCTTTAATTAAACCAAAATGCAAGACTCTATCTGTTAATTGAAAATAGTGTGTTTAGCGCCTATCCTACACTCACTGTGGTTGGTTTCTAATTTATTTCTGGGTCTAATTCAAAGTGCTACTGGTCACCTTTAAAGTCCTAGGGTTCCAGATGCCTATAGGATAAAATCTGTTCTATTCTATGAATTATCACAGGGGAAGATTAACAAAGGTGCTCATTCCACATGATTTCAAGAAATAAGATGCCCAACAATAGGCTCCCCCCCACTTTGCTGCTTCTTACCGCAGAGTATCTTTTATTGAATTTGTAGACTATGGAATGCCCTGAATCACCTTGCATTTTGCAAATTGCTTAAGGCCTGGATGTTCTACTGAGCATTGAGTGCCTAATGATGTTTGGAATGCCTTTTAGATAGATTGTTCATAGACTGCTGTTGTTTTCTTTAAATACATACATACATACATACATACATACATACATACATACATACATACATATATATATATATATATATATATATATATATATATACTCGCTTTTTGTAAACAGTGTTGAATCCCATGGAAATAAATAGCATATAATAAATATAAAAATAATGTCAAGCTTCGTTGTTATCTCCAAATAAATGAATTTCCAAACGTCCGATCTTTGAGGAAATTTTTCTCTTTATTGAGCATTATGAACTGACCCTGACTCAATGCACAGTTAGCACTGAACTTTGGCCCCCCCAAAACCTCTCTTTCTGGTTCCCAATTCTCTGCGTCTCATTGGCCATCTTCCAAGCCACTCTTGTCATCCCATCTCTGTCAGTTCACAGGAATGTCCCCCCTCCCATCCCATCTCCGTGGAGACAGTTCTTCAGGGGAATTAAGTAGGTGAAAGTTCAAGCCTCTCCTCTCCTTATAGCAGCTTGGAAGCTGACAAATAAATTATCTCATGATTGACATTTAAATATCTTTGTTCTAGCTTCTAATAATTAGATTGACATATTCAGTTCCTCTTAGGTATACATCTATAGAGATTCTCAGTCATCCAGGTCAGGGTTGTCCCAAAGTTGCTTTTCAAGAGGCAATTGGACTTTCTTTGTTTTTCCTTGAAGACGTTTTGCTTCTCATCCTAGAAGCTTCTTCAGCTCTTCTTCAGCTAAGTTCTGATTGAATAAGCTTCTTGGATGAGAAGCAAAATGTCTTCAAAGAAAAACAAAGAGAATCCAGCTGCCTCTTGAAAAAGCACCATTGAGACCTCTTTAGCTATAGTTTTAAATATGGGTGCTCAAGAACTGTCCATGGCAGGATCTTCCCTTTTCCTGCTAAAATGTTTAGCGGCAGAATTTATCTCTTAAAATTTCATAGCTAAATCAAAATGAATGATATTAGCCAAAAGTATGTAAAAGACAAATTCCTTGTGTGACTAATTACATTCAGCCAAATATTCTGTTCTGTTCTGTTCTGTTCTGTTCTGTTCTGTTCAATTCAATTCAATTCAATTCAATTTTGTGTGCTTTTCTAACACCAATTGAAATTGGTCTTTGTTTTTAAGTGGGCGATGTAGCTTTTCTTGGACCAAAAAGTATGGCTAGCATCAATTAAGGCTCATCCAAACAAGGTTTGAATCTGTCTTGATTGGACAAATTATAGTTGAAACTAGTGATTGAGCATAATAACAAGTTTCAGTGTATTTAAGGGGAAATAAATGTTTCAATTTTCTTTTTTTCTTTCTTTCTTTCCTTCATTAAAGGATTGCCTAGAGTTACAGTATATAAACACGAGTTACCAGCAACCTATGCATATTCTGACATTATAACATGTGTGCAAGTGTACCTAGCATAATTAGTGCTGTTTTGAAGGAAAAGGTTGATCACACCAAATATTGATTTGATTTGGATTTCTCTTCTGTTCATTTACTTTCCATTTTGTTAATTGATAAAAAATAAGCTAATTAACATTTCTATATCTTAAAGCATTCTTAATTTACAGCATTTTTGCACAATTGCCTAAAACTTTTGCATAGTGCTGTAGTTTGATGTCATCTTGCTGAACTTCATTTGTAGTGAGTGCAGTGTAATGATAATAATCAATTCATCCACATTCACAATTGCATTCATTATGATTCAGTGATTCAAATAAACCAGATTAGTTCCCTGAAAGTTGAGTAAAAAATTACAATAGTGATTGATGTCTGATTGATTAATTAACACTATTTTTTGCAAACACACACAAAAAAATCCTTCACAGCTAATACATTCCATTCCAATAAAAGATAACATTCCTGACAACTAGAAGAGAATAGAATAGAATAACAGAGTTGGAAGGGACCTTGGAGGTCTTCTAGTCCAACCCCCTGCTTACGCAGGAAATCCTACACCACTTCAGACAAATGGTTATCCAACCTCTTCTTAAAAACCTCCAGTGTTGGAGCATTCACAACTTCTGGAGGCAAGTTATTCCACTGAGTAAGTGTTCCAAATGTCAGGAAATCCTTAGTTCTAAGTTGCTTCTCTCCTTGATTAGTTTCCACCCATTGCTTCTTGTCCTACCCTCAGGTGCTTTGGAGAATAGTTTGACTCCCTCTTCTTTGCGGCAGCCCCTGAGATATTGGAACACTGCTATCATGTCTCCCCTAGTCCTTCTTTTCATTAAACTAGACATACTCAATTCCTGCAACCGTTCTTCATATGTTTTAGCCTCCAGTCCCCTAATCATCTTTGTTGCTCTTCTCTGCACTCTTTCTAGACTCTCCACATCTTTTTTACATTGTGGCAACCAAAACTGAATGCAGTATTCCAAGTGTGACCTTACCAAAGCATTATAAAGTGGTATTAACATTTAACGTGATCTCTATCCCTCTGTTTATGCAGCCTAGGACTGTGTTGGCTTTTTTGGCAGCTGCTGCCCACTGCTGGCTCATATTTAAATGGTTGTACACTAGGACTCCAAGATCCCTTTCACAGTTACTACTATTGAGCAAGGTGCCACATATACGATACCTGTGCATTTTGTTTTTCTTGCCTAAATATAGAACCCTACTTTTTTCACCTACTACTATTAAAATATTTTTGGGCTATATAAAAAATTTGGGTGAACTCTGACTCATTAACGTTGTTTTCTTTTTCTTAAATGTACAGAACTTGTGCTTTATGCTAATTACATACAGCATTATTTTCTGTACTAGAGTTTTCTAAATAAGGTATCCAATCTAATCTGACTTTTCAAAGGTGCAATTAAAAAATGAATCATTCAAAAGTCTGAAAAATAATAGAATGAGAAAAGAATGGTTGAAGTATTGATGAGAAGTAGAATAAAGCAAGAAAATCAACATTTGAGCATCATGTTTATTCAGAGACTCAGACACAAAACAACCTTCAAAATTCAAGTTTTCTGTTTGGTTTCCTTCTTTCAGAAGCTAATGTTCTCTCCCCCATCTTCTGTTATATCTTATAACACTGTAATTTATGTTACCAGCTTTTCCACCTTTAAAGTTGATAAGTGGAATTGTGCAAGATGAGCCAAGATCTGAAAAAATGTAATATTGGACTAACATTTAATTATTCCACTGATTTCAGATATGAACTAATCATAAATAAGTCATTTGAATGTCTCTATCAAACATGTGGGTAACACCCCCGCCCCAATCTTTTGTAGAATTCCTTTGAATTTATCCAAGAGAATGAAAATATCTCCAACACTTTTTCCAATAGTAAGAATCTTTCTTAGCCCCTTTCACCAAATAAATCCATCTGAAATTTTGGGAATCTGGGAGATTACAGAACTCAGGAGAAGACAATTAACATATTCTCTTAAACACCTGCCTCTAAATTATTGCAAAACTATGAGATGCCACTCATCAGAATTTCTGCCAAATGGTCCCAATTTTGAAATACAATCATGTATAAAGCATACTGTCTTTCATCAGGTTTAACCACAACTGATAGTAAAAATGGGTGAGAAATATAATTGATTACTTTTACTAGCTTGGATAGAAAAAAATAATCCTATACTTAATAGTTTGAAAGAAATTTGTTTCCATCTTCATGGCTTGGGCTTGCCAACTATTCTACCGCTTTGTAGTCAGCTAGGCTACTTGGAAAGAACAACTGAAAAGAGTTCAAGTTTTTTTGTATTGTGCTTGCTATTACTAATTAAGTTGTGGTTAAATTCTGAAGCAGAAGCCATTTTTGTGAAAAATACATAATCTATTGCGATTCAATGTCATGAAAGAGTATTTTAGTTTTTATATGAATTTTTTTTTTGTCCTGAAGGCTTTTTTTCCCAGCCAAGTCAATCCACTTGTAACAAGTATAGATGAGTATTGTAATATTCAGCTGGCTCTCAAGAAACTTGATGGATATCAACATACCTATCTATCTTTTCTACCTCTGCGGCTAATCACTGTCTTATACAATAAATTTATCATTTCTCATTTTAATTTTGGCAAGTTTCCATATCTCTGTAGGATTTTTATAACATAAGTCAAGTAAATTCTGCTGTTGTCAGATTTCATTTTGCTCATTGTGTAGTTCTGGGTACTACATTTTATGAAGGTTTCAGATAAATTAAGATGGGTTTAATTTAAAGGAGAAGATTGGATGAGAGGATAGGATCATGCTCTTCACCCTTTCATATCTGGGAAGAATGGCACTCAATGCAGAACATGAATAATATATGATATTTAAATTACAGGAATGTGTTTTCTGACTGAACAATAGACAATTTCCCAGCGATAAGTGAAGTTTAACAATGGAACAATGGAACCAGACAGCATAGAGAACTTTGCTGACTGGTTCAGATACAGGCTGGACAGCAACCTTAGAGATATGGACTTCTGGACAGAGCAGGGAGTTGGACACAAGGCTTAAACAGCCTCTTTTGCCTTTATTTTTTTATAGACTTTATGTCATTCTAAATATTCTTACTAAATAATAGTAAGATTCCTCTAGTTAATATTCTTTCCAGCACCAATGATTGTTCGATGACTCAATATTCAAACACTCTTACAGAGATTTGTTTATTCTGCAAACGGATAAGTTTGCTTTCCTGCTATTTCTTCTCTCCAAACTAAAACTGAATTGTGTGTCATCTCAGAACACAAAGTGGTTTTCCTTTTTTCAATGACTAGGATAATCTTCGCCAAGTAATAAAACACCTTTTAAAGGAATCATAGGGCACTGTACTGATGGAACTCAGTATCTTTAAATATTTATCAATGCAATGGTACTGGTTGAGTGTGAAATAAACATTAGAGCCGGTAATAGTTTCCAGGAAATGGGGCACAAGAAGGAATGGAAAGTGGGAGAGAGAAAAAAATCTCATAGGACTTTAGCATCCCCAAGAACAGGCCTTAATAAATAAATAGTTCATGATGTGCCAAAATTGAATTGCCAAGTGATTGACCACATCCTATGTTGCATAAGGAAAAGGCCACCATTGTTTTTACAACTGTGTTTCATTTGAGAGAGTTTGACTTCATTGTATAAATATTATGGAGCTGGCTCTTCAGTTTTAACCTTTATTTCAAATTAACTGTAGACAAGGCTAAGGGGAAAACTATGTACTTTGGGGGAATGGGAAAAAGCAGCAGTATAAAAAAAGGAAATAAGGCATTTTAAACAGGAATGTCATATTACTTGCTAGGCAGTGAAATATATATATTTTGAGAGTCATTGCCCCAAAGGGAAGATACATGATGGTCATGGAGATTTCTTTGTACAAATTCATTGTTCAGACTGATGGTGGCACTGAGCATCATTTGTATTTCCTTTCTTATAGGGGACTTTCTGTTTCCAATAAGATGGATAGAAAAGCTCACATAAACCTTGAGAGTTCCAAACTTAAATTAAGCAAATGCACTTTACAAGTAAATCTGTGTGTGCACACAAGCATGTGTGTGTGCATGTGTGTATACACACATATACATGCACACATATGTGTATTTGTGTATAGTATACATACAGTATATTATCCATCCATCCATCCATCCATCCATCCATCCATCCATCTCTATCTATCTATCTATCTATCTATCTATCTATCTATCATCTATCTATCTATCTATCTATCTATCTATCTATCTATCTATCTATCTATCTCTATCATCTATCTCTATCTATCTCTATCATCTATCTATCTATCTATCTATCACTATCTATCTATCATCTCTATCATCTATCTCTATCTATCTATCTATCTATCTATCTATCTATCTATCTATCTCTATCATCTATCTATCTATCATCTCTATCATCTCTCTCTCTCTCCCCTTCTCTCTCTCTCTCTATCTATTGTGCATAACCATAAACTTCAGAGAGTATAAGCAAAGTTGTTATTATTTTTAATTATATGTATAACAGAGCATGTGTAAAAGAGGATTTTCACATATGTACATACATACATACATACATACATACATACATACATACATACATGTCTTTGGAGGATTTATGAGCACATGGCAAACAGAAAAATAGTTGTCAAATGAAGTTTTTGATCCCATGGTTCCCCATGAAAAATGCTACATCTGAAAAAACTAGGATCTCAGATAAATGAGGAATGCAAATATGTACTAAATCACAAAATAGAAGACAAAACTGCTTCCATAAATTACTAAACAAAAGTAGATATGTGATCTTTACAACAAACCCCGATATTGTGGATTTGAGTCTGAATAATTTAGGTTCTGTCTGAAGACCTGAAGGAAGTGCATTGGTTTCAAGAAATGAGTCTCACATGGGTTGATCCAGAAGAAGTCTGCACTAAAGGAGGATTGATGGCCACTGCTGATTCTCCACTCTCCACTTCAAGTATCTCATGTGTCTTGAAGATCTATAGAGGACAAAGAGAAGGGACTGGGTTACTGGGAAATGGTGGATGAAGCTGCAAAAAGAAAAGATTATCTGTGAAAATCCCATGCCTCTTCTTTCCGCTAGAGGACAATTTTTGAAGAGAAGTCTGCTCTCAGATACCCTTGGTGGCAGATTAAAAACTGTAACCCAATCTGCCTGCATTGATGAAATACATCAGTATCCTCCCATAGCTCTATTTGTCAGGAAAAGATGACATCTATTTTATTTTGAAGGGGAAAAATACTTTAAGTCAGTGGAAAATAACTCATTGTTTAGCCATCACGCTATCCAATTCTGTTTTCACACTAGTGATTTATACTGCTCTGGGCTACAACCCTATAGTACTTGAGCTGACATGCATAGTATTGCCACAATACAATATCAAGTTCTTCTGAATGTTTTAAAATGAATTCTTGGGTCATGGACTTGCAGTACGATGGCATAAGTCTAGAGACAAAAGATGCTTGCAACTATGAGAGAGAAGGCCAATAATCTTGGACTTGATGCTTTCATCAGCATCATTGAAATTCAATATTACCATTTGCTGGCTATCAGGCTTCCAGGCATATTTCAGAACTCAAGTTCTTAACCCTGAAATGTTGAAGCTGTGCAAAAATAGTGTGCCTAAGGGACTGTAATTCTGCCGATTGAGCTTGCCTGATCATTAGCCAGAATGTTTCTATAAAAACAGTTGTTTAAGAGCATCCGGCTAGAACACCCTTGCTTTTGTTGATCCTTCTGAGATTCCTGGCTTGGAAAGGAATCTGGGCATCATTTGTTTGCCCTCTCTTATATTGAGATCTACTTGCTTTGTAAGTATAATGCAGTGGTGAAATTTAAAATTTGTTACTACTGGTTCTGTGGGTGTGGCTTGGTGGGGGGGGGTAATGTGACTAGGTGGGCATTGCCAACTGGTTTTTTTTTTTTTTTAATTTTTAAAAGCATTTTTTCTACAACCTCTTCGGGCAAAGAGGTTGTAGAAAAAATGCTTTTAAAAGGCTCTGACGATCCCAGCTGAGTTGCCTGATCGTCAGATGGCTTTGTGTCTATGGCAGGACTTGAACTCAGTTTCCTGGTTTCTAGCCTGATGCCTTAACCATTGCACCAAACTGGCTGCATAATTATTATTATTATTTTTAAACTTCGTATTTTTTTTAAAAAAAAAACCCAGACCTATTTTTGCATGCATTTCTACATTTTCTGCACGCATTTTTTTCTAAGCAATTTATATTTCTGATACCATGTCTTTTTAAACAACGTGCCTCTTAATATATGCATGTGTATGCATGTTTGAGTTACACAGTGTATCATAACATTTTTTTAAAATGTGGTTTTCGTGCCTGTGAACTGCCAGTTTGCACATACATTGTTAGAAGTGTGTATGCATACAAACACACAGAGAGAGTTCATTTCCCACTATCCTTATTCTCTACAGAGCAGAAATCCCTAAAAAGCCATGTTTCCTCTCCCCTCTGCATCAGCTAAATATGGAGTTGGAGCAAATCATGAGGTTGAACTGTGCCCGCCACCAAGTTCATTTCACAGATAGCTGGTTTGATGGTATTAGGCTCCTCTCAGGAGAAAGTTTAATTGAGAAGCTCTGCTCTGTGACTGATATCTCTGGCTCCTCTGGCCAGCTGTCTCTCAGGAGAAAAGCAAAAAGAAAGCTTTCTCTAAAAGCACCTCTTGGTTGCATGAGTAGAAATCAGCAGGACTTAATCTCAATAAATACTTGGGAGTCTCTATCATTTTCATTATGTTAGGTGTCACGCTGCTTATTCAGTGCTGCTTATTATGGGAAAGGAAATTGGGTGGGGAGGGGGTAGAGGTGTCCTGTAAACAAGAAGCAACCATGGTACCGGTTGGCAGATCCAGAGTAATCCATACTGCATATATTATTACATGTGTCATTTATTAAGCAGTGCATCCAAACTTGCATTAGAGCTTATATACATCAGAAGCCAAAGGAAGAACAGTCAGCATTTGGCCCTTAATCCTATCAAAGCCTCAGACCTTCAATGGAATCTATATAATCACTCTTTATTTTTAGGTTCCATTTTTTTCCCTATTGGGCAGCCAGCTTGAGAAATCTTTGATGACATTTCATATATTTCCCATCTACCCCCAGACCTTTTATTAAGCTATGGAAACGTGAGCCTCTGTCAGTGACATTCTCCTCTTGGTTTATTCTACTTCTGTGCTGAGTTGTGCAATTTGTAAAACAGTTTGGAGTTCTTCATGTAAAAAGACCATTTAAAAACCATTTGCAAGCACCAGGTCAATCTCAGTACTGATAAAAACCACAATATTTACTTCGTAAAATGCTAAAAAGTCTTACCCACAAGAACAGAGAAATTAAAAGGCTGAAACCACATCCTTAAAGGTGATCTGAATGTGGTACGGGCAGTCTACAATTTGTCTGCATTTTCAAACAGCCATGAGATGGTAATCTGCTTTTCTTGTTTGATAGAAAGAAAAGATAGTTATCTTTTCTTAAGATAACAACATCTGTTTAGAACCATCTCATCTAAACTTCTTTTTGGCTAAATTTTGCACATACTTTGTAGACATCTCTCTATTAAAATATTAAAAAGAGCTTCATAGATCAATAGAAACAAAGCATGCTTCATGCTGAATAAACCAGACAAATAAACAGTCTGTGTGCCATTCTAAATTTCCCGCATAAAGAAATGCAATTCTTAGGCAAGATGTATAAATAGTGACTCGCTACATTGATTTCACCAGGTCCATTTTTTAAATAAATCCATTTTTGCACGGATCTGGTGAAAATTGCCCAATCTACATGGTCAGGCATTAGATCTGATGGACTCAAAAGGTGCCAACAGCTGCTCTGTGAGATAATTTACAGATTGAGAAGGCATTATGGTGGGATCTACAAAGTCTCAATCAATCATCCAATCAAGATTTCCTCCCAGAATGGCTGTCAGAAATAAACTAGTTGGAATGATTCGAAAATGTGTTTTCAATGGCTACTGAAGGAAGGAAGAAATTCACAATATTACCACATTGGTAGTATGCAATAAATATAACCCACCATGTGTTTCCAAGAAGGGGGTTCTTTAAAAGGGTCTCCTACATAATTTTGTAACTCAAATCTTTTTCATTCTCATATCATATGGAAGTTAAAGCATAGTTGTACCTAATCTTTCCTTTTTTACAAGTACATCCCCCACTGTTATTGCTGTAGTGCAGCACTGGACAAAGCATGCTCTAAATTGTTAGACTGCAATTTATTTACTCATTTTTAACAATACTCCTATGTTAATGCACATGCAACTCCCTCTACCCTAATAGTTTACTGTTAACTGCAATAGAATGTAGACATCTCCTAAAGTGTTGTTTTTTATTATAAATTAATAAGCATTGTTTTAAATTATTTTTCAACCTAAGTGATATGTTTTGAGATTCAACGGAAACCTTTATTTTACCATGAAGAGCCATATAGACACAAAAAACCAGGACCACACCTGAAGTTCCAATTAAACTGGTTTATTATTACTCATGTCTATGTATGCCTATCTATACAACAAACAGTTAACACTATTTTGGCACTAGATAAGGGTCAGTGGAATTCAAGAGGGGTGGGACTTTGTTTGTGGCTATGCAGAGACTCTAGTTTGATTCTTATTTTGTCTCTATCCCAGGGTTCTGCCACTCCTCCTGGTATATCATATTTGAGATTCAAACATGTGGGTGACCACTAGGTGGCAGGCAAGCTAGATTTTTCTGTAGTTTTTGCTGCCATCTAGTGGATCATCCAAGTATTTACACCCACGTTTGATATGCTTCCCAAGAATGCCAGGACCATAAAAAATAAGGAGAGCAGTTTAAAATTCATTTGCTTGCTTTACTATGCAATTTTCCTGCGGAAAATCTGTCCTCTGTATTAATTTCCTATGCATATACTCTACATACACACATGCAGAGCTAATCAGGAAAAGTGGCTGCAATATTATTCCTTCTCATGGCTACTATTTGAATCAAAACTAAAGAGAAGGGTGCAAGTGTAGATCAGATCTTGTTAAAAATCATTTTAAAGATTATTAGTGTATAAGAATTTATGAACTGGAATATCCATGGTAACAAGTCAGCCAATGGGAAATGTTTGGTAACTGAGACACAGGATTTGTTATGTGAGCTATGTGATACAGCTTGGAGCCTGTGCTGTGAGAGTTTGTTTTTTTTTTTGCTTGAGAGTACTTGCTTCTTTTTCTTCTCTCTACCACATTGCAAGAGCTGCATGGGTATTGTATACATGGATCATGTTTTATATTATTGTATATAAAGACATTTCTTCTATGTAATGAAACCTGCTGAATTATTTGCTTCTGTGCTGGCTGGATCGCTACAAACTTCGACAGAGATTAGTAGAACATTGTGCTCCAATTTAATAAACAGGTTTCAGATTGGGGGAAAATTGTTTGTCCATAGGATGAAATACATTTTCTATATGTGCATTCCTGAAAAAGCAAATAAAAACAAATTCAGGTTTTGGGATAAACAGTATAAACCAGGGGTCCTCAAATTTTTTGAACAGGGGGCCAATTCCTCAGTCCCTCAGATTATTGGGGAGGGGGGGGCAGACTGGCTAAGTGGGTGTGGCTAGGTGGTCATGTGACTGGGTGGGTGTGGCCAATTTAGCAATCCATTTTGCCTTTGTCCTTGCTGTACTTGCTCAACCCAAGGAATCTATTTACTTAAGATCCCCCTCCCCCAAAGGGAAAAAGAGTGCAACCTTTCTTGCCACTTGCCTAACTTCATTACAACAGCAGCTTCAGGCTCCTTAAAATAGGCCATTAAAAAAAAGAATAAAACAAACAAAGTTATTTCCTTCAAAATAACTCCTGAGCACATGTTTCAGATGAGCTGTGAGTACCTGCCAGCAGGGGAGGTGGCCAGAGAAGGGATAGGAGACCATCCTCCTTTTTTGAATTATTTGGGATTACAGGGCTAAAGGTCTTTTAAGCCTGGAGGAGAATTCACAAACTGATTTGCTTTTTGCCACACTTGTGCATGTGTATACACAGACATTAATATCTACCAAAATTGTTCAGCAACCAATTTGGTGGATGTACTTTATACATGGTAAGAATCAAAGCGGTGGGTGAATTCTCCTTCAACCATTATACTGAAGTTGCATTATAATTAGTGTTAGCCAACTTCAGCTGATTTTGAAAAAGCTAGGAGACATGTGTCACACCCACCCACTTTTAAAGGGCTACTTTAAAAGCAGCCCCTACCCTACTCAACCCACCGGCCCTGGATCATATGGCAGTGAAAAGCATCCTGAAAGGCTATTTTTAAAGCATTTTTAAAGACTTTCAAAACACTACTTTACAAGCTGGAAGCTGCTTTTCAAACCAGCAGCAACCCCTCTTCTACTCACGCCCCCCCCCATCATCTGGCTGCTCTGCCTGCAGAAAAGCTGCTTTGCAAGCAGGCAGCACCCCCTCCCCTACTCACCCACCAGCCCTGGATCACATGGCTGTGAAAAACACCCTGAAAGGCTGTTTTAAAAGATTTTTAAAGACATTTAAAGCACTACTTTACAAGCTGGAAGCTGCTTTTCAAACCAGCATCAACCCCTCCCCTACTCACACTCTCCCTGGATCATGTGGCTGCTCTGCTGGCAGCAGAGCTGCTTTGCAAGCTGGTAGCATCCCCTGCCCTCCTCACCCACCGGTCCTTGATCACGTGGTTGTGAAAAGCATCCTGAAAGGCTATTTTTAAAGCATTTTAAAGACTTTTAAAGCACTACTTTACAAGCTGGAAGCTGCTTTTCAAACCAGCAGCAACCTCTCCCCTACTCACTCCACTCTAGATCACGTGGCTGCACTGGCGAGATCAGTGGCGAGCCATATCCAGGCCACGGGCCGTAGTTTGAGGATGCCTGGTATAAACTTTAGAAATCCAGAGTTTGTGTGATCATTTGGGGCAGACAATAAATATGGATTATTCATGTTTTTTTATTATTGTGCTACTTCCTGGCATAGCAATAACACTACAAGCATTTGGGCATACTTACAATATTCCAGGAGAAAAATCCTATTTATTTATTTATTTATTTATTTATTTATTTATTTATTTATTTATTTATTTATTTATTTATTTATTTATTATTTATTTAGATTTGTATACCGCCCTTCTCCCGAAGGACTCAGGGAGGTGCACAGCCAAATTAAAATACATACAATACAAAATTTAAAATAATTTAAAACAGAATTAAATCCAATTGGCTTCCCGAAATATTTAAAACCCATTACCCTTAAAATAACCCTTTTAAAATTTTAAGCCAGCCCAGCTTGCTGGAATAGGAAGGTCTTCAAAGCTCGACGGAAGGTCCGGAGGTCCAAGACTAGTTGTATTCCTGGAGGTAGCTCGTTCCAGAGGGTGGGTGCCCCCACAGAGAAGACTCTCCCCTTGGGGGTCATCAGTCGGCATTGATTGACCGACGGCACCCTAAGGAGGCCCTCTCTGTGGGACCGAATTGGCCGGTGGGAGGTTATCGGTGGCAGAAGGTGGTCTCGCAAATAGCCGGGCCCTAAGCCATGGAGCGCTTTAAAGGTGAGAACCAATACCTTGAAGCGCACCCGGAAGACCACTGGGAGCCAGTGCAGCTCGCGCAGGCAAGGTGTCACATGGGAGCGCCAAGTCGCTCCCAAAATTACCCGCGCGGCCGCATTCTGGACCAGCTGGAGCTTCCGAGTTCTCCTCAAGGGGAGCCCCATGTAGAGAGCATTGCAGTAGTCCAGGCGAGAGGTGATGAGGGCATGAGTGACCGTGCATAGGGAGTCCCGATCCAGAAAGGGACGCAACTGGCGTATCAGGTGAACCTGATAAAAACCCCCCCTGGCCACGGCCATCATATGTTCTTCTAAAGACAGCCGTGCATCCAGGAGGACGCCCAAGTTGCGAGCTCTCTCCGTGGGGGCCACTGACTCGCCCCCAATAGCCAGAGTTGGCACCAGCTGGCTATATCGGTACATCGGCATCCACAGCCACTCGGTCTTGGAAGGGTTGAGTCGAAGCCTGTTCCTCCCCATCCAGACCCGCACGGCCTCCAGGCACCGGGACATCACTTCAAGGGCATTGTTGGGGTGGTCTGGGGTGGAGATGTACAGCTGAGTATAATCAGCGTACAGATGGCATCGCACCCCAAATCCACGGATGATCTCGCCCAGCGGCTTCACATAAATGTTGAACAGGAGAGGTGAGAGGACCGACCCTTGCAGCACCCCACAAACAAGGTGCCTCGGGGTTGACCTCTGCCCCCCTGCCAACACGGACTGCGAGCGGTCGGAGAGATAAGAGGAGAACCACCGTAAAATGGTGCCTCCCACTCCCAACCCCTCCAGCCAGCGTAGCATGATACCATGGTCGATGGTATCAAAAGCCGCTGAGAGATCTAATAGGACCAGGACAGAGGAACAACCCCTGTCCCGAGCCCTCCAGAGATCATCAACCAACGCGACCAATGCCGTTTCCGTGCTGTACCCAGGCCTGAAGCCGGACTGGAACGGATCCAGATAGACAGTTTCATCCAGGTACTGTGGGCGCTGTCGCGCAACCACACTCTCGACAACCTTCGCCACAAAGCGAAGGTTGAAGACAGGATGGTAGTTTGCCAAAACAGCTGGATCCAGAGAAGGCTTCTTGAGGAGGGGCCTCACCACCGCCTCTTTCAAGGCGGGAGGCAAGACACCCTCACTCAGAGAAGCGTTAATGATCCTCTGGAGCCAGCCTCGTGTAACCTCCCGGGTAGCCAGCACCAGCCAGGAGGGACACGGGTCCAATAAACATGTGGTTGCGTTCAATTTCCCCAGCATCCTGTCCATGTCCTCGGGAGTCACATGATCGAACTCCTCCCAGATTACATTCTCAAGACCCGCCTCAGACACATCGCCTGAACCCACCCAGTCAGAGTCCAAGCCGTCCCAAATCTGAGCGATTTTATCGTGCAGATAACATGCAAAATCCTCAGTGCGCCCTTGCAAGGGGTCTTCCCATGCTCCCAGATGGAGAAGGGAGCGGGTCACCCTAAACAAGGTGGCTGGGCGATTATCTGCCGACGCGATAAGAGCGGAGAAGTAATTACACTTCGACGCTTTTATCACCACTAAGTAGGTTTTGATATAAGACCTCACTAGTGTTCGGTCAGATCCAGAACGACTAGCCCTCCAACTACTCTCTAGGCGTCTTTTCCGGCGCTTCATCTCCCTCAGCTCCTCGGAGAACCAAGGAGCTGGACCGATTCGGCGCGGGGTCAGAGGCCGCAACGGCACGACCCGATCGAAAGCACCAGCGGCTGCCCTATCCCAGGCGGCCACCAGGTCTTCCATCGAGTTGTGAGCCAGAGTCTCAGGAAATGGCCCAAGCTCCATTTGGAACCTATCAGGATCCATTAGGCACCTGGGGCGGAACCACCTAGTCGGCTCTGCTCCCTGCGGCAGGGTGTGGCAGTCAGAAGGTCAAGTCTAAGGAGAGAATGGTCTGACCATGACAGGGGTTCAATGACTATATCCCCTATATCTAGACCATTCAACCACTGACCAGAGATAAAAACCAGGTCCAGAGTGTGTCCTCCCATATGAGTAGGGCCATGAATTAACTACCCTACCCTACCCTACCCTACCCTACTCCATCCCATCCCATCCCATCCCATCCATCCATCCATCCATCCATCCATCCATCCATCCATCCAATCCCATCCCATCCCATCCTATCATCCACAAAATTCTTTAAAAAGAAAAACCAGAAGGTTTCCCAAAGCAGGGTTTCTTTAAAAAATGTTTTTCTCCCATAAAAGCTCTTTTTTCAAATGTGACAATATTTAACATACCTTCTTTAGAAAAACAAACACTTTCTTCTTCCAGTACTGGATGTTTCCCCATTTTTAGCATGGTAGAAAATTATTTGCACTTTACTTTTCTATATGCCCTTTTAAAAAATTTTCATATGCAATTTCCCATTCTTCAATTCCATCTTTTCTTTATTTAAATAATACTGTATACATTGGAGATGTCAAGTTAGCTCTGTGACAAAGCAGTACAAAATTAGAGTGGTATTTCTGTGACCTGTACTTTGTTTTACTTTAATTTATGATTATATTACAGTGCCCTGGCAAATGCGGTCATGAAAAATGCCTAGTGAGATCCAGACGTTTCATTTGATCACAGAATATGGCACTTGTTGATCTGAAAAGCAGATCCTGTGTCTGTGGAAAAAAAAAATGCTAGTATGATAATAATAATGAGGATGATGCCCTGGCATAAAATATATTTCAAAATACCCTTGCCACACACAAAAATTCCCAAAGATGCCTATCTATTTATTTTTGGAGATAATCTAAATAAATTCTACATTTTACATGATAACTATTAACATGTCCACTTCTTCCTTGAGCATCATCAGAAGAATCAAGAGACACAAAGAGTGGATTCAGATGGAATCCTGAACTGTGGTTTCTAGTAACTATTCCTAAGTATCTGCACAAGAATCCAGACAAATCATGTTGCATCTGTTTTTCATTTTTTTTTTCAACACTCAGCTTCATACATTCAAAAAGGTCATTGCTCTTTTCTTGGAATAGCTCTTTCTTTGGAGCAACTGCTCATTCTCTGTTAATTTAAATGTGGTAGCCAGTTATATAATTAATTCAAAACTCTATTTTCATGGCGACAAATGTTTCAGGTACAAGTTTGCCACTCCCAAATCATACGTTGATAAACATTGAAAAAGTAGGGATTTGTATTAACTTGGTTTGAAATTTTATTTCTTTTAAATGAAGTTGAAGAAGCAAAGCTAAAGAAAGCCTGTTACAAGGGCCAGGCAATATCCTACATTTTTATATGCATTAATGTTATTCCAGAGCTTTTGTTTTCCCTCTCCCCCCCCTCTTTTTTTCTTATGTGAAAGGAACTAAATTGAAAAGAGTGTGAAAAGGATTGTCAACAAAAGCATTTCACACAGTGGCAGACAAGGGAATGTTCATATTTTAAGATATGTGTGTTGTGGGGGAGGACCTTCAATATCATTTTTTACCTAGACTAATGCAATGACTGAAACTCTCCACAGAGAAGTATTTGGATGGCATCTCTTCCTGGGATTTGTTCCAGATCTTTGGAAATGGCTCAGTTCCTTCCAAATGGAAGCACAGATTGCCTTATTGTTTTTGGAGTGAGATGTGTTAAAATAGAAATTGAGTCATCTTCATGTCTTGCTGCAGAAAAAAATAACAACCAGAAATGGCTGTACATTTCTTTTTTTCATGAAATTTGAGTCAAACCTGATTGATGTGGTCATTTCAAATGATATCTCCTTTTAGTGCCTCTAACTGGGTTGTTCTGGAGACATACAATCATAGAATTTGCAGTGTTAGTGAACTCTTCCGTAGGGGATGTCATTAGCAAATTCCAGACAGGTTGAACAAGCTTTGTGCAAAATGAAGAATATTTGTATGAGAAAACAATGATGAATGATAATGTCTCTTCCTGAATATAGCGGAGCTTGATTGTTAAAGATTATATTTACACAAAGCTTATATACATTTAGTCCACCTTATGCCATGTGCATATATGCAAACACACATAATTTCATGGTGGAGGAATGGGAGATGATGGGATGAAATATTTCTAAATCCTTTTCCAGATTTCCTGGAGATATCATATTGGGTACCTTGCCACCAGTTTCTTTATTTGATGGAAAATATCTATCTCTGCACTGATTAGATCTGATTCCTCTTCTGTTGCTTGCCATATTTCAGTGGGTATTCCACCCATTCATGTATCCTTCTAACTTAATAAACGTCTAAGATATCTTGGATGTTAACATCTCTACCGTACAATATTTCAATATACTGTATTCCTTTCATCTTAGTTTGATCTCCTTTGAATTGGTTACTGTCTGTTCATTCGTTAGAGATCAGAGAACTTTTGAAAAACTTTCCTTGTTTTTCCACATTTGTTTGTTTGTTTGTTTATTTATTTATTTATTGATTCGATTTATATGCCGCCCTTTTCCGGAGACTCAGGGCAGCTTACCATGCTTTAAGCAATAGCCTTCATACTTTTGTATATACCTGCTTAGTAGGGCTTTCGGCACCCCCCAAGCGGTGTTCTTTTTTTTTTTATACAAAGTCAGCTTATTTCCCCCACAAACCGGGTCCTCATTTTACCTACCTTGAAAGGATGGAAGGCTGAGTCAACCTTGAGCCTGGTGAGATTTGAACTCGCACTAATTGCAGGCAGCTGGTGTTACTTAACAGTGCTTTAGTCTGCTGTGCCACCAAGGCTCTTCCAAAGTTTCCATCCTCAATATCTTTACAGATATTGTAATATTGTTTCTTTTTTTCCTAATAGTACTCTGAAACTATTCGAAATTTTTCTTTCTTGGCTTTGGGTTTTTTCCTCATATTTGCTTTGTTCTGAAACTACATTTACTTTCTTCCATTTGTCATTTTATTTTATTTTCTCTTGGTGGTTTTCTTGGTAAAAACACAGGCGTGGTTTACCACTACCTTCTCCTGCCCAGTATGACTTGATGCTTTTGCCATTGTTACTTAAAGTGATCACCTGCCTTCAGCATCTTCCTATATCATTGCTGCCCAATATAGATTTCTTCTTGCTTCAGCTGGGCAGATGGTGGACACTGAGTGTCCCTGCTGAGAATGCATATTCTTGATATACACTCCTGAAGTTCTTCACTCGTCTCTCCCAGGAACCTCCTATCCACCTTCACTATGATGAGACAGCTGGATTTTGTGGCGGGTGAAGGGTGGAATGTAATAAAGTACTGGAAAAGAAAGAAAAGTAATAACTATTTTTAGGGTCTTTCCAACTACTTTGTTTCAACATGCAATTTTGTTCAAACCATGTCCCTTTCTCTCTCCCCCTCCCTCCCCCTTTCTCTCTTTGTATGTGTGTGTATCACACAGAGACACAGAATATATATGTATCCTCTCCTGCATGTATACAAAACATATGCTCACTGACAATTTCCCCTTCCCCCAGTTGATATTCTAGTAGCCGATGCCCCCTTCATTTTTAGCACTTATGAGAAAGACTTCAATCAGTTTACAGATACGTTGATAGGAAATTTCTTTCAATTTTGCAGTTCTGATTGGCACAAAAAATCACATTCTAAGGGACAGGCCTACTAATGCATACTTGTACATTCACAATAGTATTCATTCAGAATAATTTCTTTGCAGTGCTATCCATCTTAGAGACAGTAACAAATGCTGGGACATTTTTTTCCTCAAATAAACCTTATGAGCGAGAGACACAGAGAGAAAAGTAATCATGGCTGTCTGGCATAATTTCACAGAATTATAGAACCATAATGCTGGAAGGAACCTTGGAGATCTTCTAGCCCAACCCCCTTCCCAAGGCAGGAGACTCTATTGCATTCAGGACAAAGACTCTAATCTTTTCTTGAAGACCTCCAGCAATGAACCACCCATAACTCTGGAATGCAAACAGTTACATTAATTAATAGTTCTCACTGTCAGGAAATTCCTCCTTAGTTCCAAGTTGGATCGCCCTCTGATGAGGTTCCACCCATTGCTTTTGTCCTGTCCTCAGGTGCTATGGAGAATAAATTAAGACTCTTGTCCCTCTGATGTCACTTGGAAGTATTGGAAGACTGCTATCAGGTCTCCCCTATGCCTTCTCTTTGTTAGGCTAAACATACGTAGTTCCTTTAGCCATTCATTTAGCTTATAGACTCCTTATCATCTTTTTTTCCTTTTTTAGGCCTTAGCATCTTTTTTTTTTTTTTTTTTTGTGTATTGTGGTGACTGGAACTGGATGAAGTATTCCAAATCTGGCCTCATAGTGCAGTATAGATCAATACTACCGCTTCTGGTGATCTTGAGTCTATCCAGTGGTGGAATTCAAATTTTTTACTATCAGATCTGTGGGCGTGGCTTGGTGGGCATGGTGTGGCTTGGTGGGCGAGGCTTGGTGGGCATGGCAGGGGAAGGATACTGCAAAATCCCCATTCCATCCCCATTCCCTCCCCACTCCTGGGGGAAGGATATTGCAAAATCTCCATTCCTACTCCACTCTGGGGCCAGCCAGAGGTGGTATTTGCCGGTTCTCCGAACTACTCAAAATTTCCGCTACCGGTTTTCCAGAACCTGTCAGAACCTGCTGAATAGCACCCCTGATTCTATCCCTCTTTTGATGCAGCCTAGGACTGTTGGCCTTTTTGACAGCTGCAGCCCACTGCTAACTCATACTGCAGTGGTGATCCACCAAGACATCTAGATCCTTCTCACAAAGACTACTTTTGAGCCAGGTACTGCCTGTCTTATATCTGTGCAGCTGGTTTTTCCTTATCTAAGTGCAGGACATTATTTTTCACTTCATCTTGTTGGATAGGGCCCAATGTTCAAGTCCGTCAAGATCCTTCTGAATCTTGAGTCTATCTTCCAAAGTGTTTCACCTTGCTATTTTTTCTTTCTTACATTCTTTTTGAGAACTAGTTAATCCATTGCCTATACATGATGCCTGATATTTTGTACCGTCTGTACTGTGTTCCTCTGAAACAGATCTGATTTGGCTACTTTTAGAGATAGGTTCAGTTCCTTCACTCACACAGATGATCTCCAGAGGTCCATTTACCACTAGAAAGTCGTTTTGTAGTTCAGTTAAGCAAGGTGGAACTGGGTGGACTAGTTAAGCTAGTCCTATGTCAATTCCTAGTCTTTTTCACTCCTCTACTACCTAAGTATTAAAATTGGATTAGCTGTTTAAAATTTATGTTAGCCTGATTTTGTTGTCATTTTGCAGTTGGGAGTGTTTGTTACTAATTATTCCAGTGTTTTAGGTTAATTTAATCCTATTTGTCTTCAACAATTATGACTTTTGTGGTGATTGATAATTTTGAAACTTAATGTTCAAGGTTATCATCATAGTATAGGTTTCTGAGGACAAATGTGTGAGGGCCTGGGAGAGAATGAATTAAACAACCCTACCTCATAGTCACATGTATAGATTCTGCTTGTTTTCAATGTAGCTCTTTTACCATCTTATTGCCTGTATATCATTTTTATATTTCTGGCATTGTCCTTAACTTATTGGATGGTTAGACCACCAGCACTGATGTGTTGTTGAAAATGTCTGCATGGAGTATAGTTTGTCAATTTTATTTTTAACCTTTTAAAAATGTGACTATTTTACATGTGTTAAACAAAATCTTATTCTTTTTTGTCCTGAACTAAATTGTCTAATTGAGTTAAAAGTACTTACTCTGAACTTGCCATTGCTTGAAGAAAGAACTCAAAACATGCTTATAGACTCTGAGTTTATAAAGAAACCTAATATCCAGGGCCAATTTTGGTTATTTTCTTAAAGCAGTGATGGTTTTAAAGATCTCCTGGCAAGTATTGCCAGGCAAAAGAGAAGGGAAAGATTAACAAAAAAGAGATTCTGGGAATCCAGCCGATAGATTCTTGGGTTTCCCTTTTATGCTTTTGAAGAATGTTTTCTCCTAAGAGGGGAGGACAAAAGAAACAAATTTCTTTAACAAACACTTCACTTTTATTACTTCCTTGTCATTGGTTTATTTCCAGTCCTTCGATTTATATGGCTGCAATCCATAACCATAAAATCACCCAGTTTTTATCTCAGAAAGGAAAGGAGAATTCCCAACCGTGCTTGAAAGTTCATTTTGTGGTTGCTTAGCATAGGAAACAACTAAAGCTTAATGCAATAAGGAATCTCTCTGATTCATTCTTCCAGCCACAAGATGGGCTTTAAAATTATAGTTTTGCAAAAGAGAAGTCATCTTTTGTTTCAGTTCTGTCATGGATTTATAATGTTGATAGCCTTTGCTAATTTTACAGCTCTCACTAGTTGCACCAATAACAGTCATTACATTAAACATTACAAAAGATGGTATTTCCTCGTTTTTCTATAAAAGAACTAGGCAATTTTAGAAATAAAGAAAAACGCACAGAACATAAAACTTGCGATGAATGTGGTTTTCGAATACTGCCAAAATGTGATGCATTAATTGACTGCAATTAAAAACTATTTAATAAATTGGAGAATTATTTTAACTTTGAAAAGTTTTAGCACTGATATTAGTCCCCATATTCCTTGCATTTACAGGATGATTATTAACTCATGCAAAAGGTCTTGTCTTTCTTCTCAGGGATTTAACCTGATTAATTTCCCAGCTTTAAGTATTTAACTTCTACATAAGTAAAGCCTTTTTTAAAATGTGACTTTAAAACTCTGCAGAGATGCAAAATGCTAATGATTAATTTAATGTGGTAAGTAAGCTTATTGGCAGAAATTTACATGGGAGTTTTTGGGCTGGATGACACAAGAGCATATGCATTTTTTAGAAGAATCCAGAATTAGAACTGCACAGTCAGTGCTTGATAAATATGTAGTTATCACCACCTGCCAGAGAAATTCTCTAACCACAAGTTGTTCTTTATGCCACCTTCTCTGATGTGAAGATGGCTGGGATTCTATACTAAGAGAGTGAGATTGTGGGTCAGATTATCATATTCTGCAATAGACTGTAGATCTTTTATTAATTATTGTTAATTATTCTGGAAAGTGATATATGTAAATTCAGCTACTGATAGGAAGTCAAACAAGTTGTCCTATTGAAAGTTTACAAAGTAATGGAGGAAGTGCTCTAGGATGGCATTAATACATTCCATGCTCCTATCAGTCTCCAGATGATGGTCAGGGTACAGACAAATTTGGATGTTGAACTCCTTCAGAAGGACCTGGCAAAACCGGGGCATGAATTGAAGCCCATGGTCTGTCACAACCCACTTGGGTAAGCTGTGCAGTTTGAAGATATTATGGATGAATAGCTTATCTTCTGCACAGGTGATTTCTGGCTTGTGGGACAGTGCATCTGCTTATTGGTTGCACCCACTCAGAACATAAGTCACTTTAAAATTGAATCACACAAAAAACAGTGACCTCTGATTCAATTTCTGAACTATCTGCAAGTACTCCAAATGATCTGTTCATTTTGGTACCTTGCCTACTCCAAGTGATGCTACCATGTCTCAAAGGCCACCCTTACTTCCAGAGGCTCCTTGTCCCAAAGACTGCAGTGGTTTTCCACTGGATTTAACATGCAGGAGTAATAGGCACAGGGGAACAAGATGTCAGAGGGTGCACAGGCCTGCAGTTGAACAGCCCCTACTACCAAGTGTTAGTCTCCACCATAAAAGGTCTGGAAGGATTGGAATGCTTTTAAGGCAATTCAGAGCATAAAAAGAATCCTGTTCCAATCTTCCCCAAACAAATTTTGTCCCCTTCCCTAGCAAATTGGATAAGGATACCATGAGCCTAGCAAACCTGGGAATGATTTCAAGGATTGGTACTTAGAGATTCTATAAGGAAAGTGACAATGACATGTTTTCATTCAGTCATGTATGCCACAATAAAATACATGGGGAAATCCCATTGCCAATGAAAGTTTAATTAGAGTTAGGGTTAAGCTTAGGTCTCCTTAAACTCAGGCTGATTACAGGAAAAGATTCTTAGAGATTCTCTAAGGAAAGCAACTGTGATAGCTTTGAGTTTGGGCTTTGTTGTGGACCACGGTAAAGTACATGGGGAAAATCCAATGGCCACTCAAAAATTGAAAAAGGGTTGGGTTCGGTTAAGAGTTGGAGTTAGGTCTCTATGGAATCATGGCCAAAAATCAAACAAAAATCTGTCACCTTGGCTTTCCTTTGAGAACTTCTAAGAATCTATCCATGAAATTGGATTTCATCCCTGACTCCAAGGAGACCTAACCCTAACTCTAACCCTAGTTTAATTTTAATTGGCAATGGGATTTTCCTATTTATTTTACTGTTGTCCACATGCAAGCTATTGTATTGTACTGCTTTCACACACACACATACACACATATCCATTTTCATGGTTATCAAAACAAGGTATTACTGAAATCAACAGAAAAACATGGGCCTGTGTACAAGCATCTTCAGGTTCCATTACTGCTATTTATATGGCTTGTGCAAGCTCTGCCATTTTTAACCTACATGTGACCTCAAAAGGTAAGAGCTGCTTTTATCAATTTTTTTCTCTCCCATCTCCCTGGCAGGTGCTACTGGCAATGTGAATTATTATTTGGTAGGAGAATTGGGAAGGCTGAGGCTTATAATATTGAAATAAGAGTAGAATGACATTTTTAATTTTGGGGCCAAATTTATATATATTTTAATTGTTTTTTAATATTTGTATTTCATGTTCTTAATTCTGGCTGTACACTGCCCTGAGTCCTCAGGGAGAAGGGCGGTATATAAATTGGAAATAAATTTAAAATTAAAATTTAAAATAAATTTAAAGATTTAGGAAAACCATATAAAGTTAATAGTTATATATTGAAATAAATTCAAGAAAACTGATTTCTAAAAGAAGAGAACAGGAGGTGTTATTAATAGAGGTTGTTATGTACGTAATAAGCAAGGAAATGTATAGATGTAATACTGACTAGGTATATATTGACAGAAATTGGAATAGCAAAATTTCTTAGAAGAAAATCATGACCCGAAAATGGAAAAAAAGGTAAAGAACAACATATTTAAACAGACTTGAACATTGGGCTATCTAACAATGAAATTCAATGGTGAAAAAAGTAAGGCTCTACACTTAGGCAAGAAAAACAAAATGCACAGGTACAGTATATGTGGCACCTTGCTCAATAGTAGTAACTGTGAGAGGGATCTTGGAGTCCTAGTGGACAACCATTTAGATATGAGCCAGCAGTGTGCAGCAACTGCCAAAAAAGTAAACACAGGTCTAAGCTGCATAAACAGATGGATAGAATCAAGATCACGTGAAGTGTTAATACCACTTTATAATGCCTTGGTAAGGCCACACTTGGAATACTGCATTCTGTTTTGGTCGCCACGATATAAAAAATATGTGGAGACTCTAGAAAGAGTGCAGATGATTAGGGGACTGGAGGCTAAAACATATGAAGAACGGTTGCAGGAACTGGGTATGTCTAGTTTAATGAAAAGAAGGACTAGGGGAGGCATGATAGCAGTGTTCCAATATCTCAGGGGCTGCCGCAAAGAAGAGGGAGTCAAGCTATTCTCCAAAGCACCTGAGGGTAGGACAAGAAGCAATGGGTGGAAATTAATCAAGGACAGAAGCAACTTAGAACTAAGGAGAAATTTCCTGACGGTTAGAACAATTAGTCAGTGGAACAACTTGCCTCCAGAAGTTGTGAATGCTTCAACACTGGAAGTTTTTAAGATGTTGGATAACCATTTGTCTGAAGTGATGTAGGGTTACCTGCCTAAGCAGGAGGTTGGACTAGAAGACCTCCAAGGTCCCCTCCAACTTCTATTCTATTCTATTCTATTCTATTCTATTCTATTCTATTCTATTCTATCCTATCCTATCCTATCCTATCCTATCCTATCCTATCCTATCCTATTCTATTCTATTCTATTCTATTCTATTCTATTCTATTCTATTCTATTCTTTTTTTATTGAAAAGTTTTATAAGAAATACAAACATTTTCTCCCCCCCACCCTTCCCCCCTCACCCCATCCCTCCCGCTTGCCCTCCCACCCATCCCCCACCCCCCTCCCTGACTTCCCAGAACAAGCACAGTGTATAGCACTCACAAACATAAAACTAAAATATGCTAATAAATTGTTGACTTCAAATTCTTTCTAGGTATTTAATTCCTTATGACTCAAACACTATAAACATAAGCTAAAAATTAAAAATATTTCACTCATAAACTATATGAATCTTCTTAATCTGATACTTGTTTTGAATATAGTCAATCCATCTTCTCCATTCCAATATGTATCTTTCATTTGAATGGTCTTTAAGATATGATGAAGTTTTTGCCATCTCTGCCAAATGCACAACTTTTAATGTCCATTCCTCAATAGTAGGTGGATCTTCCTTCTTCCAATACTGTGCCAGCAGTAACCTGGCAGCTGTTATTCAAAACCAACTTAGTTTCTATTACAGTACAATCCGTAACTATTCCCAACAACAACAAAAAAAAAACTATGGTGTAAATTTAATCTTTTTCTTTAAAATACTTTGAATAATCCACCATATTTTTATCCAAAAAGCCTTAATTGTTTTTTTTTGTAGAAACTTTATTAAGATTTTTTACAAACAGAGAAAAAGAAAAACATACAAACAAAAACATAAAAAACATAAATGTAATGTCATTTTCAGTTGATATCGGATGTGCAGTGTTTTAACTATTTACATAAATAATACTTGGTGATATTTCAAATCACTTTTAACCATTATTTAACACACCTTTAAGTCTTTCTTTCATTTTATCATGCATCCACTTATACCACCTTTCCCACACAATATAGTAAACTGACTTCTCGTCATCATTTAATTCATGGGTCAATTTAGTCATCTCTGCGCACTCCAGTGTTTTCCTAATTATGAGCTCTTCTGGTGGTTGAGTTTTCTCTTTCCAGTACTGTGCGTATGCCAATCTGGCAGCTGTAATCATGTGAATCATTAAATGTATCTTTTCCTTTCCATATGGCTTCTTTACCATTCCCAGGAGAAATATCTCTGGTGTTAGTTCAATATCTTCGCCAATTATTTCATATAACCACTTCCTGATCTTATTCCAATATCCCTTCGCTTCTGGGCATGTCCACCACATGTGAAAGAAGGTGCCTTGACCGTGGCCACATTTCCAACAATTGGGATTTATATTAGGATATATCTTTGCTAATCTGGCCGGGGCTAAATACCATCTATGAAGCATTTTGTAATGGTTTTCCTTGTAGGCCACCGCTCTAGTCAGTTTAAGATTCCTGTTCCATGCCTCCTCCCATTCCCCAAAGTTTATATCACGCCCTATATTTTTCTCCCATGCATTTATTTGATTCTTTGTGATATCTTCGGACTTCTCATCGCCTAATAAATAATTGTATAGTTTGGCCAGAATCTTTTTATTTGTTCCCATCAGGACTTTATCCAATCCATTTGATCCAAGTTCTAAACCGTATTGTTCTTTGTCTTTCTGATATCTAGATTTTATTTGTGAATAGGTCCACCAATCTAAGATTATTCCTTGCTCTCGTAAAGTATCATTTGGTTTAAGCTTCCCTCCTTCGTCTAAGATATCTTTATATCTGCCCATTTTCTCCATCCCCCATCTATTGGGGTGGATCAGGGCCTCCATTGTTGAGAGCCAATTTGGGATTTTTTTGTAATATCTTTGCCTAATCTGGGTCCATGTTTGTATCAATGAGTCTCTAATTTTATGTCTATGGAAATATGTCTTCCTTTTCTTCTCTGCGTCCCAAATATGGGCATGTCACCCTTTTTGCAAATCGTGGCCTTCTAGGGTAAGAATCCTCTTATTTTCCAGGGTAATCCAATCTCTTATCCAGACTAACTTAGCTGCCCTGTAATATATTTCCCAATCAGGGAGACCAAATCCACCTATATCTCTTCTGCCCCTTAAAATTTTGATAGAAAACCTCGGTTTTTTCCCCTCCCATATAAATTCTCTGATGATTTTGTCTAGTTCTAGAAAAAAACTTTTTATCTAAATTTATCGGTATGTTTTGGAATAAGAATAATATTCTGAGGAGAATGTTCATCTTAATTGTGGCTATCTTGCCCAAAAGTGATAGTCTTATTTTCTTCCATCTGTCAAGGTCTTGTTTCATCTTTCTAATTAGGGGAGTGTAGTTGTCGTCTTTCAGGGTCGAACATCTTGATGTAATCCAAATTCCTAGGTATTTAATTTTTTTGGCAACCTGTAGTCCTAATACTTCTTCTATCTCATTTTTCTGATTCTCAGTTGTATTCTTAATCAATACTTTGGTTTTAGTTTTGTTCAATATGAAGCCTGCCACCTCTCCATATTTACTTAATTCCTCTAGCACTTTTGGTCCCGATTCTATGGGGTCTTCGAGAATTAGAGCTACGTCGTCTACAAACGCTTGCGTTTTGTAAATCTCCTTCCTGATCCTCAATCCTTTTATTTCCTCATTAGATCTAATTTTCCGCAAAAGAACTTCTAAGGCCAAAATGAACAATAATGGGGATACGGGACAACCTTGCCTTACTCCCTTACTAATTTGGAATATTTTGGTTCTGTCCCCATTCACCAGAATGCTCGCCTTTTGGTTATTATAGATAGATTCAATCATCATTTCAAAATTTGTTCCGAATTTCATAATCTCAATTTGTTTAGTCATAAATTTCCAATTTAGATTGTCAAATGCATTTTGGGCATCGACGAAGATTAGGGCCATCTGTTTTCCGGGGTGTTCTTCGTAGTACTCTAGGGTGTCTAGCACAATTCTCAAATTGTCTTTAATTTGTCTCCCCGGAAGGAATCTGTTCTGATCTTTGTGTATCCAATTATTTAGTATCTTTTTCATTCTTTCTGCCTTTATGCCCATGAATAATTTATAGTCAGTATTTAGGAGCAAAATTGGTCTGTAATTTTGAATTTGTTTTGGGTCGGCACCTTCTTTCAGCACAAGGCTTCTAAGGCTTCTAAGGCTGAAAGAAGCCTTAATTGTTTTTACATGTCCACCATATATGAAAATACGTAGCATCTTCACATTCACATCGCCAACACTTAGGTTGTAAATTTGGATACATACAGGCTAGTTTTTTTGGATCTAAATGCCATCTATAAAACATTTTATAAAAATTCTCTCTTAAGTTTTGGGCTTGTGTAAATCTTACATTTCTAACCCATCTCTTTTCCCATTTTTCCATCATTATTGGTTCTCCTACATTTTGTGCCCATTTTATCATACAGTCCTTGACTAGCTCTGTTTCTGAATCTATTTCCACTAACACATTGTACAACCTTTTTAAATGCATTTGACTTTTGTTTCTTATTTGTTTTATCAAATTCTCATCCTGATGCAAAATACCAATTTTTTTGATCTTGTTTCTATCTGGTCTGCAGCTGCCCATACTGAAACCAAGTTCTAATTATTCCTTCTTCTCTTAATTGCTCTATAGGTTTTAATTGTAATCTAACTGTGATACACAGGAAATGCCTGTCACCCAAAAAATAATTGACAGAGAGTTGAGAGATAAGACAAGAATACAGTTTATTAATTAATTATTTCTTTGCAAAGGTCCCCCTCAAAGTGAGAGAGCAAATTACCATTCTTTCTCGCCGTCTTTTATACAATTTCAGGTTACACCTTACAGGATACAAGCATGTCCCTTGAGTACAATTTCAGACTTTATATAATAGATAAACACATGATATTCCCATTATGGAAAGTCCCCATAACTCCAGTATATAAAAATACCCTACTTAAAAATATTGCTTATACATGTAATATCAGCATATGCGCACTTCCCTTTCTTAACGAGGTCAAGCTGACCTGAACATCTCAAGAACACAACTTCCTCTAAAAACACAGGAACTACACATTCCGTTCTCATGCTCCTTAAACTGTCAGCTAAATTATATAATCAGGTTATACAGAGTAAAATAAAGCCTTAACATGATTTTAAAATGGCGTAACTTAGGCTATATTGTTTTACAGGAATAACCCTAATTTCTTTATTTCTCACACTAACTCCTTCTTTATAAAGGAGTTCCTTGTATGTAGTCTTATCTTGCTTTTGCTCCAAATTTGTATTCTCTATCGCATGTCTGGGTACTGTCCATATTGGTAACTTATCATTTAATTTGTGTTGATACTTTTTCCAGACAGGCAATAGAGCATTTCTTAATATATGACTTTTAAAAGTCTTATCTACTTTCTTATCATACAATAAATAAGTGTGCCAGCCGTAGACCAGACCATATCCTTCAATATTTAATATCCTTTCCTCCGTTAAGTTTATCCAGTCAGTAATTGCTGAGAGGGTAGCGGCTTCATAGTACAATCTTAAATTGGGCATTTTAAGACCTCCTCTTTCTTGCATTATCTTTTGATTTACTCACAGTTTTTTCCCTGCCCAAATTTATTTATGCCCTTCTGCCATTCCTTCAAATTTTCATCTTTTTTAAGTATAGGTATCATTTGAAAAATAAATAAAAACCTTGGTAAACTCTGGGCCTCTGAAGCATCTGGAGCACTTTCTGATGGTCTTGCCTCATTTGACCTTTAGGTCTGGTTCCTCCCACAGCTTCTGTTTTGGTAGTTTCTTGAGTTGCTATCTGAAGTTGTTGCTGTCTTAATTCTTCCTTGCGTTTAGCTGTTGCTGCTCTAGTCTGTCCTTGATCCTTCGGTTCTTCTGATGTATCAATTAAATCCAAATCTTGAACAGCAATCTGTAACAATTCTTCAAAACTCCCCCCTGGACTACTGTCAACAGCTCTTCTCTCTCTCCTTCCATTAGTTCCTTCTTTCTTTTTCCTTTTGGTGATTTGGATGTCCCAGCCTTTAACACATTGGCGTAGAAATCTCTTGCTTTCCATATTGTATTAAGGCGGTATCTCTCTCCTGAATATGTCACCACTAAGCCGGCTGGCACTTCCCATCTATATTGTATCTCACACTTTTTCAGTTCATCCACCAGAAAGGCATAGTCCCTTCTAACTCTCAACATTTTGGGAGGAATTTCTTTCATTATCATCACCTCCTGGCCTTCCACCTGAAGCTTGTTTTTAAAGGTAGCCTGTAAGATTTCATTGCGTAAACTCCTTGTAGTAAAATATATTACAATATATTACAATGTCTCTTGGTAAATGTTTCTGTCTGGCCACCCACGAATTGACGTGATATATCTTGTCAATCTGCCAGTCTAGCTCCACTTTCTTCCCCCCCAACATCAGTGCCACTGCCTCTGACATCATTTCTTTCAAATTCTCTTGTTTGTTTTCCTTCACCCCTCTTATTCTTAAAGAAAATTCCATATCCCTGTATTGAATCATAGTTACATCAGCTTCAGCCCTTTCAATTCTATTCTGAGTCTCTCCTAATTTAGTATCCAAAATTTCCATAGATTGTTTAATTTCTTCAACTTTGTCATCCAATATTTCAATATTGCCTGCCAGACCTTTAAATGCCAGTAGTATATCTTCCCTAATTTGCTGATTCTGAATTGAAATATCCTCTGAAACAGCCTGTATTTTTTCATTAGTTTCATTATTTTTTTCATTAATCACAGTGGTAAGTTTACTCTGTGTAGCTATTAGGGCTTCTTGTATCATTTCAATCGTTAAAGTCTGCGGATCTGTTGGCGGGGGCAAAGGCTTGCATTCTAAAAGTGTGAGCTGGGGAACTTCCAGCACTTCCAGTTCCTTTAGTGGGAACAGTCTTTAGAGGTTTTGAGGCCATTCTCAGTTTAGATTAATCTTTATATTTTAATCAGAAGCCAAAAGAAAAAGTTCATCAAATTCAAAAGTTTTCCCCAATCTTAAATTGATGTCTTAAAATCCTCCCTCTCTCATTACAAAAGTTCTCTTCAGGCAAGAGGCTACCAGCGAAACGAAACTTTCCTTTAACTTTCACTTTCCATGCCCTTTTCAAGTGTCAATTGCCATTTTGTTGCAAATTTACTAAGTTGTTACTTCTGAAGGAGGCAATAAACATTGGAGTTAAATTTAAATACTTGCAGTCTGAATTCTCCTGGCTTGTTCTGCCTGCAGCAATTCAGGAATTCCCCTCATTTGTATTTAGCAGAATTGGTCGTGGCTTCTTGCTCCGCTAATTAGCAGAGTCGACCCAGGTCCAGAGCAGATTGACAGGCTTCTCGGGAGCTCTCGCCCTTCGCGCCCCAGAATTTCTCTTAGGGCACTTGGGGGGCTCTACCTCTGCCTGTCGGCTCTCCTCTCTCCCCTTTGCCTGGGGAGAAGGTTTCCAGCCTCCAGACAGCTGTTTTTCTGCTGTTCTGGAGGCTTTTACGGTGCCGGGGATCGGGCGCTCACGGAGGAGCGTCTGCGAGGCTCGCGGAGCCAACCAGAAGCATCTATTCTATTCTATTCTATTCTATTCTATTCTATTCTATTCTATTCTATTCTATTCTATTTATGTAATATAGGGGATGGGAAATGGGTAAAAATAGAATTGTGATTGTTACACATTGATACAACCAGGGAATAGTAACATTTTTTTTAAACAGTGAAGAATCTGTCTTTGATTTTTTAAAAACCTATTGACATTTCTTTCACTTTCCAAACATTTCCTTAAATTCTACTCCCTTGAAATGTTAAAGCAAAATTAATTCTAATGCTGAATTAACTTTCCACAATCCCAGTAAACACTGTTTGGCTGACTGAAGTGGGCAAATCATATTGCAAAATATCCCTCAATTAATGAGTAGCTTTCCCTAATCCAAATATAATTTACTAATTTGATTTTCTCAAGCTGTGCAGAAAACATGGCAAAATGACCCTTGTCTACTTTAATTTATACCTATTAAATTCATCATTCAAAAGGAAGTTGGCTATTGGTGCATGTCTGTATCCCTATTTCTTTCTGATGACATAAGTGTATTTCCTGGCCTATACTTCACACCCATTCATTTATTCATCATCTTGCCAACAACTAGAATTTCCTTTTTTTCACAATATTATTTAGACATCAAGCCAACAGCATAGAGAAATGTTTTGGTTTTGGTTTTAAACTGGGCAGAAAAGAAAAGATTCCTTCCTCCTATAAAACATGACCGGACAATTCAATTTTCGTTATTTTCTTTATTTCTCCATTCTGATTCATGCATGTTATGCTCCTAAGTATTACGCAGCGTCATATAATGTTTATACAGGTGGTGGGAAAATAGGGGGGACTGTTATTTTTACTCATCTTTCATCATCACTTGGTTTAAGACTATTTTTTAATGGCTGTTTGGGAATTAGCACAATTTTCAACATAATTCAGGATTTTTCTTTTTTGCTTCCAAGAAATGTTCCACATTTAAACACGAATGATTCAAAGCATGCACTCATGCATTGTTTAAATACAATATTTTTATAGTGTGTTTTGAAAGCAAATTTTTTATAACAGAACTTATAAAATGATAATTTCAATAAAGATAATCATGAAAAATTTTTCCTCTGGCACTAATGAGAAAAACTTCACACTGCAAAAGATCACTTCTTTATAGATCTATTGCAGAATGGAGAAAACTGTTATTATCACAAGGAAATTCTTTCCAGAATATATTTTCTTCGGGATGACATATCTAGCCACTTTGATTTCTTAACACCAGATATTTATTCATCTGGGTAAGTATGGGCAAGGCAGTCTTTGACCTCATAAAATTTCAGACTGACAGTTCTCACAGGCTTTGGAAGAAGTTGGTGGTTTCTGAAAAAAATATTTTTAGTATGTCTAGCAGATTCATCATTATCCTTTTCTCCTCTCAACTTCCTTGCAGTCACCTCTACTATTTCTTAGCAGCTTCATAAAGAAGCTCCCTTTCTTGTTGGTGGAAAAATATACTAGTCACTTCAACATCCAAATTTTCATTACAGCACCTTACTCTTTGGATTGGATTGGGCTTGGAAAGGACACCCTCTTCCTTGTATCTGAGATGTGGATATAGCTTTTATTTCTATTGTTTTCTAGTGAAATAGCCACTTTGCCACAATAAGCCCTTCATTCTTCAAAGGAGTGCCGTTGATTATACCATCACATTGGAGATCCATTGTTAATTGTGAATTATAGAGGCCTCATGGGCATATGGTCTCTATTTTATGACTCTAAGTAAGACCTCAGCAAACAGGAGGATATCTGACACTTTGGACCAATGGCACCATACTTTCATCTCATCCACTTCAATTAATTAACTGTCACTTTTGATGGTATCATTCCGACAAGGCATATCTCATTTATTCTTCTACGCCTTAGAATTCAGTAAACATATTTCACATCCGAAGCAACACGTCATGCTACAGGGGGAGGAAATCTTAGTAATATCAGCAGGTTTGCTCCTGTGTAGACATAAACAAAATTACCCAGTAATTCTCTGGATTGGAGTCCTCCCTTTGCTATTCTTGATTTGTATGTAATGAACATTCCTGAATAATACGCAAGTGCATATAATTCAGAGATGGGCTGCTGCTGGTTTGGATCGGTTTGAGCGAACCTGTTGTTAAGATTCTGCACAGTTCGGCAAACCAGTTAATCCTACCACTGGCTGCCCCACCCATCCCACCTGGCCCTGGCCCACTCCTGCCCACTCCACCTCCCGCTCTGCCCCACCAGTGGTGGGTTCCTCCCGGTTCGGCCCGGTTCGGCTGAGCCGGTAGTGGTGACAATATGATGTCACCGAACCGGTTCTGCCCCCCTGCCCCCCTGCCCACCCCCGGGTTATTCTTACCTTATATTTGGCCCCACCCCCAATCTATTGCTGCCTCCTGAGTCCCAGCTGATGGCTAGAGGGAAAAAAACTGTTTAAACTCTTGCCGCGGGGCTTCAAAGGTCCGCCCTACAGCTGATCAGTGTTAAAACAAATGAGTAGACCGGTGCCTGCAAAAATAAATGGGTAGACCCAGTGGTGGGATTCTACTTCGGTAGAACCGGTTGTTAAGTAGTTAAGTAGTTAAGCAGTTCTCAGAACCAGTTTTAAAAGAAATCTCCTTTTGTTTTTTTCCACTTTACCAGGTTAATCCTGTAAGGATTAAATACAACATTTGGTGTTGTTTCCTAGCCTAATCTTTATTACAGAAACTGCCTCTCCAGCAGTATGCCTAGACTTACTGTCACTTCCTGTTCCGGAGGCTACTTTTTTTGCTTGACTTTCTTAAAGGGGAAGGGTTGTTTTAAGCTTTTTACACCGCTGTTGGGAGGAAATACTTCCCTGTTGGAGTTCTTCCAGCCATGGTGCAATCATCAGCACTTTGAAGAAATAATTGAATCTTTTTGTGCATATGGACTACTCAGAGGGCTGAAAAAGTTATTTTTGACTGGTCCTCGCACTTTTGACCAGTCCTCGAACTTACGACTGTCCTCACATTTTACGTTTTTCGCCCTATCTTGTCACCATGGTGAAGAGAAGCAGTTGTGAAATGAATGACACGGTTGTTAAGAATGTTACAATGGGCATAAATGATGACCAGTCATAAGTGCGAAGACCGGTCAAAAGTGTGAGGACCTGTCAGAAATCACTTTTTTCAGCCCTCTGGGTAGTCCTTTTGTGCATATGGACTACTCAGAGGGCTGAAAAAGTTATTTTTGACTGGTCCTCCACTTTTGACCAGTCCTTGAACTTACGACTGTCCTCACATTTTACATTTTTTGCCCTATCTTGTCACCATGGTGAAGAGAAGCAGTTGTGAAATGAGTGACATGGTTGTTAAGAATGCTGCACAGGCATAAATGTGAGGATGGTCATAAGTGTGAGGACCAGTCAAAAGTGCGAGGACTCTCAGAAATGACTTTTTTCAGCCCTCTGAGTAGTCCCTATACACATAGCCATGACCACCCAATCACATGATCAGCTAGCCACGCCCACCCAGTCACATGACCCCCCCCCAAGCCATGCCCACAAAATAAGCCACAGCCACAGAACCGGTAGTAAAAAATTTTAGAACCAACCCCTGCGACCCACCCTATATCACCTTGCCTGCCTTGGCCGGTGGCTAGAGTCACGCCCGTGTATATCTAGTTTCTGGCTCTCTCGCCCAGACTGCATGGCCCAGCTGATCTCCATGCCTTGCCCACTTGCCTGCCTTCACCACTGCTTACTATACCGGTCATACATCCCAACTGATCTCCACAACTTGCAGCCTTTGCCAGCTTGCCTGCTTTCGCCGTGGCCTACCACGCCAGCCATGCAGCCCAACTGATCTCTGCATCTTGTCTACTCTGTTCACCATGGTTGCCCGCAAAGGTAAGCCACCTTTCTGGCTTGGCTCTCGCCATTCTTCCACCCACATGCTGCCTGCTTGCCCTTCATCTCCGGTTGCGGCCCAGGGGATGTGCCAGTCCCTGGCTCTGGCCTTCCCCAGGGCCTCCACCCACATGCCACCCACTCACCCTTTGCCTCGGGTCAGGGGATGTGCCAGTCCCTGGCTCTGGCCTTCCCCGGGGCCTCCACCTGCATGCTGCCCACTTGCCCTTTGCCTCAGGTCAGGGGATGTGCCAGTCCCTGGCTCTGGCCTTCCCCAGGACCTCCACCCACATGCCACCCACTCGCCCTTTGCCTCGGGTCAGGGGATGTGCCAGTCCCTGGCTCTGGCCTTCCCCGGGGCCTCCACCTGCATGCTGCCCACTTGCCCTTTGCCTCAGGTCAGGGGATGTGCCAGTCCCTGGCTCTGGCCTTCCCTGGGGCTTCCTCCCACACACCGCCCACATGCCCCCTCTGGCCTCAAGCTATGCCCCCCCGGGCCAAAGCAATTTACCGTATTTTCCTGCATATAAGATGACTTTTTAACACATGAAAATCTTCTCAAAAGTTGGGGGTCATCTTATACGCCGTGTGTCTTTCTCCTGTAACCAGGCAGACCAGCCCGAAAGGCTCTGACAAGCCTTAAATGGCTCTGATGATCCAAGCCCTGACGATCTGCTAATCAGGCAACTCAGTTGGGATCGCCAGAGCCATGGGGAAGGGAAAAAGTTTTCCCCCTCCAGCTTGCTTACCTTAGCTGCTTGCCTTGCCTTGCTTCGCTTGCCTGAATCCATTCCATCAGCAAGCAACTCCCTGCCTGCAATCAAGCAAAACAAAGCTGGCTGAGGAATTCTGGGAGTTGAAGTCTACAAGTCTTAAAGTTGCCAAGGTTGGATACCCCTGTTCTATTGGGTAAGTTTTTTTCCCCTTTGGGATCTTTAAAAAAAATAGTTAATTGGTTTTTTTTTTTAGTTGTTCTTTTTTAGACCTAGCCATTTAAAGTTTAGGGAGTTTTAAATTTAGCTTTCATATAAAAATAAAAATAAAATAAAATAAAATAATATTTGTGCAGCTTTCTGAGATTTAGTATGTTTTTGTAGTGTTTCACTCTAACTACACAAAGACAGAAAATCTCACAAAGCTGTATGTGAAATTTTGTGTGTGTAAAGTGTGAAAGTTGGGTTTTTGGGCTTTTTGTGGCTGTGTGAGGTTCCTGCTTGTTGCAGGGGCCATTTTGGGTCTAGCACAGCTGCTTTTACATTGTGGGTGAGCCAGCTGATGTTTTTTTATTTTTATTTGGTGTGAGTTGGAAGAGGGGTAGTCTTATACGGCGAGTATAGCCCAAACCCTATATTTTAACGGGAAAATTCGGGGGTCATCTTATAAGCCTAGTCGTCTTATATGCTGGAAAATACAGTATATGGCCTGCAGCATGCCACGCTTGGCAGAAGGGTCATGATGGGGCAGTGTGGATGCAGGGGGGGGAACAGGGTGGCCAATGCGGTTTGGGTGTAACTTCTTACCTGTAAGAAGTCCCATCCAGAAAGCACTGCATCGGAGAGAAGCACCGAGGTTCTATCTCCAGTGTCTCTCAGATCTTGCAGCTGCCTATTCCAGCCCTTGGTGTTGGATGAGCCTCGGTCACTCGTGGAGCCACTCCATGTGCTCTACAGTTCAGTGGCTGCTTGTCTCTGCCACTGCTGTTGCCTTTCATCTTGCACAGCACAGCGAAATGTAGCAGCTGTGAGCTGCCGCTTTCCTTGAAGTCCCATCCAGAAAGTTCTGCAGCAGAGAAAAGCAGCATTCAATTGCTCCACATGCTCTCTGGGTCAGTAGCTGCTTGCCTCCGCTGTTCTTGTTGCCTCTCGTCTTGTGCAGCACAGAGAAATGTAGGAGCCAGGAAAAATAAAGAGGTACAACAAGCTTCTCTAAAAAAAAAATAAAAAAAAATGAAAGAATATTTTTCATCAAAAGCTCATACGTTTTTCAAGAGAACTTAAAGCAATGTGAGCAGAATGCAGTAAGAAAAGGAATAGATCAGATGACTGAAAAATATTTAGATACTACTTGTAGAATATTCAATACAGTTTACAGCCTGGCAAAAAATTGTAGGCCATTTTCATTCATGGAAGAAGTGATAGAATTGCAAATCAAAAATGGAGTAGACATGGGAATAGGATTACATTCATGTAAAACTGTCATGAAAGTAGTTGATTTCATTGTGAAAGAAATTAAAACAAAATTATTTACTAAAATTATTGAAAATAATCTGAAAAATATGTTTGATTATTGATGAAGCATTAACTTAAAAGTTGAGGATTCAGTTACCTCACAAACAATTTTTGTTGAGCTATTTGAATTAGAAAAACAAGATGCAGAGACAATATGTTCTTCAGTTATTGAAAGTTTAAATAATGTTGGGTTTACTAAGAAGTACCTGGAAAAAAATTTAATAGGATTTTGCTCCAATGGTACCAGTGTTATCCTTGGAGAAAATCTGGAGTCAGTACTAGAATAGCAAAAGAGTTTCCAAACATCATAATATGGCACTGCTTAAACCATCAACTCCAACTTGTTTTAGATGATTCAATAAAGAAAATAAAGCAAGTAAATCATTTTAAAAATTTTATTGATAAGATATACACTATTTTTTCATCAATCCAATAAGAACCAAGCTGAATTTTTCAAAATATCCAAACAATTTGGGATTGAAATTATAAAGATTGGTAGAGTTTTGGGACCAAGATGAGCTGCCTGTAGTTTAAGGTAGTTTGGTATATCTTTTTTTTTAGGCAAAGAAGTGATGTTGAGTTGGCCACCCAGTCACATGACCGCCAGCCACACTCACCCTGCCATGCCCACCCAGCCAGTCATTAGGGCAGAGAACCGGTTGTTAAAAAATTTGCAGCCCACCACTGATATAATTGGTCTATGCATTCCATTCATTTGCATTTTTTAAATATATTTTAGAATGCCGATTGATTCTAATGCATCTGTATGCAACATTGTCCAGCTCTATACAAGAAATTGTTAAGGAATCAAAGCACTAATTTAATATGATTTAAAGTTTAGAGTCTTTACTAAGGATCCTGTGATTTCTGATTCTCTGTGTTGTATGTTGCAACATATGACAACTGAACAAAGTTTAAAGGCTTTATGGATTAACACAGAAGTTAACCTTTAGCTGTAGTGCATTATGAAGGACAGAATACATTTGCAAGGTTGCTTCTAGACACCAGCATAGCAATATATGTGTGCAGATGAGTTTAGTTGAACCTGATACTCATCTCCATTATTTATCTAATGTAACTTTCTGGCTTTAAAAGCTCTCCTTTGTGTCAAACTACATTAATGGGATTGTAGATGTAAAATTAATTGACAAGGTTGGCAACCAGCAGAGCTGTCCCTTTAGGACCCTGAGGTTAAGCATCTGTCTGAAGTGATGTATCCTAAAATGCTTTATAGAACTGCAGTGATTTTTCAAGAAAGCACTTAGTGTATGAGCAATAAGGGAATCAGCAAAGAAAGACAGAGCAGGAGGCAATGTTGAATAGCATCTTGCTGATAGCCTCACCTTCCTGTTGAATGATTTCAATAGAGCAATTTCTCAAACTTTAATCACCATTCTTCTCTTTTGAACAAATAAAAGTCTTCTTAATGTCAACTGTGACTCCAAATGACTTCATGCACAAATGCATATAGCTTTGTTGGCAAGAAAGAAGAACCAGTTTGCCACCACTTTCTTCTGGGATGTTCTCTCAACTTCAAAATTTAGGCTACAGAGCTAGTATATTTTGGACATCTCCCATCCAATGAGTACTCAAAGAAGTGAAAGTTGGGCCTTGAAGAAGCAGGATAGAAACAGTATCAATACTTTTGAATGTTGGTGTTGGAGAATACTCCTGATACCATGAGTAATAAAAAAGAAAAAAGCATAATAAAACAAACTGATGCTGAGTTCTCACTCAAGTACAAATGATTAGAGAGAAACCAGAAGCATTGTGGTGAGACTGGCTGAAAAAATAGCAGGCTCTGACGAGCTCCTCGAAAATCCAGCCAGACAAACCACTGTCGGGAGGTCTTTGGACTGGAACCATCCTGTAGAGATGGTGAAGAAGGAGAGGTGCCTCGGATAACCAAGAGGAACAGGCAAGTTCCTCGAAAGTTTGGAGGCTGCTCTTCGAATTGGCGGCGGAGTGGTGGTGGTGTGGGGGCCATTGAAAAATGACCGCTCTGAAGCTGGGGCAACCGGACTAAGTTTTTTTGTGCAGGAGTGGTGTCTGAACGGAGTGCTGGTACTGGGTGAGTGATTGACCGACTCACAGGTAAAAAAGAAAATTTTTAATAACTTTAAAAGGTGTCCTGGAGTGGAAATGAGGAGCTAATTGGTACTTGAGAAAGTTAATGGAGGGAGAAGAACAAAGAGGAGGTTAAAATACCAAAACCCAAGAAAGAAAATTTTACAACTGGATTTAAAATTGGGTTTGGAGAAACAAAAAATAATAAAAGAAAAAGAAACTGAAAGAAATTGGAAATATGTAAAATGTACTTGGGGAAAAGAAAGAGATGAAATAACAAGATATGGTGAAAAATGATGAATTTGTGATAAAGAATTATATAAAAGGGATGAATCTGGAAAAAGCGGGAAGATTGGAATAGATTATAAAAATTAAGATATATAAAAGATGTGACCCGGTCAACACTCTGTTCATAAAATATGTATGATGAAAGAAAAATTTTAATAAAAGTTGTTTACAAAAAAAAAAAAAAGTACAAATGTTTAGGCTCAAATTATCTACTTTAGACACCTTAGTTGTCTAAAGTAGAACTAAAAACTTAGTTGTCTGAAAAAGGCTGGAATGCTGGGAAAGATGGAAAGAAAAAGAAAAAAAGAGAATAAACAGCATTAGGGTGTATGGGCTGAGTTACAGTGGTGATGAATGCACTGTAGGAGGACCTGAAAGACCAGGTTAGGGACAGATCATCATGTAGAAAATCTATGTGGTTGTTGCTAGAATTAAAAAAAAAACTAATCAACTGCAAATAAATTAGCAGTTAAAAGATATCCTACATGCTAGCACTTGGTAAGGTAGCAATAATGGCCTTGGAAACAATATTCAGATATTGTGATGTCCTTCTATCTACAAATATCAGAACTGTGTAAGCAATAGTTTTCTCTGTGACATGGAATATTAACAGTTTATAAGTTTGATTTTGGAAAAAACTCTTGAGAATTTTTTTTCAAAACTCATGGAAGCCAAAAAAAAAAAAAAAGCAAACAGATCACAGAACAAATGAGCTCTCATTTGAGACACAAATGAATACAGAATGTTCAAATTATCATATTTTTATATATTATACAAACCAGTGGTGAAATCCAATTTTTTTTTACTACCAGTTCTGTGGGCGTGGCTTGGTGGGTGTGGTGTGGCTTGGTGGGTGTGGCAGTGGAAGGATACTGCAAAATCCCCATTCCCATCTCACTGTGGGGCCAGCTAGAGGTGGCATTCGCCAGTTTTCTGAACAACTCAAAATTTCTGCTACCAGTTCTCTGAACTACTCAAAATTTCCACTACCGGTTCCCCAGAACCGGTCAAAACCTGCTGGATTTCACCCCTGATACAAACACTGAAGTATCAATATTTTGAGGAATAGAAGGAAAGAGAAGATGAGGATTACAAAGAACAAAGTGGATGGGTTTGATTACATCAGCAGTGAATGATATAAAAGAACAGATGACTGAAGACAGATCATTCTGAAGAAAATCTAAGTAGTTGTTGAGACCTAAAACTGACTTGAGGGCTTATAATTATTATTATAGTTCATCACACAGTCAGCCAGATGTTTAGATGGCATGTAGCATTTGTATCCATCTATCAAGCCCTTCCCAAAGACTTGGGTGGGCAGATGTTGTTATTTTTTTGGTGTTAAAGGTATTGTTGTAGATTTAAGCTTTTCTGAAGTAAAGCTGCCCTTTGCAATTGCAGATGGTTATTTTGTTAATGATGTGCAATCAAGTAGCACTCCATATGTTCTGGGATTGCACATAAAGTGCCTATTACTGGGTACAACCTTTGGTTTCTTTTGCGACAATCATTCTACACCTAGTTGCAGGTCTTAGTATTTTTTTTTAAAATGCTCAAGTTTTCTTCTCTTCTCTTCTGCTTTTTCCAGGTATTACAATGTTTCTGATCCAGATTTTTTTTGTCTTTCTTATCACTAATTGTTAAGAATGTGATGTTATGTGGCAAGGTGCTTGTCTGTTTGAATTTTGAAGTCCCAGAGCACTTTAAATACTTCATTTTCTATTACTTTTTTATGGTCCCACTAGTTCTTTCTTGCAGGCAAGTGGTATTTCTTGCAGCTATAACACTGCACTATTGTTGCATGATGATGATGATAATGATGATGATGATAATTAATATTATTAGTATTATTATTATACTCCATAATAAGCTCTTTGAAATCTTCTTTACCTAACAAAGTAGTGCAATCTACATAACTTACATTGTTCCTATTTCAACTTCCAGTTTTGATTCCATGTGTCATAATTTCCAGTGCTGCCATTGTTACAAATATATCTGCTATATACATTAAAATGAAACAGAGACAATGTGAATCCTTGTTTTCCTACCTTCCCTATTCAGAGCCATTCTAGGTCTCTTCCCCCCACCCCACCCCACCCCATTCACTTCCTACAGTAGCTTCTTATTCATTGTAAAGATTCCTCAGAAGAATAATCAGATATCCTGGTATACCTATGAGCCTTAATACATTTCACATTCACAGTCCTTGCTTGTTGTAAGCAGTGAAGTAAAAAAAACACCCTTCTTCTCTTCTATTGCTGTGACCATTAACCTTCTTATGATAGGTATTTGAGATAATGTCCCTCTGTCTTCAGAAATCTGATCATTCATTTGGCTTCCATTTTCATGTATTGCTCTATTCTCATTGTTAAGATCTTATGCAAACCTTGCTTGTGTAGGGAATTAGCGTAATGGTTCAATAATCTTCATCTACTTTTACACCATTATTTTTGGTATACATATCTATATGCATATACCAATCCTTTCCAATCTCTAGATCAGTGTTGGTGAACCTTTTCGGCACCGAGTACCAAAATGGAAGCTTGCGCGTGTGTGTGTGGGGGAGCGCCAGAAACCAGAAGAGCAGTTTCCCGGTGCATATATGCGGGAGTGCCAGAAACCAGAAGAGCAGTTCCCCGGCGCACATGTGCACTCGGGGAAGCTGAGCTTCCAGTTTCTAGCATGTGTGCCTGTCACCTGGTCTTCCAGTTTTTGGCACGCATGTGCGCATGAAGACCAGCACTCCAGAACCTGGAAGAGCAACAGGCAATGGCTGGCATGCCTGGAGAGATTGCTCTGCATGCCACTTCCAGCATGCGTGCCATAGGTTCGCCATCACAGCTCTAGATCATACAGATTAGTTCAATATTTATTTTTTCTGCTACAGTTTTACACACTCCAGTTTCTTGGGCTACAACAGCTAGCTATTTCCTCTTGTATTTTGCTTATGAGATAAATCAGTTGCCCAGTATATTTTTTATGTTGTTTATGTCATTCTATAATCTATTATAGTTTTTTTGCATCTCCTTTTAATTCCGTTCATCTTATTATAAAATAATCTTTTGGGAGGGAATAAAAATCCCACAAGCCCCATTCTTTTTACAGATATCAAATATGTAATATGTGTTAAAAATGAGGTTCAATCATATTGTCATGGTTGCCATCTTGACTTCTTGTCCCCAACCCTAAGGTGACCAGATTTTAACATTGGTAAAGAGGGACATTGTGGGCGTGGCTTATTTTGTGGGCGTGGCTAGCTGGTCATGTGACTGGAGTGGGCATGGCTAGCTGGTCATGTGACCGGGTGGCCATGGCTATGTATATAGGGTAAGGTGAACAGATTTTAACATTGGTAAGAAGGACACCATTGTGGGCGTGGCTTATTGTGTGGGCGTGGCTTGGAGGCCATGTGACTGGGTGGGCGTGGCTAGCTGGTCATGTGACCGGGTGGCCATGGCTATGTGTATAGGGACTACTCAGAGGGCTGGAAAGTCATTTCTGACAGGTCCTCACACTTTTGACTGGTCCTCACACTTATGACCATCCTCACATTTATGCCCGTGCAGCATTCTTAACAACCATGTCACTCATTTCACAACTGCTTCTCTTCACCATGGTGACAAGATAGGGCAAAAACGTAAAATGTGAGGACAGTCGTAAGTTCGAGGACTGGTCAAAAATGCGAGGACCAGTCAAAAATAACTTTTTCAGCCCTCTGAGTAGTCCATATGCACAAAAGGACTAACCAGAGGGCTGAAAAAAGTCATTTCTGACAGGTCCTCGCACTTTTGACTGGTCCTCACACTTATGACCATCCTCACATTTATGCCCGTGCAGCATTCTTAACAACCATGTCACTCATTTCACAACTGCTTCTCTTCACCATGATGACAAGATAGGGCAAAAATGTAAAATGTGAGGACAGTCGTAAGTTCGAGGACTGGTCAAAAGTGTGAGGACCAGTCAAAAATAACTTTTTCAGCCCTCTGAGTAATCCATATGCATAAAAGGATACAGTAATAGAGAGGGATGAAGGAAGGGAAGGGAAATTAGAGTAGGAGTGACGGTAAGAGAGGGAGGAAGAGAGGAGAAGGAGAAAGGAAGAGGAAATAGGGAGGAGAAGAAGAGGGTGGGGGGAAGAGAAAGTAAGAAGGAAAGAAAAGAGAGGTGGTAGGTTTGAGGAGAAAGATTGCTGTACAATAAAAAAGATGAAAGGGAAGAAAGCCAACCCCAAACAAGTATAAAGATATTAAGTTAAAGAATGAATTGTTAAACTTTAAAGAATAAAAGAGAACAAATATGAATAAATAGCAATAATTAGAAACACACATACAAATTTACAATGTATTTTCTTTGAACAGAATATTTGGCTGGTTCACAAATTTAAACAGTGTTTAGTCATTTCAATTAAATTTACAATTTCTATATTTCCTTTTTGCCATATTTATTCCTCATCTATTTTTTTAAAAAAACAATATTACCCTTCATCCTCATCTCTAATCTTAATCAAATTCAATTTTTCCCTTCTATTCTATATTATACCCCTTCCCATTGTCATCTATTTTTATATCCATCCTCACATTGGTTAATTATGTAATTATGTAATACAGTTGTTTAATACAAATTCAACATTTTAATATAAATCAATTAGTTATATAACTATCTTTTTTGTATATTGATCAATATGAACATGAATATTCCAATTATTTCCATGCAATCCAATTTCTTACAAATCAATTAATTATACTTACCAATAATAATAAACCAAATAATTTCCCCCATATATTCCTCCAAACCACAACTTAACCATTTCTGCTTTCAACACAGTATACAATTAATAGTATCTCAATTATTACAATTCCCTAGTTAAAAAGAGCTTTTTTTTCTTTTGTGTTTTAAAATCTTGAACTCTCCTCTTTTGCCCTAAATAATTTCCCATTGTTTGCACCTACCTTTTTTGGTGAGGAAAAGGAAAATAAATCTGCTGCCTAATTTTCCAACGTTGCAAGCAAACAGCAAAGCCAACAGCCTGTTTTACTTTCAGTTTCATTTTGAGCTTGGTTTGCACAAAGAGAAAAAAAAACTGCTGAGCAATTTAGCAAGAGCAGAGCCCTGCACAAATCAGCTGAGAGGGGGAAGCCGAGCTAATCAACATAGGGCGGCCCTTTGAAGCCCCGCGGCAAGAGTTTAAACAGGTTTTTTCCCTCTAGCCATCAGCTGGGACTCAGGAGGCAGCCGGGACTCAGGAGGCAGAATGAAAAATCGGGACTTTTTTAAAACGCCGCGGGATGCGGGACAAATTGCTCAAAAGCGGGACTGTCCCGCCAAAAGCGGGACGTCTGGTCACCTTACCCAACCCTCCCCCTCCACTTCATCAAATCTCTCTCATGATTATTCCTTCAAATTTCCCTGTGAATTCTTTAATCTATAAGAGATGTCTCCTTTTCTTTTTCTTGTTAGATTGGTCCTGTTTGTTGGCATTCTTGATAGAAATACCTTTCCCTGTCTCATCTTGCTTGATGAGGAAAGTCTTTATTTGACTATCATGATAGCTTCTTCCAAAAAACCCTTGGCTCTTTTCCCCTCTGAAATTTTGGGATTTTATTTATTTGGCTTTGATTTTCCCCTTAATTGCTCGGTTCACTTTTGCATTGTTAAAGCATACTGATTCTATTCTTTACCCTGATTTTACATTCTGACTATATGTCTGCCAAGTTTACTGTCTAATTTTCCAAGCTTAACCTGCATTGTTGTCACTAAATTATTCCTGACTTGTTCCACAATCTGCACTTGGAAGTCTCTTGGATGGCTGTGTTTCATTTGTCCAATCCTATTCTTCCTGTTACTCCAGATTCATTCATGTTTTGCATTTCAGTCACTCATTAGTAGTTCTGTGTTCATTTGGATGTGTTTTACACTTCTTCTAATTTACTAACAGAATTTCTCAGTTTCTTCTGGTATCTGGGCAGCAATAGCTTTCCCTTATTTCCTTAATTTTTTAAATGTGTAATGACAATCTCAATCCAAAGTCATTGGACAGCAAAAATTATGCAATTAATAGCATAAAAAACCTCAGTCAAGAGTCTGATATGATGTTACTTATCCTTCCCCTCTTTTCAGGTTCCTATCGCACTCTGTGTTTCAGTAGTTCTTGAACTTCAGAATAGTTTGTATTTTTCTAATGTATCTGGTATAAGGTAAAGGTAAAGGTTCCCCTCGCACATATGTGCTAGTCATTCCTGAATCTAGAGGGTGGTGCTTATCTCCATTTCAAAGCCAAAGAGCCAGCGCTGTCCGAAGATGTCTCCGTGGTCATGTGGCTGGCATGACTCAATGCCAAAGGTGCACGGAATGCTGTTCCTTCCCACCAAAGGTGGTCCCTATTTTTCTACTTGCATTTTTTATGTGCTTTCAAACTTCTAGGTTGGCAGAAACTGGGACAAGTAACAGGAGCTCACCCCATTACGCGGCACTAGGGATTTGAACCACTGAACTGCCAACCTTTCAATCAACAAGCTCAGCATCTTAACCACTGAGCCACCACGTCCCTGTGTATCTGGTATAACTGCTTCTATTTCAATATAGCCGCATTTATAGAAACAATGCTTTTAAAAGTAAAAAAAAAACCAACCTCTGATGATCGCACGGTTAAGCTGGGCATTGGGGGGGGGGGTAAGGATTTCTACTACTGGTTCTCTGAACCACCCACTGCCATCGCTACCAGATCGGGTGATCCGGTCCGAACTGGAAGCATTTCACCCTTGATTTGGACCCATTTGAAAATAGCTCATTTCTTCTCTCCTCAATTCATGATGATTTCGCAGCTAATTCACTTGGGGTTTCTTGATTTCTGAAACATTCAGTCTCTCTCAACTTTCTCTCCCAACCAGGGGAGAGTGCCCAACCAATACTCCTACATTTTTTGAACCAATCTCTTCAGCCCCAGAACTTCCCTTCTTCACTTGTTAGCTGCAGGAAATAGAGTTTCAGTCTAGAAAAGTACTGGAAAGAGAAAATGTGTCATATTTTGTTGTCTTTATTTTGCTCATACTTTAAATCTTAGTCTTTTGATCCTTAGGCTGTCTCTTTCTAGGATAACCTGTTCTTTTGCTTTTTCTTCCTAGCCATGCCTCGAGGCTAAATTTCTGCTTCTCTCTTTTCATACATTTTTTTTTAAAAAAACCTTTCCTAACTCTTTCTTGCTTCTCTACTATTTGGAATAGACCCTCTCTTTTGTCTACAGTCCTCAATTCAGTTTTTTACAGACTCCAAGCTGTCTAACAAGAAGCTTCTTATTGAGTTTCTTCAATTATCCATTTTCCACTGCCTTTGATGAAACCATTTTTTTCAAACTCAGATTAATATCCTTGCCTTTTATGACAAGTCTATTCCAGTGTGAATCAGATTTAATTCATTTAATGATTTCTAAACTTTACTGGAACCAATGGAATTATATTATCTTCCCCAACCTGTCAATCACCAGATGTGTTAAAACAGTAGGTTCTATAATCCCCACCCAGCCTTACCTGTTTTACAATTTTACTATCATTGTGAGAAAGGAAACTTCATAACTATACAATTATCCCTTCCATAAAAGTCTTTTTCCAGTTGAGTCAGATCCTTACTTATTATATCTTTTTTCTATGTTCAACCTATATTGATGTGGCTATCAATATCTCAATATTAAAAATCAAACACACGTCATTTTATTTTAACGTATTAATATTTCCAGAAATCACCCTTTCCTTGGCTGTTTACAGTGACCTAACCAAAGAATTAGAGAGGAAAGCTAAACTCTTTGGTAAAAGAAAGGCACTGCTCCATTTCAATGTCGTGTAGCTAAATAATTTTATTACTTCAGTAATTTACTGAACCTGAAGACTGAATGGCTTTGGGTACATGGGATTCAGGATCTGGGACTATATTACTAATAGTAGTAATACAACAGCAAAATTAGTTATAATTATAGTTATAGAATAGAATAGAATAAGAATAAGAATAAGAATAGAATAGAATAGAATAGAATAGAATAGAATAGAATAGAATAGAATAGAATAGAATAGAATAGAGTTCTTTATTGGCCAAGTATGATTGGACACACAAGGAATTTGTCTTGGTGCATACGCTCTCGGTGTACATAAAAGAAAAGATACATTCGTCAAGATACAACACTTAATGATAGTCATAGGGTACAAAGAAGCAATCAAATCATATTAGGAAACAGTCAATATAAATCTTAAGAATACCAGCAACAAGGTTACAGTCATACAGTCATAAGTGGGAGGAGATGGGTGATAGGAATGATGAGAAGATTAATAGTAATGCTGACTTAGTAACTACTGTAGTTTGACAGTGTTGAGGGAATTATTTGTTTAGCAGAGTGATGGCATTCGGGGAAAAACTGTTCTTGAGTCTAGTTGTTCTGGTGTGCAGTGCTCTATAGCGTTGTTTTGAGGGTAGGAATAGCACTCATATGAATGGAATTTCAAACATGTTTGAATATTGTATCCATTCCACAGCAAAATGCTGAGATGAGAAATGTAAAAATCAGTATGTTAAAAGGTTCTGCTTGTTTAACACATAAAAATTACAGAATTTCAATAAATTGATTTAAGAGGTCTTTGCCACAGTGGTTTTCAACTCTGAAATGCAAGTTTAAAAGTCATCAGACAATTCTGAAAGTCTGCTGGTCCTTGCTGAGCATGTTTGAAAAAAAAGGAAGAAAATTATAATGCTCAAAGGAAAATGAGCTCAATATCATGATATATTCCTGGTTGCTTAAAGCAGAAAAGCTCAAATTCTCCAGTGACTACCACCATTCATGTATGATGTTAAAAATTAGACCAGAACTTCACTCATTCCTCAGAATGCTCAGTCATTGAGCAAAGTGGTCTTTAAGCCAGATATCACATAACCTCTTTCTCAATTGCCACAATCCCAGTTACAATTAATAAGTGGCCACATGGGTTGTTAAGCAAGCTTAAGCATCTTGGGCAGGGGTGAAATCTACTTACGTTTCTTCCCAGTTTGGAAGTGCACATGTCACAGACACGTGCAGACCTTCTGCACATGCACAAAATTTTCTGCACATGCGCAGAAGGTAAAAAAACACATTACTTCCTGGTTAAAACCAGGAAGTAATGACACCCGGCCAGGTGGGCGGAGCTATGCTCCACCATCACTACCGGATCGCCGAACCACCGGCCAAGATCACTACCAGATTGGGCGATCTGTTCCGATCTGGGAGCATTTCACCCCTGATCTTGGGCACAGTGGGGCAGGGAGAGAAAATAAAAATTAAATTAAAAGAAAATGAAGAAGAGTGTCCCCATTGCAGTGGTGGGTTGCCCCCGATTCACCAGTTCTATAGAACCAGTAGTAAAACTGGCAGGAGGCCCCGCCCACCGACCTCAACGTCATCAAAATGCTTCTGAGCATGCACAGAAAAGTGCATGTGTGCACGAGCGAAGTGCACGCGCATGGCCCCATTGCGAACCGGTAGTAAAGGTAAGTAGAACCCACCCCTGCTCCACTGGATGTGGATACTGCTGCTGTACTTGGCAGAAGTGGAAACAGTGTCTGAACAGCTACAATCAACAATGAGCTAGGACCAATTGCCATGAGGTTGAACTACCACCTTATCCAGGGATGTCAGCTTCATTCTTGACAGCCTGTTCGATACAGTGGCTCCTATTACTTGGATTATGGGAGTTGTGAAACAATAGGGGTCCACAGAAAAACAATTTATGTTGACATTTTGAATGCTCCTTCATTGCAAGTAATCAGTCTAATTGTTGTTTCTATTCTCACTTAATAAATTAGCTGAGTATATCCACTTTGTGAGTGAAGTTGTCATAAGACTATTTTACATGGTATATCAAGCCAAAGAGCTTGCTCTTTGATATGCACTGGAGAGCCTTCTCAAAGACTGACACCCAATCTTTGTATCCAATATAATCATGCTACCCATTATGTTAGTGAATCAAGTTCAAGATTGTATAACTGTCAAAATTATATTGATTTCCTCTCACATGGGATAATAATGGTCAAATAGTACTAGAAAGCTTGTGACTCTTCCTCAATGAAAGGCTTTTTTCCATGATTGGCATTTATTTGGTTGAGTTTTCCACAATCTACTATTTTAGATTAACAGAACTATCCTCTGAAATGATATAACAGAATACCCAATGTGTCACATCAAGCTTCTATTTTATTTAGCTCTCATCATAGGACTCTTCTGTTATTGAAGTAACTTAGATTTGGAACTCTGGACAAATCACAGAAGAGAACAAGTGGTAATGGCTACAAATATAATTCAGTAATTCAGAGTGTTCAGTGTTTATTTCAAATTCCCATGTTCCTTCCTGCTTAAACTTTTATATTTCATTGTAGTATTCTTTAAAAAGGTTTATGAAACACTGATATTTTAAAATTCAAAAGGGTAGTAGACTTCAAATCCTTGGCAATACACAATGTCTATATTAATTCCGTTTCTGTTACCAGCAGTATTCTTTTTTCTTACTACTATCCTAGTTAAGAGCAATTGGTTTAACATATATAACATGGTGCTTTAACAGACAGTGTTAAATTTTAAGAGTGAAGACATTTTCTCTGAATGGAAAATTTATCAATATTACTGATGATCTACAGGGTGTCTCATAAGAGAGTTTAATGTTGAAGTAAAACACAAAAAAGATGAGCAGAATAGAAAATGATTTTCTAACGGCTGCTGTGAGTAATAGGGTGCTAAACTATATAGATCTTAGTAATGATTCTGCAGGATGAGGGACATCCACTGGGGTGATCTAAAAGTTCGAGGTATCTGCAAACATGAAATTGAAGCCTCACTTGCATATGAAGCAAAAGATGCTGGGTTTCAATCACATTGTTATAATGATCAACGATTAACTTGACTTTTTTGACCCCCTGCTCATATGGATGCTCCAGGACAGGTTTCTTCATAAGATTGTGACTGAAATAAATCAGAATGCCCCTTGTGCTGCTGCTGTTAAAGCAAGCTACAGAAAGTATTCTCACCAACCTATTGTTATATTTGATGTATAGACACTCTGTCAGGCCCAAAGAATCTAGAATTACTTCTGAGTAGCTTTTTATTGCTGTTAGCCTACAAACAGAATCTTGCCAGACTAAAGCAATGATCTGCAGATTAGATATACTCTGAGTTGCTGGGGAGGGACACCTTTGCCATATTCCTGTTTACCAGATATTCCAAGCACCGCTGCATCTTTGCCTATGGGAAAGAGTCCCTCCTTCTTGCAACTCTGAACTACGCTCTCTTAGCTGGACTCTGTCATTCTATGGAAACTTATTAGGGATCATGACTCATTACTTATATTAGAGATAACCTTACAGCCACTATCATGGCTTCCCTCCAGTGACTTATCTCATCTTATTTGAAGATACTAGAAGAGAGAGTGTGGTGGTAGTCCAGAATCCTTGAAGTAACATCAAGTCTGTCCTTACTACTGTTATTTTGGCACAATAGTAGTTGGATAACTCTAGAAGTTGTTTTGAGTTGCTAGTGGGTAATTAAACTGTGATTAGCTGTCCAATTTAACATGAGTATGGAGAAATACATAATGCTCACTGTTCTAGCAAAACAAAATAATTACTCCTGAAATGGAGAATTCACATCAGAAAGAAAACTAATTGTCAGGTTTTGGTTTAGTTTGCATCAAACTGGTTTAGTTTCATTACGGCCAAAAGCTTATTTCTCCTATAATTCTGCCTGTACATTTATGTCAGGGATGGGTTCCAAAATTTTTTACTACCAGTTCTGTGAGCGTGGCTTGCTTGGTGGGTGTGGCTTGGTGATCATGTGACTGGGTGGGCCTGGCTTCGTGGTCATGTGACTGGGTAGTCATGTGACTGGGTGGGCGTGGCCAACTCAATGTCACTCATGTCAAAGGGTGCCTCGCCTGGCCCCTCCCCTCCCAGCCATTCCTTGTCACACTCCGCCTCAACGTATCTATAGTTTTGTAAAAATGTTGTTCACCTTTTTTCAAGTATATAGATGTACTTTCATGGACCACTGAAAGGAGGAAATGGCTCACATGCTTTGCTCAAGAGTGTGATAGGCAACAGGCTTTTAAGGGGCTGCCAGAAAGAAGGGCGGGCAATGTATTTTCCAAAGCACCAGAAGGCAAAACAAGAAGTGATGGATGGAAACTGAACAAACCTAAAACTAAGGAGAAACTTCCTGACAGTGAGAACCAATATAGGTGCAGAAATATTTCAGTCATAATTTCACATATAAAATAGCCATTCATGTAATACAACCTGCATATTGTTCAAAACAGTCATTAGTATTATGGCTGATGTTTGACAGCAAGTCTAAAAGTCAAAGATCACAAGAGTGCTTCTTTCTCTACATACAAAACATCACATACCAGGAATAGCTTATTAAACTGGACCTATGCAACCTGATGTACAAAATAAACACACACATATTTATGCTCTGGACTATAGACATTGAATGCATGTAAATCTATGAAAAATGTGGTAGCCCTGGGCAAAAGAAAGGCAGTAAAATCACTCTAGGTGTAGGGACAGTGTAAAATATTAACACATGACAAATAATAGAACAATTAAAAATAATAGCACAGTTTTCTCTCCCTTCCTCTTTCTTTCTTTCTCTTTCTTTCTCTTCTCTCTCTCTGTCCTTTCCTCTATCTTTCTCTCTTTCTCTTTCTTTCTCCAGAAAATTCATCTAGGTGGGAAAAAAATTGCCAGTAGCTGGTAATGTTCCCTGAAACTGTAGCTTGAACAAATAACAGTCTCCTAAGAGTACTGTTCAGATGTATATTGCTTTTATATTAAAAAAAAATATTCTGTAGATTTTGCCATTCTAAATAGTGGTAACAACTGCAAGATTTGGTCTGGAGTCTGATTTGGTGGTTTGGGAAGCAATATAAAATGAGTCAAATAAGTTCAGAGACAGTCTAGTACAAAATAAGGCATATCTACAATGAGATTTGGCCATCCAAATTGTCATGCTTCCCACTGAATATTGTGGGAAATCCACAAATGTCTCTTATTTGTTTTTGGGTTTTTTTTTTAATGAAAGACCTTTCCTAGCAGACGAATATTGCCAAGTTTCAGAGAGAAATGTGAAGAGGTTAGGTAGCAATTTCCCTTAAGTTTTATTTCTTTAAACCTTTCCATTTTTCAGCCAAAAAGGATCTTAGCATATTTAAGACTCACAGTACTTCAAAGGGAAAAAAGCCGCCCATTTTGGACAATACCTATGACATTTATTTTTATTTTTTGCAAGAGAAATCTTTACAGTTTTATGAGGGTGGTATTTTTTTTTTTTTGGTCCTTTTTGATGAACAATTTTTTGTGAATATTACTATGCCACTACATCTTGTTTCCAAAACTACCAAATTAGAGAAGGATCAATACACAGGATTTTTATTAACAGGCATAATATATCTATATTTAGGCATGGAGAAAAAAGGAATTGAAAAATATTGTAAAATATGGACTGAGTTCTATCAATGAAATTGCTGGCATACTACTAGAAAAGGAGATGTTTTGTAATGGACTGAATGGAAAAAATGCCAATTGGCCATTCTGAATGGGTAATTTTTTAAAAAAGTTTGTTCTCAAATATATTGTATATTATTTTGGAAGTTTTTGGATCATCCCCTTAATCTTTCTAACATTCCATTTTCTCCTTTCTGACTGTATCTATTTTAAATTGCTGTACTTATTCTTTGTCAATCTTATATGGCATAATATTATTATTACAGACAGGGTAAGAATAGTAACAGTAATTCTAAAGCTAATAATAATAGTAATTTGTCAAGAGTCCCTATTTATTTAACCAGCTCACCAATTCTACCAGTTTAAAGGCTTACTTAAAGAAAATCAGGGGATTTATGCATTAGATGTGCATATGAAATGACAGAAATCCTCCTTAGGAAAAAAAAATGATCCATTATTATTACCATTTTGAAAATGAATCTCCTCCCATGAAGGAGAGGATTTTACTTTCATGATAGCAGTTTCTATGTATAGTGGCATATATACAGTGTGTGTGTGTGAGTGTGTGTGTGAGTGAGAGTGTGTGTGTGTGTGTGTACCCTCCAAATTATTGGGAGATTTTAAATAAATCTGCCCTTCAATTACTGGAGAATTTTCAGTTTATTCTTGCTGATGAATGGATTTCAGGAGATTAACCTGTTAAAAGTTTAAAGCCATACCATTTCCTATTTTAATCCTGAATGAAATTAAAGGCAAAACTTCAGTACTGAGGAAATTCTCCAATATTGTTTTCAGAAAAACTGAATTAATGAGTCCATTAACAATATATTCCATCAATCTGCTTGCCTGACAGGTCATCAGCAACCATCCTGCCTAATCTTTTAGAAAAGAGGGTGTGGGGTGGAGTAGGGAGGGACAGCTAATCTAGCCTTCTTTAGATTCTGGTCAGATCCTCATCCTATTCAGGTACCCAGCAGCCATTCACTAATGAACTCATCCAGGATCAGTGTCATACTCAGCAGAGGGATGATAGCAGAAACCTCATCTATATATATATATAAGGGCCTGGTGGCTCAGCAGACTGATAGCATTGTGATTAACACCAGCTGTCTGCAATTACTGTAAATTCGAATCTCACCAGGCTCAAGGTTGACTCAGCCTTCCATCCTTTCTAAGGTAGGTAAATTGAGGACCCAGTTTGTGGGGGCAATAAGCTGACTTTGTATAAATATACAAAAGTATGAAGGCTATTGCTTAACGCATTGTAAGCCGCCCTGAGTCTCCAGAGAAGGGTGGCATATAAATCAATTTTTTTAAAAAAAAAAAAGCGAAATACCATTCATGCATCATCACGAAATCTCCAGAAGCCTACAAACTTGAAATTTGCCACATATGTTCCTCTTGGCTTTTAGGTGCTCACTAAGAAAGGATTTTTCGAAATGACCATCAGATCATTAGTATTTCCTTTATTATTACTAACACACTCTGAGTTAAGGAGCTAAGATAAGGAGTTAGATGTTCTATTCCCCCTCCTCACCTGAAAATAACTCTGTTCCAACTGCCACTTGAGCATGGGCATGGCCTGTGCATGATTCATCCAGCTTGTGGGTTGGGAGTTTAGACATTCTACTCCCCCTCCCCACCTGAAAAACCTTCTCATGCTAAGGAGTTAGACTGAGGGAGAGAAGGGGATAAGATAGGAGAGGCCTCTGTGGGGCAAGCCTGAGGGAGAGAATAGAATAGAATAGAATTTTTTATTGGCCAAGTGTGATTGGACACCCAAGGAATTTGTCTTGGTGCATATGCTCTCAGTGTACATAAAAGAAAAGATACGTTCATCAAGAATCATAAGGTACAACACTTAATGATAGTCATAGGGTACAAATAAGCAATCAGGAAACAATATCAATATAAATTGTAAGGATACAAGCAACACAATTACAGTCATACAGTCATAAGTGGAAGGAGAAGGGTGGTGGGAATGATGAGAAGGGGATAGGAGAGGATCATTGGGGCCAGCCTGAGGGAGAGAAGGTGTGATAAACAGTTCTAGTGTTCTATGTTTATGGAATCTCTAGCCCAACTGATTTAAGAATCTGGTGAGTCCAAAATTGGTTGAGGTGACTTAAAAAAAACCCAAAAAACAGAGTCCTATTATTTTTACCTTGCACATTCCATTCAAATAAATTTTAGGCAATGTGACTGTTCACTTTAAATGTTCTACCTTCATCTCTCCCAGAAGTTATTTGCCTACAGAAAATGTGCTGTTTGAAGGACCTCCAAACAGCTGACAATATTTTCTGTACACAAACTCTACGCTAATTTAGGGACCACAAACACATTCATCCAGTAGATTTTTCATGCAAATGTTCTTACACTTTAAACCATATCTGCTTTGAAGTACAAATATTTACGGCTTATGCTAGAATTAGCAAGAATTAAAATGATCTAATCCACAGGACTTCACCCATGAATTCACCCATGGGGTTGTAATGAAAATAAGTTGTGGAATTTGATTTCCCCCCCTTTTTTGAAGGGGGGGGGGAAGAGTCTGAGTCTGATTTTTTTTTAATGTGTGATTTGTTCAAAGAGGGGAAAATTGTACCAAGTAACCTTTAATGCAAATGCAATATTTACTTTAGCTCAGGCTTCCAAACCAATTATTATTTTAACCCCAGCTGGGTTTCAGTCATGCCCTATGAAAGCCAGTGTTAGTGCCCAACTTTCTTTAGAAAAACACAATGTTCAATGAACACTTGAAACAGGGCCAAGGTGGAGGTGTTAAAGAGATCAAATGGGGCTTTTCAGAATTAGAAATTCTGTGAGCCATTTATTGTTGAGAAATTAAGGGCAAAGCAAGATTTATTATTATTATTATTATTATTATTATTATTATTATTAATAATTCTTTCTTCAAATACTGCATGTCCAGAATAAGCATGAGTTTTGCAAAGGAAGGAAAATGACTGGACCCCATTCAGCAAGATCAGGAGCAGGTTCCAGCTGAGCCAGCCTCTCTGCTTTCTACTTCTGTTGTATTCACAACAGAAAAACCAACAGCATGAGGCTCCAGGATGTCTATGGGCACACTAAAAGTCTGTGGTGGGGGAGACCCTGTCTCCAGACTCAATATATAAAATTCAGATTATTCACCTTCATACTGGCAACATTTCCATTTCCGGGAGCCTTGCAAGTCTTCTTCTTTGGCCACTCCCTCTCCTGTCCCCATGAGGCTTTTGGCTTCGTCCATGCTGGTTGTCAATTTTCAAATGCAAATGAATGTAAAAGAAAATGGTTTTTTTCTTCTTCTGTGTATCTTACATCTGAAGGCATCGGTAAGCTTTTCTTGATTGGCTTAAAATTGATTAGAAGTTCATATTTTTACATATAACCTGCTGTGGTTGATTTTCCAGGAGGGATGTTGTCTCAAGTGCCTCCGGGAAAGGCAGATAAGTGGTGCCAGGCATCAAGACTTTAGGCAGCATGGACTGTTTATGCCCTATTGGATTTATTCTGTTTACTTCAGCATCATTTCTCCATCTCCTTCTTTAACTGATATTTCATATATACCCATAGGCATACATACATACTCAACATGCTGTTTTCCTTCTGGGATATGCAACATTATACAGAACCCAGGAAAGGTAATAAAAGGTAAGCCAAAGAAAACAACTAAATCTAGGTAGCATGAAATCTATTCACTATACATTTTGGCTCTTGTAAGCTATTCTTGTTTCCACACACCACTTCACGTAATGTGTTTTAATATTTAAACTTTAAAGTCATCTCTTCCTTTTTCAGACTGTCATAAGCTTTGTTGGCTACAACTTTCTACTTCTCCTCCTCCTTTTGATCCATTCATTTTTCCTTGATATATTTGATTTACAATTTGTTTCTCATTTATTCTTCCTCAACTATTTCCCTCAAAACTATCTCAATATATTTATTTAGTAACTCATTTTTGTGTTCAGGCCACATTCATTTGATACCTATTCATTCTCGACCTACCACACATATTTCTTAACTAATGTATTCTCATAGTTGTCAATTTACTTTTATGTTTCTTTTGACATATTCAGTTCTTATTCCGTATAACAAAGTGGTAGAAACATGTTCTTTTGTGGAGACATTGGCACTCTCTGAACTTGGTTGTTTTCTTGCAGACATTTTATTATCCAATTAGGTAACATCATCAGTATGATGTCACAAAAAAGCATGCAAATGAGAAAAATTTGCTATAGGCAAACCTCTACCAAGGAACAATTATTCTTTCTGCATGAATGCCTATTACAGAATGTCCTTCCCAAAAGTATCTGATGCAAACTTTTAATAAACTACACACTTGGACAGATCAACAAATAGATCAACAAAATAGGTGAAAAATGATATGGCTAACAATGTTGAGTGTTCGCTTCAGATTAAATATCAGCAACAGATGCATTTTTGATAATACCTAGTTGGATAATGAAATATCAGGAAGCAAACATCAAACTCAGAGAGTTCCAAGGACCACACAAATAAATGTTAGCCTACATATATTACCTTCAAAAGGATACATTGTAAAGCATAGCTAACTTTGCTTTTTCAATAAACATACAAATCTTGTCACAAGTCAAAAATCTCCTATTACTTGCCTACCAGATTTTCCACATCATAAAATTTCCAGTCTTTAATAAGCATTTTAGGGAAGAAACACAAATTCATTTACCTGCTTTTTATTTCTTTATTTTTTTGCCATTAATGTATATTTATAGTTCACTTTATGTCAAATCAAATTATAGTCTTTGTTCCATAAAGCAATCCATCTAACATTTGTTAGGCAGAAAATCTTGGTAAATAACATAGTAATTATCTACAACAAGAGGACTCTTATATTTATCTCCCCATGTAATAGACCTCTAATATAAATGTTTCATTAAAAAAAAATAAACACTTCTATAAAGAGGTGGTGCTGATTGCTATTAATATCAGGATATTCAAAGCAACCTCTATTTTATTCCTGTTGTCATCATCAATAAAATTGTGGGAAAATATGGCAGATCAGTAATTTGTATTTACATATTTCTAGGCCTTCAACCTTAGTATTCTCCATATATGGAGAGTTCAGCTTCCCAAATTATCCAGTCAGCATAGCTATTGCTATGAAATTCTGGGAATTGAAGTTCATGAGTCTTGGTAATGCTCATTGGAGAAAGCTGATAGAATCAACCTTCCAAGTTTTCTTCCTTTCAGCATTTGGGAAGGCTGGTCACATGTCAGAAAACAATGGAAGGAAGTCTTATAAATATGACTTGGCTTAACAATTTTTTACCTGACACAACAGTGAAAACTGAATGATAATTTGAAATTTTAATCATTTCTAACTTTTCTTCCAAATAACATACAATAAGAGGACATTTTTCACATTTTATACAAGCAAAAACAGTTTTTCCTCTAAATCAATAGAAATCAGTCATAGTGCACAGAACACTGTGCTTGTAAACTGTTCTGTATCACCTCATTTACATAACTGAATAGTTGCTATACTTTACCTTTCCTTTATTAATAGTGAGTATTATTCTTTTAAGACAGGAACATGTTATTAAAGTATATGACTAATTATTAGAATCAGTGTTCTGAGGATATGCTTTTTCCCAGCCACCCTGAATATATATTTTGTGAGTTAGGATTTCATTAGCTCTCAGTGAAGCTCAAGTCCATGTTTTCACTGAACTCTATACAAACAATGAATGTATTCATACTGAAACATAGAAGAAGATATAGACTTTTATGTTTCATATTTCAGAAGTGGTATTTCCCAATCATATATACAATTGTGATATTCTTAATAAAATATCCATTTATCTTCACTTCAACTTTAAATGGGGAGCAGCAACCCTCATTTTAAGAGAGTTTTCCTCCAAAGCATTAAATACATCAGGGGTGTCAAACTTAAGGCCCACGGTCCGGATCTGGTCCATGGAGTGCTTAGATCTGGCCTATGGGACCATCCTGGTAACAGTGAAGGACCATCCTGCAGTGCCTCTGTGCCTTGAGCTAGGTTTTCACTGGCAGAGGATTTCAGGAGGCCATCGCAGCCAAAAATGGAGCTTGGAAGCCTGTTTTCACTGGCTAAGCACTTGGGCCATGGGCAGCCCTCCCAAGCTCCATTTTCACTGGCAGAGGGTTGCAGGAGGCCATTGCAGCAAAAAATGGAGCTTGGAAGCCTGTTTTCACTGGCTAAGCACTTGGGCCACTACAGGTGCCCCTGACACAAGTGACATCGAGCTGGCCACTCTGGCCAGCCCACACCAGCCATCTGAGATCAAACACAATCCTGATGTGGCCCTCAATGAAATCAAGTTTGACACCCGTAAAATACATAATGAGATGCTGATGCTAATGATTCCAAGTAACTCCATAATTCCAGGGTTCCAAGTAACACGCCCAACAAAAGAAGACTTGGCCTAGAAGTTCCTCAAAGTTCCACTTTATTAGAGATGTCATATTGGCACTTCTGGCAAAACCAGAATCTGAAAGCTTCCAGGTTTTCCCCACCCAAAAGAAAGTTCAAGTTCCTTCCCCTGCACCCACATATCCATCACATGGTCCAATCAATGCACCGTCCCAACTGGAGATGCCTCCTAGTCACCTCACTCCAGGTGCAGACTGAACATCCTTGACTCCTAGAGAAAAAAATGTTATTATAGCTAGATATCTCAACAACTCCATGCAATCTCCCCTCCCAGTATCCCAAAGCACTAAGTGTGGCAGCCCTGAAGATCCAAAGAAAAAAATGGCCTCCAAGGCTGACAGATGAGATGATGATGTGATTTTCATATTGATAAATTGGATCAAGTTTTCCCACACTTAAAATAAATACTTTGAAATAGGAGTTTATTGATTTCAATAGTTCTACTCTAACAGTGAATAATTATTGTCTTATGCTATAGGACTATTATTGTGAGAAGGAGAAAGAATGTAGACAAGAGTGTTTTGTATACCACCTTGATTTTTTTGAAGAAAGACAAGATCTATCTAATAAAGAAATACATTACATTTTGAGATCTTGGGCATGCAAAACTTTCTACTCAACAAAAGTTGTATTGCTTCAATGGATTATTATTGGCAGGGGACCTCTTACTCTTTCAGAAAGCAATCACAGTTCTAAACTTTCTCCCATATTATTATTGCAACATCTCTCCAGGAAGCTGCATAAAATCACACCCTTAATAGGCTTTTACCTATGCTGACGTGTTCATCCTATCTAACAATAGAACTCTACAGTCATTTAAGTCATTTCATAGGACCGGTGCTTAGAACATTTTATGCTGCAATTAGCTACTTAAGCATTATTTCTGGAGCAATACAGGTTTCTGCTTTACAACTGAATGCCACAATCAGGCTGAAAAAGAATATCAGCTGGTGAGGAGGAAAAATATCTGAAAGTAGTGATGCAAATCCCTTTCTCACATTGATTAACTGCACTTGTCAGATCCTAAGGAGAAGGAGAACATATCTGAATAATTCCAATTGCTCATAAATAACTTGACAGATGTGCTCTGTGATGTTTACCAATGTTTAACCCACAGATCCTGGAAGCAAAACCTTTTAGCAATCTGTAAAAAGTGCAATTTTCATAACCAAGTACTTGGTACTCAGATGTGAAGATGCTGCTGAGATGGAATTCATTAACAAAACTGGTATTATGGAACTAATGTGGACTCAGCAAAGAGTCTGCTTATTAAGACTTATTAAGAGGAATATTAAGCTGTGCTATGCATTTGTTCTGCTGGTAATTTATCCATGTTCACTCTTGTCCGTACACATTTTAAATGAGGCTTGCATAAATTGTTTTATCTTTTTGGTGTACCTTATATTAATTTATGTTCTACAGACCCACTTTCTCTTCCTTTAGCCATTCTACTTTCACTTTTATGTTCTTTCATTTATTTCTTTTGCTTTGTTGATTTCCCCCCCAAAATATCCACCCTTGATTCTTTCAGAAAATAGCCTTCCCCTCATTCAGAGCCTCTCATCCTCTTCATATCCTTTACATATTTTTCAATGAACTGTAATAGCAATTACCATTATCCTAGGGATTCACATGTTCATATGCAGCCAGATAACTTAGATAATATAAATCCATTCTTTCTGGCATACATTTTTGACCTTTCACAATTAATATTATATCTTCACTTTTCCTGATACAGTCATCAACTTAATTCCAGAAGACAAAACTACTTTTTCTTAATTTCCATAGTTACATAACATCTATATTATTCTTTCTTTTATTTCCTTGCTTAATTTGTGTTCCTTACGCTTTTTATTAAAATCTTCTATATGCTATGATCACCTCCAGAAAGCTGATTTCTTCCATCAATCATGGCTTTGGTCTACTTTCAAATGATTTTTTTTTTTTTTTAGAAAAATAGAAAAGGTGTACACTAATGTATTATCTTTAATCATACTTTTGCCATATGTAGCATTCCCTGCCAATGGAACTTCCAGGCAGTTTTGGTACATTTCGGCCACAAGTGCAACCAGTTTTATTCCAAGCATGCTTACATTATTCTATACAAGTTAGATTTTCTACCGTAGACCCCCTTTATAACAACAAAGGAGAATATTTGTTGAAATAAGGGTTGAAATGAGGGGTCCTTATTGCTTTCTGAGCTTGGTTGTTTTCTTTCAGATGTTTCATTATCCAAACTACCACATTCGCACTGACGATGTTACCTAGTTTGGGTAATGAAATGTTTGCAAGAAAACAGCCAAGCTCAGAGAGCATCTAGAACCCCTCAGTTCCTTTATAAGCCCACAGAGTGGTATATGCAGTCATCAGCTTGGAGGTATAAACAGTGGGCTGACACACACTTGGGATTATTTAAATATTTATGGAGAATAGTTTCTAATTATTAAGAATAATGAATATTGCAGTGGTTGATATCTGGAGACAATGCTGAGATTGACCTGGAGGACTTGAAGAACCGTCTACTACAGGGGCTTCCATGGCAGCAACAGGGTCATCATCTGGCTCTGGGACATCCTTGCCAATGATTTCAGCCCTGAGGAAAGAGCCATGTTTCTCAACTTTGTTACCAGTTGCTCCTGGCCGCCACTCCTGGGCTTCTCCATCCGGTGTGTGGAAGTGTCGGATGACCAGGACACAGGGGACACCCTGGGCAGTGTTCTGCATGGGTTCTTCAGCATCCAGAAGAAGGAGCCAGGGGGGGGGTACCTACCTACCTTCTCCACCTGCTTCAACCTCCTGAAGCTGCCCAACTACAGCAAGAAGAGCATTCTGAGGGAGAAGCTGTGCTACGCCATCAGCATGAACACAGACTTTGAGCTCTTGTAGCAGCCCTGGCAGGAGAGAAGGGCCTGGGGGCTGGTTGGCCAGACAAGCAGCACCTTCCCGGAGCCTTGGCAAGCAAGGTGAGCCCGAAGCCCTTGGGACTCCAGTGCCCAGGTAGAAAAGGAGCTGCCTCCAGCACTGCTTCACTCCTCTGAGACTGCATCTTGCCTGCCATTAAACGTAGCCTTGGCTGCAAAAAAAAATAAAATAAATAAAATAAAAAAAATGAATAGCTGCTAATGAAAATAATAGACTTCCTTATCATTCTCCCAGTAACTTCTACTAAGAGCAAACAAACAAAAAAACAAACAAAACAACAACAACAACAACAACAACAACAACATAAAGTTGTTATGTACTTGATCATGATATAATACCCATAATTAGTACTGGACATCCTGGGAAGTATGAATGAGAAAACATGAAAGTATTGTTTCAGAATTGCCAACATAATATTTATTTGGTTATTAGTTTAGCATTTTTCTTTTAAGACTGGACTGGAGGAATGATCTCAAAGGCAGTTAAGCTTTGTATGAGTGGTTATTGCAAAGAAAATCTAAAACATGCCCCCCCTCTCCTCCGTGCTTTAGTCTTGTTAGACATGCTGCTATGTTAGGACGAAGTAATGGCTAGGAGCAGGAAAGCTGAATGAGACAGAGGGGCTAATTCTGGCTGCACAAGATCACGCTTTAAGAATGAATACATACAAAACTGGAATTGAGAAGACAGCATCAGACAGCAAATACAACCTCCTCCAAGAAGATGAAAAAACACTGGATTACCAAATTAGCTACTGCAAGAACATTGCAAGACTGACCAGAAACAATGAATGATAAAGTAGCAGTAATGGTGCATTGAAAGATCTGCAAGAAACACTATTTTCCTGTAAGCAAGAATTGGTGGGAATCAGAAATAGATAAGGTAAAAAAAAAAAATGAAGAAGCTAAGAAGCTCTGAGATTTTAGAATTCAAACAGATAAGCATCTGCCACATAACACCCCAGACTTAACAATTGTTGATAAGAAAGACAAAAAAAGTCTGTAAAGTGGATGTGATAGTACCTGGAGAGAGCAGAATAAAAAAGAAAGAACTGGACAAAAATCACAAAATATAAAGACCTTCAATTAGAAAAAGAAGAACTGTGACAAAAGAAAGCAAAGATAATACAATTAGTAATAGGCATCTTGAAACAATACTTGAACATCTTCAAATGTTCAAAATCACCATGAGTCAATTGCAAAAGGCACCTTACTCAGAAGAGCTTACATCTTGTAACAATACTTTCAACAGCATCAAACAACAACATCTGCCTAGCCAAGGTTCTTGGGAAGGACTTGATAGGTGGACAAAAATGTGAAATTCGGTCCAAATATTTTACTGACTGTGCAACCAACAATAATTTATTGAACTTGCATGCTCCTTGACTCTCAGTGACTCTGGAAAGCTCACAAAAACCAAGCAAAGAAATTATAATAAAAAGTTAAAAAAATAAAGATGAACAATGGCAATTCTGATGAAACAGAATATTATTTTTTAATAATAGAAGGCCTGGATGGAAACCCAGGTCTTGATGGCTGTCCTGAAGCAGGCCAGAGTGGAGCCATTTAGATCTTGGGGGGAATCTACAGATGACATAATAAACCATAGGGTTTTTAAAATAATAATAATAATAATAATAATAATAATAATAATAATAATAATAATAATAATAATAATAATAATAATGATGATGATGATGATGCAATCATTTGACTATGTCAGAGTATGAATATTCATAGACTGGAATAGGCATCATCAGAACAACCAGTGGGGATTGTTTGGATAGACATGGTAACAGGTCAGCCAATGGGGACTGTTTGGAAACTGAAACATGGTATTTGTTTGTTTAGGGCCATAAGAGACAGTTTGGAGTCTGGGTGTGCCAACGAACTGCATATAAGAGTTGGTTTGGCCTCTGCAATGGGTGCCTCTGTACAATATTAGCCTCTCTCTCTACTCTGTAATGACTTGCTTCTATGAATATTGCTTCTGTGTTCCTGATTTTGTATGCTGACTTCTGATATATGGTATTGTATATAAAGAAATTTTCTTATTTTTTTAAAAAAAATCGATTTTATATGCCGCCCTTCTCCGGAGACTCAGGGCAGCTTACAATGCGTTAAGCAATAGCCTTCATACTTTTGTATATTTATACAAAGTCAGCTTATAAAAGTCAGCTTATATTTATACAAAGTCAGCTTATTGCCCCCACAAACTGGGTCCTCAATTTACCTACCTTAGAAAGGATGGAAGGTTGAGTCAACCTTGAGCCTGGGGAGATTCGAACTAGCAGAATTGCCATTGATTAAACTAGCAGTAATTGTAGGCAGCTGGATGATAATAACAGGCTATTAGTCTGCTGCGCCACCAGGCTCGTTATGTAGATGAATCTGCAGAATTATTTAATTCTGTTGTGTGTCTGATTGTGTGTGCTGCAATAAACTCTGACAGACTGCTTGCTAAACTTAGAACAAGTTCCCCAACCTTTCTGGCTTTGCAGACCGGCAGTGGGGGGGAAGTGATGGTTTCATGCAAGTGGCTGGCAACCATGCATGCATGCACTGTTTGATTTGCGTGCAAAGAGTGCACACACACACACACACACACCACTCATGTAAATGGAGTGCACTTACAAATGCTCACCACTGCTTGTGCAAGTGGGGATGTGTGTGGATGCACGCTCACCCGCCGTTTCCACTAGCAGGACACAACCCAGAGGTCGGAGCTCCTTGTTTTAGAAGACTTGATTTATTTTTTTTGCCCATTGCTTCTAGCCACAGTTGAGCTGTGGTTAGCTTGCCCTTCTGTCAGATTAAATGTGATCTATGTCTGCCATAGAATCATTAAACCATGATTAAAGCAAACTGTGGATCATCAAATGCTAATTTTGCCATTAACCTAATTTGCATGAAAAAGTATAAGGTATAAGGAGATTTGTTTGTTTCTGGTTTAATGTGATTTAAGTATATTATGACTTTGTGTGTTTATATCCACAATGTTCTCACAATCTACTAAAAATCAAAACATGAGTTTAGATTAATTTGGAAGGTTTCTCATTGACAAATGCACGCTAACACCTAGGAATTAATGCACTGTCTTCAAAACTGATCATTTTATGTTCTGTTCTAATATCTTCCAAGTTATTACTAAACTGATTACATGGCAGTTTCTCACAACCTCTTCCTGTCTTCATTTTCAAGATTTGGAAAATGTTTGATCCCTCTCTAGTCATCTCATTGCCATTCTCCAGGATTTCTCTAAGTTAATTGAAGTTTGGAGAGACAACTAGCAAATTCTGTGGATTTCATAATATGGAAATTATTTGGTCCTGGCTATTTAATGGATTTTTTTCTTCTTGCTTATCTTTCCACCTCCTGTTTGTGTCAGGTTCCCCAATCAAAGTTGGCAGAAGCTACCTGATTGCTTGACAAGGCGTAGCTACACAAGAATCTTTATTGGAAACTAGAATTAAGCTGCTTTAAACAGTTGATTGCCAACATGAGAATGCATTGCCCTCTGCAATTTAAACCAGCATGTCTTTTTTTCTACCTTTCTCGTGGCTTTATAATACAGGGCTTGATAGCCATTGTTCTGATTCTGGAGCGGTAGTGTGATGGCTCTGTCTTTTCCTGCTGTGGAGGGCAATCAAGCTGTCATGCTCAAACTTGGCAGGAGTTTCTCAGACAGCTAGATAAGAATCTTTAGTGCACACTGTATTAGAATTAAGCTCCTTTAAGCAGTTGATTGTCCTCTGTTAACATGACAGCACTATCTGGCTTTATAAGTTTTAATAGCAACTTAAACCTGGTGCTTCTTTTGGCCATTATCTATGTTTTAATGGACACCTGACTTTGTGCTTTTCAAACTTGATTCTAGGGAATGGTTTTGGGAATTTCAGTTCTCACGATCACACCATAATATGTGTCCTTTATGATTTTCAGATCATCAGTAAGCTTCCTGTATGGCTTCTTTTGATGACTTTCAGTTTTCTCGCATTGTAATTCTTTGTGATTGAACCATTCATATTATATTCTTTTTATGATTGTGTCTCACCATGAAATTCTTATTATTTTTCTAACTATATCAAAATAATCTCTAGTGAAGCCCAATAAATGTTAAATTGCATTCAGCTTTATGTTTCCTTAAAATCAAGAAGTCCATGTTTACCTTCTCCCAACATTTCAAGATACACAGAAATAGTAGTTGTGTGCTGCCCTAACTTTTCTTAATGAGACAATGAAAATCTTTGGCAGATAAAAAGCCAACCTTTAATAGTACAGTGTTGAGATGTTCAGTTCCCTTAAGTCTAATATTTCCTACTTGAACATTGGCTTTTTCTCAATTTCAGAGAAGAAAATCAGATACTATACACTCCCAATCTTCTCTGCTGAGTCTGTTGCTTAGATTTCAACATATTTACACTTGACATCTATATCTGTTATCCAGAAACTCTGACCATCATAAACAATATTGAAAAGAATATCTGCTTGATTGGTCTTTCATTTATAAGTCACATGTGCTGATCTTTTGGATTTTGAGAAATCCTTATAAGCATGGCTATGCATGCCTTCCATCTTGTTCAAGAAAAATACAACTGCTAAATGTGTCACACAAGGTATCAGGATCTCACATTTGGCCCTTTACATTCATCACCTTCACAAATGGTAGAATAAGAGTATCATTATTTCAGAATTTTGGAGACACTGTTTCAGTTATGCAAGCGTGTTAGGCGCGTTCCTGCGCTCACAGAACATGTTTTTAAACCGGTTGCAGCCCAACACTGAGAGGAGGAGACAATAGGGAAATAAACTTTTAGTGAAAAAAAATTCTTTCATTTTTGGTTTCCTATAAGCTCTCACTCAATATAGTACACATTTGTTTTGGAAAGCCATACAAATGAGAATTTCTGGTGGAGTGTTTTTTGTACTTATTTACTGAAGTGGTAGTCAAGAGGTGTGTGATAAAATCTTGTGTTTCACCATATCTCTATCCTGTGGCAATCTCATTTCATTTTGAACATTGATTAAATCCATGATGAATTTAATGAAGAAATAATAAAGAAACTGCTATGTGAGAGTCCTGGATATTTTTTTTTCTTTCTCCTTGGAAAATTCTGAGGGAAAAAAATTGCTTGCTCAGTTTTTCTTCCTTTAATCTTAATTTAAAAATTCAAAAAACGGTTTTTGCCTAGTTCCTTTACATACATTTGACAACCTTGGTTGGTATTCTGTAATAGAGGTGAAATGCTTCTGGATCAGATCACCCGATCCAGTAGCGATCTTGGCCAGTGGTTTGGCGATCTGGTAGTGACGGCAGAGCATAGCTCCACCCACCCAGCCAGGTGTCCTTACTTCCTGGTTGTAACCAGGAAGTAATGTGTTTTTTAACCTTCTGTGCATGAAGGTCTGCACACACCTGCAATGCGTGCACACACACGAGCGAAGCGACTATACACACAGGGCGCGTGCGCTTCTGAACCAGTAATGAAGGTAAGTAGATTTCACCCTGATGCAGAAATATATATTTTTTGGGCCATTGAACAGATAAGGCAGAATAAGAGTTGAGTGGAACAGGAAAATAAAACTAAACCAAATGAATAAAAGAATTTAATTAAAATTTAGATTTTAATTAAATTTGTACTTTAATTAATTAAATAAATAATTCAGTACCATTATTTTTTAATGAGGGTGTTTTTTTTTGTCCTCCATCTTAGTCCATTCTTAGTCACAGAAACTCACTGAGTGACTTTAGGCCATTTAGTCATTCAATCTCAGTCCACCCTCTTTCACAGGCCTGTTGTTGTAAAGAAACATAGGAGGAAAGAGCCTCATGTACACTGCTTTAACATCAGAAAGGCTGAGTATAAAACTAAAAAACAAACACCTCACACTAAAAGAGCCTTGGTAGTACAGTGGTCTAAGTGGCACCCTGTTATTAAGCTGGTTATTAAGACCAGCTGCCTGCAATTACTGCAGGTTCGAATCTCGCCAAGGCTCAAGGTTGACTCAGCCTTCCATCCTTTCTAAGGTAGGTAAATTGAGGACCCAGTTGTGGGGGCAATAAGCTGACTTTATATAAATATACAAAAAAGGATGAAGGCTATTGCTGAGCACATTGTAAGCCGCCCTGAGTCTCCAGAGAAGGGCAGCATATAAATCAAATTAAAAAAAAAAATTCTAAGCTGTGGTAAACAACCTTTGGAGTGGCTGTGTAGCCACTACTAACACTTTCAAAGACTGATGTGGCCTTGGGACTTCACATTATGTGCCTGTGTTTTAGGGGTCTCCAATACCATGCATAAGGGATTAGAAAATATGATTATCAAAATTCTGGTGATAGCAAACATCCTACAGTATACTTTCAAGTTTCAAAGTATCTTGACAAACTGGAAAAATAAGAAAAACAAGAAGAATTCCTTCAGGGTGAACTGAAAACTCCAACATTTTGAATTTGGGCAGAAAAATTAAAGACATGAGTATTAGATAGTAGAATGTATATTGCAGCAATGCATGTGAAAAAAAATCTGGGTGTCAATGGAGCAAAAATTGCACATGAGCAATGCAATGCAGCTGCAGATAAAGAAAGTGGAATCCTAGGTTACATAGGTAGAAATATAATATCAAGGTTAAGAGAAATCATCATTATTCTGTATTGGTTATACCACACCTGGAACACTGCATTCAATTCTGGGTGCCACATGTTAAGGAATGATAAAAGTAAAGAAAACTTTCGGTTTTCTTTACTGGTTCAACTATCTAAAGTGTTATCATGTACAAAATAGCATAGACTTGTCCAATGTTGTTCTAAAAGGACAAGCAACAATGGACTTCAAGTACAAAAATGTGGATTTTGGAATGACCTAATGGTAACAATTGTTCATCAATTGAACAGATTTTCTCAGAAGATGATAGATTTTTCTTTGCTGGAGATGCTGAATTTCCATCGGTCAGAGATGGAAGTAGTAGATCCCAGCAGGATGTTGGACTAGATTATCTCTAAAATCTTTTCCAATCCTTTTCCAATTCTGTGTAAGGAAGACTGACCCATACACAAATGAACTTCAGACCACATTTACTTAGTGATCTTTTTCTCCCACACTGAGATATGTTCCGTCTGTCCTAAAATTGAATCTGCTACCAGTATTCTGGATTTCAAGATACACATTAAGAGCTTTCCTTCCCTTATATTGCGTTTACTTTTTTATCTTCCTGCTTAAATGCCAAAGCAAACTTAGGCATGTTACCTGAAAAGAAAGGTGGCAATCCCTCCCGGTTGCTATTTTTAGTCCTGAATATGTTCATGAGAATATTGGACAGAATGGAAGGAGAAAGAACTTCCTATGTCCTTATAACAGCATACCAAGAATACATTTGAATATAATCCCTTAAAGGGGAGTTCCTTAATGGGTGATATAATCAAGAATAAAGTATCTCCTATTGACTCCCTAGCTATATTTTTCCATTGGTTTAATAAGGGCAAAGTCCTCACAGTATGCAATCTTTCACTTCATTTTCCCATCCACTTCTTAATTTTATTGTCCCCCAGTTCTAACTATTTCACTTTGCACATAGAGACAATAACACTGCGGCATATTGTGCCATGCACGATGTGAAAGCCTTGACTCCAGTAGCCAAAAGATCGCTTATGCTTGTAGCTGCAGGAAATAAAATTGATGTGGCGGTAACAGTGTCACTGGAATGTTCTAAAGTGTCACTCTCAAAGACAGACAGTGCAGAAAATGGCTTTGAGTGCTCAAGATCAATTCCCTCTCTTCTCATATCAGCATTATTCCGAGAACAAACTAGACATGGTTTGCTGCTACTGCCACTCTTTAACACTGAGAAATGGATGCTTGTTTCTCTTTCATTGCTCAAAAATTATCCAAACGGAATGATAAAGGGTGACTTTTCATAATCATTTATGTCACAGAAATAAAACCTTTACAAAGTAGGCAAAAATTATGCTTGGTGTAAAAAGCCAACATCGCTTATTAACTAGAAACACGATATCTTCCCATTTCCTTTATCATCTCCCAATGAAAGCTCCATCAATCTGTGAAAGCACAAGCTACATTTAATTCACAATATATAATCTGATCTATTTACTCTGTTCATGAATTTGTTGTATTGAAATTACAAGGGAACTTATTTTGATTTGGGATAGTCCAGGGGTCTACAACCTTAAACACTCAAAGAACCATTGGGACCCGTTTCCCACAGAAAAGAAAACACTGGGAGCCACAAAACCATTCATGTGCCTGACTATTTCTTGAGCGGCCACAAAACTAGCATATGTAGTTGAATTAAACGTTCTGTTTTCTTCTGAAACTTTTCTTTTCTTGGACTTATCCATGGTTGGCCTACCAGAGGTTGAAAAGCTCAATAAATCGCGTGCCGGTGGGTGTTGCACATTGGCAGTTGCGACGCATGTTTTGAGTGACAGGGAGCCGCAGCAAAAGGGTGAAAGAGCCACATGCAGCTCCAGAGCCGCAGGTTGCTGACACCTGGGATAGCCAGACAAAGTTGGAAGAATACTTATTCCCCCCCCCCCTCAAATACTTCATATCTGAATTCCCCACTATGCATGGAGCTTCATGCTGAAAAAGTTGTATTGTTTTTGTTTTAAATTACATTTAGTTTGATGAAAATCAAGTCGCTTTCGAAGTATGTTTCAAAACTGAAGAAAATGTGAAATACTCATGAATGCAAAACAATGTTTTAATACATATTGTAGGCATTTTGTTACTGCATGTCTAGTGTGCCTTTTATCTGAAAATTTAAAATAGAGGGCATAGAGGTCTCTCTTCATTTTATCCTCACAATAAAAAATCAATTAGGTAGGTCAAGAATAAAGAGAATGAGTGCTCTGTGTCACCAAGGGTATTTGATGATGGAATGGAAATTTGAATCCAGATGCTTCTTATTTAAATGCAGGAGAAAGGTCTTCATCAAGTGTTTCAGTGATATGAAAAAAAAAAAAAAAAAAAAGCTCAGGCTGACACAGAAAAGAGGAATCCTCTCAGTGTCCTGAAGAAGAAAAGGCATGGGCTGATGATTGGTGACTCACTTCTCAGAGGAATGTAATCAGCATAATCTGAAAATTTATAAAGGAAAGTATGTTGTTTTTCCAGGTGCAAAGATCAAAAACATGACAGAGACAAAGAGAGTTTACTCAACTAATCAAGCCCATTGATTATTTCCCTTTCACTTCTTTTACGTATGAACAAACAATATAACAAAAAAAGAATTTGATAAAAAAAATTAAGGGACTATGAGGAGTTAGTGTCCAACTTCTACAATCAAGAGACATGGAGTTACTTCTAAACAGTTTCATTTATTCTTCCTCACTTACAGACAGAAATCCTGTCATATTAAAACAACTACAGTATTTGCACTATTACAGTTATGCTCTGAGGACTTTTATGATGGAGCTATCTTCACCATCTTTTTCTCACCAAATTATCTAAACTTCACTTGTTTCTTGATCCTCTTGAACACAGGCTTCCTTCCTGAGAATCCAGACTATCCTCCACCATCAATAGGCAGGAAGGTAAAATGCTTAGGAGCATAGGTGGTGCTCTTATCCATGCTTCTGATAGAAAGTCAACATTGAATGAGGAACAGAGGATTTCAGAGGTAAACCACTGATTCAAGGAAAGGTGTCATCAAAAAAAAAAAAACCTTTAGATTTATGGACCATGGTCTATACTTCTTCCATGAGGAACTATTTCCAAGAGATAGGCTCCATCTCACAAGTATTGGGAATAATGTGGTTGGAAGACATTTCACATGGTCATCCATACAGCTTTAAACTAAATCTGGAGGGCAGGGAAACATTGTTATTTCTCTATTCTTATTGTGTCTGCTGATTGCTGGCAATGGCCTTGTTTAAGCAACCCTAGCCCTCTTGCGGAATATTTTGCAATGTTGTGCTTGTTTTGTTTTGTTTTAGGTAAAATAGTTTTATTAATTCCTTCAGCTCAGGCACTTTTGTTAGTATTTTTATTTTAAAGTTTAGAAAATTGTGCTTCTGTATATTGATATTTGTCTGATTTTTTTTTGGTGCACAATCTGTGTGTGAAATATGGAATAGAGTACATCCATGTCCAGTGGGTGAAAAGTTGCTCAACATTAATCTAGAAATATAACACTTACCATATTTTTTCAGAGTATACGACGCACCTTTTTCCCCTCTAAAAGGGGATGAAAATTTAGGTGCGTCTTATATACCGAATGTAGCCCCGCCCACTCACTGCCCCCCACCCTTTGGCCTCTGCCTCCCAGCAGTTTACCTCCTTGCAGCAAGCAGCAAGAAGAAACAGCTCGTTCCAGCTTCAGCACAGCCTAATTAGCACAAGCTGATTGGATTGGCCTCCCGACTCTCAGCTGTTTTGCTCTCAGCTGTTTTGCGGGGGTCTCTGCTGCTTGCTGCAAGGAGGTAAATTGCTGGGAGCAGATTTTTTTTCCTTGTGCTAATCAAGCTATGCTGAAAACAAAAATGAAAGTAAAGCAGGATATTTGCTGTTTGCTGCAGTGGGGCAAAATTGCTGGGAGGCAGAGACAGATTTCTTTTTCTTGTTTTCTTCACCAAAAAAGGTAGGTGCGTCTTATAGTCCGGAGCATCTTATACTCTGAAAAATACAGTAAATAGACTCTGAATAGGAGAGGCTTTTTATGTAGTGAAGAGAACTATCATGTCTTCACTCTTTCTTTTTCCAGTATTTTCATCATTTCATATCAAGCTTGTAAAGTCATCTGTAGGTGGCTGAAGGAATTTAGAGTTATAGCAAGTGGGGTCTGGATTCACAGATTTTTAAAGATCCTAATGGCTGAGCATATTAGCGATACCATGTTAGGGCTGCAAAAAGCAGGATGACCATTAGGCGATAGCACAGAGGCAGAGAAAATATTAGATATTTGCTGTTACTATTCATATTTGGGGCTTTGCAGACTGGATGTAGTATGCTTAGATTATTCATCACTTCCTAGAACAATAGTGGACAATTTAGTCACACTATAAAATGTAACCTGTTGGTGGGCCAGGGCAGAAATTTAGTCAGTTTCTGCTCCCAAGCTTTTGTCAAGCTTTTGATGCAATAGGTTGAAACAACCTTTCTGACCCTCAAGTGAACATAAATTGCGCTCTGTCAGTCACTTGGTTTGCAAAATGGATTCAATCAGCTTTATTTGAGGAGGAGTAATCAAGCACAAGATGCCTTTTGCTCATCAATAATCATGCAAATGTGTACATCACATGGCAAAACCTTCAAGTACAACATCTGAAAAATGATGATTACATTCCTAGTAAGAGCTGACTTGTTATTTTTTTTTTTTTAAAAAAGGCCATGTTTCTTTTTCTCCATAAGTGGAAATAGATTGTATATTATGAAGCAATGTCTTTCATTAATTGCACTATTAATGTCACCCTGCAGGAGTCCTCCACTAAAAAGAACGTTGCTGGATTTCTCAGGGAGCTACTTCTAAAGCTGCTCTTTGGTACTGTAATGCGATGCGGAAAGTAATTGCTGTTTCTGCCAGCATATGTATCATTGTAAAAAAAGGGGGGAAATGTATGTAAATTATCTAAAATGTTTTTAAAAACCATGTTAATCCTCAGAACATGAATCTTCAGTTCACAGGTAGATTAGCTTCTTCGGAGTAGATACAGAAAGGATTGTGTTGGAGGAGCCTTGTGGAAGCCCATTGTTAAATTATTGGAGCCTATTAGAGTTACTCTTTTTTTTTTTAAAGGACAACAAGTTGGGAGAACAAATTAGAGACCCATAAAAAGGTGAATTCAATCCTGATTACCACACTCATGTTTCTCAACTAATTCTGCTCTAAGTTGCTGAAAGAAGAGCAATAAGAATGATTGGGGGATTGGAGGCTAAAACATATGAAGAAAGGTTACAGAAATTGTGTCTAGTCTAATGAAAAGAAGGACTAGGGTGACAGGAAAGCAGTGTTCCAATATTTGAGGGGCTCCTACAAAGGTGAGGGGAGGGGGTCAATCTATTTTCCAGAGTATCAAAAGGCAAGACAAAAAACAATGGATGGAAACTAACCAAGGAGGTAAGCAACCTAGAAGTAAGGGAAACAAAATTATAACGTTGAGAGCAATCAACCAAAGGAATAGCTTGCCTTCAGAAGTTGTGGGTGCTCCATCACTGGAGGCTTTCAAAAAGAGGATGGACAACCATTTGTCTGAAATGGTATAGATCTCTTGCTCGAGCAAAGGGTTGGATTAGAAGACTTCCAAGGTCCCTTCCAACTCTACTATTCTATGTTCTATGTTCTAAGTCACCTTATATGGGAGAGGGCTGGCATTAAATAAATAAATAAATAAATAAATAAATAAATAAATAAATAAATAAATTCAATTCAATTCAATTCAATTCAATTCAATTCAATTCAATTCAATTTCTGGAAGAAAAGAGCACAAGAAAAAAAGATATAGTTTCTGGATTACCAAGTTCAAACTTTTTGTTCTTATCCCCTTATTGTCTATGATTCTTAACAAACTGGCAATGCCTCAAGAGGACCAGCATCTATTTTTCAGAACTAGTTAGGCTAGGCAGGGATGTCAAACTGGTGGTCCACAGGCCAGATGCATCATGCACAAGCCACACCCACCCCAGCTCCATGAAGGGGAAAAATGTCATGATACATCACGTGACGGCAACTTCTAGAGAGTTACTTCTCCAAGCTAATACTTGAACTGATAGAGTTTTAATTGTGGGCTCACTCATCAGTCTGTAGTTCTGCTATCCTAGATGAAGTATGCTCAGCTGAAGAGAGCTTGAGCAGAGTTGGATAGTTCTTAAAAGTGTTTTTAAATTTTGCCTTAAAAAGAGTAAACCAACACTACAAAGAACTCACAGACTCCCCTTTTACAGTTCTCCAATATCTGTATCACTTTGAGATTGAAGGAAGGAAGAAATACCTGTATCACAATTGGGATGGATAGATGGATGGGAGGGAGGGAGGCAGAGAAGAAGGAAGGAAGGAAGGAAGGAAGGAAAAGAAATAGCTACACCAAGATTTCAATAATCTTTTTACTTATTTAATTTTCAAGCTAATATTTAAAATTCCTTGGTTCTTGAGATCAACTGATTTTTTTAAAAAATCATATATTTAATTATATTGTCTTAAATTAACATGAATGAAAAATAAATTCCTGGATCATATTGAACATAATCCCTAAATAAAACAGCTGTACATAGAAGGCATATCACAGGAACTATCATCTTCTGAAAGTATTTTAAGTTTATGAAGCTGTTACAAGACTTTTTATGAATGAAGTAGTTTTAATGGTTAAAATTAGAATGAGGACCAGATGCAAGTTCAAGTTTGGTTTCAGTCATGGAACCCAGTACACACTGGGTAATTTGGGGCCAGATTTTAAATTTCACCCCATCCCACCTCACTGGATTGTTATTATAAAGAAAGTCTGAAGGAAAGTCTGAATTTCCTACCTGAAATTCCTGGAAGACAAGAAGGACATAATTTGAATGAATAAATACATGGATAAATACATGTTGGATCTTGGCTAGATTTTATCTTATGCATCTTAAAGGAGAACGCTTCCCCCCCACCCCACAGACCTGCTGAGAATGGATTTAGGAGAGCTTGAAATTGAATACACACACTGAGGTAGAGAGAAGGCATGATAGGTTTATATACTGCTGATAATACATACTGCAGAACAGCATTCTGTAATAATTAGGGCATTTCTTTGACTAAGTTTCAAATGTTAAACAGAACAGGGTGAGGTGTTGAGGGATGGAAGAAGAATAAAAGTTTAATTACATTTAAAAAGTGAAGATCAATTGCATGAATGTTGGTAGTTTCATGTTATTGTTTATATAACTTGAGGGTGTCAGATGTAATAAAAAAGGATCAAATATTGTAAGCTTAATTCCTTTTATTGTTCCTTTTCCGAAATGCACTTAAAACATTGTCAGTACTTTCATAATAACTGCTGTTTTTATGGGAAAGAGGAAAGTTTATGTTTCTTTCAGATAAGCTCTGGTGTGTTCCCTTTGTACTGAGTAACCCATCCAACACTTCTCTAAGCTTGTTGGACCTACCTTTCTAAAATGTAATGAACATGGAGATGAAAAGTGCTACTACATTAAGCATTTCAACTAGTTTCTTGTTGGTTAAGACCAGTGGTGGGTTTCAGATTTTTTTACTACTGGTTCTGTGGGCGTGGCATGGCTTGGTGGGTGTGGCTTAGTGAGCATGGCAGGGAAAGGATACTGCAAAATCCCCACTTCCTCCTGATCAGCTGGGACTTGGGAGGCAGATGGGGCGGGGCCAGTCAGAATTTTTACTACCGGTTCTCTGAACTACTCAAAATTGCCGCTACCAGTTCTCCAGAACTGGTCAGAACCTGCTGAAACCCACTTCTGATTAAGACCAGATTTCAGCGACTTGATCTTTTCATCTATTTTTCAGGTCTCTGGAAAATGAGGCAGAAGTGAATAAGATCATTGAGGAAGTTCAGAATCTCGCACACTTGACCCACAGGGTTTTCTAACAGATGTCTTGGTAGTGAAATCTCCCATTTTTTTCTCCCATCCCTAAACATACCCTAATCTGGTCCAGAAGAGATTTATCCCATTATTTAGATTAGTTTGGTAATACTGAGCAGACCCCATCAATAATGTCTTTACTGTTTCCCTTTCCCTGGCTGTCTGGGGAATTCAGGGAGTTGAAGTCTACACATCTTAAAAGTTACCAAGTTTGAAAAAACATTAGGTTATGTCTTTCAATTCTGTTCATTAATTTCATCTGGTTAGGTTTTCTGCAAGGATCCCGAATTTTAAATAGCTGACTTTCTGACCAGTGAGAAAACAGCTGTGTTCTCATTGTCTCCTATGGAGTTTTCTTTTTATGTTTTCAATAATGATTTAGAATCAACACATTACATAATGATTCTAATAAGAAATAATAGCCTCTTGTTAGCCTCTGCTTCTAGGATGAAAAACAAGGATTTTTTTTAAAAGTTATTATAACCAATGCTTAGACTGCTCAAACATTTTTTGATATTTTTGGATCCAAACCCAAAATAAAGCACTTTCTGTGCTAAACTTTAATTTTTATATATTTATAGTTCTGTTTAAATTCCAACATGACAGCTTTGTGTGATTTCTAACATTGCATTATTATTTTAGTTTTATCAAACAGCAGTTTACCTAATAGTAAAAGCTCAAAATAAAATCTCCTTTGATTGATAAATGCTTTATTTTGCTATGGCATAAAGAACAGGATCTTGGCCACAATCATTTGAGAGATTTGATTAACCAATGTTGACTGACTCAAATTCTGCCAGTGACCTTTAGTGCTGAACAAGGCACACACTTTTGATGGCCTGAGTTAAAAATCACTAGACCACATATATACCATATTGGTTTTTTGCTCTTCTTTCATATAGGCAAAAAAATTCATTAGGACACCGATAGCTCACTGGGCATTTTTATCCATTTGTGATATGATTATACATGGAACAAAACAAGTTCATATATTAGTTCCTAAAATTAAATATTAGCTATCTCCAGCTCAGGAATAGGAAACAAAGCTTTTAGAAATACCGATGAGGCTGAAATATTTTTCTTCTCATCTTCCCCTCCTGCAGCTGTTATGGTTGCTCTTCTTCATCATATCAAAAGAAGTATTAGACATTCTAAAATTGGTTGAAAAACACTTGTTCTTATAGCCTGCCCAATTGAATAAATCCAGGTTTAAAAATACTATCTCTATTGCAGAATCAGCGACATGCGAACCAGGAAGTTATATGAGTAGTGATTATACATAATAAAACTGTGACTTTGCTTCCCAACAGCATAAATAGAGGAAGAAAAACAAAAGACTGTTTTAGTTCCTGCTGTTGTTCCCGCCTGATTGGCCTTTTTATTTTTCCTTTCTCCTCCTCAGTTTCATGATTTAAGACTAAAGTGCCAACCTTAATTTTAAATTTCCTGGGTTTTATGACTTAAGTCAGCCCTGTAATGTTATCTAAACATACTTTTCTAGTATTTAATATAAAGAAGCTTTGAGTTTGAATTAGAAAGGCTTTGATCTATCAGAAGCTCGGAGAAAGAGGCTGGGTGTGATTTATATTATTTTCTAGCTTTCTCCCTATGCCTTATGTACAATCTGTGGTGGTTTCCCTTTGTTCAGGCTTAGCCAAGAGCTTTTCATGGAAGGGTAGACTTGACAACGGTGGCCTGGCATATAGATGCATTTTCTTTTGTCTTTATGCTGAAGGAAAAGGAAAAAGCATGAATCCAAGTGATTCATTCTCCTGTGCACTGCTTAGAGAATTCAAGTAATGGGTGTTAACTTTGTTTGATTGGCGAGATACTGAGTTGGAATTTGTTTCGCCACGCTTCCTTCTTCCTGTTTTTTTCCAGTTTGTTAACTCAGTCGGCCTAGAGAGACTTGTAATACTTTAGCTCCATTGCTTGGACATCGCATTAGGAGAAGGTGAAGTCAGAAACTATCTATCTGTCTGTCTGTCTGTCTATCTATCTATCTATCTATCTATCTATCTATCTATCTATCTATCTATCTATCTCATCCCAGTTCTAGCATTTAGGAATATTGGTATTTATTTGTCAATGCTCCTGCAGGGAAAAAAAAGAAGAAGATCTGACTAACTTTTTGTATGCACATGACTTTTCAGTAGAATGTGGGTATCTGCTTCCAAAAAAAGTAGTAGCCATGTTAAAGACAACAAACACATTTGATATAAGTTCATTAGTATTTAAAGATAATCATAATTAAAGATGATGTAAATATAATTACATCACACCTATTTCTGATGAGTCCTCAGGATCAGGAGTACTAGAAAACAGTGATATCCCAGCTAACAGACAAAGAAGAATTCAAGCAGTTGGTTTCTCCTAAAAAGGATACTGCAAGAGATTGTGAATTGCTGGAATCCAGTCCTTTTGGGGTTCGGGAGAGTGGAGGTGACTAAAGATGCCAGCGGAGTCATTCTTGGCAACTTTAAGATATGTGGACTTCAATTTTCAGAATTCCTTAGGCACCTTGCTAGAGAGAAGAAATACTAAGTGTCTCAAATTACTGAATTCCCTTAATATTGTGGAAATTCTGATTCTCCTCTGAGCTTGTCAACATTCTTTCTCGTATGTCCTGAACAATTAATAATATCATTGTGAAGGGCCTCAACATAAGCAAATTCCAAGCTGCTATGTAGAACCAGAGTTTATGTGATCTTTTCTGAATGAAAGATGAATGAATCTGTTAAATTCAGTTTGCTCAATTTTTAATTCACAAACTTGTTTTATTCCAATTTACATTCCATATTAAGATTCATATATAGTTTTATCTATACTTTTTCTGGTTTACATTCATACTTCTGTTATTATGCAACTTTTAGCCATTTGAGTGCTTGTTACCCTAATATATGCATTCATATATAATACTTGGAAGTACAAATTCAATTACTTCTAATAAACAGGAAACTGAACAAATGTATGTCCTTTAGGTTCCCTTGTGATGTGTTTCTCTGTGTATTTTTGTATTAATAAAATTCTTATGCCACCTTAGTAAAACATGAAATTTCTCTTCATATGCAATAAAAAGTTCAGACATACAGATTAGTAATCTAAATTACATGAAATACATGGAACAAAGCAAGCTCATATATTAGTTCCTAAAATTAAATATTAGTTCTGAAATAATGACTAGCTACCTCCTGTTCAGGAACAGAAAACATAACTTTTAGAAATGTTGATGGGACTGCATTGATTTTCTTCCCATCTTCCTCTCCTGCAACTAAGAGTCATGACTGTTCTTCTTCATCATATCAGAAGTATTAGAACCCCATGGATGAAATAAGCACATTCGAGACAACTACTGTAGCATGAAAAGACAGCAGGATCCAAAATGTAGCACCTGAGAGTTCCAGATCTCCAATCCCTCCCCATTTTTGTAATGTTGATACTTTGAAAATATCACAAGGTCATGGTAGACCTGTACATATTTTAATCAGAGTTTGGCAATCTTATGTGAAATCTCATGTGATCATTCCATCTGGTTGTGCTTACTAACTTTGACCTTTTATCAATTTAACTATAGTTCCTTTGATTGTTGTAAGCCATTACCCTTTTCCCCATGTGCCAGACCAAACAATATTCCAGTAAAACACCTTTCTACCCAATTACTTGGAGGAAGAACCAAGTCTTCATGATCCTCTAGAACAGGATGTCAGACTTGTGCCCATGGCCAGATAGTGGGTTCCTCTTACCTTCGCTACCAGTTTGGAACTGGGAGCGCGCTCGCATGGGGCGCTTCTGTGCATGCGCAGAGCATCCGTGATGATGTCTGGGCAGGTGGGCAGAGCCTCCCGCCACTACCACTACCGGTTCGCCCAAACTGGGGCGAACCGGTAGAAACTCACCACTGGGCCAGATGCATCACGTGCTGGCCATGCCCACGCCCAGTTTAGCAAAGGGGAAAAAAGTCATGATATGTCACATGATGACATGAGTTTGACACCCTTGCTCTAGAAGCTTAAAATGATAGGAATCTCTCATATCCCAGCTAGCTCTCAAAGGACTTTTTATTATTATTTTGCGTCAGGTTGATAAAATCTTGAAACATTTCAATATATTTCTTTCTTTGACTAGTCATGATAGAAGAGCATGTGATGGGTACCTGGAGACTGTAAAAAATTCTGAAGTTGTTTGCTTTTGGCCCAGGGATTCTGATGGCCTGATGATGTACTGCAGAAATCAGTGTAGCTTATATGAATGTCCCATATATATTTAAAGAGGGTGCAATTTCCCCATTGCTGCCATCACTCATTGCAATACTATTTTCCCGCCATGTGTACATATGTGTGAATGTATGTATATCTTACATATATGTCATATACATACACAGATAAATATACGATACAAAGACATATACACAATGGAATTTTCATAGAATGGAGGGAAGATTGCATGAAGAACTATACTGCATATATCAGGTTAACAAAAAAACTTATGTGATCCATTCACATGGATAACAGGAAAGCATTTCTACAATGAGAAGAAGCTTCAGGCGATGATATCACCAGGAGCTAGAAGATATAGCCTATATCAATGATGGCTAACCTTTTTGTCCTTGTGTGCAACAGTGCATGCACGTACCACCACCCCCGTGCAAGCTCCCCTGCACCCCCCGTGCATGCGCAGGCATACACACACACCTGTTTTGGGCCTCCCTGAAGCCTCCTGGGTCTAAAAATGGGGGGCGGGGGGGCGCACTGCCCCCCCTCCCTGTATGCCTACATTGTTACAGGTATTATGTCTGCCTTGCATGCAGCTTTATTCCTCTCTAGCATTCATTTCCATTATACAGTGATGCATTTCCTGCTTCTCTAGTATTTACCTCTATCTGCTCCTGTAAGGTACTTCCTGTTCCTGTTGGATGTATATACAGCTCAGCTGGGGCGAGGGCTCGCATGCTGGCAGAGAGGCCTATGCGTGCCACCTGTGGCACCCGTGCCATAGGTTCGCCATCACAGGCCTATACCATCCTATGATTATATTGAGGAATATAAATTGATGGATTATTTCAACTCATGCAAAGGTTCATGTGAAACTTTTTAAGATTAATTTTCAAATGGCGCAAAAACACCTGTTCATAAAGTGACATCTGAATTTGAAGTTTTCTGGATGTCAGAATTGGTTTCAGAATTTTTTATTTTTTTTTACTGTTCCTATTGTTTGGCTGATATAGAGTCAAAAAACATATACATAAAGGGGAAAGTATTGGGTTTTTTTTTCTCCCTTCTGGGAAAAAGTTGCACTTATTTATTCTATTTAGCTTTATTGAGGCCAGCATCATTACTGGCTATCAAAAAGGACACCACCTGATTTTTGTCACTTTTGGACTCCTTCTCAAGCAGCAAATTAATGACTTCTGATAGCCAGTTTGACATATTTAGGTCACAAAGATAATAATGCAGAAGAATAATCATTTATCAACTTCTATATTTAATGTGTTTGTACTGTAATTTCATATCACAGTCAAGGGTATTTAAGTAGAAGTCCTTTTTGTTTGAAATCAGTGTGTTATTGTGTACTGCAAATAATGTGTTATAAATGGCATGCTATAAATAATGTCTTGGGTTTTTTGTTTTTAAAAATAAGGGGTGATTTACAAGGTTGGCTATTCATATTTCAGTACTTGAGTAAAAGAGATTTTGGTGAACAGAATTCATTTTCTACATATAATTTGTTACATGTTGTAAAATCCACCATCTTTTCCAAACAAACGACTTGCCTCCGTTACTCCCCTAACAAGTCTACAAATACTTCAAAAACCTCAAGTCTTCCACATAGAGGTAGTTCTCAATTTATGACCACAATTGAGCTCCAAATTTTTATCCTTAAATGAGAGATTTGTTAAATGAGTTTTGGCCCATTTTATGATCTTTCTTGCCACAGTTGTTAAGTGAATTGCTGTACTTCTTAGGTTAGTAACATGGTTGTTAAGAGAATCTGGCTTCCCCATTGACTTTGCCTGTCAGAAGGTTGCAAAAGGTGATCACATGATCCGGCAACATTTCAACAGTCATAAATATGAGTACTCATCTTTTATACACACAAACACGCACAGAGACTACATACAATACTATGTTATCTTATTTGTTATTGTTGTTAGTTGCGAAGTCATGTCCGACCCATCGCAACCCCATGGACAACCTTCCTCCAGGCCTTCCTCTCCTCTACCATCCTCTGGAGTCCATTTAATCTCATGCCTACTGCTTCAGTGACTCCATCCAGCCACCTCATTCTCTGCCGTCCCCTTCTTCTTTTGCCTTCAATTGTTCCCAGCATTAGGCTCTTCTCTGGTGAGTCCTTCCTTCTCATTAAGTGGGCAAACTATTTCAGTTTCATCTTCAGGAACTGGCTTAAAGAGCAGTCAGGGTTGATCTCCTCTAGGAGTTATGCTATATAATATACAAATAAACTAAATAAAGCCGCTTGCGGATTATTATTTTTTTAATTAAGTGTCATTTGAAACTGAGAAAGAAATAAATCATAACTATTTTTTTTATTTTAAACAAATTACAATTACAATTAATAATTATATATTAAATATATAATATTGTCATGGGAAAGCACAAGATATTTGGTTATTATTTCATGGAACATTTGGGACTACAGATATTGCTTAATAATAAGTGACATTTACAATTAAAAGTTTTTATACAGGCATCTGTTCATGTTTCTCTGGAACCTTGCCATTTTCTGCTCCAATTTTTTTTTTCTTCAAAATTCAGGACTGATAAATATGGATAGAACCATTCTGGTTACCCTTTCACCAAAGGATTTCCTTCTGTATCTGTTAGTGGATATCTGGATATCCTTTAACAATTGTCATCACCACCTACAAATTAGGAATGATGCAATGAAAACAACAGTAAATGTTAAATTACTTCATCATCTTTAGAAATTAACTCTCTCTCCATTTCTCTTCCTTTCTTCCTCTGACACCCTATATTTCTGTTTTGGGTGAAATATTCACTCTAGCATATACCTCTCTCTCTCTTTTTTCAAATAATTTTTATCAAAAATTATAAATGAAAAGAATAAAAACCAAAACAAAATATACAAAACATGAATAGAAAAATACAAAAGAAAAATGTATGAAAAAGAAAAAGAAAAAGCAAAAAACACTTTCCCTCTTCATTCTAACAAGCACATCTCTAAATACAATGCAACCTCTCTTATTCTGCTAGTACATCTTAAAAAAAAAAAAAAGCTCAGAGTCTAAATGCTTCATTAATCGTTAATAATTAATTTCTTCATTTAGCCCTGGTCAAATAGGTCAACCTTGTGTTCCTTCCCCAAGTTTCTAGAAATATTTTTAACTTCTTCAAAGAAAGATTGCTGTTCATCTATATTTTAGGACAAAAGTCTTTCAAAGCATTAAAAATATTTTATAAATTCAGTGTATAAAATTTATTCCTTTGCTTATCACTTCTCACAAAATATTTCAAAACTTTAACAAAGTTCTTTTGTATGTTCAGTTTGAAAAGTTATCCAAATCACTTTCCTGAATCAATATATGTATTGATATATGCATTCCTTTAAGGAATGAGTTAAGGAATCAGTTCCAATCTGGCATATTTCTCATATGGTTTAACTGGTGAAACAGCCCCTTCCTCCCAGGTTATGTTCACACTCACTCAGGCAATACTGGCAACTTTCTGAAAATTGCGAAAGAAAGTAACTGTACAGTTAATGGAAGAAAACAACATGAAAGAAAAATGGATTGAATTTACAACATATTGAGAATGATTTGCAAATAAAACAAATTTTGGATGTGGGAAGTCTTACTAACTAGCGCCCAGAGAACAGTAATCATGACAGAATACATATTGGTCTACTTCACTTTTTCCAACCTGGTGTTCTTCAGATGTATTAAAACTAGAAATCCCATAGCAATTTTTGGAGTTGGAGTTTCAATTTATCATAAAGGTGCCAGATTGACTAGCCTTCCCAGGAAGTTTGCAACAGTTTCTATCTCTTCATTTGCTAATGTTCATTATGAGTGTTCAAATATGTATATGCCATCAATTGATTCTTAATATGAAGATAAGGCTTTTTGTATATGAGTTTTATACTTCAGATATTATTTGACTGAAAATGCAGCAACACTTTTCCAATAGGTCTGGAGTTATCAATAGGCTTATGTATTCTTACCTCAATATGACTAGCTAACTCTTGTTCAGTAGTGATTGTTAAGGCTGCTCACTGAATTTGATTTAACCAGATGTTACTCAAATTGTTGAATTGAGAGGAAGTCTGTATTTTTCAGACTTGCCTTTGAATTCAAATCTGGCTAGGGAGAATTAACTGGCTTTCTATTAATTTTCAGAATACTATTTAGGAAATTTTGGGGGGTTGGGGGCAGAACGGAACTGCTAAATTTTTCAAAATACTCCATTATGTTGGCTTAATTAGTGTCAAAATAGCTAAATACTGATTATGGTGTAATGGCACATTCACATATTTTCAAAATATTTAAAAATGTTTGAATAATAGATGTGCACATTTCTTCTATCCTAATATTCAAAGATTCAAATAACAGAATTAGAATAATCTTTTTTTTTTAATTTTTATTTTTTAGTATAATAGTTCCATCTTCCATTAAACAGTGTGTCATCTGGGTACATGTTTCTTTATGCAATAATAATCAAGATTTACAATAGTATTCATTATATTAATATTACTTCTCTAAATTTACAATACTAATATTGAACATTACAAACTTCTCCCTCTTGACATATCTTCTAATAGGAATATAATAATAGTATTAAACATAATAATCCAAATAGTCATAAAACTCATCATCATCATCATAGTGTTTACATCTCTCTCTTAGAATTAGATAAAATAATCTGAATGCCAGAAATATGAACAATATGAAAAAGGCCCTCTGGTCCACTCTGAATCTGAAAATCCAAAACTTTAAGAAACAAACCTTATATATGGATTTTAACATCAGTTCCAGTGGTGGGATTCAGCCTGTTCACACCACTTCGGGAGAACCGGTTCTTAACTTTCTGAGCAGTTTGGTGAACTGGTTGTTGGAAGAAATCATTAGGGCAGAGAACCAGTTGTTAAATTATTTGAATCCCACCACTGATCAGTTCATCTTATTTTAATCTGCACTTCTAGAAGACCACATAAGTATATCAAAGAAGTGTATGTTTAACAGATTATTTGATGGTTTTATTGCAACTGATTGTTATCTTCTGTTTTGTTTTTAAAAATCTTCTTGATCCAACTGTTTTACTATCTTCTGACAAAACCTTTAGACCTCCTCTGCCTTAATTGTACTTCTCTTCTTCACCGCCAGATCTGGTTGGTTTAGGATTGCCATCTTATTTTGTAAGATCAGCTTTTTTTAAAAAAAAAAATTCCAGTTTATTTTTTATTTATTTTGCAAATATCAGTGTTCTTATGGTAATTGTTGACTGACTGATCTGGCCATGCACAGTGTCAGAGTTCCCTCTACTGGCTGAAAAAAGTGACAATATCAACAATTGGTCAATATTTTTATGAAGGACCAAACAACTTTCAAGATCTTCAGCATTTCCCATGTTACCAAAAGACAGAGAATGGAAAAGAGAGACAGACTCAGAGAGAACAAAACAAAGCAACAGCATAGAACACTTAGTCCACGAGGTTGCGGTTATTGTTATTGATCTTCTGATGGAAATTGAAGGCTGAATATATTAATCTCTGCTAAGTGCTGCAGGCACCAGCTGGGATACTTGGACAAAGAAGCAATGGATTACATCTATAACGGGAACATAAATCCTCACTGTTTATCCAGATCTGTCTCCTGTGAAAAGAATTTTAATAGTTTTAATAATAATGAAGCTGGGGATAAATTCTAGGTGCACATCATTAAAGCCAAATTGTGTAATATTATTTTATGGTTGATTGGGATGAATATAAAAATGTAAAATCCCTTTTCAAGTGACAGAAAATCCTTTTCTTCTGATCATATATTGTACCTGGAGTGACTAAATTTTCCATTGTGTATAACTCAGTGAAAATCACACACTTCCAGAGTTAAGGGAGAAAGTACAGTAATACATTCCAGTAATAAATTTCTGAGAGGTGATCCATATCCCAAAAATATAAAATAAACCTTTAACTATTAGCACCTTATTCTTATTTGGAAGCAAAAGATATTGTGTGTTCTGTTTTTTGTGATAAAGCCTATTGAAGAATAAATAGCAGGGCAATTTATGGAAGTATGGCTAACTTCAAAATTCAACACTCATTGTTGCTACAGAATTCCAGTGACATAAACAATTTATTTCAGAACGAGCTACCAAAACAACAGAAACATCAAGGGACTCTTGAAAGCATTTCATCTTTGTAAATTCTGATTTATGTTGACACGATTTGCATCTCCCAAACTAGATTAAAATTAGAATTTAGTTATTTACAGGTTTTCTTTTCATATGTCTTAAATATCCTTTTTTAAAAAAAAATATTTTAATTGAAGTTTTTAATAAACATAGAAAAAATGAATGTAAACTAAAACAAAAAAGAAAAAGAAAAGAAATGGAAATGGAAAAGGCAACAAAGTCAAAGGCAGTAGAGATAGATTTTTTTCTGTTTTGCATTCATATTCCAAAACTTTTCACCTAAACTCTTCACACATGGACTTCTTAATTTATTTCAGTTGCCGACATTGGCAATGACTTGGTATTTCAGTTACAACTATGTAAAAAACAGAAAAAAATGACATTTTCTTTTTTTTTTCTTTGTCCTTTATTTCCTAATGACATCTGACTCCTTGGCAAGTTATAATAGCCAGACATTGATATTTCTGGATCAACCAGCTTCTGTTATAAATCATCTTGAAGATGGAAGGATTCAACAAATTTATTAAAAAGTAAAGCCAAACTACTGATCTTTGAGGGGCAGTTACAGAAATAGAAATAGTAAGGAAGGAGTGTGAGAGGAAACATTTCACTTAAATCCTTAAAGAAAGAAGATAGAAAAAAAAGTGCTAGAAAAAATATTCATTTGTGCAGTCACATAAATAAAATAGAATCTGTAATCAAGCAAAGTTAACAATTTCATGTACTCAACAGTTCAAGGAAAAAAACATTTTGGGCGGCCCCAGCCATAATGCATGTGGTTAGTCATAAAACATCCATTCACCAGAAAACAATCTGATAAAATTGTTCGGCACCATCCCATCTCTGAGCTGCAGCAACTAATGTTTATTTTCGAAGCATGTCAATGGAGCCTAAATGAACCTAGAGACATCTGCATAAACAAATGATCCTGGCATTTTAAACCAAAACAAAAACAATAAATAATCTAAAATAAATTCAAGTGGGGCCCACAAAGAGAGGATCTGCAGGCATATTAGTGTCCATTGCAACTTATTGCCACTGGAGTGATTCAGCATGAGAGACCTAAGCACAGAAGATGCTTCAGAACATATGTGGGTGTACAGATAGGTCCTGTCTGTAACTTTTGAAAGAGGCTGCCTCATTTCCCAGGATTCTGTGGCTATATCTACAAGAGAGCTCTCATTTGTTCTGAAGAATCTTTTTCTGCAAGAATGCAAAATGCTATCCAGTTGTAATTACTTATCCTTGGCCTAGGTCTTTAAAGACTTATTTCAACTCCAAACCCAACTGTTTATCTGATACTGAATGAAGACTACCGTGTTTCCCTGAAAATAAGACCCTGTCTTATATTTTTCTGAATGCTGAAATAAGCACTTGGCCTTATTGCCATGTGCTCAAAAGCCCAATTGAGCTTATTATCAGGGGATGTCTTATTTTGGGGGGAAAGAGGGTACGTACCATTGTGTTTTTCTGGGAAGCTCATCTTTGATAGCATATAGGTACAACATACTCACATCTTCTGGCAGAATAAGTGCAGCGATGGAATTTAATGGAATTAAGCTGGCAGAAGTGTATGACATCATTCCTTCTAAATAATCAATTATTCTAAATAAGAAGGGTTTGTTAAAATGAATGCCTACTCAGAAATTTAGAGAAAGTCAGAAAAAGGAATAATTACAGATGTGGACTAGTTCTATCATTCAGCAAACGATTACAGTCCAACGCCTGATTTGGATTGGGGGGGGACAGAACACTGCTCATTTAGATGATGATGATGATGATGATGATGATGATGATGATGATGATGATGATGATAACAATAATGATGACAATTGATTATTCACTGTCATGAGAACAAAAGGGTTTTTCTCCCCCACAGCCTTGGAGATAATGAAATAGGAGAAAAAAAATGGTTGGCTTTGCAACAAACACAGATTTTAAACAGGACTACATTAGGGACCAGCAACAGGAGGAAAAACAAAACAGTAGATTAAGAAAGAGGAAATGGCACAGGAATTCCAGATTCCACAACTGACTCAGCAGGTATGGCATGGCTATAAAAACTGTAAATGCAATTTTAATTTGCATCAATAGAACTGTAGTTTTTCAATCATGGGATGTTTGCTATTATCAATTAATCAGAGCTTGGACCATTATATTGCAATACAGATTTACAAAAGCTGCAACAAATAGAAGGAAAGCAACTGGGATTGGTAAAACAGTAGAAATTAACTTTTACAAGAAGAGAATGAGTGAGTATGGGAGAAACATTTAACCTTCAAAAAAGATTGAGACAAGATATGGTGGAATTCTTCACGCACATGAAGGATTGTCATACAGATGAAAATTGAGATGGTTTCCTATCATTTCGGAGTGCTAAAGACAGACTAATGCTTTAAGTTACGGAATGTTGAGTGTTAGGAAGCACTTCCTAATGATAAAAGCAATTTAGTTGTGGAACCAATTTCCAAAAGAAGAGGTGAGATGCTTTTTACTGAAAGCATTTAAACAGAGGCCGGATAGATATTTGTTGAGGCTATTTTAACTTGGAATGTTGCCCTGAGAAACAGTTACACTTCATGACCCAAAAGAAATTTCCAATTCTCTGAGTCTATAATTATACTATTATTTATCTTTGTCCTATCTATCGCTTGCTTAATTTTATACAAGATGTTCCAACTTTATATCACATTCTTAAACTATTAGTTAATGTATTCTCCAAAGTATGTATTTTGTATACTTGAATTTTCCACCTAGGTCATATTATAAGCATTATTTTTCCTGATTGTAGTGGTTATTCTCACTATTGTAGAATCAAGTGAACACACAAATTACTGATTTTCCATTTCTAATTTAAATTCTGGGAAAGATAAATCGCCTGGGAAAGCCAAGGGAAATCATCAAAATCATTAAAAAGCTAAAGTTAGAATATTTCGGATGCAGGTGTGATGTGACACCCGGAAAAATATGGCATATTTCACTTAATCCCCCAAGGAAAGATTGAAGGCAAACGAGGTCTAGGCAGAAGAAGAACATCATGGTTTCAAAATCTAAGGGACTGGTTTGGACAAAACTCAGCAGCACTTTTTCCTGCAGCTGCTGATAAAAATAGAATCGCCAACATGATCACTGACGTCCGATGATGAATATGGCACAAGAAGAAGAAGAAGAATTTATCTTCTATCTTTGGAAAAACAATTTTATGTGTATATGGGGGGGGGGACAAGCACCCATTTAGCTTTCAAGTTCTCTTTGCATGACTTACAATGTTATCTTCAAATATGCCATTGGTCCAAAAGTGAATTTTAATGATCAGATAATTTAACATAATAAAACACTTAAGTCAAAAATCATAGCTTGTTTATATTACATAACCAATAATGTCATTTTGTCTTCTTGTTGCCAATCTGAGCAATCAAAGGAAGAGATGAACTTGTTTGAATGCCTCACTGATGAGGTCTAAATAAAGTCTACTGCCAATTGCCAATGCATTCAAGCATTTTTGGATGGTCTGGCACATTTCTTTTTGTAACGATGCAGGCATGCTGGCTTTTTGTCATTTGCTTCTAAATTGGAATACATATTTCTTTTTTTAATTTTTCTAATCCAAGCAGGGTTATTTCTGTTCTTAATGCCAAACAACATCCCAAACCCGTTTATATGCCTTTTTTCAATGACATAGAATTTAACTGTTAGTCAGAAAAGTGCTCTTTCATGGATGAATAAAAATTGGAGACTTTTAATTTTACCTGTTCAAGATTAGTTGATAGAATACAACTAATAGTAATAACTATGTAATTAAGTTTCCTGTTTCCCCAGGTTCAGCAACAGAAGGGAAAATTCAGAATCTGGCTAGGCCTAAATTGCTATTGCATGGCTTGGAAACGGAAAAGGAAAAGTCTTTCATTTAATCAGAATGAGGAGCTTGTAGAGATAAGCAAACACTGCCTTAATGAGGCATTAGAAATTCCCTGGGGAAACATTTGGAATAAAATTACATTCTAGATTAGAATGCAGGATCATCTAACCTCTTGTTAGAAAAACCTCCCGCCAGCAGTCAAATCAATAAGGTAATACTCATTTCATGTTCTTATTTAGGTGTCCCTCTTCCATTTGCAGTCCTATGAAATGAAAAAAGCTGCAACATTATGAGCCTTTATTCTTGCATCCTTGTGGTAACAACCCCCTCGCCCACATAAATTTGAGAATGTAAATATGGTGCTACTGTACACTCATATCCTAATCCTCTAATAGGGTACAAATGTACAGTAACCAGGGTTCAGTCATGGCCTATTTTCCATTTCAATTTAATAAGAAAATAGAAAAGAAATCTAAAGAATCTGAAGTTGAGTACAGAGAAAGATAATATGTGTGTTGCTTCTCAGATTGGCCAACCAGATGCCTCTGAGATGCTGGCAAACTGGAGATCCAGAGATATCCATTTCTACCTTTGTTTCCCTGCAACCAGTATTTGATGTCATGGTCCCCCCAACTAAGATGTAATACTGAGTCTTCCAGACCAGTAACTCTTGATGTCTTCCATCCAATCTTTTTTAAAGCCAAGTTACTGGCATCACCACAATTGTGTTACAAATTCCACAGGTTATTTATGTGCTATGGGAAGAATTGTTACCTTTTACCTGTTTTAAATATTTTTTCAATCAGCTTTACTGCATGGTCCTTATCCTGATATTTTGAGAGAGAGGAAAAAAAACTTCTGTTTATTTGCTCTACTACCCAATGCATATTTTATCATGTCCCCCATAATCAACTCCTTTTCCTAGCTGAAGAGTTTCATATGTTCTAGCCCAGTGATGGTGAACATTTTAGATTCCGAGTGCCCAAACTGTGCACGCATGTCCAAACTGAAAGGTGTGCGCGCATGCACAGACATGCACGAACTTGCACATGCATGGACATGCACGAACGTGTGCATGTGCAGCAGAGACCCAAATACCAGCTGGCCAGCAAGAGGCAGGGCATCCCAACATCAGCAGCACGGCAAGAGGTAAGCTCTTTCTTTCATGAGCTTCCGTTTCATCCTTTGCAGGGAAACAGAAGCTCGCGAAAGAAATGCCGTGGAGATCTGACTTGGGGTGATGGCACACGTGCCAACAGAGAGGGCTCTGGGTGCCACCTCTGGCACACAATGCCATAGGTCCACCATTGGCAGTTTTAGCCTTTTCTTCAAACATTCTTGGAAAAAAAGGTTTGATTTCCTAATCATTTAGTTGTCCTCTTCTGCACATTTTTTTCCAGATCTCTTTCATCTTTATTTAAATATGTCCTCTAGAACCATACACAATATTCTAAATCAGGTCATATTGCAAACTGTCATGTGGGTCGTGACTTACTTTATTTAATGTATTGACGTAACACTAAAAGTTACAGCCTCCTGGCTGTAGAAAAACAGGAAAAAAAACCCTTATGAACTCAACCAACCTCCTCTAAAAACAGCAATAACTATTTTTCAAGTGGTTCTTTACAAGGGAAGATCACTATATTCAGGGAAATTACAACTCACCATTAGCACTGAAAACATGGAAATTCAAATCACTTGTTTCTCCTCTGGCAAATTGTAGTTTAGCTTGAATGATAATAAGTCTAACCCTGACCTGAAAGGAGAGCTGTTATTTCTCAATGACTTGCAGATGATTCACTCTTTTCTACCATTTCCTATCCTTAGTCTAAAACAAACCATTTGTATCCAATTATGCATGACAATTTCAGGATGGAAGTTCAAAAAGGAATGGAAGCCAAGTTAAAATTATTTTTAGTGCCACAGAAAGACTTCAGAGCTGATGATCCTGTTCTATTCTTTCTTCCATAGCCTTCTTTCTTTGTTAAAAGGTAAAAGTTCCCTTTGCATGTATGTGCTAGTTATTCCCAACTCTAGGGGGAAGTGCTCATCTCCATTTCAAAGCCGAAGAGCCAGCACTGTCCAAAGACATCTCCATGGTTATGTGGCTGGCATGAGTAAATGCCAAAGGAGCACGGAACGCTGTTACCTTCCCACCAAAGGTGGTACCTATTTTTCTACTTGCATTTTTTATGTGCTTTCGAACTACTAGGTTGGCAGAAGCTGGGACAAGTAACGGGAGCTCACCCCATTACGCGGCACTAGGGATTCGAACCACTGAACTGCCAACCTTTCGATTGACAAGCTTAGCATCTTAGCCACTGAGCCACCATGCCTCTTTTTCTTTCTTTGTTAGTGACCCATTATTTTCACTGACGTTTAGGATTTAAAGAAGCCATGATTTCAGATTGGAGTGATAACATGAAGCCTCTCAAAATCAAGAGTAGAAAGTGGTGGCATGGTTCATATAATTAATATTACTTACATTATGATGCTATCACCATATACATTTTGATGATATCATAGTATTAGTGATGTCACTTGTCCCCTTTTGCTCTCCTGAAAATGTCCATGTTTGTAGGCACCATATGAATGAGATGATTTTCCCATATGGCAAATGACCGTTGAGGACATATATTAGGAAAAATGTAAGGTAAACACTGTGCCAAATTGAATTTAATCCTAGGGAAGATTTTGATATATTCCTGAAGTTTGGAAAGAGATTACCATTGCATTCTTCCAACAAGATTATTAATATGGTTGGTTCCACAGTCAGTCAGATGTTTAAATTGGAATTGGCATTTTTATCCTTATACTGAGTCCTTCCCAAAAATCTGGGATAGGCAGTTGTTTGATGGTATTGTTACAGGAGGTAAGCTACCATTTGCAATTGACTGATGGTGATTTTTTCAATGCCAATGGTGCTCAAGTGGTGTTGCAAATATTTTGGAATTGCACCTTTACTATTAGTAACATATTTACTTTCTATTCACAGGCATTCTATTTCCATGTCTCTTTATTTTATCCAGTTCTTTCTATTCTGTTGTCTCCAATGCCCATTATCCAGATATTTTTTTCTGTCTTATTAAGAATTAAATTTGTTGGCTTCCGGTTTGGCTTCCTTCGCCGCCAGATGGTCCTTTGAGACCGCCAGCCCCATTGCCCGTAAGAGCCGCCTTTACAGCTGAAAGGTGGCTCGAAAAACTCCATTTCCGTAAGGAAGCGTGAGACAGAGCTGGCGAGGGCAGGTAGAGCCCTCTGCAAAGTCCCCAGAGTTCTTTTTTACCTCTGGGGAGGAAGCAGGATGAGGCTCCCTATTTTCCTCGCTGCTGCTCCGGGCTTCAGGAGAACTCTGTGCTTTGCAGAGCCAGACCAACTAATGAAAACTAACAGACTCTCTGAACAAGTAGGATGAAATCCGGACCTGGGACCCTAAATTGCAAGTACTTCTAACAACCCTAAGACTGACTTTAAAAGTAAAGAAGAGTGGAAGGGGGAAAAAAAGAAAGTTTAAAATGGCGACTGGCTGAGGCTTGAGAAGAGCAGAAAGCGAAAGTCCTTCCTTTGACTAGTTTAATATGTTACAAAGTAACTGAGATAACAGCACTGGCTAGAAGTGAAGAGAAAAATTCTTATTTCATGCTTCTTCCTTCTTAGAGACTTGATATTGATATTGTTTGGAGAGAAGTTTTCTTCTTTAAAGGGGAAAAAAGAAAAAAAAATCTGCTTGTGTGGCAGGATGGCGTTAAAACTCACAAAGCCAGACAACCAAGCTGTGGGGAGGGGGCTCCCCCATTTATAAACCACATGAACAAGTTTTGAGTTTGCAGATGCAGAGGAATGGCTTTAAAGATCTAACACAATTTGTATTGGAGGAGATGGCAAGACATGATGAGATTGTGAACCAGAACCTTGAAAAATTTAGACAGGAAATTAAAGAGTTGGTTCAACAAAAGTATGATAAATTCAAGCAACATATGATAAGTTTCTTAGATGCAATGATAAAGATGGATGAAAAGTTTAATTCAGAAATAGAGTCTAATATGAAGGAAGTTGATTATAAGATTCATAATTTGGATAATAAAATACAAAGAATTGAAAATGATTTAACAATGATTCAAGAAAATAGCTTAGAAGTAGAGTCAAAAATAAAGGAAGCTGACTACAAGACTTACAATGCAGATAATATAAAACAAAGGATTGAAAATGAAGTCATAATGATGCAATTCAGATTTATGGAATTTGCGGTCAGAATTAGGGGAATACAGGAAGATAAAAGAGAAGATTTGAGAAAGATGTCTGCTGAAGTTCTGGCTGGGATTTTAAAGGTTAGTCCTGAAGAGGTATCCTGTAAGATTGATAAGGCCTACAGAGCAAATTCTTGGGTGGCAAAGCAAAGGCAGTTGCCTAGAGATGTGGTGATTTACTTTACCGATAAAGGAATAAGAAATGATATTGTGCAAAAGTCTTTTAACTCCACTCTTGAAATGTATGGAAGGAAGATTTGGATATTTAAAGAGCTGCTGCCCAAGATGTTAAAAGATAGAAAGGATTTTGGTTTTTTGGTGACTGAGCTAAAGAAACAAAACATCCCATTTAGGTGGGATGCTCCAGTTGGAATAATATTGAGATATCAAGGAGAAAGATATCAACTAAATACTGTTGAAAAAGTGGAAGAATTTTATTATAAGGTTCTTAAAATGGATTCAACATCTCCATGTATAATACACGAGGGGAATAAAGAAAAGCAAAATCAACAAGAGATTGAAACCCAGGCTAAGCAGATGGAGGTGGAGGTAATGGAAAAACAACAAGTTACAGAGGCTTTTGTGGACAAGTCACTTATGGATTCTCCTTCAGAGGTTATAGTTGGATTACCTATAAATACAAGAGAGGCGGCTTTGGATTCTAATGTGATGACTTATCAAGTTACAGACCAGCATGGAAATCAATCAGTTGATATACAACTCCTAGAAAGGCAACCAGGATGGAGATCTAAGCCACAGAAAGTTAAGAAAAGAAGAAGCAGGTCCTACAAAAATAAAAATTTTTAGACTAAACAACAGTGTAATGCCAGTTACTTAAGAGACGATTAAAAACATGAAAATATAGCTGAGGCAAAGTATCGGTTTATACTATTTTGAGGAGAGTGACAGATCTCTGCAGTGCTGTGCTTTTGGGATGTGGAAGATGGCCTTTAATTGAGTGGATTGGAACTTTCTATTTTGGACTCTTTGACAAATGGATTACGTTTATGCTGAGCTATAAGGCAAGAGAACTATGGGACTGGGGCATGCAGAAGATCTGGTTGTTACCCTAATACAGTGGTTGGAATTAATAATCTAGATGAAAGACATTACAGAAGACACTATATGGAATTTAAATATAAAGTCACTCGGGTGGTTTTTTATATACGAAAACACTTATTATTGACGGGGGCAGATGGTAATTGAAGATACTGAACATACTAGTTGGAACTAGAATTTGATGTTACCCTAACATGGGTGATGGAATTAACAATCCAGCTGAAAGACATTACAGAAGATACCATATGGATTACAAACTTAAAGTCATTTGAGGATTTTATCTATATATGGAAATATTTTTTAGTGGTGTGGGCAGAACAACAAAGATATTGAAAATATTATGTATGGTAGACATTCAGGAAAGTGGGTGGAGATAGGCTAGCTTACTGATTGTTTAGTTTAGGAAAAGGGATGTTATGTTATATTAATATACGTAAAAGATTTGAATTAAGAGATATATGTATGGGGGAGGAGGAAATGGATAGATTATGAGTTGAAATTGCCAAATTAGGATTTATTATATAATTTTACAGCTGAATGTTGCTTTGAAATGTATAGTATAAGGGGGATATAATAATATTGTTAGAAAGAAAGGGTCAGCATATGGGGGGTGGAGTAAAAAGGATGGTAAAGTATTATATAATCTGTTATTAATTTGGGTTTTATTCTGGAGAAGCCACAGGGGGAGGGGAGGGGGAGGGGGGGGTTAGGGAGGAGGGGGGGAAAAAGGGGGAAAATCTGTATTTGAAAAACTTTTTCAATAATAATAATAATAATAATAAAAAGAATTAAATTTGTTGTGCTGTGTGGCAAATGGTTGCCTATTTGACCTCTAAAGATCCGGAGCACATTAGCTTCTACATTTTCTATTAGTGTCTATTTTTTTGTGTTACCAGTTCTTGCTTGCAGACAAGTGGCACTTCTTGAAGATATTTCAATGCACCATTGTTGCTACTTAGTCATGCTGTTGGTTGTAATCAATCTGTGCAAACATCTTGCAGCAACTAATTAGTTGGTCCACTGTTCCTTTAGCTTCTTTATAAAAAGTGGTGTTTGTTGTTTGTTGCTGTTTTCTCAATTCTGGCTTTTTAAACATTTGTTCTTACAGCTTGGTCTTGTGCAACCAGAATTGGCTCCTCTGTCTCTTTCAAGTTTCTTGCTTTTATTAGCTGTTGCCAGATCTTGTTGTTATCTGCTTTAATTGATAGTTTCTTCTACACTGGCCATGTAATATATTTCCTTGCCATGACTTTTCCTGTTCTTCATTTGGTCTTTATTATAGATGAGTTTGAACTCTTTGTTACTGAGTAAGCCTTCATGATGTAATAGTTTTAGTACCTGTTTCTCATTTCTTTCTGATATTCTTTCAATGCCCTTTTTCTTCTTCAACTCTCTGATGTATTTGCAACATTCCACATCTACCTGTTTTCCTTGGTAAGTAGACTCTGTCAATAATGCTGTGTTGATGAAGGCCATGATTCATTGTCATTATTTTTTGGGTCTTATCCAGGGTTTTTAGTCCTGTTTGAGTCCCAGCTATATTCCAGCTATATATCTAATGACTGGAATTCTCCAAGTATTAATTGCCTTTATATTTCCTCCACTGTGTATTTTAAGATATTCTTCACTCTTCTGATATATTCACTATTAGCTGCTGCTATTAGACCTTGGAGGTCTTCTACTCCAGCCTGCTGTCCAAGGCAAGAGCCATTATTGCATCCCAGACAAATGACTGTCCAATCTTTTCTTGAAAACTTATAGTGATAAAGCATCCACAACTCCAGGATTATAAACTGTTCCATTGATTAATTGTTCTTACTGTCGGGAAATGTCTCCTTAGTTCAGATTGTATTTCTCTTTAATGAGCTTCTATTCGTTACTTCTTGTCCTACCCTCAGGTTCTTTGGAAAATAAGTCAACCCCCTTCTCCCTGTGATTGACCCTCAGGGTTTCAAATAGTGTTGAGCAGCAATGCCATTTCAGATGGTGTTTTTTCTATTCAGGTTTAGATCATTCATGTAAAGGAAGTGGAAAAACATAGCAGATGTTTTTGATGTTTGTTAGCCATGGAATGACTTGTGCAGTATTGTTTGCAGAGGAATAAGCATAATGACAAACAGTAGTACTGAAAGTGAATTTCCCTGAAAGATTCCTCTCTTGATATTAACCTTTCCCAGTCTATCACCATTGACCAACAATTGTGTCTTCTATTATTCCATTGATCTGTGCACAAAGCTTCTGATATTCTACTGGCTTCTGTTATTTCTAGGCACTTGATTATCCAGTCATGTGGCAGGGAGTCAAATGCCTTTATGTAATCAATCCAAGCTATATTCAGATTGGTCTTCCTTCTCTTAGAGTTTTCCAAAATTATCTTGCCAATTAAGAGCTGGTTTTTGTTTTGTTTCTTTGTTTTTGTCTCTGCTGTTTGGGAGGTTTTCTTTTTACTTAAATGGAAAGATTGTTTTAAACTAAATGCTGTTGGAATGCATCCGATACTACACAGTTTGAACTGATTTGAATTTGAATATTGTTATGAGCAGGTAATTGGCTTATAATTGTTATTGTTATTGTTATTGTTATGCATCGCACAGTCAGCCAGATATTCAGACTGGGTTTGGCATTTTTGTCTACCTATCGAGTCCTTCCCAAGAATCTGGAATAGGCAAATATGAATGTTTGACGGTGTTACAGATATCATCGCAGGATGGAAGCAGTTCCAAGTAAACCTTCTGCAATTGACTGATGGCAAATTTGTCAATGCCTATGGTGTTCAAGTGGTGCTCCAGTTGTTTTGGGACTGCACCCAAAGCACTTATTACTATTGATACTACCTTTGCTTGCCTTTGCAAAAGTTGTTCTATTTCTATTTGTAGGTCTTTGTATTATCTTCTCCAGTTCTTTCTCTTCTCTTCTGCTGTCCCCAGGCACTGCCACATCCACTATTCAAACTTTTTTGTCTTTCTTATAGACAACTGTTAAGCCTGGGGTGTTATGTGGCAGGTGCCTGTCTGTCTGGATTCTGAAATCCCAGAGCAATTTAACTTCTCCATTTTCTATGATTATCTCTATTTTATGGTCCCACCATCATCATCATAATTGTTGTTGTTGATGTTGTTGTTGTTTGCATATGGATGCACATCAGGAGTGAAATCCATTTTTTTTCCCTACCGGTTCTGTGGGCCTGGCTTGGTGGGTGTGGCAGGGGAAGGATATTGCAAAATCTCCATTCCCACCCCACTCCAGGGGAAGCATACTGCAAAATCTCCATTCCCTCCCCTCCTGGGGGAAGGATATTTCCAAATCTCCATTCCCATCCCAATCTGGGGCCAGCCAGAGGTGGTATTTGTGCCGGTTCTCCAAACTACTTAAAATTTTCGCTACTGGTTCTCCAGAACCTGTTAGAACCTGCTGGATTTCACCCCAATGCACATGGATGTTTAGACTGAGTCTGTTTTTTGTATCCACCAATCCAGTCTATCTCAAGGACCTGGAGTAAGCAGATGTTAATGTCTGCTGGTATTAAAAGTATCTTTGCAGGATGCAAGCTCTTCAAAGTAAAACTTCCTTTTCCATTGAATACCTGTGATTTTGTCAATGGTAATGATTGATTATCATCCTCATCCTCATTATCATCTCCCTGTGTAGCTTCTAACCTTCAGATTTTTGGGGGTTGGGGAGAATCTCTTACAAAATTCTAAAAAGAACTTGCCGTGCTTAACTTTTTGAAATGAGCTAAAATTACTGGATTACTTGCTTTCATGGAAAAAATAACTCCTTGAGACTTCCGGTGGCTCCGCAGACGTCGAGGATGGTCTCCATAGACCGCCAGCCACCCGATCTGTAAAAACCGCCCTGACAGCGCTAAACAGCTGTCCGGCGGTTTGAAAAAACTCTCCTTCGGGCAAAGAAGGAGAGGAGAGTCGGAGGGGGTGGGTAGAGCTCCCCGAAAGTCACTGGATTAACTCCAGCGACTCGGAGGGTGAGAGCTCCCCAGTTCACCCCTCCCATCGCTCCGGATCGCTGGTGCCTCTGTCTTCAGAGCAAGACGTCTGCGTCCAATTCTGCCGGCAAACAGTGAGTTTTAATGATTTCCAACAAGGCAGACAGAGCGGAAGCAAGAGTGCAAGCTTTTTAAGAGAAACAGAACTTAACTCCGTGAATACATTGTTGCAAACGGAGCTCTCTGGAGCTGGAGGCTGTGAGGAAGCCTTTGTTATGGGCGGAAGGGAAAGTGAAAGTTAAAAGGAAACTGCTTGTTAATAGCCCTCTGCCTGAAGAGAAAACTGCTGGGTATTGAGTATAGCTTGAAGAGAGGATTGTTTATTCTGGAAAAACTTTGAAATATATTTTCTAAGACTGTTTATAAGATTTTCTGGCTGTAAAAGGAAAACTTTTTTTAAAATAAAATGGCTGCTAAACAACTAAAGCCACCAACTTCTAAAGGGGGAGGAGGTTCCCCTGTAGTGACTCAAAAACAACAACTTCCGGCTGATACACAGTCACAAGACCTTAAAGAATTTATAATGGGTGCCCTGAATAATCAGACAGAAATGATGAAAGAATTTTCAGAGGAGTTAAAGAAACTTACAAGTGTGGTGGAGGAAAAACATGATGAAATAAGAGATGACATTGTTTATGCAGTTTCAGGATTGGCTACTCACATGTTAAAGATTGAGGAGAGAGTGCGGGAAATTGATGATGCCAACTTGGAGCTTGCAACTAAACTAGGAGAGGTTATGATACAGACAGAGAAAGTGGATGATGAGATGGTTATGTTACAATACAGATCAATGGAATTTGCCCTGAGGCTGAGAGGTTTGAAAGAAAAGAGTGGTGAAAATTTAAAAGATGTTTGCTCCAATGCTTTAGCAGAGCTGATTTCAGAAAGGCCAGAAGACGTGGCAATTCAAATGGACAAAATTTACAGGGTCAATTCCTGGCTGGCAAAACAAAAGCAGCTACCAAGAGATGTGGTGATCTATTTTACAACAAGGAGACTTAGAAATGACATCTTGCAAGCGTCTTATAGAAATAAGATTAAAGTGGAAGGAAAAGAGCTGGTGGTCCTGAAAGAGCTTCCTCCTAAAATGTTAAGAGACAGAAAGCAGTTTGGCTTTTTGGTGAATGAACTAAGAAACCAGCAACTCCAGTACAGATGGGATGTCCCATTTGGGATAATAGTGACATACGCTGGGCAAAGACATCGCTTAAACACAGTTGGAAAGGCAAAAGATTTTTATGCCAATGTTTTAAAGGCTGGAAGGCCACCCTCACCAGGGGGTGCTAGAAAGCAATTGGAAATCACTCAACAAGAGAAAGATGGAGGGCAACCACAAACTTATGCTCAAGCACTAGCTGGAGGAGCTATTCTGGAAGAAGATCCATTATTGAGTGGGGGTCCACCACCAACCCTTGAGTCATTAACGATGATACAGCTGCCAAAAGATCAACGACTGACAAGAGCTACCTACAAACAACATTTGGCACAACAGCCTCAAGATCCAACTCAACAAGCCCAAAAAACACAAGCAGTGGGAGGAGCTAGGCCGAAGTCTAAAATGGCGGAGGAGGTTCAGCTGATGCTCTCAAAGCTTGGAACGCCCAGAGATGGCAAATAAATTTCTATCTTGGAATGTTAACGGTTTAAATTCTCCACAAAAAAGAAAGAAAATATTTCACTATTTGAAGCAATTTCAGAACGATGTCATTTGTTTGCAAGAAACGCATATCAAATCCTCAGATCAAAAGTACTTGATAAATTCGAAATTAGGTACACATTTTGTGGCATCAGCACCAGAAAAGAAAAATGGCCTAGTAATATACATTAAAAGAGGCTTAGTGGCCAATTTAATTGAGGCTGACACTCAAGGTAGATATATTGCAATTGAATTAACAACACAGAGTGGGAAGCTGCTTGTAATTGGAGTATACGCACCTAATCAACAACAAGATAAATTTTACAAACTTTTACATACCAAAATATTACAATGGGACTATAGATCTTTATTTTTAATGGGTGATTGGAATGGGGTATTAGATACCCAGAAAGATAAAAAAAGTCTTTCCAAGACCTCCATGCGTGCCAAGTTGCCTAAATCTTTTTTTGATATTTTGGAGGATATGGAGCTTAGAGACATTTGGAGAGAAAGGAACGTATTGGAGAGCGATTTTACTTTTTTTTCAGATAGGCATCAATCTTTTTCGAGGATTGATTTTATATTAACTACAAACGATCTTTTTTCTAGGGTGAAGAGTACGAAGATATGTCCAAGAACTTTAACTGATCATAGCCCGGTTTGGGTGGAACTAGAGCAGGAGAGAGGGGAAAGGAGGTCTTGGAGGTTAAATGAGAATTTATTCAGATATGAAGATAATTTGTGTGAGCTTAAAAAACAAATGAAAGAATTTTTTATTAATAATATGAACAAAGGAACTTCGATGGAGATGGTATGGGATGCGTGTAAGGCTTATATGAGAGGAACATTAATCTTTTTGAATAATAAATATAGATTAAAACAACAAAATAGACGGAAAGAGATAGAGGAGGAAATTAAAAAGAAAGAACAATTGCTTATAACTAACCCGGGAGATAAAAAGGCAAAAGATATGATTAATATTTTAAGAGAGCAATTTAATATGTTAATGGCGGGGCAAGTAGCAACCAGCATACAATATGCCAGACATAACACATTTTGTAATGCTAATAAACCTGGGAGATGGTTGGCTTACACGATGAGGAAAAAACAGAAATCACGTGTTATAGACAAGATAGAATTTAGAGGTAAAGAGATTTATCAACAGAATTTAATAAAAAAGGCTTTTTTGGAGTTTTATACAAAATTATATGCTAAAGATGCAATTCAAGATGCTGATATTGATAGATATTTAAAGATGGAGATTCCTGAATTAACGTTGGAACAGAGAGAGAGATTGAATCAGCCAATAACTTCTGAGGAAATTGTTGGGGCAATTAAACAATTAAAAATAGGTAAGGCTCCGGGAACAGATGGACTAACAGCTGTTTATTATAAACATTTACAATCCGAAATGTTAGAACCACTAAAAATTTTATTTAATAAAATACAAGTAGGAGGAGGAGTACCACCTTCTTGGAAAACAGCCTTTGTTTCACTAATTCCAAAGGAGGACCAAAATTCCATTAAACCGGAGAATTTCAGGCCAATTTCACTTCTGAATACTGATTATAAGATTTTTGCTAAAATATTAGCTAATAGATTAATGCCAGTTATGCAACAAATAATTCACAATGATCAATCAGGGTTTATAAAAGGTAGACAAATGAGATATAATGTTAGACAAATTGTAAACTTACTGGAATATTTGGAAAAAAATAATCAAGCCCCCGCAGCGTTTATATTTTTGGATGCAGAGAAGGCATTTGATCGTTTGAACTGGCAATTTTTGTTTAAAATAATAGAGAAAATGCACTTTGGGGAATATTTTACACAATCAATTAGAGCGATATACCAGCAGCAAACAGCACAAATCATAGTTAATGGAGGTTTAACAGAGGCTTTTAAAATTGAGAAAGGAACAAGACAGGGGTGTCCTCTGTCCCCACTATTATTTATTTTGACTTTGGAGGTACTATTGAATAAGATACGTGATTCAGAAAAATTGAAGGGTATTGTAATTAGACAACAAGATTATAGATTAAGAGCCTTTGCAGATGATTTGGTTATTACTTTATCTCAACCTATAGAGTCGGCTCCATATATATTGGATATAATTGATCAATATGGGAAAGTATCAGGATTTAAAGTTAATTCACATAAGACAAAGATGATAGTTAAAAATATGACTACACTTGAAAGAGACAAACTAGCAAGATTAACAGATTTTGAAATAGTTAAAAAGGTTAAATATCTAGGGGTATACATAGCAGCTTCAAATACAAAATTATACAAAAACAATTATGAGGTACTTTGGCAGAAGGTACAGAAGGATATGGAAAATTGGAAAAAATTACAGTTGTCTTTATTGGGAAGAATTGCAGCAATTAAAATGAATGTTTTACCTAGATTTTTATTTCTGTTCCAAATGATACCTGTGCTTAAGAAAGATGAAAATCTGAGAGAATGGCAGAAAGGTGTTAATACTTTTATTTGGGCTGGGAAAAAACCCAGAATAAAAATGAAAATTATACAAGATACACGTGAAAGAGGGGGTCTTAAAATGCCTAATTTAAGATTATATTATGAAGCAGCGGTTTTATCACAAATCAGTGATTGGTTTAATTTAACTGAGGGGAGAATTTTGAATTTAGAAGGTTATGATTTGTTATATGGATGGCATGCCTATTTGTTATATGATAAAAAAGTGGATAAAGTATTTAAGGTTCATATATTAAGAAATGCTTTGTTAAGGGTTTGGAAAAAATATCAATATAAGTTAAATTATAAGATACCTTTATGGGCAAATCCTAGACATGCAATAGAAAATATAAGTATAGAACAAAAACAGGAGGTGATTACTTATAAAGAGCTTCTTATTATGGAAAGGGGGGTAATGTATTTGAAATCTTTAGATACACTGAGAGAAGAAGGTATAATTTATACATGGTTTCAGTATGGTCAACTTCAAGCTAGATGGAAGGAAGATCAAAAAACTGGCTTTGTGCAAAATGAGGAGAATTTGGTAAAACAAATTAGAGATCAAAAACAAATGCATATTAAAAGGTTGTATAGTGCCTTACTGGAAATAGATTCTGAGACTGAATTGGTTAAAGACTGTATGATTAAATGGGCACAAAATTTTCAAGAGCCAGTAATGATGGAAACTTGGGAAAAGATTTGGATTAGAAATGTGAAATTTACACAAGCACAAAACTTAAGAGAAAATTTCTATAAAATGTTTTATAGATGGCACTTAGATCCTAAAAAATTATCATGTATGTATTCTAATGTGCAAGCTAAATGTTGGAGATGTGACTGTGATGATGCAACTTATTATCATATATGGTGGACTTGTAGAAAAATCAAAGCATTTTGGATAAAGATTTGGTGGGTGATGCAGAATATTCTTAAAAAGAGACTGAAATTTACTCCACAGTTGTTCTTACTGGGTATAACTATGGATTGTACAGTTGCAGAGACTAAATTGATTTTGAACTTGATAACAGCAGCAAGATTGCTGGTAGCACAACATTGGAAGAAGGACTTTTTGCCTACTATTGATGATTGGATATTGAAAGTAACTAATTTAGCTGAAATAGCTAAAATTTCAGCATATCTGAAGGATCACACACAAGAAAGGTACATACAGGACTGGAGAAGATGGATTGATTATATACAAAATAAGTATCAGACCAAAAAATATCAAATAGCTTATGAATGATTTCTTTTATTTGTATAAGCGTTATATAAGTGATATTAGATGTATTATGTTTAAGAAATAGGATTTTATATATGGGGGGTTAAGAAATTTTCTTATAGGGGTGTTAGTTTAATGATTGGTTATGCAATTTAGATTATTGTTAAAGATCAATAGAAATACCTTGTGTTCTGCTCTGGGAAGTCGGGGAGGGGGAGGGGAGGTTGGGGGGGTTGGGGGGGGTTGGGGGGAAAATTTGTTTGTTTTTAAAACTTTTTCAATAAAAAAAAAAAAAGAAAAAATAACTCCTTGGTATTATGGTCCCAATCAGATTCTTTGTAATTCTAGTACATTTTGTACAGAAGTGGATGGATAATCTTATTGTAAATCTTTTGCAGTTATATGGTATCTGAGTGGTCCTTAAATCGTGCTATCCTTCTAATATCCTAGTTATCTTCTGAATCAAATACTAATATGTACCTGATCAGTTTCATTAAAACTAGTCAACTTTCCTATGGTCCTTTGGAAGTAATTGGATTTTTGCCCTGAAATAGTGACTATTCATGCTTTCTGTCATGCATAAGGTAATTTTATTTGGGGGGGGGAAGACATGTGGTTGTTTTTACTGCAGTGATATTCAACATGTATTCCAAAAACTGCATACACCTCCCATTTTCTTTTTTGTGGTTCCCAAAGTTTCCTTCAGCTGTCCTGCCAAATTTAAGTTGTGCAATGGATGAAAACTGATGACATAGTTTCCTGCAGTTCTGGGGTACATTTACATAAAACAAACCTTCAGAAAGGTTTTAATGAAGTTATGACTTCAGCCCTTCATTAAAGAATTCTGAAAACTAAAACTAAGTTTGAATATCCTAGTTCTGTTAATGTGTTCAGATGGTCTGCTCCCAGTATGTCGTAATTTCATCTGCTTTGCTCCTGCTCCCTGCCCCTGCCAAACTATTAAGTGTATGTTTCAGCCAACAAAAGGATGGCCATTTCTGATTCAAAGAAGATTTACTGGAGTCATATTTAAACATTAAAGCCTATCCAGAGAGTCAGGTCGTGCTATCTATCACCCATCCTCCTTAGCATAACCATACTGCCCAGTTCATGAGGTTTGCAAATAGGAAGTTATTGTAACATGTTGTTGTGAGCCAGGCCCAAGTAGGTAGTAATTGAAGCAAACAGTTCAAAAACAATCAGACTTTATTAGAACAGCTGAGAATTAACTCATTCTCAGCGTAGTCCAAACTAAATCAAAACAAAGTCTTCATAAAGTCTTATCACCAACTTTGGTATAATTAGGCAAACTGCCAAAGGCTTCTCTTGGCAAAAGTTCAGAAGCAGAGGATGCTGAGCAAGATAAGAACCAAATTTATCAATGTTGTTTTCTGACAAAAAACCCAAGAGCCGTTGCTGGTCTTTTAAGGCTTAGGGGAGGGGCCAATCAACTCTTGGCCCTACTCCCAAGTTGTCCTCTTTGCTTTAGCTGCTCTTGCCTTCTGGCAGCTCTTCTCATACGTGCACTAGGAACAGGCTCCTCCTGTTCCTCTGCCTCTCTACTGTCATCCTCTGAAGGCGGAGGACATCACTTCCCGATGGCCCTGGCCCCATCTCTGCCTCCGACACAGAGCCCTCCTCCGGGCCTTCCCCAGCCTCCAGGACTGGCCCAAATTCTTCCTCAGCCTCATCGCTGTCCAATTCCGCTGCCAGCTCCACAGGCTGCTGGCAGACCACAACACATATGGGCGGTTTATGTCAATGCAACCAGAGCTGGATAACAAGATACGGCAAAGGGAATTAAAACAAAAATTGAGTTCTAGTAGTAAGTAAATCCTGTTGAATGCATTGGAACTGATTATAAATATCTCTATTTAATTAAAGGTTTGTTGGAAAAAAATAGATAGTATTCAAACCTAATATGGAATATCCAGAATGTTTTCTTTCTTTTTATTGCTGAGTTTTATATTTTGATAAAGTAATAAAATATATAAATACAGAATGGTGCATATGACTTTTGGAACATACCACAACTGTTGAACTACTAGGTCTGAAGATACGTTGGTATTTCTTATGTAAGTTGGGACCATAATCTTCAAACAGATCTCCTTCTCTTCCTCCTTCTTAAATAGTTTTTCTTTCCCATTAGCCTTCTTCAATGAACTAAATGATTCAATAAAGCAAATATTTCTTTAATGTTAATTTACAAAAGCAGCTGCAACATTTTAATTTATATTTATGGTGTGGGCTTCACTGAGGTGCATCCCTTATTTTGCTGCTTGAAGTACTTTTGCCCATTAGTTACCACAAGTTAAGAACTTTTTTCCCATTTCTATGACAGGAAGTTTATGGGATGATAAATGTAAGGTTACATGATGCTCTCTATTAAATGCTTACATGATGCTCTATATTAGATGCATTTCTTGCTTTCTCTTACAAGCTTGTAATTTAAACCTTTGGAATTAATGATGTGACAGATATTATCTGTCACTCATCCATGTGACTGCCATCTCTGGACACCGATCTATCTTTCCATGGAATTTGCTTCAAATCTGGCCCATTAGCGAATTTTGTATAGTTCTAACTCTTTTGGCCAATGATCCAACGAGTCAGTATGTCTTATCAGTTAGTATACCTAACTATCCTGCCTATAAATTGGGCCTCCACCATTTGTGATGGCTAATATCAGGGGTGGGTTCTACTTACCTTTACTACCAGTTCGCAACGGGGCCACGCACATTGGAAACTGTAGACTACTTGAAGATATGTATATTTGTTTATACAAATGCAAATTGCTATTACATCTCTTTCCTAACAACAGGTTGCAAAGAATAAACTTTTTTAACAAAATGTAAAATGTGATGGAAATCAAAATGAATGACAATATTTCATAATCATTGTTTTAGCTCTTAAGTGTTTATCGATCTTTCCTTTTTCTTTTTCCTTCTTTTTAATTTTTTTCTTTCTTTGTACTGTTTTACCTTCTCTTTGCACTTTTGTTTCCTTCCCTGACTTTAATCTGTATTAGTTTTTTTTGTTTTTACTGTAATTCAAATTTTCAGAAAAATTCTTAATCAAATTAGAGAGGTGACTTATGAGGTGCCACAAGGTTTAATACTGTACACTGTATTCAGTCTTGTACAAATTCATACACACACACACACACACACACAGAGAGAGAGAGAGAGAGAGAGAGAGAGAGAGAGAGAGAGAGGGAGGGAGGGAGGGAGGGAGGGAGGTGTGTCTGTAGGCTATTATAATTCATAAGTGAGCAGAACAGCTAAAACCCTATATTATAGAATTGAAATTCATCAAAACGACAAACAAGCTAAAGAAATGGACTGTAAATAGGAAACAGAAACAAATGCCTAGCTATGCACTTTGAAACAGAAAACAATACAAAGTCAAAAAATGGGACTGGTTTAGTTAATTAGGAGTAATAAGGAGTAATAAATATTTGTAGATTGATTACAACTTTCCAGCAATTGGGCTGCAAAAACAGGATATGAAATTTTGAGCTGCATCAATAGATTCATATTTTCTAGAATGAAAAGTAACAGTTCTACTTTATTATTTTGCATTGCTTAGACCCCACAATGATTAATATTCCAGTTCTAGACTATATTTTAATACATGCCTCCTTATCAAGGAACACTTCACATAGTTTAAAAATTAAAAGAAAATCATGGAGGTTATTTGTAATTGTCACCTTGATTCCTAAAACTGAACACAGAACAATTCCACTCCAAGTAAAGTCACTAACATTAAGTTATATAACTATTTTGTTAGTTCATAAAAACCTGACAGTCACAAGAGTGCTTTTTAGTGAGCTGTTGAATTTGTTTCAAACCATGATGATTAGTTCTCCAATTGAGCACAAAAGCTTTAAAACATATGGCAGGTTTGATTAACATATGAAAAAGTAAACTGTGCCAAGGTTTCAGAGAATGTTGTTTTTAAATAGGCATGATAATTAAAATTTGAAGTTCCATTTTTAAGTTCCCTCTAAGAGGGTAAAATTGAATTTATCCTCTTTAAAGACAATCAAACAAGAATGTTTGATTTTTACTTTTTTATGTGCAACCTTATTGTCCTTGGCATTTAACAAAGACTTTAGTCAGTATTCAGTTTGTTTCTAACTAATGGAGATCAAATCTAACCACTATACATTTTGCCATTTTAATTTGGGACAAAGTATATTATGAATTGTCCAATTATCTTTTTTATGTGCATCATTAAAGCACATCAAAAAAACATGAGTGTGTGATGGGTGATGTGCATTACTAAGAAAGCCTTTCCACAGCTTCAGTTTGTTTACCAGCTGCAGCCTTTCATGGATCAGGACTTCCTATGCTGAGTTACTGAAGCCTAGTCATCTCTCATCTGGAATACTGCAATGCATTCCACATGGATCTATCCCTGATTGGAAGATTCAGCTAGTGCAGAGAACAGCATCATGAACAGTTTTTTGTTTGCTTCCAGGTATTGGTTATGAACTTGCCAGCAAGAGGGGCCTGCTGCAGAATTCTGGAAGGAATTCTGGCTTCCTTTAAATGAAGGTATTTTCTTTTGTTTGTACCTGGTTTGATATTGTGCCACTTCTATCCTTTTTTCTTTCTTGTTTTATTGTTATGTTTCCATGTTGTTGTTGTTGTTTTAAAAATGTATACCACTCAGAGTCACTGGGAGATGGGTAACATATTAATTTAATTTAATTTAAATTATATACATACAGACATAGTTTCGCCAAATATTCATTTTTGGCCCTGAAATATTTCAGGATAGATAGGAATGGATTCTATTGTAAGCCAATTTATTTTACCTCTAAGAAAGTACCATTTTCATAAATAACATCAGTCGCTGAGAAACAAAAGACAATGTTTTCATTAAAAAAAATCTGTTCAAGATCAGACCACAGGCCTTTATTGTGGAAATAGAATTTTACTTTATTTATTTATTTTTATTCATTTTTCAAATGTATACAGCCACCCATCTCACAAAAAATGACTTTGGGTGGCATGAGAGTGTTCAGCTGGACAGGATTTTGGTCTCATCTTACAATAGTTCTCTTACAAGAGGACATAAAAAGATGCTGTTACTTTGCTTTTAAGCAACTGTAAGCAGAGCATACATGCTGCTTTGCTATTATACTAAACCTAGCATTTTTCTTTGCTTATTTCCAGATTAGATCTATAAAATGTGTGGGTGCAGGTTTGATTTGATATCATTTGTTACCGATTCAAGCAAAAGACAAGAAGAAAATCTTCTTTGATACATCTTTAAAGAGTTTGTTTGCAACTTTGGTGGCTATACGTTTAAGTCTTATAAAGTGTCTCCTGCTGAAATGCCATGCTGGCTAAAAATCAGCAGCAAATAAATATTGCTGTCCTCACTAATTTGAAACAGTATGAGTTTTAAACCTTGAGCTGCAGGAGATTTATTAAGATTGCAGTTTTCATTACCACCACTACCCCTTTAGTCCATCAAGGCAGGTCAAAACTGCATAAAGCATTTTCTTAAAAGTCCCTGGGATTTCCATTTCTTTCAACCCTACCACCAACCACGGTGACTTCATTTGGAGTCTGTACTTGGAGAAGTGGCTGCACTTATTGAAAAAAAAAACACTTTAATTTTACATTGGTTATTTGTGGAGAGAGATCATATCATATGTTTATGTTATTGAATTGTGAACAGAATATATCCTTGTAAGCAGCCCTTCTCGCTACATTTTTCATTACTACTGTACTTTGTGCTTTAATTTATTCCATTCTGAGGAGCAGGATTATGGTGAAAATCTTTTTTTTTCTTTGCTTTTTGATGTGCTGATTAGAATTCTCTCTATAGTGTGAATGGTATGTGCCAGATTTACACACGCAGAAAAGGACACGTTCGGTTTTGGATAAAAATTTAGCAGAATAGAAAATTTGAGAGACTCCCATTATAACTTGGTAATCCTGCACAGATTTCAAATTTGGACTAAACAAAGCAAAGGAAACCAAACAACCTTGGCCAATGCATTTAGATAATTTTGATTTTTTTTTTATTGAATGTACATAAGAGAAGGAATTGTGATTGTTGTTATGTGATTACTCTGCTTAATTCAAACTCTGTAAGCCAAAGCTGCTACATCCGAGAGACTTCTTGTTCATTCTATTGAGTGGGTCCTTGGACTTGTGCCCCAAAGTCCTGTCTTAATGGTACCACTACTCAGCACATAGTTTTTCACACTTTAGGCTATAAATGTCGGATGCGTGATGGATTCCCACCACCCTGCTCAAATCAAATCCACTGCTTTGAATGAGTGAAATTGGCCACATCTGCTCCATCCATCTCCCAACAGGTAGTCCTCGACTTGCAACAATTCATTTAGTGACCATTCAAAGTTACAACAGCAATTCCTCCAGGAATTGCGGAAACTGTCGCGCGACCACACTCTCAACAACCTTCACCAGAAAGCGAAGGTTGGAGACAGGACGGTAGTTGGTCAATATTGCCGGATCCAGGGACGGCTTCTTGAGGAGAGGCCTTACCACCGCCTCTTTCAAGGCTGCGGGGAAGTGACCCTCACTCAACGAAGCGTTGATAACACCCTGGAGCCAGCCTCGTGTAACCTCCCGGGAGGCCAGTACCAACCAGGAGGGACATGGGTCCAATAAACATGTGGCCGCACTAAGTCTCCCCAAAATCCTGTCCACATCATCGGGAGTCACAGCATCAAACTCCTCCCAGATAACATTCTCAAGACTATTCCTCATCACCCTGCCCTGATCTACCCAGTCAGAGTCCAAGTCCCCCCGGATCTGAGCGATTTTGTCATGCAGGTATTGTCCGAAATCCTCCGCCCTGCCATCCAAGGGATCCTCCCGCGCTCCCAGGTGGAGCAGGGAGCGGGTTACCCTGAACAGGGCAGCCGGACGATTCCCTGATGACGCAATAGAGGTGGAAAAGTAATTAAACTTTGCCGTCTTTATCGCCACTAGGTAGGTCTTAATATGCGACCTTACCAGTGTTCGGTCAGATTCAGCGCGACTGGCCCTCCAACCGCTCTCTAGGTGTCTTTTCCGCCTAGAGAGCGGAATTGGAATGGCACTAAATAGAAAGCCTTGGAAATTCTATACTGCACCAATTGTTTTTTAGTGATTTTCACAAATAATCCCATGTACAATCCATTGCATTGTTGTACACTAAATAATAAGATTTCAATATTAATATATATTTTTCTACTATCTACTACATATTTCTAATATGCAAATGGATAAATAGCTGATTCTTTACAAAATACACAGTAGATGTTAAGACCCGATCAGAAATGGTTGGATATAATAAACTAGACAACATTGGCAAAAGGTACTAGAGGATGCCACCAGCTGAAAAGCTGGTTTTTGAATCTGTGTTTTTTGTTCTTTCAATAGGAGTTAAATTTGATCCCAGATAAGAAAATTTCACATTTGCTAAACTATCATGCTATTATTAGTTTACACAGAAGTCATTCACCTTGACATAGAGATTACTGCAGAGGCTACCACCTCTCTGTTAAATGATACACATATTTGACAAGGGAGAGTTTTCTCTGCTGATTCTGCAGCACTCCATACTGTTATTATAGCAGTGACAAAATATGAGGCTGATGGATTGAGTAAGTATTGTTGTATAAAATGTTTAAACATGCAGAGACAAACAATTTCAGACCCCCTGCTACACAGAAGGGAGAAATTAAAGAAAGTGTATGGAAGCTTGTGACTCTTTGGATATTAGAAACAGATTAACAGAGTTGAAAGGAACCTTATAAGTCATCTAGTCCAATCTCCTGCTCAAGCAGGAGACCCTATACCATTTCTGACAAATGCCAGTCTAATCTTTTCTTGAAAGTCTCAAGTGATGAAGCTCCCACAGCTTCCAAAGGCAAGCTGTTCCATTGGTTGATTTTTCTCACTGTCAAAAAGTTCCTCCTCAGTTCTAGGTTGAATCTCTCCTTGGTCAGTTTCCATCCATTATTCCTTGTCTAGCCTTCGGGTGCTTTGGAAAACTTCTTGACCCCCTCCTCTCTCTGGCAGCCCCTCAAATATTGGAACACTTCTATCAGCAGAGCAGCCAGAATGACCAGTGTTGGAGGTTGAGCTTTAGCAACCTGTAGAATGGTACATTGCCCATCTCTATGCCATGCAGAGTATGGAGAAGATGGTGTGGACTACAAAGAAGCAAAGAGTTCAAGAATCCTTCAAAAAGCTTTGAATTAGCAATACAAAGGATAGGGTTAATGGTTTGAGGAAAAGGGTAAAAGAAGGCTGAAGAACAGTGTAAAAAAAAACATTTGTAAATGGTTCTGCATCATTCTAGATGGAAGCATTAAGTGGGATCCCCCAGGCCAGTGCTACTCTATAAATGGTTTAGAGCATGGAATGGAAAGAATGGTGATCAAATATTTAAAATGCTTTCAAAAATATTCTTAACAGTTTGTAAACTACACAGAATTATCGGGAGTCAGGGGACATATAAATATATTATTATTATGGTGGTAAACATAATAATAATAATAATAATAATAATAATAATAATAATAATAATAATAATAATAATAATAATAATAATAATTTTATTTCTATACCGCCCTTCTCCCGAAGGACTCAGGGCGGTGTACAGCCTATTTAAAAACACAAACAAAACAATGATATAAAATTTAAAATAATTAAATAAATGGCTCAAATTTAAAACCCCAATAAATTTAAATACCCCAATTTAAAACTATTGTATTGATAGTCTGGCCTGGCGGAACAACAGGGTCTTCAATGCGCAGCGAAACACCCAGAGGTCAGATATCTTACGAATTTCCGGGGGCAGTTCATTCCACAGGGCTGGGGCTCCCACAGAGAAGGCCCTCCCCCTGGGCGTCGCCAGCCGACATAACTTGGCTGACGGCACCCTGAGGAGACCCTCTCTGTGGGAACGAACTGGTCGGTGGGAGGCTATTGGTGGCAGAAGACGGTCTCGGAGGTACCCGGGTTTATGCCATGGAGCGCTTTAAAGGTGGTAACCAACACCTTGAATCGCACCCGGAAGACCACCGGGAGCCAGTGCAGCTCGCGCAGGAGGGGTGTCACATGGGCATAACGGGTTGCGCCCATAACCACCCGCGCGGCCGCATTCTGGACCAGTTGGAGCTTCCGAGTGCTCTTCAAGGGGAGCCCCATGTAGAGAGCATTACAATAGTCCAACCGGGAAGTAACAAGGGCATGAGTGACCGTGCGCAGGGCGTCCCGATCCAGAAAGGGCTGCAACTGGCGAATCAGGCGAACCTGATAAAAGGCCCCCCTTTTATCCATGCCCCCTGACATGTTGTCAGCCACAAGTTTAGGCTAAATTTCGCATTTTTATCCTGCGATTCGAGTTCTTCCCAAGGACCTGAGATAGGCAGATATTGTTGTTTACTGTTGTTAAAGATATTGTTGCAAGATATACGTATGTTGTTCTAAGTAAAAAGGTCTTTTGCAATCAACTGATAGCGGTTTTGTCAATGCCAATGATTTTCAAGTGGTGTTCCAGATGTTTTGGGATTGCATTTACAGTGTTTATTACTATTGATACGATCCTTGCTTTCTTTTGCCACAGTTGTTCTACTTTTATTTGCAGATCTTTTTATTTTGTGATTTTTTCCAGTTCTTTCTCATGTATTCTGCTGTCTGCCGGTATTGTAATGTCCACTAGCCAGATTTTTTTGTTTTTCTTATCAAAAATTGTTAAATCAGGATGTTGTGTGACAGATTCTTTTCTGTTTGAATTCTAAAGTCTGGGAATACTTTTGCTTCTTCTGGGAATTATTATTATTTCTATGTATTCTAAATATTGTTAAAAGACTTGAACATTATCAAGATGTTCACGGCATCCTTCACACACTTAGGAACAACTACTGATATCATTTTATCTCCTTAGGAATAGAAGAATCTTTTGATGGCCATTGTAGATTTTGATGTCACTTGCATAATATACTCACAATGCACTTTCTTTTTGTCATGGAAGATCACCCCCCAAATATTTAAAGGAGGGCAACTGTTCAATTTTATTTTGCTCAATTATGGCTACTTTTTGTTTTCTTGGTGAACACCATGATTTTAAATTTCTAGTAGTTTGAGTGCTGTAACCCTAACTCTAGTCCTGAATGCATTGGTTCACCAAATTTGGGTATTCTTTCCATGGATCAAATCTATAACTAATACTAACTTTCCATTTACGTTTTAATATCTTATTAATGGAATTGTTGGTTTCCACTTTAAGGGGTCACTTAAATTGCAGATGCTGTAGAGGTCACTAAGTCTTTAGGCCACATCGTTTAATTAATACATGTTTTAGCTGCATATATTGCAAAATGTATGTTAAAAGCAAATGAAACTCAAAATACAATTTCTCAAAAAATTAAAATGACCATTAAGAATCAGTATTACTATCTTCCAATAAAATATTTTCCCAGATATTTTCAAATTAGAATTATATCAGCAATTTCTAATGTGAGCCATGAACTGAAAGGCATGAAGAGTTGTAGTTAATGTAAGATACTTACTTGAGTTGGGAAACTATTGAATAATAGTTGAATAATAATTCAAGATTATTCAATAATGATTCAATAATGCAGTAATTGAATTGAATAATGACCCCTCACCCTGTATTTCAACTTCTTGTCTCAGGACAGTGCTATAGGGCATTGTATGCCAACACAACTATACAATGGGACAGTTTCTTCTCCTGTGCCATCACTCTACTGAACCCCTAATTCTCACAGCTGGCAGAAGAGTTTTTTCTTGATTAATGTGTATGTATATTAACTTATAAGGTGTGGTTGCTCTATTATTATTTATCTCTTTTATTATTTTTACTTTCCCCTTTATTGGTTCTACATCAAAAGTGTCAAACATGTGGCCCATGGGCCAGAACTGGCCCATGATAGGCTGCAAAGTTGGCCCATGGGGCCATCCCGGAGACAGTGAAGGATTGGCCCCTGCCACCCTGGGCCCGGCCATGCCCACCCAGTCATCTGTGATGACCAGGCCATGCCCACCACAGCTCACCAAAGGCAATTTGATGTGGCCTGCAATGAGATTAAGTTTGACCTCCTGCTCTACACTATTATTGTTGTTGTTTTGCAAGTACCGTGAGTGCTTCTATACCAGAGACAAATTTCTACATGTCTAACTACACTTGGCCAAATAAATAAAGAATAAGTATAAATAAATAGACAGTGACAAATAAGATCAAAGGATCTTTTATTAAATGATGTAGTTATAAGATTAAATATTAAAATATTAAATAGACCAGTCATAACAGACAGTGGCTAAAGATAGTGGTTGCTTTTACCTTCCTCACTCTTCCAAAATGTGATTCTCATCTGCCTGCCTTTAAGATATTAATTCTATTTATTTTGTCTTCTGTTCTCCAATAAAGGACAGGAGAAACTTAATTGAAAAAATCTTCAACAGGATGTAGATGAAATGTAAGAGAAGGAAAACAGAGTTTTGTGGTTATTCTTGGTTTTGAACACAAACCCATTTTTGTCTCTAGTTATGCCTACTTTTGATTATGACTTTATTCTCTCACAATTAATCAAGGTAATACTGATCATCTGAGGAAAGGTTTTCCCTCTTCTAGGCCAAAAAAAGTGATGGTTATATAAAAGCAATGAGTCCCAAGAGAAGCTGGATTTTAGTTAAGATGCTGATTTTCACTAATCAGCCATTTTTGCTTTAGTTTCTTAGTTTTAGGCATTCTCGGTTTATTTTTAGTTGAATTTTGTTTGGTAAAAGAAAAACAGACATTGGATCTGATACAAAGTATTATAATTTCATCCATCAAGCACACTAATTAAAGAACATTAGTCTTTTTTTGCAAATGCATCAGTGGCAAAAGTGAAAGTCATGCTCATGCCCTTTGTGCTAAGGCCAATACAACCCCAATATTGAATACCATCTGCTGAGCAAAAGCTGACTGGATGATTTCCAGGGCATCAATATGTCCTGCCTGCATCTGCAAAAGCCAAGTTCAGCAGTTTGGAAGCAGCTTTTCCTAGACATTTTTAAACTCATCCCATTGTACACTGAATTGGATTTAGGGGATGTCTGTTTGTAGCATGTCCAACATAGTTTTGCATATGTTTTTTCCAGAACCTCTGGATTGGCAGACAGTAGAAAAACATGTGCCTGTTATTTCTGGTTCCTTACTACATTGCCAATAATATCTTGAGACAACTCCAAAGAACGCTAAGTACCATGGCAATGTATAAGAGTACCACATCTAACTTTAGGAGAGGATTTGGTCCCCACAAATTTTTTCTCTGTGTGTGGAATGGATAATTAATGGAACATTTTTCTCAGAACCTTTGGCCTAAAGCTTTGCAAGGATACAAACTCTTTCTGTGCAGTTTACTTTTCCATCTTTCTCTTGTTATTTCTTGGTGTGTAGAAAGTAAATCATTTCATGCTTCAGTTATTTTTGCAAACTTCAAAAAAATCTGATTTTTATTTACCAAGGTCATGATGTTCAACTCACTCAAAGATTTCCATGTGCCTCATATATGATGATCCAGTGTATGCAAGTTAGTTCTATGGTGAACAGGAGAACATTACATATTGAGTTCCAGACCTGCCGATAAATGATTTGAAAAAACTGAATGTAAAATGCACAGCAACATTATCTTTTGGCTGTGGGTGAAAGGCAGTGATATGTAAGTATCCTTGAATTGTTTTGGAACCAACTTAGCATTGATTAACATTTTCAGTGGTCATTGCCCCCCCAAAAATGGTGGGGGATGGGATAAAAAGAACTTATCTTAGAAAACAGAGTAGTTTTTAATCCAAAAGACTGTTGAGAATGTTTATAAATGCTGAAGTTACTTGGAACAAAAATTTAGACAAATTCTCCCCGGTACATAATGACATTGTATTCCTAGGCTGCCAAATATTTGCACAATGGCTACGAGCTCTTTGGCACTTTAAAGATGGGAACATTTATAATAGTTTGAGATTTACTGTGATAAATACAATGTAATAAATAAATAGATAAAGATAAGACTACATTTATTTGCAAGGCGATACAGGAGTCTTTGTTATTTCTAATTAAGCATGCCCATCCCTATGGAACAGATGACAAACTATCTCAGGGCTCCCAAAGAATTGTGATTTGGCTTTGTGGGTTCTGCTGATTTTGTGTGCTTGGTAAACACTGGATGTGGATGGCTAGAATCTAATTAGCATTCCAGTCTGAAGAGGATCTTAGTGAAAGTGCTCTGAATTTATAATGCAGCCTTAGCATTAAAACCTGGACAATCTCACATGACAGAGTAGATAAATACAAATCACTGAAACTTCAACAAGATGCATTAAATAACAAGTAGTATTTTTTTTTTAAAAAAAGTAGGGATGGGGAGATGCTTTTTTACATTTCACCACACAAGTACATTTATGCACTCATTAAAACAATCTATGCATATTCTAATAAGGAAAGTAATCTTCTGAGCAAGGGATTTCAGAAATCTCTATTGCAGGCTCAGCATTTTAAAATTCTAGGTGAACAGCTCGACAAACTAGAGCCTCTGATTTACTACAGGCTAAAATGAGAAAATCAATAGCCAAACAGATTTCCCATAATGCTTAGTTGTTTTGTTTTCCTTAATTGAATGGTTTTAGAATAAAATTAATTGATTATCCATTACTTTTTAACAGGAATTTAACAAAAAAAAAAAAAGTCCACAAACCCTTAATGGTCCAAAAGTTCAGTTTGAGATCTGTTCTAAAGAATTTCTGCTTCTAGGTTCTCCTGACAGGGATGTTTTTCCTTGTCTTCATACTAACTGCAAAATGATAGAAGAATGTGTTAATCAAGGTACATTGGATCAGTCAGTATTGTTTTCTTTTTCTACTGTCATTGTCATTTTAATTGTATTTTTCTCTTGGACTGGTTGGAAATCTTTTATGTGCTGAGGATCACATTTGACTTCTGAGTGAGATGCCATGGACTATGCTAGACTGTAACAAGTGAATGGGACACAGGGTGATTGTGATAATTCCCTATGAACATAATTTTCCTATTACAATTTAGTGGTAAATTTAAAAAGGTTCTGTAGATCACATAAATATTAGGTTTGTGAAGCCAAGAAGGGAAGTCTTTTCTGCCAGGGTGCCCACCCTTTGAAACATAATTTCCTCTGAGATCAGACCAGGCTCTTTCACAAGGCTCTGAGAACTTAGTTTTGTGCCTGGGACCATGGCTGTGTGTGCTATGCTGATGGAAGTTTCATAAAATGCCACTGAATTATTATTATATGCATTGTATGCATTTCAGCTTTTTTTTTTTTAAAGCCACCTAGCGAAGCATATGTGAGATGGGTATATATATAAAAAGATTAAATAAATAAAATAAAATTATGGAATAAAGTATTTAATGGGGACAGAAAATATTTGTCATTGAAAGTAAGAAGCTATGCTAGCTAGAATTTCTTTCTACTGTGAAAAGTGTAGGATATTTTTGGGTCTTTGATTGTTTTAATGTTAGCAATGAAAAATGATTGAAAACAGTCATTTCTGCCCTGACTATGAAAGTTAACAACAAAAACAAAAAAGCATAGTTATCCAGGAGACAGAAAAAAAAGATAACTGGAAAGAAGAGGAAAATTTGCATAATGGCATTTGGGCTACATCATATGTAATAGGGCTATGTGAAGCCTCCACTGGGTGATTTGATTTGAAGAGATATAACTGAATCACTTTTTCAAAGTAGTTCAGAGTACTGACTCAGATTAGATGCCTTTGAGTTGCTTCAGAGAGTTTTGAAGGAAATTCAGACAGTGAATGGATTTTGTGGTGCTTCTGCCTGTATAAAGCTTCAAACATTATGGCAGGTCTCCCATATAGGAGCAAAGCTGAAGAGATTGAGATAAATGGTGTGACGACGACTCTCTGATATAGGGCAATGAGGTTTATCGTCTCTGCAAAACTCTCCTAATGGAATATTTAGAGGCACTGCGAGCATCTCATTCTTCTTCTAGAATTTGCTCATACAGATTTGCGAAGAGAGAAAGAAAGAAATTCAGATCAGTCTGATTGACTCTTTCCTGTGCGATCCTCTTTTCTGTGTGATCCTCTCCAATCCATGCTCTTCTATGCTTATATTTCCTTCTCATTAAAACACCTGAAAAGTTTGTAAAAATTGTTTCCTTCTTTCTGCTATTTGTCTATCTTTGTTTTTTATTTACTGAGTAACATGTCTTCGTTGTATGGGTGAGTCTGAGATAGTGTGCTTGTTGTTAGACAATTGCATATAATATATATGTTTCTTTCTGTCATTGAATATTACATAAACATGCAACACTGATAACCAAATATTGCTCAAACATAGTTTGTTATTGTTTGACTGGTACCACAATTTTTCCAATGGACTATGTTAATAATCTCAACTAAGAAAAACATTAGTCAAGATTAGTTAATTAATAAAATAAATGCCATTTGGGAATTTTTCTTTTTCATTTTCACTGGACACTTTTGCTTTCGTTTCGTTAGTACAACTGTGGTCCTTTACTGAATACTTTGACAGCTGCTGCACTATTCCTTTCTCACATCTTTTATCTTAACCTTAAAAGAGCAATAGCAATAGCACTTACACAAATATTCCGCTTCACAGTGCTTTACAGCCCTCTTTAAGCAGTTTACAGTCTATTGCCCCCAACAGTCTGGAGTCCTCATTTTACTGACCTCAGAAGGATGGAAGGCTGAGTCAACCTGAGCAGGTCAGAATCAAACTCCTGGTAGTGGGCAGAGTTAGCCTGCAATACTGCCTACTAACCACTGCACCACCATGACTCTGACATATTCCTCTCTTGATGTCTTAAAAGAAGGAGTACTTTGTGGAATCAACTGTGATAAAATTCCTGAATCCTTGTGATGTCTTTGGAGTCTTCGGAGAGGGGCGGCATATAAATTAAATTAAATTAAATTATTAAATTAAATTAAATTAAATTAAATTAAATTAAATTAAATTAAATTAAATTAAATTAATCAGTATTTGCCAAAAGTTTTAAGAAGATTCAGGCAATTAGAGGTTTGTGCATTCCAGATTATAGTTGAATATTTTCTGAAAGTGCAATCTTGAATCATTTTTAAGTAATGCTGCCTACAAATCTTGTATCAAATTCATACTAAATAATTCCTCCTAAATTACCAGAATACAAATAAAATCTTGAATTATTTCATCACTCGCAATATTCCAGCTCTTTTGCAACAAGCATGCCCCCTGGTGATGCCACCGTTCAAAGGACTTATTCACTACATATGTCAAGGTTCTGACCAATGACCTAATAAAAGCAGGAGCCCCAAGCCATTTAGCAAGAAAAATCCAGTTGTTTATTAGGAGCGCCATGTTGGCACAAACTAGGTGAAGCTGACTCTGATTTCACCCAGTTCACGCCTTGTCTTTGACTCTGTTGCCCCCTCCCCCCAAGGTGTGTCACCAGTCACATTTCCCAATGAAGCATTTTTGTGGGTCATAGAAGTCACTCCTTTCAGCTGTTGCAGGTCTCCGTGGAGATGGCCTTGACTTCGGGAGGCTAGGATGTGTTTTGTTTTGACTGAGGTGTGAATTCCTCGGTGCAGCTGCGAGGCGCGATTTTCCATCCCCCTGCCTATGGCAACTCAAGAAAGCTTTGCAGGTTGACAACATACATAGGTCTACCATGACACAATGTGAGAAAGATGTGTATTGTGTATTTTTCCACTTGTATTTTGAAAAGAGCTTGTGTCAGACCTGCCACAGCTTAAACCTCTAAGTAAAAAATATCCTTGGCTCCATTCATTGGGAAAGGTGTGTTTTTATTAGTGTATTGTAGCAATGCAAAGCCAGAACTGAGATTTGCTTGCCAAAATCAGTAAATTCTATTTCTCCTCCCCCCCATCTGCCCCTTGCTGCCCATTACATTTTAACCAATCTACTTTGTGCAAGATGTTTTCATAACAGTCAGTCTGAGCTCAAGTTGGTATGCATCTCCCTCCTTCAAGTTGTGTGACCTTGGAGCAGCTTCCCAAGGCAATACAGCTTTTGGTTCCCCCCCCCCCCCCAAATCCTCCATCCCTCCAGTTCATGACAGACTGTCACCACATGGCAGCAAAGCACAAGTGGAACATAAGGTGGCAGCTGACAACCTGAATCTCTTGAAGGTTCTCTTATATGGTTTCTATTAGATTCTCTAATATAGAATCTATCATAGAATTGTAAGAAGGTAAAGACATCTTATTTATTACCCTGAAGTGTAGGACATGGAACAATGAGATAAGTTGGAGAACGGCAGATTCCAATTGAAAATTAGAAAAACCTTGGTAATAGGAAGAACTGTTTGACAGTGGAATCAATTGTTTGGTGTGGTGATAGATGTGTTCCAGCAGGTGCTTGGTAGTTACCTATTAGGGATTCTGTAATTTTGCTTCTTGCATGGAGCTGGGCTTTGAGTCAATGATCTAAATGACCCCCTTTAAATCTATGCATCTCCTAATTGAAAGCAACCCTGAAAATAATTGCATGCAAACAGAGCAACAGGCATATAGATACATACAGAGAGTATGAAAATTAAAAACTTTTAGTTTTTTTTAAAAAAAGAATCACTGTTGTGTTTCCAATACAATTGTTACCAGTACCATGTTCTGATCTTTAACCAGCTTATATTGTATTCCTATTTCTAATGCGAATATGTTTCAATTTTGAAAGAAACATTGGGGATGATAATGATTGATGATGATGACTGAGATAAGAGAAACCAGGAATTCAAAGGAGATGAGAAAACAAATAAAATGATTTCAAGGAAACCATTACCAAAGATCAAATGAGTTATGCATGGCAAAGGAGAGCACGTGTTCCAAGCCTACAAACATTTCGACCTGCAGCATTGTTATAACATTAGAGCTGACCTTTTGGAAGCAGATGAATCTTGCACACGAGATAAATGGACTGATTCCTATAGGTTGCATCTGCTTGCCATAAAAGAAAGAAATACTTTCAAAAAGACTTCCTTTGAAATAACTGAGATGAAAACCATTGCTACAAAATGTTATTGAGTGGGGTCAACCACAAGGCAATTTAGAGTTAGAATAGATCCCCAAAATTAATGAAGAGCCATGAGTAGTCATATTAACATATGATAGAACTGTGTTTTGCACCCTAGGGTGACTTCTGATGTAATGCCTTGGCTTCATTGTACGCTTTTTGAAATTACTTCCAAAGATGCAAAACATATGGATGTAATCCATTCAAATAGATCTTCAATGAACAGTACAGGAACAAGCTTTGACACATGGAGAATGCCTCTGGATTTCACTTTCCAATATGTACTTCTTTTATCATTATTTGAATGTAGTTATTAAGGAACCTCCCATTTCTGACTGTGCAATAAAAGAAAGAAAAATTACTGTATTTCAAATAAAAAAGAATGCATGTGGCTTATCATTGCTGAACTCATTTTGCAAAAAAATGAAATAGAGGGAGCCAAGTAGTGATAATGGCACATTTCAAAAATGAAAATTCTTAACCCATTGCAAATCACACTCTCAATTTAGTTCAGGCAATAGTAAAACAAATTAAAGTGAATAAATTGAGCTAGGAAAATTTTGCTCACTACAAATTCAATTGAATAATTAACACCAATTAAATTCAATGTTTTAAGGTAAATTTACCTGTTTACAAGTAAACCAAAAATAAAATGAAAATAGTGAAAGGCAGTCAAAAATCAAAAGAAAGTATGAATGACAGGCTATTAAATTCAATCAACACTATTTTTAGGTTTCATTGATATGCAATCTGCTAGGTTGTCAGGAGTCTTTTAGACATTTGCATATAATAAAACATATGCTAATGCATTTTTGAAGTCTATATCTAAAGATATTTATTTATTTATTTATTTATTTGTTTGTTTGTTTATTATTTATTTAATTAATTCAATATTGAGACCACCCTCTGATAATGCTTCTACTGGGATTGTAATCAAAGTAAAGTGGCTATACACATACATGTGAAGACTTCCACACTTGGCCAAGGATACAGCTGTTTTAAGGCTTGTATAGTAATTTGTATTACAGCATTAAGCACACTTTTTAATGCTTTGCATAGCTCCAATAATGAACTACATCATATAGGATGTGTAAGTATCTATTAGTACAATGCCTAATGATGGTCAAAAGTGAGCAACAATGTGTTGCCTAAAATTCTCTTTCGAATAGGGATCTTAGCTTTCATAGAATAGGATACATATGCAAGGTTTCTGGGGGTGGGGGGAAATGGCAATTTATAGATGACTCTGGCTTTATATCTTTAGGCTGGCTCTTTGTAATTCCTCTCCTGACAATGACAGCACATGAGATCATCCACAACTGCTCCATACAGTTGTTTCTCATAAAAAAGACTGCTAGATGAGGAAATTCAATCTGTTAAGTCTATCTTATTCTTCCAGTTGATTTATATCACTTAAACTGGATAAGCAACAGTGTAAGAAAAATAATTCCCTTTTAAAAATCATAAAAATTGGAATAATCACTATATTTTTACAACTTGTTAAAAGAAAAGATACCATTTAAAAAAATAACTTTGTGCTGGCATGACCAGGTACTTGCACAATTGTTGAACTACTGCTAAGGCCAACCAAATGACATGCGGTAAAGTCTCAGTGTAATCTCTTAAAATCTCTCCATTTTCTCATGTCAGTCTTCCCAAAGAATTGAACCTCAATATTCTTAGGTTTTTTATTCTTAAATTCTTAGGTTTTAACAAGCATGAGCAGTGGGCAGGATAAGATGAGATATTCTTTCATATAATCTGGATCAATTCTATTATTAAGTATTTCCTGGGTTTGGAGATCAAAAGCTTATGTATTAAAGGTGTGGATATAATACTTTATTTCTTGACATAACTGGATGAAATTTATTGGCATTGTGACTTTTTCCTCTGTGGATTAAACATGACAAACATCAGAGAAATACAAGAAATGTGTTTCATGGCACCAGCCTTTAATTTTTGTTGTTATTCTAAACTGTTGCTTTCATTTTCTGGCAGACATTTTCAGGTGCTATATTGTTTCTCTCAAATAGTTGTGTCAATCTCTGTCTCTCTCAATCTCTTTCTCTCTCTCTCTCTCTCTCTCTCTCTCTCTCTCTCTCACACACACACACACACACACACACACACACACACACACCAGGGGTGGGTTCTACTTACCTTTACTATCGGTTTGCAACGGGGCTGCGTACACGCCCTTCTGCGCATGCGCAGAAGCATTTTGGTGACATCAGGGTCTGTGGGCAGGGCCTCCCGCTGGTTTTACTACTGGTTCTATAGAACCGGTGCGAACCGGAGGCAACCCACCACTCACTCACTCACTCACTCACTCACACACATACACCTCACCCCCAAAGACAATGTTCACTGTCAGATCTTTTCCTGTAAGAGAGTTGATTGACTACAAGAGCATGAAACAATACAAAATACGAGAAAAACATGGCTACAGCTTTTCCTATTATTCCCTATTGCCTATTAACCCTAATATTTATCTGCAAAGCTACTGAATTATTGGGCAGAGTGAGATATCTCTTTTGTAAACCTTTCTTAGACAGTTGTGATAAAGGCATGTTGGATTGGCCTTCTGGGTAAAGAAAGGAGGACCAAGTCTGAGATAACTTATATTTTTTATGAGGCACAGTGATCTTGCAACAGTAGCCAGAGCTGTCTTTATAATGGCTTTTTTTTTTTATTGGAGATCTTCAGTCGTAGTCTTCTTGGGTATATGATATTGAAAACCATGAAACAACTTTAACTCAAATCATCCTTTCCTCCTACAAAGAAATGACAAGTATGGCTTTTTTAAAAAAAAAAACAAGCGAATTTGTGATTTAGATTTCCACAAAGCCTTTGTCTTGTACCAGCTCTCCTACACACACCTGCATTAGCACTGTACATTTGTAATCTCTGCATTTTGATTATTTTATATTCTTCCTTCCTTGGCACCCTGTCATATTTCATGCTTTGGAATTATACTATTTGCATGTTTGGAATTAAGCCTTGAAATGCTGAGAAGAGGGAATGTAGATTTGCTATGAAATCAGGAAGAAATACTTTGGGGTAGTGATTAAAGATATCTAGATAAAAACTGGAGGCTATCAATTCTAGTCTTGTTTTAGACTTGAATATCCAGTCATTCACAGACCCAAAGTTAACCAGTTTCAAAAATGTTGCCAGTAAAATAGCACATAAAGAATCACCAGGAACCAAGACTGAATTTTGCTTTTAAATTAAATTGTGTAGGAGGCCAAATACCCACTGATTTCAGCACTTTAGAAGAATAACTCTCATAGAGAGAGAAAATGTTACCATATGTCTCTTCTACTGGTCAGAAATCCTGCAGGATGAGGGTGGATAGATACTGGAGTATATACTGTATATATGCCTTCTGAGGTTCCATATCAATACTGAAGTTCCTCTTTGAAAAGATGCTAAGCATTTATACAATACATTATCTACTTTTTAGTGCCTGCTTGCACCTAGCATAACATGAAGCCAAGGATATTCCTGCATTGTACCATCCTATCCTCCCTTCGTTCAGGTGATATTAATTAATATGTCAAGAACATTCTGTATCTTATCATCCATACTCCCTTGTCTAAGTAACCAAAAGGGGGTTTTTTTTGCACTTTTTATAGCTAAAAACATATTGCTAAATAGCAAGAAGAGCTATTTACTATAAATCATATATCTATCTTAAGCCAAGGCACTGAAAACCAAGAATTTTAACTAATATAAGTAGGAAGGGGGAAAGATGCATTTAACTAATATAATTTATAAGCATGAGGAAAAGGATGCTTGCTATAAAAATCTCTTCACCTTACCTTTTGCATAATTGGCGTAGATTCCATTGCCCAGATAAATTCCATTTTACTTTCTTTCAATGGATACTTAATAAAACAGTAACCAATCAGATGATGTCAGAAAGATGATTAGCAGGGAATGAAGGAAATTGCCTTTGGGGCTTTCCTCCCTGCAATTCATTAACATAATTTTATTTACATCTGGATTGGGTTTTTTTCCCCCACTCTTCAGCCAAAAGTCATTTCCCAAAGTAGCTAACAAAGCTCATTACATTTGGCATTCTCAGGGTTATAATTCTAAAGTACACATAGAGGTATGGTCTTGCTTGAACTTAGTTTGACTCCTGGTGATTTGGGGGACATGTTCAGCTAGTTATCTTGGCAACACTATGAAAGTGTGTTACTACTGCCTTTTTCCACATTTTTCTTTTTGAATTCTGTCTGGTCTAGGGACATGGTGTTTCAAGGCAATCTATTCAGTGATGGCTCTTTTTTAACATTTTGTGATCAGCTACTTCCTTAAATGCCATCAAACTGAGAAAACCACATACAAATACAGTAGAAAGGAAAGGGAAACTGATGGGAATAGGGGGAAAGGGGAAAAAAACCCCACCAAGACATTAGTTTTGAGGTTACAAAGTATAACATTATCTAAAAGGCATATTCTATTCAAAGAGAGAAAGAGTTAAAATTAGCAAAAATCCTCAAAAAAAGCTTTATTTTATTCTGTGTGGCCTTGGTGCTCAATGAGTTTAGTGATTTGCCTACAGATGTTTCATTACCAACTTAAGTAGCATCATCAGCCCCTCTAGCATGGATGATGTTACCTAGTTTGGTAATGAAACAGCTGCAAGAAAACTACCAAGCTCAGAGAACACCAAAGACTCCCACAATTCAATTCTTGAGCTACAAATATTTTATTTTATTTCTTTCCTCTTCTGCAATCTTGGGGAAAGAATTGAAGAAAAGTGGTACTTAGTAGAAATACCTTCTCAGCAAAAGATTGGGTGGCTCTTCAGTTTCTGCCTTCCCAAAGCCTTTACTGGAAGGGAGTAAGTGATAATTTCAAAAGCACAATGATGAAAATGGAGGGGAAAGGATGCCATTTGAATTAGCAAGTGGATTTTGTGCATATTTACTGATTATGGCTGAACAAAAGAAACAAGAAGCTGAACAGTTATGCTTTGTACAATATCTTTTTTAAATAAAAATGTGACTTAATATGCAAAGGGATAGCCAAGAATTTTCTTTCTTTTTCTGTTGCCTTTATTTTAAATTGGTTGAATCTTGGTAATCATTTCAGGTATTAACTTCAATTCCCAGTCGGCTAATTTTATTGAAGATAATTCAACCTTTGTTCTGCTTGTTTCTTTCCCTATGAAGAGAAAAAGAAATTGGAGGCATTCCATATGAATTTTCAGAGGTGATCAACAATATTAATTATTTTAGTACAACACCGAAGTGGGAACCCCAAAAGCATCTGAATAAACTGACAGACTTCCTGATTTTATTCATAATAGTAATAACAGTAATAGCACCTCTAATTTTTCTGACCCTATTCCTTAGCTCTGGTCCATTATACCATTTTCCACACTTTTAATTTAATCCTTCTTATGATAACCAGTGTCTTTTAAACTTGCCAACTTTGAGTAGTATAGAATTCAATTCCCAGAATTCCCCAACCATTAGTTGACTGGAAAATTCTGAAAGTTGAAGTATAAACATCTTAAAGATGCTAAATTTGAAAGACATTGATATATACCCCAAAGTGAGTAAAAAACCTGTTTACTAGAAGCAGGCAAAGGCGTGATAATATCTATCTTGCTTATGACAATTTAGAACTATTTCTATGTCACTATTTATTTTTTAGGGAAGTAGGGAAAAGGACTCAGCACAGTATGATAATGAAATCTTGCCAAAATAGATCTATATCATTTAGGCATATTTTACTTTTGTACCAGCTTTTTCATGTCACTTCTCGATCCTTGATTGTTTTTGCTGAATATGCCAAATTTCCTCTCTTTGAAGTTTATATAGTTTGTTTGTTTTTAAACAACCCAATCAAATTATGAAGTGAGCAATTCAGCATGTAATTTTGTTAAAGCTTTTTCTATTAGAATGCAGCCATATTGTTGCTCGCTATTGGGTCAACCTTTAAATCCTTTTCCATGGTGCCTGATTCTAATTAAGGCAATATTGAGAGGAGGGCCAGTTTTTATGAATACTTTCATTCACATCAAAATATCTTCCATGCTTATTTGGATTGCCAAGGAAAGAAGGCACAGATTGTTTTATGCAGGGAAAAATTGCCTGGAATAGGCCTCATTTCATTTTACATGTTGTTTAGAAGATCATTTAGGTGAGAAATCAAGGCAGGACCAACCTAATTAAGACTCATCTCCCAACAAGGGACGCACCACGTCTCAGAATTGCATTTGAAAGCCTATTATTGGCATATAAAATACATGTACAGTTGGAATTATTTGTTACAAAATTGTAACAAATTTAAATAAGGAGATCACTGATTAACACAGCAGGAGATTAAAAGAACAGTAGCAATGAATGGGTCAATAAAAACAAAATGCACTTCAGGGTAAAGAATTCAAGAAAATTGAATCTAGATATTGTCCAAGATAGAAGATTTATCTGGGAATTAAGCTGACTATGTTAATTTCGATACCCTTTGTTATTGTGAAAGAATTTAGCCACTTTTACAACGCCCAAATAAATGAGAAGACACTATTACCCCACTATACAAGCAACCCACTATATAAGCAACCCCACTATATAAGCAACCCAGTGGTAGGTTTCAATTTTTTTTACTACCAGTTCTGTGGGCATGGCTTGGTGGGCGTGGCATGGCTTGATTGGTGTGGCTTGGTGGATGTGACAGGGGAAGGATACTGTAAAATCTCCATCCCACCCCACTCCAGGGGAAGGATACTGCAAAATCCCCATTTCCGTCCGATCAGCTGGGACTTGGGAGGCTCCCGTCAGAATTTTTACTACTGGTTCTCTGAACTACTCAAAATTTCCGCTACTGGTTCTCCAGAACTGGTCAGAACCTGCTGAAACCCACCTCTGAAGCAACCCCACTATATAAACAAGCAAAGCAATATGCATGGGTAGTGATGTACCAACAAACTACTTCTCTTTGGCATGTGCCCAATCACTGTTCTTTAAATTTTTTAATGGATTCTTTTAACTGAAAATAAATGAGAAACCAGTACTCTGTAAACAAACATTTTTCCCAAGAAATTACCTGGACCTCACATATGTCCTATAGAATCAAATAATGTGTGAGGTGGAAAAGATTTTATATATCATTAAACAAACCCCAACTGGTGGCTATTCAGCCCATTTGAAAAGCATCATCAAACAGAAATCTACCATTGTTCCAGGCAAGCTATTTCAATCAATATTTACCATCAGGAAATCTATATATTTCTAAAATTCTTTTGTCTGTTATATTGTAACTTTCAATTGGGTAAAAAGCTTCATCTTATGGCAGCAATTTTTGAATCAATGAATATTATATAAGCTAATTTACATCCAAAATCCAGGACCCATGATTCCCATGGGACTGAAATTTGGCAAAGTTGTGGCCATTGCAGTGCTGCCATATCATCACACAGCCATGGTCAACTGAGGTCCCATGATCATCATTTTCAATGTTACCTACAGCTTTCTACAAGTGAAGGGGGAAGCAGGCAGCAAATTGGAAAGCATTCCCATTCCCACTGCTTTTTTGCCTGTCCATGGTCATTCTGTTTCTCTTTTGGTAAGGAAATATCTTTCAAAGGATGAACATTGAGTAACAGCTTGTTTAGTTTTTTCTAAAACTCAACCTGAACCTCTTATCTCAACCTTCTCCTGCTCAGTTTCAGCAGACAAGAGTTCCACCTTCACTTGCACATAACAGTCTTTGAGTTTTAACCCTTTACTTTAAGTATCTTGCTTTACAAGATCTTCCATCTTTCTGACATGCTTATCCTCTAAGATTCTAAGCCATATTATCTTGCTTATCTGAGTTCATTAAATTTTGCATTCTTGAAATCTAAGAAAATCCAAACTATCTTGAACTTCAACATTGCATGGTTATTTTCTCCAGGATGCCCAAGTTTTTCAGTTCAACAAAGAATCCCTTTCTGTAATGCAGGATTCAGATCAGAATAACTAAATCCCTTGCTTTTTTTCTTGAGTTTTTCAGGTAAAAAATTAAGTTTTCAAGAGGAGAGATCCAAAATACAGTACATTCAGGCTGACCACAGTGCCACTTCTAGTTGAGTGTGTATTTCAGCACATATTGGCATGGTTGAAGAAGTCTTGCTTTACCACTGTAGTTGACCTGAGAACATGATGAGTTGATTTAGAAAGTCATTGTTCACACCCTCTGTGGACTATAGTAAACTCAAAAAATGGTATCACTTTTTTTCTTATTCCTTCTAATTTTACCCAGATGGTTTCAAAGCAAGTTTTGTTTTCAGAGACATAAGTTTCTTCTCAAACATAAGGTTTCTTTATATACAAAGCTAATATACATCATTTTGGTTGGGTCTATTCTTTTGAACAAGTAATACTCTTTGAGTTCTACATTCCAATCATGACTCTCACCCCATCAGGTTTCCATAAAACTATTAGGTTCTATTTACTTTTCTGTGTAGGGATTATTTTTAGTTCTTCCTGTTTTTTACCCTTCCTCTATGTATTAATGCACAGGTACCATTGACTAGTATCCCCCTCCATATATACTGAGAATTTCTGTGCCATAAGCCCTTCTATTATGATCAGCTGTATTCTAATCCTCAGTTTTTCTACCTGATTGTTCTTCTGTTCCTTACCTTATTATAGAGTACGGTAAGGCCACCTTGAAAAGGTAAACAAAACTCTTATCAGTTTTCTCTGTCATTGTGAAGTGTCCCTGCTTAAAAGTAATATACAACAGATCTAAGAATCCACACTTCTCTTGATGACATCACCAACTTCTGCACAAGTTGTTCACATCCACCAACCTGCTGTGTTTTCTTGTTTTCTTGTTTTCATGTTTCTTATGCATCAAACACTATTTATACTACCAGTTCACTTTCCAAATTTGGGCTCTATGCTATATGCACTTCAGGGTGGGCTCTATTTATCTTTACTACCGGTTCGCAACAGGAGCACACATGCACCCTTTGTTCTCTCTCACGTGCGCACTTCTGCACATGTGCATAAGCTTCTGCGCATGCGCATATCAACCACAATGATGTTGTGGCAGGAGGGCAGGACCTCCTGCCAGTTTTACTACTGTTTCTATAGAACTGGACAGAACTGGGAGTAATCCACCACTGATGCACTTCCTCTGAAGTGTCTATTCCTTTCTAATAGTATGTTTTATCCTTAGAAGAATAGACAAGGAATGGCTAATTATTAGTTGATTTGATAAACTTTAAAAATCTTTCTACCACATTCTTAATTTGTGCACCAGGAAATCTCAGCCAGCATTCTTTAGAAATAAATAGTTATCTGGGAACTTAAAGTTAGAGAATGAAAGAAGGATAGCAAGAAGTATTAAGGTAGTTTTGCTGGTTGTAGAGTTTTTGGCTGGCAATATGCACTTTTTTGCTAACCACTTAATCTGAAGTGAAAGTAAAGAACAGATAATGGGGGATTCAGACTCCCGAGCCATCAACTGAGTCTCAGCTAACATTCAGGAAAATTAAAATTAAATACTGTGAAAATGTTATATTTGAAAATCAAATGCCAACATGGACAAAAAGAAAACAAATATTTGTTTTGAGTGGTCAAATTAAGATAGAGCAGGGCAGTGGTGAAATGAAAAATTTGTTACTACCGGTTCTGTGGGCCTGGCTTGGTGGGGGGGGGGGGGGGTAATGTGACTGGGTAGGCATGGCCAATTTTTTTTTTTTTAGAACCATTTTTTCTACAACCTCTTTGGCCAAAAGAGTTGCCTGATCGGCAGAGGCTTTTTTTCTTTTAAAAGCCTCTGATGATCCCAGCTGAGTTGCCTGATTGTCAGAGGCTTTTTTTTCTTTTAAAAACATTTTTTCTACATTTTTTGGCTGAAGAGGTTGTAAAAAAATGCTTTTAAAAGACTCTGAGGATCAGGCAACTCAACTGGGATCATCCAAGGCTTTTAAAAGCATTTTTTCTACAACCTCTTCGAGAGAAAAAATGCTTTTAAAAGCCTCGGACAATCCCAGCTGAGCCACACGATCATCAGAGGCATTTTTTTTTTTACTTTTAAAAGCATTTTTTCTGCCAAAGAGATTGTATAAAAAATGCTTTTAAAAATTAAAAAAAAAAAGCCTCTGATGATCGTGCAGCTCAGCTGGGCATGTGGGTGGGGGAGGGATTTTTGCTATCAGTTCTCCGAACCACCCGCCTCCATCGCTACTGGATTGGGCGATCCGGTCCGAACCAGGAGCATTTCATCCCTGGAGCAGGGGTCTCCAAACTTGGCAACTTTAAGACTTGTGGACTTCAAGTCCCAGAATTCTGGGAGTTGAAGTCCACAAGTCTTAAAATTGCCAAGTTTGGAGACCCTTGAGATAGAGTTTTATGTCTGGATGAATATACAGGCATATATGTGCGTGCACATACATTAAAAGACATAGATTTTTTTTTTCTGAAAGCCTAGTTTTCCTAGGAAGAATTGAAACAAAAATAAGAAACAAACATTTGAATTAAAGAAAATAGTTAACTTGCAAGCTAAAAAACTCATACAAATGAAGTATGGTGAAAATAAAACACTGAAGGTAATATACTTTGTATTTCAAGGTCTCTGTTATTTGGTTATAATGAAAAGAGTCAGAATACTTGAGAAAGACATTTGACTGCATCTCGTGATGAGCTGAAAATAAATATAAAGGAGCTTTGCAGATGGAAGGAAACAGCAAGAGAGGAGAGTTAAACTCTGTTAACTTTAGAATGAATTAAAAGTCAATTTGAGATGTTTCAACTTAGAGCAAGAAATAACTAAATCAAAAGTGAAAAGAAAAGAAGAAAGAGAAGAATGGGGAGGGGGAAGGGAGGAAGAGAGGGAGAGAGGAAGGAAGGAAGGATTCTTGACAACACACACACACACACACACACACACACACACACCAGGGGCGGGTTCCAAATCCTGTTGCTACCGGTTCGCTCGTGTGCACACGCTTGTGCGCTCACGTGGTGCTTCTGCCTTCTGCCGCCGCCACTACTGATTCGCCTGATCTGGTGCGAACCGGTAGCAACCCACCACTGACACACAAACACATTTTTTTTTGTTTCATTTGATTTCAGTGTTGCTGATTTTCTTTTTTAATTTAATAAAATTATTCATTATGGTAATATTATATCTATAAAGAAATACATGTTTTATATAGGCTGCTGTTGTACTTTTAGGAATGACTGCCTGGGCATCTAACATAAGAACCTTATCCGGGCTGGCAGCTTCCTAATGTAATAAGAGTGCGCCCTCCAGAAGTCTCAGCCAACTTGGCCATGCTGACTGACAATTCTGGATGTTGCCATCTGAATACATCTGGAGGGCACCTGGAAGCTGCTGTAGGATTTTAAAACAAATTGTAGTTTTTTCCAGTAATAAATAACTTTTATTCAGCATATCTCAATTAGTGTCTCATTGTGCCAAAATTCTTGACATGTTAAAAAGTTATCTATAATAATTACTTAAAAGAAACATTAGGTAAAATGATTTTCCAGTTATAGGAAACAAATAAAAAAGGCCAAAATAAACATATAGATGGTATCTACTGTTCTTTTTTTTTTTAAAGCATGCAGCGATAGATTTGGTGACCCTAGATAATAATTTGTTGCAGAAGTCTGAGGCCAGTGAACATTCAAAATGGCTAACATCTAGAAAAACATAACAAAAGAACAAATAATACAATTGTTCACATTTTAAATAGAGCTATGCCAAACTACAAAACAATGAGAAATCATTAAAAAATTTTCTCCATAGAACAATTGGAATAGAATGTTTTGTGCATAAAACATTATCTGATGACACACTAGGATATTTAGTTCTATACACACTAAAAGAATGTGTCTAATTATCTTCTGTAACTCTGATAGATAAGATTTCAAATGTAATTACTAATTAACTGAATTTTATATTTTGGAGTGATACTGGAAAAGTCTTCTGAAAGATTTTTTCCCTCCTACTATGAATATCCAAGCCAATTCATAATGGAAGAGGCAATCTCTAAGAGAACAAGTATCATACACATGTACAAAGAAGAGGGCCTTTAGGCTGCTGTTGTGGCTGCCATTTTGGCTCAATTGAACCGTCCATTTAAATGTCTCTGCTAACCATATATACAGTGTAATTGTTGGGATGGTTATGAATTGATCAGGCTGTTACCTATGGACAATGTTGATCTCCATTTTCTGGGTAGGAGATGGCTTGGAATTTCATGATTAACTGGCCTGATTCATGTAGCCGGTCATACATTAGTTTTGATCTTTACCTTAGGGGGAAAAAAAGATTGGAGCAGAAGTTATGTAATTGGTAATGCTGGACATTTCTTCATGCTTTGTCATAGAAAAATCACTTTCCCATAATTATAGTGTTAACCAGGGCCACCAACTTCTGCAGGGAGGATGCCCCGATTAAGATTATCTGCTCTATTAATGTGAGACTTTCAAACAACACATTATCCAGTTATCTGAGTTTTGTTGAGTACCTTGTCAGTCTTTCTAGTATAGATTTGAACTTGTACTACATTATTTTGGCTATTTAGTCTAACTCCCTGCTCAAATAAAAAAAAAAATCAAAATTATAGTATCCTTAAAAGAACATGTTGGGATCTGACCAGTGCAGAAAACAATGCTTACTTATTACTTCCAGTTACTTGGAAATCATTATTATACATCTTAACAGAACATTGGTCTTTTTGTCAGCCACATCATACTGCAGCTTTATATTCAACTTGCATTTAGCTACAATTGCAATATCCTTTTCACACATATAATTTACTATACCTGCCTGGTATTCCCTGCCCAATGTTTCTGCATTTGGTTTTTGTTGCTTTAATGAAGAATTTTGCATTTGTATCTATTAAATGTCCTGTTATGTCCTGCCTACTACTCTAATGTATTAAGCTCATCCTACACCTGTTTTCACCATATTCTAGCATATACACAATCCCAACCACTTTTATGGAAAAAAAATAGATTTGAAGGATTCTTTCTTTTTATCCAAGTGATTAACAACAAGAATGTCAATCTTACAAATAAACCCAACAGTATCCCACCTGAAGCTTCATGCCAGTTCGATAAGGAATCATTAAGAGTTCTCAGTAGTAGTCAAATCAGCTGTCACTCCCTCTGTAGATATACCATTTTTCCATTTTTTCCCCCTGCAAAAGAATTTCCTATACATTTGCATTCAAGGTATTTACACTACAGTCTGTTAATAATTTGCCTAGGTTAGCACACTGATAGCATGCTGAAAATTGAACCAGAATTAGAATATGTGTAAGAAATATATTTCTAATCCAGTTTTTATTTTCATGCTAGTTTTCCGTCTTTTGAATTAGAAATGTTAAAAATGTGGCCCTCTTTGTCTCCTCTTCTCTGCATTTTTAGTTGGAAAGAGTTTGATTCTTTCATTTTAGTGCATAGGTAAACCAGGCCAGAGATTTTTCCATTTGTTATTTGAGGAAATAACTTCAAAAAAGAAGCATTATCTGTGTTTAGTTTTGCGTTTTAAATCATTCAGACAAAAAGCTTTGCGGAGGAAATGCAAATGTCATGTGGAAGTTATGCCATTTGTCTTGGCCCAACTTGGGAATTTGCTGGTGATATTATTTAAGTGCTATTCGGTATTGTCATACAATTTTGATATAGGTGTATTTAGAGCTATAAATAAAGGAAATGTATTTAGAAGGATAGGAATCCCCAAAAGAATTATATTTCTCTCCACTTAGCAGAATTCTTTCAGAGTTTTGACATAGACGGAATTGTGACAGTTTACAAAGGACAAAAGAGAGTATTTAGGAACATATGGCTAGTAAAGCATAAAGAGAGCATTTTCTGTATTTTGTAGTTTTCAAATGCAATCCCAGGGGATTTTTGCAGTCATCTCATAGGACAGTTACTGCCCTGTTTCATGGAGAAACCTTTCTTCCTGCAGGACTTCAGTGGCAGTTAGACAGCTTCTGAAAAATCGAAAAGATGAAACTGAGAAAAAGAAAGCTTTTGATTTATAAATGGAGAAAAATGTCAAAAGCAGCGGGTCAGATAGTTCTTTGGTAACTGATACTTTAATGACTTTGTCTTACATTCACACATGCTGACAATGTACTGAACAAAGATCAAGGAAGCATGTCTGAGAAGCTACAGCACTACAATAAGCTTTGATTTTAAAGAAATCAGCCAAGACATCCTATTGAGCCAATCCCATGGATAGTAACTCTGCCTTTGAGTGTATAGAGGCTGCATAAGAATTAAAGATGCTGTATGGCAATGTTCCTTTGACTGTATCTCAAAAGAATGTATGTGTACATATCATCCTTAGTTGTAATTGGTTAAATAAGAATGGTGGAGCTAAGTTTCAACATGCAACGTATCTATGCTATGTGGTGAGCATCTGACCCAGGAACATGTGTGAGGGAAAGCCAGAAAAGACCAGATGGGAATTGTGATTGTGGAATTAAAGTTTCTAATTTCATATTTTCTTTTCTTTTCTTTCTTTTTTTTTTTTTTTTGTAATTGTAATTTGTAATTGTAATTGTTAGACATGTGTCTAACAAATGTATAAAGGTGTACATAGTTTGACACATTTACAAAAAATGCAGGGTTTTATAATGCTGTTGCAACTGTAGTTTTGAAAGTTTTTTTTTTTAACTCCTGCAAACTATTGTTTTTTGCCAAAGGTGTCCAGTGGAGTCCTCTTACATATGGCCCCCAAGCCCATTTTGTAAATGAAATATCTGTATTACATTCATGTATAGAAATCCTATGGCTGTAACACTGTTCTCCACTGCAATTAATACTGTGGAGTCCTTGATGTTCTCTGAGCTTGCTGGTTTGCAGACATTTCATTACACAACTAGGTAACATCAACAGTGCAAGTAAGTGTGGGGCTTGCTCTGTAATACTTCTCAAAATTTACAACATAAGGTTATGAGAGTTCCCTTGAAGAGATGAAACCCACCATATGTATGCTTGATTTTTTTTTTTCTATCTCATTTTTTAAACACACTCGTTGGTCCCTAGGAATAAGTAATGTTCCAAAACAATTTTTTTTTCTCTAAGAAGGTACAAAAGAGATCGAAGTAAAACTTTTCTTTTTATTTTTCCTCCACAAACTTCACCATATTGGATAATTTCTCATAGATAATGGATAATTTTTCATACTCCATTTATTTGTAAATGCTGTAATGAATGGTGGCATTTCAAATGGAGGGACTTCAAGATAACAAGAATTGCATTGCATTCCGGTTTCATCCTTAATTAAAAAAGTGGATTATTTGGATCTTCTCAGTCCAGTCTACACCAGGCAACAAATAGATGAAAACCTTTCACTTGCTGCTGCTGGATTTCAGTGGCTTTCTATACCTTTAGTTATTATATCATTCTGAGTGTTAGGCAAGAAAGGCTTGAGGCACTGTTTTATAGTAATGCAACCCTTCTTAGAGATTTAGGGTATTTATAGGGTATTTATAAGAAGATAGTACAACATAAAAATAAGGGTATTTATAAGAAGATAGTACAACATAAAAATAAGGGGTATTTATAAGAAGATAGTACAACATATAAATAAGGGGTATTTATAAGAAGATAGTACAACATATAAATAAGGGGTATTTATAAGAAGATAGTACAACATATAAATAAGGGGTATTTATAAGAAGATAGTACAACATAAAAATAAGGGGCGTGCATAAGCACACCAGCATGCCTTCCTTCCCTGTCTTACTGTCCCCATTTATTTGTACCTATTTCTTGTACTAATATTCATGTTTATACGTATTCCTGTTATCTCATACATGTTTTACAAACTAAATAAATAAATAAAATAAACATCCTGAAGCTTTATAGCAATCTTCTATTTTTAACACATACAGGAAAGTAGTTGCATATGTGGTTTAGTAAAACCAGAAAGTTAGAGATGCTCGACTCTTTTCTTCCTATAGGAATCAAGATAAGCTGTTTCCCCCCCCCCCCTAAATCAATGTCTGATATCAATAGCATCTTGGGTGGCAAGGAAATTAAAGCTTACTTACAAGTCAAATATGACAAAGAACATCTGCAATACTTTTGCAGCCTTTATAAATTCAAAGGAAAAATCTCACCCGGGGGATTGCCACTGTTCATCTTGGCTGATTTCTGTGAATCAAAGCTAACTTGTACAGAGTTAGAATACTCAGTTTTCAATTTGAATATATATTTGCATTCAGCCCTTAATTTGATTGTCAAGTGTCAGCGTTGAATGGGTGAATTTGCATATCTATGTTTAAATTGCATCAGATCTGACCACTATAACACAGGTCATTATATGTTTAAAGCCTGTTCTGAAATTCAATTGATCCTGTCAGATTATTGACTGAAACTTGTTATAAGGCCTTCACCGATCTGGGCTTTATGGCAGAGTGGCTAAATGGAAGCCTCTCCTCAATGCAAAACGCATGAAAGCCTGCTTGGAATTTGCAAAAAAAGGCACCTGAATGGCTCTCAAACTGTGACAAACAAGATTCTCTGGTTTGATGAAACCAAGATTGAAGTGGTTGACCTCAATTCTAAATGTTATGTCTGAAAGAAACCAGCATCGCTTATCACTTGCCAAATATCATCCAACAGAGAAACATGGTGGTAGCAGCAGCATGCTGTGGGGATGTTTTTCAGCAGCAGGAACTGGGAGACTGGTTAGGGTTGAGGGAAAGCTGAATGGAGCAAAGTACAGGGATATCCTCAAAGAAAACCTGTTCCAGAGCACTCAGGACTTCAGACTGGGCAAAGATTCACTTTCTGACATGAAAGTTCAAGCATTCTGGACAAATGGCAGTCCAGTCTTTTCTTAAAAATCTCCATTGATTGAGCACCCACAACTTCTGAAGGCAAGCCATTCCACCAATTAATTGTTCTCACTGTCAGGAAATTTTTCCCTAGTTCTAGGTTGCATCTCTCTGTAATGATCTTCCACCTGTTACTTGTTGTCCTGCCATCAGGTGCTTTGGAGAATAGGTTGACCCCTCTTCTCAATGACAGCTCCACAAGTAATGGAAGATTACTATCATATCGTCCCTAATCCTTCTCTTTGTTAGACTATATACTGTATATCTCTAATTCCTTCAATCATTCAGCATATGAGGTAGGCTCCAGATACCTTATCATCTTTGTTGTTCTTCTCTGTATCCTTTCTAGGGTCTCAACATCTTTTTTGTATTGTGGTGACCAGAACTGGATACTATATTCCAAATGTGGTCTTATTGTAATATAAAGTACTATCATTTGACGTGATCTTGAAACTATCCCTCTGTTTATGCAACCTAGGACTGCTTTGGCTTTTTTGTCAGCTATAGCACACTATTGGCTCATAATTACTGTAATTGGTGATATATTAGGACACATGGATTTCTCTCACAGTTACTATTGTTAAGCCAGGTACCACCAGTGGTGGATTTCTAACGGTTTGCCCCAGTTTGCCGCCACTACCGGTTCAGGCGAATCGGTAGTGGTGGTAGCAGGAGGCTCTGCCCACCTGCACGTGTGTGCACTCACAGTTCCAAACAGGTAGCAAAGGTAAGTGAATACCACTACTGGGTACCACCTATTCTATACCAGTCCATTTGGTTTTTCTTGTCTGTATGTATGATTCTTATTTTTCTCACCACTAAATTGCATTTTGTTGGGTAGGGCCCAGTATTCAAGTCTGCCTTTTATCTTAAGTAAAAGTCTCCTCTATCTTAAGTCTCTCTTCTAAAGTGTTTGCTATTTCTCCCAGTTTGTTATCATCTATACATTTGATGAGTTGCTTTCTATCATCTCATCTAGATCATGTATGAAGATATTGAAGAGCACTGCGATCAAAATAGAAGCTTCTGATACAGAATATTCTGCAATGAACTATGATTATTGATGAAAAGGGGTAGGAAATTGACACAACTATGACATAAGCTCTAGAGGCCTTCTGAGGTGTATTTTTCACATGTTTTCTCTTTGAACTTCATCTCCATTCTTGCAGCTGCTTTACATCCTCTATCAAATTTACCAGCTACTTTGCAGCTTAAACATTAAATGCAAAACAAATGAACTCTGTTTGATTTTTAAAAGGGTTAGTTATCACTGCCCAAACATTTCTAATCTTTATCAAATATTTGCCAAGGGAATTACAGCATCTTCAACTTGTTATAGACTAAATCTCAAAGGAAGACTGTTCACCAAGTACCTGCATTGATTATATGCCTAAGAAATTGATGATATTCTCTTTCCACAATTATTGAAATATTAAGAAAATATGTCTCAAACCACCTTTTAATTGTGGAATTGGGATGCTTAGGGTTTAATGTCATTCATTCAAAGTAGAAAAATGATCTCTGGTATATATCTAAGACCAACAAATAAACTGAAAGTGCGTATTACACAAACCTACAATATATTTCTAGGGCTTGTGCCATCATGCTCAGAAGCATTGCACTGTTCTAGAGCATGTTTTATTTGCAGGCAACTCTCTTTAATGCCGACATAAATTTGTACCTATGGAATCAGGTTCTTTCTCCCAAAGTAACAGTTTAAACAAATGTTGAAAAATTTCAAATATTTAAAACAATCATAAACTGAACTTATAATGATTCAATTACAGTTTATAGGCATGGGGAAACAGCATTCAAGATCTTGATTGTTCCAATGTGGATTAGCTCAGGCCTGAGAGCATTCTCCCATGAATTTTACCATCTGTGGAAAGCCACTGAAGAAGACATCCATGTGAGCTTTCAGGGTGAGCTGTCACTGGTATGCTGATGATACTTAGCTGTAGATTGCCATGTAGGCCAGTCAAAGAGACCATAGAAAGCTTGAGCCAGTACCTGAAAACTTGGGGGTTTGGATGGGGCAAAATAAACTCAAGCTTAAATTTTTCCAAGACTGATATACAATGTTTCAATGAACATTCAGAAATATAATTCTTAGTAGTTACTCTGGGCTGGGTCGCACTTCCCTCATAGTTTGTGCATGACTTGAGGATCCTCTTGTACTCACAACTACTGTTTTAAGAGCAAGCGGAGCTGGGAGAGGGACTTTGCCTATCTTTGGTTGGCATACATACCTGGATCAAAATACCCTGGTATCAATAACTCTTGCCTTGGTCACCATCCAGTTGGATTATATGTACATCACAAAGCATTTGAAGATGACCTGGAAGCAATAACTGGTCCAAAATGTGATTGTGAGATTACTAGCTGGTCACTCCTGACAATTTAGGGAAGCATTTCTCCTGAAGTTGTTGTACTGGTTATAACCATACTGTATATAATGTAGCTCTGAGGTACATCAAGAATCATCTTGAGGAAACTACAGTAAGAAAAGTCAATATATTACATTGCACAAAGCAACCGCAACCAGAATTGTGCAAAACTGGAAACAGGACAGCACGCCCTCCGATGGATAATCCGATGGAATGGTGATAAAAAAGGGGGGGTTAGATTGTACGGAGATGGACAGGCTAACATTGGAATTAAAAGAAAGAGGGGAAACGGAATACTATTTGGTCTGGGACACATGGTACAAATGGTTAGAGAATAGAAGGAAAGATTAAATATAAAAGTAATTTAAGAGGTACACTAAAACTCAAATACAATTTATATAGTTAAAGGAAGAATAAGGAATGTAATTGTTTATGTATGTATGAGTATTATTGATGCTGGAGCTCTGTAAAGATTGTAAATGTGATATAAAATGATGAAATATGTTCAATAAAAATATTTTTTAAAAAAAGAATCATCTTGCCACAATTAAGTCTGTCTATCTAATATTACTTCTTGAGAAAACCTGCTAAGAGTCCCCCTGTGTTTAAAATCAGAAGGGCATTAATGGTTCCGTCTCAGGGGCCTGATGGACCCCGAAAGATTCCTGATGGAGCTTGGGCCATTTCCTGAGACTCTGGCTCACAACTTGACTGAGGACCTGGTGGTCGCCTGGGACAGGGCGGCTACTGGGGCCTTGGACCGCGTTGTGCCTTTGCGGCCTCTGACCCGATGCCGATCTCGTCTAGCTCCTTGGTTTTCTGAGGAGCTGAGAGAGATGAAGCATCGGAAAAGACGCCTGGAGAACGATTGGAGGACAAGCCGATCTGAATCTGACTGAACACAGGTGAGATCTTATATTAAGACCTACCTAGTGGCGATAAGAGCGGCAAAGTCTAGCTACTTCTCCGCTCTTATTGCATTTGCAGAGAACCACCCAGCTGCACTGTTTAGGGTGACCCGCTCCCTACTTCAGGTGGGGATATGGGAAGATCCCTTAAAGGGTCGAGCTGAGGATTTTGTACAATTCCTGCATGATAAAGTCGCTCAGATTCGGGAAGGCCTGGACTCCGATTGGGTAGATCCAGGGGAGGAGATGGGGGCAGGTCTTGAGAGCGTTATCTGGGAAGAGTTTGACTCTGTGGCTCCTGAGGACGGGGACAGGATTCTGGGCAAGCTTAATGCTGCCACATGTTTATTGGACCCGTGTCCCTCCTGGTTGGTACTGGCCTCCCGGGAGGTTACACGAGGCTGGCTCCAGGGGATTATAAATGCTTCTCTGAGTGAGGGTGTCTTTCCTGCCGCCTTGAAAGAGGCGGTTGTGAAGCCCCTCCTCAAGAAGCCTTCCCTGGACCCGGCTATATTATCAAATTATCGTCCAGTCTCCAATCTTCGCTTTGTTGCGAAGGTTGTTGAGAGTGTGATGGCGTGACAACTACCCCGATACCTGGATGAAGTTGTCTATCTGGATCTGTTCCAGTCGGGCTTCAGGTCACGATACAGCACGGAAACGGCATTGGTCGCATTGGTGGATGATCTCTGGAGGGCTCGGGACAGAGGTTGCTCCTCTATCCTGGTCCTATTAGATCTCTCAGCGGCTTTTGATACCATCGACCATGGTATCTTACTGCACCGGCTGGAGGGGTTAGGAATAGGGGGCACCGTGCTTCGGTGGTTCTCCTCCTTCCTCTCTGACCGTTCGCAGTTTATGTTGGCAGGGGGATAGAGGTCAACCTCGAGGCACCTTATTTGTGGGGTGCCGCAAGGGTCAGTCCTCTCACTCCTTCTGTTCAACATTTATGTAAAACCGCTAGGCAAGATCATCCGTGGTTTTGGGGTGAGTGTTCATCAGTATGCTGATGACACACAGCTATACATCTCCATCCCAGACCACCCCAATGATGCCCTTGCTGTGATGTCCTGTTGCCTGGAGGCCGTGCGGATCTGGATGGGGAGAAACAAGCTCAGACTCAACCCCTCCAAGACCAAGTGGCTGTGGCTTCCGGCGTCCCGGTATAGTCAGCTAGTACCATCACTGACAATAGGGAATGAGATCTTGCTCCCCACAGAGAGGGCCCGCAACTTGGGTGTCCTCCTGGATTCATGGTTATCTTTAGAAGATCATTTGACGACCGTGGCCAGGGGTGCCTTTTATCAGGTTCTCCTGATCTGCCAGTTGTGTCCCTTTCTGGATCGGGATGCCTTGCGCATGGTCACTCATGCCCTAGTTACCTCCCGTATGGACTACTGTAATGCTCTCTACATGGGGCTCCCCTTGAAAAGCACCCGGAGGCTCCAACTGGTCCAGAACGTAGCCGCGCGGGTGATTATGGGCGCAGCTCATTACGCCCATGTAACACCTCTCCTACGCGAGCTGCACTGGCTCCCGGTGGTCTTCCGGGTGCAATTCAAGGTGTTAGTTATCACCTTTAAAGCGCTCCATGGCTTAGGACCTGGAGACCGTCTTTTGCCACCAATAGCCTCCCACCGACCAGTTCGTTCTCACAGGGAGGGACTACTCAGGGTACCGTCAGTCAAATTATGTCGACTGGCAACTCCCAGGGGGAGGGCCTTCTCTGTGGGGGCTCCAACCCTTTGGAATGAACTGCCCCCGGAGATACAGAATATCCCTGATCTCCGTGCTTTCCGCCGTGCCCTCAAGACCCTGATGTTCCAATAGGCGGGGCTAAACATATGAACATGTGAATGATTTTTTAAATATTATCTAATTCTGGGTTTTATTTGATTGACCAAACTAAGTAATAATTTTAATTAGCAATTTTATGATGTTTGTGTGTCTATATTTTTCTTGACTGTACACCGCCTTGAGTCCTACGGGAGAAAGGCGGTATAGAAATATAATTAATTAATTAATTAATTAATTAATTAATTAATTAATGTACTTTGCCTCCCACCCATACATACATAGGCAATTGGAAAGTTCACAAACTTTCCCTCCCTTATCGCATTTGAAAGATCTCTGAAGACAGTTCTATCTCATCGAGCCTTCAACTCTACCATAGTCAAGTATTATTGTTTGTGTATGTCTGTGTATGAAAGAAAATTTGGTAAATTGTATCTCTGTAAGTTATTCTGAACTAGGTTCAAATTAAACGGAGGGTAAGGAATGTTTCCAATTCCTGTTCATGTACACTAAAACATTAAAAGGTACGAATGATTACTTAATCACCAACGTCATTAACCTTTTAGCTGGTCAGCATAGTAGAATTATGCATATTAATGTGCATATTTAATGATGCTGAACACATCTATGAAAGTCTAATATTCATTTGTTTGATAAGATGATGTTCAAGGCTATAGATTTAACACATGACTTGTGTACTTTATGCTGACAATCACTGAGTGTGCATGACAATTTCCACACAAAAAGCTGAGTTCATTGGATGGGCAAGTATGTGTGCATATCTGTGTGTACATGTTAAACAATATAATGTATACTTTATTTTGCTTGGAGTACATCGATAAGGAACCAGAGCATTTACTAGTTGCTCTATCCATGTAGTACAACTACACATTCTAATACTGTGTGTATCTGATTAATATCACAATATATAGGCCTCAAATCAGCGGTGAAATCCCCCCAGTTCTATCTGGCTCACCAAACTGGTAGCACCGGCGGCAGGAGCCCTTGCCTACCCACCAGGATGTCATTATGTCCCGTGTTTTTACTATCTGTGCATGCGCAGAAGAGGTGTATGCACACATAGCATGTGAGCACTCCTGCATGCTCCTGTTCCCGAACCGGTAGCAAAGGTAAGTGGATTTCATCGCTGCCTGAGATGTAATAGAAGTATCACCCTATATGAATTATTGGCATTAAGTTGAATTTAGCTTGCTTATGTATACAGGAAATACCAGATATTTACCATTTTCAGTTTAGTTAAAATTGCCAGGTTTTTTGCACATTATTAGCACTCTTGTTTAGTTTCTTTCTTTTTTTGTAATCTCTACTTCGTGAAATAAACTCTTTTCATGAGATAATTGCACCTAGTCACATTAAAAATAATTGCACCTGGTCACATTAAATAATGAAAAAGACGATGATGACATTCCATCATTATGGGTTCAATTACATGAGATTACTCTGAAAACGTTTGATGACCATTTTGTTATTTTGTTTCTGTTGATTTATATCATACATATGAGATCAGAGTGCACCAATATTATTTACTTAAAAACCAAACTAAAACTGGAATCAAAAGCTTACAAGGCTTGCAATCAATGACAGATTAAGTGGAGAGTATACAGGTAGTGTCCTTATACGGAGACTGCCTGAAGATCTCGGTTTTTTTAGTTTTTGGGCAGGTCCTCTGTACTTTTTTCTAAGTAATATGTAATAAAGGACAAGTTGGCAGAGAGGGACAAAAAGAAATAAAGTTACCATGTTTGTTTGGGACCACCCACCTTTCCATCCCCTCTCACCCACCCACAATTGTAAGCCATTTATAGGCTTTTTATGTATCATTAAAGCATCCTGAACATCCAATTAAGTACTTTCAGAACAGGTGTGATGTATTAGTTACAGGTTGCCTCCTTCAATAACTGAGTTGTCATAATTTTGCACAAATTGATTCTATTTAAATAAATACATGGACATTTTTTGGAGTTCCAACATAACACATAAGAAGGAATCTTGGGAGCTTTGCCAGAAATCCACTTCTGCAAAGAACATTATTTCTTTTAATGTAACAAAATACAAAAAGGATTCCTCTTAGTTTTGGAGTGGAAAGAAGTTTTGTTTTTCTTTGAGGTCCAATAAACCTGAGCAAGAGAAAGACTGTAAAAAACACAGTAAGCACAACTGCAATATATATTGTATCTGTCTCTGTGTGTACATATACACAATATCTATCCTGCCCTGTCCTGCCCTATTGTCTGTCTATAGGACTAAGTAGGACTTCCTGCCTGTGGGGTAGACCTGGCAGTTCCTTGCCTATATATGCGAACATAGTGTCTCAGAGTCCTAATGGAATGTACAGTGAACTGTTTTAGTGAAACTACCATCATTGCTAATAATGTTAGCATAACAGTACAAATTCTTGCTCTACTTGAACAGTACTAATAGAAAATGACTTAAAAGAATGCTTTGATGAGTGCCAGTTAAGGACATCTGGACTGGATTTACAAACATGCTACACATGCTAAGAAAAATAGATAGATAGATAGATAGATAGATAGATAGATAGATAGATAGATAGATACGCAGACAGAGATAGATAGAGATGATAGATAGATAGATGATAGATAGATAGATAGATAGATAGATAGATAGATAGATAGATAGATAGATAGATAAGAGACAGACAGACGTGTGTGTGTATGTGTGTACAATATATACATACATATACACAAACACACACACATATATAATGGCTCTCTCTGTGTATAGTTTTTTTATTTTTAAAAAGTCACTGAGAAAAAATCCACATCTTTAAAGAAACTGAGTTTTAAAATCAACATTAATTTTATATAAACACAAAAAACCCAATATCAATAACAATATTTTATTGTTCTATTTTTCCTAATGTTCCTAAAGTTCCACCAAGAACTTCACAGATGAACACTGAGTTACATATAATCTCTTCTACTTGAAGAATGAGACCAAAGCATTACCAACAAAAATTTGAAAGAAATTCTTAAGCACACTGAAAATAAGATAAGAGGGGGGAAAAACCTGCAAGAAAAATCTGAGAAATTTATTATTATGTGTACATACATAATTAGGGTATTTCCTTGTAAAGAATATTGTGCAGAATTTAGAAACAAAAAATGAAGTAGTTAACCAAAGAAATTCTAAGCATGAAAAAGAAAAAGAAAAAGAAAAAAAGTTCAATCAAAAGTTCACACAAAAGCCATAATTTGCCATACCTTTCTGATCTGACAAATCATCTGTACTTCTGTCATGTCCATCTAACAGTTCACACAATTCCTTTTATTCTCCTTTTATTTATCACATCTGTGCAACCATAACTGTCTTTGGCTTCCCCTTCCTTTCAAACCACTTCCTCATCTGTTTGTGATTTGGTACCCTCTTTATGACCACAGTACCTCAATACACTTGTTTCATTCACTTTTGTGTTTGCTTCATATTCATTCAGTATTCATTCACTCTTGCTTCTATATCTTCTTGTTTAGCTGCACATGAACTTAAATAGCTCATTCTCACACACAGCCTACTTTTCTGCTACTCCTAACACACCATAGTTTGTTTTCAGACATGAATAGAAATATGCACATATTACACAGATATTTTTACATATTTTGATCATCATCCATTTCTTGCAACAGGCCATATTTTAACCATTGCTATTTTACCAGCACTTTGCATGATCATTTGAACATGTTGAAAATTCTTTCCCCATTTTTAATACCACAATATACACAAGTTCGTTTACTGTAAATGCTTAAATGCTCACTCCATTTTCTCTGTCAAATACAGCTGTCTTAGTAAGCATTAGTTTTCAAGTCATAATTCCTCATTCTATTATATAATCAACTTGACATTTGCTGTAACACATTCAGATTTTCAGCCTGAAACATGGCCTCATTTGATATAAAAATATATACATTCACATACCCAGTTAACATTCCCTAATGTCACCAAAAGCCTTTCTTAATTTATTAAACAACCAAGATGACAGTCCCAAAAGTGCTTTTTCAAGAGGCAGCTGGACTTTCTTTGTTTTTCCTTGAAGATGTTTCACTTCTCATCCAAGAAGCTTTTTCAGTTCAGTTTGAACTGATTATCTGTCAGAACTGAAGAAGCTTCTTGGATGAAAAGCAAAACATCTTCAAGGAAAATCAAACAAAGTCCGGTAACCTCTTGAAAAATGACCTGGATGACTGAGAATCTCCATAGACAACCAAGATGACATTACCCATTTGTGACTTATTCCCTGCTTAATCCTGAGGAATTTTATAAACATTCTGTTTATTCTTATGCATATTTTACTTCTATCAAACACCATCCATGCTTTAACATTCCTCCAGTTATATCCTTTATCGTTTTTAAAAACTCTGTCATCATTTATTATGTTTTTTCATCTATTTCTTTTTGATGCTAAAATTTATGCATCTTAGATTATATTTAGATAATCTGTTTATATTTAGTTCATAATATTTAGAGTATCTTAATTTATAATTCTTTTAATTTAGTTTATTTCACTTATTTCCTTCTCCATGCCCCTATTTCCCTAAGATTCTCTGCTAACACTACTTTAAAAAGTTATGTCCCACATTCAGAAGCTCTCATCATCCATTAATCTTTCATGAGTTCTTTTGGTCTTGTATCATAAGCAGTTAAATCAAAAGGAAATCCAATAATTTATGAACAGCTGCAACACTGTCATTGGCTGCATTTGGCTCGATCAGCTAGATGTTAAATATGATGTCTTTTATGACAGTGTGGGAGTTCTGGAGAAACGTGTCTGCAGTGACTTATTGTTAAGAAAAACAGAGTTAAATTTAAAAACTGGAAAACCAGAATGAACACCAAATTTAGTATTTCCAAATGATGGTATAGCTCAGTGTTTCTCAACCTTGGTAGCTTGAAGATGGGTGGACTTCAACTCCCAGAATCCCCCAGCCAGCAGCGCTGGCTGGGGGATTCTGGGAGTTGAAGTTCACTCATCTTCAAGCTTCCAAGGTTGAGAAACACTGGTATAGCTGCCCAAGCCACAGAAATTCTTATTAACTCGTCAGGCTATGTACAGCCAAGGAAAACAGCACTACAGCAGAGGAACTTTTCTTGCAAACTCTGGTAGCCCACAAAAAAAATGCAGTTGCATTAAAAACCCTGCATGTTGAGCTATTGAAACCGTCTGTGTTTATGCAAAGATGTGGTTTTTGACAAAAATGGATTACTTTTAAATTTAACTTTAATCTCTGTATCTGCTGAGGAGATTTTTGAAAAACTTATCTGCATTTGACTTGTTCCTTCCCTCCCCCACTTTCCTGGTATAGCCTAAATTAATTTGTTGTATTCGTAGGAGTCCATAAAACAGAGTGAAAATCTAAAGCTAAGCATCGGAATGGGGTAAACATCTGAAATCCATTTAGCAATGCCGTCTAAAATTTGACAGCTGTGATAGATCACTGCCGTCTGCTAGTGTAGTAGAACCTTGAGGAACACTACTAATTAAGACAGACCCATGTGCTTTTATATAAGAAAATAAAGTAAGCAAACAAATAAAACCTTCTCTGACAACTTTGATTTGGGTTTCACAGGAAGTCTTTACTGCAGAGCAGAGAAACATAGAGGCTGAAACAAAATATTTCAGATTTAATGCCAATTTTAGTATTTCTCTACACATACAAAAATATCCCTTACTGAACATGGAGACTAAGTTATCATGGTAAAGGCATGACTTTGCCAGATGGTATCAGTTGGCTGTAAGAGCTATCAAGAAATAGCTGTTGTGTTTAAACTGGAAGAGTCAGTACACATTTGCCAAGAAACAGGAATCATGGCATGATGGTAGACCACATAAATTAGAATTTTATAATGCATGCTGTTATCCATTTAAATAAATAAAAAGTATTGATGACTCTAACCTTGTCTTAGATTAAAAGTAGTCTATTCTAGGTCTGGACTCTGGATCCAAAACATTGCTCTTGAAGAAATGTTAATATAGATTTTGGATAGTACTATAAGTTAGTAAGATATCAAATGAATCAGTTTGAATCTAAGCATTATAAGCTTGAACAGAACCAGAATTATTGAATCTTGATGAGCCCATCGTTGTCTATAGAACCAAGCTTTCTTTTAATAGTTAAAACGATGGAAAGAGAGTGCCAGAAGATGAAATCAGGGGCGAGATAGTGAAGGAAGAAGCTGCCTAGTAAAACAAGTAGGGATTTTCAGCCTTGAATGACATTCTGCATTTGCTTCCTGCCATGGTCTTTGTATTTTATACTTGCTCAGTCAGCAAATTTTTCACAATTTTTTTGCCAATTGTGGGCCCAACTGGCAAAAAAGAAAAGAAAAAAAGTGCAGGACCATATAGGTTGGAAACATGAGGAAGAGGTCTTCATCCTGCAGTGGATAGACAATGGCTAAAATGATGATGATGACTTGCTCAGATGGATTTTGTCCCCTTCATTATACCCAATTGTTCTATGGGAAGAATTCTAGAATTTATATGTGTACATTTTTAAATATTTAAAGATAGTCATCAACTTATGACTGATTGCTTAATGACCTATCAAAGTTAAAATGCCCGCCCCCAAAGTACTTAAGAATTGGATTCAAAATTTTGATGGTTCCCTCTCCTACCACGTAAGAGCCACATTTACACTCATTTACAGCATCCCACATTCATGTTACCATGATTTATGTTTTCTGGTAGCCTTGTTGGCTCTCAGTCCTTGAGGAATGATTAAAGCCTCTCAAAGAACCTGAACTTTCTCCTCTGCTTTGATGGATTGACTCAAATAAACAGATTTGATTATTATATATATATATATATATATATATATATATATATATATATATATATATATGTATGTATGTATGTATGTATGTATGTATGTATATATATGTAGGTCTTTGGTTATTCGGGTCTTCTCCCACGTAAAATTGGAAGTGTCTTGGCGACGTTTCGACGAAGTCTCATTCGTCATCTTCAGGCTGGTGTTCTCGGCTTCGTGCTTCCAGGAGCAATGTGAGATCACAGCTGTCTCTTCCTTTTAACTGCTAGTGGGGGTGTGAGCTGATTGGGTGGGAACTTGGCTGTGTTCTGATTGGGTGGAGGTGTGTTCTGATTGGTTAGGGGCTTGGCTGTGCTCTGATTGGATGGGGGGTTGGTTGTGCTCTGATTGGCTGGGGGTGTGTTGTGTTTGGGTGGGGGCTTGGTTGTGCTCAGCTCCCTAGGACATACTATCTACCAGAAGAAAACACACACAAACCGCTATCTGCATGCACTCTCACACCACCACCCTGCCCAGATCAACTCTGTAGCCAAGACACTCATTTCCAGAACAAAACGCTTAGCTGACGAACAACACCTAAAAACCGAACTACACACTCTCACTAACGTACTAACATCCAATGGATTCCAAAGAAATAAGATCACCAACCTAATCCAAAAAGAAACCCCCACTAAAATCCAAGACAGAGAACAAGAAAACGGCAAAGCCCTCCTCCCATACATAAAAGGCACCACAGACAGAATAAGCAAAATCCTCCACAAACATAACATCAAGACAGCATTCTGCACAAACCGAAAAATATCCACCATCCTAAGGAAGACAAAATTGAGTTAGAAAATCAAGGAGTATATGAAATCCCATGCACCGCCTGCCCCACCACATACATCGGACAAACCAACAGACAAATAAGTGCACGCATAGAAGAACACAAGAACTCAGTCAGAAAAGAGGAACCAACTTCTTCCCTGGTCCAACACCTTAAAGCCACAGGACATGATATTGACTTTAAAAAGACCAGAACTATCGCCAAAACTGAACACTTTAACAACAGAATAATCAGAGAAGCCATCGAGATAGAAAAACGCCCACACAGCATGAACAAACGAGACGATACCTCCCACCTACCAGCCATTTGGAAACCCGCCCTTATTGACAAGCGAGTCCCTAACACGACGAATGACACCAGACCCACACTCACGAGAGCCACACAGGATGTCCCCACCACACATCCACGCAGAAAGCAGACTCAAATCCACACTGATAATGAGCCATGACCAAGGACCAGAAGCCAGACCGCAGCTGCATCATTAGCCACTTTAAACCCCTCCAATCCATACATGAAGCAGACACCCACCATGAAGAGCTCGCACGGCCACAAACACGAAGCCAAACAACAACAACGCAGCTCACTAGCTCAAATCCCCCTGCAACTCAGACTAAGCTGAGCACAACCAAGCCCCCACCCAAACACAACACACCCCCATCCAATCAGAGCACAACCAACCCCCCATCCAATCAGAGCACAGCCAAGCCCCTAACCAATCAGAACACACCTCCACCCAATCAGAACACAGCCAAGTTCCCACCCAATCAGCTCACACCCCCACTAGCAGTTAAAAGGAAGAGACAGCTGCGATCTCACATTGCTCCTGGAAGCATGAAGCCGAGAACATACATACATATATATATAAGGCAGCCTCAGTTATGTAGGCAGATGGGTGTTGGGGACCCAGCTTTCCCCCACTGAATATCCTATAGTAGAGCAAGCTAGGAACATTTTTTAAAAAAAACTTTGGCTGATTTGCCAATTGCTTCATTTTCTGGAAGACATGACCTTGAAACTCTGGTGAATATGCTAACAGCCTCTAGATTAACTATTGTAATGTACTTTATATGTAACTCCCTTTGTGATTTGTCTAGAAAGTTCAGTCTTCCTAAAATAAATTATGTTCATTTATATAATGTGAAGTTTTTACTACTACCTGCTACTGCAACCAAAAATATGCTTTCTACAGACAATATTCATATCTAACTACCTATCATATCTAACTATCTTTATCTATCCTATCTACCTGCCATTCATCTATCTACCTATCATGCACCCATCTGTCCGTCTATCTATCTATCTATCTATCTATCTATCTATCTATCTATCTATCTATTTTGGAAAACGCCTTTCATGAGCAAATGAGGTTTTATTCAGGTTTTTTGTTGTTGTTGTTTTTGTCCAGAGCATGACAATTTTCTTGGACTTTATTCAATGTTGCAAATCATGCCAGTGTGGGGCTTTGCAGCTTTTTCTTAAATGCATCACCAATTCAATTAGACGCAGAGGGATTCTGAGGTGAATGTTCCATCTAATCTCCATGACTAATAGCCAGTTGACAGATATTTTTGATTTCACAGATTGGTCTGTGGGTGGGATCCATATGTTTCATTGCCTACAGAACAGGTGTCACTCCCACACCATCACAACCAGAAGAGAAGAAGGAGATTACTCTGCACACAAGCAGAATGCAACATAATATTTAGGAAAAGCAATAACAGGAATTGATATTGTTAAAACATATTTTTTGTGCATCTCAAAAAGGAAAAGACAAACTTAACAGTATTTTAATATGGAATTTCAAAGCTAATATATGTGATAAAACTAGAGTGGGAACTGAACAAGCTTTCTTCATGTAAATGTGTGTATGTGTGTGCATACACACACACACACAAACACACACACAACACAAGTGTTATCCCACCTCTGGTGTATATGTATGTATGTTTATATATGTGTATGTGTTGGTATAGTTTTATTGGTTTTAATCTTGTAAGTCTCCATATGTAACTGCTTCCATGAGTCCAATTTCAGAAACAGAGTCTTATAAATGGCAGCTTATGCAGTAGCACTCCTGAATGCTGCCAGATATTCCTGAATGACTGTTGCTACCCCTCCTCCCCTCTCCTAGGCTCTTGACAAGTGCCAAACACTAAATCTGTCTGAGCATATCTCAGAGAAGAAAACTGCCTCTTCCAGTCTGAGCCAAGTTTTGGTAAGATGGATATTGCCAATATTATCAATTTGCTGGCAATATCGGTAGGCTCTCTCCTCAATAATAAGATCATAAATGAAAACAGTCTTATTACTGAATGATGTGGCATTAAGTAGCTATAGCCAAAAACCTGGGCCCTGTTGGTTGGCTGACTAGTCCTGGGCTTGATTATAGAGGGCTAGAAAAAGCCATTGGCACTAAACCCAAACCCTCTGATGCCTGTCAAAACATCCCCTTCCTGTCACCAGCTGAATATTACAATATTCAATATTACAATCTCCACCATGCACATAAGCCATTCAGCTTTCCTAATTGGAGATCCATCAATCCAAACAGATGCATCCAATCATTTACAACCAACCCAGGGACAACGGCATGTCCCATGGTGCTTCAGCTCTCATTCTCAGCACAATTGAGACCCTAACTACTTCTTTCCTTTTATTCAACAATGTCATCCTCCCCAGCTTCTCTTACTAGCTAATGGGGGGCACCAGATCCCCTACTCCTGTTTTCCAGAATCCTACTTGAGTAAAGTGTCCTATTATATGATCATGCACTCCACACACCACACCATATCCACCTTCAGGCTTCCTTATATATAATAATGTTTTAGATAATTCCATTATATATTATGTCCCATCAGTCTTCCCTTTTGTTGGCTAAACATACTTAGTTGTTTTCCCAACAGGATTTGGTTTTCAGTCACTTCATGTCTGTAATAACAGTCCCCGCTATCACCCCAAAATTGCTTGCAGAAAATGTTTATGTTCAGAAAAGTATACAAAATATTTACCGTACAAATATATGAGCATTTTTTTTTCCTGCTGAACTATCGATGAATAGAACCATGTAAAACTTAAAGGCAAAAAGACAGAAGGTCAGCAAAATAAATTCACGGCTTTCTAACTTTGCTTCAAAACAATTATTCCAACCTGAATGGTTGTGTAATAGTTTTATTTACATGAAATGTATCATGATATCTATATGCATAAATAACACATTGACTTCTGTTAGCAGTCAGCAGAAACACTCAGCCACCCCATCTTATATAAATCACCAGATAATTCTGATTTGACAAATTGTATAATAAAGAGAATACCTATTTTGAAATAGATATTACAGAAGTGTGAACTGAATGTTATTTGGCTAATCTGCTTTGGGATTGTTTTTAACAGTGAATATCCAAGTTTTAAAAAATCTTTATCCAACTACAATACCCTTCTACCAGAGTTAGGTAGGCACTATGTGAGATGAAGAATTCCAAATGACTTCTTGGAATCGTTGCCTTGTTAGTTCATAAAATTGACAAGAGAGAACATTTCATTATGTTTGTCAAATAAAATAAATTCCACCCACAGTTTTTCAGAGATGTTTCACAATTAGTAGCAAAATCAACTTCCTTCCTTCCTTCCTTATTTGCTTATATCTTTTGTGCTAACACTACCCATCATTATGTCTTAGCACATACAGTAACAATATCCTATAATATTTTCAGGTGAAAATGGGACAAAAATGGCAATCTCAATTCAACTCTTACCCCCATTCCCATACATATATGCACTCAAAGTAGTTGAGACATAAAATTTAACAGTGACCATTTTTTTTCTTTGAGTATAAAAAAGAAAATGTCAAAAATTTTCTCCCAAAAATATCATCTAAGAAATGTTAGCTCAGCTCTGTACAAAAGATATGTTCTGCTGTACAAGTTTTTTGTTCTTGTTACAGAAGCTGACATTCAGAATGTCTTCCAAGACAATTTCCAAATGTATATTTCAGACAAGACTGGAAACATAGAGACCTTCATTGTCAGTACTTTCTACATGAATATAGAGCAGAAGAGCACGAAGATTTTCTGTAATGAATTATAGTAATCAAAGACCTTCCTATGCATTTTTGTTATATATCATTAAACAAAACCATACTGTCATTGCAGAATCTGTTTTTATGTTTATCTTATGGACTGTAAGAAAGATTTTTTAAAAGAAGAATATTGATTCATAAGCACCTTAATTTATGTATATATGGCCTAGATGCATGAATCGGGCAGGCAGGTATTATGCAAGATCAGCCAGCATGACAATTGACCCTAGAGCCTAATCTGTTATTTTAATCTCATGGTCCTTTGAGCAGGCTGTGCTTCAAAAACTGTGTGTTATGCCAGAATGATTGGCAGTTTCATCATGGCTAGAAACAGTTGCTTTAAAAATTGAGAGGACTAAACTCTACTTTAGTCCAAGCCCATCTGTAGGCCTCAGGGAAAGAAGCTAATGTAAGTGTTTTCAAAATTTGACATGCCATGACCTCTCTAGAATGATCAATGAACTTATGTCTTCTCTCCATGAATAAAACAAATCATTTAATTGGGGTTGGGGGTTAAGCAAGAAATAAATACATCACTTACTTTTAATACTTATATTTTAGACTGTGTATCCCAGAGGTTCTTAAATTGTGTGACTCTGCAACTATCCACTGGGATTTAAGCAGGTAAAAACAAAGAGCAAAGCCCAAAGCAAATTTTAAAAGCATTTTTACTTTCCCCACAGAAACACAACAGTAAGTTTTTAAAAGTATGCCCTCTCTAAACTGCTTATGACCTGTCAAGGATTCCAAACACACACTGTTTAAGAACTTCTGGGTTAATATATCAATCTATCATGTCTCCGAGTTCTAATCTGAAATTATATGACATAAAAATTGAATGAATTATTGGGAATAATTACCGGGTCATATGAAAAAGAAATAAGATACTTAATTATTCACGTAATTACAGCAGCACGAATAGTTTTTGCCCAAAACTGTAAAAACAATGACATACCATCAGAAGACAATGACATACCATCAGAAGATAAGGTGATTAGAAAAATTATGGAGTGTGCGGAAATTGAGCAGATACAAGAAAATGATGAAACAGAATACTACTTAGTCTGGGAGAAATGGTATAAATGGTTGGAGGAGAAAGGGGGGGGAGGAAGGGGGGACAAAAAAAACTAAACAATGGTTAAATTAGGTGGAGGAATATGGAAACAAATGGGAAGATATAAATTGTGGAAAGGAAACTAGGTACCTGTTTATGTTAAATGTAAATAAAATATTTAGATTAAGAGAATATATTATAATGGCATATATATGATATACTAGAAATATATGTATAAAAGATATATTAAGATAAGAAAGAAAATGTATAAATATGGATTACTGATGCAAAGATGTTGAAAAGAAGAAGATGTAAATATCTGTTTTTGTTTGTTTTTTAAAAACTGTTTAATAAAAATATTTTTTTAAAAAATTGAATGAATACAATATATCTTAGGAAGTTGCAATTCAAAGAAGACAAAATTGTTTTTTCTAGCTAGATTGTGGCCAATTGTGGAGGTTGTAATGCTAATATTTTAAAAAATACAGAAATATAATTAGGAAATAGTTCCTCATATTTGAAGTGCAATTGGTTGCCTATCCCTTATTTCACCTTTAATGATTGCCCCTAGCGGATTATAACAGTACATTTTTTTCTCATATGATTTTATCTGCAGCAGCCACCTGAAACCAGCTGCTTCTTAAATCTTTGAGGAAAAACTTTTTTTTTCACTGTAAAATCCTCTTAAATGTGGAGAGAATGGAATCTGACAACTGCTTTTGGCCAAACCTTAATTAAAGAAACAGAAATATTTCCTATTGTGTTATTTTAGTCTACAGGAGTTATATAATACTCAGTAGACCTATGTGAAGTATTCCTGGTTCAGTTAAAATGGATTCAAAGAACACATGATTTATTCTGAGTTAGTAATTTGAGATTTGATGACAATCCAGTTTGATCTGAGATGTTTCAGGACTGAAGGCTTAATCTGAAAGAAGATTCATACATGAGCTGTAGTGTTTTAGTTTTTCACATAATGAGGTGAAAATAGCTAGGACGTTAGACCCTGTGGAGAATTTTAAGCTATCTAAGGATCTTTTGGATACCCTTAAGGATTATTCTGCAATATATTTTTCAAATATTCCTTTGTACTAGTTTTACGGAAGGCATAGCAGAGATGTAGAAAGCATAGTACAATAGCTTCCAATAGCTAACAAAGAGTTTATACAGAAGTTGGCTGAATCAATATAGAAAATATTTTTTCTCATTTAAAATACAAACTTTACAATATGTTTTTGCTTTTGGGGGGGCACCACAGATTTATATTTTGCTCTATCTGGTCATTCAATTTTCTGGGTTGCTATGATGGTATAGCAGATTGGCAAGTGTGTCTTCTCCTGTGAATAGCGCCAGCTTGAACTGACATATTAGCAAAGTTTGATATCTCTGGGCAAGAGTAAAAAAACATGAAAACTAAAGTCTCTTGTGGAATCATGTGCTTTACTGATTTATGCTTCTGGGGTGCAAGGAAGGTTGGGGATGCCAGGAAGTCTTGGTTGCTAAATTGATCCTTTTTTGAAATTACCTCATAATTTCAGTCAAAATGTAGTTGTGCCAGGGTCATGGATTATCTGTAATACCCTACAATCAATTACATAGTTAATTAGTTCAGATAGCAGAGAACAAGATGGCACAATGAGATACAATGCCCCAGAGACAGGGAAGCCACAGAAAAAGATACTGGTATAGAGCCTGGTACTGTATATACAGTGGCATTTGTAGCCTTGCTGCCACACCTCCATTGTCAGAACATTAACACTTTGTGACAGTGTCTGATACCTATCCATTCATGGTCATAAGTATATGATCTGCTCCAGCTGTGTAGAATTCAAAAGGTCAGCCTTGAGCCCTTATTCAGAAAGCTAAGAGATAAGTGGTTTGATTGATAGGTCTGGCAGAGAAGAAATACTTTCCTTGAGTATGAGACAGAATAAAGTTAGGCTTTGTGGCCAGCCACACTGAAGAAGCTGAGAGCTAAAAAAGTGAATGAAATCCAGAGTAATGTTGCCATCCCAAATGAGCTCTAAGTAACAGACATTTTAATGAGGTGATGACCCTCACTACACCTCTCAATCCCACTCCACCCAATTCCCAGCATTCCCCTTCTCGAAAACTAAAATTGTAAAGTTGTAGTTTTCTAACAAGCAATAGAAAGGCCATTGGATCTCTGAAACTCTTCAGAGTGATCCAAGTCATTGATCTGAAGAAAGTTCCCATTTTTATTTGCAAGTGTTGTTTAAAGGGGAGATTTAATTGAAACTTGAAAAATCACCCATTGGGGTAACCTAATATTCCTTAAAAGTACAGAAATTAATTAATTAATATTAGTTTCAACTGTCATAGCCAGCTCAGATTCAGATGATGAAGGGGAGTTTCAGGAGGGTCATCGGGCTGAGTGGATATAGCTGAAAAAGTCCTAGCATCAAAAGCAATATTGTCTAATAACTAGAATAGCTATCAGTGGTTGCAGAAGATGAAAAGGCAGAGCTAAGACCTTCTCCCTATGTAAGGGCCCACTGCAAAAAGAGGAGGACTTGACAAAAATATTTAATAAGATTATTGGCCAGAAAGAACTCCATCCTGCCCAAGAAACAAAGCAGGGTTATACAGTTCCATGTAAAGGGAGCTAGCTGTTCACTTCACAGATCTGTTAGTGACAACTTTCCATTTTCCTTGTCACTTCAATCCTTACCTTACCTCCTCAAGTCCTTATCCTACCTTCTCAAGTCCTAGACCCCCAGTTCATGTTTGTTTGACCATGTAGTATCTTGTCTACAATTTGAACTCTTTCTTGCTTCTAAAGCTGGTGGAATTTTTGTGGGATGAGTATTTTGGGCATCAGGAACTACAATTGTTTGTTCAAACATTTTTCCTGTTAAGAGTTCTTTTCGAAAATATTTTTAATAAAGATGCAAGAAGGACACCTACTTAAATGTAGGGGACCTCTGTTTATCTACAATTTTCAAAGTAGTTGAAAATGTATTTTCAATTTCTCTTGCTGATGGTTTAAGACCTACTTTATCATTAGAAAAAGTAGATGATTCTGCTAGTGTTGCTGTACACCCCCTCTTGGGAGCCTTTCTAGCTTCTTCTCAAATCTGAAGAAATCAGATGAGACAAGTTCCATTCGGAAATCTAGCTCTTTTCTTGGAAGTGAATTGAAGCAAGGAAATCAGCAATGCTGAAGCCCATGGAAAGGCAGAACTCATATCTCTTAGTAATCTTATAATTTAATAAGTGCAATAATATCACATTTGAGCCATGGGAATTTTATAAAAATTCTTTATTACCTTGAAATAAAACTTCAAAGACAATTTCTTTTATCAAATTAATAATGATTAGTAGAAAAAAAAAAGCATGGTAATTTTTCAGCATGGCACTAAATCGTTCCACTGGTCTGCCTTACACAGATGTAGCTATTGACAGTTCTCAGAGCTTTCATCAGCTTGCCATTATTAAAAGGCTAGCCCATGGAGCTATGATGTAAAAAGTATGTAGAAAAATCAAATGATACCAAAGTTAAAAGCAAAGACAAGAATGGAATTTGTATAGAGCCATTTTTGGCTCCTGCTGATTGTCAGCATGCTCTAATTACTGAGGCAGGACATCTGAAGAGCAATCAGTAGCATTGGAATAATTAGATCTGTCAGATGTAAATGCCTTATTCTCTAATGTGTAAATAGTATATGAATGGGGTATCAGGGGTTAACTTATTCTTCACTTCTTAATGTATTCATAATTCACCACTCCCACTTATAGCTCCACCCATTGTATATATAAGGAGCCACCTACACCCTTTTCCTCGCTTCTATCTGTGAATATTCAGTGAATATAGAATGCCTATTGTAAATAAAAGGAAGTATATTTAAACCTTTAACTCTCACTAACATTATTGAGTCTGATCCTGAAAATATTGCAACAAGCTGGTAGCAGAGGATGGTTAATTGACTCAATAAAAACTTAAAAATGTCTAAGAAAGATAGGCCCAACACCAGGGCCTACAGCAAAGAAATGGAAACAGAACAAGAAATAATCAACGAATCCACAAACGCAATTTCGAGAGAATCCGAAGAATACACCACTGAAGACGAAGAAATAATAGACGAAAATGATGACCAGGAGGAAATCGAAATAGAGAATAACGAACTCAGGTCAGAGATATTAAAACTATTAAAAAGCCAGAAGAATGATGAAAGCCTCATCGCGAACCTCCAAGAAATGCTAAAGAACAGCGGAGCAGCGAGAGAGAAAAACATCACTAATGAGAAGTCTAAAGACCCAAAAATAGTGAGTGATATGACTGCAGAGAAAGTCATTACGAAGAAGAAAAACAGTGATCCCGCGCGAAATTTTGAATGGCAGCCATCTTGGTTTCAACAGGCCTCCAAGGTGAGCGAAGCAGAGCCAATCAAAATGCTCAATTCAAAATTTCTGGCGCGAAAAACGTTATCAGACAACGAAAATGAAAAAGAAGATTTGAACTCCTCAGAAGAATCAGAATCAGAAAGTGAAGATGATTCAACGAAATCCCAAATAAAATCAGCAATGAAAACACTTTTTGCTGCATTTGGGCCAAAACTAAAAATTACCAAAGAGCCACCGAAGAAGCGAGCGAGCAAGCCGATACCTCAAGACCTGCCCGCTCCCATCCTGACTTCGAAAGCGACGACGCCCGAACCCAGAGAGCCTTGTCGATTCCGCCCTACACCACAGACCGAAGCAAGTGCCAACGCCCCCAAAAGAAAAAGAAGAGCAGCCGCCGTCGTCAGAACTCCCAAGGTCGAACCAGAGACCGACTCGTCTGAAGCAGAGCAGAGCGAGCGAGCCGCAATGGAGAGAACCTTCCACGACGACTCCAAAGAAGAAATGGACAACGCGCATGCGCGAAACTACGCAGACGGTCCGGGAAGACATGAACTGGCGAGAGAACCACGCAGACTCGTTGCGAGCATCCCCATGCCGTTTTGCAATTTTCTACACTTGCGAGACCACGGACTACCTCAGGTCGTAAGTAATGGACAAAATAATGTCGGAAATTTACCCAGTGACTTCCCAAAACTAAGGGTTGATGGCATTAACTTGCAAGAATGGTATCAACAGCTACAGGTTGTCTTTATGAAGGAAAATTTACTATTTTTTATCACTAGTCCCCCAAAAAGACCTTGGACTTTAAAAATAGATTGTTTACACCATAGAGCATTTTTCTTAATAATATCTAGTGTGTCTCCTGCAATGTATCATAGCATCAAACCTAATCTGACTGTTTCAGAAATTATTCAATGCATGTTTAATTTGTTTCACAGCGATAGTGTGGCTACCACCACAAGAATGTCTAAGGATTTCTTTTCATCTAGATTGAAACCAGGGGTTTCCATAAGTGAGCATTTAATATCTTTAAACAAAATAAGAGCTGAGCTGCATTTGAGGGGGGAGGTGATTTCAGACCAAACAATGAAAAGTGTTATTATCAACTCACTTGATTCATCATGGGACAGTTTTATGTCACATTTAGACACTATCAATCTAGGATATTTATCCATAGAAAGTCTATCCAATAAATTGATAGCAGAAGACAATTCAAGAAGAAATCGTTCTAGCAATCACACTGAACACAAACCTTATAGGAAAGTAGCTTTCCAAGAAAAATATAATGAAACATTTAAATGTCACAATTGTGGATCCAGGGAACACAATAGAAGAGATTGTCCCAAAATTTCAAAGGAAAGACATAGGTCAGAATATAGGAACAAATACAATTATAGACAGTCTTCCATAGATAGACATAGATATAGAAGCCCACCAAATTACAAAGAGAATAGAGGGGGCAGAGATAATTCAAAGGATAGAAAATCTGGTTCACTGAATGGATTAAATAAACAAGACAACACTAAAGTACAGCAAAATGAGAACAATAATTGGCTTATTGATTCTGGAGCAACTAATCACACCACTAATAACAAAAATATATTGTCTTCATTTACAGAAGATAAATTTGTAATAAAGGTAGCTAACCAAGAAAAGGTTCAAGTATTAGGCAGAGGAAATGTAACCTTGCCTGGTCTAGGAAAAATAGAGGGGGTATTGTTAATACCTGAAATACCTCATAACATACTAAGTGCCATAAAATTAAGTAGAGATTCTGACATTAATATAGTTTTCTCAAAGGGAAAAGCGACTTTGGAGAAGAATAAAATAAATATAGGCACTGTGATGATTAAAGGAGGCCTACCTTATCTGATAACAAAGGAAAAATGGTTGCATAACATTGATTCAAATATGGAAGATTGTATTGAAGCAGATGATGAAAATATTAGCAACAGTGACAATGATGAATGTAAAATATCTCATGATCACGCAGATGCACACAATGAAAAAAAATCAAAAATAGGTAAACCAATTCATGATGAGTGTGCTCACATCTTACATAGGAAGTTAGGACATGCCAGTTTTCCTGTAGTACAAAAAATGACTGAACACGCAGAAGGTGTCAAAATAAAAAATTGTGAAAACTATTTGGAATGCTCTGTATGTAAATCTACAAAACTAAAAACTAGTCCCAGGCCAAGAAAATCTACTAGATCAACTAACAAAATTTTTGACTTAGTACACATGGACTTAGTTGGCCCATTAACTCCATCAATCACCTATAGAAAACGTTACTTCCTGACAATAGTAGACGATTATAGCCGTTATGGGTTTGTTTATACATTAAAACACAAAGATGAAACCTTTCAAAAATTTAAGGAATTTTACAAACGCATAGAAACACAACACAATATCAGAATAAAACAAATTATGACAGATAGGGGATGTGAATTCATGTCTAAAGAATTCTCCCAATGGTTAAAGGATAGAGGAATGCTACATTACACGTCTAGTCCATTTTCTGCGTTTCAGAACGGGATTGCAGAGAGAAAGAATTCCACATTACAAACCATGATTAGATGCACATTGGAGGATGCTGGCTTAAGCAAACAATTTTGGTCAGAAGCCTTACATTATTCAAATTACACCCAAAATAGAACCTGGTCCAGTATTGTAAATAAGACACCATATGAAGTAATGTATAATAGGAAACCAAAATTAGCACACATGCACATATTTGGAGTCACTGCAGACGTACACATACCTAAGCAGTTGAGAAGAAAGGGAGAAAACGTATCCAGAAGACTCAGATTTATGGGATATGAAACTGGCACCAAAGGGTACAGATTCATTGATAATAATAACAAATTTATAGTTTCCAGAACAGCTGTGTTCCATGAACAGGCCAACTGGTCTAAATTACATCTTAATGAAATATTTCCAAATAAATGTAAAGATACAAAATCTCATGAGAAAGGGACCATAGAAAAACAGAATATCAACAAATATAAAAGCAAAACCAAAACTTGGACAAATAGCCAACACAAAATAAAGACAGACACGCTAACAAAAAAAGAAGCAAGATATTTGCATGATAACAATAGCAAACCTGAAAGAGTCATTAGAAACAACAGAAATCAAATGCCAAATAAATACAGAGATTACATAATGCATATGGATGGTGAGCCAATAACACCTAATACTTATGAGGAAGTGTTAAAACTCCCTCGTGAAGAAAAAGAAAAATGGGAATTAGCTATGAAAAAAGAGATGGAAAGTTTACAAGGATTAAATGTATTTACACCTGCAATTGCACCTAAAGATAAAACAATTATTGGTACCAGGTGGATATATAAAATTAAGAACTTAGAAGGAGGCAATACTCTATATAAAGCTAGATTAGTTGCACAAGGTTATGCACAGAAATATCCGGAGGACTATACTGACACGTATTCCCCCACTGTAAGAACAGAGAGTGTCAAAACAGCTCTAGTGGTAGCATCAGCACTCAATCTTGATGTATTTCAATATGACATACAGACTGTGTACCTACACGCAAAACTAGATAAGGAAATATACGTAAGAGCACCTCACAGTCAATACACCAACAAAAATGAAATTTGGCTGTTGAACAAGAGTTTATACGGATTAAAACAATCTGGTAAAAGATGGTATGATTGTTTAGTAAAAGTACTTAAGACCATGGATTTCAACGCTACCACTGCTGATAACTGTTTCTTTGTCAAAAAGGGTGATGATTACATTGAATTTGTGTTGATTTATGTAGATGACATTTTGTATATAGGAAAACACAAAGAGAGAAGAGAAACTTTTGTAAATAAGTTAAATGAACATTTCTCGTTGAAATCTCTAGGTAAAGTGAACAAATATCTTGGTGTTCAAATTAATAAGACTAGAAGGGGATTCAAACTTACTCAGAGAGATAAGATTATAGAACTTTTAAATAAATGCAATTTAAACAATGCCAAACCCTGTGATACTCCTATGCAAACTGATTTTCTTAGGAATACTGATGAATCTTCCCCTGAATTCAAGGATAACACGTTTTATAGATCAATCATAGGTTCACTTCTTTATATATCTAATTGGACTAGACCAGATATCGCCTTACCACTCAATTTATTATCCAGACACGTCAGCAAACCAACAATGTATCACTGGGAAGCTGTTAAAAGAATTTTAAGATATCTGAAAAGTACATTAGATTTTTGCTTAGTATTAGAACCTAGTGATAATAAAGAACCAAAGCTTGCATGTTATGCAGATGCGGACTGGGCTGGAGACACATCATGCAGAAAAAGTACATCTGGTTATATTTTTCTCTTAAATGACTGTCCAGTTTACTGGTATACTGGAAAACAAGAACTAGTAGCCACTTCAACGACAGAAGCGGAATATGTTTGTTTATCTAAAGCTGCAAATAACCTTGTATGGTTTAATGATTTAATTTCAGATGTTTGGAAAAAACCTGCTTTGCCTTTTGTCATGCATGAAGACAATAAAGCGGCCATTGAAATATCTAGATCTGATGCCATTGGACAAAGGTCCAGGCATATAGATATAAAATTTAAACATGTGAGGCAATTATCTCAGGATGGATTTATTAAAGCAGTGCATTGTGATACTTCAGAACAATTAGCTGACATATTGACAAAGCCTTTACCTTCTAAGCAACACAAATATTTAACATCTAAATTGTATGTCTTGTATTGTCCTGAATCTGAATGTAATTGGTGTTGTATAACGAATCGGCATTTAGAGGGGGATTTGTCAGATGTAAATGCCTTATTCTCTAATGTGTAAATAGTATATGAATGGGGTATCAGGGGTTAACTTATTCTTCACTTCTTAATGTATTCATAATTCACCACTCCCACTTATAGCTCCACCCATTGTATATATAAGGAGCCACCTACACCCTTTTCCTCGCTTCTATCTGTGAATATTCAGTGAATATAGAATGCCTATTGTAAATAAAAGGAAGTATATTTAAACCTTTAACTCTCACTAACATTATTGAGTCTGATCCTGAAAATATTGCAACAAGATCATTGCCCCAATATTCGGCCTCTCTGAGAAGGCCAAACTAACAATGCTTGCTGGAGTTATTATGCAGACTCGGGAATTCTTATCTCTTTAACAGGAGAATGACTATGTCTTCTATGCATGTGTTTATAACTCAAGTTCTATTTAAGAACATGCTTCCATTATACATTCTAGGATTCTACTTATTTGGAAGATTCCAGGGACCTTTAAACACACTGGATGATTGGAGCTAATATGTAGCTCGTCGGCTAAAAATGATTATAATTTTTTTTAAAAAGTAACTTGGAGATGGACCTCCAAGGATTATTTATGAATGATCAACATTGCATGTCTGATATCCCCAACTACATATTGATGAATTTTCATCTCTCTGCTAATCTTTGGTTTGGTGTAGGTGGTAGATTTCAAAACACACATCCCATGAAAACAAATTTAGCATAAATCATTTTTTTGGAAACAGGTGATTTGCAATATTTTTATCTGGGTAGAACATTGAAGAGGATTCCTTTCATACTATATGCTGCAACAGGCAAATTCAAGATTTGCCATCAGAAACTTCATCAATAAGGAGATGCAGCCAATCCCAGCTTTCATCTATTTTTCTTCTGTCAGTTGGTATATATCTTGTCTGTCTGTCTATCTGTAAATCTATCTTTCTATCTCTCTGCCTGCCTGCCTGCCTGCCTACCTGTCTACCTACCTATCATTATCTATCTATCTATCTATCTATCTATCTATCTATCTATCTATCTATCTATCTCTTTTTTAAATATTTTATTAATTTTCAATAATTAAAATACAAAAAGAAAAATTATTATACATAATGTGACCATTTTCATGACATATTACTATAATTTGCTTATACTCTATACATTCTAACTAAATCCAATCCTAGTTTATCTAATTCTTTTTTCCTTTTCTATTTTCAATCCATTTGTACTACTTCTCCCATATTACGTAGTATTCCAAATCCATCAATCCTTTTAGTTCAAGTGTCAATTTGTCCATTTCAGCACAGCTGAAAACTTTTTTAATTATTAAGTCCTCAGACTTAATAATTAAATAACACTGTGCAAAGGCTATCCTTGCCGCCATTATTATATGTAGAATGATGTACGTTGTTTTTTTTTATCATATTTTCCTTTTGTTATCCCAAGAAGAAACAATTCCAGTGTGTATTCTATTTGAAAGCCAGTTAATTCATGTAACCAAGTTTGTATTTTTTTCCAATTTTTTTTTTATTATTCTGGGCATAACCACCATGAATGAAAGAAAAATATATCCAAATTTAACCCCAAATTGTTGGAAATGTAGACAAAAACAGGGTACCTTCTTTCATTCTATCTATCTATCTATCTATCTATCTATCTATCTATCTATCTATCTATCATCTATTTTTATCCTGCCTTCATTATTTTTACAAATAACTCAAGGTGGTGAACACATCCAACACAGCTTCCTCCTCCAATTTTCCCCACAACAACAGCACAACTGACCCAAAGTCACCCTATAATTATATGTGGCTGGTTGACTAGCTGTCTTTATCTCTACAACTCTGAAAGAGCATTTAAAAGTTTCTGTTCCTTGGGATGGGTTATATACATTGTAAATAAAAATATAAGCAGATATAATTGTTTTGTTTGTTTTGTTTTTGTTTTTATTGAATTTATATACTGCCCTACTCCCAAAGGACTCAGGGCGGTGAACAGCCATGGAATAAAACATATAAATACAAAATTTAAAATAAAATAAATTAAATAATTTGGCTGAACAAATTTAAAACCCCAATAATTTAAAAACAAATTTAAAATTTCCATTTTAAAAGGGGAAAGACTTAGGTCAGGCCAGCTTGATGAAATAAGAAAGTCTTGAGCGTGCGACGGAAGGTACACAGATCCGGGATCCTCCGTATCTCCGGGGGAGCTCGTTCCAGATAGTAGGTGCCCCCACAGAGAAGGCTCTCCCCCTGGGGGCCGCCAGTCGACATTGTACTGGCATGGAACAAATGTTTAGTTATATTTAGATACAGGGCAATGCCACATGATCTCCCACATTACTTCATAGCAGATACATAGAATTAATAATTGAGATATTTAACCTTTCTTCTCTGATATTACTTTCTTTGCAGTTTCATGTAGGGGGGAATGTTAATTTATATCTTACTTTTTATATAAGCTATAGTAGTTTTAGCAAATGTTATCTTATCTTTAGAGGTTGATGAGAATGCACAAATGCAACATAGACACACATACCTACATATTATCAGAGTATGGATGATCATCTATTACCCCCAGAACCATTAATCTTTTACAATTAAGCTGACTAAACATATAAAAAAATCTGCATCTTTTTTCAAATATCAAAAGTTTTGTAAAGTGAAAAAGACCATCCAAATTATGGGTGACCATTTTCTCTTATTAACTAAATGAGTTCAGTAAAATAATGTTTCCGTTAATAAAAAATAATGTGTAAAACATTTATGTATGTATGTATGTATGTATGTATGTATGTATGTACGTATGTTTGTGTGTGTGTGTATGTGTGTGTATTGTGTTTTTCTATTGAGACACCTAATCTACCCCAACATGTGGGAGGGGGCATTCTGCACATGTAGGGGTAGACCAGGTGTCTCAATAGAAAAACACTTAATATTTCCCCTGGCTCAAGCTGATAACAGAGGAGAACTTGTGGCTCAGAGGTTAATTCAAGTGCCTAACATGCAGGAAGCCCAAGTTCGAATTCGAGTAAGGGTATGGCTAGCTGATGAGAGCTAAATATCTTGAAATAGATCTATACTAGTCTCTCTTTATTTCTTTACCAGCAAAAATATAAATCATATACATATACATATACATATACATATACATATACATATACATACACATACACATACACATACACATACACATACACATACACATACACACACACACACACACACACACACATATATATATATATATATATATATATATATATATATATATATGCAAAAAATTAAAATCTTGGGTGTTTATAAATAAGTCATTATAAATAAGTTGGTTAAAATATTTAAAATCCTGGTTAAAATCCCAGTTTAAAATCTTCTAAAAATCCTTACAGAGCACTCCTTTAAAACTTCAGCTAAAATCCTACCAGTGACTTTAAAAGTTTTTCTTAAAGCAACATTTCGACAGGCTCACAACCCTGTCATCTTCAGGCTCTGTTTCATGTAATAGCTATGGGTTCTCTGTTGCGGGGCCGGAGCTGTCACTTATCTATATTTGCTGATGATGATGTATGCTAGCTAGCCTGCAACTCTGTGTTCTAATTGGAGGACAACAGTTTTTCTTCCTGCTTCCTCATCCTAGCTGCTTGGCTTCATGTTACAGGCCCAGCTTTCTCAGATTCTCTATTATTATCTGTCTGCTGTAGAGGGGAAAGGATTCTGGTAGGCATCACAGCACCCTTGATTGTTAGTTGAGATCTCAGCCTGTCTTCTGGCTCAATCCTCTCTCTCTTCTTATTGCTAGCCACCCTCTGCAGAACGGGAAGAATTCTGGCAGGCCTTGCAACACCACTGGTTGCTTGTTGGAATCTTCTGATGTTAACACTCGAGTTTCTCTCAGTGCAGGTCCCCAAATACTTGATAACCTAGAGGCGTCTTCTCGTCTGTTCATATTCTGCGGCCTCTTTTCAATTTCGATGGCCTCCCTGATTATTCTTTTGTTGAGATGTTCCTGTTTCGCCACTGTTCTGGTTTTATTAAAATCAATATTGTGTCCCGTGGCTTTCATGTGTTGTACCAAAGAAGAAGTTTGCTCTTCTTTCCTCACTGCATTTTTATGTTCTTCTAAACGCACACTTATTCGTCTATTTGTCTGTCCAATATAAGATGACTGACAGGAGGCACATGGCACTTCGTATATCCCCTGGTTTTCCAACTCAATTTTATCCTTAGGGTTTCTCACCATCATCGATATTTTTCTATCTGTACGGAACACTGTTTTTATCTTTTGTTTCCGTAATATCTTAATATCTTAATTTTATCGGTGGTCCCGTTTATATAGGGCAGGAGATATATATATATATATATACACACACACACATTTTCTTTATTTAAAAAAAATCTTGATTTACTTTATTTGTTCATTCCTATTAAAGTGAAATAATGAATCCAATTTCACTGAGAGGATAATCCTAGACGAATAATTAGCTTTTAATAGATGTTCAACTACATAATCTAACAAATCTTTATAGTTACTGGATAGCTCGAAATTGTTCAGTAACATATGCATGAAAGAATACTGCCTTAGGCACAGTAGGAAATATCAATAATAGCTTCTGTATGAGGAAAAACAAGAAAAACATTGCAAGAAAAAAAAAGAAAAGTGAAACAGGGTATAGTATTAAAATATTGCTTTGTCGGTACAGGTAGTCCTCAACTTATAATAGTTCATTTTTCACACTTACAACCATTGCAACATCCCCGTGGTCACATGATCAAAATTTAGATGCTTGGCAAGTGGTTCATATTTATGACCGTTGTAGTGTCCCGGGGTCATGTGATCCCTTTTGCGATCTTCTGACAAGCAAAGTCAATGGGGAATCCAGATTCACTTAACAACCAGGTAACTAACTTAACAACTGCAATGATTCACTTAACAACTGTGGCAAGAAAAGTCGTAAAATGGGGCAAACTCACTTAACAAATGTTTCACTTAGCAACATAAATTTTGGGCTCAAACATTTTCTCAGCAATACTTTCATTATTGGCCTAACCATTTAGCTAGAAAAGAATTATCTGTATATACTTTAAGAACGTTAGTAATAGTTTGAACATTCTAGATCAGTGAACGGAAATATTGTGCGTGCAGTGGGGGCCGCACTCCGGAAAAGCTGAACTTCTGGGTTCTAGTGCGCATGCGTGCCCGATGATCAGTTGGCTGGCGCGCATGTGTACACTGGTTTTCGGCACTGCTGCGTGCACGAAGGACAGTTGATCATTGCATGCACACCAGAAACCTGGAGGACAAACAGGCAAGGCCGCATATGCCAGGCGATATGGTTTCACGTGCCACTTTGGGCACACGTTGCCATAGGTTCATCATCACTGTTCTAGATAAAGAGAACCTTTATTATTATCTATATCATTATATAGATCTTTATTATTATCTATGTCTTATTATTATCTATGTCTTATTATCTATAAACCCTTTCTTTCTCCCCCTTAATTTAATTACTAATGGAAATCCGATGTGTGCTGAATCAAAAGACAAACTGGTTGAATATTATTCTCTGTTATGTTGTTGATTTAATTAAAATCTGTTTATGCACTGGTATAACATATGAGATTAAATGGGAGAAATTGGATTTTTTCTGAACTAAAACTCAAGATGGGAAGAAGAGCTTTTACACTTTTCCAAGCCACTATATCCTCAAAAACCCTTATAATCAATAGTTAAGAAAAAGAATCCTTTACCTCTTGAACCTAATAATTAGAGGATTTGTTTTTCGTTTTTCATTTTCCATTTCCAATTCTGCATTAATGAAGTACTTAATATGGTGTCATTTTAACAGATAAGTTACTATAATTCACATATAGTAGGGATGAAGGTTATATTTGAAACTTTCAAATTGATAAGCAAACTCCACTGATTGCAGTACCAATTCCTTATTAGTAAATGTGCTTAATAGTATTCTTGTAATATCCTTTCTTAGAATGTTTGCACAAACACACACACACACATATCATCTTGCTGGGCAAAAATGTGGAATGTTGAAGCCAAAACTTGCACAAGTGAAATATTGAACTGAAGGAAGAGGAAAAATGAAGAAAATGAAGATTGATAATTCCATGAGTTATATCTCTTCATAAAATTCTGCCTCTTTTCTTGATCTGAGTTGTAATAAAGAGGATAAGGCTTTTTAAGTTTATTCTAAAGGGAGTAGAATTGTATTGATTTATGACTGCAAGAGGAAATGATGGATTACAAGAGCAGCTGAACTTCACAAGTGACTTTCCTCCCCCATCCCCAATACATAAATACACCAATGCACTTTTTATTAAAGACCACAGTTTTTACAACCCTTTTTTTGTGTATAGTTCACATATATCTGGTGATCTGAACTCAGTTTCTACACCTCACCAGAAGGATGTCAGCTCTTTTTCATGAGCAGAAAGAAACTCCTTCCATGGGGTGCAGAAATGGAAGTCAAATTATCAGGATCTGAGCAACATTTCTTCACACCACTGAAGGAATGCAGTTCCCTTGGCAGGCAGCTCTTTCAGCTAGATCTCAGTCGTGAGAGGCAGTCCTTTTGGCAGGCAGCAGCCACCTGCAAGTTTCCCTGGCAGCTTCTTCATTGACTTTCTATGGAAACTGGCATAAAAGATAAAGGTTTCCCTTGCAATATGTGCTAGTCATTCCTGACTCTAGGGGGCGGTGCTCATCTCCATTTCAAAGCCAAAGAGCCAGTGCTATCTGAAGACATCTCCGTGGCAGTGGTGGGTTCCAACCGGCTTTACTACCAGTTCTCTTCGTGCATGCGCTTTGCGCGCGATCACTTATAAATATATAAATATAAACAAACATAGAATATAAAGATAAATATAGAAATAAATATAACAGCAAGGGTGTATATACATTCACTTGGGGTGCATTTCAGTATAAGGAGATCAAAATTCAAACTCAATGTGATTTTTCCAGCCTCAGAAATCCCTTTCCCAAATGCTCCAGATTGATACATTTAGGAATACTTTTCATCCTTTCCACCACCTCGCTCAAACAATCCCTGTTTCTTTCAGAAACTAATGTATCTTTCTTTTTCTCTTTTCACTTTCTCCTTAACTGCCCAGAACATCTGGAGATGTCAGGATGACAACATGATGAGAATATGAAATGAACCTGCTGAGTCTTTCTATATTCTCTGTCTAGTCATCTCTCACCATCCTCACTTGGGAAGCTATCCTTTCCCCTATGTGTATATAATCTAGTATAAATTTGTAGACTGTAAAATGAAGCAGTTTCAATCAAAAATTTATTAGAATGGGTAAAAAAAGATGGATGAATGAATAGATAAATTTATGGATAGGTGCAAGTATGGATGGAAAGATGGATGTAAACATAAACCACACATCAGGAACAAATGAGATATGTAAAATTTCTTGTTTCTGGAAAGAATGACCTAAAGATGGATTCATATTTTAATACCTCCTAACCTTTTTCTTGTTCTCACAGAGAATGGAAAAGATCAAAAGGAATATCACTTAGGTGAGTTGGGCAGTGCAGAAATGTGATTGATTGATAAATAGATAAATAATAAATAAATAAATAAATAATTGAATACACTTGATATAAAAATGTGCTACCACATGCACTGACTTTGGAAGTAGTTTTCACAATAAACAAGTTTAATATGACATTAGTATCAAATTTTGACAGATTTGTTTTCTCTAAATTAAAAAAAAGTTATGCTTTGTAAAATATTGTAGAATTTCCACAATGGATGTAAAATAGCTATGATATTTTTAAAAAATTCTGTGGCATACCATTTGTTGTCACAGAGTGTTATTCAGTTAAAAAGTCACAAATTTTATATTTTGAAGAAATTATGATAGCAACATCTTCACTTAAGTATTGTGGCATTGTTGATGGCAATGAAGCATTAAAGAGTACATTAAGAAAAACCTTATGATCTAATATTCCTTGCACAGTCAAGAAACATGAAGTAATAATTTTTTATCTTGTCATCTGTCAGCCATATTTCAGATTCCTTGGCTAAAATACCTAATACATGACTTTTTATTTAAGAGCCTTCATTTAGTGAATGAAAGTAAGTAAATAGAACTAACATGCCCATCATTTTTTCTTCTTCTAACAGTTGCAATATAATATGGCTTATATTAATTAATCAATTATTTAAACACACTGAGCAAGTTTGTACGTAATGATTGGATGAAACAACTGACATGACATTTTCAAAACCTTCCCAGTATACATTAGGAATATAAAAGATTTATGCTGTGAAGGTTGATGGGTGGGAATTTGGGAATTCTGCACCAAATAAAACTGAGAAGAAAATGAATACTAAGAACCAAGAAAATTCAGCTATAATTTGTATTATCAGTGGAAAAAATGACTCCATATTGTGAGGGTAATATTTCCTAGAAAGCCTAAGTGATCAGGCAACACTGCAGAAATCAGGGATGTTTTATATTAAAAAAGCATTATGCTAAAATAACAGCAACAACAAATTATAAATGCATACAGCAATATTAAAGGATGGATGCAACCTCAAAATTGATAATCATAGTGATTCACAAAAAGGGAAAAAGGGAAAAAGAGTCTGGAAATTATGTTATAAACACAATAACTCCAAAATTTCAGACTCTACCATATCACTCAATATTTGTTGTATTTTATGGAAATATACAGGAATTTTAATGAACAGCACATATATAAATTATAATTTATAATATCTTTTTACACAACCCTCATGCTCCTGTATCCAAAATTCTTGAAGTTTTGAGAGATTCCAAATGCTGAGAATATACCCAAGAAAATTACATGCTTCTTTGACATATAGCAATTGATCCAGAGTAATATTAAGAATCCAATTGATTTCAAATATGAGAATAAGAATAATAGGAAAAAACTAAACCATATATCTTTTTAACTGTATTTTAATGTTTGTATTTATGTTTTTACTTTGGCTGTGCACCGCCCTGAGTCCTTCGGGAGAAGAGCGGTATATAAATCTGATAATAAATAAATAAATAAATAAATAAATAAATAAATAAATAAATAAATAAATAAAGGTTAATATTCAAATCATCACCAAAAGGATGTTACAACCAACTTTTATTAAACATTTCTAAGGTATCCAGTACACATAAAGAAAAAAAATATTTTGTATTAACCTAATCACAAGATCACAAAAAAATAACACTTTGCTTTATTAAAGTCTCCATGACAAGACATCAAACTTGTTATTTCAAAATTTATATAAATAGCTAATAATGACAGCATGCAAGTATGAAAGAGGTGGAGCTTGTAGCACAGATTGCTAACTTTTTTGTGATGAAAATGTTGGAAAATGCAGGTGCCTAACTCATTTCCATCTCCTGAAAATTTCAGAGAAGTAAAATTAAATTTTCATTTTCCCTTCCTTTGTTTTTCAGTTCTCCGTAGACCCTTGTAGAATTTGGTCTGGTTTCAATTTTAGTGGCTTGTTGTTCAATCACTAAGTCATATCTGACTCTTCCTGATCTCATGGACCATAGTATGCCAGACAAAATATTTTTTCTTTATGTATACTGGATACCTTAGAAATGCTTATAAAGGTTGGCTTAGCATCCTTCTGCTGGTGATTGGAATATTAACCCATATGGTTTAATTTTTTTCCTAGTATTCTGTCTCCCTGAATCTACCCAGACTCATGCCCACTGTGTTAATGACACTGTTTAACCATCTCACCCTCTTCCTTCCCCTACTCCTTTTGCCTTCAATTTTTCTCAACTTGAGAGTCTTTTCCAATGAATTCTCTCTTCTCATTTGGAGGCCAAAGTGAGCTTTCAATTGTAGTGGTAAAACTCAGTATTTTTCTCTTTGTATTAGTGAAATGCACACACACACACACACACACACACACACACACACACACTACTTTCTTAGATGTTCTATATCAGATTTACTGCTGCAGGAGGAGGGAGGAAATGCTATTGTTTTGTTGGTTACCAATTAGGCCAGACATGTCATAGACACTTATAGTACGTTATGAACTACCCTGTCTCCCTGTGAAATATCTAATGGAGTACTTGCTCCCAGTCCAACTTCCCATGTAATGAATTTTTCTGGGTGTTCCAATCATCCAAAATACGGATATATTTCAAAGATAAAAAAGGAGATAATTAGGGTTGGAGTAAGAGTTAAAAGAAGACCTCTGATTTCTTTCTGAAATGCCACACGGGAAAGAAATGAACAAGCCCATTTTACTCCTTCAATACAGAGGGAACAAGCAGGACTATACAGTTGGAAAAGAGGCAATGCTTATATGGGACTCTACAAAAGACATTTGCTGTATCAGGCTTAGAATTGTGATTTTTTTTGGGGGGGTGGTAGATGGATAATAGAGTGGTTGCATGGTTTTCTTAGATATTAGGACTTTGGAGTTGTCAACCTTCCCAAGTAAACCAGATAGGAGACACAACTAAATGAACTAATTCTATTCTATTTTGTTTTAAGCCTCAGTAACAGAATCTTGCAAGTCTGAAGATTCAAACTTCTCAGCAATACTTTTGACTTTCTGGTCAATTAGGGCTTCCTAAATTCTATTCTCTGTCCAGTAAGCCACTGGGGATCCTGTCTTTCTTGTCTGGTTGTTTCTTAGACAGATCTCTTCTCCTTGTTTCCCAAGGTCATTCATACATTCTGTTACAGCAGTGCTTTGCATTTTAATCCAAACAAAGAATGGAACTTGCAAGATCCTAAGAAAAGATGCAACCGTTTTAAAGATATGCAAGTAGGTATTACATTGGTACCCCCATAGTTACCTTTTGAAGTCACACCCATTACACAGACTGTGGTGTATCTTTGTATCAATGCATTTTTCAAAGGGTTATAGTATAATCAAAAACATGGTGTGATGTTTCCTTAATGCCATAAAAATGTTCTTATTATGACTGGAGGATGATTGCTGTATTTCTGTTGAGCTGTCTGCTGTAGAATTTCATTTCATCAATGACATGACTACTCCATGTGTTGGTATGCTAGAATCATAACACAATGAGACATTTTAGAGGTTTCTATAGTTCCAGACCAACCATCTCTGAAATCAGGATTCATTAGTCTTGTTAATGTTTTACTGGCTACTCTGTCTTTATAATTTTTTACTCTCCAGAAATCAGTGATGCCACAATTACCATTACTATTGCTAAGAAAAAAAGAAATTAAAAATTCAATAAACCATTAAAAGCTGTACGTATACTTAATGCAGAAAATTTGCAAAGAAAGTTCTTTTAGTTCACTTTGTACTAATACAACACAGCACCCCATATAGTAGAATAATGTTCTTGTAATTCCCTCACCACTGTTTTAATATTAATATTACATAGATTGCCTTTTGGCTAACCAGGAACTTTTCATGGGAAGAAAACAAACTTTACCATTCATAGATTGGGCTACTTAACATCAGCTCAGCTATTGAAAGTGATACTTACATTAATCATGAAGAACATATATCCCTTTGATTTCAACTGGATTGAAAAGTGTTTCAAATATAAATCTCTTTAATTGTTCTACTAAGTTGATCCAAATATATACCTTCTAGAGAATATTGGTTGAGGTATTATTGCATAGAAAAGTATAAGATGTGACTACACGATAGAAAAGAAAAAAGAAAAAGGGGGCATTCCCCAGATTCAGCAAAAACAAGAAACTGAAGAATAGAATAATACAACTGTTCTGTGATAAGTTAATTGCAACCTTATTGCATCTTTATTTACTCAAAGTAACTGCTTCGTTTAGCATAACATTTAGCAAAGGTTTTCAGAGTATAATTTGCATTTCAGAAATGAGAGGATCCTAATGTCCAAGAATGATGAAGCCAAAATCACTATACTTTCTCCATTACAACCAATATCATGAAGCTATGTCCTTGGAAATTTTTGCGAGAAAATAACTGGTTGCCAGATAATAGAGCACCAAGGTCCCCAAACAGTTCATCCCTGAGGTACAAATGTTCACTTCTGTTGGTATCAATAGATATCCAATTATTTCAATAAATAAAGGCAATAAAGTTCTAGGTTTTCTTTCCTTGAATTTCTTGGTAGTAATAGTAGTAGTAGTAGTATTTCTAAAGAGATATACTACTTGTTTGTGCACTGCCATAATCTCCCAGATTACTTTTTATGCATTCAAATTTAGCTCAATAACAGGGTTCTGATTAACTCCTTGCTTGCTTGCTTGGAAGATTTATTTATTTATTTATTTATTTATTTATTATATTTCTATACCGCCTTTCTCCCGTAGGACTCAAGGCGGTTTACAGTCAAGAAAAATATAGACACACAAACATCATAAAATTGCTAATTAAAATTATTACTTAGTTTGGTCAATTAAATAAAACCTAGAATTAGATAACATTTAAAAAATCATTCACATGTTCGTATGTTTAGCCCCGCCTGTTGGAACATCAGGGTCTTGAGGGCACGGCGGAAAGCACGGAGATCAGGGATATTCCGTATCTCTGGGGGCAGTTCATTCCAAAGGGTTGGAGCCCCCACAGAGAAGGCCCTCCCCCTGGGAGTCGCCAGTCGACATAATTTGACTGACGGTACCCTGAGTAGTCCCTCCCTGTGAGAACGAACTGGTCGGTGGGAGGCTATTGGTGGCAAAAGACGGTCTCGTAGGTACCCAGGTCCTAAGCCATGGAGCGTTTTAAAGGTGATAACTAACACCTTGAATTGCACCCGGAAGACCACCGGGAGCCAGTGCAGCTCGAGTAGGAGAGGTGTTACATGGGCGTAACGAGCTGCGCCCATAATCACCCGCGCAGCTATGTTCTGGACCAGTTGGAGCCTCCGGGTGCTTTTCAAGGGGAGCCCCATGTAGAGAGCATTACAGTAGTCCATACGGGAGGTAACTAGGGCATGAGTGACCGTGCGCAAGGCATCCTGATCCAGAAAGGGACACAACTGGTGGATCAGGCGAACCTGATAAAAGGCACCCCTGGCCACGGCCGTCAAATGATCTTCTAAAGATAACCGTGAATCCAGGAGGACACCCAAGTTGTGGGCCCTCTCTGTGGGGAGCAAGATCTCATCCCCTATTGTCAGTGATGGTACTAGCTGACTATACCGGGATGCCGGAAGCCACAGCCACTCGTTCTTGGAGAGGTTGAGTCTGAGCTTGTTTCTCCCCATCCAGATCCGCACGGCCTCCAGGCAACGGGACATCACAGCAAGGGCATCATTGGGGTGGTCTGGGGTGGAGATGTATAGCTGTGTGTCATCAGCATACTGATGAACACTCACCCCAAAACCATGGATGATCTCGCCTAGCGGTTTTACATAAATGTTGAACAGAAGGGGTGAGAGGACTGACCCTTGCGGCACCCCACAAATAAGGTGCCTCAAGGTCGACCTCTGCCCCCCTGCCAACACAAACTGCGAACAGTCAGAGAGGAAGGAGGAGAACCACTGAAGCACGGTGCCCCCTATTCCTAACCCCTCCAGCCAGTGCAGTAAGATACCATGGTCGATGGTATCAAAAGCCACTGAGAGATCTAATAGGACCAGGATAGAGGAGCAACCTCTGTCCCGAGCCCTCCAGAGATCATCCACCAATGCGACCAATGCCGTTTCTGTGCTGTATCGTGACCTGAAGCCCGACTGGAACAGATCCAGATAGACAACTTCATCCAGGTATCGGGGTAGTTGTCGCGCCACCACATTCTCAACAACCTTCACAACAAAGTGAAGATTGGAGACTGGACGATAATTTGATAATATAGCCGGGTCCAGGGAAGGCTTCTTGAGGAGGGGCTTCACAACTGCCTCTTTCAAGGTAGCGGGAAAGACACCCTCACTCAGAGAAGCATTTATAATCCCCTGGAGCCAGCCTCGTGTAACCTCCCGGGAGGCCAGTACCAACCAGGAGGGACACGGGTCCAATAAACATGTGGCAGCATTAAGCTTGCCCAGAATCCTGTCCACATCCTCAGGAGCCACAGAGTCAAACTCTTCCCAGATAATGCTCTCAAGACCTGCCCCCGTCTCCTCCCCTGGATCTACCCAATCGGAGTCCAGGCCTTCCCGAATCTGAGCGACTTTATCATGCAGGAATTGTACAAAATCCTCAGCTCGACCCTTTAAGGGATCTTCCCGTACCCCCACCTGAAGTAGGGAGCGGGTCACCCTAAACAGCTCAGCTGGGCGGTTCTCTGCAGATGCAATAAGAGCAGAGAAGTAGCTAGACTTCGCCGCTCTTATCGCCACTAGGTAGGTCTTAATATAAGATCTCACCTGTGTTCGGTCAGATTCAGATTGGCTTGTCCTCCAATCGCTCTCCAGGCGTCTTTTCCGATGCTTCATCTCTCTCAGCTCCTCGGAAAACCGAGCTAGATGAGATTGGCATTGGGTCAGAGGCCGCAAAGGCACAACATGGTCCAAACCCCCAGTAGCCACCCTGTCCCAGGCGACCACCAGGTCCTCAGTCGAGTTGTGAGCCAGAGTCTCAGGAAATGGCCCAAGCTCCATCAGGAACCTTTCGGGGTCCATCAGGCGCCTGGGATGGAACCATTTGGTTGGTTCCATCTCCCTGCGGTGGGTGGAAGTGACTTGAAAGTCCATGTGAAGGAGAGAATGATCAGACCATGACAAGGGCTTGATGTCTATATCCCCTATTCTTAGATCATTCAGCCACTGATCAGAGACAAAAATCAAGTCCAGAGTGTGATTCCCCAAGTGGGTGGGGCCTTGAACTACCTGGGTCAGGTCCATGGCCGTCATGGAAGCCATGAACTCCCGAGCCATCTCCGACATCTCACCAGCGGATGGCAGGTTAAAATCCCCCATAACAATAAGTCTGGGGGTTTCCACCACCACCCCGGCTATAATGTCAAGCAGCTCAGGCAGGACCGCTGTTACGTGGCAGGGAGCCAGGTACGCAATCAGTAGGCCCATCTGAATCCCCTGACCCCACTTCACAAGGAGGGACTCACATCCGGCTATCTGAGGAACAGTGGCCTCTCTCGGGCAAAGACTTTCTCTAATGATTGCTGCCACTCCCCCACCCCTTCCCTGAGTCCTTGGCTGATGGAATGCACGGAAACCTGGCGGGCACATTTCCACAAGGGGAACTCCTCCCTCCTGGCCTAACCAGGTCTCCATAATCCCTGCCAGGTCAGCACCCCCTTCTGAAATAAGATCATGAATGAGGGGGGCTTTATTTACCACTGACCTGGCATTACATAACATCAGCCGTAGACCCAGGGTCTGAGACTCTGAACAACCCGGGAAACGAGCAGTGCTTTGGGGGTCGGAGTGGGCAATCACTCATAAACAATGAGTGCGCACTCCTGAAACATAATATGGCCCCCTGCAGCCATCATATCTGCCCCTCCCACTTACTATACTAATGCCCATCGCTTCATTCCACTGCATCCTTGTCAGATTTCTGTCCCCATCCTCCCCACCATGATTATCAGACTTACCCCTTTCAGTGGATTTATGGATCCCCCCAGATCCATTCCCACAATCCCTCCCAGAACCCCTTAAAATAGAACTTAAAGATTTATCTAAAAACCCCCAAAGCCGTCGGCTTTTTGCAAACCACCTTTCAGGGTTCCAAAACCCGTCCTCAAGGGCGGCCCTTGATAACTGAGAGGGCCAGACATGCGAGAGGGGGGAATCTCGCAGTGCAAGGAGCTCCGCAGTTGAATACATCAAAGAGAGGAGCAAGTTGAAGGAGATGAAGGATCATTTTCTTCTCAGAGTGTTAGAGATGGTTAAGACAGGTAATTTAAAATAAGAGAGGAAATAGATGTAAAAGGGAGACCAGTATGTTACAAATGTCAATACATCGGAACATCATCGCCCTCTCACGATGATGGGAAGTCTTGTGGTTGTAGTAAGTCCATCCAAAGGAGGTGGGGATAGAGGTCTCAAAGGGACGTCCTCTCACAGCGACCAAACCATTTGAAACAAACAAAGAGAAGGTGGTCTATCTCCCCATAATCCAAGACTCTCGATGTCTGTATCTCCTCCAGTCCTGATACCAGCGATGGCCGAGGATTAGATCTCAATGAAATTAAAAGATCAAGATGGAAAAAGAACTTGGAGTTATAGTTAAGTGTGTTTTTTTCCCTCTCTTTATTCCGTGTCCATCTTTCTTTTTATGTTTTATTTTTTGGGTTTAAGTCATTTGTGCAAGGAGCATTTCTTTGTATGAAGGCCTCCCTGAGATTGTGTGTGTGTGTGTGTGTGTGTGTGTGCGCGCGCGCGCGTGTGTGTGTGTGTGAGTAGTGGGTTTCAAAACCCATCACTACCAGTTAGCTCATGGGCGCGCACACGCAATGCTTCTGCACATGCGCAGAAGCATCCAGGTGGGTGGGCAGAACCTCCCACCGCCGCCACTACCAGTTCACCTGATCTGGAGAGAACCAGTAGCAACCCACCAATGGTGTGTATGTGTTTGTGTGTGCCTGAAAAGAGGTATGAAATTGCTATAATGATAAATATGAAAAGTATAAAAGCAGATATTCTGCAAAATTACAAAAGAAGGTGGGGGGAAGGAAGCCTAGTTTTAGGTTATTTCCCCCAGCCCCCCTCCTCTTTGGCTCTAAACCTATTATGTGTTCTGAAGGCTAACTTATCATATGGAAGGAAACCCTGCCTCTTGAACAATTTCAATAAAGATTTAAATAATAAAATTAAACCAACTCCAGTACACTTTATTTATTTATTTTTTAAAAAACCCTTCATATTCCACCCTCCAGTAGAGGTTGACAAATAGCCTATGATTATCAAGCTGTGGAAATGGGATGCAAAGACAGGAGAAGGTGGTAGAGAAATGATCCATTGCAGCTGAACTGTCCACCCCTAAAGAAATTAATGTCGATCTCTCAGCAGCATGGTGCAGAGAAAGAAGAAAATTTATAGAATGAACAACTGCTAACCATGACTTATAGGACATTCATTGTGTAAGGAGATGAAATGAATTGTGGAATGCAATCTGGGGATGATATAAACCACATCAAAACAACACCCCTTTAGAGATTATGGAGCGTAGACTACTGTATTTGTAAGGGAGGTAGGCAGAAATGGCCTTTGGAATTCATGATCAAAGCTATTGGCAGAGGAGTTGTGTAGATAGTTCCTTCAAATTTATCTGACAGAAAAATATTCCCAATAATTTCATAATGAGAATAGTAGTGTTATTTATAATAATGCTCTGTGAAGAGATATCTGCAGGGAAGAGCAAGGACTGATAATAACATGATCATCATGCTGTTGTGATGCTATGTCAGCTCTATTGTATGTGCTTTGTGGGATCACATATACCTAAACATAAGGGGTAGGCATAGCAACACTCATTTTGTCATTTTGATGAAACTGTTGGATTCCAAAATTGCCTCTGAGACCTTGAGAAGAATTCCCTCATGTCTTTCTTTGGAATTAAACTGAAACATGGAAAATAGCATATCAGACTTCCGGTTGGTGAATCCCAGCGAAATGGCGCTGTGACAGCGATCGCTGCTTGCAGTGCCACTTTTTTGTTGCGTTTTGGGGTCCCTTCGAGGCATGGGAGCTTGGAGAGCTCCGCGGACGATAGCGGGGTGTCAGCAGGCAGAGCGGTGAGGAGCAAGCACTCTCTGCTGGACCGACTACCGCTGTCAAACTAACGCGGCACGTCTGCTTTAAATGGCAGACTTGAAGCTGTGATAGCCAACAAAAGGCAGGAAGCAAGAAGATTTCGGTGAAGTTGGTGCCTATTATCATTCGTACTACTATCCCTTAAACACGCTCGGAGTGAGTTCAATTGGATTGTGCTGGCTGCGTCTGATAAGAAGGATCCTGGAAGGAATTGGCGGCGATTGTGAGGTTGGAGGAGATTGGTGGGAGATGAAATCGCAGACGTGCTGGTGAGACTGAGGACATTTTTAGAAAGGGAGACGGAGCCTTCAGTGGATTGGATTGATACTTTGTTTCGAGCAAACAAACTTTGGAAAGTTAAGAGTGTGGAATAGACTAATTGAATAAAGGAACTGGATTTTGGAAGTGCGGTAGCTGTCAGGACTAACAATAAGATTGTCTCGAGCTGAGAGACTGAGGAGCATTTGGGGAAGATAACGTGGCTGATGAAATCTGAATGACAATGCAAATGGAGAGTGATTGAACTTAAGAGCAACGCGAAGCAGATCATACAGCAAAGCGTGCCTGCTGCATCATTGTAAAAGAATTTTTTTTTATATTTTTTTTGGTTGCTTTTCCCTTCTGCTCTTTTATGACTGAGAGAAGTTATTGAGCAATTAATCAACTAATCAATTAATTAATCAACGAGTTGGGCAAATAACAACAACAAGAAAAAAAAAACATTAGAAAATTTATATATCTTTAAGTATATATCTATATTAATATTATATATATTACATATTCCATTTTAGATAATCTTAATTAATTGTGAACTTATTTAAAATTTATTAAGTACTTTTTAGATTTTTTATTAAGGAATTTATATACGCTATAATCTTTTATATTCTATAATTGGATTTTTCCCTTTCTTCTCCTCCTTTCTTCTTTCAATTATTGATTCTTAATTTTGATTAGCTCTTTATAACTTAAAATATTGAATATTGAGATTGCATAATTAATGATTTATATGTGTACTTAGATTGCTCAAGAGATATTAGAAAGTCACCAGTGCTTAAGTGTTAAATAAGAGTAGGTAAAGATAATTTGCTTAAGTAGTGGTAGCAGGTGAGAGGGTTATCTTAGTTCAAATTAGTTTAACTATTAATTGATCAATAAGTGACTTATTACAAGATAGGTTTGTGCAATAGATAAAAATTTGAATTATTGATTTATTGTATTACTAAACAATATTGAATAGTGGAACGGAAGGGAACGATTTAATATAAATTCATTTGATAGAGGCAGTTAAATATTGGTGGATGACAATTTGGAAAAACATTGAAAATATAACAAGAAAACAGAAAAAGATATTAAAAGAGATGAGCTTCTCATCCACGGTGACAAAAACAGGAAAGAAAACATCCTCAAATCCCACGATCACAACGACATCACCTGCTACACAGAAATTGACTGAAGGTTTCTCAAAAATGGAGAAATCAGGAATGCTACCCACAATGCAAGCAATGCAATCAACATTGACAGCAATACAGGACACGATGATTATGTTACAAGAAAAAATGTCTAGTAATCATACTGAATTGAAGACAGATATTAGGGCATTAGATCAAAAAATGATTGGTATACAGGAATCGATACAAACTAATACACAGAAGATTAAAAAGATGGAAGTTAAAATGGAACAACAGGAAAAAAATTTAGATACGGTTGACCAAAAACTGATGGAACAGAACAGGGAATTGGCAGACTCAATTACCCAATTGGAAATGGATCGAGCCTCCTTCTATCTCCGTTTCCAAAACATTGCGGAAGATAAGGAAGAAGATCTGTGCCAGGTGATGGCAGAATTAATTGCTGGGGTGTTGCAACAAGATAAATTGGATATTATAAAGGAAATTGACGAGGCGTACAGGGTCCAGACAAATTATGCACGAAGAAACAAATTGCCAAGGGAGGTGCATATAAGATTCGCAAGGAAGAAGGTAAAGGATATCCTCTATAGTGTGGCAAGAGATGAGCCAATCATGTATAAGGGAAAGGAGGTGATCATACTTAAACAAATCCCAAGGAGGGTAAGGGAGATAAGGAGAGATTATAGGTTTTTGGCTACTCAATTAAATAAAAGGAATATTCTCTTCAGGTGGATTTTACCAGAAGGCATGTGGATCACATGGCAAGGGAATAAAGTTAAGATAGATAGCTTAGTAGCAGCTCAAGAGTTCCTGGATCAATTACGAGCGTCTGAAGAGGATCAAAGTAGTAAGGAGGAGTTAGAGGCAGAAACATCGAAAGAAGAAGTAACCCAGCAGATAAGAGAGAAAGAAGGGATATCGAAGGAAAAGGAGGAGGAAGATAAGGATAGTAAGGAGACAAAGAAAGACCAAAGTCCACAAAGAGTCACACGTGCCAAGAAGTATTAGGATAGTATACAAAAATTAAGAGATGGATGATTGGAAATTGATATCGGTTAACGTAAATGGCCTAAACGATAACAAAAAGAGGAAATTTTTTTTTACAAAATTAGCTAAACAAAATATGGATATAGTGTGCCTTCAAGAGGTCCATATTAAAAAGGAAAATCAAAAATATTTGGAATATAAGAAATTGGGGAATCTTTATGCATCCCTAGCTGATAAAAAGAAAAGGGGAGTAGCATTGTACATCAAGAAGGAAATAAAAGCCGAACTAAAATATGCAGACCCGAAGGGAAGGGTATTAATGGTGGAAGTTAAAAGAGGCAACTGTCCAATCTTATTAACAGCAATTTATGCCCCGAATGAAAACCTAGGAGACTTTTATAAAAAATTAGGAGAGAGATTAAGCATGATGGATAAGAGCAAGATTTGCATAATTGGCGATTTTAATGGGGTAATAGATTCAAATAGAGATTATAAGGGGACCAAAGGTAAAAAGAAAAAGAGGAAAAATTTACCAAAACCATTCTTTGATATGGTAGAAGAATTCAATCTAGTGGATATTTGGCGGGTTCTGCACCCATATCAGAGGCAGTATACATATTATTCTAATCCTAAGAAATCTTGGTCTAGGATTGATATGATGTGGATAAGCAGAGATATAGGGTTAGATATTAAGTCAACAGAAATCATGCCCAACATTTGGGCAGACCATAATCCATTAGAGGTTAAATGGGAATGTACGCACAAGAGAAGAAATACAAGATGGAGATTAAATAATCAATTTCTAAAGGACAAGCAAAATGTTGAGAAAGTAAAAAAAGAATTAAATTTATTTTTTGAAGTAAATGAAAAGGAGGCAACATCTCGAGGTATCATATGGGATACAATGAAAGCGTACGTAAGAGGACTAGCAATATCGTATAGTGCACACAGGAATAAGGAAAGAAGAGAGAGGCAGAAGGCACTGATAGAAGAATTAGGGAAAGCCGAGAGGGAACTACAACATAAACCAGATAATAAGGATGTTAAAGAAAATTGGATGGTTATACGGCACAAATTAAACGTAATAGATCAAGAGGAATTGGCGTACAAAATGAAACGAACCAAACAATATTATTTTGAAAATGCAAACAAACCGGGCAGGTGGCTGTCCTATAGGTTAAAAAAAGAAAAAGAGAAAGGCATAATTCATCAATTGGAAGACCCGGAAGGCCACCTCAACAATAAACAGGAAGATAAATTGGAGATTGCCCGAGAGTATTATGCGGCTCTGTATGCGGAAGAACAAATTCCTAATGAAAAGGTGGTCCAATACTTGTCAAAAGAAAGTCTTCCAAAAATCGGGGAAGAGGATAAAGAAATACTTAATAAAGAAATAACGATGACAGAATTAAGAATGGTAATATCAAAACTTAAAAAGAACAAATCCCCAGGCCCAGATGGACTTCCAGGGGAATTTTATAAAAATTCGGATTTGGGAGAAATTTTGTTACCAAAGTTGTTAGAAATTTATAATGAGGCCCTAACAGAATCCAAAATTCCAGAATCATGGAGAGAGGCGTATATTACTCTCCTCCAAAAAGAAGGAGAAGACCCAAAATTAATTAAAAATTACAGACCGATATCCCTCCTGAATACGGACTACAAAATCTATATGGGTATTTTAGCAGGAAGGCTAAAAATAATTTTGAATAAATTAATACACAGCGACCAAAATGGATTCCTCCCTGGGAGGCAAATCAGGAATAATACAAGGATGATAATAGACATATTGGAATACTATGAGGAACACCCGAACAAAGAAATGGCATTGGTCTTTGTCGACGCCCAAAAGGCATTTGACAATCTTAATTGGCAATTTATGAAACAACAAATTATCCAAATGGAATTCGGATCAAATTTTGTCAATACGATATCCACAATCTATCAAAAACAAAAGGCTAATATATTACTGAATGGAGAACTAACTAAGGCTTTTCAAATTAGAAAAGGGGTCCGACAAGGGTGCCCTCTATCCCCACTTCTATTTATCTTAGCACTAGAAGTATTCTTGAGAAAGATTAGGAACAATAATGAAATAAAGGGTCTGACAATTAGAAAAGAGATATATAAGACACAGGCATTTGCAGATGATGTGGTATTAATCATGGAAGAACCATTAGAATCAGGCACTAAAATTCTGGAAGAATTGGGCAATTACGGGGAGGTAGCAGGCCTTAAATTAAATAAATCCAAAACTAAATTATTAACAAAAAATATGACGGAGGCAAGGAAAAAAGTACTGGAAGAATCAATGGAGATCCAAATCGCCAAGAAGGTAAAATACCTGGGGGTCTGGATTTCATCAAGGTGCTCGGCCCTTAGAGAGGATAATTATTTACCATTGATTAGAAATATTAAACAGGATCTGGAAAAGTGGGGAAGACTACAGATATCATTATTAGGCAGAATCGCGGCAATAAAAATGAGCATATTACCCAAGTTATTGTATCTATTCCGAACGGTCCCTGTTAAATTAGATAAAAAATTCTTTCTGGAGCTCAATAGCATCATCAGGAAATTTATTTGGGAGGGAAAGAAACCAAGGATAGCAATTAGGAATTTACAGGACAAGAAGGAAAGAGGGGGTTTCGGATTACCTAAATGGGAGTTATATCAAAAAGCTGCAAACCTAGTATGGCTGAAAGAATGGGCAACCCTAAGAAATAAAAGACTGTTAACTCTAGAAGGGTATGATCTCCAGAAGGGTTGGCATGCATATCTCTGGGATACTGGGAAGAAGATAAAAACTTACTTCCATAGACATAAAATAAGGGAGATCTTGATACAAATATGGGGAGAGATGAGACAGAAGCACTATAGGAAAATTCCGAGATGGCTTTCCACCATGGAGGCTATAATATATCCAAATGTATTAGAAATGGGTAAAACGTTCAGATACAATGAATTATTAGATGGGGGAGGGAACCTTAAAACAAGGGAAGAATTGATGGAACAAGGTATTTCTATAGACTGGTGGCCATATAACCAAATTAAATCCAGATATAAAAAAGATAAGGAGGAATTCGGCATTGAAATGAGCATAAATGGATTTGATAAGATATGGATGGGTACGGACGACAAAATTTTAGCTAAATTATATAATTATTTATTGGAGTATGATATGGCAGAGGAAGTAGTTAAAGAACCGATGTTAGCATGGGCCAAAAATATAGGACAGAATATAAATTTGAACGAATGGGATTCAATATGGAATAATAACCTTAAAATGACAAAGGCGACGGCTTATAAGGAAAACCAATACAAGCTGTTTTATAGATGGCATATGGCCCCAGCCAGGATAGCGAAGATCTACCCCAATTCGAGCCCTAAATGTTGGAAATGTGACCATCAGCAGGGTACTTTTTATCATTGCTGGTGGACATGTAATCAGGCACAAAAATTCTGGAGGATGATATGGGTGTGGATTAGAGAAATAATAAAAGAAAATTTTGATTTTGACCCAAAAGCTTTTCTCCTGGGAATTTTGAAAACTGAATATGCAAAAAAGAAAAAGTATTTAATTATACATATTCTGACAGCCGCTAGAATTTCCTTTGCCCAGTATTGGAAAGAAAAACAAATACCACCTCAAGAACATGTTATTGGAAAAATATTGGAGTGCGCCGAAATGAACAAATTGACTTCAGAAATTAATGACAGAGAAGATTCAGAATTTTATAGCGTGTGGGACATGTGGTACGAATGGATGGGGGAAAGAAATAAAGAAGGTAATAGAGATTAAATTTTAACTAATTAACAAAATCTATATGAATAGTATTAGATTTAGTCTGAGGGAGCTGAGCACTATTATTTTTAAGTGTTTGAAATTAAATCTAGCTCCAAGAAACAATATCAACAAAAGAAAAGCAATAATGTATGCAGATGTATATATGTATATAACTGCACCAATGAACCGAAAATGTACCGATTGTATTACTATATGTTATAATAAAATCTAATTAAAAAAAAAAATAAAAAAAAAAAAAGGAAAATAGCATATCACTGGATAGACGACGACATAGATAAAACATTGTTGTGCATATTTGAGCTATCTATAAATCTATCTAAAATCTATCTAAAATAAAGCTATCTAAAATCCAATAAGTAAATTTAAAATTCATCCATAAGCATGTCTTCAACTTTCTCTTGTCCTTTGAAGAATCACAAAAACATTTTTCCCCTCAGACTGAACAAGATACTTTAACTTTATTTCTAAGGCAATGTTGTGGTACACCAGCAGCCTGCAGAGCTGGCAGCGGTGTCAGACAGTGAGGAGGCTGGGGAGGAACATGGGCCAGTCCTGGAGTCTGGGGAAGGCCCAGATGAGGGCTCTGCGTCAGAGGCAGAGATGGGGCCAGGGCCATCTGGGAGTGGTGCACGGATTCCAGAGCCCCCAGAGTCGGACAGCAGAGAGGCAGAGGAACAGTAGGAGCCTGTTCCTAGTGCACGCATGCACAGAGCTGCCAGAAGGGAAGAGCAGCTAAAGCAAAAGGGACGACTTGGGAGTAAGGCCAGGAGATGATTGGCCCCTCTCATAAGCTTAAAAGAGAAACAAAGGCACTTGGGGCTTTTTGCAGGAAAGCAACGTTGCTAACTCTGTTTCCAGTCGGCGTCTCTTGTTTGTTTCTGAACTTCATGGGGCTTTGCCAAGTAAGGCCTTTGGCAGGGTGTTAAAGAAGATAAAGGTTGGTGATTATCCTGAAGGACTTCTTCCAAAGGACTTGTTTTGCATCTAATTGGGACTCACCTGGGAATAAACATAATTCTCAGCTGTTAACGATAAAATAGGTTTATGTGGGACTAATTGTGTCTTGTAATGACTGAATAAACCTAGGCCACAACAGGCAACCTGATTCAAGCTAAGCATAAACTAGCTTGTCCATTACCATTAATTCATTCAAAATATTTGTATGACTGCCCATCTTAAAAATACAACACTGGCTAGCAGAGACAAATTAAAAACTGGTAGACCCAATTTTCCTCTGTCCTTTGCATCTTGTAATTTCTTACAGTATATCTAACTTGTGTGTTTCCCCTACCATATAAATTTATGTAAATTCTTCTGCCATTGTTTAATGATGCCATAAGTGTCAAAACAGGTATTGTCTGAAACAAAAATAAATAACTTAATTACAGAATTGCTCCCCAGCAGTAACAAGTGTACTGTATCCCATCTATTTACATCTACATCTCTACCTCTACCTCTATCATCTACATCTCTACCTCTACCTCTATCATCTCTATCTCTATCTCTATCTCTATCTCTATCTCTCTTTCTATTTCTCTCTCTCACTCCATCTATCTCTGTCTCTGTCTCTGTCTCTGTCTTTATTTCTGTTTCTATCTCATTTCTATGTAGAGACATAGAAATTTCTCTACATTTCTCTATCTCTCTATCTCTTTATCTATCTATATCATCTCTATATCTATATATAAACTTCATTCCATATCTTAACATAGTTTTTTTTTTAAATACTATATTTAGCTTGTATGAAAGAGTTAGTGTTGCTAAAAAATTGAAGACTATTGGAGTTTGGAAGACGAATCTAAGATTTAGGCAGCATGGGTATCTATGGTATGGCAAAGCAACAAAGATGATTAGGGGACTGGAGGCTAAAACATATGAAGATCGGTTGCAGGAACTGGGTATGTCTAGTTTAATGAAGAGAAGGACTAGGGGAGACATGATAGCAGTGTTCCAATATCTCAGGGGTTGCCACAAAGAAGAGGGAATCAAACTATTCTTCAAAGCACCTGAGGGTAGAACAAGCAGCAATGGGTGGAAACTAATCAAGGAGACAAGCAATTTAGAACTGAGAAATTTCCTGACAGTTAGAACAATTAATAAGTGGAACAACTTGCCTGCAGAAGTTATGAATGCTGCAACACTGGAAATTTTTAGGAAGATGTTGGATAACCATTTGTCTGAAGTGGTGTAGGGTTTCCTGCCTGGGAAGGGGGTTGGACTAGAAGACCTCCAAGGTCCCTTCCAACTCTGTTATTCTATTCTATTCTAAGGTTAAGATTTCAAAAATCATATCTGGCAGGCATTCTTACAGTATGAAATAAGTATAGCCTCAGATCTTTACAAAAAGATGTAGAGCAAGTGAGAGTCTGAAGGGATTTATAGAACATCTAAGGAGGGGGGAATTATAGGATTATAATTACATGTTGAAGAGAAAGTTGGAAATTATATTTCAATTCTAGTTTCTTTTCTGTCTTTAAATTTGTCTTTTATTTTATGTAAAATTTTCCTAAACTACATATAAGCAGCACAAGGCTACCAAAATGTTGTGGCATATAAACAAATAATGGACTTTAGTATAAATGATCCAGAACCAACTTTTGTTTCAAGGTAACCAGGGATATATTCAATTGTGCAAACTAAGAGTGCTATATCCAGAACAATTATTATTTATAATTTTATTTGTTTAATTTATATAGCTGCCAATATCACTTATATGGATCGTGACAGCTTACAAGATTAAAAATAGAGAAAAGCAATTTTTAAAAAAGACAAAAGTATTGAAACCATAAAAATAATCAGTGGGAAGTCCAATCAATTCATGAACAATATATCGACTTTGCAGACTACACACTCACCATTATAAAATCCCCAGGCCAGATGGGGATTTCTGAAAGGCCAGCAAGGTAAGCGCAAAGCTAATTTCAGGGGGAATGATGTTCTAAAGTCAAGGTGCAATAGTATGCAAGACTCTCCTCCTGAGTTAGACCTCACTATCAGCTTTTTTAAAATGTTAAGAGAGAGCACTAAACCCTGGTGAACTCTACATTATAGGGGCCAAGGCCAGGACCTTCCCAATCAACCAGTGACTGGAACTTGCCACAGATGAAGGAAGAGAGCCAGCACAATAGAGTGCAGTGGTTAGGGTAAGGCAGAGAGGTCCCATACAGCAGGAGTACAGTATCAAAAGTCCGAACTGATATCCCATAGCCAACTTAATGAACAGGATCTTATATATTGTGACTTGTGGAGCAGTGTCCCTGAAAGCTGTAAAGGAATCCTGAATAATAATTCTCACTTCCCCATACCTGGTTGAGTTTCTCAACTGATGCCACACACAAAACCTGTCAGGGCACATTTTGAAACACAAATCTCACCTTCTTCCAGGTCTCAATAATACATGTCATGTTAGCCCTCTCATCCATGATCAAGTCACAGATGACAGTAGCCTTATTAGTATGTGTGATATTCTTAAGAACATGGACTGAATGAGTTTAGATATTGCCTATCAGAAAAAGTGCTGATAGGTGTCTATATCACAGACTTTTGGGAAGAGAACATCTTAGACTCCTTGAAGATATGATAGCATTGGAGAATTAGTAAATATGTAGGGGTGTTGGAATTATGAATTCTTTCATCCCATGTGGCTTGGTGGCCACAATAAATTTATCTGCCTCCCTCTTTATCATTCATTGTGTCTACTCTTTATCTGTGAGAATCCAACTCACAGAATGCTTCTTTGTCTCTCCATTCCCTTGGACTCTGATCCAATGTATGAGGCTAGCTAGGAAGTATTTCCAGTAATAAACCTTTCTATCAAAAGATACAAAGAATTGTTCCTCTAGTCCTTGCTTAGATTAGATCCCACGCTTGAGGAACACATTAAATTGTTTATTCCAACACCTAACACATGTTTTTCTCTATGCAAAAGCTGAAACCTATGCCACCAAACATCTGTAGTCTTTTACTGAGTTCCAGTGTTATGATCTGAAAGGTTTCCAGAGGCTGCATAAAGAGATTGCCCTCTCCTGCCCTCTGCAACTGAAATGACTGGTTGCTTAGTAACTTCTATACATGCATTTCGGTACACTTCAATTTTTCTTTATCAATGTTTGTGATAAACATGCCAGGAGATTTGGTCCAACTTTTTTTTTCATGTGTTATATTTTCATCCATCCAAGCTGAATGTCTGTCATGAGCTAAAATGTCCCACCTTTGTTATTGCTGCTGTTAATTGAATTTCACCAGGCTCAAGGTTGACTCAGCTTTCCATCCTTCCAAGGTCAGCAAAATGAGGCCCCAGGTTGTTGGGGGCAATATGCTGACTCTGTAAACTGCCTAGAGAGAGATATAAGGCACTGCGCAGTGGTATTTAAGTCTAAGTGCTATTGCTATTAAGGAAGATATGAAAATTTATAATTTGGAGCCCACATGCACACAATAATAACATAATCAATTTACATTGCAAGAAATTTAATTATAGACACAAATGGCGAGATTGCCTTTTCAAAACAAAGTGATCAAATAATGTTTCATCTTTACCTACTCAGCTAGTATCTTAAATATTTGTACTTATCATTTGTGTTAGTGGTTGCATTTTCCTATCAGTGAAGTGCAGAGCAGAAAAAATCCTGGATTTTAGCCCAGATAGAAAAGATTAATTTTCCCCTTTATACTGTTGCATAACAATAGACATAAAGGGCTCAGCATGCCTTGCATTAAATTTATGAAATATTTTGGCTTCATGTGCTGTATCTTTTCCTACAACTGCAGCTCACTACTTGCATTCAAAATGAAACCATTCATACTAGAAACAACAGCCTATCAAGCATATCAACAGTTTATCACTGGAATGGTGTCAGGTGGATTTGTGTGTGAGAGAATTGTTGCTACAGGTTCCTGCATTATTATTTAAGTGCTGGCTGGCTGGAATTGTAATTCTTGAAGCTGCCCAAACAGCTAGACACTTTACAACTAAAGAATTTAAGAGTTGTAAATGGCTATAAGCAGCTTTTCTGGAGACGATGGAGATGGTGGAGGAACATGAAGTCAAAAACTTACTTTATGACTTCAACGCTGGGTCCACCATAGACTAGTATTAACATTTCAGGCCTATTAGAAAGCTCAAAGCAGCCTGAGTTGTTGGAAGATGAGTATTCAAATTTGGAGATGCTGAAATAGATGACCTGGGCTGAGATGGGAGGCAGCACAAAAAGTCAATGGAAAGGATCACAAAGAGATTGGGCAAGGTTGGTTAATTCTCAACAAGTCTCTGGAGGCTATTGTGGTCCAGGCTGAAAAATCTGAGCTCTCAAGATGAAGTCAGTGTCTGTATAAGTTCAAAAGCACCATCACCTCCACTGCCATCACAGAGAGCTTTGGCTAGAGTCCTTTCTGTCAGTAAGACAGCGAGCAATGGGCTGTTCCCAACAGTTAATGAATTTGGACAGCTGTGTCCAATCCAATCTCCAACGTCTGGGGAAATTTATTGAGAAATAGTGGGGCTGCAATTGCAGAGTGCTTTGGACCAGAGTCTCCAACCTTGGCAACTTTAAGACTTGTGGTCTTCAATTTCCAGAATTCCTCAGCCAGCTTTGGGAGTTGAAGTCCACAAGTCTTAAAGTAAGTTACCAAGGTTGGAGACCCCTGCTCTGGACCATACAGATTGCCTGTATGTTTGGTAGTATGGATATATCCATGGAATAGAAACTGCATTCACTATGTTCATGGATAACTTATAGAAAGGCTTGAATGGAGGAGGTACGAGCACCTTATCCTCCTAGAGCTCTCAGTTGTTTTCAGTACTATTGACCACATTATTCAGCAAAACCATCTGCAGTTGGGAATTAGATGCATAGTTTATTGTGGTTCTGTTTCCTACCTGAGCAAGTGTATCCAGTGGTTGTAGGAAAGTAGAGAGCAGTCAAGCACTTCATTTTGAAATGCATCCAAGTATTTTCCCCTGTCCTGTTCAAGATATGTATGAAACTACTGAAAAAGGTCATCTGCTAGTTCAAGTTAAAGTATCACCAATATGCATAAGATATATGTCTCTTATATATAGTATATGGATATGATATATATACAATATGCAAATTGTATATAGGTAGAATTTTTTATTTAACTTAGAATAGATAGAATCAGTAGATAAAAATAGCTTTCCTTTCTATTTTTATTTTGCCACCATTGGTTATTAAATGGAAAGAAAAGGAAGAGTAGTCTTGGTAATTTTAGCATGTGCAGTTGTCTATCATTAGGTACATCAATTTCCTCAAACAAGTAGGTTGAACAGCAGTAAGTCTCTGTTTGAAATGCTACTTAACAGTACCATGAAAGGATAGATCATTATTATACTTTCAGGAAATTACTGGGATTGGCTATTTCTACTGAGTCTTCAGGGTAAGTATTAATCTACTGGTCACGGCCTGTTCTTGCATACTTTAGGGGCAAGAATGAGAAAATATTTGGTTGTGTCATACTTTACTAAGTCTCCTAGAGCTATAAAAATTCTTTCCAGAAGATGCCTGATTTACCACAGAGCTTACAAATCTTTGAATAAAAGCATAAAATGCAATTCATCAACTCCTAAAACCATCTATAAGATAGTAGCCATATTTTAAACGAATAAATAGAGAACTATCTATTGACTTCTGCTGTGAAGGATACCTGTAATCAGCATTATTATTCAAGAGTTATTCTCCTTTGTTATTCTCCTCCTTGTGTTGATCTAATGAAACATGTTAGCATTTAAAGCCTATTTAAAGGTTGCTTGCAATGTATGAACTCATATATTTATTTACCTGCAGTAGAAGAAAGAATATCTATCTTGTTTGTAGGAGTTTGGTCCTGAATGATATAGTATGTCTTCATATTTCAAATTTGCTCCTGTACATGAAGTGAACAGTTAGATCTGGTCAATCAAGAGAATCTGTCCCCATCTGTTAACATATTTTAGAATTATGACCATCCTTGATTTTTTATTTTAAATTTTGCAGACAAGTCCTGCATATATTTATTTGTAAGTAAACCCCACTGCACAGAGCTTTATAAATACAATCAACAAATGACCTGTTACATAAATCCATTTTAATTCAGAGCAAAATGATGGGTGCAGTCAGGTGATTGAAGCCCATTATTATTTGTGCATAAGTGTGTGTGATGCATGTTAAAAAGGCACAAGGTGCCATTTTAACTCTCCCTGTAGACAGCTTTGCTTGGAACCAGAAATTTATAGAATAGGACCATGCAATTCAAGCATCCACATCAAAAGATCCATTCTCAGCCATCATGGTAGAAAATCCCAGAAAATGAACAGATGCTTATGGAGCAGAAAGTAGTGGAATTGACAGGGGCAATAAATGACTATTTCAAGCATGGCTAGTTCCATAAAAATGTACATCATGTATTTATAATCATTACCAACATTGAAAGAGAAGGAAGAAATAAATAAATCTATGAATGAATTAGGCTGTTGTTTGTCCCACTGAAGGTGACACTCTACTGTTATACCTTTTTAAAAGAAATAATTAAAACAATTTAAAAGAAATAAAACAATCATTATATTTTGATTTCCATTATAGTTATTTTATGATAATATTAAAATAATGCAGCTCAAAACAGGTTTTTTTCTCTTGGCCCTTCACCTTAATTCATTATTTCAATTTTGCTTTATGTAGGAGTTTTGAAGTATGGATAATCTTTATTTAACAAAGAAAAAAAAATCCTTATAACTATTGCTGAAATTTACTAACATTCACTGTTCACTGTAAAAGCAGAAATGAAATTTCATTTCCATTTTTTTTCAATGTTCTTTGAAGCCTTACATGGCACCAGAGAAATGTATAAAAGTATTTCAAATTTATGATAGAAATATGAACAACATGAAGGGACATTTTATCATGTATATGGATATGTAAATAAGGTAACTTTCACTCCAAACAGATCTACAGTGCTCATCAGTCAGGAAAAGTTCTGGTTTCAGTTGTGGATTAATCTACAAAATAACTCAATTTTTCTCTTTGTTTGTTTCTGCTGAAATAAATCATTTGCCATTTTTTTTAAAATAAATCAAATGTTTTATGTCTTATTTTAATTTGTTTCTTGAAGATAAAATTTAGAAATATAAATACTTGTAGCACCTAGTTTTGCATCATCCCTTTCAGTTTCTTATTGCATCTGTTGGAGTTTTTGTGTAGTCTCCTCTGAAATTCAAATAACATCCATTTGAATATTCTGCAATTTTTTAAATATTCTTTGAATTTTTCTAGAAATTCCCTCAACTTTTGGGCAGAATTCATTTGAAACCTCTGATGATAACTGCACAACTGTGTAACCACCTGCCTTCACCACTCTGGTCATTATTCTTGGATAGTTTACATGAAATAGTCCATTTTCATAAGTCATTATCTATTCTGGGCCATATAACAACATATAATATAAAACAATACTTTCAACTTTACTACATAATCTTTCTATGTTATATACTTTACTGAGAAAAGATTAGATTCCACATCCAGAATCTTAAAAAAAAAAAAAGACATTGTTAAACTGGTCTCTTTTCCTTTAATGAGGCCATAAGATAATTTTAATGATCTTGTGCTTGCTTTTTCTATCTGCTAAATATATTGTCAGTTGGTACCTACCATCTAATTTGATGTATATTTTAGTTTCATAATGTTTGGAATGTAAGCAAGCTTCTTTATCTGCCTTGTAATGGCCTGGATCATTTGCAATGAAAACAGTGCGTCTTCCTATGGTTGGCTTTGCAAGTTAAATCTGGAGCAAGAGTTGTGTTTGTTTCTTAGAGTTACACAGAACAAATTCTTCTTATAATGTTAGCATCTACTTATTCCTAATAAATACATTGCAGCAGGGGTGGGTTCTACTTACCTTTACTACCGGTTCACAACAGGAGCGTGTGTGCGCGCAGATCCTCCGTTATGTTGTCCGGTCGAGTGGGCAGAGCCTCCCACTGCTTTTACTACCGGTTCACAAGAACCAGACAGAACTGGGAGCAACCCACTACTGCATTGCAGTTTCATAATTCTTTCTTCTGAAATTAAGGACAGCAACCATATTTTCTAACTGTACTTCCATAGACGAGTGGGATCCTACCGGTTTAACAACTAGTTCGCTGAGCACGCGCTTTGTGCAGTTTGCAGAAGACTGAACTGAAAGCAAGGAAAACAGCTGAGCAGCGGCAATCCACTCTGCCGCCCCCAGTCGGCTGGGCTTTGGAAGCAGAAATATAGGTAAATATAACGCAGGGCCGGGGGGACGGGCCCACTTGAAAGAAAGAGAGAACTGGTTCACTCATGGCTTAAAGTTGGAGCTAATGGTTTGCCCGAACCGGTCTGAATCAGTAGAATGCCACCACTGCTTCCATAGTTTGCCTTTCAAATTGTCTTGTGATCTTTCACATTTCATTCACATACAAATTTCCCTTAGTTTAGCCATCTGTGACATGGCCTCCCCCTCTCCAAAAAACAAACAAACAAAAAACCCTACAAACACAAAGACGAACAAGAATTGTATCACTCATTCCTTAGGGAAATAAATAAATGGGAAAGTGTAAAATCTAGTTCCCAGCCAGCTACAGTCAGATAGTCAGAGAACCAGAGAACAACTGGAATAGGAAGTCAAAGGCAGGAGGTAAGCAGCCTGAGGTTAGCAGTCTCAGAGATAAAGACAACCCTTGCTGCCCCCAGACTGGATAGATAGCTTACAATTTATGGAGGGCATATCTTCACAACAGAGTTACCACCTTGGTGTCATCTTGCTTCTGAAGCAGGCTAAAGTTGGATCAAAGTGATCCAGCATGGAAATAAGTATTTTCCTTGCCCCAAAGGTGTTTTTTTTTCCAAAAGGCAACTGGACTTTCTTGGGGTTTTTTTTTTTGGGGGGGGGGACATTTAGCTTCTCATCCAAGAACTTTCTTCAATTCAGAATTGAAGAAGCTTCGTGGACAAGAAGCAAAATGTTTTCAAAGGAAAAAAACCCAAGAAAATCCCGTTGCCTTTTGGAAAAAAAGCACCTTGGGGACAAGCATGACTTGGATGAGTGACAATCTCCACAGTCAAGTATTTTCTTTGTCAAAATGATGGACTCTTTAAGATAAACATTCCAACTGACCTAGAGGAGCCTAAAGAAGGCTGTTGATGTGTGGGATTCCAGCTGGCCCACTGCAAGACCATCCCACCAGGGGTGAAATTCACTTACCTTCCCTACCAGTTCGCAAATGTGCACGCACCATGCATGCGCAAAGCCTCCTGCACTGTGCAGAGGCTTAAAATAGTCACAAAAAGCGATGTCATGATGTCTGCACTGGTAGGCAGAGCCTCCCGCAGCCGCCGCTACCAGTTTGCTCGAGCCAGATAGAACCGGCTGAAGTTCACCCCTACATGCCACCCAGCCTGCTATGGGGCTCTGTGCTTCTGTGACCATTTCTGTTTGGGATGCCACATATTCTTGCCAAGCAGCTAAATACTTTTTTTTTTCACAAGAGAAGGGATTTGGTAGGAATAGCAACCTCATGGAATTACCCCATCACCTTGCCTTGACATAGAGGCTCTCCAAACACTTCTATTGGGAAAGAAACTCCTACGTGGAAATATTTCTGCATATTTTTCTCCTTGTATCAACAACAGAGCACTAACAAAGCAGCGAGTTTAAAGGGAAAGGCAAAAGGCACATTCCTGCCTTTCCTTGTCCCTTTAAACCAGGGTTGTCAAACATGCAGCCCGTGGCATGGATGTGTCACTCACTGGCCACGCCCATGTCCAGTTTAGCGAATGGAAAAAAAGTCATGATACGCCAAGTGATGCCACCATGATGACATGAGTTTGACACTCCTACTATCAGGGCTCCAAATAACACCCCCAATGAAAGAAAACTCCAAGGCTTGAATTTCCTCAAAGTTACATTTTATTAGAGATGTCATATTGGCACATCTGGGAAAACCCAAATCTGAAAGTTTCCAGGTTTTTCCCGCCCAAAGAAAAGTTCAAGTCCCTGCTCAACATCCACAAGTCCATCACATGGTCCAATCAAACATAGTCCCAACTGGAGATGCCTCCCAGTTCCAGCCTTCCAGGTGCAGGGCAAGATGTCTTTGACCTCTTGGGAAAGGAATGTTATTATGAGTATATATCACCTATGCTCCATACAATCCCCCCTCCCAATTTCCCACAGTAGTAAACGTGGCAGGACTGAAGGCCTAATGCAAAAGATGGCTTCCATGCCTGACACCTACTTTAAACGGTCTTTACATTGGCAAGCCATCCAGAGTTGTTTCAATATGAGATGGGTAGTAGGTAGGTAGGTAAGTAGGTAAGTAAGTAAGTAAACAAGCAAGCAAACAAACAATATGAGTTTAAAGGGAGAATCCGCCAAGTTTCTTTTTCTGAAACAAAAAAAAAGCATCTATGACCTGTCCTGATGTAAGCTTTGGTTATTCTGAGTCTATAAATTGCGTTATGGAAAGTGTTCATTAGAGAAAGGAAATTGGGAGAGAGCCCATGAAGGGAACATAGAGGTAATTACTATTTTTACTATTTTTACTATTTTACTATTTTTACTATAATTACTATTTTTACTATTTTTCTATCTACATCCCACAACCCCTTGTGGCGAATAGGTTGTGGAGGGTTAAAGAATCAGTGCTATTGAAATTCAAGTTCCAACATTAGACTTAATTAATGAACTTGGCAAACTTATTTACTGCATTTAAAAGGAAACAAACTAAGAAGAATAAAGCAGCCCTATAAAAAGCTAAGGAATAACAGACACATTGCAGCCCTACTGCCTTCAGCTGACATCGTGGTGGCACCATCCCACTTGTTCCCTTGTTCTTGAAGATCAAACAATTTAAAAAGGGCAGTCCCCAACCACAAAAAGATTGCCCACAACAGCACAAAGGTTCTAATTACCATGAAATTAGAACATGAGTGTATGCTATTTTAGACTATGCTATTTTAGAGTCCTACAACGTAGTGCTAAGTAAAGATCATGATGCTGAAGGCAAGGCTAAAAGATACTTTTCTGTCTCTTCTCCATCTCCAATGTATTAGTTTTCCATGCACAGGTCTAGAATCTTCAAAAGACTTTTGTCAAACAGTTAAACTAATTAGGGGGAGGATTTTTACACAGACCAGATGAAACAACAACTAGCTCATTTCTGATCAATAGGGGGAGTATGATTTTCACTAATTAATAAATATAGAATCATTAAGTGGGCAGACTCACAAAATTGAATCCGCCCAGGCTTTGTTTGGCATTATTCCACATACACAACCATGGAGATCATGTCACAGAGAAAAGAGATCCTAAAGCATTGCACATCTGACAGATACAATTATTTTCTCTCAAGTGGTCAGCAGAGCCATATGGTATCCCTATAGCTCTCTCAGCATATAGATATTATAATATGTCTATCTTATTATTTTTCATATAGTTTAGCCTTTGCTACACTATCTATTTATATATGCTCAGTAGAATAGTGAATTGTATGTTTGAGTTATTTTGCCAATATGAAGAGAATATTAATTATTAATAGGAACAAACTTCCAAAAGGAAACTTAGTGTAACCAAATATATGATCACATCAATATCAGTTCATCTATTTAATAACAAAGAGAAACCTGGAATAAATAAAGTCCATTGGTTTTAATTATTATTTGCCATTAAAAATGTCATATTTTTCAATTTCTTGTCCTGAAACAAATGTCATTTGGAACTATTTTGGTTTCAACTTGGCATTTTGAATTGGAGGTTACACTAAAAAAAGAAAGAGGAAATAAGAGGACAAAAAAGAAAGTAACACAGATAAATAGGAAAGGGATTTGGGAAATATATTAAAGAGAAGACAAATGGTCTCCTGGAGCAATCAATATCTTATAAATGAGTATAAATTGGAAATGAACATTCCAGCTCTGCTATTCCTATCTTGATCTCTGTTTTGCTGGAAAGGGCCTGAAGCCTAGCTATAAAGAATGTTATTACATGATCCCAAGAACTGGAAATCCAACATAAAGTTCTGTATAATTTGGAATATGTAAATATATTCAACTTTATGGGCATGGAAATTGGATGGGAAATGTCTGTTAAATTATCTAGAAAAGAAACAATTCTCCCAACAAGACCAGAATTCCCAGAGGGATGCAACAATAGCACTCCTGTTTTGGGGCAGAAGTGGTTGTGGTGGGGGGCACTGGGAAGAATTCCTTTATAAAACCTTCTCTTGGGATTTAATCTGAGAATCCAGAGAGATTACCTACTCTAGTGATTCAGGACTACAATACAAAACAGTTATGTGTATTATTTGAGAATTCCACACTGTAATTAACTAAAACAAGAAAAGCATACATGTCATTCCCCCTTGAAATATTTCTAAAGCAAATTTTCTTTCATTAAGTGGAATGAGAAATGGTAAGAAAAATGCAGAAATTTTATTTTACAACTACTTTTGGAACTGTTTCACTATTCCAGGCAGTCAGAAATTAAATGAGGAAGAGGATCATAACCCTGAGATATGAATTTTCAGAAACATGTCCCTCTGAGGTGTAGACTTTTATCTTGAATGTGACAACTTGTCTGACAAATCCTGGGGAGGTCCTATCTCATATCCTTTGAGCATTCCCATCAAAATACAGACTCTTTAGACCCATATTCCATCCTAAGGAAACAGAAAGTATAAAGCAGTATGATGGCTCCTTCAAAAAAATAAACAAACCCTAATACAGGAATGGAGGGAGCAGATTTTTTAAAAAATATTTATTATTTTATCCTGCCTTTATTTTTGGAGAACTCAAAGCAGCATATGTACTCTGTGAGGTTTCAGGGAGAGAGACAGACAGCAGAGAAGTGTTTTTTCCTGTTTTTTTTTGCTTCCCTGACAAAAGCAACAACAGCAAAAATTTAACTCCCCCCCCCCCCGGTAATTTTTAACTCTTTGTTGTTGTTTAGTTCTTGTAGCACTAAGCAAAACTTCCCAGCCTTTCCTCTTTTCACCTTTGGTGTGAACCATTTCTGTCCAATGAGAAATTCTTCCCATGAAAATACTGATGCAGTAGCAGAAGAATGCTTGTTCAACAGAAAACAAAACAAAACAAACACAAATCATAGAAGCATGCAATGGGACAAAGTATCATAGAAGAACCACAGGTGTCCAAAGAGTGTGGTAAGAAAAAAAACCCCAATAAAGATTGCAGTTACGTTTTGCAGTTGAAGCTCTGCCTTTTTTTATGGGTGTCTCACCCATGGAAACACTAGCAGAGTTTCAATCACACTATTGTGGCAACCCTCTTGAGATTCTTCTTACCATTCCCTGTAGCTATCCAGGTGTCAGTCCGCCTCAAGGGTTATTTTGAGGTATTCTTTTCAATTTAATTTGAGGGGGTATCTCAACTCAGTTTAAGTCCCTCCACTTAAATTGAAGCATAGATGTGAACCAACTTGATTCAGCCCTGCTCTAGTGGAAAAGTGCTTCCATGAATTTACAAATGCCTTTTTTTAGGAAAATACTACATTGACCACAGGCACTATATGGAGGAAGTTCTTTATCTGTTCAGTTGAAGCACCTTTTCAATGCTCCATGATATCCTACTGTATAGATTTTTGATAAATGAATGAATAGGTTGTTTAATCAATGCACCACAATCAAGTAAAAAAGGATTGGATTGTTGACTTTCTGCCCTGGACAAATAGCAATGGCAATAAGGGAAATTTCCTCAAGTGAAATGAAAATCTGAATTGATGTGATAAAATTTGCTTACCCTAGAAGATCTGATAATTTTATCACCTGTAATCTTCTATTATGATGTCTGCTTCACCAGAATATCATCATGATCATCATCTCTTTCTCCTCATTCTCCTTCTCCTTGTGGAGGGAATCTTTGGAAAAATTCTTCAGATCACTCTACAATGCTTCATATTATGTGTTCACTCATTGAACAATATCAGCTTTCAGTTGAATGCTCATATCATTGTCAACATTGTTGACATTTGGTTAAGACTTGAATACGTTTTGTATTGTTTTATGTGTGTGCCTGTGTGGGTATGTGTGTGTCTCTGTCTGTGCGTCTTTGTCTGTGTGTCTTTGTGTGTCGGGGGGTGGGGGTGGACTTGGATGAAATTTTCTTTGCTTTTACATAACCAATCTAACTTTTTAATTCCACAGTGAAAAAATGGAGGCACTTTTAGTTCCAATAGTATGCTTCGTGATTCTGAAATGTTTTGCATAACCCACTAGAGAACTATGAATATTAAAAAAACAGAGTAAAATTGACATCCTACATGTAAACTTGTGAGACCTTTAGTCCTTGTATGTGCCACTGCTGTCATTACAGAGCTTGATAGACTAAGGCTTTTCTGTTCCTAGAAGTGATGAGTGGAGTACAATGTCAGTTCAAGACCCATATTGTATAAGGGGAAAGCAATCCTATGAATAAGAATTTGATCAAAGCTACACATAATACTGTATCTCTTATTTATTCATAAGAGATACATGAAGAAATATAGCACAGATTGAAAAGCCTTTAAATAGTTGTGATGTATTTAAATCTCTCTCTCTCTCTCTCTCTCACACACACACACACACACACAGAGAGAGAGAGAGAGAGAGAGAGAGAGAGAGAGAGAGAGAGAGAGAGAGGGAGGGAGGGAGAGAGAGAGAGGGAGGGAGAGAGAGAGAGAAGCTTGAACTATCTCAACCAGATAATGACAAGGTTTGGATACAGGTGGAAATTCAAGAGTCAAACTACTAGCAACCACCTCCTCTACATGGATGATATTAAGCTGTATGCTAAGAGTGATTGAGGCAGTCACTCAATGATTCATCTGTCAGGGATCTACAGTGAGGACACTGAGATGCCATTTAGACTAAAGAAGTGTAGCTGTATAGCAATAGCTTAGACTTATATACTGCTTTACCACCCTTTACAGCCCTCTCTAAGCAGTTTTACAGAGTCAGTGTATGGTAGTCATGATGGAAGATAGTTAAGACTAATGGGGTAGGCCACATAGCAGACATACAGTCCAGGCACAAATACCCGAGTATCATCCAGTAATATAGAAACCATGGTGAGGAGACAAGAAGGAAAACAATATACAAGTACCACCAAAGGATAAGAAAAATAATTAAAAATCATCTCAATGGCAAAAACATGATCCATACCATCAACATGTGTACCCTGGTTGCTGGTGGGCTGAGCTGGCCAAAGGAGGATTGGATGTACTTGAGTCTTCTAGAGATCACCACGTATTGAATCGTAACTCATGACTTAGCATACTGATAAGGCAACATTCTTGCTCACTGAAAAAAATTGTTACTAGGATTCTGCAAAACTTCAACACACAATTTCACTTTGCATTGTTTGAAATAAGGCACCCCTTCAAAATGACTCTAGGCACATCTCCCAGACCCGAGATGTATTTTCTTCCCATCCTAAGTATGTTGTTTCAAAAACCATTGTCCCTACAACATTACTCTTATCCATACCTAAAGAATAAGACTAGTAGAATCATTAACCTCACATGGGAATCAGTGGTGGGTTGCCCCAGGTAGTAAAACTGGTGGGAGGCTCTGCCCACCAACCCCGACGTCATCAAAACACTTCTGTGCTTGCGTGGCCCCACTGCGAACTGGTAGTAAAGGTAAGTAGAACCTACCTCTGATGGGAATGACAATTTCAGCTGCTGTCAGAAAAGGGGAAAGTGATTTTTCTTCTCCATTGCCTCTTTCTCTCCTCTGTAACCAAGCACAAATAATTCACTGTGTATTAGTTGTAAGGTAAAATGTGACAGAAATGTCTAAACCAGAAATGTCAAACCATGTCCAATGTTTTTAATTCTATTATTAATAAAAAACTTTTTTTAAAAAAGCAATATGACCCAATGTTTTGTGAAGATAGAGAAAAGCACCTGAAAAAGCATCTACAATCTGCATTGGCCTACTTACAATCCCTAAAGAGCTGTGTATAAAATTTAAAGTGTTTAAGTGGATTGCATGCCATATATCCCTGGGTGAGGTTAAGAATGCTCTTTTTCTCTTGCCATTTTAGCCATCATTTATGCTGACTGACTAATAAGTAAGGCAACTGCATACGCTTATATTTTTAAGGAGTGCATTATGATGCTATACCTTGGATCAAATATTTTTCCTGTCTACTTTACAAGGATATTCTAGGGAAAATAGACTACCCAGTCTAACAACAAAAAGGTACTTTTTCCACATGAAAAAGTCATGAAATTAAATCAGCAAACTGTTCATTTATCTGAAAGAAAGTGAATCAAGGCTGTGCTTATAAGATAAAGTTTCCGTCAGTTGAAATTATCTCCTGATGAACATCCAAATGTAATTTTCTGGTCAAAGTTACAGAAATCATTTGTCACTGCTTTCTCCCAGTGTGGTTTTATAATTGTTATTTTATTAAATATTATAATTACAGAAGTAAAAATTAATACAAACTAAAAAGAAAAATAGAAGGTGCAGAAAAGAAAGAAAGAGAGAGAGGAGAAAAGAGAGAAAAATAAGAATATAGTAAAGAAAATGAAAAGAAATATATTAAGGGGTAACTTTCATCACAAGTGTAAATAATTTTAACAATTTATTACCTTTTCTTAAAAGACAACAAATGATCTCTTATTTCTAGATCTCATCTCTTATCTATAAAAAAATCCCCAAAGTCTTGTTATTTCAATCCTGATGTCAGCAAAAGTCTGTTAAGGGTTACCAGAGATAACTGCAGATCTATTTTAACCTTGATCACATAAACCAACTTTATAGTTCTTCCTTTAATTTATAACGATCTTGATTTTTAATCCCATCAAATAATGTTGTAGAACTTGATTTCTTTTCATTTTTCTTTTGACCTTTCTCACAAAATTCTTCAAAGTTTTAGCAAGCTGTTTTGAAAATCCAATATACGAAAATCATCCCAATTTTTTTATTTGTACAGTCCTTTTAATTTTTAAGACATCAGTCAGTTTCTTTTGTATGTCCACTGTAGCATGCAGATCAGCTGAGGTTTTATGGGTTTTATATTGTGGATTTTGAATGCTGTAAGGTGTGCCAGATTCACTGTGTGTGAGTTGGGCAGCCATATAAATTTGATGAATGAATGAGTGAATGAATGACATTTTCCATGTCATTTTGTAGCCTGTGATTCTTAAATCCACTTTCAAGTCACTTTTATCTTGTCAGATAAAATGTATTTCTCTTTCATAATGCCTTTTAAACACAACTTACATAGAGACATACACATTTAAAATTAACTTCTGGATCGATTGTTTAAAAACATCCTTTAATATGTCAGTTGCTACATCTTTAGTCTGGAGTCACTGGGGTCATCTTTAGTCTGCTATTTTTTTCCCTGGAAGTCTTCCAGGATGATTTTTTTGTGACTTCTCAGTTTATTTTACAACCTGAACTAATAATTTCCCATCCAAATACTAACCAGGTCTGAACCAACTCAGCATTTTTAAGTCAGAGAATGCTGTTGGCTAAATGTTACCACTTGCTATGACTCCAGTGTGAATCTTTTTTTCTTTCTTCAGTGATATTCAGTCCCCACTGGGATAGCATTTAAATATTCCTTTTTTTCCATCTTTCTGTTGAATTGGGAGAGGTCAGAGGCAATAGCAAAAATAACTGCCAGAATGAGATACATGAATGATTTAGCAAGCGTGAAAAAGAATATTGAAGTATCTTTGTAATTTATCTTTATGTTAATAGTGTAAGACCTGCAAAAAAAAATCATCAGAATTCATTCTTTATCAGTATATTTATCACTGGAATTATCTCTATTTTTTTAACCCTTGACATTTGGCTGACTGTTGTTTCTCTCTAATCCCTACAAAAGATTAGACCCACCCCCAGGGACTGTGAAGAGATACTAACAAATTGAGACAACAAGGAGCTGGGATAATCATTAAATTGAATTTTACTGTTATGCAACCATTAGCACAATACACACTTCGTGCTGTTAATGTTCTTATTTCGCCTATGTATTTGTACCTGTGATTTCTTAATTATGAGCATAACTAATTTAAGAAATATCCAACCTACATTTTGAACAACACTTCCTTGATGTTCTTTAATTGCTTTTTTTGCTGCTTTTTATCCACCTACTTGAAAAATATAATCACTAGACTATGCTATCTCCCTTCCCTAAATACTTTAGATTACATTTGTTTTATTACTATTCTATCCTTTTATAAGGTGAATAATGGTGAATAAAGGTGAATAATGAAAAAATACTTTCTCAAACATTCTTGGTAATCTGGCACCTGCATTACTTTACTCAGTTGCTGCTTCAGAACTGTCTTTCTATGTGATCCTGGTGCCATCCAGTCTCTTGTTCTTATGCAGGTCTTTCTTTTCATATTCTGTTGCTGCTGCTGGGCTTGATAGCTTCACATTCCCGATTCACTGCTGATCCTACTTCCAACTCATCTTCTATTTTTGTTTGATATTTTCACCCACCCTGGTTCCTTGAGACTTGAACAGGACTTCCAAACTTCTCTTTACCAACCCAACATAAATTTTGTTCTGAAATGCAAATGTGTTTGCTCACAGGTGTTCTACAGAAACCAAGAACTTTCCAGCTGCCTGAAAGCTTCTTTTATGCAGTACAAATAGACAAAAATCCTGCTGTCAGTCCCACTAGGTGGAAGCAGACCAGGAAATCAACTCCACAGGCAGACTTTTATTAACTATAATAGAATCTTGCAAGTCTGATTGTATTCTCTGGGAGTAAGGGAGACATCTGGCTCAGCTACTTCTGAATGTTATCTCGTTGCTTTTAAAAAATATTTTAGCCTGTTTTGCATAGGTTATTTCCATCAAGGTCATGTTCCTTACTTTCTACACCAGCCTTGCAATTTTAGATAAGAAAAGATAGCATATATTAAAGATATCCCAGTTAAAATGCAGTATTGCAGGCTAACTCTGCCCACAGCTTGGAGTTCGATCCAGCAGGGCAAAGTTTGATTCAGCCTTCCATTCTTCCGAGGTCAATAAAATGAGGATCCAGATTATTGGGACAGTGTGCAAATAATGCTTACACTGTAAATCGCTCAGAGAATGCTGTAAAGCACTAATGGATGGAATATAAGCCAAAGTGCTGTTGCTATATTACTATTACAGATCCAGGTGGGGAATTCATGGAACTGATATTTTATATATCTGGCGAGTATCAAGTTGGGGAAGGCTGGTATAGAATAATCTAAGGACAACAGTTTTAAGGAGGGCTAGAAGCTGGAGTTAGAATTTAGTGACCATTTGTTTTACTAAGGTTATAATAACTTCCCTCAACCTTTTCCAGAATGTCACAGCTTTTCTATAATGCTAATTAGTGAATTGAACTTAAAGCTTATGAGTACAATACTCAAGAGAAGTATTATACCTTATTGATCAATCTAGTTTGCAACTGTCCTATATTAGGAGATACTGTATGTTCATGATGCCTCTACCAGAGATTGAAATAGAGAAAGAGAGAGAAGGATAGGCATGGAACTCTATTATTATTTATGCTATTTTCTATTTTTTAAAAAAATTCTTCAGATCACAAAACTCTGCCAATTCTACTGCTAATTTTATTTAGCCTCTAATTGCAGTTTAAGAATAATATTTGAAGATAACTTCTTGATTGTAGATTTCTTGGTGAAATAATTAAATCAGCATTAGCAGTAGTCAATGTTACTGTAGCATCAACCTGTCTGTAATTTTCAGGTTTGTTGGGTTCCCAGTATAGCTGTGCAAGGGGAAGTAAGATATTATTTTTATAAATTAAAATCAATAGGGGAGAAAAGCACTGATCACTGTGGAATATACACTGTGCCAGCAGAAATTGTAGAAAGAAGGATTAATTTTAGCTCCTTGCTTTCATTCATCAAGGCAAGATATAAATCAATTATCATTTGTAAATGCTGAAAGCTTCTTGACTGAAGATAATATGTTTTAGCATCATAAAAATGAATATGTTTTTTTTTTTCAGTAAAAAGTTAGGAAAAGGCGGTGGCGGTGGTGGAAGAAGGAAGAGGAGAAGGAGTTGTTTTCTCCTTCAACATTAGTTGAAAAATTGTCAATGTTGTAATGTCATGCAAGGTACATTGTCAATGCTGTGGTGTCATCTGAGATACACTGTCTGAAGAACTATTTGTATTCTATCTACTCTGATATTTGTTCATTACTAAATAAAGAGCTTTGATTTTCATAACCTTTTCAAGTTGTGATTCAGCTTGAGTCTTTACATTATAATATTGTTTTTAATCAGGGGTGGTATTCACTTACCTTTGCTACCGGTTCATAAATGTGAATGCGTGTACCTCCATGCATGCAGAAACTTCTGCACATGCCAGAGCATAAAAAATGGGACGTGATGACATCCAGGAAGGTAGGCGGAGCCTCCAGCAGCCGCCGCTACCAGTTCTCCTGAACCAGATAGAACCGGCTGAATACCACCATTGTTTTTAATGTTTGCTGGTCTACCAAATATATAGGTATTAAGGTTTTGTTGCTGCTGTTATAATTTATAGCACGTTGTCCTGAAATCTGATTAAAATGGAGGACATAATTATACCTGTAAATAAAATGAAATGCAGAAGCAGGACATCTAGAAACGGATTTTTCATTTCTCCCCAAAATGATCAAGGGACTCATGAACTTGTAAACTACAGGAAAAAGTTTTCTCAAGGATATAGTTTCTCCTACTCTTAACTTATCTTTATTTTGAAGATTGAGACTCTATTTTCTTTAATGTAAATGATTCATAGAAGAGCAGTGGCAGAAGCAAGGGAAGATCTTCATAGCTGTTCAAGAAATGATTGTACTTGATTTTATTTTTGAGCGTTATTTCTCCCACACATCAGCTGTATATATTTAGTGTTTCCCTGATGCAGAATATGGTTTTGAGCATAATTTAGTAACTAGTGGAAATTTATGGAAATGTTGTGTACAATACTTTAAAAAATATGCCCAGTGGCCACATTGCTTTACTGTTACGATTATTTCACTATCAATTTACTTGCCATGTTTTTGCACAGCTCATATTTATTTCAAAAGGTTGCAGAAGAGAACATCCTGATAGATTGTCCTTGTGGTCTTTTATGACTTATCTACCAATCTTGCTGTTTTTATTTGCAAAGTGCTTCCATGTGTGCACATATGATTTCTCCAGAATCTTTTTGAGGTGGTTACTGTTATTTCAGGAAGAGGCATATGGAAATACTGGCTCCTATTCAATAAACAGTTCAATTATACATTGCTTAAATTTTATGAGGCCTAGTAGATTTCCAAGAATATCATTCAACTGAGGAAATCAATAAACCCAACATCTTCAAAGTATAATTTTTTAAATCATTATTATTCTATTCCTGCTTTAACTGCCTACTATCAAAATATTATATTTATATTGTTTTTGTTTTTAATTCTACAATCCCTCTCTGAGTGAGATGTGTAGTATCTAAATTTAATAAACAAACAAACAAACAAACAAACAAATAAATCTGTTGTTTTCATGAGGTGCACAGTCTACACAAATACATACACCTAGTTAGCCATTTGGATTCTTCTATGGGTAGAAACATATGGTTGACAGCCTATCAATAAGGAAGGGAAAGATGGAGCAAATAATAAATAAATATCTGATAGTCCACTCACCATGGTAAGGTAGTTCCAAAGTTCTTTGTTCTATTTTCAAATGTTTGTATTAGTCACTTTATTCCTATTAGTGATATCTTACAGATTTGGCTTAACCCTAAATTACAAAGTGGTCATTTAGGTAATTGGGTAACAATTAGTCTGCTCTGTATGACTGTCCTATAGAATAGAATAGAATAGAATAGAATAGAATAGAATAGAATAGAATAGAATAGAATAGAATAGAATAGAATAGAATAGAATTCTTTATTGGCCAAGTGTGATTGGACACACAAGGAATTTATCTTGGAGCATACGCTCTCAGTGTACAAGAATCATAAGGTACAACACTTATTGATAGTCATATGGAACAGATAAGCAATCAAATCATACTAGGAAACAGTCAATATAAATTGTAAGGATACCAGCAACAAGGTTACAGTCATATAGTCATAAGTGGGAGGAGATGGGCGATAGGAACAATGAGAAGATTAATAGTAATGCAGACTTAATAACTAGTTTGATAGTGTTGAGGGAATTATTTGTTTAGCAGAGTGATGGCATTCGGGAAAAAAACTGTTCTTGTGTCTAGTTGTTCTGGTGTGCAGTGCTCTATAGAGTCGTTTTGAGGGTAGGAGTTGAAACAGTTTATGTCCAGGATGCAAGGGGTTTGTAAATATTTTCACAGCCCTCTTTTTGACTCATGCAGTATACAGGTCCTCAATGGAAAGCAGGTGGTAGTAATTGTCCTTTAAGGAATTCTGTCATGTCTTTAGACTTTTTTAGGCTAAATATTTCTAAATCTTTCAAACATCCTAATAAGACATTTTTCCATACTGAAGAACATTGTTTTTTTTTTATCTTCCTTTCCTAAAGGGAAGTATTTTCATTATACAAAATGAAAAGGAGAAAGGAAAAATTCAGAACATCCATTAAGTCACAATAGATATGCATGGCATCAGTGTTGTAGTACTTCATGTTTCTTTAAATTTTCAATGAAGACTAACATGATTTATAATTTCAGATAATCCTCAAATTATTACCATTTTTAGCAACTGTCTGAAGCATGAAAAAAAGTGACTTAGGACCAGTTACCACACTTATGATCATCATAGTATCCTCATAGCATATGATCAAAATTCAGATGCTTGGCAACTGCATGTGTTTACAGTGTCCTAGGGTCATGTAATCACCATTTGAGGTCTTCCCAGCTGGCTTCCAACAAGTAAGATTAAATGAGAGGGGGAGCCAGATTTACTTATTGACCATGTGATTTGCTTAATAACTGTATCAAAAAAGTCATAAAATTGGTCATGAATCATTTAATGATTGTATTGCTTAGTGGTGGAATTTCTCATCCCACTTGCAGTCAAAAGTCAATGACTGTATTCTAAAACCCATTAGATTTGGCTCTGATTCTAGACACTACTGAATAGGTTTCATAAAAAGTTCTGTCACATATTCCACTAGATTTCAGTAACATTCTTCTGGCAAAAAGTTATAAGCAAAAATAAAATAAAATTATCCAGGAATTACAAAAATAAAGTTTTTTCATGATTTATTTAAATATGCATCACTACTGTTTGAACAAAATCAACATTGTTCTCCAAACACAGACAAAATACTTTTCCATCTGGTGATCCTAATTTTACTGATTTATTTATTTATTCTATTTTTATTTTGCTGTCTCCCAAGACTTGGGGCAGTATGCAAAGCAATAAAATTACAATAAAATACCACCACTAATCCCTAACCATAAAATAGCATAACATACAAAACTCATAAAATGTTTTGTTAAAGGTTGCTGAATGAAAATTTTTGTGTGGTAAATGCTCGTTTAAAAACTGTAGTTTTCACTGCCTTCCAAAATGCCAAATATGAAGGAGCCAAGGCACTCTAGAGATAAAATATCCTATAAAGTATAGCCATCAGAGATACCCCACTTAATTAGTGAAAGTGGAGCAGTATCATACTAGATAAGGTGGAACAAAAGGGATTTATAAGACTTAATAATCATTTTGGATTGAACCTGACAGCCTACAATGCAACAAGCACAATATAGCTGTTATTGTGGAATAATGGTCTTATAGAAATATGGAACTGTAGATTTGGAAAGGATTACAAGTATCATCTAGTCCAAATCTCAACAATGTCCAGGAATACAAATTAAACCATCCAGTAATGGTTGCTTATCCAACCTGTTTTTAAAAGTACCAGATGTGGAAAACTGAAAGCATACATTATGTAAATTGTTCCATAGATCATGCCATCAGGGAGTATTTCTTGTATTTACCGTAAATAAATTATTAGTATATGCAACATAAATATAGGATGTTCCCTGCTTACATCCTGGTCACCAGTCATCCCCACAAAATAGACCAGGGGTGTCAAACTCACATTGTCATGGCGGTGTCATGTGACGTATTGGGACTTTTTCCCCCTTCGCTAAACTGAGCGTGAGCATGACCAGTGCATGATGTATCTAGTCTGGAGTTTGACAGCCTTGAGATAAACAATACTAAAAGAATACTAAACTATTGAGATTGGCTATAACAACAAAACCTTGCAAATCTGATTGCACTGTAGCTTTTCCCCTTTCCTGTGAATGACAGAGGTATCTACCTGAAGTGATTCTAAATAGTACTTTTTCTTAAAAATGTCTCAGTACTTTTGCCTAGGTAACAGTTCTTGAATATTTCCATCAAGGTAATTATCCTTAATTTCTACATTACTACTATAGTTTTAAAAGAAGGGAACTAACCGTTCCATTATGCTTTATATTAATAAACCCTGCCTGTTCTTGTAACCGTTCTTTATGTTATAGCCTCCAGCCCCCTTATCATCTTTCTTGCTCTTCTGTGCACTCTTTCTAGAGTCTCAAAATCTTTTTTTATAGTGTGGGGACCAAAACTGGATACAGTATTATAGGTGTGTTCTTATAGAGTGGTATTAGTACCTCACGTGATCTTGCTTCAATCCCCCCTGTTAATGCAATTTAGGATTGCATTGGCTTTTTTGGCTGCTGCTGTCACTGCTGGCTCATATTTAATTCATTGTCCACTAGGACTCCAAGGTCCCTCTCACAGTTACTGCTATTAAATCAGGTTTCACCTAATTTGTATGTGTAGTTTTGGTTTTTCTTGCCTAAGTGTAAGACTTTACTTTTCTCTACATTGAATTTCATTTTGTTAGATAGGGCCCAATGTTCAAGCCTGTCAGACTTTTAAAGCATAGATGGTGAAATAATAACATCTGAGCAAAAGTGTTGCTTTTTTATTATCATATTTTTTTCTACTTTTGGCAGCCAAATAAAAGCACAGATGATCAAATTATATACCTGCTGAAAAGGTCTACTAAAATACTGTTCATTTTTATGGATGCCTTATAAAAGGCAGCTGTTATCGGAGTTCTGTTCAGCGATATCACAGGTGCACTGCCTACATAGTGAATTGCTAAGTAATCCCTACTATTTTCAAGTGAGAATGCAATTCTTTTGATAAATTGTTTTATTCTGCTTTATGTAATGCTCTCTCTGTCTCTCTCTGTCTCTCTCTCTCTTTCTCTCTCTCTCTCTCTCTCTCTCTCTCTCTCTCTCTCTCTCTCTCTCTCTCTCTCTGTGTGTGTGTGTGTGTGTGTGTGTATGTGTTTGTGTGTGTACTGGTCTATCAGATTATACTTCCGTCATTTCTGTTGACCTTTTTGTGTTCTAAAATCACTGCAAATTAATTTTCTTTCCATTTTAATCTCGTTAATTATAATTATTCTAAGTGTAGCACAGCAGACTTAACACTCATTGACACTCTCCCAGAAAGAAGTGGAATGAGAATGCATTCTTTATCAGAGAGAAAATTAACATTCTTTTAGTGCCAATTTGTTCACACAGAGGTAAAAATAGCTTGTTTTAAAGCTTCTCCATGAATCTAAAACAAACATTATTATTATCATACACATGGTATTTTAATGTGATAATGTTTGATGGCCTTTATCTTGTTTGATTCACAACAGCCCCCTGAGATAATATTGCTGTTTTACAGATAGAAAACATTAAGGATGTGTGAACTCCTACTGAGGATTTTAACTCTTCCCCACCACACATGCCCCCATCATCCTTGAAATTTACCAGAATAGAGATATAATAAGTTTAGTAGAATACTTTTAGCAAATCTTCTCCCCTTCTTTTCCATCTTTTCCTTTTTCACCTTCATGATGCACAAACATACAAATATAAAATACTTACTAATATACCTACCAATCAAACTACTTCTATTTGGGATAAGCAGCGTTAGGTAAAATGTAAAAGACAAATGAAAAGAATTAAATAAGTTAAAAATAGAAGATAAGGGAAAAGAAAATCTAATTAAATCTACTTTGCATCAATATCATTCAGTATGCTGTCCATACCTTGCTGCCTTAATAAAACCACACCAATCAGTTCATAAAATTCCTTTTAATCTTTTCATAAAATTTTTTGAGGATTTCCTGAACTCTATCAAATCACATTTACTTTTCTATTTTCTCCAAATCCATTAATTCTTCGCTATGTATTTGCTTTTCTATTTGGACCTCATTCATTCTTTCAGTATGACGAATCCACTTCAATATATTTCTTTCAGAATCTCCATTCACTTTTGTATCCAATCCAAAGGGATTTTTTTTTTACTTGTACTTTGAATTGTTCTCAGAAACATTTTGATAATCAACACAGGGGTTGCAGTACACATAATATGGACAACTTCATATGACTTCTACTCTGCTAGCATTTTAAAGGGTGTTTAAGTTATTTAAACAAACAAACAACAGTGTTCCAGTAAGGAGAAAGCGAAAGCTGGAAGACCTGAAGAGAGAAGTTAACAAAGAAGGAGAAAGTTAATAGATGTTGGATATTCCTCCTGGTCAGAAAGAGATTGCAGGATCAAATCTGGGTCAGTCATCGGGACCAGAGATTTTGCTTTCTGAGCTTCTGGACTTGTGCTGGAGCTCATCTTAAGGGAACTTCTCTCTAGCTAGAGAGAAGTTCCCTGAAGATGACTTCCAGCATGAGTGCAAAAGCTCGGAAGACAAAACCTCTGGTTGCAGTGACCTATCCAGATTCAATTCTGCAACATTATTCTGGGACATGTATATTTGCCTTCATTCCTCAAAGAGACTGTTAGTCAGTGAAATTAACACCCTTACTTAACTCTGAGTGAGAAGCGTTGTAAAAATAGTTGTCCATATAATGGTGTGGAGTTCACTAGAGGTAGAAAATTTTACATTGCCAGTAATGAAATGATTAAGTAATGATGCTTAACCAGGTCCACATAAGTCAAGTCTCCAGTTTACTGCTTTGCTGTTGCTTATGAGAATTTATGCTTTAAAAAAATCATAAGCATAATTTGGAGTGTGCTATGCATTGGATTATTTCCTATGAACCTAAAAGCTGTCTTGGCAAGGAATTACCAGGCATCATTATTCAATCTCATAGTGACATTGGTCCTGGTTTTGAAAATAATTAATAACAATTGCTAATTACAGCAATCTTACCCTTGATCTCTCATATTGGTGTTCTTACTCAAACACTCATAAGATCTAGTTTCTTGTAAAATTCAAATTATTCAGAGAAAGGAAGGAAGGAAGGAAGGAAGGAAGGAAGGAAGGAAGGAAGGAAAGAAAGAAAGAAAGAAAGAAAGAAAGAAAGAAAGAAAGAAAGAAAGAAAGAAAGAAAGAATTTTATGGTTTTTACACAGCAGTGATAAGAATACTATTTAAAGCCAACTAGCAAAGACAAAAGAAGGAAAAGAAAGGAAAGGAAAGAAAAGGGAAGGGAAGGGAAGGGAAGGGAAGGGAAGGAAAGGAAAGGAAAGGAAAGGAAAGGAAAGGAAAGGAAAGGAAAGGAAAGGAAAAGAAAGGAAAAGAAAGGAAAAGAAAGGAAAGGAAAGGAAAGGAAGAAAAGAAGAAAGAAGGAAGAAAGAAGGAAAGAAAGAAAGAGAAAGAGAGAGAGAGAGAAAGAGAGAAAGAAAGACGTATAAATTTGCAGAGATAGACACAGATTGGAAATGCTGATGAATAGCAACATAATATTAAATTACAGATGCAATCCCAAATTCAGTTAATATTATGATGCTGATGATAATTTTCACATATTACTTTAGTTGGGTAGTGGATGAAAGGGGTAGTGTTGTTTGTATCAGCACAACTATTGGAACACACTAACCTGACTTATAGAGATTTGCTGATATAATTTTCAATGCTGTAGCTACAATGGAATCGTAGAAAGAGAAAAACCTGTCACATCAGCAAAAACTATTAGGAAAAACTGAAATCTTTCCTAGTACTTTTCTGCATGATTATTTCCACAAACAATACTACAAAACATTAACTAGTACATTGTGAATTACCTCTATAATTAAACTGGGCTATAATTGTCAAAGTATGTGACCAGAATACATTCTGCAGAGTGGTCTCTTTGCATTTACAATGTTTATTTATCTGCAGGCTAAATACTGCCTCTATTAAATTGGTTTCTAAGTTGTAATATTGTTCAAATAATTTGTTCTCATTTTGTCTATTATATGACACCTTGATTTGTGATATTTGAAATTTTTCTAAATGTTATGGTTCATTTATTTGTCTTAATTTGTTAGAAAAAAATTAAACCACCCAACAGGCAAATTCTCTAATTAGTTTACAATAAAACACACTAAAAGGTACATTCAAATAGAATAAAATAAAAATGCTAAATGCAAACACTATAAAAATTAGGCAGCAACAAGGCAGTAACTCAAAATCTAAAATATTAGTAATTAATACTAAAAGCCAATAAAAAAGCCTGGGAAAATGTTTCTTTATCTGGTATTGAAATGATGTGAATGTGCTCATTAGTCAAGCATTTTTGGGAAGGCATTTCATAAATGGCTTTGCCATCACAGAAAAAGTTTTTTTTCCCCTGATAGAGATTCCTTCCATTTCCTTTGATATGGGAACCTGGAGGAGGGCCTGGTATGATATGTTCATATTTGCATCCCCACATGACCTCTCCCAGCAATTTTATGTAGATGTTGAAAAGCATAGAGGATAAGATGAAGTCCTGAGAGATTCAGAACTCATCTGTCATGAGGCAGAAACATAACCCCACTGTACCATGGTGAAATCCATTTTTTTTTACTACCGGTTCTGTGGGCATGGCTTGGTGGGCGTGACAGGGGAAGGATACTGCAAAATCCCCATTCCCACCCCACTCTGGGGCCAGCCAGAGGTGGTATTTGCCAGTTCTCCGAACTACTCAAACTTTTCACTACTGGTTCTCCAGAACCTGTCAGAACCTGCTGGATTTCACCCCTGCCCTCAGGGCCGGATTTAGATGAAAAGAGGCCCTAGGCTATTCCACTTATGATGCCCTTTCACCTATAGTGAAAGTGTAATTTTAATTTTGCTAACAATTTGAATGTAGCCCCCTCTTGATCTTGAGGCCCTAGGCTAAAGCCTAGTTAGCCTATAGGAAAATCCGGCCCTGCCTGCCCTGTACCTTCTGAAAATGACCGTCCCAGGAAGAATGGAATCCCTAAACTACAATACCCTGACATCGCCTCTCTGACACTCTGACAATATTATCATATCATACTCTTTAGATAAAAATATATATATTGATTAACATTGTTCAAAGTTAGTCTAAATGCAAAGATATCCCTTAGCTATCTATTCTATATATCCTTCTCGATCAAAAATAAAAAAATAGAAACAAGAAAGAAAGAATCAGCCTAATATCCTCACTTGATATATGCAATCCCCTTCCTCTTCACTTCTCACAGAAAATCACTCAATGGTAGGTGCTTTATCACAACTGTCTCCATATTAGTTTAGTCTAAATTAGTCAATTAATCAATTAATCAAAAGATCGAGGGAGTTTCTTCTATGGGACTTCTGCGATGCTGAGCAGAAGCAGTGAAGCTGAGGAATTTCTCATTTCCTGGAGAAATTTGGAGAAATGGTGCATTCAACTCTGTGTAAGAGGATGAACTGCTCTGAAATTATGACTGTCATATGGAGGGTTTTTTTTCTGCAGTTGTCTAATTGTGAGCTGGCAGACTTAGGCATGTCAGCACTTGCATAGAAAAAGGGGGGAAAGTGTGTATACAACTCTTTAGAAGCACCTGCAGGTTTGCATGTAGGATTAAAAGGACAGTTGTATAAAAGAAGCCAGGAGAGATAAAGAAAAGGAAGAGGGCTTCTTCTAGATTCGGCAAGCTATACTGCTGGAGTGAAAGGTGACTGGACAAGGCATGGAACAGAGGAGATAATGTCTGGGAGTACTGGAAGGAAGAGGATCTATGGCCATGGAAGATGCCTGATGCAGCTGAATCCAAAGAAGAACTTGTAGAAAAGACTCAGGAAAAACAAAGCCTAAAACTCTAGACTAGTGTTTCTTAGCCTCAACCATTGTAAAATGTGTGGAATTCAATACCCAGAATTTTCCACTCCAGTTATGACAAACCACTTAGGATTGAAATATTTTCTGTGACAATGAAGAGAAGGGAGGTGTCCCATGATGGGAGGTGAACCCACCACTCTAGGCAGTGATAGAGTGGACTTCATGTGTTTCAAGTGCTGGAAAATATTAAGAGGAGAAGCTATTAGAATTCCCAAAGCCTACAGTATAGATAGTGGGAAGAAAAAACTTGCAGTGAATCTATTTGTATTATAAGCAAAGTATCAGAAATTTAAGTTGTTTAGTTTAAGTATTAACTGAAATAAGCATTAGAAAAAATATTTTCACTAGGTCACTATAGTTACACATGTACACACACCATAGAGTCATTGGGTAATGAGTGAAATTAGAACTGCCATCAACAAGCGATCAAGTGATGACCACATCACTTAAAGATAGCAACTCAGGTAATTCTGGTTGCCATTGTAACCAAAAGATGCATGGGTCATTAAGTAGAAAGTAATAAGTGGTCCAGGTACTGATCACAGAAGTACTGCAGTAGACTGGGGGAGGTCCTGGGAGATGTGAAGTAGGCTATACATCCTTTGGGGGAGAGGGTTGCTGCAGTGTGGCATGAGTGTAGGAAGGCTAAGCGAAAGAGGATCTAAGATGGTGCAAGCACATGGAAGCCAAAAGATGGAGGGCATGACACGTTGCCATAGAAGGCTGAGAGAATAACTTACGAGAGTGACTTGGACTTTCCTATCTTTCTTCTTTATTGACTTTTCTTCTGGGAAGCCAACAAGGTTTTCTTCTGGGAAGCCAACAAGGTTGCGATTGATGATCACATGACCCCAAGGTGCTGCAACTGTTGTATATGTAAGCTAGTTACCAAGATCTTCAATCACAATTGCATGACCTTGGCGATGCTGCAATGGTCAGAATTTTGAGAACAGATTGTAAGTACAATTTGTTCAACATTGTTACAACTTTGAGTGGTCACTAAACCAGTGATCACAGTTAGATATCTATATAAATACGCTCTTATAGACATAAAATGTTACAAATTCTTATATTCCAAGAATATACTATTCTTATTTATAGCAATAAACAATACTATATTGACTCATTAGCTATGGGACTATATTGAGGGGCTGTATGCTAAAATAAAGCCAGGTCACTTGAAAGTAAATCAGGAAGCCTGTAATTGCGGAGTATGTCTGGCAAGAACAAAGAATGTTTATCTACAGGAAATATGCATGTAACATCTTGTAACATTTTGTAATATCTTGTAACAATTCTGGGTAGCTAGAAAGCTGATAAAAGTAACAAGAGTTAGAAAACTTGCAGGCCTCAGCTAAAAATTAGGAATACAGTTGGCCTGCAGCCAATTAAATGTGTATTAGATAACTCCTGGGGCATTCATTAGCCAAGGCTTAGGAATAGAGACAGCTAGAGACCAATAGAACAAATTGTAGAATTATTACTAAAATGTTTATTAGATGATATTTCTTATTATCTCACCTTGTCCCGCCTTCTCTTTTAGTGAAAATGTATAACCTTTGTTCTTGGTTCTTGGCATTTTGGCCAGGAACCTTTTTCTTTGGAGTACTCCAATAAAAAGCAATCAGAAAACCTGCACCTCGTGTCTGGCGTCCATCATTGGCTTCAGCACCAGGCTCAGACCTGAATTAGGGACAACAGTATCTGTCTTCTTTCTTATACATCTCCAGCATCTGACATTTCTCTAGCCAAGTCTGGTGGCAAATTCAAAAGGTCACTTGTACCCATTTGTAGGTGGAAAAACTTAGCTGGCTGTGGCTGAGCCAGGAAACTAAGAAGATTTAGACCCTTGGATGGGAAAGAAGACAAAAGGCAAACTACTTCCATATTTTTTGCCAAGTGAACAATATGGGCATGCTCATGATACCCCAAGGAATGAAACTGGACTCAAAGGAGACTTTAGTATTGGCTTGTCAAACTGAGTTTTGCTGCAGGCTTGGGAGGCTTTCATGTCTAATGTGCCTAATGATGTCATGCCACTACTTCCTCTGGTCTTTACACAAATAATTTGATTCTCCTTTCTCTAGTTCAGAAATCTGCAGTCTTTAACACTGTTCAAAATGGAAAATCTCCTGGAGAATTTTAATTAAAAGAAGTCTTAATATCCGAATTGCTATTTTTTTTTGCAATACTTTCCATCAAGGAGATCCCTGTCTTGGAAACAATCTAAGATAATTTTCATCCTTAAATCAGGTAAAAATCCCCCAAATTGGCATCTTTTAGGCCCATCTCATTTTTCAGTACAGACTATAAACTGTACACCAAAATGTACAGTTAAAATGTACACCAAAATGTTAGTTAAAAATGTAACTACACTAAAACGTTAGTTACCCATTTCAAAGAGTTTATAAGTGAAAATATTAATTTACTGTACTCCAATATGATATTACTCCAAATTGAACTTTATCTACATATATCAGAAAATATATATATATATATATATATATATATATATATATATATATATATATATATATATATAAAGAGGATCTATGTATGTATGTATGTGTATGTATGTATGTATGTATGTATGTATGTATGTATACAATCCAGCATAACTCTGGAATGGCTTGAGCAATTTCAACCAAACTTGGTATACAGATGACTTACTCTCTGAAAAAAAAATACTGTGGGGGTAACACACCCCTAACACCCCCGGTGTGTGTGTGTGTGTGTGTGTGTGTGTTCCAGCATAACTCTAGAACAGCTCAAGCAATTTCAACCAAACTTGGTACACAGATGACACTCTCTGCAAAAAAAAAAAATACTGTGGGATATGACACCCCTAAATCCCCTCAGGGTGTGTGCGTGTGTTTGTGTTCAACCATAACTCTGGAATGTCTCAAGCAATTTTAACCAAACTTGGTACACAGATGACTTATTCTCTGGAAAAAAAATACTGTGGGGGTAACACACCCCTAACACCTCTTGGGTGCATGTCTCTCTGTGTGAATATGTTCCAGCATAACTCTGGAATGCCTGGGCTGCTGAAATGAAAAGGAATGAATTATATCTATAGTGTCAAATCACAGTACTTTTGACAGTGATAGTGTGCATTTTGTATTCAAGTTCTGTTAAGATACAGCCTGTTGTGCCTTAAAATGGTTTCTAATGTACATCACAATGGAGTTGCCATGGTAATGGCTTCACAGTACTCCACAAGGGGGCTCCCTCTGGTAAGGGGGATTGGTTCTTAAACAAACAAACAAACAAACAAACAAACAAACAAACAAACAATAAACCCTTTAGGCCCTCAGCTTCAAGCAAAGAGGGCAAATTGTCTGCCTGCTAATGCAGATAATCACCTCAAAGGCTGTTCCCTGTAGAATTTTTCCCAGGCTGTTGGCGAGGGCAATTAGGTCTCTAATTCTCATCACAGTGAGTGATGGCTTTTCCTGTCTAATACACGATTGGGATAAATAAATACCCGGGCAATGCCGGGTTATCAGCTAGTTATTAATAATTATACAATTTATTAAAATTAATACATTTTCACTAGCTACAGTATATATTCTTTAAGTATATTTAAAGCCTTTGATTATCTGGAACTACTGTATTTAAAACAACTATTAAAAAAAATTAAACTCATGGACACCTTTTGTAAGATGATTGAACATATTTATGGACCAACTAAAGCCAGATAAGTTATATGTCAAATGTTATAATGATTTTAAGAGGTACCAAACTATATTGCTCCTTATCACCTTTATTATTCAATCTAGCTATAGAAGTGTTGAGAGTAGCATTTAGATCCAATTAGATTTAAAATTGGGTGACATGGTTTATCTTTTACATCTATTGGCATATAATAAGGTTCTGATTTTCCCAGAAGAGATGAGGATTTGGAGTTTGTGAAACTACATATGAACTGCCTCCCTTTGATTCATTAAAATACTGGTACCTTTTACCACAATTGTACAGTGGTTTCTTAAACTGCTCCTAGCTGTCTCTGCATGTGTGTGTACCTACAATCACTTGTTTTAATGCTTTTTTCCCAGCAAAGTGCAATATCTGTGCATGACCTGATTAGATGTGGATGCTTTAATGATTCAAAGGAAAATGCTTCATACTGTACGTGCACTTGTTCACTGCAAGGCCCTTTTCAAAACACCTGTCATTTTCATGGTCCTGAGAGATAGTTTCCCCACCTTTCAGCTTGATTCTCTTATTCCTACTTCAAACTATCAACTTGTCAAACTGGTCTCTTTCCTTTTGTGATGCAAATGATACTGAAAATAAAGGGAATCCATCATTTCATATGACCTGCCATACTGCTGATGCTAAATTCAGTTCAGATTTATTATAATTAATCTAAATTTAGTACCCACCAGGATCATCTTTAGGATATTTTATCTAGTTGTAGCCTGTATTTGGTCATTTTCTTGGTTAAATTGTAAAGAGAATTTGCTGACAAGACTGGAGTATCTTGACAAGATTATCTCATCTCGCTCATTCTGATAACTGGAGAAGAGGACAGCTATGAATATGTGCTCCTGTGTATATTTAGAACAATCTCAATGGGGATATTGTTAAAAGTCTAGCTTTTAATATCAGGAGCTAGGAACAGATTTGTACAAGAGACATTTTGACACTGATGTCTTCATTAGATAATCTTCTGGCTCAGTAAATAAACCCTACAAAGAAAATGTTCAGAGATGACATAAAATTACTCTCATTAAAAGTCAGCATACATGATTGTATGGGATTAGAAGCCCAGAGAACATTTAATTAAGTTTTTTTTAAAAAAAAATCTGATTTCCCCCAAGCAAGGGATCTGGGTATTTCTCCTAAGTGTTTGTTGTCATCTTCCCAAAAAGTTTTGGTGGGTCTTTGAAGTAATTTAACACTGCAGCTGCACTAAAAAAGGAGACTTAAATGGAATGTCTGTTAATTGATCCCATATGCCATCTATGAATTGTGATTAATGCAGATATAGCTTCAACCCTATTCATAATTTTCCACATTTTGTAAAATTATCTCACCAGATGAAAAGATCTAGTCAGCATAAAAGGTTGTACACTACTTTGTTAATTTGATTATTGCCATTAGCAAGGATTTTCCCTACCTCACCTCCTTTCTCTTTCCGGATACATATGGTTGATTTTGATTTATAGAAGCAGAGTGCCTGACCATATCCTGAAATCCTTGGCCACATGAGCATTAAAGAATAGAACTGAAGGTCAGAATTATATTAACCCCCATTGTCCCTCATTTCTGCAAAATTATTATGCAAATGCTGCTTTTTATATAAGAGCCAAACTAAGTATATAATCTCTGTGTTTTCTGCCCCATGAAAAAGTTTGTTTATTCACATATCAGCAACATCACAATTAAAATAAAGCATACTATATGCCATATATGAAAAAGTTAAGCAGAAGAAATGTATCATGTATGATTGCAGTTTATGAGATGCCATGTACAAATCAATAATGTACAATTGGGGGCGGGATCAGTATTTACTTGTAGCAGTGCAGGATGAGAAATCAAATGATTTATTTCCAATGAAATTTGTTTCATTAGATTAATCAAAGTGCAATATTTTATGTAAGGTTTTCATTTTTGTAAGGCCCATAGTCACTGAGAGTGAGTGGATGATTTCTCTTCCATGAGTTTGTCTAATCATTCCAGTGTTATGACATAAAAAGAAACACTTTCACTGCTTTAGGGATGAGCTGATCATCCCATATGTGGTCTCAAAGCCCCTTTTGAATTCCCCAGAGCCCACCAGCTGGTGATGAATAAGATTTGGCAGCCTGACAAAATTCTATTAGGGATATCTGAAAACTAAAAAGAGATATCTGAAAGCTATAAACAAAGAAGCAAACAAATAAATAAATCAGAACATTCAGCTCCAGCAACTGTCATTATCATGGCCCTTGCAGTGTTTCAGGGAGTTTTTTTTTAAGTGCCCCCACTCCCCAGCTAGAAAACATTTGCCTACCCCTATTCTTACACTATATGTAATCAGATCTCTCATGTTCAAATTTCCCTGTTTTTTTCCATCCTTTTAAACTACGGAGTTCCAAACACTGTACCTTCTTTCCCCTCTGGGGAATGGTTGCAGCCCTTTGATCCTTCAGGCTGATTGATTCTGCACCTTCTCCACAGTTCAGTGAATTTAGAATGCTCTTTAATCATAATAAAAATCACATAAAGCCACTGGAAAACCCTCAAAGTTGCCAAACCTTCTGCTGAATTATATGCAGAAGCTGGCCTCTTTCTAAACAATAACATTACTTGACAAGGAAGCATTATTGGGCCAAAAGTGACAGCATTAGGGGGAGCTAACAAAGAAGCCTGACTTAATTACAGCCTCTTAGATATTAAGTTGCCAGCATGAGCAGTCGCATGGGTATTCAGAAGAGGTTGGTTTTAATTATGAACCATACTTTTTCTATCAAATTCATGCTGTCAGTGTTTCTACTGCTCAAGCAGCTCAGGAGGACAAACTTTTGGCTTTATTGCATAACAAAATGGAACACTCCTTTACTTGGTCTCCAGGTTCCCAACCATAAGCAAAGAGGAGGTAATATTTTGAAAAATCTGAATTTTCTCCTCCCACGTGGACAGTTACACACACACTCCTCACTATATAAAGGTCTCAGTAGGCTTCAAGCTTCACAAATGAAAATAAAAATACATCTGCTCACCATGATCAGATGAAAAAAGTGTGAGATATCATATAATATTTATGTTTATAGATTGCCTAAGGGTAAATTAAAACTGATTATAGCAATAGCACTTAGACTTACATGCCGCTTCACAGTGCTTTTACAGCCCTCTCTAAGTGGTTTACAATCTATTTATGGGTTTAACAATCTATTATGTTAAATACATCTCCTATTCAGCCTGCTCTAACCTAGCTCAAGGATGTAAAGAGAAGCACTATCTTCCATTTTTCACCATTCTTGTGAAATGGATGAAAGTTTCTGTAACTAGCAGCCTGGTTTTCCAAATTCTTGAAGAAATTGATTGTAAAAAAAGTAACATTGAAAATCGCCTACTGACTGTTCCCTCCTGCGCACAAACCTATACAGTATGTCTGAAATTGTCAAGATTTAGTCACTTTGAAAGGAACTTCAAGAAGGTAATTTTCATTCAGTTCTACAAAACCAGTTGTTGTTTAAAGTGACAGGCAACTGTGTGACATCACAACACATATTCAAAGGGACATAACAGGGAGAGTAATGATACAACACTTCTTTCATCATTTTCTCCCCACTGACCCATTCTGCAGATGCTTCTTCTTCCTATGGAGGAGTATTTGATTTGTAATATTTGGATAGATAGAAAATAATCTCTTATTAATAAGCACTTCATTGTTAATTGTTTTAATGATATATTTTAATCTTAGTTTTAATTGCATTAAATTTGCTATGTTTTATCTACTATGTTTTATTGTATGCCACCCGAATGTTGTAATTAATGCAATTAATTGTTAATCCAGTTATAAGAAAAATGTATTTATTTTTCTGATTTTATTGCCCCACAAACCCCATGCTAAAGAATACAAGAAGTTTTCTATTTTCATTTGTTTTGTGTGTGTGTGTGTGTGTGTGTGTGTGTGTGTGTGTGTGTAGACATAGATGATAGATAGATAGATAGATAGATAGATAGATAGATAGATAGATAGATAGATAGACGGATGGACTATTGATGAGGGAGCATGTATATCTAAACTTTGAACATGTTACCAAGGAAGGTGCTTTTTTTAAAAGAAAAATATGGCAACCAGTAGCACTTAGCAAGGGTCCTGTCCCACCTCTCAACTTTTGAATAATAGTTTATCTCTAGCTTTAACAGATAATTGGTTTAAAGTAGATATTGTATATTGCTATGTTTGTTTGTCTCACTTGTTTAATTGGAGAAAAAGGTCTATTCTCTTACACATGACTGGTAAACTTGCTCAGGAGATTTTACTGAAGTTGTATTGTTACAATCCATATACTGGATAGTTTTCAAAGAACTCGAAAGGAATATTGGGGTGAGGGAAATTACCTTTGCCATATCTATGTCTTTATAAGATTTGTTCTATATTTATTCTACATTCTTCTACAATAATGTTGTCTTTAATCATGCTGTATGCTAAACTTCCCAGAACAAATATTAAGCTAACCACTCTGTAATTTTTCCCACATTCCTTTTAACATGTGTTAAAACTTTAGATTCTTTCCAGTATCCAGCTAGGGAGGCTAATATTTATTTTATTATATCTCAGCTTGTTCTACTATATCACACTATTTCACTATTATTGTATTATTTCATTTCTACCTTCCTTCCTTTTCTCTTTCTTCCTTCTTCCTTCTTTTTTCCTTCCTTCCTTCCTTCTTTCCTTCCTTCCTTCCTTCCTTCCTTTTCTTTTCTTCATTTCCTTCCTTTCTCTTTGCTAGTTGGCTTTTAAAAGTATTCTTATCACTGCTATGTGGAAACCATAAAAATACCTCAGATAATACTTGGAACAGGAATAAAGGAAACAAATTACACAGAGTTTTAAAATAGAAATATGAGGTTTTGACACACTGATCAATATCATCTTACTATATCACTCTGTGACATCTCAGAATAAAGATACAGGGTTCTCGCAGATCCAAGGGGAGATTGCCAAGACTTTGTGTATCTTCCCCTCTCATGACAGTAGAAAATGTTGTAATACAATAACGTTTATGAATTGTATATGGATACTAAGTAAGCCTTGGTTCCTCCCAGATGATATACATCTGCTAGAAAATCAGTGGTACGATTAATGAGATTTAAAACGCATACACAGGGAGACTTGCAGACACATACTCTCAAGATTTTGATAAATTGTCTTCACTCAGCCTTTGTTTCAACAATCTGATCCTTCATATTTCATAATAAGCATTTCTGCCATCTACTCCCCATTCAATTCCAGAATTTGAAATTGACAGAAAAAATAGTCTAAAACACTAAAAGAAAAAATAATTTCCAAATGTTTTGTGTGTATGTGTGCAAACTTGACACTGGGTCTTATCTAAAAAATGAAATTCAATGTGGATAAAATTAAGATTTTACACTTAGGCAAGAAAAAACCAACTATATAAGTATAGTCAAACATGGCTCAATGCCAATAACTGTCAGACAGATCTTGGAGTCCAAGTGGACAATCACTTAAATATGAGCCAATAGTGTGTAGCAGTGCCAAAAAAAAGTCAATGCAGTCCTAAGCTGCATTAATAGAGGGATAGAATCAAGATCACGTGAAGTACTAGTACCACTTTATAAAATCTTATTATGACCACACCTGGAATACTGCATCTAGTTTTGAATGCAGATGTTGAGATTCTGGAAAGAATGCAGAGAAGAGTAACAAAGATGATTAGGGGACTGGAGACTAAAATATATAAAGAATAGTTGCAGAATCTGGGTATGTCCAGTCTGGTGAAGAGAATGACCAGGGGACATATGATAGCACCATTCCAATATATGGGCTGCCACAAAGAAGAAGGGGGGAACTATTTTCCAAAGCACCAGAAGGCAAGACAAGAACCAATGGATGAAAACTAATCAAGGAAAGAAACAACCTAGAACTAAGGAGAAATTTCCTAACAGTGAGAACAATTAATCAGTGGAATGGCTTATCTTCAGAAGTTGTGGGTGGCCCATCATTATAAACTTTTAAGAAGAGACTGGACAGTCATTTGAATAAAATGGCATAGAGTCTCCTGCTTGACCAGGGGTTGGGCTACATGACCTCCAAGGTCCCTTACAGCTCTGTTATTTTATTATTATTATTATTATTATTATTATTATTATTATTATTATTATTATTATTCTAACCTTATTTGGTTCAATAGGTTTGGCTTCCAGATGAATAGGTGTACAACATGTCTATGCTCACTTACCTGAAAATTCATCATAGTGAACCAATCAAGCTTATCTTGAACTGGAATGCCAGTTTCCAAGAAGTTATACCAACTCACTTGAGTGAAATAAAAGAAGAAACAAATAGAAGTTGTAGAAAGTTCCTTTGCATTTGCAAGGTAATACATTAAAAAAAAAAATCAAGGCTGCAAGTAAGTGAATTGATATTTTGTTCCAGGTTTAAGTAGATGCACATGGTAGATAAATGCTTTCTCTCTGGCCATTTTCCAAGGAATGTCAGAACTGATAAGGTTCCTAGCAGAATTATCATCATATTCCACAATAAAGTACTCAACAGATTTGTTCCACAGCCTGCTAGTATTTGGAAAGCCTCTTAAAAATGGGTCAAATCACCACTATCCAAAATATTCCTTCCTGCCACCTTCAATGTCTTAATGTCTTTTGGATATACATTGCTGCATCAGTCTAGTTCACAGTAGGCAGAATTCTGCTGTGTAGTTTTGATCAGTTATATGGATGAAATCTTTTTTAAAAAAAAATTCATTCATTTCCTAATTACCAATGAGTTCAAAACACGAGCACTTGAGGGTGGCAATATTGGTGAGGGGAGAATTTGTCCTTGACAACATCTACTCAAATATAACCCTTTACTGAGGAATAAATTGAAGCTCTTGTTATTTTGTTACTCCAAAAAAATAATGGCTGGGTTGAGGATTTCCCTTATTTAAACTTATATGTAATATTGTTTATACTTTATGCAACCTATAATTCACCCCAGGAAGCTGTATGGATTGAACATTGTAATGTGTGGATTCTTTGTGGAACATGAACAGAAGACTATGAAAAGACAGAAGCAAAATAAATTGGCTACTATGATCCAGAAAATAAATGTAATGTATCATGCTACCATTATATACTGCTTTGGTTAGGTGGTATGATGAAACCACTTTTAATTACATCAGCCAGTCCAAACTGTTACATAGCTCTAATAGCTATTTCTGATCACAGAAGGTAATAGATAATAGTTAACGGGTACCCCTTGTATTTAACATATTTGTTATATAGCTATACAAAAGTTCTGACATCAACTTTTGTAGGTCTCTGGAAGCTGTGCTACTGATTTGGTGGTGGGAAGATGTACGCAGGTCTAGTCTCGGCTTCTGTATGTCTTAGAATATTCCAGAAAACACTTGCCCATTCTAAGCCAATGGTTTATCCAATATAATTTCAGGACTCAGACAACATTTGACACAAGTAGAACATTTATTGCCTTTCCTAATGTAAACTGTAGGAGATCAACGTAGGATAAATTCAGAGATGGCATAAGATTTTCAAATAATATACTGTTTATTTCTATTTCAGGACACTTTTTCTCCCAGATCTCCTGCTGCTTAAAGAAGACACTTCACAAAAACCTATGGCAGTAAATGGCTTACAGGAAAAGATCTGACAAGTTGAATGCCTGCTGGATATAATACTAGTTCAACCACTGTGGTATTGATTAACCTAATTTTTCTCTGCTTTTTGCTCTATCATCTGTGGTGATAAATAGCATTAAGCTAGCTGAGACAAAACCCAAGAAGCCATTTAAAGTAATGATTGTGGTGTTTTTCCCCCACATGAAGTGGTGGATCAAGATGCAGGATACAGCCTGATTTAGTGACAGCTGTAGGACACAGAGTGAAAATATGTTTCTTCCTTTAATCATGCCACCAAAAGATAGCAATGATTTTTGTCTAATTGTAGCATTTACTTTTCTTTCTTTTTTCTTTTTTTTTAAAAAGTTCTTTGTGTTGTTTTCAGTGGAGCCTGGTAGACAGCAGGTATGATGGTCAGTTTTGCAGATTTTTGAACAATAGAAAGAAATTTCCTATATTTTACAGTGCTCTTACTATGATTTAATTTTTTTTAACTGATGGAAATAAAATGGCAAACAATTGTAATCATTATTTCATCTACATGTCACAATGTGCAGAGAATTTCCAATAAGCTGCAATAGTCCTCTGGTATGCCCTTTTGTCGAGAAACTAGCTAGCTGGGCTATATCACAATTTAGGATTCTCAAGTTAAAACAACATTGCATTCAACTAGTGCCTGAGACTCATCTGAATTTGATTATCTGGGAAGAGTTTGTATTGGTCAGTCATGATATGGCTAGATCAGGAAATGGATAGATCCTCAGTGCTGTCAATTTGGCTGCCTTTTTGTTGGATCCAAATACTCTCCTGAGAGCAGGAAGATGGTCTATGATTGGATTCATGCTTTGATGTTGGCCTCATTGCAAGATGGAGTGATGTCATTGTCTTAAAGAATGCAGTGTACACTTCCTTCTCAACATACTCCTTGGACCCAACAGTGTTGGATAACTTTCATCTAGTCTCCTGCCCTTCTCATTAGAAAGGTTCTAGAGATGGTGGTGGGTGTTTAGCTTCAGAAGGCTCTCAATGAAGCTGATTATCTGGTGGCTCAGTGGCAGGGGTGAAATCCAGTAGATTCTAACAGGTTCTGGAGAACCGGTAGCGGAAATTTTGAGCAGTTTGGAGAACCGGCAAATACCACCTCTGGTTGGCCCCAGAGTGGGATGGGAATGGAGATTTTGCAATATCCTTCCCCCAGGAATGGGGAGGGAATGGAGATTTTGCAGTATCCTTCTGCTGCCACACCCACCAAGCCACACCACACCCACCAAGCCATGCCCACAGAACTGGTAGTAAAAAAAATGGATTTCACCACTGCTCAGTGGACTAGAGAAGACTAACTCTGCCCACAGCCTGGATTTTGATCCTGACCGGCTCAAGGTTGACTCTTTCTTTTCTTTTTCTTTTATTAGATTTATATACCGCCCTATTCCCAAAGGACTCAGGGCAGTGAACAGGCACAAAAATAAAATACATAAATACAAAAATTTAAAAGCAAAAATAAAACCAGATTAAACAATTTAGCCCAAGACAAATTTAAAACATCCCAATAATTTAGACTCAGCCTTCTATCAGTACATTGGACCCACTAATGCTTCTCTGTCTCTGGCCAAGCAGGCAATACCATTCATTTCCTAATCTAGCACCTCTTGGCTGTGATAGGGAAGAACAAATTCCAACTCAATCATAGAAATATGGAGTACTTCTGGGGTTTTGGTCCTCTAAATCCAGAGATATCAGCTTTTGACTGTCACTGTATTTCTTTGGAAAGCGCTGATCAGTAATTTGGGATCTTCTTGGAGTCACTTGGCTTACTTTTACAGTATATGCAGGAAAAAACCAACAGCAATGAAATGAAGCCATACAAATGAATGTAATATCCAGTTACCTACTATGAGAGGGAATTGTATTTAGCATTCTTAAATGTCCCACAAGAGAAACTAGGAAGTATAAATACAATTTGTTTGAATCAGAAGCCTACTTTCAATAGGAAATTGCAGACTAAAAAACAGAAGGCAGAAAATAATCAGTTGAGAGGGATTTCTCTTTAGCATGAGCCCAGAGGATATTACAGGTACATAAAAGTAGCCTTATGTTCAATGATCAGATGTTGTAGATTATTGCTATGATTGTGTATCCCTGCAGTTTAGATTTTGCCAATTTGATACAATGGGATTACTACCTTTTATTCTTTTATTCACTACTTTTATTCACTACTAAATTCTTTCCAAGTATAGCAGTTCTGTCTTCTAGTTAAGGCTGCTTCTGACACTCCTACTGCTACTATTTTTTGTAATATTGCCCCATTATTTTATTTGAATTTATAACTGGAAATAGAACAAACATCTTTTCTGAGCAAGATTTAGTCCTAATTAATGTAAATCTCATTAAATGTTGTTATGCGACTCATCTACAAATTGCCATTTACATTATGGTTTATACTTTTGTGTTTATCCTTCTTTATGTTTAAATAAATCTCACTTAATCTTCAAGGTTATATTTTATTAACAGACAATGGAGCAATTATACTAACCTTACTTTTTGGAAGCAACAAAAGAGAGCGATCTTGACCCCAAAAGTTCATGTGATTGAAGCTCCATCCCTTTATACTCCTGCAAGGGGTATAACAATGCAAGACCTAAGCATAGTACACAAAATTGTCTGCTACAACATCCTACCTGTCAATGACTACTTCACTTCAACCTCAACAATACACGGGCAAACAATAGATACAAACTCAAAGTAAACTGCTCCAAACTCGATTGCAGAAAATACAACTTCAGCAACAGAGTGGTCAACGCCTGGAATGCTCTACCTGACTCCATTGTTATATCCTCTAACCCCCACAGCTTCAGCCTTAAACTGTCTACCGTGGACCTCACCCCATTCCTAAGAGGTCCATAAAGGGGGTGTGCACCAGTGTGCCTACCGTCCCTGTTCTACTGTCTCCATTTATTTGTACTCATTCCTTGTTCATGTCCATGTTTATACTTATACCTGTTATCTTGTACATGTTTGACAAACTAAACTAAACTAAACTAAACTAAACTAAGCTAAACTAAGCTAAGCTAAGCTAAGCTAAGCTAAGCTAAGCTAAGCTAAGCTAAGCTAAGCTAAGCTAAGCTAAGCTAAGCTAAGCTAAACTAAACTAAACTAAATAAATAAATAAATAAATAAATAAATAAATAAATAAATAAATAAATAAATAAATAAGGAAGGTGATGGGTTTTTTTGCTCGGCATATCTTTTGCTTGTTTGCTTTCGGTTTTCTAGCACTTTGTTTGGTTCTGCTGTACTTCAGTTTCCAACAGCCCAAAAGCTTCTTTTGCATACATTTTCTTCTGCAACTCATTTTCTAAAGAAAATTGACATTACCATTAAACAAATTGAATTGTAACTGGACAATCCCTGTCTCCTTGGTAACTTCCTCTTAACTGCCATTTCCACTCTTCAAATACCCTCAAGAACAATGCTGGGCCATAAGAGATGTCTGAAAAACATTCAAATGGTGAAATAGCTCTAGATTGTTGAGTGATGAGGAATATCTAATTTTAAATCTATCTGTATATTAGAGTATTTGGACTCAAAAATATCTAATACTGACCAAGACACTGTTCAATTTCTTTCTCATCTCCTTGACCACATATTTGCATATTTCAGCTGTTGGCTATTACTGGACAGCAATGTTCTCAAGAATACTTAAGCAGCTTGAATTTTTCTGTCTCTCAGAATCCATAATTAAAGGTCAGGAGATTAGAGGTTAAGCTGTTTCTATCGGATTTGTGTGATGATTTGTGACCAATGCAAAAATGATGTGTTTTCCATTTCTTATATTCTGCAATAACTATTTGTCAAATTTCTCTAACCTCCATTTTTATCTCTAGGTTAGGGTTATTAAATAAATGTTATAGTACTGGCTTCTTTTCTACTGTATATGGGCCTGGTTATAATTGTTAAAAAATAAAATCTACAACTGAAAGCTACCCTTACACATTTTAACAATACCTAGTTGTAGGGTATACAGCTTCTCTCTCTGGAAAAATTTATTTTGTTTCTATTTCTATCTCTATCCATATGCATACAGGTAGTTTACTGCTAATGATAGTTTCAGAGGCTGTCTTATCTAAAATAGCACGTACCAAAGCAGAATATGTAACTCTGTTAATGGGAATCACTCTAAACCCAGTCAATTTCAATATCCATGTTAGTTGAGCAATATTCTGGTTATTGGCTTTTTTTTAATTGTTAAAAATAATATTTTTATTTATTTTTTTTATTTTATTTCAAATTTATATACTGCCCTTCTCCCTGAGGACTCAGGGTGATGTACAGCCAGATAAAAACATATAATACAAACATTAAAAACAATTAAAAGAAATATCTCTGTTTGGCCTGTTTCTATCTCTGTTTCAAATTTAAAAAGACAAAACCAATTAAAATTATTAAAAGAATTTGTTAAGGCAGCCCGGCTTGCTGAAATAAGAAAGTTTTAAGGGCGCGGCGGAAGGCACCGAGGTCTTGGATTCTCCTTATCTCTGTGGACAGCTGATTCCAGAAGGTAGGTCCCCCCTCAGAGAAGGCCCTCCCCCTGGGGGTCACCAGCCTACATTGTTTGGCTGATGGCATCCCGAGGAGTCTCTCTCTGTGGGAGTGTACGGGTCGATGGGAGGTCATCGGTGGCAGCAGGCGGTCCTATGCCATGGAGCGCTTTAAAGGTGGTAACCAACACCTTGAAGTGTACCCGGAAGACTGCTGGGAACCAGTGCAGCTCACGCAGGAGCGGTGTTATGTGGGAGCGCCATGCAGCTCCCGTAACTACCCGCGCGGCCGCATTCTGGACCAGTTGGAGCCTCCAGGTGCTCTTCAAGGGGAGCCCCATGTAGAGAGCATTACAGTAGTCCAGGCAAGAGGTGACGAGGGCATGAGTGACTGTGCATACGGAATCCCGATCAAGAAAAGGACGCAACTGGCGAATCAGGCGAACCTGACAAAAGGTCCCCCTGGCCACAGCCGTCAGATGTTCCTCCAAGGACAGCTGCGTATCCAGGAGGACACCCAGATTGTGCGCCCTCTCTGCAGGGGCCAAAGACTCACCCCCAATAGTCAGCGATCACTTCAAGGGCATCGTTGGGGTGGCCTGGGGTGGAGATGTACAGCTGAGTGTCATCAGCGTACTGGTGGTATCTCACCCCAAAGCCACGGATGATCTCACCCAGCGGCTTCATATAAATGTTGAACAGAAGGGGCAAGAGGACCGACCCCTGAGGCACTCCACAAATGAGAGGCCTCGAGGTCGACCTCTGCCCCCCTGCCAACACAAACTGTGACCGGTCAGAGAGAAAGGAGGAGAACCACCGTAACACAGTGCCCCCCATCCCCAACTCTTCCAACCGGTGCAGCATGATACCATGGTCGATGGTATCAAAAGCCGCTGAGAGGTCTAACAGGGCTAGTACAGAGGAGCAACCCCTGTCCCGAGCCCTCCAGAGATCATCAACCAACGCGACCAATGCCGTTTCCGTGCTGTGCCCAGGCCTGAAACCCGACTGGAATGGATCTAGATATGACGTTTCCTCCAGGAATTGTGGAAACTGTCATGTGACCACACTCTCAACAACCTTCGCCACAAAGCGAAGGTTGGAGACAGGACAATAGTTGGCCAATACTGCCGGGTCCAGGGAGGGCTTCTTGAGGAGAGGCCTCACCACTCCTCTTTCAAGGCAGTGGGGAAGTGACCCTCACTCAACGAAGTGTTGATAATTCCCTGGAGCCAGCCTCGTGTAACATCCCAGGAAGCCAGTACTAACCAGGAGGGACACGGGTCCAGTAAACATGTGGTCTCATTGAGTCTCCCCAAAATCCTGTCCACGTCATCCGGAGTCACAGAGTCAAACTCTTCCCAGATGACGTTCTCAACACTGTTTCTCATCACCCTGCCCGGATCTACCCAGTCAGAGTCCAAATCCCCCTGGATCTGAGTGATTTTGTCATACAGATATCATTCGAAATCCTCAGCCCTGCCCTCCAGGGGGTCCTCCCACACTCCCGGTTGAAGCAGGGAGCGGGTCACCCTGAACAGGGCCGCCGGACAATTCTCTGATGACTCAATAAGAGCGGAAAAGTAGTTAAACTTTGCCGCTTTTATCGCCACTAGGTAGGTCTTAATATGCAACCTTACCAGTGTTCGATCAGATTCAGCGAGACTGGCCCTCCAACCACTCTCCAGGCATCTTTTCCGGCGCTTCATCTCCCTCAGTTCCTCAGTGAACCAAGGAGCCACGAGGGATCGGCACTGGGTCAGAGGCCGCAAAGGCACGACTCAATCTAAGGCCCCAATAGCGGCCCGATCCCAGGTCGCCACCAGGTCCTCAACTGAGTCATGTGCTAGATCCTCAGGAAATGGCCCAAGTTCCATCTGGAATCTATCAGAATCCATCAGGCACCTGGGGCGGACCCATCTTGTAGGCTCCGCCTCTCTGCGGTGGGGTGTAGCGGTTTGAAGGTCTAGGCGAAGGAGCGAGTGATCTGACCATGACAAGGGTTTCATGTCTATATCCCCTATAACAAGATCACTCAACCACTGGCCAGAGACAAAAATCAGGTCCAGAGTGTGACCCCCCCTGTGGGTGGGGCCATGAACTAACTGGGTCAGGTCCAGGGCCGTCATGGAAGCCATGAACTCCCGAGCCATCTCCGACGTTTCACCAACGGACGGCAGGTTGAAATCACCCATGACCATAAGCCTGGGTGTATCAACTGCCACCGTGGCTATCACATCGAGTAGTTCGGGCAGGGCCATTGCCACGCAGCAGGGAGCCAGGTACATGAGCAACAGGACCATCTGAACCCCATGACCCCATCTCACAAAGAGGGATTCACATCCGACAATCTGTGGCACAGTGGTCTCCCTCGGACCAAGACCCTCTTTAATAATAACCGCCACCTCCCACCCCTCCCCTGAGCCCTCGGCTGGGCCCTCGGCTGAATATAACAATATTATTGCTTTTATATTCAAATGTTATAAGAAAGGAAGTAACTTCCCTTAATGTATCTAGGTCAACAATTTAATATAAATTCAATAGAAAACATCTTCATAAAAAGGTCCCTAATGAAAATTTACTCAATGCAAGTCCATATGGTGTTTAAGTTCAGCATGAAAGAAATAGTAATTTTGTGCTAGGGAAATGCTGCCTTGTAGTGTCCATTGAGTCAATCTCACTCCATTCCTGGAGAAATCTGGAGCAGATTTTCTTTTCTTCCTAGAGGTTGGAGCAAATAAGATGGAATTTCCTATTAATTAAATATTAAAAAATTGTCTTGTCTTTATTAAACAAGAACACGTCATTCAGTTTCCCTCTCACCTACACATACTGTACAAATCTCTCTGTCAAATGTGGAAAATGCTGGCCCTATGAGTTAATAGATTCACTTGACTTTTTGATACCAAAATGGTAGAATGGGACATATAACACATAAGTCTCTGTCCTCATACTTGCTGCTGCTTTATCTACCATGTCTTGCCTAGGACCATTGCTACTCTCTGCCCAATGAAAGGACTATCTTTAATTCAGAGCTAGCACAAGTTTCCATTCAAGTCAAAAGACTGAGCTGTAGACTTCAAATTGTGCCATTTTCTGGCTTTGCAGCTGTTGCTGGATGAATACCATGGTTGACTTCTCATGCATCACCCTCTTGCAACCAGACAACAGAAACTAGGGAGGGGGAAGGGAGAATTGTACTGGGAGCAAATTGAGGAACTCAAGAGCTTTTTTATTTCACCCTTTCTCTCTGTCTTCATCTATAGTGTTTTTACTTTATTTCTCCTATCAGATTTTTCATTCATCTTCTATGAAGGTCTCACAAAAGTCTCTTTCGTAGAATTGCCTAATGTGGTTAAACATATACAGATTGATAATGAGCATTAGAATCTGGTAATTCTGGCTTTTTGTACTGACAACAATTTTTGTTAAGATTAAAATCCATGATTGGGTAACTAAAATGTCAAAGAATAAAAGAGTAGATATCATCAAACATAGGTAGTACTTCAGCCAGCAGCGTGCAACAGCTGCCAAAAAAGCCAACACAGTTCTAGGCTGCATAAACAGAGGGATAGAATCAAGATCACATGAAATGTTAATACCACTTTATAATGCCTTGGTAAGGCCACAGCTGAAATACAGCATCCAGTTTTGGTCGCCACAATGTAAAAAAGATGGGGAGATTCTAGAAAGAGTGCAGAGAAAAGCAACAAAGATAATTAGGGGACTGGAGGCTAAAACATATGAAGAATGGTTGTAGGAACTGGGTATGTCTAGTTTAATGAAAAGAAGGACTAGGGGTGACATGATAGCAGTCTTCCAATATCTCAGTGGTACCACAAAGAAGAGGGAGTCAAGCAGGGATGGGTTTTACTTACCTTTACTACCGGTTCGCAATGGGACAGAGCACACACACGCTCTTCTGCGTAAGCACAGAAGCATTTTGATGACGTCGGGGTCAGTGGGCGGGGCCTCCTGCCAGTTTTACTACCGGTTCTATAGAACCAGTGCGAATCGGGGGCAACCCACCACTGGAGTCAAGCTATTCTCCAAAGCACCTGAAGGCAGGACAAGAAACAATGGGTGGAAATTAATCAAGGAGGGAAGCAACTTAGAACTAAGAAGAAATTTCCTGGCAGTTGTTCAGTGGAACAACTTGCCTCCAGAAGTTGTGAATGCTCCAACACTGGAAGTTTTTAAGATGTTGGATAACCATTTGTCTGAAGTGGTGTAGGGTTTCCTGCTTAAGCAGGGGGGTGAACTAGAAAACCTCCAAGGTCCCTTCCAAGTCTGTTATTCTATTCTATTTTAAATTAAACAGTACAGAATTCACTGGTGACCCAAATAGCTTTCTTACTGAAAAAAAGTGAACATTTACTGCCTCAATCTGTTGTAATTCAGCAAAAAACAAGCTTTCTTAAAACTATGTATTTCAGTTGCTGTCTCAAAAATATGTACATGCATAGAGAACAAAAGAAACTCTTCCTAACTTTGTGATTATCACTCTGCCATGAAAGCATGTTTGCCAGACAGCTGGAAGATCAGAGGATCATTGGAAGTTAGATAGACTCACTTTGTCATCCAAGTTCTTAGAGGCAAAGGTTCATATTCTGAAGTGTCTAAATTCCTCATTGTTCAGCAAACTATAGATGGAAATTGTTATCTGCAAAATAAATCTAAGCCATCTGAAACTCACTGCTGGTATGCACATCATAAACATCCACAGTTTCAAATCTCTTGTGTAAATGAACTAGGCTGGAGAATGAAGGGAAGGAGGGAGAAGGGTATTTATTGCAGTTGCCAAATGTAAACAGTGGAAATTGTTTCTGCTGTTGAAAAGATGGAGATTGTATCTATAGTATACAGTATGTCTTTTTAGAAATGATTGTCTGACATTGGAGCTTTCTTGTGCACATACACTGAAACGACCTACTGGTGTGACCAGGAGTTGCTTAATTTTTCTGATACTCATAAAACTGCCTTTAGCAAGCAGATGAGTTTTTTCTTTCCTCTTAGCAACAGTTTATAAATGCCTTAGTTGGAAGCTGAGCTTTTTCATCTTGATTTAAACACTTTCACTGAGTTTATGCCAGCCTGGTTTGCACTTGCTTTATATTCTGAATACTAAAGTAGACTGCCTCATCACAAAGGGAAAATAAGAAATGCCCTAATTATGTTATTTGAGTTTTCAGGCTTGTTTACAGGTGAGCAAGATCGTGTCTTAATAGTATGGCAAATGCTAATATATGAATTTCAAACTTTAGGGAGAGTTTGGGGAATCCCATCTGTAAAAATGGGGAGTTTCCCCTTATAGATAGGACTGAACTAGATGGGCTGATAATAACACAAACAGATGTACCTTTTCACTTTCTTTTTCCCTCATCGGACAAAGAAGATAAAATCTGCAGGGGGTAAAACATGCCAGGTTCCTTAGAATCACTGCAGCAGTTTTCAAATATGTTCCTTTAAAATCTGTTTCTCCCACCTCTTTTTTTTAAAGCACTCATTTTATTGTGATGGAATGCAATCAAATTTCCAGCAATAATAGCAGGCAACAGCTATGCCAAAAATTCAGACAGATATTTGAATGGAGTTGTGCAAGGAAAAGAGAGCTTGTGGAAAATTATCATGTTTTTTCTAAATACGATAAAGCTGGATGTCAAGGATGAGGCGGAAGTTAAAGGGATTAACTCACTGGTGCTTCTATAAAGCAGTTGCTAGGCTAGATCAGCTAGCAAAAAGTATTTTCCATTAAACAAGTGATTCCCCATTTTGGCTTTTTCTTCCTTTTTATAGCGGCTCTTTTTTTTTTTTTTAAGAAAGAAAAAAACAAAGTCAAGTCTATCCTTTTTCTGAATATGAATAAAACTCTCCTTATATTTTCAAACAATAAAACAGCTGGATCCATGATTACAGAACTTCTTTTTGTATTTCAATGTGTTTAGAACTCTTTGTAATAGGACATATGGCAGGAGGGAAAGAATCTTACACTGAATAAACAAGTTGCTAGTGCTGTGGAAAATAATGAGAGTCAGTAGCTTAAAGGTTTTTTTTAAAAAAAATACAAATTCATGGAGTATAAGACTAAACATAGCCATTATTCTTAATGGTTATTTACCACCATTTGGGTCACTGATGAAATATATAAAATGCCAACTAATAGAGAGCAATAAATGATCAACCTCCTGTCTGTGCTTTGTAAGTTTTCCAAATTTATTTGGTTCATCGTTATGGGACAAAGAATGATGGCTAGAATGGATCTTTGTCCTGATCCAACTATGACAATATTTTTATATCTGCTTGTTCTAGACCCAGCCATCTTCCCTCCTGTAGATAATCTGTAAGGGCCTCAGTCAAAAAAACCAGCCACAATCACATCTTTGTTCCTAAACAATTTATTTGTTCCTAGTTATTGCTCTGTATCCACCATTTAGGAATAAGGTTCTCAATTAAAAGTAACCGACTTACTTCGCTTCCAAATTAGCCTGTTTCATTTGTAACATCTGTCTTTGTTTTCTTAATTTGTTTTTAATTGTGATTGTCTTTACATTCATGTTGTTCAATGCCTTGGGGGCATTTCATAAATAGCTGAAAACTGGATCATATTTCAAACCAAAACCGAACTTTCATGTGCATGGTCTCCAAATTTGTATTTCAGAAAATCAATGCACTGGATCCCTTTACATGTCAGTGCAGAAACACACAAGTTATTAGTTATTTATTTATTGAATTTGTATACCGCCCTACTCCCGAAGGACTCAGGGCAGTAAACAGCCAAATAAAATACATATAATACAAATGTTAAAAAACCATTAAAATACAATTAAATAATTGGCCCGAAAAATGAAATTTAAAACACCCCAAATTCATAAGACAAATTTAAAATTTAGAAATTTTAAAAATTTTAAAAAAATTAAAAAAGTTTAAGAGAGGTTAGGCCAAGCCGGCCTGCTGGAAAAGAAATGTTTTGATGGCACGGTGGAAAGCACGCAGGTCTGGGATCCTCCGTATCTCCGGGGGGAGCTCGTTCCAGATGGTGGGTGCCCCCACAGAGAAGGCTCTCCCCCTGGGGGCCGCCAGTCGACATTGTTTGGCCGACGGCACCCTGAGGAGCCCCTCTCTATGGGAGCATACTGGTCGGTGAGAGGCCACTGGTGGCAGAAGGCGGTCTCGTAGATACCCCGGTCCTAAGCCATGGAGCACTCTAAAGGTGGTAACCAAAACCTTGAAGTGCACCCAGAAGACCACCAGGAGCCAGTGCAGCTCACACAGGAGGGGGGTCACATGGGAGCGTCCCATCGCTCCCATAACCACCCACGCGGCTGCATTCTGGACCAGCTGGAGCCTCCGGGTGCTCCTCAAGGGGAGCCCCATGTAGAGAGCATTGCAGTAGTCCAGACGGGAAGTGACGAGGGCATGAGTGACCGTATTTAACGAATCCCGATCCAGAAAGGGACGCAACTGGAGAATCAGGCAAACCTGATAAAATGCCGTCCTGGCCACAGCCGTCAAGTGCTCTTCTAAAGACAGCTGTGAGTCCAGGAGGACCCGCAAGTTGTGAGCCCTCTCCGTGGGGGCCAATTACTCGCCCCCAATAGTCAGTGATGGCACCAACTGACTATATCAGGATGTCGGAAACCACAGCCACTCGGTCTTGGATGGGTTGAGCCTGAGTCTGTTCCTCCCCATCCAGATCTGTACAGCCTCCAGGCACTGGGACATCACTTCAAGGGCATCATTGGGGTGGTCCGGGGTGGAGATGTACAGCTGGGTGTCATCAGTGTACTGATGGTACTTCACCCCGAAACCACGGATGATCTCACCCAGCGGCTTCACATAAATGTTGAACAGAAGGGGCGAGACCCCACATACAAGGGGCCTCGGGGTCGACCTCTGCCCCCCTGCCAACACTGACTGCGACCAGTTGGAGAGGAAGGAGGAGAACCACCACAACACGGTGCCTCCCACCCCTAGCTCTTCCAGCCAGTGCAGCATGATACCATGGTCGATGGTATCAAAAGCCGCTGAGAGGTCTAATAGGACCAGGACAGAGGAACAACCCCTGTCCCGAGCCTCCAGAGATCATCAACCAATGTGACCAATGCCGTTTCCATGCTGTAGCCGGCCTGAAGCCCGACTGGAACGGATCCAGATAAGCTGATTCATCCAGGTACTGAGGGAGCTGTCGTGCCACCACACTCTTAACAGCCTTCGCAACAAAGCGAAAGTTGGAGACTGGACGGTAATTTGCCAATACTGCCGGGTCCAGGGAAGGCTTCTTGAGGAGAGGTCTCACCACCTCCTCTTTCAAGGCGGCAGGAAAGACACCCTCACTCAGAGAAGCATTTATAATCCCCTGGAGCCAGCCTCGTGTAACCTCCCGAGAGGCCAGCACCAACCAGGAGGGACACGAGCCCAACAAACATGTGGCAGCATTCAGTCTATTCAGTATCCTGTCCACGTCTTCGGGAGTCACAGAATCAAACTCTTCCCAGTTAATATTCTCAAGACCTGCCTCCATCCTCCCCCCTGAATCTACCCCGTCAGAGTCCAGATGTTCCTGAATCTGAGCGATTTTATCATACAGATACTGTACAAAGTCCTCGGCTCTACCCTCCAAGGGGTCCTCCCACGCTTCCTGAAGGAGCAGGGAGTGGGTCACCCTAAACAGGGCAGTTGAAAACAAAAGTCTGTGTTATATTTATTCAGATGGTGCTTTCAAGTGACAACAGATAAACAACTGCTAAAGGAAAGCTGTCTTCAGGATCATATTGTGAATTCTGAAACTTCACATACTGTGTATCTTTTCCCACATAAATGAATGTCTGTGTGCATGATAGTATCTTTGATCACTGAGAGGATTCCATAGTTTTATGAAGTTTGAAACTAAATGGATGCATATGGCAAATACAGGTAGTTCTTGATTTACAACTCCAATTGAGCCAAAGTGAAATATCAGTTGCTAAGTGAAATATTTTTTAAGTGAGTTTTGCCCCATTTTACAACCTTTTTTGCCACAATTGTTAAGCAAAGCACCACAGTTGTTAAATTAGCAACATTGTTGTTAAGTGAATCTGGCTTCCCCATTCCCTTTTATGTACACTGAGAACATATGCACCAAGACAAATTCCTTGTGTGTCCAAACACACTTGGCCAATAAAAAATTCCATTCCATTCCATTCCATTCCATTCCATTCCATTCCATTCTATTGTCAGAAGATCACAAAAAGTGATCACATAACCCCAGGGTAGTGCAATCATCATAAATATGAGGCACTTGCCAAGCATCTGACTTTAAGACTAGAAATATTCTGAAACCAGAAATTCTGATCAAATGGGCATACCTTGTGTCCTTTTCTAATACACTCTCCCTAAAGAGTTACAAATAAATTTGAGAGGATTGCATTCACCTTCCCACTTCTAGTATGCAGTGGGTTTTGACCAAATTCTGTATGGTATAAAGGCACCAAGCTCTTTTTCAGCAGGTTATATGTTCACAGCAATAGCTCCCGCAATATCCCAAACTGCTTCTGAACACCTCTCAAACCAGGATCAAAATACTTTTGTCAAGCCTCACCTTCCTTTGACGGCAGGTTTTCTGGCCTTCTTCCTGAGGGGGATGGAGATGGAGAAAACATATGCTTGGTTCTGGAAGGGAGCTGAGATACCTGCTCCAAACAAATCTTGCTGCCAAAAATATTGCTAGACTATTGTTAAGATATTTAAATTTAGTAGCTGGAACAGTGAGGTCATGCGGTGAGCCAGAACACACAATTATAGCTGATTGGTTGGAGAGTGCTGGTTTCTGCATGAGACAATCTGCACTGTGATTAGTTGCTGTGGGTGTGAAGGGGGACTTTCCCCTTTTCCCACCTTTTTTCTTCTGTGTACTGTATGCTCTGTGATTTACCTCATGATGCTCCTGTTTGCCTATCTAGTTTGCTTTATATATAATGGTAAAATATGTTTATTTATATAAAACTACAAGTTCATGTCAGCATCTCTGACTTCATTTGGACACCCCCCACAATTCCCTGACAATCATACACATTTATGTATATGTATATGTATATGTATATGTATATGTATATGTATATGTATATGTATATGTATATGTATATGTATATGTATATGTATATGTATATGTATATGTATATGTATATGATGTATATGTACATACACATGTGTGTATGTGTTTTTGAAGGTAAAGGTTCCCCTCGCACATATGTGCTAGTCGTTCCCAACTCTAGGGGGTGGTGCTCATCTCCATTTCAAAGCCGAAGAGCCACTGCCAAAGACATCTCTGTGGTCATATGGCCGGCATGACTAAACACCAAAGGCACATGGAACGCTGTTACGTTCCCACCAAAGATGGTCCCTATTTTTCTATTTGCATTTTCTTTTTTACGTACTTTCAAACTGCTAGGTTGGCAGAAGCTGGGACAAGCAACGGTAGGTCACCCCACAACACGGGACTAGGAATTCAAACCGCTGAGCTGCCGACCTTTCGATTAACAAGCTTATCATCTTAGCTACTGAGCCACCATGTCCAATGTATATGTATGTATATACGTATGTGTGTGTGTGTGTGTGTGTGTGTGTGTGTGTGTGTGTGTGTGTATTGATCAATTTATATTTACTGACAAAGAAATAAAGGGAGACTAGTATAGATCTATTTCAAGCTATTTAGCTCTCATCAGCTAGCCATACCCTTCTGGGATTCAAACCTGGGCTCCTGGATTGGGGCTGAAAGGCGAAAGGAAGCAGTATGCTCCTTCCCATATTTGGGTAGACCAGGTTGCTTCGATATATATATACAAGTCTTGGTGTATTTGGGTCTTTTCCTGTGTAAGATTGAGAATATCTTGGTGATGTTTCAGTGAGGTCCCACTCGTCATCTTCAGGTTGGTGTCTTCGGCTTCGTGCATGTGCGAGCAAAGCGTGATCGGAGATGCCGTCTCTCTATAAATACTGGTGGGGATGTGGGGAGTGCTGGCTTTGTTGTTGTAAGTGGGTTGGTTGGCTGTATTGTTACATCTTGATTAGTTGATGGAGTTGATGTTTTCAGATTAGTTGGCTTTTTCATAACATCCTGTGTGGGTGAGGTCCTAGTTGTGTGCCCATTAGGCTTTTGTGTTTTAATGACCTGGGTAATGGGCCGTGTGGCAGCATCCTGAGGTCCAGTGTTGTGACATCCTGAGTCCTGAGCTGCAATGGCTGTGTTGTAGCATCCTGAGTTTAAGTGTTGTAATATCCTGAGTTCTGTGATGTATTGTCTTGAGCATATGGCTGTGATGCAACATCCTGTCCTTTGGTTTGGCTCCGAAGCCAGCCACACCCATATTTTATGACTCCTCCCTGTAAAGGTCAAATATTTATTTATTTATATTTATAATATAATATACAAATATTTATAAAGGTCATAAAATATGGGTGTGGCTGGCTGATGAAGTCCAAAAAGACAGAAATAGTGCTATCCCAGTCTCCCATAAGACTCAGAACAAAGAACACAAAATGTCTGACAAGCCTGAAAGTGATGATTTGAGATATCATCCCACTATGGCCATTTAACAACTTGATCTACATAGGAAAAAACCCTGACTACAAAAATACTATATATATATATTTATTTATTTTGTTCTTTTAATTCGTAGGTTCATATGTATAATACTTTTCTAGTCAGGGTTTTTTCCTACGTAGCTCAAGATGTTTGTATAGCCATAGTGGGGTGATATCTCAAATCACCACTTTCAGGCTTTATCAGACATTTTGTGTTGTCTGTTGTGAGACTTAAGGGAGACTGGGATAGTATTATTTCTGTTTTATGAGACTTCTTCAGCCAGCCACACCCTTATTTTATGACTCCTCCCTGTAAAGGTCAAATATTTATTTTTATTTTGTTCTTTTAATTCGTAGGTTCATATGTATAATACTTTTCTAGTCAGGGTTTTTTCGTATGTATACACACACACACGATAAGAATTTCAAAATACCATCAAATTTGAGAAGACTTGCATTATAATATCCATATATTGAAATATCTGCAAATATTGTATGGACATGCCTGTTCATGTTTTAAAAATACCATAAAGTGAGAAATTTAATGAATTCAGAATAGCCTATGATATAAATGGAATGCAGTTTTTCAGAGTTGAAATTAATCATTTCTGGGGCTAAACTAATATACCCATAATAAAGCTTTTTTTTTAGAGTAAAGTGAATTAATTTAAATTATTTTTTTAAAAAGACAGTAGGAATTATAATTCTATTTAAATTGTCTGCTGAGATAAAAGCTCTGAATGTTTCATTCAATTAAACTGATATCAGAATGCAATGAATTATTGGTTCTATAATTAAAATGTACTATATCCTATCTTTGATGACTAGTGTATCTAATTCTCTTGCAAGCTGGCAGAACCAAGATGTTGCAGCTTTTTTTCTCTTTAGTCTTCTCTGGAGATTGTAGAGCTGAAAGAACAAGATAAGCCTCCCCTAGGACCTTGAAACAGAACACTATTAATGGTGTGCCATGAGATTTAGATGAAAACATGTTAATTTAAGCAACAATGAGAGCTCCTGGCCTTATTCCACAACATTGTCCAGTGTCAACATATGTTTCTCCACTGCTGTGCTGTTTGTTTAAAGTCAGTTTGTTTCTAAGTATCTTGTCTCTCTCTTTTACTTTCTCATCTGACATAATAATTTAAATAATTCATCTAGCTTTGTGGAGACCTTGTTGGTTTCTGAGCTTAAATGTATATCTGCAGACATTTCATGAATCATCTGCAAGAAAGCAACCAAGCCCAGAGGCCACCAAGGACTCCACAGTTCAATCCGCAGTCACAATATTCTCTCCTATTGATAATCTTTTTTTTTTTTAAGTTGGTCAAGGAAATCCAAAGTACATGCATAAACTAACAGAAATTCTCACTTCTATTACTTGGAATAATGAATACCTGTTTAATTAGACATTTTTGAAATTTGTATGAGTTGCAAAATAACAAAATTTCAACTCCACCACTTGCAATGCAGAACCAAATCTAATTTAGTCCCCAGGTACGTAATACCAACATTCAGTGGGTGAAGTCCTAAATAGATTAGGGAATGAGTTTAAGGAATAAAGGAGAGGTCACAAAAATGCGAATGAATAAAATATGCAAGAAACAACACGAACAAAATAATCTCTGCTTCACAAAATAGGATTGATGTCACTTTCTCTTTTTGGTGTGTGCCCTTCATCATGCTACCTAATGACATGACATTAGCAAACGGGGCTGGTTAGTTGTGGAATAAGCTAGGGATATTTTATGAGAAAACAATGTTCCATTTTTAAGGAAAATTACATCTGCAGAGAGTTTTAAGGTAACCTGGATGATTCCTTTCATTGTCCTATTCCATTAAGAGTCTAGCTAATGATAGGCAAGCTGCTGTTTCATTTTTGAGACAGGCTCCCTGAGAGACACTGAATGGCAGAGAAAGTGTGCACAATCAATGCAAAATGATGAATTTGCCTATCTGCTTATAATCAAGGTCGAGAATAAATCATTTGGTCTATGTGGTGCGTTGCAGAAAACAGAAGCCTGATTCCTTTTGGGACAATCCAGTTGATTCCAGCCACAAAAAGGGAAGGGAAATATTGCATGTCAAGTTCATCCTTTGAGATTTAAATCAATTCCTGTTGCAAGCATGCCCACTTTGGCATGCAGAGACAGATGTTGGTGTGAGTGTAAAAATAAGATTCTGAGGAGGAAAGGGAAACAATAATACTAACACATCGGCATTGTAAATAACGTAAGTAAATGATTGGAGAATTTGGCAAGCAGAACAGATTATAGGCTGAGATAGAAAGTGATTATACAATCATGATCTGGCACTAAGATTTATACTTTAATGCTTTGGTAAGTTTCTTCTCATTAAAATAAATCTACATATAAAATGGTTCTGTGTGATACATTTCTGTTCTTTCTTTTGTTAACAAAGAAGCAAAACATTTCCCAGTCTTGCACAAGCCTTATCCCAAGCGTAATGAAACCTCAAATGTATGGGGTGCAACCATTGCAACCCCTTTAATTTTCTGTCAAATAGCATTTTTGTATTGTAACAAAGGAAAAAGTTGTACAATGCATAACAAAGAGTAATCCTACCAATTATATTTAAGTGTATTTAAATTGAGCTATAACTGAAATGAAGTCAAGCTTAAGTTTTGTCTAGCTCTCCTTTTTCTTTTTACAATATGATCCTGAGCACACATATCTCACAAAAAAAATAATGTTTGACCCACAAAAAGCTGCATATCCCTATGTCATAGCAAATCCCTCCCTTAAATGTATGTCCTTATTTTATAATAGCATATGAAAACCTATAAAGGAGTCAGGTATATGTAGATTTCATATAAATAAATAGCAAATATTCACAGTCAATAGTCATGTAATACAAACCAAGAAGCTAGGGAACAATAATTTCATACTACGTTGAAACTATGTTGGAACATAGCTCATAAGGCATGCTATTTTAGCCACTTTTTATAATATTTTGTCATTTATTAATGATCACATTCCAGCAAATATGATATGAAAATAAAGAAAGCATATTAGGTTTCATTGACTTGGGGCAAAATAAATTTTCTATGTCTATGGATAAGCAAAAGATTGAAGGGTATGGTATATCTTATATCTTTTATTCTGAAAGTTAATCTTTTCATGATGCACACATTTAAAGGAAAATGTGAATGTTGGCTTCTTAGCTCATAGGTAACAAAAGTAATGCAAAGTACATTATATTAAAAAATCCGTTGGTTTCCTCATTCTCCTGTTCCCCTTTCTTCCCAGCTGCTGTTACCTCATCCAAAGGCTATGTGAATTCCTCTTGAAAACCATCTTTATTTTAGCTTTAGAATTATTTCATTCTGAAGCCCTGTGGATACTTACTTTCCTTAGCTACCTCATTAACAGACCAGTTATCACTGTAAAACTCAGAAAATCTTCTGCTGAAATCCCTCTTATAATTCCTATATTATCAATTTGCCACCCAAAGAATTTACTACCTATTACAAACCTTAAATATCACTACTATGCCCTCTTAAGAGGTGAAGGGAAATAAAACTCTAATTTCTTATACAAAATTCAGATTTGTTCTTCTATTGCCATTGCTCCTCATTGCCGTCAAATGATGGTCCCTGTGTTATAGTGGCATCAGAGAATGAGTTATAGATACAAAAGCTCAATAGAAATTCAAAGGAAGAAGAGATGTTCTAGAAAGTGCTTCAGGAAATAATAAAAACCCTTGATGTAAAAATAGATGACTACAATAATACATATATTCAGACTAGACATTACGTTAATTGTACCAATGTGATTCAAAGCAGTGCTTTATAACAATACTCATACAAAAACTCTGTATCATTCAGCTAGAAATCCAAAATATCTATTAACTTGGATTCCAATATGTAAGCTTGCAATATTTTCCAAGTTTGAAAAAGATATAAGTATATGTATCTTTTTGTGTGTGTTTGGTGCGGGGAATATTTCTATCTGGCCAAGAATCTTGAATTATAGTCACCAGCACAAATTATATATTGATAGTTACAGAACATAGTTTAGAAAAACATTTAAAAATATTTCAGGGATATTCTTGCTTGTTAAATCACAACAATAATTTAGGTTTTATTATCAAGTAACTAAAATTTCCTTCACTGTCATAATGCTCATATTCCACACCAATTTTAGAATTACTATTAAAAAATAGTTATTCCTCATACTTTATTTGGGCATCTACTAATAGAGATTTACTCTATTTATTTATTTCTATTTATATCTATTTATTTGGGCATCTACTAATAGAGACCAGCTCCTTGACTTCAGGAAAAGATGGCTATCAATTTTTTTCATATAAACAGGTCAGGCCAGAAGAAAACATAATGTCACAGAAAATACCACATAAGTTTGACCAGACATTTTTTTTTAAAAAAAGATGCTTTTCAAAGAAGGTGATAGATATGCTCCCAGAACCTAACATGACTTGAACATTACATTTCTTTCCTTTTCCCCTGGAAACTGTACTTTAGATGTGGGCAAGATGCACAGGTTTAGAACACCCCATTTTCACCCTCCCTCCACTTATTTCTGGTGAAATTTCTCTTGTTTCCTGAAGATGGCATTGGTCTAAGTCAGGGGTGTCAAACTCACAGCCCACAGGCTGGATGCATCAGGCATTGGCCATGCCCACCCCCAGTTTAGCAAAGGAGGGAAAAAGTCACAATATGCCACATGATGACAATGTGACACTGCAAGTTTGACACCCCTGGTCTAAGTTGTCTCATACTCTATGAATCCAGGGCTTGATCTCATGTATCTGTGTCAATTGCTGGTCGTAAAGGACTTTCAAACACAAGTAATTACTGAACACATTGGATTATCAAAACATATCTTGTTTATCCTATATCTCCAGATGATTACTAGATTTGCCTTACTTAAACAAATCAACAAAAATCAATCCTTGCTATTTTAATAACCATAGAAAACCTAGGAGATTTTATTTATGGAGTCTTTGTGCTCTCTGAGCTTGGTTGTTTGCTTGCAGATGTTTCATTAGCCAATTTCATTTTGCCAGGAAGCGGGGGGGGGGGGGCTGAGTTTAATTATTTCATTGTTATTATTATTTCAACATTTAATTGTTGAAATGTTGTATGCTTCCTTGCAAGCATACATTTCCCAAATGTCTTACAAAACATTTGAGGTGCCTTGCAAAGCAGCTGAGATCAAACCATGATGCTGCTGAAGACAAAAGTCTGTCAAAGAGCTTTTTGTGGAATGAACAACTGCCAGTTGTTTTTTTGTTTTATTCCTGATGGGCGTTGTTTGGGAGATTGTGGTTTATTTATGGATATTTTACTTATCTTTACTGTGAATCAGTGGTGGGTTTTTACTGGATCGGGCCAGTTCAGGTGAGCCAATAGCAATGATGGTGAGCTGAGAGCAAACTGGTTCTCTCTGATGGTTATGTTTGTCCTCCTGCCCACCCCTGCATTATATATACCTCATATTTGGTCATTTTTAGCCCAGCTGAAAGGCACGTCAGAGTGGATTGCCATGTCTCAGCTGTTCCGTAATACACTGTACTTGTGCGGAGCGCAAGTTTGTGAAGCGCATGCATGATGCGAACCGGTGGTAACACCAGTTGAAACACACCACTTCTGTGAATGTTTTATTTATTGATTTATAATTTTGAGTATTTACTCCAATGTGCAGACTCTGGCAGGTATATGAGGAAAAGATTAAAAACAGCACAATCCCCACAGTGCCCAGGACAATCCAATAGATTAAAAGTATGGTTGAATGAAGTTGCTTTGGCAGCCATATTAAATGTTAAGAGGAAAGATGATGCATGGATATATTAAGATATGTATATCTGTTTGTTAAAGTTCAGGATTCCTAGCCAGTTGGGATATGCTAAAAGTAATAAATAAAATAAAAATAAATCCAACAGTTTAACATTAACCAGAACTGCATACCACTTTAACAGTAATCATTTTCAAGCAATAAAAAAGAAGGGGAGAAATAATGAAACTGATAGAACTGTGTAAAAATCTGTCTGTTGGTAGATCTTTGGGTGTGTGTTGAGAAAGGAACATAACAGCTTCCTCATAAATATGCCACAGCTCTTGACTGTAAGTGCCTGTAGGCTCAGAGCTGGCTACACTTAAAGGAAGCTATGTTTAAAAGGTAGGTATGGGAATTGGAGAAGAAGGGGGAGAAATGGTTCAGAAAAGATCCTTTGGTGCAGGAGGCAAAAAAATAAATAAATCTGCAACTCTTTAAAACCAATACAGGTAGTCCTTGGGTAATAGCAACAATTGGGACCAGGATTGCCATTGTTAAATGATATAGTTGTAAATCAAAATATCACAAAATATTATCACTTAGTTATGGCAATCAAGGCATTCCAATTGCTGTCATAACCTCAGGATGTGCAAGTTGTTAAGCAGGAAAAGGTGAGAGCTCCAGATAAAGATTTGTGTATGGGATGCACAGATTTCATGGTTGCATACAGGGGGTGGCAGGGGCCACAGAAGGGCTGGCAGAGAGCAAGGAGGATGGGAAGTGCTGCAGATGGGTGCAGCTGCAACTACAAAAGGAGGATCAGCAGGAGGAGCTATGTTCTCTGTTGCAGGCTCTTGGGAACAAAAAGCAACAAGAGCAACTTAATAGGGTAACTTGTTACCTTCCTTGCCAGATTGCACAGTTGTAATTGTGAGCCAGGCACTGGAGCACTTGCATTGTAATCACCTGGCCACAGAGATGCTGCAACAGCTGGAACTTCAAGGGCCAGTTATCAGTCCATTTTTTTCAAGTGCTTCCGTAAATTTGAGCAGGTGGTGAACAAAGGGACCTAAGCCAAAGACTACCTGTCCATCTTTTTGTAGAATTGCAATTGTCGTGTGATTTTGGGGAAAAGGTAAAACTGCTTTCAAATGTTGCAGGCAAGTGTTAAATCGAAGACTTCTAAGTACTGAAGCCCTTTTATGGAATCTGAAGTCTGAAACATTGCACAACCCCAGTAGAAAATATAACGTTCTGGATAACACCAGATCTTAATGCTCCCTTCTTCTAAAATATGTATTAGCTTTTGTAGTTGCCATAAAACTTTTCCTAAGTGGTATGAAACCTGTATATAATACATGTGAATAATAAATGTCAGATATTAAAGTAACAGTATATTTAACAGGCACTCTTTTTCTCCCTCAATATTGGTGATAGTAGGTGTGCTATTTTATTATTGTAGGATATAGCAAAATTTTGAAAGACTGCCAGTATTTCCCTGTTCTCCTATTTATGCCAAATAGAATCAAGGCAGGGTTATTTTGAGTCCATTTCTCATGCCCTCTTCTTTCCCAGAACTAAGTTCTGCCATTTCTGCCGTTTTCTAGAAATGTTGGCATGGGAAGCAATGATCTAGAGGCAAATAGAAAAGTGATCTACTATCATTCCTTGGCAGTACCTATCCTGATACTTATCTTTGTGCTAAGCTTCCTTTTGACATTGTAGAATGGAGTATGTAATGACCACACTTACTGTACTTTAGTTCATGATATACGTAGATAAACAGATTATGTATCTGTGGAGGACATGATTCTTAGGCAATGCTCAGTCAGTACCCTTTAGAAGTCCTTTGAGGTTCCTCTCTCTAACTTGATTTCATTTCACACCCTGCATTGGAGTAAATACAGGTCACTTGTCACTTGATCCTTACTTCTGCTCTTGACTTGACTTAAAAAGATTCTTGGAGGAAACCTTAAACTCAACTGTCAATTGCCCACTGCAGGGTAAAAGGACAGAAAATTACAGATAGTCTTCACTTTACACACTAACCGGGACCAACATTTTTGTTGCTAAGTGATCCAGACATAAAGTGAAACATCAAGTGCTTGCATTGCTTAGCAATGGCAATCTCTTCATTCCCCATTGCTGTTGTTCAACAAGAATCATATGTTGTTAGGGAAGTCCCAGGTGGCTCACAATGAGACTGTCAGGTAGGTGACTGTTGTTGGGTGCGGGTGTGTACAGTATGTGGGTGGTGAGATGAAGCATGAGCATGGCAGGTTTGGAGAAGGTGCATGGGTGTCCAGTGCCATAACTTTGAATGGTCAAATGAATGAGTGGTTTTTAAGCAAGGACTATACAAATTGATCTTCAGTGGCACAGTTGTTAGAGTGCAGTACTGCAGGCTACTTCTGCTGACAGCTAGTTGCCTGCAATTTGGCAGTTCAAATCTCACCAGGCTCAAGGTTGACTCAGATTTCCATCCTTGCAAAGTGGGTAAAATGAGGACCCAAATTGTTGGGGCCAATAGGCTGACTCTGTAAACCACTTAGAGAGGGCTGTAAAGAGTTGTAAAGTGGAATATAAGTCTAAGTGCCATTGCTATTGCTGTACAGCTGTGATCTAGAGTTTTAACTGTAGCCTTTCCTTGCCCTTTCAAAGTAATGGACAATTAGCAGGTCACTTCATTGCTTGATGGCCTTGGAAGACTGAAGTATATTTATATAATGGCCCACTCTAGTCTGAAAATTGCTGGCATCCACCTTTGCCAAGTTAAACCATTATTTTATAAGTGCTTTCATTTTTTATTAAGAAAATTTATACGACTACCCAGTGACTCTAGGCAGCTTGCAGAAGTAAAACCCCAAGTATAAAACTCAATAAATCCCCAAGCTGCTTTAATTATTTGACTATAAGCAACACTTGTCCTCCAAACTTTGATTCTGTTTATAAAACCAGAGTTTGCATGATGAAATTGGAAGCCTCAGTGTGCCCAAAAAAGTAGGGGATGGGGAATGGGCTTAAAACTGAATGTTGAAGAAATTAGGCCTAAGAATTTTACATGAAAGGAGACATTTTCCCAGTTGGACAAGTTAACTTCTCAATGTAAACTGGACTGATGCTATCATAGTCCCTTGATTAAAGAGTGATTCCATTTTTCTTCTGCTAGGGTCTCTTTGAACTGGGCAATATATATTTTGAAACTCAAAACTTACCCTGTCACTGACGATGGATTCCAAATCTCAGGTACAATAGTTGATTCTTTGCTGCAGTGCAAATATATCACAGATATATTTTATATAGATAAGCTAGATGAATAAAACTTTTTCTTCTTCTTCTGTCCTTCTGAAGTAAAGGAAAACTAATGAGTGATCTGAGGGCATAGAGAAGTTGAGATGACCTTCCCCAACCTGGGAACTGCTGAACTTCACCTCAGACCTTAAGACATTGCAGTGTTTAAAGCATCAGAAAATGAGAAATTTGTGAAGGCTGCTGGACTATATATCTCAAAAGTCTCAAGCCACATGGTCAGGTCTGAGGAATGCTGGCATGTTCAGCTATATCTGGAAGTCCTCAAGTACCCATTTTATAATCTATATGACTAGGGAAATTGTCATCACATTAAATTTGGATTTAGATTTAAGTGCAAATTCCTAGCACAAATCAGCCTGGATCAACCTTCATTTTCTGTGGAATTGCTTGTTTTAGTGAAAGTTGGTTTGCATAGTAATTGAAAGTTTTTGCTGTGGTTACTGAAATAACACATGGAAGCAAAGTGAGTTAATTGCCTTTATTGGATTGAGCAGGCAACCTTCAGCGTTCCTACTGTTGAACTCATGATCATTTCCCCCCATTTATATTATACTGAGTTAAAGTATTACTGTGAATTTTCCATTTGCATTTCCTATAACTGCTACTTTAGAATTGCCTCTTTAGTATGGAGTATAAACATATGTAGACATATACAGTGAGAAAGATTGTTTATATATAACAAAACTGTATTGCAAAACATTTCAAACCTCATTGCCCGATATCCTTAAGTGATTATTTCAAAAGTTAAAAAAAAAAAAAACCTTCCCTCACTTCAAAAATATAAAATTGATGTCTAAGTTAGATCCAACTTCCATCTGTTCTAGAAAAGCATAAGAAAATAAATATTTGGACATGGTTTGTATTTCTTTAATTTTGATCTCTGGAGAACTCAAAAAGCTTTGAAGAACAATATCATTTCGAGAAATAATAACAGCCTTGATGGCTAAATTGCCTGTGGGATAAACGTTTATTCATGTTTAAACCATTATGAAAGTTAATGTAACTCAGAAGCAGCAAAAATCACTGTAAAAGGTAAGGATGCTAATGGAAATATTCCACATCGCATGTGCAGAATGAGATTTCCCTTTTTCCTTTTCCCAATCGGATCTGAAGATTCCTCAACTCTTCAGAGTAGATTTGTGAGGTGTTGAAGTAACTAAGGGTTGGGAAGGAGGAATTAATTCAGCTAGCACATGACTGTTCCATTGTCGAACACAGTTGGATACAATTTCATTGACCTTGGCAACAGCAAGCACCAGTTCAATAATAGACTTCCTGTGTGCTTTCCAAGAGTGCTGGCTTCCATGATGGCTTGAAGCCCCATTAGTTAAACTGTTGTTCTCTGTCTCTTGAGAGAAAGAGAAAGGATCTACTTTTGATGTCAGTCATAACTCCTGCCTTGTTGAATGGGACAAAAGCAAAAGGCAGCAAAAAGCAAGTCTTTTGGGGACTGAAGGCTTTTATACAGAATAGAGAAAACAAACGGAATTCTCTAATCCATTGTGCATGGAGGCTTCCTTGGATGGCAGGGCTTGAATCTCAACTATCATCTTCTTTTATGCAGGGCCCAGAATTAGTCTTCCTCCTTCAGCACTTGAAGGTGGATGAAATTCAATTGGGTCACATCTCAATGAACTCTAGGATTTCTAAAATAATAGGCAAATGGAAATATCCTTTAGTATTTGTATTTGTCCAAAATTATGGTTCAGTTCTTCAGTTAAAAACCTAGTGAATCAAAGAGCCCTTCCATACATTCAGCATCATTCGTCCAGTGGTGGGTTGCTACCAATTCGCCCTGGTTCAGGCGAACCGGTGGCAGCGGGAGGCTCCACCCAGATGTCATCAAATATGCTGTGTGCCTGCACAGAAGCTTCTGCACATGTGCAGACGCGCTAGTGAACCAGCAGCAAAGGTAAGTGAAACCCACCCCTGCATTCCTCTACAGAGGTTTTGCAATTTTGCATGAGTGTCTTTTGAACTATTGAACTGTCCAGTGTATAAAGTTCCCCATCCTCAGCTTCATTCTTTCTTTGCATTTGTTTTCCATAGTGAGGGGGGAGGGGGGGCACCAAGGAAGGAAAAAGGCTGCTTGTGAAATGGGGGAAATCATAAGAACTAAAAAAAATTGGGATGAAGGGAGTCTATCTGTCATTGAGAAACTACATGCCCAGAAACTCCAGAGGAAATTCTGCAAATTTCTTACCTTTGGAAGAGAAGGTCATTTATTCAGCTTCCTAATATGCTCAAGATGCATGCAACTCCTGTATTGTTTGCTGAAGAGAAACAAGAATGTGGCCTAGCACCAATTTAAGAATAGCACAGCACTTTGAGGAGGGAGGGTGGGAGGGAGGGAGGGAGGGAGGGAGGGAGGGAGGGAGGAAGGAAGGAAGGAAGGAAGGAAGGAAGGAAGGAAGGAAGGAAGGAAGGAAGGAAGGAAGGAAGAACCCTCCATGAAGGTGAGGGAAAGACAAGGGGGAAGAAGAATGTATTAATCGCAAAAAATGGGATGTAATTTTCTTGAATATTAATATTTTTATATTAATAGAAATTAATATATAGAAATTAATATAGAATTAATTCTATAGAATTAATAGAAATTCAGATTTTCCATTTATATTTACATTCCACCTGTAAGATCTTCCAGATGAAATCAAATATGAATTTCATTTAATAATACTTTTATTCCTGCTTCCTTCTTTTCTTAACATAAAACTCTTTTGTACAACATTTCTTGACTCTGTAATTAGATGTTATCAAGTATTTCTGGAGCTATATAACATCCTTTCCTGATCCTGATATGTTCTAGTAATACATTGCAGAAGAAAGTTGCAGGAGTTCACCTTCAGATATTTGTTTAAATGCCACTAATGATACTTGCAGTTGGACCAGTAAAAATAACTTTTAATTATATAGTAATAGTTTCCGTTCCTGTGCTTTCCTACATACTTTGGAGAGTTATGATTCTCCAGGAGTAATGCTAAATGTAAGGTTCTTTGGAACATTTGTATCTATGTTTCTGTGATATGGTATGTTTGTGGCAAAAGAATGACAGCTATAGTGTAATTTTTCCCATGTCCATTCACTTAAGATGATGTTTGCTGTTGTGGACAATGTAAAAGCAACAGATTGGGCAATGGGATTTGCAAAAACAAACATTGTACCAGGAATAGTCTTCATGTACTTTCTTTTAATGAATTAATGAGTGTCTGTTTCTGTTATTTACCAGCACTAGCTACAGCTGGTTCTGCTATAACACCCCTTCAAAATTGACTGATGCTGGTAAGGATGTATATGTCCTGATAAATTTCTTCTGTTTTACAGTCTGTTTTAGTAGGCAGTTTTCCAAGCTGTTTTTCCCAACATTTTTAAAACAAACTTATAAAAATTGTATCCATTTTTATTCATAACATTCCTTAACATGAGGCACTTGTGCATCCTCACATTTTTAATGTGAATTCCCCTAAAGGGCTCTTTTATAACAAAAAAAATCTTTAAAATGTCATTCTGTTAAATTCCTTGATAATGTTTTTAATGTTGAGGAGGGAGGGGAGGTCCTGCCTTTTTACACAATTTTCAGAAATATAGTTCCCCCTCCCCCCAGATTGTTTATGGATTTTTAACCAGAGGAAGTTGGATGGTAATGAATTTCATTCAGTGATGCCATCTGCGCTACGGTGGATTCCATCTCTGGATAGTCTTGCCAAGCCCCTTCCACAAAAATCTGTCAGATGTCTTCCACATCCCTTGCCTTGCTGAGTTGAACAAATACATAAGCATGCAGTGAATTTGCTCAAGAAGTAGCCTTGAGATCATAGATTCACAACCATCCAAAGGAGTGCTGTTGGTGGTTACTTCAGAGGAACCTATGCCCTCAATATCCGATTCTGAAGTACAAACAAGTCAAAGCCTCAGGCATGCAGAGAGGCAGCAGATGAAGGACTAGTCGTTTCATGAGAAGAATGGACAATTATTCAAGAGAATTATTTTTAGCCATCTAAATCCTAAAAGCTAATAATGTAGTCTTGCTTGGAATTCTCTTAGGGAGAATACAAAGGATTTTTGTTTGTAACAAAGAAATGAGTCAGCATTATTTGCCCTTTGTGTTCTGAAACATTTTTTTCATGGTTATACTTTGCTCATACTGATATTTACTGCACTTACATAAGATTGATTTTGGATTTAGAATGCTACTTGACATTTGCCCACTTGAACATATGAGGAAATTCTGCCTGATTTTGGGCTTTATAGACTATGACCAAGTGCCTGATTGGCTGTCTTAGACACTGCCTCCAAAGTGATTCAATAAGTCCTTGTCTGTGGAGAATAAAGTGGATGACCTTGAAGAAGAGAGGGAAGATCCATTACCAAGGAAATCCTTTTAGATAAACATTGATGAGGACCAGATTGGGGAGCAGAAAGTTCCAAAAGCATTTGAGTCAGAGACCCCTAATTCACAAAAAAATAAAATAAAAGGAAAGGAAAGGAAAGAAAAGGAAAGGAAAGGAAAGGAAAGGAAAGGAAAAGAAAGGAAAAAAGGAAAGGAAAGGAAAGGAAAGGAAAGGAAAGGAAAGGAAAGGAAAGGAAAGGAAAGGAAAGGAAAGGAAGAGGAGAAGGAGGAGGAGGAGGAGGAGGAGGAGGAGGAGGAGGAGGAGGAGGAGGAGGAGGAGGAGGAGGAGGAGGAGGAGGAGGAGGAGGAGGAGGAGGAGTTTCCAACTCACCAGACCCTGTAGACAATTTTAATAATAGTAGCTTTAGGCTCAATTGTTTCTTCATCTGGTCTGTCTTGCAGAACTGATTTTATCTTTCCCAGAACATAATAGAGCATTTATTTGTTTGTTTGTTCAATTTCTATAGCCACCCATTTCAGTGAATGACTCTGAGTGATTTACAATTCCATTCCTCATCATCCAGTCACAGCTGAAGAAGCTTCTTGGATGAGAAGCGAAACATCTTCAAAGAAAAACAAGAAAGTCTAGTTGCCTCTTGAAAAAGCACCTTGGGACAACATTTAACAATTTAAAAAATATTTTAAAACAGTAAAATGAGTAAAAAAAAACCAAAAAAAAACATTAAAACCAGTAAAAAACATTAAAACCCCCAATTCAAGATGCATACGAGCAAGATATTTGGCCTGTTAGCTACGGGTGAAATGCTACCGGTTCACACCAGTTTGGGTGAACTGGTAGTGATAAAAGCTACTGGTTCAAGCAAATCAGCAGTAAAAAAAAAGCTACTGGTTCATGTGAACCGGTATTTCTGACGATCAGCTGTAGTGATAAAAGCTACTGGTTCAGGTGAACCAGCAGTAAAAAAAAGCTACTGGTTCATCTGTACCGGTATTTCTGACGATCAGCTGTGCCACATGATTTATATTCACTAGAAAGCAGCAAATCTAAATTGCATGACATAGCTGTTTCCTCCCCTCACTGTTCTACTTACCTTGTTAAGCCTCCTTTTTCTACGCGAAGCGCATGTTTGGCACGCACTGCACATGCACGGGCAGCGAACCGGTGGCAATTGGCGGAGGATTTCACCACTGCTGTTAGCAATATAGCCAGGAAATGGGGCCCTTAGCACATTCAGTACCCAGGGTCAGGAACATATTCTTCTTCCATCCTGGCTCCCAATACTAAGTAAAACAGATCAAAAAAATTCTCACTCTTTTGTCCTATCCATTGTAACAGAATTCCTTTTTGTAGTTATTGGTCCATGCAGACAAACTACCAACACTTTCCCATTCTAATGTAATCGTACACATTGTAGAGTTGCTGTAAATTCACAAATTAGGTGGGAAAATTCTAGGGATAGGAAGGTGGCTACCGTAAGAGCAGAAAAGATAGTTAAGCGATTGTGTGCTGTGCTTATTCAATCCTTTACATCCCATATTTACAAGGTAGAAGTATAGTAAAAGCTTACATACTATTGACTACATATCATGCCTGAATGCTACCAAAAAGGAGATAATGTTGCTGCTTAGGTTGCCAGATTTGAAAGACTGTTACTGGTCTGCTACTGCTGCCTCATTATCATTGCATTGTTTATCACTGGCCACTGACTATTAGCCTTGCTAGACTTTGCCTGCCACTGTCCAATTTCAGTGTTCCTCTGTGGTGCAAAAGGCTACCAATAGCTTTGCACTTAAATGCCCCCTGTGCCATGGGTCAATATGCATAGGCATCAGGTGTATTTTCCAGCATCTTTATATTCTACACTTCTTGTAAGGATAGGTTACAATATAACTCTCCCCGGGCCATGCTCCTCAATGTTAGTAAAGAGGAAGAAAGGAGCAGAGTTTTAAGGAGCATTTGCATACTGTTTCCAGCATCCATTCTTTCAATATTGTCCATTAGAAATACTGCCATACTTGGGAAGGGGAAAAGAAAGCACTTGGTGTGCTTTGATTGCAGGGAGGAGATCAGATGTTTCACAGCTCTCTTCTTACCCAATTGTTATGAGGGGCTCCCCCTACCACCAATCAACAAAGTCTCTTTCGGGGAGCAAAGTTTAACACCACAACAGAAACTTTCAGTTAGAGACTCCAGGGTTAATTTCAAAGCAAGAAAATGCTGCAATAGAAATGAAAAGGTATATGAGAGCCACTGCAGTTTCAGGTTAAGGACAATAGGAAGCAGGGGGGAATCTGAAAGGGGGTCCCCTAGGGGTAAACCCTTATGTCTCGTATTTTTCCCTAGTTTGTCTTGATAGTATCTTTCTAAGTGGTAAATCATACCAAGGCTTTTATATCCTATTAGCCTCATCAAAAAAAAAAAAAAAAAAAAAAGCAGGAGAACAAGGCTCTCATATGATCATAATGCAGGACTAGTATGGCCCTTAAGACCATAAATAAACATGTCCTGTGCCAAGAAGGATACACTAAGAGAAAGAAAATATCATTCTCCTGAAATTTCATTTTTCCTTCCTGTTTCAAACACTATTATTTTTGGCTTAGCGTTTCTGGTTGTTCCTCTGTATGTGGATAGATATATTGATGTTCATGAAACTGAGTCCTGTCCTCAGAGGATTCTATAGACAAACACACAGATGCTTTTCCTTCAGCTTCATTTCTCCTGCTTGGTTCATTTTCTTTGTTTCTTGTTCTTAATAGACATGATGAACACGAGCTTATTTGGAAAGAGTGTTCAAACCATACAGCTTGTATTTGGTGTAGACTTTATATGACAGATATTATCCGCATTTGTATCTATCTTTCTATATATGCCTGTACATACAAAGACAAGTAATTAATGCGGATGATTTGGAAAGGGAAACAGTGGTATGTCAACATGCCAGGCAGCCAAACCCAAGAAACCAATTACTGAAATATATATTTCTGTATCCCAAATCAGCATTACGTCTACAACTGAGAATTAGAAATACATTTATCATAAAAGTCCAGTTCTTGGCATTCTCCTTTCTTGAAAGACAGGAGAGCTGCTGCTAATCAGCGTAGAAGATACTAAACTTCCTGCAGTAGTAGTTTCTTTAGTTAAAAAGGGTGTTCATTAAAAGAGTGTTGACATATATTGAATAAGAATCATATTTAAAGAAAACGATATGGCAAATGTGAAAGAGGAAAAAAGGAAAGAAAAAGAAGAGCTAAGAAAAAAGGAGATTGAGAAAAGAAAAAGAAGAGAAAACATGAAAAGATCTATAAAGAAATGGTTTCGAAACTTCTTCTTGGCAGTTATACATACTATCTAATTAAAACTCTCCCTTTCTAACATTGCATTGTAATTCCCGTCTTTCTTTCATCAAAACCATAAATCACTAAATCATTTTCTTTTTTATTCCAAAAATCCGTAAGCGGTTTCCAGTCACCAATGAATGTCAATAATGACCTTTCCCTTATCTAAGAAGTCAGTATGGCCATCTCAGCAAGTTTGATCAATTTTGCCAGTCATTCCTCCATCCTGGGTAATACTGAATCTTTCCATCTTTGTGCATATAATAATCTCATAAAAAGGTAAAGGTTTCTTCATTTCTGTTATATGCCATATAAGGAAGTAAGGAAGTGAACTGCAGGCTTCACTCAGGTCCTCCAAATAGGAGGGAAAATACTTGAATCTCATTGGCTAAGCCGTCTGGCAGCCCTCTATAAAAGAGGACACTGCCAGACAAGCAGATTGTTGGGTTGTACTGATCTACTATTAAAGAGCTGTTGTTACTGAAGAACTGTGTCCATCTCTTCTATCACCGAATCAAACAATTTCTTAGTCAAGGAAGCCAGCATTGTCCGAAGACACTTCCCTGGTCATGTGGCCAGCAAAGTGCATGGAATGCTGTTACCTTCCCACTGCAGTGTTATCTATTTATCTACTTCCACTCACACACTTTTGTACTGATAGGTGGGCAGGAACTGGGCAAGTAACAGAAGCTCACCCAGTTGTGTTCAGGACTCAAACCCAGGCTGTCAGCTTTCCAGCTGACAAACTCAGTGTCTTTCATTACTGAGCCATCGTGCCCCATTCTGGAAACTCATATCAGTAACCATTTATTGAAATAATCTTCCAAGACTATTTTCTGTTTATCCATCAGTTCTAAATGAAATAGTTCTGCCTACAATTGAATATTATTTATTTCATGTTTTTTATTTTAATAATTTTTCTCTACCACCTTTTTTTTAATCCTCTGTATCAATGTGTGTATTTGAATCCATTTTCAAAGCTTTTTTAATGTCCGTCAAGCATTATTCAACCCTTTTGATCACATATTTTCTCATTGATTCATTTGTATATTACAGCTAAGTTTTTTGTTCACTTTATCATAGATTCTTTAACCTATTTTTCTTCCATTTCAAATTTCAACAAAAGTTTGAACATTTTAGACATTACATGTTCATAATTGGTGCATAATTGCATTTCAAATTTTGTCTTAGTTTTCTTCATGTCATAATTATTTTTATCCATTTCAATTCTTTCTGATAAGTGTAAATGGAAAAACCATAGACAGCTGTATCCTTCTGCTATTTTATACCCCCCTAGGTGATTCTCCAATAATTCCTGGTATGTTAACAATTTGTCTTTGCCTGTTGTTTCTGTTCTCTGTAATACTCTTCATGTGCTGAGATCCAAAGATATATTTTCAGGTGCAGCCTAGGTTTATAGTTATTCCATATTCTCAATATGGCACATCTAATAAAATATTGTTTAAAATCCACATTAACGTTATGGTACCATAAATATTTATGATATTCATGGATTCTGTCTTCTAATTATAAAAGTATTTTCTTTCTCAACAAGACCCATTCTTTCATCCAACAGTCTGCAAAATACAATTTCATATCATCCAATCCAACTCTCTTTTCTTTACATCTTGTAACACTTTGTATTTGACTCATATTTTTCCCATGCCATAAACGTTTAGATATATCTTTTGCCATCAATTGAATAATACATTAGTTGTCAAAACAGGTATTGTCTGAAACAAAAACATCATTCTACTTATTTTTCTCCTGCCCTTTCTCATGTCCTTTTTAATTTCATTCCATTCCTAAACATAATTACTTTAGAACATAGAACATGGAATCATAGGGCTGGAAGGTATTGTCAGAGTTTGTTGCAAAAATCAAATCCAGAAGCACACACAGATAACTGAATCAGCTGGATTCATTAACTTCTTTATGTTCATAATAACACATAAAGTATATTTACAATACCAATAGTTGATTCTTTAGCTCAGATCAGCAGACATGTTCACACACAGAGTACAGCAGAGAGACCTGTTTCACTGCACAGACTCAGAAGCTCCACACTAAGATACGCCCTGGCTCCAGTCTGTCTCAGCTCCCAATTGGCTGACTTTGTTACTATGTCCTATTCCAGTTGATGGATATATTCTGACAGGTATCTTGGAGGTCTTTTAACCCAACCCCCTGCTCCAGCAGGAAACCTTACATCATTCCCGTCAAATGGTTGTCCAGTCTATTTTTGAAGTAATAAAGCACCCACAAATCTGGGAGGCAAGCTGTACCACTGTTGAATGAATTAGTTAATTGTTCATTAATTGTTAGGGTGAGCCTGCATGTTATTTTGAAATAACATGTAATTCATGATAATAATAATAATAATAATAATAATAATAATAATAATAATAATATAACCAGTGGATTAATTTAGACATGACTGAGTTGCTAAATTAATCCACTGGTCATTATGTAAAAGTTACGACTTTCCTGTATCCAAAAAGTCATGGGAACATAAAGTGGAAAAAGTTATAGAAAACGAGAAGGTGAAGATTTATTTATTTATTTATTTTATTTAAATTTGTATACCGCCCTTCTCCTAGTGGACTCAGGGCAGTGCACAGCCAAGTAAAAAACATCCAATACAAAATTTAAAAATTTAAAAGAATTATACCCTTTGGCCGAAAATTAAGAACCTTACGACTAAAACCCATTAAACAATTAAAAAATCTAATATCTCAAAAATGGGGGGGGGGGTGTTTCACGCCAGCCCTGCTTGATGGAAGAAAAAAGTTTTTAGGGCGCGGCGAAAAGCCCGGAGATCTGATATCCTCCGTATCTCCAGGGGCAAATCGTTCCAGAGGGCAGGTGCTGCCACAAAGAAGGCCCTCCCCCTGGGGGTCGCCAGCCGATGCTGCCTAGCTGACGGCACCCTGAGGAGTCCCTCTCTGTGGGAGCGTACTGGCCGGTGGGAGGCTATTGGCGGCAGAAGGCGGTCCCACAAATACCCAGGTCCGATGCCATGGAGCGCTTTAAAGGTGGTAACCAGTACCTTGAAGCGCACCCAGAAGTCCACTGGGAGCCAATGCAGCTCGTGCAGGAGAGGGGTCACATGGGAGCGCCCTCTCGCTCCCATAATCCCCGGTGCAGCCACATTCTGCACCAGCTGGAGCCTCCGGGTGCACCTCAAGGGGAGCCCCATGTAGAGAGCATTGCAGTAGAACAGGCGGGAAGTGATGAGTGCCTGAGTGACTGTGCATAAGGAGTCCCAATCCAGAAAGAGACGCAACTGGCGAATCAGGTGAACCTGATGAAAAGCCCCCCTGGCCACGGCCGTCATATGCTCTTCTAAAGACAGCCGTGCATCCAGGAGGACACCCAAGTTGCGAGCCCTCTCCATGGGGGCCAATAACTCACCCCCAATAGCCAGCGATGGCACCAGCTGGCTATATCGGGACGCCGGAAGCCACAGCCACTCGGTCTTGGAAGGGTTGAGTCGAAGCCTGTTACTCCCCATCCAGATCCGCACGGCCTCCAAGCACCGGGACATCACTTCAAGGGCATCGTTGGGATGGCCTGGGGTGGAGATGTACAGCTGAGTATCGTCAGCATACTGATGGAATTCCACCCCGAAGCCATGGATGATCTCGCCCAGTGGCTTCACATAAATGTTGAACAGAAGGGGTAAGAGGACCGATCCCTGCGGCACCCCACACACAAGGCGTCTCAGGGTCGACCTCTGCCCCCCTGCCAACACTGACTGGGTCCAGTCGGAGAGATAGGAGGAGAACCACCGTAGAACGGTGCCCCCTACTCCCAGCCCCTCCAACCGGCACAGCATGATACCATGGTCGAAGATCTTGTGGGACTGTCGAATACAGACGGATCATCACTTGGAACACAACACGCCAGATATCACAGTTGTCGAAAACCAAAATGTACAATTTATTGACATTGCGGTACCAGGAGATGCCAGAGTCGAAGAAAAAGAACTGGAAAAAATCATGAAATATTGTGACCTGGCCATCGAAACTACACGGCTATGGATGAAACATGTAACAGTGATACCCATTGTCAGCGGGGCACTTGGTACTATGTCCAAGAATTTTATAAGATACATCAACAAATTGCAGCTTCCTGCAATAACACCAGTGGAACTGCAAAAAATTGCACTACTTGGAACATTGTACATTTTAAGAAGGTACTTGGTTGATACCTAGGACGCTGGCAGCAACTCGTATCAACCATTAGTACCAGTCAATTATATTTGTGACACATTTTTAAATGTTCAGTTGACTGGGTTTCATGTTTAATGAATAAAAGAGATAATAATAATAATACCAAAGTATTTCACTTTCAACCTTAAAATCAGTTTTATCCACCAGTTCTCTCTGTTCTTCTATTTCCATATCTGTTAACATCTTCATCTTCCGATAATGAATCTGAAAACCAGATAGCAAGCATAGCAAAAGTCCTTTAATATTCTCATTAATGTTTCTATTTCCCTAACAGATCCTCCAAAACTATCATAAGGTCTTCAGCAAATACTTATAACTTTGTTTTTAATCTTTACTCCCATTTCTTTCATCTTGCCTTATGTCTGCATTCATTGTCTGAAGAACTAAAATGAACATGAGTGAAGACAGCAGGCCTTGTTCTTTTTTAAATCTTACAAATTTGGTTAATTCTTCATTAACTGTTATTTGTATTTCTGTATAAATGGATATTGCACATTTAATAACATTAATTCAGAAGTCTATATCTTCCAGAACTCTAAACAAGAAAATTCATTTTCAATTATAGATTGCCTTCTCTGCATCTGAGAAGATCAATGAACTCTTTGGGGAAATTCTCAGTTATCCAGATCATAGTTGCCTCAAAGGTGCTGTTTTTTTCTTTTTCTTTGAGGAATGTTATGAAATGGGGTTGAGGGGTACCCCGGACCGTGAACCAGCTCATGAGCAAACACACTGAGACTGAAATAATTCTGACAAAGGCATCTTGTGTAAAAATATAATTTACTTTAAAACATTTAAAAAGCACTATGTCTTTAAGAAAGCACATTAAAAACAAAGTCTTATCTGGGTATGTGAAGCAAGGCTATCTCCCTAGATCCCTCTCCACAATACCGAAACAGTTCACAAGAGAATAAAGCTAACATGAAGGTAAGCAGCTTCGGCGTCGATACATCATCAAGGTAGGGGCAGCACAAACTTCACAGCTAAAAGTCACCTGAAGTAAAAACAGTTCAAACAGCAAACATTGCTTGAAGCTTGTGGGAGGAAAAAAGGTCCAGCAACAGCAGTCCCGATGATAGCTTGCGTGCTACAAAACAGCAAAAGGCAAGCATCCGTGGGAGTTTCTCTGCAACAGCATCTGGAGTCCTTATCTGCATTCTTCTCCCATCTGCGGCGTTGCACTAAGCTTCCTGCAGGAGCTGTGCATTTAGGCCTAAACCAGGAGTCTAGGCCCAAGTAGCAAGCGAAAAGGTCCTTGCTTATATGGGGAGTTAACCTGCAATTAACTAGGGCGGGGAAGGCTTGCAGGTAATTGCCAACAGGAGATGGCTTGATTGAAACCATACTGTTTGTGAGTAGGCAGGTAGCCACAGCAATCCTGGAAACACTTGTGACAAGGAAGAAGATCCATTGCCCCACCATCAGAAGTGATGAAGCTTCTTGGATGAAAAACAAAAGATTTTCTTCTTCCTCAAAGAAAAAACAGTCCAATTGCCTTTGAAGAAAAAAGCACCTTTGAGACAACATCAACAAAGCTTGCTTTTCACTGTGCTGCTTCAAATACCCCAGAATATTTCTGGAGTATTTCTAATATTAGCTTGTAATGATTTTTGGGTAAAGACCCACATCTATCCTGCAAAATTATTTTCAACCTTTCAGACATAAACATTTTAAACAGACATTATAGACATTATTCAACAAAATTATTGGTCAATAATTTCTTGTTAAAGTCACATCCTGGAACTCTTTGAGTATTAATAATTATACTGGATTCTTTCCAGCTGTCAGGAACCTTTACATTCTGTAAAATAACATTCATCATTTGTTGTAAAAGTTGTAAACGTTCATTCTTAAAACATTTATAATACAAGATTGGCTGTGGCATAAAGTTTTTTGAAGGCCAGTTTATCCATGGATGGGCTTTTCCATGGACCACCTGGCCAGTCCATAAAATGTGGGTTATTTAGCATCTCTATGAAAATCCCAAAGCTTTTTAAGTTTACCTGACTGTTTAAAATGGTAATAAAATCTCAAGAGATTACTTAAACACATTTTTAAAAAGAAAACTTAAGTTTCTATCTGATGGATAAGTTAAGTATCTGATGGATACTTTGCATGATATTTCTTTGGGTGTGTTTTTTAAATTTTCCAAATGAAAAATAAAAATAAAAATAAAAAACCCCACTAAATGTAAAAATTACGTTTTATATGCTACTTGACAAAGTAGCCTATAAAACATGCGTAGCTATGTACTGTTTGGCCTGGTTCTGGTCCTACATTGCTGCCAACTTCCAACAGTATTTAATGGATTCCATGTTGATAAGAGTTTGAGACTGTATTGGAAATACAGATGGAGCTTTTTAAACCTCTGGCCCTGGTGCCATCCTTGAAACATAACATATTGATTGAAAATATCCCAGAAAACATTGAAATAAATTATCCTGTTAAGCACAAAGATTTATGCTACAGAAATCATTAGCATCTTGCAAAGGTATATTGAATTTAGCTCATCAGCATGTTTTGTTATCAAAACCTGGCATCCTGTTTCCTAAAGATATACCAAATAAATCTCTCTCATCTTTTTTTTCTCTCTCTGCAGCTACAATCTGGGACATTCTTCAAACAAAAACTATTCATGAGAAAAAGCCTACGCAGACAGGAAAAAAGTCATCATGTCAGCCTTAACTAGAACCAAAGCCAAGAGCAGATGCTGACATTTACTTAAAACAGGGAATCGGCTAACAAATAGCACAACTGAAATATGTTAACATCTGATCTTACGCAGATTTAAAGTGATAAGAAAAACTCTCTTCCATATGGACTACAGATCAAAAAAAATTATATTCCACAGTACAGCAGTGTTTTCCCCCTTTTATATACAGTAAGAAATCTCTCAGAAGCCATTTCTCAAGAACCTAGTTTTATTATACGTATATTCCCCAACCATGAATGAAACTAGAAATGCTGAGTTTTTAATGAAGAGCAAACTGGCAGCTGGAATACAACTTTTTCCTTCCCTATAAAATTCTTAAGAAAATAATTCCCAGGACTGTAATGGGTGATTTCCTTTACTTCAGTTTACAAATGGATTCAGGAAATAGACTATTTCTCCCTGCCCATGGAAAAGATCTTGTTTAATTCTAAGTGCAAAGCCACTTTGACTCTCATGTTTCCAATTATTTTATCTAGAACATGTCCATCTTTTGGCCCTAGCTCATGGGAATTCTAGTTCCTTCTCTATGATACAGTTTAATTAAGCACCAAGACATTGACAATTTTTAAAGCACTATGAGGAGGAGTAAGAAAGGCTGAGAAACACTTGCTTCTCTCTTTCAAGAAAGACATACTATCTCCAGAACCACTGCTGCTTCCTAATAATTTTTTTCCCCTTGGGGATGATAACGGATCACTGAGTTAGAAGTACACAGTTAGAACTGTGCGGCAATTTTAGTGAGTTAAGCTGTTTTCCTAAAGTCTGCCTGCAGAAGCCAAGAAGGGTTGCGTGGGTACTCAAGCATGCTTGTCTGGCACCCCTATGGTGAATAGTACACCCTGTCCTGGGAACTTTTTTTTTTGCAAATGTGGATACAAGTTTGGGTTTAAATGGAGGCAAGTTAAATGAGGTTTTAATCTGAGAAATGAAATCCCGAATAATAGGTACCTCCTTCATCAGACATCAGAGAATGTTTTTAATTGTCTAAATTCCTATAACTGTAGGTAGGCGAAGATTGATAGACAGATAGTAAATGTTAAATACCTATACAATTATATTCTAGACTAGGAACATTGTTTCCTGGACTGAGCACTAAATAAAAATTAGAAGCAAGGAAGAAAAAAGAAATAGCCATAATCTATACCTAGTCATATTTCAAAAGAGCCAGTTAAATTCAACATGCTTCATAATGACTGACTGAATCCCAATGGGCCGTTATATTTTTTTCCAAGCATGATAAAATCTGCATTCAACTACTATTGTGTTCCAGGGTGAATCCAAAATAAGATACTTTTAAAGTAACCTTTGAGCTGTATATCGTTAAAGGACGATACCAAAGGCACAACATTGTGGAAAAAGAACGTGATTTAATTGATGATCTCTCTTCTGGCATTCAGCTTGCCCAACTTAAATATCAAGGAGACAAAGACAGATTGAAAATTCTCCTGAGAACAGCAACACACATAATTAAAGGCCTGATTTATGAAGCCAGATTAAAAGAATTGGATATATAATGAGCAACTTTTAAAGACAAATAAGGAGAACAAGGAGAGGGAAGAAGAAAAAGGAGCAATAAACATGGCAAGAATTCAATACAATGCAATTCCTTCATCAAGTTGTGTGATTTTGTCTTCGCTTCCTTGTTTTCTTGAGTTTTTTTTAAAAAATATTTATTTTACTAACACCTCCTAATGAAACATTTTTGCATATGTCCCGTGGTCACATGATTAAATCACAGATAATACTGGGAATTAAGGAACTTGTGACCTTCAATTTCATTCACATGCATTTAGGTCATCTGCTTCCTTCTAAAACTATTATGAATGATCTATGGTCCATTGTGCCATTATACTTCTCTTTATCTTTATTCTTGAGTGATAGGCTCTGTCTCTACTTAGAGAGAGTTTTTGGATATAAAATGGATGAATTAGGCCCTCAATAAACTCAGTGCTAACTTTATTCCCACATATATTACTACATAATAAATTCAGCCATAACATCAAACATTCATCAACTTGTTCTTCTTCTGTCTGATGTATTCTTTCATTTGCCTATGGTATCTTTCTCCATAGGAAAAAAATGGTATGTTCTTATAAAAAAACCTCCTAAATTCCAAACTAAACGTACATATATCTAATATCAGAAAAAATACAATTCAGAAATTAATAGGAAAACATTTCAAGCAAGGGGTTTACTTTATTATTGAATTAAAGTGGTTATTCAGGAACAAAGGAACTTTAGACAAAACTCGTGTGTGTAATTGCTGGATTAAAAGAAGTCAGATCTACTCAATTGGGTCTAAACAGATAATGACTTCTTATCAAATTGTAATCATCTTTCATGCCTCTTATGAAGTGAACTTTATCAATGAAAAATAACAGAATAACAGAGTTAGAAGGGACCACAGAGGTCTTCTAGTCAAATCTCCTGCACAAGTAGGAGACCCTATACCCATGATAGTGAACCTATGGCACGTGTGCCAGAGGTGGCACACATAGCCATATCAGTGGGCACATGTGCTCAGCTCCGGCGTGCATGTGCTAGCTGATTTTCGGGCCTTCTGGGCTTACCAGAAGTAGGGAAACAGGTTCTTTCCTGCCTCCAGAGGGCCTCAGGAGGGTGGTGGGGAAGGCCCATTTTTCTCTTTCCTCAGGCTCCAGAGCCTTTCTAGGAGTCTGGGGAGGGCAAAAATGGCCTCCTCCCCCCCGCCCCGGAGACTGGAAACGGCCCATTTGCCAACTTCCAGTGGGACTGGAAGGCAAGTTTTTTGCTGCCCCAGGCTCCAGAGCCTTTCTAGGAGTCCGGGCAGGTGAAAAGAGCCTTCCCCACCACTTCAAAGGCCCTCCGGAGGCTGGAAACAGCCCGTTTTTCAACTTCCAGTCCCACTCTCATCCTGGCACGTGATGGCAAAAAGGTTAGCCATCACTACCCTATACCATTCTGGACAAATTGCTGTCCTATCTTTTCTTTAAAATCTTCAGAGATGGAGCGCTCACAGCTTTTGAAAGCAAGCCATTTATCTGGTTAACTGTTCTCATTGTCAGGAAAAACATTATGAAATATTATGCCTTAAGACCATTTAGTTTTAAGTGCATTGTTGTTGCTGTTTTTTAATGACTTTAAGCTTTGTAATTTTAATATATTATTCTTTCCTTTTGTTTGGGTATACCATCTTGAATAACTTTCCATCCTTAGTAAACTTTCCCAGAGTCTTAAGTTCACCACTATGTCAAAAGATGGAAATTTGGGGTTAAGGGATAGTTTAGAGCAGGGGTGGGGAACCGTGGCCCTTTTATGACTTGTGGACTTCAACTTCCAGAATTCCTGAGCCAGCCATGGTGGCTCAGGAATTCTTGGAACTGAAGTCCATAAGTCATAAAGGGGCCATGATTCCCTATCTCTGGTTTAAAGGTACACCTGCATAAGCAAATATGGCCTTCTTTTAATCAGGAGAGTCTGCTGTGAACCAGTTGGTGTAAAACATTACTCAGTGATTCAGAAATTCATTCTTTGAAAATGTCCATTTACAAAACTTGTCATGCCCTACAATTTGGCTAGAAAAAGAAAAACAGCTTTGCCACACCTCAGAGTACTAGAAGAGATTGCATTTGTCATATGATTCTCATTTGAAAGTCAAAGTTGTAATTTGCATTTGTATGATGCATCATTCACAGAAAGAGGACTCTCTAGATTTCAGATATTCATTGTCCCAAGGTGATTTAAAGGACCAGATATCCCATCTCAAGCATATTATTCTTGGCACAGCGGTACAAAGTGATGAACCTTATTTTTTTTTTTTAAAAAAAATGTACAATGCAAAAATAATTGGACATATTTGAGCAAAGAACTCAGCAATAAACAAGCGTCTTTTTTTTAACTTGGTTAAATTTGATATTATTCAAGTATCTGCATTTGATCCACATTGAGACAGCTCAACAGAGACAAGCAAAATCTTTGCAAAAAGATCCATAATGAACACAGTGTTTTACATAACAAAAAAAAGTTAAAAGTGTTCAATAGAGAGACCAATGTTTTTCAGAAAAACTATGCAGAATACATTAGAAAGAACTGCTGAAAGGAGTGTTGGGTGACTGTGTATGAAGAACAGGGGCAAAGTGGGTGTGTGAGAGAGCATGTTTCAGAACCTTTATTTCGGTTTTTACCTTCTGCAGATCATGAATCAATGTGGCAATGATCAGCAGCAGGATTTCAAAAGCTTTGGTTTTTTAAAAATTTTTGGATGCTGAATTTTTATGTGCATGAAATGGATATCTATTAAGCCTGCACAGCATACTTTTATGATCACACACTTTGCAGATGTACATCATGTACTGTTGTGATCTACGTCTTATGTTATTGTGAATTGTCCATCTCTACACAAAATATTTCTAATGTAATGTGTGTATCTAAAATTCAAATTAAGAGCACAGTCCATTTCTGCCCAGGTGTAAAGTTACTCCAGTGATGACAGTTTGCCACTGAGAAACAGTGTGTTGGTAACTCCGTAGAACCTTGTGATAAAGACTTCCAATCCCCTCAATGGTCATGATACCCTTCTTAGAAAAGGCACGTGAAAATATATGACATATTCTCTGTTTTAATGCAGACTTTATGATTTATGATGATTGTGTTTTATGATGATGATAATGATTTGTCACTTGTTGCTTGTACGTACACTCAAAGCTTATGCACCAGAGACTAATTTCTTGTGCGTCCAATCACACTAGGCCAATAAAGAATTCTATTCTATTCTATTCTGGTCCATGCTTACTTTAAAAAAATGTGCATAGTTATGTAACAAATGCACCTCAACTTTAAAATAATGTGCAGGGTCCCTTAAAAGTTACACAAATATTGAAGCTATGCAAAAGTTTCCATTGGGTCAACAGTTATTACCCATTTGTGATCCACATTCTCTGAACTAACTGCAGTTCATAAAGATATGGTTATTTTTCCTGGTTGTTAGATTTTGAGCCAGCAGAGGAAGGGAAGGGAGCTTGAGATTTTACATGATAGTGTGTTAGGTTTTGTACAGCTGTATTGCATTTGTATAATGAGTTACATGATTAACCATACTTTGTTATACAAATTGTATTACTTTTAAGTATTTCCAGCCTGGCTAAAAATATAAAACTATTAATGGAGTAAATGCTCATATTAATGGCTAAAGGATCAGGATGCCAGATGTTAAATAAACTGTTTCAGTCCTGGGGAAACAAGTTTCAGTGCCTTACCACATGGTCAGAGCCATAAGGGGTAGGTTGTTTTACAGAGATGGCACCATGACAGAGAAGGTATGTCTCCTAAGTCACATCTGTTCAATTATCGTTAATGTCTACCTATTTAAAGGTGCAACGATCAATTTGCTTTTGAGGGTTAGAGCCCTATTTCATGTTAGTACAGTACATTTTCCCCTCCTTTACACAGATTATGTTTTGTGCAAAAAACACCATAACTGAGAATTGTGACCGAGTCATAAAACAAAAAGAATGTATAGCTTTTCGCATTATGATGATCAACCAAATCTCAGGTGTAAGTGCTCATATTAGTGTACAATTATGAAAAGCAGAGTCTATTGGTGTTCTAATCTCTTGTCAACACACTTACTGTCTGTCACAAAAGCTTTTGAATATAAATTTGAAAGCAAAGCTGATAAGAGCACACCATAAATGATGACTAAAATATTATGTGGGATAATTGAGGAAAAACATATTTGACAGCCTCTCAAATTTATGTCTCTAAAACGTACGGCTAAAAAGAGCACTGAGAAATTATCCAAGTCTTTCAAAATGGTGGAGGCTTTGCTAGCTTTGAAATGAATGCAAGTGAGTGAAAGTTGGGATTTAAAAAAATCAGAGTAGTCTAGATCAGACATACTGTAGCTCTTCCATCCTCAATTGGAGGGGGAGAAAATTGTATTTGAAAAACTTTCCCAGTTTAAAAAGACTCTCCATATTCAGTGATACCAAGGTTTGCTTATAATGGATTTTTTGATCCTTAGCTACTTAATAATAAATTTATACTGTAAAATGTCCACATACAATATGAATAATCCAGAAACAGCTTTAATTTTTAAGTTCTAATTTATACTACTACACTGAACAATGTTGCCTGTTTAAACCCCTTGGAAAATGTCAGATTTTTATGACTTAGTTGTAACTTCCATCAATAACTGGGTTGAAATAATTTGTGTGATTATGTTACTTGTGTTTTTTTTTTAATTTTAATTTTTTTTTAAATTTGATTTATATGCTGCCCTTCTCCGGAGACTCAGGGCGGCTTACAATGTGCTCAGCAACAGCACAATAATTATCACTATTCTGGAAAATGTCTGAATCAGGCCATCTTTATCATCTCAAGCAATCTGACAAAAGGTTTTCATTGGGTCAACTTGTTGGTGTAATCACAACTGATCTCCTATTTACTACCTGTTTCTCTCCCAGAGTCCAATCTGCAAAACATATGAGGAGGAAACAAATGAAAAGAACACTTCATTTTCTTTCCTCTTGCAATTAAAATGAATAAAATAGAGAAAATGGACAATGACTAAGGGCTATCTCCACTGTAGGTTTCTTTGTTGAGTTTCCTGAATTGATAGGCATCTTAAGATGTGTAAGCACTATACACAGTTACATTTGGCAGACCTCTCTTTTAGGATGACTTTTATTTACAGTGGGGCCAAACGTGGAACAGATAGAACAATTTCACCAGAAGAATCCCATATGGAAAGTGCTACTTCAAATGATATTTTACAAGAGTAGGGATCATAGTTGAATATGCAATAAAGTGGATAAAACCATTAGGGCAACTGGACTTTCTTGTTTTTTCTTTTGAAGACATTTTGCTTCTCATCCAAGAAGCTGACCTGGATGACTGAGAATCTCTACAGACCTTTAGATATACAATTTGGGATGAACACCCTTTGAATGGTGTGGGAGTAGAAATGGATTTCCAGAGGAAAAATTACAGACTACAGGAACTAGGAGCACTACTTAGATGACCCTGAGGACACAGATAAACCTCCAAGTGCTTCAAAGACCCTCTAAAAGGATACAAATTACAGAAGTCTGCAAGGAATATAAATCCTTCCATTCCAGAGCTGAAGAAGCTTCTTTGATGAGAAGCAAAACATCTTCAAAAGAAAAAAACAAGGAAGTCCAGTTGCCTCCTTAAAAAGCACCTTTGGGACAATTTGAACATGAATGTGAATGTGCTGATCAGAATGGATTACTGTTGCCCACAGTGCGTATTAAAACTATGTAGATTACAATGGAAAATTTCCTTTCAAGTGTAAATGATTTGAAGGGAATCTAACAGGGAACATTATGAGATTGAAGAATGAGGGCGAGGAAGAAGATGGAACCCTCACTGGATTTCATCTAGTCATAAAATGTGAGGCAGGCAGAAGATAGAACAAACCAGTGCTTAAATCTGCAGAGAGCTGAATGATGTATAAGTTACATTTGGTTTTTGAAGCATCTTTCCATCATTCTAGAGCATAATGATGCAGACTTACAGAAGGGTAATTTCAGCCACATATATATGCATGATGAAGACAACAGTTGTGACAAATAGCTTAACAATCAGGGAAAGTGATGGCATTGCCAAGCTTTTTCTTGCAATCTGTGCAGGTGTGAGAGATGAAGTATGTGCAAGTGAGAGACAGCAATGTTTTCTTAGCAACTTAAGGAATAAATAAAGCTCTTAGAGCTTTACAAATACTTGCCCAGAGGCTTTCCATCTGAGAATAACATACAAGATTATTGTTGACAAGCCTTTGAAAAACACAACATGGGAGTACTTAAATGTTCTAATATGACATTTTCCATAGGGACACTTTCTGAAACTTCTTGAAATCATTTGTTGATGGACGTTGGCCTATTGCCTGAAAGACAGCAGTGGGATGGTTTTGTACTCATTCCTTGTCTGCTGGAGCTTTCCAGAGGCAGAAATGAGAAAGACTTCAGGCCAGGCATTCACTGTCCTGTGAATGCCTGTCAATACAATACAATACAATATCTCTTTGTTGTCAGGACAATTTCTGAAACTCAAATCATCCATTCCAATCTACTACAAGTAATATAGCATTTTAGTCATTGATGGCCAACTAGGAATTTGAAACGCTGGTATGCCAAGTAGCAAGGAATGTTCCTTGGTACTTTGGCATTTTCATATTTGTGTATCAAATTTTACATGTAGGTAAAATACATAAATAAACAAGCAGTATTAACAAATAGGCAAAAGTTTAAAAAAATAGTCAAAGATTTATCTGGTTACTTCAAATGAAAGTATGATTTCTTTCTTCTGCAGTTCTTGGATATGCAGCTTTTATTTCTGCTGCTTCTTGAAAAAAGCCCAAATGGGTAAAAAAGCAAAAGGCTATGATATGTATTTGCCAATATTAGGATGATGATGATGATGATGATGATGATGATGATGATGATGTTGATGATGATAGATATTAAAGATTTAAAAAAAAGAAGATAAAAGTTAATACAAAGTGATAGAAAAGGAATAGAAAGAAAAAGAGAAAGCTAAATGTGCAAAAAGGGGAAAAGTAAAAGAAAGAAAAAGATACAAAAAGTAACTTCTAAACTTCTTTACAGCAGTAAATTATAAATTTACTTCTTACTCTGGGATCATAACATAACTCTCCTTTTTCTATAATTTGTCCTGTCTAAAAACCATACAGCATGTTTATTTATTTCTGTTTTATTCAAAAGGTCTATAAGGAACTGCCAGTCATCAATAAACATATATATTGTCTTTTCTCTGATCAAAAAAGTCAATTTGTCAACTATTCCTCCCTTGACCCTTTCAATCATTATGCTGCATCATATTTTTGCTGCATTATTAGTTATAAAAACAAAGTTCATGTCAATCTCAGAAGTAAAACCTCTGGTCTCAATTGAATATTAATGTTTAAAATCCTCTGAATCAGTGCATGTATTTGAACTGAATTGAATAAAATTGTTTAGCTTTTATACATGTCCACCAAGCATGGTAAAAAGTCCCTTCTCCTTGTTCACATTTCCAGCATAAACATGAAGTGCCTTTATATATTCTAGACAATTCCTCTGGTAATATACACCAACTCTATAATACTTTACAAAAGTTCTTTTTAAAAGTATAACACAGTGTAAATTTCAATCCTTTCAACTATTGAGAGGCACAAAGAAGTTTACAGACACAATATGAGTTTGTATCTATTCTATATTCTGAATATGGCATGTATAACAATGGTTTTAAAATCTATATTCATCTTAACTTTGTCATATAACAAATAACCATGCTAACCATATCTCAGATTGTGTCCTTCTAATATAAGTCTTTTATTTCTTAGCAGCACCCACTCCTTCAGCCAAACTAACCAGCAAGTTAAAAAACATAATTGCAAATCAGGTAAACCCAATAATCTTTTTTTTTTTTTTTTGCATCTGTAATGCCTTATATTTAACTGGATTTTTTCCCTTGCCACACAAATTTCGATAAAGCCTTCTGCTTCTCTTTAAATGGTGTACCAATAGTTAAAACAGTTGTTGTTTGAAACAAAAACATCCTTCTAGGCCAAATGTTCATTTTTATCACAGAAATTCTCCCCACTGTAATTTCTTCCATCTTAATGTGTCTGCTTTTTAAATATGTCTTAACATAGTTATTTTGAAACAACATACAATTCATATTTGTGATAATGATACTCAGCTATTTTACCTTCTTCACAATCTTAAAACTCATTTTATTCATCAATTCTGTTTGATCTTCCATTTTCATACTCTTTGTTAACATCTTTGTCTTCTGTTCATTAATCTGAAACCTACTAATGCTCAAAATTCTTTTAATTTGGGCAGTAATATTTGAACTCCCTTTAAAGGATCTTCCAGTACAAACAACAAAAGTCTGCTAAATTTCCTTTTAAAGCTTTATTCCCACAATCCTTTCATTTTGTCTTTTCTATCTATTCAGTATTTCAAAAGCCAATATGAACAAGAGAGACAAGGCATTGTGGTCTTGTTACTTTTTGTGTAGAACAGATTTTGTTAGATCTCCATTAACAATTACTTGTGCTTGTTGTGAAGTGTAAATCAATTTTATCCATTTGATAAAGTTCTCTCCAAAATTCATATCTTTCAAAACCTTGAACAAGAAAGTAAAATTTTCAAAGGCCTTCTCTGCATCTACACAAAAAAATCAATGTGGCTTGTTTTTCATTATGGTGCTCCAGCTATTCCAAAATGTCCAATAAAATTCTAACATTGCCCTTTATCTGTCTTTTAGGTAAAAACCCACATTGATCCTCATGAAAAAAAATCTTACAAAATTATTTTCAGTTTATCAAGACAAAATTGTTGTGAACAACTTGGAGTCATTATTCAATGATGATAATGGCCACTATTTTCTTGTCAAAGTCAAATGTTCTCCTTCTTTAGGTCTGAATACTACATTGGCCTCTTTTCAACTCTCTGGCATCTTTCCTCCCTGTAGGATAGAGTTCAGCGTGTTTTGTAAAGGTTGTAAAAGTTCACCCTCAAAACACCTACAGTATAATAAGAACCTGATAATCAGGGGTGGGTTCTACTCAGGGGTGGGTTCTAAAATTTTTTACTATCGGTTCTGTGGGCGTGGTTTATTTTGTGGGTGTGGCTTGGATGTCATGTGACTGGGTGGGCGTGGCTAGCTGGTCATGTGACCAGGTGGCCATGGCTATGTGTATAGGGACTACTCAGAGGGCTGAAAAAAGTCATTTCTGACAGGTCCTCGCACTTTTGACTGGTCCTCACACTTATGACCATCCTCACATTTATGCCCGTGCAGCATTCTTAACAACCATGTCACTCATTTCACAACTGCTTCTCTTCACCATGTGACAAGATAGGGCGAAAAACATAAAATGTGAGGACAGTCGTAAGTTTGAGGACTGGTCAAAAGTGTGAGGACCAGTCACCATGTGACAAGATAGGGCAAAAAACGTAAAATGTGAGGACAGTTCGAGGACTGGTCAAAAGTGCGAGGACCAGTCAAAAATAACTTTTTCGGCCCTCTGAGTAGTCCATATGCACAAAAGGACTACCCAGAGGGCTGAAAAAAGTGATTTCTGACAGGTCCTCGCACTTTTGACCGGTCTTCGCACTTATGACTGGTCATCATTTATGCCCATTGTAGCATTCTTAACAATCGTGTCACTCATTTCACAACTGCTTCGCTTCACCATGGTGATCAGATAGGGCGAAAAACGTAAAATGTGAGGACAGTCGTAAGTTTGAGGACTGGTCAAAAGTGTGAGGACCAGTCAAAAATAACTTTTTCAGCTCTCTGAGTAGTCCATATGCACAAAAGGATTCAATTATTTCTTCAAAGTGCTGATGATTGCACCATGGCTGGAAGAACAACACGGGAGTATTTCCTCCCAACAGCAATGTAAACAGCTTAAAATAATCCTTCCCCTTTAAGAAAGTCAAGCAAAAAAACAGCCTCCGGAACCGGAAGTGACTAGGCATACTGCTGGAGAGGCAGTTTCTGTAATAAAGATTAGGCTAGGAAACAACACCAAATGTTGTAATTAGTCCTTACAGGATTAACCCTGTAAAGTGGAAAAAAACAAAAGGAGATTTCTTTTAACAACCGGTTCTCCGAACTGCTTAACTACTTAACAACTGGTTCTACCAAAGTAGAATCCCACCACTGGGTCTACCCATTTATTTTTGTAGGCACCGGTCTACTCATTTGTTTCTTTTAACACTGATCAGCTGTAGGGCGGCCCTTTGAAGCCCCGTGGCAAGAGTTTAAACAGTTTTTTTCCCTCTAGCCATCAGCTGGGACTCAGGAGGCAGCAATAGATTGGGGGTGGGGCCAAATAAAAGGTAAGAATAACCCGGAGGGGCGGGGAGGCAGGGGGGCGAGGGGGGGCAGAACTGGTTCGGTGACATCATATGATCACCACTACCAGCTTGGCCGAACCGGGAGGAACCCACCATTGATTCTACTTACCTTTACTACCAGTTTGCAATGGGGCCGCGCGCAAGCTCAAAAGCTTCTGCACATGTGTAGAAGCGTTTTGATGATGTCAGGGTCGGTGGGTGGAGCCTCCCATCGGTTTGAACTGGTACGAACCGGGGCAACCCACCACTGCTGATAATCCAACTGGACCAAGCATTTTTCCTAGTTTAAACTTTTTTAATAGCTTCAGAAACTTCCCTAATTGTTATGAGTCCATTCATAATCTGTCTCTGTTCCTCTGTGATCCTCAATAAATTTTGTTTCTTTAGAAATTCATTTATTTTCTCTAGAGAGGTGTCACTTCCTTTATAGAAATTGATGAAATGTTTTTTATATGGCCACATTATCTAACAATGCAGTACGTCCCTCTTGTAATTTCAATGTCATTTTTTCTTTTTTCATATTTTGTATTTATTTGTTTTTTATATAGCTACCAATATCACCAAAGGAGACTCTGAGTGGTGCCAAACAATAGAATGTGTGTGTGTGTGTGTGTGTGTGTGTGTGTGTATACAGCAAATATAAATATAAAACACTATAGGTATGAATATTCTTTTTAAAAAAACCCAAAATATAATCAAACATTTATATTTTCCTGGTTTATTTGGAAACTTAAAAGTTTTTTTTTACCATGTACAATTGAGATGTAGGTTGGTTATGCTGTTCTATAACCAACAATCCTCAAAGAACAATCCTCAGTTGAATTAATCTGACGGTCTATTTGACACTGTAGTTTAAAGACTGTGTAGATAAGCAAATAAATAAACAGGGAAGAAGGACTAATGTTTTGAAATGGTCCATTTACTATTAGCGCCAGACTAGAAGGACAAAAAGATGCATAGATCACGATCTTTGTAGTGAGTTGCACTATATTTGTATTTAAATGACAATTATTTCTAACTGCATCTATATCTGGTGCAGTGTTAAGGACCAGATAGTATCTTCAGTGAAGATGATTCTTATTGTTGAGACAAGTAATTTTCATAGCCTGAAAAGGCTTTTCCATTGCACAGAAGTTTTTTCTGGCTATTGAAACTTTAGGCTGCATCAATTGAAGCAACATGGCCACTTCACTTCACTTTTAAAAGAAGGAGGATCTCATTTGCAAAACTTTCTTTTTTTTTCTTTTTTTCTTTTTTTTTATATTTATTTTTTTTCTCCAATTTTTATTTATAAGTATAAACTAAACAGAACAATGAAACGTACAAAACATAAAAACATATAAACATCCATTTCAATACATGTCCAGTTTGTTGCAACTATAATATACATTTCTCTTTGTATTTTGACTCTTCCTTATTTGGTCATTCCCTTTTATCTATCTAATATTGATCTTTGTTAACCTATGTTTGTTCTTTGTTTCCATCATATTATATTTGGTCATTTTATTTACTTCCTATTGCTTCATCTCTTTCCTATCTTTCAATCAACTATACCACTTTTCCCATACTAAGTAAAAGTCATGTTCTTCCCTATTTTGTAATTCCTTTGTGAGTCTATCTAATTCTGCACATTCCATAATTTTATTGATTACTTTATCTGGTGTTGGTATATCACTACTCTTCCAGTGTTGCACGTATAGTATTCGTGCTGCTGTTATCATATGTATAATTAAATAGGTTGTTTCTTTTTCATAGTATCCATTCACTATGCCTAATAAGAAGCTTTCTGGTCTTAGTTCTATCTTTTGGTGTGTTATTTCCTCTATTTGTATTTTGATCCTTTGCCAATATTGTTTCGCCATTGGGCAGGTCCACCACATATGGTAATAGGTGCCTTTGTGGTGGTTGCATTTCCAACATGTTGATGGCATGCCAGGGAACATTCTTGCCAATCTGGCTGGTGGCAAGTGCCACCTATAAAACATTTTATAGAGATTTTCTTTATAGGATACAGACATTGTCATTTTATAATTTATTTTCCACAGTTTTTCCCATTTGTCTAACTGAATACTATAACTGAAATATTTTGCCCAGGTTATCATATTTTCTTTCACTACCTCTTCTTCTAATTTATATCCTCGTAAGTAATTGTAAATTTTCTTGATCAGTTTGTCCTGTATCCCTTGCAAAATTTTATCTAATTCTGTTTGACCTTTTTGAAATTCAAATTGAGCCAAATCTTTATTGTATCTTGATTTTATTTGTATATACGGCCACCAGTCAATGTCTGTACCCATCTCTTTTAGTTCTTGCCTTGTTCTTAGTTCCCCCTGATTGTTTAACAGATCTTTATAAGTTTTCGTTTTGTTATAGTCCATGGCATTTGGATAGATCTGGGCTTCCATCGTTGACAACCACTCTGGGATTTCATTGAAGTGAAGCACCTCTTGGAAGCTTTGCATAGTCTTTATATCTATGTATCAGCTCATACGCTATTAATGCCCTTGTATGCCACCATTGTTGGCATACAAAGACTTGCTTGGCAATGTCTAAATTACTCCTCTAATGATGCTGATACACTGAGCTATATTGTTTGTTGATGCAGTTTCAGACAGCAGGTGTAGGAATCTATGTTTCCCATTAATATCAAAATATTGATATTCAATGGGATTAGAGACAAGCAAGAGATAAATATTCCACATATTAAATGATAGAGAACTTTATCCTTGACTCAGGCTTGTTTTTATGTACAGTTGCCTTATCAATGAGAGTGACAGCATATAAGTTAAACAAACAAAGAAATATAATCAGTAAACAACTAGCAGATTGGTCATCTCTACCTCTTCTATATTTCACCATATAAAATGTTTTTCTATTTTGAAAGTTTAAAAACTTAAAACAATAAGTAAAAATATGGAACATTAGAAACACTATACTATTGCAGATACTTTAGAAATCACATGCCATGTTAGAAGTCACTAACAAGACAGTGGAAACTCTCTGTGATTGATGAATGCGTTTGACAGAAGGCTCGGAACATGGTTTTAGCTATTTCTCAAAATTCACACCATCCTCTTTTCCTTGCTTGACTTATGCCACCTTGATTCATCTTTGCTGATCAGCTTTATATTTTCTTAATATACCATCCCAAGCTGCTTGTGATCATCAAGGTATCACATCCCACTGCTAAAGAACCATTAATGTAGGAACTCAATTTCTACTTCAAGGTTTTAATACCAGAGGGGCTGATCACTGAAATATATTTTTTTAACTTTTGAATCTATGCATGACAGTTGTAACTATTATAATCTATAGATATAATGTATAATCTATATATGACTGTTATAAAAAGGAAGTCATCCCTGCAAAGCATGTGTGGTATGCTGGTTCCATCAAATCAGCATGAACAAAAAACAAGATCCCAAAGGATCCTTGGAAAAGCACAAAGTCAGAACAAAGAAGAAAAGATCACCATTTTAATAATGTCATCAGTTAATAAAAAATCACCTGTCCCACCAACACCTCCAAGGAATTTGAATTCCAGGACTTTTCTCCAACACTGGAGAAAAGAACTTTGAAGCTGAGGCTGATGACTTGGTGAGCATCTCCGAACTGGGGAGAGATGCTTACAGGGTGGTGAGAAAGTGCATCATGTGAAGAGTAACATGATCATGGCTGTGAAGAGAATCTGAGCCATTGTGAATACTCAGGAGGAGAAGAGACTGGTAATGGATCTGGATGTCTCCATGAGGACAGTCAACTGCTTTTACACAGTCACTTATTATGGAACCCTTTTCAGAGAGGCTGATATCCTGATCTGCATGAAATTGATGGCCATGTCTCTGGATAAATTTTACAAGAAGGTCTGGAGAAGAAGACCATTCCTGAAGAGATCCTGGGAAAAATAGCTGTGTCTATTGTGCAAGCACTGGAGCATCTCCACAGTAAATTGTCAGTGATTCACAAAGATGTTAACCTATCCAACATTGTGATCAACAAATCAGAGTTCAGAGTCACAGAAGTGAGATGGGCAGTGAATAAATTTAATAAATAAAATAAAATAAAATAAAATAAAATAAAATAAAATAATAAAATAAAATAAAATAAAATAAAATAAAATAAAATAAATAACCTCTTTGAAATCTCTGTAAAAAAAGATCGGATATCACAAAAGCCATTATTCATCTGAACTTTCAGAACAGAATCAGAAGCATTTGTGCCTTGTAAGTCTATTCATGAATAAAAGGTAAATGCTTTCATAACTGAAGTTATATATCAGCTTTTTATGGTTGAAGTTTTACAAGCAAAACTCTGACTTCATACAAAATAATATATAGACTTTTACAAACCATAGCTTTCTGACTTTGACAGTTATTTTGTTGGCTGGTAATACCTTTTTTACCATTAGCCATATACTATTGCCAGGAGTAAAGTCTTAGATGATTAAGCAATGATATGATGGAGTTATTTAAATTAACTAAGGGTTATTACAAAATTAAATACAAAGATATATTTAATGCAATTGGTTGGGTTACAGCCAGAAAGCCCAAACGTCCACAAAAGTAGAATGTACTTAGTAGAATGTACTTAGAAAAATGCAGAGATCTCTTTCCAATGAAAGCAACATAAGCACGCCAATCATCTTGAAAGCTATTTTTTAAAAGTTATCTTTGAAATTATCGGCAAAACTCTACTATTGTTGAATATAAAGAAGGAAAGATAGGTTTTATATAAAAGCAAAAGTATTGTTACTATAGAAAGCTATAATCAGTGATGTTATAACCGAAGAGGGCATGGTGGGGCAGCAGCCTTAAAGATGCTGGATTACAGCCCACAGCATCACATGGCGGAATGAGCTCCTGTCCTTTGCCCCTATCTCCTGCCCACCTAGTAGTTTGGAAGCATGTATTGTAAAATGCAAGTTGATAAATAGGTACCACTCTGGTGGGAAAAGCTACCAAGGTTCTATGCAGAAGTGGGAGTTGTCATCAGACCTGCCTGGATGTAAGACAAGGTCAGCGGAAGAAAGCCTGGATGACACAACATTCCCCAAATGCTGCTAACCAGCTGGTGCAAAGCTAGTTCGCCCCCTGCAGTGTACCGTGGAGAGCACACATGCGTGAACAAAATGAACTAGCCATCTTAGGCTGCCAGAACTACTTTGTGGTTAAAAAGCATTGTAGACTTCCCTGGCTATGTATACTATACATTAAAAAAAGGGAGGGGGGATCAGTGTTGTTGATTTATGTAAATCCACTTTATTACAACCTCTGACTGATATGCAGCCTTGTCTGTTCTTGAGCCATGATATTTAAATACTATTAGCAGAACTGATATTCCAGTCTATCAATGTAACTCTCAGAAGGGCTACTATTCCAAGTTTTGTGAAGGCAAAGCAAGCAACACAATTCAAACCAGCGGAATCCTCAGCTGGTTCTTTGCTACAGTAATCGTCGTTATGCTTACTTCCTGATGCCTTGCAGAGTTCACGTGGACTAAGTAGGAGTTTGTTTGCTTTTAAACATGTCAAAAGAATTAGCTGAGGTTTACAATAAAAATTGTCTGAGGTTTTCCTAGTCTGCAATAAGGATGTTGAGAATTTTGTTTGGTCTAACTTTTTAAATGAATTATCCTGATTTACACTTCCTGGACTAACATGCTGATTAGAATGTAATTATCTTTTGGTTTCTCATTTATCCAGATTTTGTGCTGCACTTCTAAGCAGTACAACCCACAAAAATGGATTTTCAAGCAATGAGTAGACAGAATATATTTTATTTGAAAAGATATATATTTTGGAGGATTTTTTTTTTTTAGGAGAAAACATGTATGAAAATCAATTTGATGCATACCATAAAAGTTCCTTAAGTTCTCAGGGGTTGAAAATCCTGTCTGGATTTAGAGCAGGGAAGATTTTCAGCTCCTGAATGGAGCCTCCCAGGGTCTCCTCCATCGCCAGAGACACACGGCACTCCTTACCTGGTACTCTGCTAAATGACCCTGAAGGTTGCTTAATGACCATGATAGGAAGTGCCAGGATTGTAGTTGTTGAGAGAAGTAATCACAAGTGTGTCTCACCTAATGACTGTTTTGCTCAATTATCAAGATTCCAGTCCCAATTATAATCGTAAATCAAGGATTACCTTTACAGGAAAAGAGGCATCTCTGACAAGTGTGTGAGAAGAAAATATTCAGAGATAATTTTAAAATATAATATAAAATAACGTAATTTTTGAAATTCACCAGACATAAGTGCACAAGGGGTACCCTGATGGATTGGATCTTAGACCCATTTGGTTAAGCAATCTGTTCTCAGTGTGGCCAACCAAATGCACAGTTTCCCAGCAGATGGCTTTCACAGCAGTGGTGGGATTCTGCCGGTTCTGGGGGTTCAGCCGAACCCTTTGTTAAATTGCTGGCTCGCCCCGCCTCTTGCCCTGCCCCTCCGCATTACTATTTATTGCCAATAAATGGGGCGAGAGAGCCAGCAATTTAACAAACGGTTCGGTGTTTTTTTTGTAATTTATTGGCCCTGCAGCACACTGAACCGTTTGTTAAATTGCTGGCTCGCCCGCCCCTCGCCCCGCCCACCTCCCACCCGTGCAGCACCAGCCTACCGTAGCCAGGGGTAGGCAATTGTGTCTCTTTTACAACCTGTGGACTTCAACTTCCAGAATTCCTGAGACAGCTTGGCTGTCTCAGGAATTCTGGGAGTTGAAGGCCACAGGTTGTAAAAGAGCCACAATTGCCCACCCCTTCCCTAGCCTGAGTTCTGCTGCCTGGGATCCACGTGGGCTGCCACGTGGTTCCCCACCAGCTCCGGACGCAAGAGAGAAGGATGGAGAAAGCAGCTTCCACACCTTCACTCACCCTCACTCTCTTCTCTGTTGGATCGCCGGCCGTTCGCTTACCCCGCCCACTCCCAATCTACTACTGCCTCCGGAGTCCCAGCTGATGGCTAGAGGAAAAAAAACTGTTCAAATTCTTGCTGTGGCGCTTCAAAGGGCCACCCTATAGCCAGTGGTGGGATTCTGCCGGTTCTAGGAGCTGAACTGTTTGTTAAATTGCTGGCTTGCCCCGCCCCTCCGCACCACTATTTATTGCCAATAAATAGTGGTGGGCGAGGGATGGGCGAGCCAGCAATTTAACAAAGGGTTCGGTGTTTTTTTGTAATTTTATTGGCCCGTGGAGCTTCAGCATAGGCTAATTAGCCCTTGCTTAGATCGGCTCCCGAGTCTCAGCTGATTTGTCTCAGCTGTTTTGCTGCTTGCTGGAGCAATTTTTTTTTTCCTCTAGCTATCCTGAAACTGAAACTGCTTTGCTGTTGCTGTAACGTTGGATAATTAGGCAGGCAGATTTCTTTTCTTTTTCCTCACCAAAAAAGGAAGGTGCAAACAATGGGAAATTTAGGGAAAAAGAGGAGAGTTCAAGATTTTAAAACACAAAAGAAAAAAAGCTCTATTTAACTAGGGAATTGTAATAATTGAGATACTATTAATTGTATATTTCTGAAAGCAGAAATGGTTAAGTTGTGGTTTGGAGGAATATATGGGGGAATTTATTTGGTTTATTATTATTGGTAAATATAATTAATTGATTTGTAAGAAATTGGACTGCATGGAAATAATTGGAATATTCATGTTCATATTGATTAATATACAAAAAAGGTAGTTATATAACTAATTGATTCATATTAAAATGTTGAATTTATATTAAACAACTGTAATATTACATAATTAACCAATGTGAGGATGGATATAAAAATAGATGACAATGGGAAGGGGTATAATATAGAATAGAAGGGAAAAATTGAATTTGATTAAAATTAGAGATGAGGATGAAGGGTAATATAAATAGATGAGGAATAAATATGGCAAAAAGGAAATATAGAAATTGTAAATTTAATTGAAATGACTAAACACTGTTTAAATTTGTGAACCGGCCAAATACTTTGTTCAAAGAAAATACATTGTATGTTTGTATGTGTGTTTCTAATTATTGTTATTTATTCATATTTGTTTTCTTTTATTCTTTAAAGTTTAACAATTCATTCTTTTATCTTAATATTTTTATATTTGTTTGGGGTTGGCTTTCTTCCCTTTCATCTTTTTTATTGTACAGCAATCTTTCTCCTCAAACCTACCACCTCTGTCTTTTCTTTCCTTCTTACTTTCTCTTCCTCCCCCTCTTCTTCTCCTCCCTACTTCCTCTTCCTTTCTCCTTCTCCTCTCTTCCTCCCTCTCTTACCCTCCCTCCTACTCTAATTTCCCTTCCCTTCCTTCATCCCTCTCTATTGCTGTATCCTTTTATGCATATGGACTACTCAGAGAGCTGAAAAAGTTATTTCTGACTGGTCCTCACACTTTTGACCAGTCCTCGAACTTACAACTGTCCTCACATTTTACGTTTTTGCCCTATCTTGTCACCATGGTGAAGAGAAGCAGTTGTGAAATGAGTGACATGGTTGTTAAGAAAGCTGCACGGGCATAAATGATGACCAGTCATAAGTGCGAAGACCGGTCAAAAGTGCGAGGACCTGTCAGAAATCACTTTTTTCAGCCCTCTGGGTAGTCCTTTTGTGCATATGGACTACTCAGAGGGCTGAAAAAGTTATTTTTGACTGGTCCTCGCACTTTTGACCAGTCCTCGAACTTACGACTGTCCTCACATTTTACGTTTTTGCCCTATCTTGTCACCATGGTGAAGAGAAGCAGTTGTGAAATGAGTGACATGGTTGTTAAGAAAGCTGCACGGGCATAAATGTGAGGATGGTCATAAGTGTGAGGACCGGTCAAAAGTGCGAGGCCCAGTCAGAAATGACTTTTTTTCAGCCCTCTGAGTAGTCCCTATGCACATAGCCACACCCACCCGGTCACATGACCAGCTAGCCATGCCTACACAGTCACGTGACCAGCTAGCCACGCCCACCCAGTCACATGATTGCCAAGCCACACCCCCAACTAAGCCACACCCACAGAATCTGTTGTTAAAAAAATTGAATCCCACCACTGCTTCATAGGCAATCCAGCTTTTATCAAAGTTAATATCTATTGATATCTGTGACTTCCATGAATTGGTCCAAGCCATTCTGAAGCCAGCCAAGTTGGTAGACAGCACCATATCTCATGATATTGGACTGCAAAATTTAATTATCCATTGCATATAAAATATGTCAGTCTGTCTTGATTTTTACAGGATTCGATTTTATAGTGTGAGCTTTGGTTATAGTATCTTTGGGGAGGAATAACAGCATAACAGTTGTAAGTGATCTTAGAGGTCTTCTAGTTCAGGGTCAGGGGACCCTGTGCCATTTCAGTCTTTTGTTAAAAACTTCCAGTGATGGTGTAGCCACAACTTCTGAAGGCAAGCCTTTACACTGATTAATTATTCTACTGTCAGGAATTGTTTCTTTATTTCTAGGTTGGATTTCTCCTTGATTAGTTTCTATCCATTGCTTCTTGCCTGCCTTCAGATGCTTTGGAGAATATGTAGACCCCTTCCTCTTTGTGGCAGTTTCTTAGCTATTGAAACACGGCTATTATGTCTCATCTAGCCCTTCTTTTCATTAAGCTAGATATACCCAATTCCTGCAACCTTTCTTATTCTCCACTTTATCCACATTGTGCATACGGTAGTTTTCCACACTCAATCATGTCCCCTTTCTAGACTAAAAAGCCCCCAAAGTTACTGCCTTTCTTCATGAGGAAGCTGCTCTGAACCTTCTCTATTTTCTCTATTTTCATTATACCCTTTTTGAGATACAGCAACCAAAACTGCATCTGTACACTATACTCCAGATGCAGTTGCAGCATTGATTTTCATAAAGGCATTTTGATATTGGGATCTTTATTGTCAATATCACGTCTTATTATTCCTTTTGGCCATTTTTACAAGTGATGTTGACAGCTTCATTGAGCTGTTTACTGCTACTTCAAGATCTATCTTTTTTCATCAGTCAGTGTTAGTTCTGATCTCATTAGTTTCAATGAGCAGTTAGGATTTTTGACACCAATGTCAATCAGCTCACATTGAATGACATCTGTTATTTTGATGCCTTCTCCCTTAAGCTAGAGAACTTTTGGAGCTCTTAACAGTCCATTATTATTTTTACTAATCAGGGTTTATGAGGTCCTTTAAAGCTTCCTAGAGCCTTAAAGACTTGTCCAGCCAGAATCCTGGAATTTAGATGGGAAAGGAAGCGACAGCCACTACCAAGCTATTCCAACAACACATCTTCTATTATATGATTCCTCTAATAGTTATTGTTCATTTAGTAATAGAATTAACTTCTTTCCATTTCCTTTCACTTCTCTGAATTTTTAGTCATAAGAACATATTAATTTTCTCTGCTGATTATGCAGGAGGACTAAATGTTTTGCTTGTGTGATTTCTATGAAGAAAACAAAAAATCTGAGATCAAATTAAAATTTCACATTAGAGAGTAAGTATGAAGTACATAAACAATTAAATTGTAAATTCACCAATACTGTTGCACTATGTATCCTACATCTCAAGACAATAAATCAGTCTGATATAATGAAATTCAAAATTAATTATGTTCTCAGCACTTAATGGTTTATGATAAAATAAACAACATATTTCCTAAAACAATGTTTTATAGATATGCCTGTGCACCCATAATCTAAATTGACACTCAAGGTTTTTTTTCCCCTATTTAAATGTACTCTTAGACAAGTGCTACTGATTTTTGATTTACACCCTGGCTTTAATGAAATTCCTAGGCTAGGCGTTCAAGATTTCAGAGTACATTAAAACATATTAAAAGCATATAACAAGGATCAATATGTAGAACATAAATAGAGCATTACCAGCTAAGATAAAATGGATCAAATCAAATTAAGTGACCCGGTATCAAAACCTTATTAGTGTACTAGTCTTCATGAGACCTTTCGTAGTTTAATGAAAGTAGAGAAAGTAAGGATTTTACAGACAGCTGAGAGATGATTGTGCAATGGAAAACAGGGCATCCATTAGTGACCTCCTAACTAAATAGGAGCCTGAGTGGCGTAGGAGGCTCATGCCTCCTACTAAGGCAGCATTTAACATCCAGCTGCCTGCAATTACTGCGAGTTCAATTCTCACCAGGCTCAAGGTCGACTCAGCCTCAGCCTTCCATCCTTTCTAAGGTGGGTAAAATGAGGACCCGGTTTGTGGGAGCAATAAGCTGACTTTGTATAAAATATACAAAAGTATGAAGGCTATTGCTTAATGCATTGTAAGCCGCCCTGAGTCTCCGGAGAAGGGCGGCATATAAAAATAAATAAAATATAAATAAATAAATAAATAAATAAATAAATAAATAAATAAATAAATAAATAAAATATGTACAAGAATGTTCCACTCCTTCCATGAGAATTTCGGGGAGCTCATAAGAACAGATTTAGAGAACATGGGAATGAAGAATCAGAGAGAATTACCTCAAATCACTTACATTTCTGCTCCTATTGTGGATGCCATCTGTCATACTTCTTAATTGCCACTATATGTATTACTATTCATATAGGTATATACAGTACGTGTGAGTACATGTATAATGTGAAACGAATGTTTGCTTATAGAAGATAGGGAGTCACATGCTGAGTTAGTAGCAGGTCATGCCATGTATGTGAGTCCACGGTTTTGTAGCATACTTTGCCCAGATGTATTCATTAAAGGTAAAGGTTCCTCTCGCACATACTGTATGTGCTAGTCGTTCCTGACTCTAGGGGGTGGTGCTCATCTCTTTTTCAAAGCTGAAGAGCCAGCGCTGTCCAAAGACATCTCTGTGGTCATGTGGCCAGCATGACTAAATGCCAAAGGAGCACAGAATACTGTTACCTTCCCACCAAAAGTGGTCCCTATTTTTCTACTTGCATTTTTTACAAGCTTTTGAACTGCTAGGTTGGCAGAAGCTGGGACAAGTAACAGGAACTCATCCTATTACGCGGCACTAGGGATTCGAACCACTGAACTGCCGACCTTTCGATCAACAAACTTAGCATCTTAGCCACTGAGCCACTGCGTCCCTTATGTATTCATTACCCAAGAGCAAATTAATATCTTTTGCCAGTCACATTTCTTTCTTTGTATAATCAGATAGTTAGAACATTGAAATACCAACAGCTTCGTAGTTAAATAAAATATGCTTATTGTTAGGAAAAATGCAGCCAATTATCAGCATGCTTGAATGGGGAGAGAAATTGAGTGCTTTGAGCAACAAGAACCTAAAACCGTGTTTTGTCTTGGAGCAGAAAGAAGAGCTCTTAATGAATCCACCAGATCCACGTTTGAATTCCCTTCAGGTTTAATTGAAGTAGAAGTGGACAATGTTTGAAAGAATTACAGGAATTACAAATCAGCCTCCCCACCCTTTGCAGAGTGGCAGGAAGCTGTGACAGCCATGGAAAGAATATGGATTTTTTAAAAATATTTTTTTTCCTATTCTATATGTTTTAAGGATAGGGATAAGAGCAGAAACTAGAGTTTAAGGGTAGGAAAGTAACTGAAAAGTGAAACAAACATAGACACACAGCAATAATCCTTACCACCATGTTCCTTTGAAGAGGAAAATGTTATTCTATGAGCTTCCTGAGCATTGGGACAGGAATACTTGTTTAATGTAGAGTTGCCAGATGTCCACTATTTGAGCGGACAGTCCGTTTTTTTCACATTATGTTCACTATTTTTTTTTCACAAAATAGTGGACATTTTTTTTATTCAAAAGCTTTATGATGAAATGGTACATAATCTAAAGCTGTACAGTCTAAGAGAATAAGGATAGGAGAATCGCGTTTTGTCTTTTTTTTTCATAAGTTAGAATGAGACAAAGATCGAATATCCATTGAACTCGATTCTCTGAAAAAATTAATGATGAGATTAAAATAAAAATATATTATAAAATTATGTACAGTTCACATTTTTAAAATGTATTGTAGCTTGTGTCGACTGATGAGAGTGGCGTCGAGTGATGAGAGTGACAGTGGCGAGATTTTGAATTCTTTAAAACGAAAGAGAGGAGTGTGCAAATACACCAAAGACTGGGAAGCTACTTTTGCATGGATTACCAACAACAAAACTGACAGAACAAATACGATGGCCTACTGTAAATTGTTTGTAAGAAAATATATAATTTAATTTTAAAAATTTTTTATATTTTTTTACTACTTAATACCCCCCCACCCTGCTTGTCTGCTATTTTTTGGAAGCAGATCTGGCAACCCTAGTTTAATGAAATCTATCATTTATAACCATATTTGGTTTTGTGGCATTTAGATATACATTGCCTTTCAACAAATGTCACAGTAGTTTACCCAAATGTGTAAGGAGGGGAAAATAAAGCATTAACCACATGTGAAGACAATATTAAAACAACATTGTAAAATATAGTACATCACAAAATATTATTTTAAAAGGCCAAATTGTTGGATGTTCATTCCAAAACACTGAGAAGGTAGGGATGAATCATAGCACTGGAGCAAGACTATTTTCATTAAGGAGAAGACATCTTCCTTGTTTCTGACCAGTGGGTCGCCCCTCTTTGAGATCTTAATACCTAAGCTAGTTCACAGTGATATTATTCAGCTACCCAGCATTTGAGCTATTTAAGCTTTGACAGTTAGAATTCACACACTGAACTGTGCCTAGAAATTAATTTGCAGTTGGAGCATTTTTTCCCCCAGAATCATACTTAAGCGGTCAGCATAACATGTCCCAGCCAACTGAAGTTTCTGGCCACTCTTCAAAAGAATCCCTACAGAAAGCAGGCCTACCATATTCTAAGTATGATATAACCAAGACTCTCAATGTGGTTTGTCTCTAAAATTATCAAGGTAGGCAGATTGTGTTCATTGCTATTAAGAGTATTTGGAGTATTTGTGTTCATTGCTACTAAGAGTATTTGGAGTATTTGTGTTCATTGCTACTAAGAGTATTTGGAGTATTTGTGTTCATTGCTACTAAGAGTATTTGGAGACAGCATATGGTAAGCTAAAGGAAGTATTCTTATGAAACCAATTGTGATTATTGGGAGGGGTGCACAATCTGAATCCCAACCTCCACACAAGGATCAAAGAATCTCTTTATTCTCTTAATCCAGTATTAGCTTGTTCTCGTTCATCTAAATCTTTTCAAAGAAAGATTCAAAGGACTGCAGTTCCAATGTATTGCTTTCCTGTGTTTGATATATATGAGTGAACAGGGGAAAAATGAGTCTGAGATAGATGGATTGATTCCTTTATCTCCTTTTTCCCCTCTTAGTTTTTCAACCCACCCACTAGGTGACATGATTACATTTCTGGTGCTGCTTTTTATTCTTCCTATCAGTCACTCACAGGATCAAGAATCCTGCTTTAACACATAGTGACAACTCACAGGCTGAATGCTCTTCTGATAGTTACATCCCTGTAATTGTTTAGAGAGGAACTGAGAAACTTATAGTGAAAAGAGAAAATGGCTTACAATTAAAATAAAAGCTTTTTTTTTCCCTATTACATTGCCCAGGCACCAAATGCGGTGGCAAGGCTGGTGGGACCAAAAAAGGGAAGAGAAAAAAGATAGGATTTCCTGAATAAGAATGTTGCAAATGTATAAGAATAGTATCTCATGATAATTAGTTCCAGTGGGTATAGATTATTCCCAAAACAGAAAGGATATCTGTGTATTAAATTGTTACAAAATGATTTTAAAAAATGCTACTAAAAATACTAGAAACAGAATGCAAACAATCATAATTGATATAATTATTTCATTTTTTCCTTCCTCCCCTACAATAATCAAAGGCCTAAACTGTTCATTATGTCAGTAATGAAAGTGATGATGGATACCTGGCAAAAATTCATTTTGATTACACTCTCATTATAAACTATCCAACTGTTATAAAGACAAATACCCCATTTTTTACATAAGGAGAATCTGTGCAACTGGCATGTGTAAATTTAGGTTGGCAAGAAAATAGGTTGACAGTTATCCTGTCTGGGTGATTGCTTACTATGAGTCACAGCAATTCCTATGAACTGAGATTTGCTTTTCTATTTTGTTATGGTAGTAAAAGACTACAACAGGAGTTTTTCTCTTTCTCTTTCTCTTTCTCTCTGTATGTGTGTGTGTCTATTCTGAACATCCAGATTTGCCCTGTTTTCATTTTGTTTTTTAATTCAGAAAAAACAATTTCCTATGAAAGAACCACAAGGAAATACCATACTTTTCGGAGTATAAGACATACTTTTTTCCTAAAAGAGGGTGGAAATGTTGGTGTGTCTTACACACTGGTGTGTCTTATAGTCCAAAAAATACGGTAGTTTTTAAAATGCAATATTTGAGAAAAAAATAAGTTATTTTAAACATTTTAGTGACTGAATAGGTATGTAAGAAATACAGCCATGGGTACATATCTATGCACAAGTATGGTAGATCAGACTGCAAAATCAAACCAGCTGCATCTTAGAACCTAAACTGAATATAAATAGAGGAATAGGTTCCTATTTGAAATGAAATACTTCTCAACCATCCTACATCTGGTGAAAAACTTCAGCAATCCAATGATTGGAATAAATTCCATTTAAGCCACTAAGTAATTTCATCTTCACCAATGAAACAACTCTTGTGCTTCATAATGAGAAGATTTACTGTAAAGAAAACTCTCTCTGCAGGCATATTTAAACCTCAATGAAAACATTGCTAATTTCTTTCTTTTTTTCTTTTGAAATAGGGATAAACAACCAAAGGCATTCAGGCTGTATTTCATTCACCACAATGGTCTGTGACCTCTACACTTCTTTCCACCAAGTTCATGAAGCTAAACATGTTTTTCCTAATTTTAAAAAAGGAAAGACCCTTGGCTACAAACATGTAGTTTATATGTGTTTTAAGATTATATTTCCCTTCTCCTGTTAAGTCCAAAAGTGAAACTTCACTTTTGAAGGTTCTATCTCCAAGGGTGAATGGAATCAGTCTCTCTCTATATGGGTTACATTTTGGAAAAGCTGTGAGCAGTGCCCCCCTAAGTGGTCTTATGGACATTGCCAGTTATCAAACAAAGAAGAAAACAAACAAACAAAAACCAGGAGACTGAAAAAGCTTTAGGAGATTAAAGAACTCACTTTAAGATTAAAGGAAAGTCTCACTCAAGAAATTATTAAATTGCAAGACATCAATCATTTTCTCCTCAATTTAACTGAGTAGTGTTGATGGTTTCCTTTTTCTTGTCACATTGTACAGAAATGTTTGCTTATCACCAAAATGAGGCTGCTAGGCTCATTTTCATGAAGTTTAACTGAACTCACAAATTGAGTTAAAAACTGCAATTAGTTTATGGTCTTGCAAACCTCATGCAATTCTTCTTGTGCATTTGTAATTCTTCTGTGCATTTTTCTTTCTGTGCATTTCCCATGTATATTAAAATTGTACAATCCTCCCTCAACAGAGGTGGAGGGATATGACACTACCGATCTCCTGTTTACAACACAGTCCTTTCAGCAGTCACAAGACGGTTCCACATCCATTTGCACTCTGATTCACGTGATTCTGAGGATACAGATAAACTACCAAGTGGGTCTACAATAACTCACCATGGCCAACTTATCACAGACAACTTGCTACAGTCAACTTTCCACAGTCAATTCACCATGGCTAACTCACTGTGGGACAACTCACCATAGCCAACTTGTTGTGGGACATCTCACTGCAGGGCAAGAGTTACAATAATATTGAAGAAATAATCAAATAGAATCACTAAAGAATTATTATTATTTTAAATAATTAAATTGAATTGTTGAATTGTCCAGCAGTAAGCTGTCCCGCAGCAAGTTGGCCATGACAAATTGGCCATGGCAAGTGGACTGTGGAGAGTTGGCTGTGGCGAATTGTCCCATTCCCCCACCAAGTGGCCTCAATAACTGTCAGAGAGCTGAGAGTCATCTGATATCACCCTTTGCAACCCTTAGAGTGCTAACAGATGACTGCCAAGAATATAAATCCTTCTATGCCCCTTCAGTCAGTTAGAACTGAAAATGCTTCTTGGATGAGAAGTGAAATTTTCAAAGAAAAAAAAAAGTCCAATTGCCTTTTGGAAAAAAATACTTTTGGGACCACCATGACCTGGATTGATTGAGAATCTCCATAAATGTCTTTCTGCACATATAAACTTTTGTTGGGTATATACCACACAGAGAGATATACCCAGACATAGACATAAAATATATTAATATATACTTAAATGTACATATGCAAAGTGAAGACAACAAAATCTACATCAATTAAGACATTACAAACAACTTTTTAAAAAATCCATTGTTTCATTTTTACAAAATTAGCTGAATGTTCTTTGTATTATTACCACAATCTTTTGGTATTCTAGTGGCGATAACTCTTGCTTGCCACCTATTTAAAACTCAGCAGAGCTGGGTTGTTTTTGTTGTTATAAGTTTTCTTTATCCGATGTAATTACTTTCCCACTATTGTTGCAATAATAGCAACAACATAAAAATAAAAATAAAAAATTAGTGGAAAAGTAGGTAGTTTGGGAAAAATACTAATTAAAATCTATGTTAGCGCTTGTTTGAAACAACAGCATTCTACATGCCAAATAAGAGTTATAACCATTACACACTGAAAGATTCTAGTAATAATAGCTACAGCAGATATTAAAGAATTATAGAGGAGTGTCCTTTGACCCAGGATGTGAAACATTCCTGTTTCTGTGCAGTAACCAATTAAAGAGAAGAAGTTGTATAGAACAGACATTCTCAACATTTTTTTTTTTTAACCTCTGGAGAAATTCTTGAAATAATTGTATTATATTTGCAGCTCATGGAATGTTAAAAAGATTAATAAACTGAATCACAGTGTACAAAAATTCCCAACTATTGCAAAGGTTTTTTAAAATCATCTTTTAAAATCACAATCTCTCACAGAATCCTAGCAACCTTGTTGCAAACCTGTTGGATTCCATGAAACCACATTTGATAATGATTGGTCAAGAAGAAAGTACAGATAGCAAGCAAATTGGACAGCAATCAGCAAAAGCCTTAGAACCCTACTTTCAATTCAGAGCATGAAAATGTGAGTGAAGGCCTTTTGCTTTGCTCCTGCTCTCCTGAGCAGGAAGTGAAGTTGTCCATTTCACAGTGGTTAATGGTTAATGCTCCATATTCCCTGAAGGTTTTCAGAAAGAAGTTGAATGCTTAGTTGTTTCAAAGAGAATTTACACTAAGTTAATGACTTAGACCATTCTTGTCTTTATTTCTGTATTTTTGATAGTTGCTGGTATGATTTATTGCAGAGGTGGGTTTCAGCAGGTTCTGACCAGTTCTGGAGAACTGGTAGCAGAAATTTTGAGTAGTTCGGAGAACCGGTAGTAAAAATTCTGACTGGCCCTGCCCCCATCTATTCTCTGCCTTCCAAGTCCCATCTGATTGAGAGGAAGTGGGGATTTTGCAGTATCCTTCCCCTGCCACTCCCATCAAGCTACGCCCACCGAGCCATGCCATGCCCACCAAGTCACACTCAAAGAACCAGTAGTAAAAAAATTTGAAACCCACCACAGGTTTATTGGTGTATGATTTTATAATCTACATATTCAGTTGTCATATTAGATATACTGTGGATGTTTAATTAACATTTTCATGTTATGTAAGCAATCAAAAGTCTTTGGATAGCATCAGGATACAAAATGCAATAAATACAAACAGTGAAGTAACAGGACAATGTGAATATGGTTGTGGTCAAAGGGACAACGGCTGAAATGTCATTCCTGACCCAGAGGTTATACAACAGTAGATCCTGAAACCTCTGAATCTCAAGGCCACATTTGGGATAAAACTTCAGCACACTATTGCTTCTTAGTGCAGCCTTTATGATGATTATCTTGGTTCTATCAATTTTGTTTTTCCTGAGAAATAGAAACATTTGACCTGAGAATGATGAGGTCTCTGAAATGCCAGCACAGTCCCTATCTACCTGTTGTCTGTTACTTGTCTCTAGGACTGCTGAGCCATCTGACAAATTTGTAGTTTATACTGGTGGATGACACATTCTCCATTGACAGGCTACAAACACTAATGAATTTATCTCTCCCTTACACAGGGAAATCAAATAGCATCTCCTTTTCCATCAAGAAAAAGCTGACAATATCTGCATAGGAAAACAACCAGGCAAAGGCACAGAGGTGTCAAACGTTTGCAAAAACTTACTGCCTATTAGAACTCTCTCCAGAAGGTGCCTGGCAGCTGCCGATAGAATCCAGAAGACATGCTATAACATTTGGAATCTTCAATTTGATGCATATCCAGGCCAGGTTAAAGGAATCCAATAACCAAACTGTCTTTCTCTTTTCTATTATTAATATAAATTGCAAAAGCCCAAAGTCAAATTACTTTTCAGAAGCCTCAGCTTTCTTATTCTATGTGAATCAATCCAATAAAGCCACTTAAGGAAAACCTTTGGAGACATCTTGACAAGTGTCTCAGTTAGCCTTCCCCTTGTCCATAGAAGTATTTGGATAGACCATACAATTGCCTGCCTTACCAGTGTTGCAGAGACACAAGTATTTGCTCATCAAGGCAAAGGGGGAAAATATCAAGTGTAAGGCATGGTAAAACATGTGTTTAGAAGAAACATTATGCAGTTTGACTGTCCTTTTCTGTACAAACTTAATGGAATCCAATAAATTCCAAATATTTTTATAGTACAAGTCTTAATTAGAGGTCCATCGACACACTTACTATAGAAATCAAAACACTCTCCCATTGTCTAGGCCTAGGCAATATAGGAACCTTTCATGCTTTATTTACTCATTGCTTAGGATCTTCATATCGAATTAATTTATTGATAATAAATATCTATAGAAATAATAGGCTTTTTAGTTTTAAAGGATTTAATGAGTTGTTGTACTATCTCAGGTATCTAGGAAGCTGAAATGCTTTCTTGCCCAAAGAAGTTTTTACAATGTCTTACATGGACTAAGTTTTGGGAGAAAGTATTGAATAATATCAGCATAACTGTGTGACAAAAGCTAAAATTTTCAGACAATAATAATCTTTTGAACTACATACCTAATGCTTGGAATTTGACAATTTGACAATGTAAATGGATTCTCCATATCCTTATTATGGCTAAAGATTGATTTTGCAGAGTTGGCAAGATTAAATTTAAGACCTCTTTCACTCAATGGCTTGAAGACCTGATTGTACTTGCCACCTATAAGCAGATAAATGTGTATTTAAATGGATAAATATAATGAAATTTGGGACTCATTTGTATAAAACATAGTAAGTTAAAACATAGTAATTTTATTAATATACTTGAAGTATATATATTATTTATAAAATAATGATTGCATTAGACAACCCTATATAGAACTGGAAGTATTTACTGTGAAAATGATATACATTTTTTCTTTCTCCTTTGTTTCTTTTAAAAGCACTTTATATGTACTTTTTCTTTTCTTTGACAATGTATGCATTTTTATCTGTGTTTTATTGTTTTCCATTCCATTCCACTGCTTTTTGTCCACCTGTGGTTATTCGGTTTCTCTGTTTAGGTAAGGTATTATATCTGAAATGATGACCTAAAGCATCACAGGCTTTCTAGTTTATTTCTGAAACTCTCTTTATTGGAATTCTTGTCAGGTAGAATGCTGGACAAAGAGGGTTTATCTAAAAAGCTGGAGGCCAGTCACACATTTGTTTTATTTTGTTTCTGGCAAGGAATGCAAACATATCACAGAAACACTGTCGCTTATTACACAACAAATATGATCCTCCCTGTTCTCTTAATAAATGCAGATTATGAAGAGAAAATCCCACTAAAGGAAGCCTAACATAATAGAATCCATATTTATTTATTATTGCATTGCTTCAATACTTCAGTGCCGGTTATAAGATATTTTCTGCTGGTGTTAATGAACTGACAGATTCATCAGAAATCTGGGCTTGCAAAGTAATTAGCAATAAATCTCATTCCGCCATGAGCCAACTCCCTTCTATGGAATTCTTTCTGGACAGGATCTTCCTTGATAACTAAATATAGTCTTCCAGGTTTTCAGATACATAACTGTCTTTGCCTTCTTCCATCATACGCTGAAATCAAGATGTGAAACAGTTTAGAATTCCAGGGACAACTTTCCTGAGCATAAGAATCTTATGTACCAAGTTGCTAAGCAGAATGAATAATTAAATACAATCTCTTTTTTTGTAGAATGCAGGATTCAGAATAATGGATTTAAGTTATAACGTCTGACTGAATGTTAGAAGAAATTTCTTAATGGTAAGAGCAGTTTGACAGTGGAACCAATTACCCAGAGGGTTGGTGTTTAAGCAGAAGCTAGGTGGTCATATTTCTGTAAAGTTTAATTTGGATTCCTTCACTGAGTAGGAGCCTAGACTCAGTAGCTGAAATGGACCCTTCCACTCTTGGATTTAATCAGAATCTACTTTCTGTAAATTAAATCCATTATTCCATGTCTCGCACTCTGCAACAAGAAAGAAGAGGTCAACTTTTTTCTGAGACCTCCTTTCACATTTGAGCAGTGCTAACGTATTTCCCTGCACCTGTCTTTTTTCAAAGTCAAACATACCAGGCTTTTCATATCTCTGCCTGGGTTTAGTTTCTAGTCCCCTGATAATCTTCACTGATTTTCTTACATTCTTTTCCAATTTCTCAGAATCCTTCTTAAAATGTTCTTCTAGTACTTGAGGCGGGCTCTGACCAAAGCAGAATATTATAGAATAATGACTTCCCCTGATAGGTAAATTGTGTTGGTGTAGCCTACAATTGCATTTGCTTTTTTTTTTTTTTTTTTTTTTTTTTGAGGCTACATAGTCTTTGTTGTCTCATGGTAAGTCTCCAATCCATTATTATCAAGTCATTTTTGCAAATACTATTACAGATCCTGATATGTTCTATCCTGCATTTGTGTATTTGTTTTTTACAGACTTTAGAATAAAATAGAATAACAGAGTTGGAAGGGACCTTGGAGGTCTTCTAATCCAACCCTCTGCTTAAGCAGGAAACCCTACACCACTTCAGACAAATGGTTATCCAACATCTTCTTAAAAACTTCCAGTGTTGGAACTTTCACAACTTCTGGAAGCAAGTTGTTCCGCTGATTAATTGTTCTAACTGTCAGGAAATTTCTCCTTAGTTCTAGGTTGCTTCTCTCCTTGATTAGTTTCCACCCATTGCTTCTTGTCCTACCCTCAGGCGCTTGGAGAATAGCTTGGCCCCCTCTTCTTTATGGCAGCTCCTGAGATATTGAAACACTGCTATCATGTCCCCCCTAGTCCTTCTTTTCATTAAACTAGACATACCCAGTTCCTGAACTTTGTGCTTATCTCATTCTTACCTTATTCAGTTTAATCCAGTTATTTCAGCCCATTTCACCAATCTTTAAAAATCCTCTTTAATGTTATTTCTGTCTTCCTAGAAAATTGAATATTCTGTCCAATCATATGTATTGTGGAAAGCCATTCCTTCCTCTTCTTCATTCAATTTATTCATGAAAATATTCAAGTAGAGGGCCAAGGACAGATCCTTATGATAACCCACTTGATATTTTCTCTGTATGTTGATGAAGAGCCATTGATAAGTACTCTTTATTTAATTTGCTAATCAGCATGTCACGGGTTACTTTGACAAATGCTTGTAAAAATCAATGAATATTATGTCTACAGCATTTCCATAATATATTAACTTTATTTGATTGAGAAATGGGGTAAGATTAAGATGACAAGATTTGTTTTTGAAAAATCCAAACTGACTTTTTGAAATACCTACTAATTTCAAGCAATATTCAATTTATTTGAAGGCATTCCAGTTGGAAGTCTCTATGAGCTGCATTCATCTTCTCAGCATCAATATTAGACTGACTGGTCTGTAACTTCCTGGAGCTTCCTTCTTTACCTCTTTGAAGACAGAGAGCCCTTTGTTCTTCTCCAGTCATTTGGCACTTTACCAATTTTCCAGGATTTCTCAAAGAGAATACATAATGATTCATCCAGACCAGTCAGTATCTCCCAATGTAAATCATCTGGCCCTGGAAATTTAAATTCTTTCAAAATAAAGGTGTATTACCTGACTATACATCTATCAGACTAAAGATTTAAGTCTTGACCTTTCATCCTGCTTTTTACAAATTCCTGGTGAAACACATACTTTTTTGTTAAAGATGATTGAACATTCCAGCCCCGCCTCCCAAAAAATGTTGAGTAGCTCTACTTTTAATGTAACCTGTTAGCATTTTGCTTCATCATTGAGCATTTGATCTACTGATTTTCCCCCCTTTCTGTTGAACATATCTAAAGAAGTCTTTCTGTTATTTTTCACATCCTTCTGCTCATTTAGAGTTTTTACTTTTCTGAAAAGAACTTTACAGTGTTAAGATACTTGTCTGTGCTATTCCTTTATGACCTTCTTCCATTCCCTGTACTTATCCTTTTCTTTTTGTTTTCTTATCTTCACTCAACTTTTTGTGCAAACACAGAGATTTCTTTAATTGAACTCCTGTTTGTCTCCTCATTGGAATAGTTGGTAATTATGTTTTTAATCTTTCCTTCTTTAAGAACTCCCAGCCAGCTTGAGCAAGTTTCCTGTTTCCTGTTACTTCTTCTGCCATGGGATTCAATTTATCTTTGCTTTGATTTATTAAAATCTATGATTAAAGTTTTCAAGGATAACCAATTTATACTTCTCTTAAAATAAAATTAAGAGAATTTTAAAATGTAAATTGATTATATTGTCGTTGAATTTTATTTTTTATTTTTTTGCTTTTTCTGTTTCCTGAATTAAACATTCTTTATTGAATTGTCTCTAATTAAAGACACCTAACCTTCTTGTGCCTACTGAAATCTTTTGGAGAAAGTTTCCAGAAAGCAAATCTGATATAGTCTGGAAAGACCATGTTTGGCAGAGTTTTTCTTCCAACAGATGGCCAGATAATTAGAGTCTCCCTACAACTTCATCTCTCTTTGGGGAAAAAAAAAAAAACCACTCTGCTTTTTCCTTTTGGAAAGCTTCATCTGCATTTTCTCCTTGACTAGGAGAAAAATAACCAACATTAAGTATTGTATAATTTTATTTGTCATACACTTATTTTAACCCAGATATCAGTGCCTTAAATCATTGCTAAGTTCACCTGTTTTAATGTCTGAGCAGGAATAAATATACTTAATAAACAGTACATTTTTTTTCTTCCTGTTGATTGCTTCTTTTCCTTTCAAACAAATGGCCTCTTTGCTAAATTCCCATCATGTCTCTAGGTCACTATTATACCTATTAAATCTCTGTTAAGAATACAAGCTCATCTTGTTTATTTCCTATGTTGTAAGCATTAGTGCATAGTTTAGATAATGAAGGCCATGAACATTATGAGCCAGTATGCCTTATGATTTTTATTTGACTTATCTAAGGGACCTCATTTCAGGAACAATCCCGCTTTCTGTTATGCATAGTTTTTCTATGAGGCCTTTATTTCAGGGTTTCCATTTTTATCTCTAAAAGAATTCATTTTAAAGCCTTCCTAATCAATCTTGTTATGCTTTGTCCAGACACATTTTACCAATTTTTGTGAGGTACAATCCATCTTATTTCAGCAGCTCATCTCAAAATATCTCAGGTCATGGTCCCAGACCCTAATATCTCCTGTCAACATCCTTTATAGCCAGTCACTGACTTCTGTTATTTCTCTTTTCTTTTTCAATCATATTCCTTGGACAAGAAGAATATTGTGAATATCACTAGAGACCCCAGCTTCCTTGTTTTGATGCAAGAGAACAAACATTCCATAAACTCCTCAGGTCACAGCTATAGTCTTCTGTCTGTTTAGCTTCACTTTTCCTATCTAGAACACTGCCAGTAGAAATGTTTCTATTTCTTTGTGTTTCTTTCTCAGGTCAGATTAAACAAAGACATTCAAGGGAACTCTTACATTCGCATGTCAAACCCCTGTTAACTAGTCCATTTGCTTTTTTATTTTTTGTACGATGCATTCTTCACACATTACACCTGTAGAAACATATTGCTATAGAATCCCAAACTCTACCCAAAGCCAGGAGTTCAATCCTGACCAGGTCAATGTAGGCTTCCAGCCTTCTGAGGTTGGTAAAATGAGAACCCAGATTGTTGGGGGCAAAATGCTGACATTTTAAACCACTCAGAGAATACCATGAAACACTTTGGGGTGGAATATAAGTCTAACTGCTATTACTCTTGATAATTAAAAGTTTGCTCAGATACAGTTCACTTTGGTATAGTTAAAGAGAATGAAGCAGGCAAAAACAAATACAAAACATTGTTTAAATTTTCCCTGCAAATTCCTGAACAAGTGACCACTTAAACCTATATAGCCTTTAGAATAGAATAGAATAGAATAGAATAGAATAGAATAGAATAGAATAGAATAGAATAGAATAGAATTCTTTATTGGCCAAGTGTGATTAGACACACAAGGCATTTGCCTCGAGAGCATAAGCTCTCAGTGTACATACAACAATAGTGGCAGATCATTATCATAGACATTGTAAAAATATATTCATCATAAAACATTAGATACAACACTTAGTGATAATCATGGATACTAACTAAGCAATCATAAATCATACTAGGATACTAAGTAAACAACAGAAATTGTAAGATACAAGCAACAAAGTTATAGTCATAAGAAGATAAAGAGAAAGGTAATAGGGAAGATGAGAATAATGATGGTAATACTGCCTTTCTAGATAGTTTCACAGTGTTGTGGGAATTAGTTGTTTTGCAGAGTGATGACATGGGGGAAGAACTGTTCTTGTGTCTAGTTGTCTTGGTATGCAGTGATCTATAGTGTCATTTTGAGTGTAGAGTTGAAACAATTTATGTCCAGGATATGAGGGGTCTGTAAATATTTTCACAGCCCTCTTTTTGACTTATGTAGTATACAGGTCCTCAATGGAAGGCAGGTTGTGGCAATTGTTTTTTCTACAGTTCTAATTATCCTCTGAAGTCTGTGTCTGTCTTGTTGGGTTGCAGAACCAGACCAGACAGTTATAGAAGTGCAGATGACAGAGTCAATAATTCATCTGTAGAACTGGATCAGCAACTCTTTGGGCAGTTTGAACTTTCTGAGTTCTGCACAAAGTACATTTTTTGTTGTGCTTTTTTGATGACGTATTTGATGTTAGGTGTCCATTTTAAATCTTGAGATATAATAGAACCTAGAAACTTGAACGTCTCTACTGTTGCTTCTGTGTTGTCTAATATTGTGAGTGTGGTAGTGTAGGAGGGATTTTCTTAAAATCCACCATCATTTCTACAGTTTTAAGTGTGTTCAGTTCAATACTGTTCTGGTCTCACCACAAGGGTAGTTGTTCAACCTCCCATCTGTATGCACATTCATCGTTGTCTCGAACGAGCCCAATTGCTGTTGTGTGGTAGGTTGGGGTTACTATTTGCTTGGTGAAGTCAATGATAAAAAAGGACAGGATATTATTACTGGCTGGATGTTCTGAATGGACAGAAACATTTCTTCAAATTCCTTCACTAAACCTATAAGTAAATAAGACAAAAGAAGGAAAAGAAGAAATTCTTCAATAATGGCCAGTTTCTCCAACAAGTTTTTCAAGCATAGGGTTAGGACTCTGTCTTAAGCACAAAACAGCATTTTATATAAGAATTCCACCTTCTTCCTCATAAGGATTTGTACTAAATTCTCTTCTTCACTGAGTTCATTGGAAAAATCATATTGACTTTAATTAAAATGAGTAAACTTTAAGAAAAATGGTACATTATTTTTCACTTTAGTACTTGCCATGTGCTCCCTATTCTTTCCTTATTAAGTGAAGAGTCCATACTACCCTTATAGAAACAGCAAGTATTTTTTTGCTTTCGTTATAGCTGGAGATCCAAAAGAGTGAAATTGGCACAAATACATGCAAATAAGTTCGTTTAGTTCTGAACAATTGATCTTTTCCAACTGCTCTGTGGCTAAAATAAAAGTAATGTAAGATTACAACAGTAAAACAAACAAAACAAAAAAGCTTTTGACAGAAAAAAAGATATACAGCAAGAATTCAGGGGGGGAAAGTCTTGGATAAAAACATTAGAAATTGAATAAGCTGAATGCCTCTGAATGGTTTCCTTTCTCCATTGTCTCCTGTACTATGTATGCCATTATTAAGTGAACTATACATATTTCTGTAAAAATCCACTAATGCTACATTTTCATTCTGAAAGCAAATACTGGGAAGATAAAAATGCCTCACATGTTTTCAATGAATCATCAAATGGATACTAAATATAAAAGATTTTGCATTTATATTCTACTTTTAGCATAAATTATAATATTTCCACTTGTCTAAAAAAAAATAAGGAACTCTCAAGGAATTCATATGTTTTGTCTCAACTTCCTTCATGTTTTACTGCCTTCTTCTCTAGTTTTGTATACCTTCCAGAGTACATTGGGCAGCCAATATATGTAAATAATACTTATTTAAATAAGTATTCATAACAGGGTGACATTGCGACAAAATTGGTTTTCAGAATTATTTTCAATTATTTGTGACAAAAGAATAACATAGAATAATAAATTTAAATAAACAAATAAACCGGCTTCTTAACATCACATTTTTATTAAACTCATTGTCATTTCATAGTTGTTACTGCCATTACAGGTAATTTCAAAAAATTATATGGTAGCAAAAATAACAGAATAACAGAGTTGGAGATCTTTTAGTCCAACCCCCTGCTTAAGCAGGAGTCCCTATGCCATTTCAGACAAATGGCTGTCCTGTCTCTTCTTAATAGCCTCCAGTGATGAAATATCCACAGCTTCTTGAGGCAGACCATTTCACTGGTTTATTGTTCTCACTGTCAGGAAATTTATCCTTAGTTCTAGAGTGCCTCTCTCCTTGGTTAGTTTCCAATCATTGCTTCTTATTATACCTTCTGATGCTTTGGAAAATAGGATGACAACCCCCCTTCTTTGTGGCAGCCCCTCAAATATTGGAACACTGCTATTATGTCATCACTAGTTCTTCTTTTCACTAGAGTAGACATACCCAATTCCTGAAACCATTCCTCATGTATTTTAGCCTCCAGCTCCATATTCATCTTTATTGTTTTTCTCTGCACTCTTTGCAGAGTCTCAACATCATTTTTATATTGTGGTGTCCGAAACTGGATGCAATATTCCAAGCCTCTTAAAGTGGTACTAACATTTCACGTGATCTTGATTCTATTCCTCTGTTAATGCAGCCTAGGATTGCATTGGCTTTTTTGGGGGGCTGCCGCACACTACTGGCTCATATTTAAGGGACCGTCCATTAGGACTCCAAGGTCCCTTTTGCATTTACTGCTATTGAGCCAGATTTCACCTAATCTGTACATTTGGTTTTTCTTGCCTAAGTGTAAAACCTTACTTTTCTCTACATTTAATTTCAAGTTGTTAGATAGAGCCCAGTGTTCAAATCTATCAAGATCCATCTGGAACTTGAGCCTATCTTCTGGGGTGTTGGCTGTTCTTGCCAGCTTAATGTCATCTGTAAATATGATGAATTCCCCTTCTATTCCCTCATCTAAATCATTTATGAAGATATTGAAGAGTATTTGGCCTAAGAGAGAACCGTGGGGTTACCCCACTGCTTACTTCTCTCCACGTAGATGTCTTTTCATTAAAGACAAAGGTTAGAATATTGATATTCATTTCTCAATTATGTAAGTTATATTCCACCTTTTCCGCAGGAGCAAAACAACCTATAACAACACTGTGAAATGCTCTATGTTGGTAAGCAAGGGAATGATTAGTTAATAGTTACCAATATACTCCCATGATTGATGGTGGGTTTAAGGTAAAGGTAAAGGTTCCCCTCGCACATATGTGCTAGTTGTTTCCGACTCTAGGGAGTGGTGCTCATCTCTGTTTCAAAGCTGAAGAGCCAGCACTGACTGAAGACATCTCTGTGGTCATGTGGTTGGTATGACTAAATGCCAAAGGCGCACAGAATACTGTTACCTTCCCACCAAAGGTGGTCCCTATTTTTCTACTTGCATTTTTTATGTGCTTTCAAACTGCTAGGTTGGCAGAAGCTGGGACAAGTAACAGGAGCTCACCCCGTTACGCGGCACTAGGGATTCAAACCACTGAACTGCTGACCTGTCGATCAATAAGCTCAGCATCTTAGCCACTGAGTCACTATGTCCCTATAATGGGTTTACCAGCCCCTAATCCAGCACTTTAAGTACTATATCATACTGGATACTGACAATCCAAGATAATTCCAATGTTTCTATTTTTTCCATGTAACAGTAATATAGCAGCCTGGCAAGACCAATGGTACTTGTAGTTCAACACATTTGGAGAGTCTCGGGATGGGGAATGAATATGTTGGTTGTTAATGCTTCCCAGTTTTCAGATCCTCCTGAAGTTACCTATGTTCATCAGAGTGCAGAGGCAGCCAATTTGAAGCCTATCGTCTGACATCATCCCTGCAATATAAATAATAATACTGCCACAAAGTTTTAAAACAGGCATTGATATCAATTTTTTATATTTCCATTAAGATATCTTTCTGTGGTTTTGCTCATTTGTTGCATTGGGTAGGTTCAAAACAAACAAAACAAGTCACAGCAGGTCACTGATTTACACATCTCAGCAGAATTACATGTGGTCCTCTTTATTAAAACATTTCTCTTTCACATTAGAAATTTATCAGACTCTCCCTTCTGCATGGTAAGCAGATGAATTTCTTTCATGCTTATCGTCTATGAACTGAAATGAATACTCTAAGGCTTAATGGGGGGGGAGTACCACTACATCCTGCTATCTCAGTTCCCATCCCTTCTCCCTTCCCACAAATCAGAAGATAGTGATGTAGGTTTCTTTTGTTTTTGTCTTTTTTTGCCTGGGAAAGGGGAGAGAGGAGAGCATTTCAGACATGATAAATTAAAAACATAGCCTTCATCTACATTTACCATCCCATCCTCACACATAAGGAAATCATAATTCTTTCATGAGTTTGCTTTGGTATTATTTTTCATATGGAGAGGGGGAGCAGAGAGAATCTGCCACGTTTATGGGTTAAAATGTATTGATATCCTATCTGGTAGCTCAGACAACAAAGGATGTCTGCACATTTCACAATCAGCTCCCTAACTCAATAAGCAAGATAACCAAAGCAAAGTAAAGAGATACAGAACATTGTTCAAGGCATAAGGATCCCTTCTACAGAATAGAAGGGAGGTATAGGTAAATTATGGTATATGGTATAGGTTTAATGAAAAGAAGGACTAGGGGTGACATGATAGCAGTGTTCTGATACCTCAGGGGTTGCCACAAAGAAAATGGAGTCAAGCTATTCTCCAAAGCACCTGAGGGCAGGACAAGAAGCAATGGATGGAAACTAATCAAGGAGAGAAGCAACCTAGAACTAAGAAGAAATTTCCTGACAGTTAGAATATTTAATCAGTGGAACAACTTGCCTCCAGAAGTTGTAAATGCTCCAACACTGAAAGTTTTTAAGGACAACCATGTGACTGAAATAGTATAGGGTTTCTGCCTGGGCAGGGGGTTGGACTAGAAAACCTCCAAGGTCTCTTCCAACTCTGTTATTCTATTCTATTCCCCAAGTGGATTTAGAGTTTCTGAATGCTCTCACAAAATGGCTGCCATAGTGAATACCTATTTACCACAAAGCAAATGGGAGAGTTGCTTTTTACTATCTTATTGAGTCCTCTCCTACCATGATTTATCTTATTCTATATAGGACAAGTGTGCCCTGTATATATAAAATGGGGAATGGGGTGTCTTTTTCATTGTTGAAAAAAAAAAACCCACTAAAATACTAACTATTTTAGTATTATCTGGCATTATTTTAAAATAAGGTAAAGAGAATCAGGAAGAGTAATGGGGAGCAAAGGAAGTATGTCCAGGCACATAGATGCTCATAGGACCCAGATTATGTATCTCTGGTCCAGGAACACATGGTGCAACATTCATTTATTGATTTGATTTGATTTGACTTGATTTTTATGTCCCCTCTCTATTAAGAAACTGACAAAATTACAAAGCAAAATGAAAGCAAGGGAATGAATAATAAAATCATGGATGCATGTTAGGAAATCTGTCTGAAAAGGGAATAATATGTTTTCTTCTCTTGTAGGAAGAATATTCTGTAAAACACATACAAGGATTTTTCCCGGTGCAGAGAAAAAATCAGTCAGGACAATGGCAATCACTTAGGATGATGTCTTTAAAATTATGATTGAGATTTTAAAAAATTGTCACAGAATACCAATAGGAATAATTTTAAATTACTGTACTTTTAAAAAGGGATCTGAGGATTGGGCCTTGTTTCCTCTCTAGCAATTCTTTCCAGAGATGATACTAAATAAACTTCAGAAGAGAGGGTTTTTTTATAGCAGAAGTGAACTCAAAAGCGCATTTGAAAGTCAAATAGGATTCACAGCATACTATGGGTGAGAAAGCTTTCAAGCATGGCTCAAGTCTGTGAAAGACTGAGCGCATGTTATGCATCAGCTCATCACTGCTAGCAGAAGTCGAGGAGTTATGAATACTGCAGAACCCTCCCTTAGCATTCATAACAACACTTGAAAATTCGTTTTCAGAGTTTCTGAACACATGTTTAAAAAGAAAGCATACAATAGCTATAGCAACTAAGAGAGCATAGGGGAACCATGAAAACCTAACATAAAAAGAAACAGACTTTAAGATGACTGCCGCAAAACTACAAGATGCAAGATCTATAGACTGCAGATATTCTAATTAAAAATTTGAAAGGCAAAGCAATTGATACTGAAAGAGCAGACTAAAAACTTAAAGCAGTGTGAAATAAAGGAATTATATATGACAGATTAGATGTTACCTATCTGGATATTTAGATGGATATTCTGTGTTATTCAACAAGAGCTCCAACAGAGCTGATGGTTCTTAGATGAGAAGCGAAACATCTTCAAAGAAAAACAAGAAAGTCCAGTTGGCCTGGATGACTGAGAATCTTCATAAACAAGAGTTCCAACAAGAAATGGGTATTATTCTTATGGAAATAGAAACAATAGTCCGAGTGTTGTTGTAACCCAAGTATTATTCTGGCTTCATTACTGTTATGCCACATACTTCCTTTTAGAGATATATTCATAAGGAAGGCTGCTGTCACTAAAAATTCATGACAATCCCATATTATAGAAACACTGCAACTTTCATTAGCAACTTGGTTATCAACGTGTTATTTTGCTTTTAGTCCTGTCCTTCATTAAACCTAAGCTATGAACTCCATCCCTTGGCAAATAGGCATCCCATCAAGTCAGGCTTTCACCTTGATCTAGAAATAGAACTGCAGAAGGAAAGAAGAGTTGTGATGCAAAAACACTTAGGTACCCATTGCCACTCTATCACACAAAGTGAAGGTCAGTGAAATCTGTGGAATGCTGCCTTCTTAGGCTGAGTGGACATTCTTACAAATAAGCAAAAAATGGGTTGGAAAGACAGATAAGAAATGGGACAGAAGCACTTTTTATTGGGATTCTTGAGACTTATTGTTCAGCGTAGAACACACGAGTAAGATATAGGTCACTTTTAGATTGAATCCCCCAGTCTGCCTAGTATTGTATAAAGGGTCTCATTGGGAGAGGGATGTAGCCTTGAGAACATTTTCGTCTATATCTTCTAGCACTATCTTCCCAGAGCCAATTTTAACCAAAAAAATATTATGTCTTGTACTTTAGCTTCATTGCTATAAGTTTCTCAGTGTGGTGTCCATAGTGAAGAAGGCACTGGCAGATTGTGACATGGGGAATGCAAGGATGCCTTGTGCTTTCCTAGATTCAAGGAAAGCATTGCTAGGACCAACTTCCATCAATACAGATACACACATGCCAGCAGACATGAATGCCAGGTTTGGCAAAAACATGCAGCACCATATTGAAGTAGTGACTCATAAGAAGGCTACAAATACTTCTAAGACCTGATAACATTGTTATCAACAACAGCTGTGTGAACTTGCCTGGCAAAGAAGTTAAACCAAACAATTATAGTCTCATAGCTGTAGGAAGCAGCTATGGCTGAAATTTTGTTCTCCAGATGTAGATTAGCTGTAGCTTCTACTCAGCTCTCATTACAAAAGCTACCATTTCTTATGCTTCACTAATTGCATCTGATTCCTGCTTATTATATTGTAGCAAGATGGGTGACAAATAAATTTAACAAACAAACAAACAAATAAATAATATTGGCAATTTAGCACATCTTTTCTTGCGCCTTTTGTGGTATACTTCTGCAATTGGTCATGGCTGGACTATAAAGCCAGCTAGCTTGAGATATTTTAAGAGCCCAGGTTATGTATAACCAACCTAGGAACCTCAAAATGAGGCTGGAAGTTCATTTAATCAACTCAGAATCTGACCATCTTTCCAGGAAACATTAGGGGACAACCCACCCCACACCCCAAAAAAAGCCATAGCCAAACTATATGAGTAAATTTTAAAGAAACTGCATCAAACCCCCCACAAATCACATTCTCAGCATATCAGACAAAACACACTCATGTCAGAGCTCCATTAACATCCTATTCTCAGTCAGTACCTGGGGGAAAATCATTTCTTCATGGCTTTCTGGAAAGCTAACGGGGTTGAGACTGCTCCTTTCTCAGGGACAAGATTGTTCTACAAAGCAGGTGCCATTACTGAAATTACGTTTCTATGGGCCTATCATGTGCCAGAATGTCTTAGTTGAAAACCTCTGGCAACTGGACAGCACTAGGATTAGAAAATATCTTTCCTGGACAGCTGTTAGGGCTTGTAAAGCCCAAACATGGCAATTTCTTTTCCAGATACCTTGGAGTAGCTTAATCTTTATTTTAATTTCTGTCAATGCCCTGGCTGATACATAAGAATTAAGGGAAATAAAAGCAATATTTAGATCTAGTTTATCAATTCTGCTTTGCGTCTACTGTTTATTGCCATTGTTGCATTCCAGGAAGTCCAATAAATTGCACATAGATGAGGGCCTGCAAGATGAACTTTTGTTCCATGTGTATTCATGAACCAGGAAAATACCATTAAACCTTATTCAGAGTATGTGCATTGATGTGGCTGGCCTAATATACTGTAATAGATGTATGATATGTAGCCAATAATGATATGAAATGAATAAAAAACCATAAGGATGATCATTGCAAGCCAGTAGCAGAGATCACATATGGTCATGACAAATTAGACTTGATGAACACTTATGGATAAATAAAAGATTTGCCTGACTTGTATCTGTTAAAATGTCAAATCAAATATTGGTAAATGGCAGGCTTGCATCTGAGAAAGCATAGGGTAGCCTTAAGGAGCTGTGGTGGTGCAGTCTTTATTACAGGCTAACTCTGCCTACTGTCAGGAATTCAATCCTCACCGGCTGACTCAGCCTTCCATCCTTCCGAGGTGGATAAAATGAGGACCCAGACTGTTGGGGGCAATATACTGACTTTGTAAACCGCCCAGAGACTGCTGAAAATCTCTGTGGAGCTGTGCATAAATCAATGTGCTATTGCTATTCCTATTAATCACTACCATGCCTTTGTGCTGCTGCAGACTATCATGAGAGACTACCGTAATTTCCTTCAGATTACCATTATACACCATCACAATTCATACTGACTCATTAAAATTACCATAAATAAGTTGAAACAGTTTGAAATGGCTTCTCCTTAATATCTACATTTTTTAAAATATGCATTGAGCTGCATTTGAGAGTTTACAAGGCAGTGGAATGACTTTAGAGAGAGTTTTTAAAAATAATCCTGTGCAATTTTGAAAGAAAGTGTTGTTCCAGGGCTGAATTTGATTCAAGCAATCCATGAAAAAAAAATATATAATGCTCTGCATTCAGTCCAATTCTTTTCTGATGCTAGCACTTCATGAAGCAACTTTTGCAGCCGCCTGTAAAAGCTTGTGGAAATGCTAACCTTAGAAAACACCTACATCAATGCGAGATGCAGATGTTGAACCTATCGTGCCTTAAGAACGAATGTGCATAGGCATAGAAAGAATTTGGTTATGAAATGCTCATCAGAGTACGAAAAGGGCTGATTTTCATCACTGCATCTGTTCTTTGGATTTACCGTTCCTAGAATGATTGTGCCATAGGAATGTCAAAGCAGAACGTCAGAGCTGAATCGTGCAAGTTTTTTTTTTCTCTCTCTCTCAGTATTCTTATTAAAAGATTGTACAATTCTACTGGCTTCAAAACAATTTTATTTGATGGTCTGGGGAGAACGAATGAAGAGAATTCGGGGAGTGAGCTTTTGAGCATGTACACAGTTTTTTCTCAATGAATGTGTTTGGATTTGATAATACACTGCAAAGCTACCGTAGTTTTTGGAATATAAAATGCACTATCCCCCCCCCCAAAAAGAGAGTGAAAATTTGGGTGCATCTTATACACCAAATGTAGCCCCGCCCACCCGCCGGCCCCCACCCTTTGGCCTCTGCCTCCCAGCAATTTACCTCCTTGAAGCAAGCAGCAAACTTCAAACAGCCCGTTTCAGCTTCAGCCCAACCTGATTAGCACAAGCAGCTAATTGCCAGTTGGATTGGCCTCCCGACCCTCAGCTGTTTCAGGCTGCACTGATTGTCATTGTCTATTGCCACACGGGCAGTGGTGGGATTCTACCGGTTCACACTGGTTCGGTAGAACCGGTTGTTAAGTAGTTAAGCAGTTAGTTAAGAGAACCGGTTGTTAAAAGAAATCTCCTTTTGTTTTTTTCCACTTTACAGGGTTAATCCTGTAAGGATTAATTACATTTGGTGTTGTTTCCTAGCCTAATCTTTATTACAGAAACTGCCTCTCCAACAGTATGCCTAGACTTACTGTCACTTCCGTTTCCGGAGGTTCTCGGAGGCTTTTTTTTTGCTTGACTTTCTTAAAGGGGAAGGGTTGTTTTAAGCTTTTTACACCACTGTTGGGAGCAAATACTCCCCTGTTGGAGTTTTTCCAGCAAAGGTGCAATGATCAGCACTTTGAAAAAATAATTGAATAACGAAGCAGCAGCTTTTAATGACAAGGAACCAAGACGAGTGACATTCAGCAAGGCTTCTTGGCTAGCTAGAAAGATTGACATTCAAATGTGAGTTTACATACCCTTTCTGACTTTTGGTCTAAAACTGGATTTTGGCGAAGTTTAATTCTGTGCTTGGTGATGTTTAATCCTGTGTTTAGTGATGGAATAAATTTCCCTATTCAGCTTTGTTTGGAAGGAAAAATGTTAATCTCTGTTCCTGAAAAGAAGCAGCTTTGGAAATCTGACTAGTTCTGTGTCTATTTGTTCTGGTAATTGGTTTAAAAAGCAACAGATACTCTGTTTGCTCTCATTCTGGAGAGCTTAAATGACCTCTCCGCTAAAGGGTTTCATTTTATGAGCAAGAGTTGGCTGCCAAGGAGTTTTGAAATATCCTGTCTTGAATGGATTTCTGCCTGCAGTATTTGCTTTGCTTATGAATAGAGCTATCTAGATACTTGTCTTCCTCTTCCAATGAGCTCTTTATCCCTTAAGTGCTGGTATCTGCTGTGGGCTATTAACAAATACCTGGGGGCTGCTTTCTGTCTTTAAGAGAATATTTCTCCATTTCTCCTTTAGGGAAATATAATATTCTGCCTTTTTAATATTTCCCAAAATATTTCATTCTTCTAGGAGGGGGGCTTCCCACATATGAAAGCATAAAGCTTCCTAATTTTTTCTCCTGTTATACAACTAGACTAATATACAGAGAGATTTGGATCGCTAAAGAACAGCAAACTAAACCAGTGTTTTTAAAATAAATTCCCTTAAAACATTGATCAATCCTTTAAATGAAAGCAATTATTAATTTATTTATTTCTCTCCTGAGGTTTGGTTTTTATCAGTGTCCATTCAGTTCTCCCTATCCTGCTAGATTTTTTAAGCCAAGCACATCTGTGTGAATGAAATCAAGAAGGGATGAAACCTTTTCTACTGCTGGTATCTCACTATAAAATATGATTATGATAAAGCTGCTTCAGTGAAATACCTGCCTCAGATAAACTTGTCTAGTTCTGTTGGCAGGGAGGAGACATTCCACTTATATAAAAGTCTCCTTGAAACTTTTTGCTGAATTTGAAAAGGTCAGAAATAAAGGGGGAGGGGGCAGCATATGCAGAGAGGGAGGTGGGGAGCTGGCAGGCACAACTTCCTTCTGGGAATGACATGTAACTGATCTTGGAACAAACTTCCAAAGCAGATAAACCATCTAAGAAACACTTTCCAAATTGAAAAGCAATGGGACATAGAATTAAAAACAAATTAAAGCAAATATAGAATATGGTAAAACAATACACCAAATTAAACAATGCAGCAACTAGCACGGTTCAGTGTTCACAATGAATTAAAATGACAGGCATAAAAAAAAAGAGATACGGAAAGCCAAAAATAATAAAACCTTGGCAAGGGTCAAATCTCTCTGGAGAGAGCTTTCCTAATATCAAGGCAAAAATTCTGACACTATAATCTCGGAAGGTATAGCTCATCATCTTTCCAGAGATTAAAGAAGTCACACAAAATGGTTTCTGAGCATTATCTTAATTCTCAAGAAGATTGATAGGCACGATGTAACTATTAAAAAGGGTTGCACTGTAATTGATTTTAGTGTTGCTGATGAGTGGTATTTGGAAAATGTCTCTCCCTAGAGCCCTTGTGCATGTGCAAACACAATGGCTGGAAATAAGAAGTCACTTAAGTAGCATCTCAGTAGCACATGTTGGTGTATGTATGTTTGTGTATGTGTGTACATACATACATGCATGAATGCATGCTGCAAAAGAATCAGTTATGTTATTTAATAATTTTATTGCTTCTACAAGATCAAGACAATTTATGAGTGGATTACACTTTATTTTGTCCCCACAACAACAAATATGTGAGGTTGAATTGGCTGAGAGAAAATAACCCAAATTCTCTGACTCAAACTCAATACACCCACCTACACCCATCCCCCACCCCATAGATAAACATATACATATACACACACATATACACCAGTGGTGAAATCTGAACCGGTTTACTACCGCTATGCACCACGCATGCCAAAAGGAGGCATGGGGGTAAGTAGTACAGCGCAGGGGGGGGGGGGTGATCAGCTGTGGCGCACAATTTTTTTTAAAAAAATTTAAAAGCATTTTTTTTACAACCTATTCAGCCGAATAGGTTGTAAAAAATGCTTTTAAAAGTAAACAAATTTTAGTTTTCACTACTGATGTATATGTATATGAGTGTGTATACGAGTGTGTATACCAGGGGTGAAATGCTCCTGGACCAGATCTGGTAGCGATGGTGGCAGATGGTTCAGAGAACTGGTAGCAAAAATCCCTGCTCCCCCTGCCCATGCCCCCCCAATCGCCCAATCGCCTGCTTGCCGCTTAGTGGGGGGGTGGGGTAATGTGACTGGGTGGGCATGGCCAATTTTTTTTTTTTTACTTTTAAAACCATTTTTTCTACAACCTCTTTGGCGAAGAGATTGTAAAAAAATGCTTTCAAAAGGCTCTGACAATCCCAGCTGAGTTGCCTGATCGGCAGAGGCTTTTTTTCTTTTAAAAGCCTCTGCGGATCAGGCAACTCAGCTGGGATCGTCAGAGGCATTTAAAAGAAAAAAAAAGCCTCTGCCGATCAGGCAACTTAGCTTGGATCGTCAGAGTCTCTTAAAAGCATTTTTTCTACAACTTCTGAAGAGGTTGTAGAAAAAATGCTTTGAAAAGCCTTTGACAATCCCAGCTGAGCCACTCGATCATCAGAAGCTTTTTTTTTACTTTTAAAAGCATTTTTTCAGCCGAAGAGGTTGTAGAAAAATGCTTTTAAAAACTAAAAAAAAAGCCTCTGTTTATTGCGCGGCTCAGCTGGGCATGGGGGGGCAGGGATTTTTGCTTCCGGTTCTCCGAACCACCCGCCTCCATCACTACTGGATCGGGCGATCCAGTCCGAACCGGGAGTATTTCACCCCTGATATACATATACATGGAAAGAGATGGAGCTATAGTAGATGGAGTTTGGAGAGGGGGAGAGAGAGAGAATTTAATTTGAAATATATTGTTATGTACTGTAGCTTATAGAATATACTTTAGCTTATTAAAAATGCGCAGAAACTCATTTGCATAAACTTATATAGTAAAAAATTAAATTTGATAAATCAATAATTTCATATTGTGCAAAACAGGATTAAAGATAATTATTGAAAAACTCAAATTAAAGCTCTCAATTTTTGGTTTAATGAAATAATATTATGTTAAGATTTATAGACTGGGTCAAAAGAAGAGGAGGAGGTGTTTGTAAAAAGAGTAACTTCAATGTCTTTTTCCAGATGTTTTACTGTGTATCAACTGAAACCCTTAATACCTCCAAGCCAGATGTATTCTAATTTGATAAGATTATAACTCTGCTACTGTGAATACAAAGGAAAAGTAGACACCATGGTTCTATTACATTATTCCATGGATTTTTTTTTTCTCCTACATTTCACTTTGTCATTCTTGTTTAATGTGTCAATTCTGGAGTAAGTTTCCAGATATTTTGAATTATTTTATGAGCAGCCCAATTCTATAGGTTTCTCATCAAATTCAATAAAATATTTCCTAAGGCAATGCATGTGAGTTGGGGAGGCTGATGACTGCAGATAAGGAATTATTATCTCCTTCCCATGCCTCTGTATTTCAAAAAAGCTGGAGAAGATCTAACTACTCTGCTTTCTGCTGTCTTTGGCTCTGTTCTTTTGCCATCTGTAGTGCTGACTTTCGAGTAAAAGAGCTTATGCATACTGCTACAATGACATTCCACATGGCAGTTAAATTACTCCTTGGCACAACCACAACAAAGGTCCTGCATCCATTAGCCTGCTTCCATCTTTTATGGAAAACTACTTTTTCTAGTATTGCCACAGCAACCAATGCCATTGTTTATTCAACTAACAGCCCAAATTATTCTGGGCTGAAAACCCACTCTGGATCTAAATTTTTTTGCCTTGATCTCTATAATCAAATCAAGATTCTTCTGAAACTGTGATGTAATTGTTCATGTCAATGTGGGTAAATGTAACTGTGATGGACTGCTTTAGTTTATCCCATAAGAGCAGAGCCACTATTAAAGGAGAAGCTTGGAGAGCAAAAAAACATTGTTCCTACTGAAATGCTGATTGTTAGAAAGCCAAATACTTATAGGCTCTTATTACCTTGAATCACATAAATTGAACACTTAGAAATGCTTGGCTATGTTGGAAGAGGAAAAGGAATCAGTTTTCAGATTGCTGGTATTGGTTTCATCGGCATTTTAGATACTAGTATTCTAAGCTGCAGATTCTAGTTTGATTGTGCTGCTATTATTATTTGCCTGGAACTGAGTTTTCTGCAGGAGAAACTTAGGGATAACTAGGTATGCAAAAGCAGTTAAGTAAACATCAATTCAGCCCTCAGAAATAAAAATGGGAGAGAAGGAAACTGAAAATTATCCAGCCTTGATTCTTTCAGGCATAAGAGGGACAATCCTGCTACATTTTCCAGATTATGTTTTTATATACTACAACAATAAAGTACCAGTAGACTTTTATGCATCTTTTTTCCTGTCCTGGCCTACCTCAAAAGGTTGACAACTGAAAAATCAATGGAGTAGTTAAATTGCTTGGCCATAGACTCAATGCCTTTTGGTATATGTCCATGGTACCCATGGCTCAAAAGGCTTGAGTCTAAAGCCAAGCAATCCAATTGCTCCATTGATTCTTGCATTTTCAATTCTTCTTGTCAACCCTTTGAGGTAAACCAGGGAAGCCAAAAGCAGAAACATCACCTTGGTGACAAAGGTCTGTATAGTCAGAACTAAGATTTTCCCAATATTAATGTATGGCTGTGAGAGCTGAACCATAAGAAAGGCTGAACACCAAAATAGTGATGATGATGATGATGATGATGATGATGATGATGATGATGATGATGATGATGCTTTTGAATTGTGATGGACCCTTGGACTTCAAGGGGTTAAAAATCAGTCAATCCTTAACAAAATCAACTCTTTAGAAGGACAGATACTGAAGCTGAAGCTCAAATACTTTGGCCACCAAATGAGAGGAGAGGAGAATGAACCTTGTCAGTTATTTTTTGAATGATGTCAAGCTGGGCATGGAAATAGTTTACATGTAAGAGCACTAGAAAACATGTTTTTCTTTTATTCACTCTCAATTTCCTTTTACCAGAAGTGAAAGCAATTGACATTTTTAAAGCCTTCTGACTCTGTCCAAAATGCAGAAAGGGAGAGGTATTTACCAAGGTACCAAACAGTGAAGATAATACTAAAACATGAATAAACAGGCCCTTAAAAATAATAGTGAATGTTTCCATGGTTCCTGGTAGCCATCTTAGGACTCTACTTTGAACTACTCATCTAATGATATGGGAGACTATATACATTGTTTTTTCCTAGTTGCTGAAAAATTTCTTCATAGTTCTGGTGCTTGAAAAATTAATTTCAGTGTCCAGTTACTAAATATAAACTAACCTCACAATGTGGCAAGTCTTGGGTCCATTCTGGAAATATTCCCATGCCAGCCAACACTCAACATCTTGGCCTAAAGGCTGACAAATGAAATTTGGCAACAATTTTCATTGATTTTTCCCTCCATGTAGAAAGCTTTACATGCTAAAGGGAAGACAAAGATATATGTTTTTCCTCCAAGTGAAAGTTCCTTGCACACTAGGATCTCCTGGATCAGAGCATTAGGAATAAGCAATGACAAGTTATTTATTTTCAAAGGAAGACAAAGGATTACAAGAAAAGACGCCAACTGAACATAACACTGAAGTGGATGTTTCAAGGAAATTTCTAGATAAACGTAGTATTATTCTGGCATGAATTAAACAAACATAATGCAAATAGTTAGCGAACAGCATGAAGCATTACTAACATTGGCCTATTAGCACTAAGGAAAATCTCTATAAATATTTGATGATAATAAACACCAGGAAGGTAGCTTAATGCTAATAATAATGAGATGCACTAAATTCACTGTAATATCAGGAAGCCAAAACTTATTATTCTTAAAAGAGGATCTTTTATTGGCAGAAACAAAAGCTGAGATCTAGTGCCTTGCAGTTAGAAAGATATACAAAAGCAAATTCACAAACATACTGTTCAAGGATTATGACCTTACCATCCATTTACTTACCGTCTTAGCTGATGGAACCTTAGTGGCTGGGAAACAGATATATGATACCTGAGCACAGAGTGAATTCAAGGAACATTATGAAAAGTCAAATATGTTTTGCCTCTCTCTGTCATTTGTAGGAGACTACATACTACAGGTGGGAAAGGTATAGTTTAGGAAAGTTCTCCATTGTAGAAAGCAAGTTTGAAGAGAAGGTGAGGATACCAGGTACTTATTAACTCCCTCCTCTCCAGGGACTTGTTACCCTTCCATAACTTGGCAAAAAGGAGCCAAAAGGGAGATTATATTTCACCTTCCTACAACAGCAAACACATATGTGATACATCTGTATATAAATATTCAAAGAAATAATAGCTTTCATGTCATCAGAGTTAGGTCTTCTCGTAATGTGTCAAAAGTAGGATAATCTGAGCTTGATCATTTCAGCTTTTAAAACCATGCTCATCTTTTTCCAATTCAACTTCCATCATAAATAATCTACATATAGGTGGAAAAATGAGGGGAAAGTATGCAGCCTTGATTCACTCCTTTGACAACCTGAAACAGTCTATTTCACCATTTTCTGTCATGGGCTCCTGATCTATATATATATAATGTAACACATTAGAACAATGAGATATGGAATTCTCATTTTTCTAACCATATTCAATCACGATCAGCACAAGACTTTCTATAATCAATGAAGCACACAGTGATTTCTTTTGGGTATTTTTTGGCCTTTTCAGTTATCCAGCATGCATCAGCAATAATAGCTCACATTCCTCAGCCTTTTCTCAAGTCATTTTAAACATCTGGTAACTCTTTTTCTATGCAGGGCTCTAATTTGTGTTGGGTGGTTCTAAATGTTATTTTACTAGCACATAAAATTGAGGTTCTTGTATAGTGGTCTACATACTTTTCTTTCTCTTTTGGTGTATTTTAATATAGATTAACTTCTTCCAGTGTGTTGGCCACTGTATTGTTCTCTACATTTGCTGGTGTAGCTTGGATAGAACCTTGAATGATTGTTCTAATGTTTGCCATATTTCTGTGGGTATTCCTTCATCTCCTATATCTTCTGACTTGTAGTGATCAGAATTCTGATCTAAATTCATTTTCTAGTACTAGAGTATCTAGCATATTGATATCTCTACTGCATAGGATTTCAGTATATTCTCCCCATTTTTGTTTATTCGCCTCTGAACCAATTACTATCTACCCATCTACCCAACTTTAGCATACCAATTCAAGAATGGAGTCTCTTTCTGAGACAACAGGGAAGAAAAAGCTGGTGAAATATTTGAAACTAGAGTTTTACCAAATTATATATTAGAAAACTGCATACATATCTGTCAGAGTATGTTTATGAATTGGAATAGGGCATAGCAACAGATCAGCCAATGAGGACTGTTTGGTAACTGAAAGACAATATTTGTTGTATGGGACCATAAGAGATAGTTTGGAGCCTGGGTGTGGCTTAACTGTTTTGTATATAAGCTTGAGGAGACTAGCTTCTCTCTCTCCTCCATTTTGCCTTCTCCATTTTGTGCTTCCCTTTTGTGCTGTGTTTGTACTTGCTATTTCTCTTCTCTACAAAGTGGAAAAACCTACAAGGGTGTTGTATGCCTTATGCGTTGTTATGTATATAAAGATGTTTTTGAATCCTGCTTAATAGTCTGCCTGTGTGTGCTGCAACAAACTCTGACAATATCGAATTGTGAGAAAAGCAATATTGAGATTTTTTTAAAAAAAATATATTTGTTCATCTAAGACACTTAAACCAAAGATGCACTTCTCTACAAAACCGAGTTGTAGGTTTTGGGTTTTTATTTATTATTATTATTATTGCTGTTGTTGTTTAACCATGACTATTTTTCAGAGACTGGCTGGATAATCCTGCAATCCCTGGATCTTTCTTAGCAAAGTTTGCCATTGCCTCCTTTCTAGGGCTAAGAGAAAGTCACTAGCCCAAAGTCACCCAACTGGCTTGGTACCTAAAGTGAAAGTAGAATTCATGGTCTCCCAGTTTCTAGCCTAATGTCTTAACCACTACAACACACTGGATTTCTGGATACTATATAATTTGATCTTTGGATATTTTAATATGTTATTATATTACATAATATATACTACAGTATATACTATAGGTCTTCGGATACTATGCAACATAATAAAATATGTATTTAAGTTTATTTTGATTCACTTTGGTCCCTGTTCAAAGGTTTCTTATGAAAAATCTTGAAAAGAATACCTTGACAATATTAACCATCTAGTAAATAACTCCCTTAAAAAGAAGTAAAAGAGAAGTAAAAAAAATATGGTTCAGCAAGTAGCATTTTGAAAATAAAGGGTTAAGAGTTTCATATAATCCCAATCATGGATGTTTCTTGCTAATTTCTCTCAGTTTCTTAATTAAATTTTTACTTAGATTTTCATTTTTACATCAGTTTCTACACTGCAGATAGAAGACTATAACAAAATTAGTGCATATGTTTCTACACATTTTTCCTAGTATTATCATTTGTGTCAACTATTTTTTCCCTAATCTAGATTTTTTTTGGATCGTATAATCTCCCAATAGAGATGTTTCTTTTCCTGGTTTCTATATGCAAAATTAAGAGGAAAGTGAGTATAGTCAGACAGGACATTAGCTTTGGGTATGTGTCAACTTTTCAGGTCTGACAGGTCAGGAAATGCACTCGGTCAGAAATACCAGAATCCTATTGATATAAGGATACAGTAACAGAACCATGGAAGCTTGACAGAATTTTCCCTCCCTCCCTTTCACACCAAAAAGAGTTAAAGGCAAAGTCGGATTAAGTTTCTTTCTAACATTCTCTTCTTTTCCTGGACTTAAATCATGTTTTGCTAACTGTCACTTTATCCCTCCAAGGTCATCTCAGTGGTTCTCTGCAGTGAGCAAATCTCATATGGCATACACCCCAAAGCTGGATCACTGTCAGAACTCCCTTCTATTCTGCCAGCAGCAAAGTCAGAATTGTCTACAGTTACTGCTATAAAAATCCAAAATAAATGTGGAATTAGAAGTGAGAACAGCCTCAGAAATATAACCCAGATTTCAGGTTTGTTGCAAAAGTATGGAAGTTTATCCTTCCCATTATATCTTATACATAGTGTGTGTGTGTGTGTGTGTGTGTGTGTGTGAGTGGTGAAATCCTCTGAAGTCTGCTACCGGTTCTGTAAGTCTGCTACTGAGTGCAAGTATGCGCGCCTGAGGCGTGCCTGCACAGCACTAAAGAACATTTTGAAGCCTTCCGAGTCTGCAAAGGTAAGTAGAACAGCGAGGGGGGGGGAATTCGCTGTGCCACGAGATTTAGATTAGCTAGAAAGCAGGAAATTTGATGATTCTAGCTAATATAAATCATGCATCACAGCTGATCGTTGCCCAGCTGATAGTCGGAAATACCGTTTCGCCCAAACCAGTAGCATTTTTTACTACCAGTTCGGGAGAACTGGTCTGAACCAGTAGCAATTCATCCCTGGTGTGTGTGTGTGTGTGTGTGTGTGTAGCTTATACAGATAGTCTTTGTTTAGCGAATGCCTTGTTTAGCAACTGTTCACAGTTATGGCGGTCATGAAAAAGTACATTTGCAATCAATCCTCACATTTACAATCTTTGTACAGTGTAGGTCCGTAAGATCATAAGTACAGTTATAATTTCACTTAGCGGCTTTTTTGTTTAATGGCCAAATTAGTGGTCTAAATTGTAGTCACTAAAACCTGTATAGTTTTTAATTTCATTGTTTCAATGGTTGCTTTCAAAGTTGTGTTATTTTATAACATTGCAAAGTAGTGTGATTATTTTGAAGAAGAAGAATTAGGAGAAACAGTGCAACATAGGACAACAATTTTTGAATCAAAATATTTCAAATGGTCTAATTTACAGAATGCATCCAAAATCTGGGACTCGTGACTCCTGTGACATTTAAATTTGGCACATTTGTGGTCATGTCTATGTTGCTGTTTTGCTGGGCCATTTCTTAGAGGATCAATGGACTGGTCCTCTGGAGGATAGGTAGACCCGTCTCACTATCAGCTACTGTGGTCAGCTGCAGTCAAGCTGCAGTCAAGCCAACTCCCACTCCCACTACATTAATAATAATGAAAATAATGATGGGTAATCATGAAATGATGGCCCAATTCGATCCCAAATTGTCTAGTATATTTATTCAAAATGGTATATTTATTTCCCAATTCTGTCTCCAAAGAAATCATTAATTTTATTTTTCACATGAGGTGAAAGAGTCTCACAAATCCATTTATCATTTTAGTGGAGTCACAGCACTGCCAAGTTTGAGAAACCATATTTTCATATTGATGTGTTGCAAAACAATAAAAAAAAGTGAAGACAAGGAAGCATTAAGAAAAAAAATATATCATTATTGTGATTACAAATAATTTACGGCTACATAATCTGGCTGGCTGTCAGGCCCAAGCCCAAAGACAACACAATGAAATCCAATCAAATCTAATTCTTTATTTGCTTAAATCTAACAGAATCTTGCCAGACTAAAGCTATGACCTTCTAACTCAGTGTTTCTCAAACTTGGCCACTTGAAGATGTGTGGACTTCAACTCCAAGAATTCCCCAACCAGCTGGGAGTTGAAGTCCACACATCTTCAAGTGGCCGAGTTCGAGAAACACTGTTCTAAGTAATAGATTTATCCTAAGAGATTCTAGGATGTGGCTATGCTGAACCTCTTCCTCCATTCCCTATCCAGCTCAGGACCGTGCAGTCTCTTAATTTGGGCTTCTCTCCAGAATTAACTGCTCTCTCTCCATGGAAAATCATGGCACCAATACTGGGATTTCTCCCCATTCCTTTGTGAGGTACACTTTCCATCGTATCTTCAAAAATCTAGATGAGTGTGCAATGACATCCATAAACTTCTTCTTCCTGCCATCTCATGGTCCAACCACATGTGGTAGCCCTATATAATTCAGATTGACTACCATAATGATTGCAGTAGGACATAGGAATACATGGGTTGAGTCAAAGATTTCACTGAACTGACTGATAGGAATGAAACTAGTACAGTAAACTGTGTTAAGTTATATATGAAAGTTAACTGGATAATATAATACTTAAAACTATACAGTCTTATTTCAATGGTGCTTACTCTTGGGGCATCATATAAATGGTAATATTAATGGAACTCCATAACAGTTATGATTCCCCACAATTGGAACAAATCTTCAGAGCAAATTTAATCATACCCAAGACAGGCAATTCTCAGACCTGGTAGCTGTTCATCTAGAGGGCTATGTCTGTGTTAGGATTTACGTTCAGTTTTCTATCATTCATTCAGCCCCCCCCCCCGAACCCAGGTAATTATTTTTTTAAAAAAATCTTGCATTCTTTCTTCTTTCAAATAGAAATAGAATAGGATAACAGAGTTGGACGGGACATTGGACGTCTTCTAGTCCAACCCCCTGCTTTGGCAGGAAACTCTACACCACTTCAGACAAATGGTTATCCAACATCTTCTTAAAAACATCCAGCGTTGGAGCATTCACAACTTCTGGAGGCAAGTTGTTCCACCGATTAATTGTTCTAACTGTTAGGAAATTTCTCCTTGGTCTTAAGTTGCTTCTCTCCTTGATTAGTTTCCACCCATTGCTTCTTGTCCTGCCCTCAGGTGCTTTGGAGAATAGGTTGACTCCCTCTTCTTTGTGGCAGCCCCTGAGATATTGGAACACTACTATCATGTCTCCCCTAGTCCTTCTTTTCATTAAACTAGACATACTCAGTTCCTGCAAGTTTCATACAATTCTTAAAAATAGTTTGGAATTCAAGCATTTTGTTTCTGTTCTAAGATTGCATTTCATTTTATTTCTTGTCCTCTAAATCTTCACTAGCATTCACAGGTGTAGAAAGAGAGAAACATTCCTATCCAAATGGATCGGTATAAGGAAGGCATCTGAAGAAATAACGAACACAATGTTGACATGTAATAAAAGGTATTAATTTCAAATGTTTCCTTTAAAGGAAATATGAGGGCCAAAAGCAATCATTTTTATTCTTCTTCTCCCCAAGAGTTCAATTGTCATAGAATCATTATTCTGAATTCTTTGGAGGATTATCAACATTCTGGTAGTGAAGCATATTTTTCACATCTTATACATAATTTTTTTGATCCAAGTTTACATTGCTTCTCTTGTGGCTTCGGTAAGATATAAAGACAACACACTTTATGATAAGCTGATTCATCCCAATAAAATTTAAAGTACCTGAGGTCACCTGAGACACCATCTATCTATGCCAGCAATTAGATCAGGGTTCTTTATGACACCTATAAATCTCTCCGGACAGAGAAAATGCAAGAACTCTACAAAACAAAGAATGTTTGCCTCAAAGATTCCATGCAGACAAATTGAGACCTAGAATCACAGCCAAGTATAAGCCCAGAGTTACCTTATTTATTTATTATTATTTATTAATTAAATTTCTATACCGCCCTTCTCCAAAAAGGACTCAGGGCGGTGCACAGCCAAAGTAAAAACAGAGCATACAAAATTTAAAAACAGTATTAAAATAACTAAATAATTTGGCCGTAAATTAAAACAACCCAATTTAAAATCAATTTAAAATTAAACTCAAGCCAGCCCAGCTAGCTGAAATAAATAGGTTTTCAGGGCCCGACGAAAAATCCGGAGGTCTGCTATTTCCCTTGAAAGGGAGATGGGTAGCATAAAATTTAACTTAAATTAATTTAAAATTAAATAAATAAAATCTTTGTACCAGTCCAAAGGGAATCGGAAATATTCAGGGAGTGAGGTCTATAGAAAGTTGTTTACTATAAAAAAAACTAACCTCCAATGTGTTCTTTCATAGTCAGGCATGCTTATTTTCCTGGGACACTGCCTCTTTCTTTCAAGGCGCCTCATCAAACATCTCTATCCTGCTCATTGGTTTTTCAACTCATAAGAGGGCTGAGAATCTTTTCCTGTTCAGGCTCTAGGTCAGGTGGCTTACCTGTCCTTCTGCAACAGGTGGCTGATTACTGATTGTTCAAGATCTGCACACTTGTCCTCCAAAAGGTCCTGCTCTTTTTGAGTCTCATCTGTAGAGATTTGAGATCCGTTGCCTCCTAAATTGCAAGGTCAGAACATATTAAAACCTTGCAAAGAGGAGGAAGATGGTGAACAGGGAGGTGGAGGTGGAGGGAGAGGTAGCAGAGGGGGGAAATGGGACAATTTTATTGTTGTGACATCTGCCAATATATATAATATATATATATATATATATATATATATATATATATATATATATATATATATTATATGTATCTTACAAATAAAAACATTTATCTGCTCAGGGAATTCCTACAGCATGGCTATCCAAAACTAAAGTTCCTTCAAGTTGAGATCAATCCTGTTGATTTTATGGATACTCGTGTTCATGACAGTTGCACCAGTATCAACATCTTTGGCCTGGTGGGTAGATGTCAAACAAAGGTAAAATGGCAGCCACAGTAACATGAAGCCCATTTTTGTTCAATGCATGTATTGAAGTTCAAATAAAAAGTGGAAAATAATGCCATTTTACCATCTGATGCCACTGGCCAATATTTTTGGACAGTAATATTGCTCTGTTATTCCCAGCTCATTCTCCATCCAAATCCAGACAAAGGTCTTTTTGTTTGTTTGTTTCTATCACACCTTTCATCATGGAGCAGAAACCTGCATGTCTGGTGCTCCGTCTACCCACTTTATTCTAACAAAAACCTTATAAGGTACGCCAAAGTCATCTAGTTTTTTTGGCCAACTGCTCAGATTGCCTATTGAGACAAGACAAATATAGACATTTTTAGGGAGGGAGAGTGCTAATATTTAATACAGAAGACGAAATAAATAAAAGATTCTTATTACATATATTAAGACTCTTCTATTTAGAATGAAAAAAGTATTTCACGTGAGTGATAATTATGTGAAACATTTTTTGGACTAGACTCAGCTAAAAAGAAAAAGATACAATGACTAAATTAGCTAAAACTATAGTTTTCAGCTTGTTACTTTGAAGTGGTGTTCACTGAATCCGCTCCAGTGTTATCTGCAACAATGGAAGAAAAATAATCAACTGTCATTTCACACGAAGAAAAGAAATATTTCTTTGATGATGATGATGATTTGTTTCTATAGCAGTGAAGGGAGACAGTAGCCAGATAATTAAGATTGTGATTCTTTCTTACAAAGAGAAGGCTCTTCAGCTAATTACATGTGAAATCCCCTACAGACTTTATACTCATTCAAAGGTTTGTAGTGTTATCTTTTCCACAGAAATGGATCAAAAAGAAGTTGTAGTTATATCTTTGCCTTTACTAAAGAGTGCCAAAAATGAATTCCCATAGTTGGTTGAGAATACAAGTATGTAAAATATATATTTTTGAAAAAAGATGAGTCTGAATAGCATTTTAAAAATGCTCAAAATGGATATAATCCAAGAAGGATGTTTTTATGGATTATTTCATGCATTAACAATAATTCCACCTATACTTGAAGATACAACAAAAATGGTATGCAGAACAAATTCTGAGGCAAAAGCACTCTAGACTGGGAAATGGCATAATTAGTAAAGTTGTCACTTAGTGTAAAGAAAGTTACCAAGAAATTGCCTGTGTTTGATTACTTTGCTCAATTAATAAATGTGATGTGACAAAATAATCAAAGTCACTTCCTTTGTGGTTTGAAAATCTTACTTCAGGGGAATATTGCTGGCAAATGCAGCTACACAGAATAGGAATTTAAATGGCCCTTACATTGAGAAAGGTTTGTTCTGGCTCATTATAAGTTGCTTGCATCTGCGTCTTTTGTCTCTGTTCTCCATGAACATGTCAAGAAATTAGACATGTGATAACTATTTCTGCTCTATTGGTAATTGTGAATACCATTTTGATATGCTAATTCAAGACCTTGAGGAGGTTTGGCTTGAATGATTTTTCTTCCTCCCTCTCACCTATTTCATTATTCACCACTTCCACTTTCTAAGACAGAAAACTGATTGGGTATCTATAGAGCCTGAACTGGATTAATGAAGCAGAATGGATTTTAAACTGCAAAGGCATTTCCTTTTTCGCCTCTGCTGCTACTTGGGAATCCATCTAGCAAACTCTTTACAGGGTCAGGGCAATTGTAGAGGCTGCTTTTCGGTTAATGGCTTCTGTCCAGCGGCATCTCCTTCCTGACTGAGGAAGGTGTCTGCTGTTTCTAATGTTGTTTTCTTTCTGGCAAGTCAGAAAATAATGCTCTGATAATACTTGCATACCAAAGGATGAATGAATAGGGCATTATCTCCAATTACAAGGTATTCTACTAATGAATGACCTTTGATGCATTGAACTAATAACATCCAGCGGCTAAGTAGCATAATCCAAAACAAATGCAACTATACAACACAAATCTGTCTCCTTAAATGATTACTGCCATTAACACAATGTAAAATATCCCTCTCCACATTTGCCTTCTAAATATTGTGCAAGTTTTATATTATATTTTTCAGTTCAAAATCTACATTGTAACATTGTTTTACATAGTATAGAAATTTAGTCTAAAGAGTTGAGATATCCCACTCCCATTCCATCTTATATTATGATGAATAAAGAAATGACAGGGGATAAGGGTCTAATTTACCAGGTATTCCCCAGGGAGAGGAAAAGAATCAGCCTGCCTTGGAAGCAGAGATCATCATTAGTGGTATCAGTAACAGTTAAGGGTAAAGACAACCAACAGGAGGTCAAGGTTGGCTACGATTTACACATCTATCCAATCTATTCAATGGTGTTAGGAATGGCTTGCCACAGCCTTCTGAAGTTTTAAAAAACTTTTCAGTTTAGCCATCAATCCCAATAATCTCAGTTGTCCCAAAGGTGCTTTTTCAAAAGGCAACTGGACTTCCTTTGTTTTTCCTTGAAAACATTTTACTTCTCATCCAAAACTGAAGAAGCTCCTTGGATGAGAAGCAAAATGTCTTCAAGGAAAAACAAGAAAAGTCCAGTTGCCTTTTGAAAAAGCACTTTTGAGACAACCATGACTGAGAATCTCTATAGACAATAATTTCAGTCGCTCACCCATCCTTACTAGGGCTAATCATATTTAATTTCCAAGGCAGCAAGGTGCTTCCCCCTGCAGCAATATTAGAAAAGTTCTTTATTTTTCCTCCTCTTATTCTCACTTTTGTCTCTGTATTGGTTGTCACTTTGCAGGTTTGTATCTAGCTTTATTATAGTGACATTATCAAGAAAATATAATCATTTACCCATACATATACAAGCATGCTCATTTTTGAAAGACTTTCAGCATATAGTAGCCGCACAGTAGCCTATAAATGACAATTATCAGTCCTGTCAATGTGAGGAACAATCTCTACAATGTGCCATTCATGTAACACTTAATGTATGCTAAGATATTGAATAATATTTTTAGTAATAGCCATGAAATGAAGCAGATAACAATAGTAATTGAAAAAGAAATGCAGGCAGTGAAACTTTTCTTATATTATACTATATAATCATCTCAGTAAATAACTAATAAATATTAAAGTACAAAGAAAGGGGAAAAAGTAATGAATTAGTACTTTTTAATTACATTGATGTGTATTTATTTAAAAAAAGGAAAATTATACTTATATTTTGGTCTGGTGCAGTATTAAATATTGTTGTTACTGTTTAACGCTTATCATCTGCATATTTGTCAGTGAATACATTAAAATTGATTTTGTTTGCATATTCATAGACAATTTAGCCAGATGTGTTAATTTATCTTTGTTCATAGTTGATCAAAACTTTTTTTTAATTTTAATTTTGAAAAGTTTGTTTCACATTAGGAACACATATATAAATAGTCAGGAAGTTTCTTAAACACAAAGATAAGTTTGGCAGACATTCATCAAAATCCAAATTCTGGTGGCACAGTGGTTAGAATTAGGGGTGAAATTCATTTACCTTCCCTGCTGGTTCGCAAATGCTCACACGCACCATCATCCACACATGCATAAAGCCTTCTGCACATGTGCAGAGGCTTAAAATGTCACAAACAGCGACATCATGACAGTGATGGGAGACCCAAAATGCACCCGAACTGAATGTGAACATCTCCAAATTATGTTGAACTCTACCTATGAAGCTGAGTCTCTGTGTGTCTGGGAACTCCTACATATGTAGCAAAAATGGTCGCCATTGTGTCTCTTCCAAGACTGATGGCATGTGGGAGGCAAAATAGTTACATAGGATCCAGGTGTTGTGACCCAGGCCCACGTAGTTGATATTAAATGCAAAACAGTTCCAAAAAACAAACAGATTTTATTAAAACAGCTGAGAATTAACTCATTCTCACCGTATTCTAAATTAAATGAAAGCAAAGTACTCAAAACACCAGTCTTTAGTTTATCTCTGACCTTGGGATAATTAGGCAAACTGCCAAACGCTTTTCTTGGCAACAGTTCAGGAACAAAAGAAATAACTGCATCCAAACAAAAAGCAATTCTCTCAACAGTTGTTTTCCGGTAAAGAGGCCAAGAGCCGTTGCTGGTCTTTTAAGCCTTATGGGAGGGGCCAATCATCTCTTGGCCCTAGTCCTGAGTCGTCCTCTCTGCTTTAGCTGCTCCTCCCTTCTGGCAGCTCTTCTCATACATGCACTAGGAACAGGCTCCTCCTGTTCCTCTGCCTCTCTACTGTTAGCCTCTGGAGGCTCTGAAGTCCGCACATCACTCCCCGATGGCCCTGGCCCCATCTCTGCCTCCAATGCAGAGCCCTCATCCAGTCCTTCCCCAGCCTCCAGGACTGGCCCATGTTCTTCCTCAGCCTCATCGCTGTCCGACTCCGCTGCCAGCTCCACAGGCTGCTGGTGGACCATAACACCAGGCTGGCCTAAGCATTGCCAACCTTCCTACTATTTGTTTGCTAAGTCATCCTTGGCAAAGCACCAGTACCTCCAAGCTGAGGAACAAAACCACTGCCATCCAATGATCTCAGTGACTGCTGTCTATTCTTCCCTAGACCTCCCAAATTATGCCATGAGGCTCCTGAATCACCACTGGATCCATCTCCATCTCCACTGCTGTATCTGCACCACACTACCAATCACCAAATAGATGGTTAGCATGTTATAAGTACTGACTTGATTTCATGCCTCCTTCTTCTCATTGTCATCATTGGCAGCTCCCCCTCATTGCCTGCCCATGAAGCAGACCACTTCTGTCCACCTCAGTCTCAGTATGCCACTGTCAATGTGTTCAACTGTGCCAGTGATGTGCATTGTAAATAGGTAGAAATTGGAAGTGAGTCTACCTGAAAAAAGAAAATATCTGATGAGAATGGAAAAATAGAGGTTGCACCAGATTTCCATGAAAATGGTTGTGTCTGCAATGAAAAAGAAGGGAAATAAGCTCCATCCAAAAGCATCCCATTCCAAATACAGATGGTGGCCTGCTTAAAAACAATGGGACGTAATGAAAGCAAAAGGCATTCTGGGTCATCAATATATTTATAATATTGTGCAGATGACATTGTTTTCCAAATGATTGGGAATAAAGCCAAGCATTTTTTTTCTCAAGGATTAAAGTTCTAATGATTAGCTAATGACCAAGTCCTAGCATGTTGGGCATCCAGACATCCAGACATATAGTGAGCAGTATAACTATTTTTGGCAGTTTCCCTCCAGCAGGATGTCAATCTCTGAGTTTGAAAAGATAGCACTATATGGTTCAAAAATATCACTGTATCAAACCTGAGTAGGCCATCACATTTTTTATTTTGGCATGTGAGGAAGGGAATGAAAACCATAGATCAATAAGGCAAGGAAAGATCTGCAGGTACTGTATTCTTTCCTTGTGATTAGTATTCAGAAGGTAATCTCCAGCTCCTGCTAGATGAAGAAGCGTGTATCATTAATGAGTAGCTACAATTTGAAAGGGATTTCTTAACTATTCTACCATGAAAAGAATGAAAACAGACAGAGAAAAATATTACCTGTGATGTTAAGCTTTTCCCTATTTGGATGCTCACTTTAATTCAACTTGAGTTTGTTGTTGATTTCTCACTGATGTTACAAAACCCAATGGAAAAAAACTGAAGGCTGATGCAAAGGCCCTCCTAGTTGTGAGTCAGGGGTTAATGCCTCTCTAATTAAAACAAAGAACACTCCAAATCGAAGGCTTTCTCACATTACAGCTTTCAGTGGCTTGTCTTCTGTGTACAAACTGGCTGTAAATGAAGCAGCCCCTTCCTGGACTTTGATCTCTTTCCTTATCTTGGCTACTCTGTCCTGTCCAGACCACAGTCACATGTCCATTGATTGGTGGGTTTCCTTACTTTTCTCCCCTGCCTCTCCCCTGCCAGGACAGAAAATTACAGTTGTTTTCCCTTCTATAGACACTAATGAAAGGCACAGTTCTTCCTGAAATATTCAATTTTACTGAGAGAAAGAAAGAAAAGGAAAAGGAAAAAAAGTGGGGAAAGGAAAAAGATGTTTTTTTACCATTGAACTGCTAAAATGATTTAAAATAAAAAGAAAACGCCACATTTTACAGTTTTTCTTGTCAGTTGTGGTACAAAAGCAAAACAACAAAACACCTGTCAATTTAACCTTTTCTTAAAAAAAAATAGTCACTGAATCTGTAATGTACATATCCCCTGATAATAGGTCTAATTTTTCCTAATAGATAGACAGTCCAGCAACCCATTTCAGAATGACCTAGGAAGGCAGGATGCAAGGACCAGAGAGTTGGTGTGTCAATTCTCACAGCATATTCCAGTCAATTGAAATGGAGGCTTTCTGTAGTCATAATGCACAGCAGATAGTGTTGTGGTCCGCCAATGGCCTGCAAAGCTGACAGCAGAGTTGGACAGCGAGGAGGTTGGGGAGGAACATGGGCCAGTCCTGGAGTCTGGGAAAGGCTCAAACGAAGACTCTGCATTGGAGGCAGAGAAAGAGCCATCTGGGAGGTATGTACTGCCTCTGGAGCCTCCAGAGTCGGACCTCAGCAAGTCAGAGGAACAGGGGGAGCCTGTTTCCAGTGCGCGCATGTGCAGAGCTGCCAGAAGGCAAGAACAGTTAAAACAAAAGGGACGACTCGGGGGTAGGGATTGGAGATGATTGTCCCCTCCCATAAGACTTAAAAGAAGTCTTGCAGGAAGCAACATTGTTAATTCTGTTCAGTTTAAAGTCTGAAGCTCTGTTTGATTCTGGACTCCATGTGACTTTGCCAATTAGGTCTTTGGCAGCGTGTCAAGGGAGATAAAGGTGGGTGATTATCAGCCTTATCCCAAAGGACTCTTTACAACTATTTGGGATTCATCTGTGAATGAACAGAATTCACAGCTGTTGCAATAAAAGAATTTTTTGGGACTACTCATGTGTTTTACTGACTCAGGAAGCCTAGGTCAGAACAGATAGACTGGACTGTCTTGCTTGTACCAGCTGAGAGGAAAATGCTATTTCTAAAGCAAAACCTGAAACTCTGAGCAAAGGTTATCTTCCAGCAGGCTAGTGATGAGTTGAAGATGACATCATCTGTTTTGCCATCCCAAAATGAAGTAAGCCAGATGTGTTTCTAATATGTCAGATTAAACTGTTGCAAATATGCCCCTCTCTTGTCACTAGAAGCCAAGCCTTAGGTACATTAAAATGTGTAATATAATAATTTAATAGATCAGAATATATGTAGTTCAGGCTTGAACAATGAAGTCCTTGGTGTTCTCTCAGCTTGGTTGTTGGCTTGCAGATGTTTCATTACTCATTGTATATTGTAGATCAGGGGTTCCCAACCCCTGGACTGTGGTCTGGTATTGGGACACGGCCTATTTGGAACTGGGCCACGCAAGCAGTGGGCCTATGCATGAGCTGCTTGAGCAGAATCATCCCATCTCCCCCACTGCCAATGGTGCTGATGTCATCAGGCTGCAAAGCTAGAAAGGTTGGGGACCACTGTTGTAGATGATTCCTGTTCTTTTTTTTTTCCTTGGACTAATGGGTCTTTTGGTTTATTTCAGATGTCTTGAAAAACTTCTTAATCTCACAACACAAGGACAGAATCAACCATAGTTTCAACTAGGAAACTGTGAGCAACCTAGACCAAGTTAAAAATGTTTAAAATGCTAGGGGATTGCTGGAAGCTTTGCATTCAGAGACATCAGCCATCAATAGAACATTGAGCTAAATCACACTTACACACCATTCAAAAGAGACAATAAAAAACTAAGAAGGAAACAAAAAGACTAGAACACATCTTCTCCAGAAACAGTAATAAGTTAAGCAGGGATTAACACCACACAAACAAGCAAAAAATAATATTCTAATCAAGGAACTACCAAGGAGCAAACCACAACCCCACCAATACTGGCAGGGCAAGTTATTGTATATAAACAGGAAGCAAACCTGACACTCAGTAGCACTGATGATATTACTTAGTTGGGTAATGAACCATCTTCAAGCAAACAACCAAGCTCAGAGAGCACCAAGCACTCCAAAATAATTTAAATTCTAGGGAGCGCCACAAGCATAAAGGTATATAGGCTGATAAATCATCTGGTTGGCATGTATGAGTTTGCTTCCAAGACTGAGAAACAACCTTATTACAATTTGTCAATTGTACCTTTTTTCTTTTTTTAATAATACTTTATTGATTTTAAAAAAATTTTTAAAAAGAAAACATCAAATCTCTGTTAACATCTGAGGTGTCGTGCAATTACATATTTACATTATATACATATGAAATATCTTCGAATCTACCATTATTGAAAATAAACATATCCTTACAATCTCATTCTATTATTCCACCATTTGTACCACCTTTCCCATACTGCCTTGAATTTTGAATTCTCATCGTCTTTAAGAGCACTTGTTAATTTTGCCATTTCCGCGCATTCTAGGATTTTATTTATTATTGCCACCTCTGGAGGGATTTGTTTGTCCTTCCAATATTTTGCGAAGGTTAACCTAGCTGCTGTTATGACATGTATAATTAAATGTATCTTATCTTTAGAGAGTCCATCTCCCATCATTCCCAATAAGAAGATTTCAGGGGAAAATTCTATATCTTCTTCCACTATTTCTCGTAGCCAAATTCATATTTTTGTCCAAAACTTTTTTGTCTCGGGGCAGGACCACCACATATGAAAGAAGGTGCCAACCTCCTTTCCACACTTCCAACATATTGCTGAAGCACTGGGAAATATTTTTGCTAATCTAGCTGGGGCTAGATACCATCTATGAAATATTTTATAGTGGTTCTCTCTATAAATTGCTGATTTAGTCAAATTATAATTTCTATTCCAGGCCTCCTCCCAGTCATTAAAATTTAACCTATAACCAATATTTTTTTCCCAAATATTTAGTTGATTTCTGGCTATTACTTCTGCTCTGTCCTCGCCTAATAAAAAGTTATAAAATCTCGCTAGCATTTTCTTTTCAATCCCCAACATAATTTTGTCCAAATTGTTGTACTTCGTCTCTATACCGAATTGATCTCTATCTTTTTGATATCTTGAGCTTATCTGTAGGTAGCTCCACCAATCTAAATTAAAGCCTTGATTACTTAATATTTCTCGTGATTTAAGAATACCATTATCATCTAATATATCTTTATACGTGCTGAATTTCAAGATATCTCTTTTATTAGAGGCAATCAGAGCCTCCATAATTGAGAGCCAAATTGGTACTTTCGTGTAAAATCTTTGCCTAATTTCTTCCCATGTTTGAATAAGGGTCTCCCTTAATTTGTGTTTGTGGAAATATGAGTTCTTTTTGTTCTTTAAGTCCCATAAATAGGCGTGCCAGCCTGCCTGTAGATCGTGGCCTTCTAACGTCAAGATTCTCTTGTTTTGTAATGTAACCCATTCTTTGATCCATACTAATTTAGCTGCCTTCTGATATACTTCCCAATCGTGTAATCCAAAACCACCCATGTTTCTTTTCCCTTGCAGTGTTTTATATGCAATCCTTGTCTTCTTCCCTTCCCATAAAAATTCTCGCACCTTCTTTTCCAGATCTAGGAAATATTTTTTATCAATATTCACTGGTATAGTTTGAAATAAAAATATAATCTTGGGGAGAATGTTCATTTTAATTGCTGAAATCTTACCTGTAAAAGACAATTTTAACTTCTTCCATCTGTCTATATCCTGCTTTATTTTTTTGTAATAATGGAATGTAGTTATCCTCCTTTAAAGAGGAGTCAATTGTACCTTACTCCCCAATTTTTTTGGACAGGAGAAGTCTTCCTCCTTTTTTGAAAGAGTTCACAGCATTTGGATGTTTGTTGTTTCTGGTTACAATATTAACATGAATCCAGATTTCTATACCCTTTTTGATAGTTCAGGAAAACATGGAACAATGTGACAAAGTCCCATGATTTTCTCTTTCCAGTATTAATATGTTCTAGTGCTCCAAAGGAGGATATATCAATAAGCCAAACGCCTGATACATTTAGGCAGCGGGAAAAATCTGTGGAAGATGTAATATAGGAACATTAAAACATAAAGGGAGCTTTGATCTATAAAGCTAACTTTCTACCTGATGCTGAAGTCCATAAAAGGGTCCATTTATCGATCTATATGTGTTTCATGTCTACACTGCAGTCAGTTCTGTCCAATGGCCACAATATTTTACTTTAAGGGACAACAAAATATTTATTCCCATATACTGCCTTTCTAACATAATGTGTACTTTGTACATATTTTTTTTCTATAATGCATGATAGGTATTGAGTTATTGGTTGATTAAATGTGCCTGTGATCTTGAATTGTTGCTCAATTACGTTATGCTGCTGTATATGTCATAATTCTTCCCAGCTGCCTGAGAGTTTGTTCTTAAAATTTCAGTAAGGCAAGCAGTAGAAAAGCTTACTCCTGATTCTAGTCTGATTAATAGAGTTGTTTTTTCTACTCCATCCTGTTGAATTTTCTTCATTTGCTCTTCCAGCTTTCTCCACTCAAATCTCCTTTCCCTCCTGAAGGACAGCTGAACAACACTTATTTCCCCATGTTGCAATCAAAACTTTAGAAAGCCTCCTCTGGTACAAAAGGAGACAAAAGGGGATGGGGCAGAATGATATCTGAGTGGGCAGACAATACAATACACTGACAAGAACAGTGTGACAATAGAATCAATTACCTGAACTTCTCATCTTCCACTTTGGATATGGTCAAGAGGAAGTCAGATAGTCATCTGTTTGGAATACTTTAATTTAGATTTTTGCACTGAATAGAGGACTGGACATGATGATCTAAAAAATCCTAAAATCAGAGAATTCCATATTTGCAGTCTGACTTTTAGAAGCTTTCATTGCCATGTAAGAATCAGATCAGCTAATGTAGAAATGCAGACCAAATGAAACCACCTGGAATTGCTAACTGAGATATACAGGCATTCTGTTCAAGGCCAAAAAGTATTTTACCTTTAGGATTAACCTCCAAAGGCTGACGATTGACTTGCCATTTTCTTGGCAATGTTTCTCACACAATAAATAGGATTGCATTCTCATCATCACACCACTGATACAACAGATACTTGGGTTCATATCTCAGCCTATAATTACCACAGCTTGGGTGGCATGACTTATTTCTAGTGAAACAATCTATAACAGCTTTCAGTAATGGATTGCAGAGAATTTCAGGAAAATGGTTTGTACAATGAACAAAGTGTTTTGCATTTGATGTGAACTATCCTTAGAATGAGATTCACTTCATTATTTGACACTCAACCTCAAGAACTCTGTTAAGTCAAGTCAGGTTTACAATAATAAAAATTGCTGATGAAGATTCTGGATATCATAACTCTGATAGATATGCTAAAATACCCAAAAACCATCTCTCTTATATACACATGTAATCATGCATGTATACTTTTGTATTAGAGATCATACTCCACAAAATTCTATTACTACTCTGAGCAATCAATATTTATATTTATCTCTCTCCAATAAACAGTTTACACTACTTAATTGCTAGGGTAATTCAAATCAACATCCTTTGATTCCCTGTAACCACTTCAACATGTTCTTTTGCATTAAATTGATATCAAAAAGAAAACCCATTAAACCATTAAAAGTGGAGAGGAATTTACTTTGCTTTTATATCACCTTCAGAGCATTTAGAGAGCATAGATGAAAAATAAACAAAGGCTTGTGTTGACACCACTGTGAGCAGAACACCAGGTAATACATTTCTCTGATTTGGTTTTCTGTTCTGTTAAAAGCATCACTCTTGGCATATCTCATCATAATAGTGACACACACATAATGAATTTGAATAGTTATAATGTTGAAAGAATGAAAGATCCATGTTTTAATATTGCTAATCGGCACACAGCATATTGAATTATTCCATTTGGGCAAAATAACATTTTTCTTTGGCATGCTCCAAAGATTTTTGCTGCTGTTGCTGTTACGTAACTATTCATTATAAGGTGGATAAACATTTACCATTTGATGCCCTTACACATTGATTCAGAACACAGAAGTAACATTTTTTTTCCTGAGTGATTGCTACTGCTTCCATAATGATGGATATAAGTAGAAATGTTTGTTCATTTGGTGCAGCTTGTTGGCCTATTTGCAAACCCTGGAAATTATAAACATTCTTGGTCTAAGCATTCCTTGCCTGTTTTATAAAAAAATAAATATATATAGAATATGAAATAGATCTATACTAGTCTCCCTTTATTTCTTTATCAGAGAAATATAAATTTGGTATAAAATGGTTTGTTGTCAATGCAACTGCTTGAGGGCTTCTGGATTGGAGCTGAAAGGTGAAAGGTGAAAGAGATGCAGTATGCTCCCTCCCACATGTTGGGGTAGACCAGGTGCCTCGACAGAAAAATACTTAATCTCTCCCCTGGCTCAAGCTGATGAAGGAAGGAGAACTTGTGGATCAGAGGTTAATGCAACTGCCTAACATGCAGGCAGCCCAAGTTTGAACCCAAGTAAGGGTATGGCTAGCTGATGAGAGCTAAATAGCTTGAAATAGATACTAGTCTCTCTTTATTATATATATATATAATTTATATTTCACTAAAGAAATAAAGGAATATATAGATATAGATATTCCTTTTTATATACTGTATATATTCATATATATAGATAGATAGATAGATATAGATATAGATATAGATATATAGATATATATGCTTTGGGGGTGAAATGAAACAGAGAAACAATAAGAAGGTAAGAGTTTAGTTGCCTACAAGTGATGTTGCTGAACTCATATGTATTCTATTAGTAACCTTCTATTCTAGTGTAATTGTGCATTTCTTACATGTAACATATTTAGTTTTCCCATCAGCCTTTTTTTTTATCAGTTCTCCTTTCCTATTTTCATGTATAGGAGTGAAGTTATTTAAATTAGTGAAATTTTTGAAATGTAGTGTGGTAGCCTTTGTGCAGAAATTACAAGCACCTATGAAGATGCATGGGAACTATAGATCATTCCTTTCACTTCAGCGTCGCTGATATTCAGGTATTAATCTGAGGGGAGTTTCAGTGCACAGTCGGCAATTATAGAAAGTTCTCTGATTTGGAAGTCTCTGAAGTACATACCAATTTGGATTCATGCTCAAGAAAATGTAGGTAGAATTTATTCAGAGAAAGATATAATTTAATTAAACATTTAATAGTTGTCTTTGATGGCAACACATAAAAAGCAATAATATAATCAGATGAGAGAGAGAGAGAGAGAGAGAAAGAGAGACGGAGGGAGGGAGAGAGAGAGAGAGATTATAATACTTTTCTTATTCAAAGTGGGGTCCTTTGTGCTCTCAGATTTTAGTTGTTTTCCTGCAGACATTTCATTACCATACTAGGTAACATCTAGTACTGTACCTAGTAAGGACATGGATTTTGGTCTCATTTTATATTCTAGTGGCTTGCTCTGTCAGTGTTGGTAAGGGAGTTATTTAGAATAGTTAATATCCAAGTGACACTTTGCAATATTATCTGTAACAGTGAGCTACATACTCAATCAAAATAGAATAGAATAACAGAGTTGGAAGGGACCTTGGAGGTCTTCTAGTCCAACCCCCTGCTTAGGCAGAAAACCCTACACCACTTCAGACAAATAGTTATCCAACATCTTCTTAAAAACTTCCAGTATTGGACCATTCACAACTTCTGGAGGCAAGTTGTTCCACTGATGAATTGTTCTAACTGTCAGGAAATTTCTTCTTAGTTCTAAGTTGCTTCTCTCCTTGATTAGTTTCCACCCATTGCTTCTTGTCCTGCCCTCAGGTGCTTTGGAGAATAGCTTGACTCCCTCTTCTTTGTGGCAGCCCCTGAGATATTGGAATACTGCTATCATGTCTGCCCTAGTCCTTCTTTACATTAAACTAGACATACTTAGTTCCTGCAACCGTTCTTCATATGTTTTAGCCTCCAGTCCCCTAATCATCTTTGTTGCTCTTCTCTGCACTCTTTCTAGAGTCTCCACATCTTTTTTACATCGTGGCGACCAAAACTGAATGCAGTATTACAAGTGTGGTTTTACCAAGGCGTTATAAAGTGGTATTAACACTTCAATACACAAACATGTTTGTTAAAAATAATTTCTGGTAGTAGCAGCTTATTTTTCCTGCAGACAACAATGCCCTTGGATATAATGGGAAAGTTAAAGCAAAAACCAAGCCCAGACTAATCATTTTTTAATCTCATTCTATTAGAACAACAGTCTTGCATTTTCAGTACTTGGGAATCATATTTTTAAACAATACCGAGTCAGCTAGCGTTATTCATTCTATAGTTCAGACACATCCATTATGCAAATAACATGGTCTTCCAAACTAATAACTCTAAGTCAACTGCGATATGTATTACTGACTAAAGCATAATTTAGTATTACACAAATCAGCCTTGAGAAGCTCTGGGACTGTAGTCTCCCCTTCTTCTTCCTCTGACATGCACTACAGAAAGAGATTAAAAGGCAGCATCTGCTCTCACTTTCAAATTAATTAGAAATGTCTGCTACAGGAATGTAAGAAACTCTGATATTTTGAACTATGATTTGTTTATGAATATTGATTTTCAGACTGGGGAAGTCTATTCCAACTCTTTTTCTCTTTTTGTTATTTTCTTTCTGCTGGCGTCGTCATCTTCTTCCTCTTTCTTTTCCAACTGGAAATTCACTGAATCAAATCCAAGAACAGGAGGGGAATTAATTTACATTAGAAAATGTACAAGATGACCAAGAGGAACTTTTTTTGTTGTTTTCTTTAAATTCCAAGCTCACATCAAGCACTTTGAAGAGCATTTCATCTGTCATTTTCTAAAACCAGCAAGGGTATATATTCTAATATAAATGAAAATTCCCTCTTATTTCCAAAAACTAAGTTAAATGGGAAATGAAAAGCATACTTTTCAAATCACCCCAACCAACCATGGATCTTCGCTAGAAAGGGGGAAAAAAAAGACATCAGCTAGATTTCATCTATGCTGGAGTCCCCATCCCTCTAACATCCTATGGAAACAATTTTATCAGTTTTACTCCCATTAAGATTCTGGGCAGCCTTCCTTATAATTCCTATTTATGAATTCTAGTCCTGAATTTTTTTTTTTACATGTAAATATTTCATTTAAAACATTCTTTAATATTTGAAGCTTTTCAATGCAATTTCCTCTACCATATGTTATTTTTAATATCAATTCCCAAGAAACATTATTTTAGTAAATTTTTCTAAAGTGCCTAAGATGCAGCCTTTCCAAATTTATTTTTTAAATATAAATTTTATTAAAGAAGATTTTTTAAAAAAAAAAAAGTTAAAAGACAAACGTGAAACAGTATAGAAAAAAGTAAGTACACATAGGCAAGAAAAATGCACACATATAGAACAAGTGGTACCTGGCTCAAAGTAATACAGTAATTGTGAGAGGGATCTGGGTATCCTGATAGACCACCACTTAAGTATGAGCCAGTATTATGTGCAGCTGCCAAAAAAGCTAATGCAGTCCTAGGTTGCAGCAACAGAGGGATAGTTTCAAGATCATATGAAGTGATAGTACCTATTTATAATGCACTAGTGAGACCACATCTGGAATACTACATCCAGTTCTAGTCACCCTGATACAAAAAAGATGTTGAAAAGATGTTTCCAGGAGATGCTTTCCTTGAAAGAGTGCAGAGAGAAGCAACAAAGATGATAAGGGGTCTGGAGGCTAAACCATATGAAGAACAGTTGTGGGAACTAGACATAATGTTGTAGGAACTAGTCCAATGAAGAGGATTATCGAATCACCAGTTCACTTTTATCATTTTCAGCAAACTGTCCATAAAGGTTTTTCAGAGTATTTTATAAAAGTTGTTGTTCCCTCCCTAATCAAACAAATTAATTTAATCATTTCAGGAAGTGTGCCATCTTCACCACCCATTCCTATATTGTGGGTATTTATTTTTTTTTATTTTTTTTATTTATTTATTGGTTCGATTTATATGCCGCCCTTCTCCGGAGACTCAGGGCGGCTTACAATGTATTAAACAATAGCCTTCATACTTTTGTATATACCTGCTTAGTAGGGCTTTTGCCCACCCCCCCCAAGCGGTGTTCTTTTTTATACAAAGTCAGCTCATTGCCCCCACAATCCAGATCCTCATTTTACTTACCTCGAAAGGATGGAAGGCTGAGTCAACCTTGAGCCTGGTGAGATTTGAACTTGCAGTAATTGCAGGCAGCTGGTGCTACTTAATAATGCTTTAGTCTGCTGCGCCACCAAGGCTCTTATTTCTATATTATTTCTATATTGTTTTCATCTTTGTACATGTAACACCCTCAGTGCAGTTACCATATATCAAATCAATCATTCATGAATCTTCTCTGATTGATTACCCAGAAGTTCTAGAAATCTGAATGTTGATTTTTAAAGCTCCCTGCATTATAATATGTATTTATGTGTAATAGTTTTGCACTTTTTCACAAGTCTGCCATGTGTAATAAAACATCCCTTCATGCTGTTCACACTTCCAATCATTGGGAATACCCTTATAAATCCTAGATAATTTCTCTGGTGATGCATCCTCATTTTTATAAAAATTATATAAAAGTTATAAGACAATGTGAATTTCAGGCATTTTAGTCACAGTCTTTCTCATTGATCCATTAACGTGTTACAATAAAAATTCTTAGTCGAATTTATCATGCACTCTTTAAATTGTTCTTCCATTTCAAATCTTAACAGAAGTTTATACATTTTAGAAATTGTGTGTTTCTCATTTATATATAATTCCATTTCAAATTCTGTTACACATTGTTTTAAACATTCAGTAAAAATGAATGTATTACCTAGGAAGTTGCTTTTATTTCACACGGTAACTATTTTGAGAAATGATGACACTTTCAAATAATAGCAAAAATATATATCCGTGATATAACCTCTGTAGAAAGTTAGCACCCACCCCTCTCCTAGAAAAATGAAATATTTTAGGAAATATTAAAAGGGCAGAATATTATATTTCCCTAACGGAGGAATGGAGAAACATGCTCTTGGAGAAAGAAAGCAGCCCCCACCTTTCTTAATAGCCCTCAGCAGATGTCAGCACTTAAGAGATAAAGAGCTTATTGAAAGAAGCCAAGTATCTAGGTAGCTCTATTCATAGGCAAAAATTCCTTGCAGCAAGGTCTGAACAAAGGTAAGATTAACCCTCAGCCACAATGGGAATTGCCCAATGCCCCTTCATCACATCAGTAGTCCAAACTTCAACCAAACGTAGTTCAGACAAACATGACCCCTACATGGCCCCATGGGAGTTTGACAATAGTCAATAGAATACATGTTCTTGCACAGGAACAGGAAGCTCAAGTACAAAGCTGAAGAGAAGGTATAAATACCCCCCACTCTCAACTCCATGTGGTCAGCTGCACCAGAATCACACATGCTTGGTGGTTTTACTTCATTACACCATCTTTCCAATCAGCCTCCAACCTCCATTTTGTCTCCAGTGCCTCATTCTTTGTGTTAGGGACTCGTTTGTCAATAAGGGCGGGTTTCCAAATGGCTGGCAGGCGGGAGGTATCATCTCGTTTATTCATGCTGTGTGGACGTTTTTCTATCTCGATGGCTTCTCTGACTATTCTGTTGTTAAAATGTTCAGTTTTGGCGATAGTTCTGGTCTTTTTAAAGTCAATATCATGTCCTGTGGCTTTGAGATGTTGGACCAGGGAAGAAGTTGGTTCCTCTTTTCTAACTGAGTTCTTGTATTCTTCAATGCGTGCACTGTGCACAGCCATTTGGAAACCCGCCCTTATTGACAAACGAGTCCCTAACACAAAGAATGACACCAGACCCACACTCATGAGAGCCACACAGGATGTAACCACCACACATCCACGCAGAAAGCAGACTCAAACCCACACTGATGATCAGGCACGACCACGGACCAGAAGCCAGACCACAGCTGCATCATTAGCCATTTTAAACCCCTCCAATCCATACATGAAGCAGACTGACACCCAACATGAAGAGATGGCACGGCCACGAACACGAAGCCAACAACAGCAACACAGCTCACCAGCTCAAATCCCCCTGCTACTCAGACTAACCCGAGCACAACCAAGCTCCCACCTAAACAGAACACACACCCAGTCAATCAGAGCACAGCCAACCTCCCATCCAATCAGAGCACAGCCAAACCCCCAACCAATCAGAACACACCTCCACCCAATCAGAACACAGCCAAGCTCCCACCCAATCAGTTCACACCGCCACTGGCAGTTAAAAGGAAGAAACAGCTGCAATCACACAGATTGCTCCTAGAAGCACGAAGCCAAGAACACCAGCCTGAAGATGACGAATGAGACTTCGTCGAAACGTTGCCAAGACACCTCCAATTTTATGCGGGAGAAAACCCGAATAACCAAAGACCTACATACAAACACCCGCAAAAACCTCAGAAAACACACACACACACACACACACACACACACACATATATATATATTTCAGTTTTCAGAACCAGGTTACTTTATACACACACAAACTTACACATCAAGAAATATACACTTTTGTGCAGTTTTTTCAGCTGGCAATGTAATCCTTGCTGAGCAAAAGTCCAAATGTTTATGAGGCAACAAAATTCATTTTGGTGTCTCTTGCAAACATGCTCCCATATATGTATATTCATTCTATTTTTCAAATAACTACTTTCCTTAGTGGCGAAAGCTGATTGCAGCCAGCATATTAAGGCAATATAGTGCTGTGAATGTCATTTCCAGAAATGTTAAGCCTGAAGTGCTGATTTGGAAACTGTCTAACAATTATTATGGCAAATTGAATAGGATTATGTTCAAACCACCCAAAACTGTCTGGAAAATTGTGGGAACAAAATAACAACCAGGGAAGCAAGTTAAAGACCCTGCATATTTTTATAATTTGAGTTTTGGCATTTGGTTTACCTCTATAATATACTCTCTTCACTCCTCACCCATCTCCCCAAATGTTGGGAAGTCTCAGTTTACATTTATTCTCAAATCCAGAATGAAGACAGTATGGAAGTATAAAAAGATTTTGATTTCTAGCATTGATTAATGCTATCTCAGAATAATAATCACTGATATAATTTTTCCCTTTTATATAATAATATCATGCCAAAGGCCTTATTTGCATAATTGTGGGATGTATAGATGAAGAAGTGGATTCTGAACAATTATGTGTGAAATTTCAAAGCATTTTTATTACAATGCTATTACATTCTTCTTTCCCTGACTTTTATAACTGTGCTTGCCTTTTTAAATCAAAATTAATGAACCTTTCAATATGGCACTAATTTACAAGATTAGAATCAGTTATAAATTAGACAATCATATTAAATTTCTCTGGATAGAATTTTTATTTCAATTTTAAAAATATTTCATTTGCTTTTTTTATATATAGAATATATGAGGACTGTCAAAACGTATATTCTCAAAGTCCATTGTACTCTTAAAACAAAACTCTTAAAAGCCAAACTTTTATTTCTCCATTCAAACTGACCATTTCAGATGGACAGGCTCTAAGATGAAATCCAAGTCTGCTGAAGTTTTATGTCACAATAAACCTGCCAGTCTTGAAAATGTCAAGATTTGTTTTCTTTCCTTTTTTTTATTACCAGAGGCTAACTTGTTCCCCTCTCTGAAACCAGTCATTAAATATAAGTAAATGCTTCCTGTTCATGGCTACACATGCAGTAATTATACAAAGGTGTAGTTTAGATGTCTAGAGTGATTTAATTTAATATGCTAAGCACAAAATCAGAATATAATAGCATGCATACAAGGTCTCCAACAATTCTTGCATTTTATTTTTCTTTACAAAGCTATGGACAACTTTTACCAAAATTAAAATTTAGTGATATAACTGTCCTAGTAAACACGTTTCAGAGTCAACTGGAGCTTCATTCAACTAATGCACTTAGCTATGGTTATTCAAGCCTCAGAACTATAAGATAAACAAAAGTTGACTAAAATGCTGGACTGCATTGCTGGATTAAAATGTTGTCTGTTATTAGAAAGCAGTAATTGTGAGGTAAGGTTATTCATCCTGACTTAGCTGAAGCTTATAGACAGTAAACATTTATGTTTATCAGCAAAATTAGTGCTTGTATATTTTACAGTATGTAGGTATTTTTATTTCATTTCAGTGGACTTCCTGGTGGAGGTCTTTTCTGTGATGCAGCAGATACGTTTAGATGATTTTCAAAAAGGAGGCTGACAAAGCAGCCCCACCAAGCCTTTGGGAGAATATATTGTGTAAACAATGTGAGCATTAGATTCAAAGAGGTATTTCAATTGCTTTGTAAAATGCTCCACAAAACTGTTTACAGAGATCTACTTATTAACAATTCCTGAGAAATGAAACATATAAAGCAAATATATACAATGAACGTAATTAACTCAAGTCCCAAGAGACATGCACTCTTTTATTATTCCACCATTGATTCAAAGTTTAGTCTTAGATCTTAGCATTTACCCAGTCAAAACCTCAAGTTCCTCTGCCAATTCTTTTTTCAAATCTTTCTTTCTTTCTTTCTTTCTTTCTTTCTTTCTTTCTTTCTTTCTTTCTTTCTTTCTTTCTTTCTTTCTTTCTTTCTTTCTTTCTTCATTCATTCATTTAGGGTGGGGAAGGTTTTCTCCATTAGAAAGTAAACTTTGTCCCAGTGGTGGGTTGCTACCGGTTTGCACCAGATTGGGCGAACTGGTAGGAGTGGCAGCAGGAGGCTATACCCACCCACCCGGATGCTTCTGCGCATGCGCAGATGCGCTGCAAGTGTGTGCGCGCGCACAAGAAAACTGGTAGCGATGGGATTTGGAACCTACCCCTGCTTTGTCCCCCATCTTATAACAACCAGAAATGTAAAATGAGAGGATTTCTTAATATGTAAGAAACATAAGAAATATTGTGCACGGTCACTCACGCCCTCGTCACCTCCCGTCTGGACTATTGTAATGCTCTCTACATGGGGCTCCCCTTGAAGAGCACTCGGAGGCTCCAACTGGTCCAGAATGCGGCCGCGCGGGTGGTTATGGGCGCACCTCCTGCGCGAGCTGCACTGGCTCCCAGTGGTCTTCCGGGTGCAATTCAAGGTGTTGGTCACCACCTTTAAAGTGCTCCATGGCATAGGACCAGGATATTTACGGGACCGCCTTCTGCCACCTATAGCCTCCCACCGACCAGTCCGCTCCCACAGAGAGGGACTCCTCAGGGTACTGTCGGCCAAGTTATGTCGGGTGGCGATACCCAGGAGGAGGGCCTTCTCTGTCGGAGCTCCTGCCCTTTGGAATGAATTGCCCCTGGATATTCGTAACATCTCTGACCTCCGGGTCTTTCGCTGTGCCCTTAAGACCCTACTGTTCTGACAGGCGGGGCTGTCTAACTGAATGATTTTAAATTGAGTTTTAACATTGGGTTTTTAAAATTTGGCCAAAACTATTTAATGATTTTAATTAATTTTAACTATGATATTGTATTATTATGTTTTTAATCTTGGCTGTACACCGCCCCGAGTCCTTCGGGAGAAGGGCGGTATATAAATAAAATTATTATTATTATTATTATTATTATTATTATTATTATTATTATTATTATTATTATTATTATTATTATTTAATCTTTAGTTAGATTCACAGCTTTTGAGGCTGGTTAATAGCTCAGCAGCTCGAGTCCTAACCAAGGACCTAGGAACTGTTAAGGTATCATCAGAGGATGTGAGCTGTTCCGAGTAAGGTGGTTTTTTGTAGAGTCAAAATGTTCAAGTCCGGCAAATTTAGAATTTCTAAATAGCAGGGTAGCCCTTTGGGTATTGCTCCAAGGGCTCCAATTACAATCGGGACAACACACGATTTCTTTTTCCATTATTATTATTATTATTATTATTATTATTATTATTATTATTATTATTATTATTATCATCATCATCATCATCATCATCATCATCATCATCATCATTATCATTAATATAAATTTTAAATTTAATCTTATGTTTAAATAGAAATCATTGTTGATAGCTATTCAATTAACACAACAGCTTGTCCTTAATGACAGTGGCCTTTTCCAGCATTATAAGCATGTCATTCTCACCACATGGTTAATCCAGTAATCCTCTCCTTCAGTAAGTTTATTCATGAACTTAATAAGGGGCAAGTAATGAGAATTATTTCCTTTGCTTTGCCTTTTTCTCTTAAGTTTTGTATTTATTGAAAATCTCCCTCCCTCTCTCTCTCTCTCTCTTCTCCCCTTAAACCAAGAGGAGAGCATCACCTGCCTATAACGATACCATACAAGGTAGCTGTTCCATGATCTTCACTTTATTAAATAAGTTCTAAACTTTCATTGTTAGGAAAAAATGGCAGCTAGAAATAGTCATTAAAGCAAGGATGCTCAATCTTTGGTTCCCCTAAGCTGTGTTATGGCGTCTGGGATGTCCTCCAAGCCAATCACTAAATATCTATGGCAAAAGAAACAAAAAGCTGGCAAAGTATTTTCTTCTGCCTTAGTTAAATATTTTACATCCGTTCTTTGTAGACATTAGTGATATCAGGCCAATAGCTGGCCTCAAGCTTGAGGATGACTTTTTAAAAAAAGAGAGTAGAAACTTATTTAATCTTTCTAAGGCAACTTAAAATGTAGGAGGACAAGCCTTAGCAGTTCTTCCCCACAACTGAACACAGTAATTAGAGTTCTACTTCTTCTTTCACCTACCAGTTTATCATTGAATTGTATATTGGGAAAGAGGAAAGCAAGAAGAGAAAATGAAACAAGCTCTGTGGAAATTTAGTGTCTGACAAGTTCAGGTTTGTGACTTAGCAGTCGGAGGAATAGGTTTGTAATTTGTATGCATTCAAAAGAAGAAAACCACAGGGTGAACAAATCAATGAGGAGACAGCTAGGAAAACAGGGAAAATTGATAGGCTATTGCTATATTCTGGCTGAATGCCAAACATCTTGATGAGCTGCCTGAGCCAGTGTTCTGGAACAGGAAAAAAAATATTTAGAAAAGAAGAAGAATACCTAAAATCCATACCTGGGTGTTGCCACTATTAAATAATCATTATCTAAACAAATTATTATAACTCAAGTTTTAATATATATATAAGTCCCACTCAGGCAAAGCATCATGGACGTAAACATCATGGATATACAAGGGTTTTTATGCGGGAGGGGAAAGTTCTCTCTATGAACTCACATACTTGCTTTTTTATGAAAAAGAATAGAATTTATATTGGTGGATAGGATCAGTTCACTTCATTACACAAAAATAAGGAAAAGAAGTGGGAAGGTAATAGTTTTTCCAGTAAACTTGAACTTTTGAATATTTATTCAAATAAGGAATTGAAGGTTGATTCTGAATTCAATAAGAGCAATATGTGTGGAAAATACAGCAGGCCTGAGAATACATGGAATGCTTAATTCATGGTTAAACACTGAGCAGGAAGAAAGATAAGGGTGTGTGATGAAAATGTGTAGTGATGTTAGAAATGTGTTCATTGTGGATCTGAATATATTTGTATATAGATGATGTTGCATTGCTGGCCATAAACGTAAGTCTGCATGAAACGACACGGAGCAAAGGGAGCACCCACAATTTCTGAACGCAAGCCATTCCACTGGTTTATTGTTCTTACTGTCAGGAAATGTCTCCTTATTTCTAGGTTGGTACTCTCCTTGATTAGTTTCCATCCATTGCTTCTTGTCCTTCAGGTGCATTGGAGAATAGATTGATCCCTTCTTCCTCGTGACAGCACCTCCAATATTTTTTTTCTTTTGTTTTCTCATTTTTATTTTTTTAATATTATTTGTTTATTAATACTATAAGATACAAAAATATAAAAGAAAATAGTAAGAAATATCGGGTAGGGAAAGGCGAAGGGAAAACTATAGGAAAAAGAGGAAAAAGAAAGGAAAGGCATCAATTTCTGATTCCTTTTGGTGCAGTAAAATAAGTTAATAACTTCAAACCTCAACTTTTTTACTTTTACATAATAGTATAAATTAGCCATTTCTATGACAACAAACCTATTTAATTGGTAAAACCCAAAATCAGAGTTTCATTTTTTTTCCCACCTCGAGCACAAAGTCCAGAAGTGGCTTCGAAGTAGAAACAAAAATAGTTGTGCTTTTGCCTTTAATTGTCTTTAATCAAAGCAAGTCAGTAAAATTAACAAGGCTTGAACAATATGGAGTAATAGATTGAATGGTTATTGGTGTAAACCAGAGGTGAAATTTACTTACCTTCCCTACCCGTTCGCCAATGTGCACTCGCTCCGCATGCGCTCGTTCCGCTCACTCACATCATCATCTGTACATGCACAAAGCCTTCTGTGCATGTGCAGAGGCTTAAAATGATGCAAAAAAGCTATGTCATGATGTCCGTGTGGGTGGGCAGAGCCTCCTGCAGCCGCCGCTACCAGTTCGGCTGAGCCAGATAGAACCGGCTGGATTTCACCCCGGTGTAAACTAGCTTTAGATATATTTCCTTTTCTTTCTTTTTTTCCAATTTCTTTTTTTTTTTTTTGCAATCTACATAGCTTTACTTACCTCACAAAAGAGAAGAGTGTGATGGGTATATATGTAGGAATTTTTTGTTATTACTTTCCCTCCAAAATGCAGGTGCAGCGGAAATTTCTTTGTCACCCATGGATTTCATCATTAAAAGCTATTCTGTCTGACAATGAGAATCCCATCTCCTTGTCAGTCAGTTAAGTAATTTGAAAATTATCAACATAAAGGAAGTAGATGAAACAAAGGCAAATGTTCCCACCTGCTGATCTGGTATTTTAATTCAAAAGTGGAATTACCATTCCTTCACCTGTCAGATTGAAGTAGAGAACAAATGCAAGGGAACAAATATTCATGCTACAACAAGATGGATGCCTTTGATTTGTTATTAGACATAATTTTGGAAAATACTGTCAAATGAACTCATCCTTTCTTGTTTACATCTCTGAACAGTAATAAACAACAGACAATTAACAGCTAATTATTTCCACCTGCTGAACTCTGTTTTCAGAAGTTTTGATTAATTAACAATAGACTTCTATCATTATTTGTTATAATGGAGGGGGGGAATAACAATTTAAAACAAATTAACTTGAGTCTGCTGTGAGGTCTTTGTCCATTTTCTGGGTCATTGCCATTCAAGTCATTAAAGAAATAATTGGAAAATTCAGCCACTGTTAATCAATATAAGATTTCTTTTACAAAGTTGATAGCAATTAGACAGAAAGCTGGAAACCTTTTTTTAAAAAATCATTTTCATTTAACATTAGTTATTAGAATTGAATCAACGGGCTTACTACTTTAACCATGCTTGCAATTTTATGCAAGCCTAGGTTAAGATAAGTCCCACTCAGATTATACAAATACTTAGAAGCATACTTTAATTAGGTATTAGGATAAATCATTTCTATTGATTTCTTGAAGAAAATGGATAACTCACCACTTTGCTTTTCCATATACACTGCTCAAAAAAATAAAGGGAACACAAGCAGAAGACATCCGAGATCTGAATGAATGAAATAGCCTTATTAAATACTTTGTTTGTTACATACAGTAGTTTTGTGTTCCCTTTAGTTGTTTGAGCAGTGTATAAACAACTGTATGTAAAGAACAAAGTATTTAATAAAGCTATTTCATTCATTCAGATCTCAGATGTCTTCTGCTTGTGTTCCCTTTATTTTTTTGAGCAGTATATTATTCCTCCTGAACTGAAACTCTAATTTGGGGCTAAGCAACACTTCAAATTCAATCGGGAGTAAATCTGTACCACCTAAAATATTTCTTTTCACAGGATCTTGTGCCTGTTCCTGAGGTGTACAGAAAACATATGAGCTTAATATCTCTCACCAGTCCTTCCTTGGCCTTTCACACAATCAGTCCCTGTATCCTTCTAGATGATCTATCAACCAATTGAAGCTGTTGGAAATATGTAATTAGGGGATTTCAGTTATTCTTTGAGGGTACTTCAAAGAATAGTATTTATGAGTTACACTGTTTTCCCTTAATTATTGAACAGTTTCACGTTCCATCTTCTCACATTTATGTTAAGATCAATAGTTAATTCCTTTTAGAATTCAGAGTAAATGCCAATAAAAGTATTTTTGGATAACATCTGGAATGTATAGATTGCTTCCATTTATAAACATTTTCATTTATCATAATATTTTATTTGTCTGATCCTTTTTTCCCTTTCATGTTATCTTGAAAAATGTGAATATTTGCTGACTTCAGGTTCATTCAAACTATGATGGTTACCTACAAGGACATCATTAGGAACAAAAAATGAAGCAGATACCTTACAGATGTCAAATTGTTCATATACATGAAAAATATAAAAAAGAAACAAACTTACAATATTAGACTTTAACCTTCTATATCCATAACAAATGGGTGATGCTTAAAGAGTATAGTTGCATGATTACCTTAGAATCAGAATCAGCTATTTCAAGTCTGTTGGGTGCAATTCTGAAAATGTTACAAAAGGATTATTTTTTTATAACCTGGCATAAACTATTGGTATTTGATAAATTTGATAGTTGTCAAAGAACTGATGTATTCAACCATGTTTTGGAAATAGAAATGGTTATGAGAACATTTGCTATAAATAAAGATACCCTAGTAGAAAAATATATCTGAATCTAAGCAGCATGCTAGAGTGTTGATGTGTAGACATCAAATCTACTTTGTGAGTTTCCACTAAGAATACAATTGGAATCAAGTGAATAGATCTAATTATTTGCTACATCCAATCAGCCAATCTGCATATAGGTTAACTGATCAAATTACCACAAATCAAATACTGCAACATAAAACTTTATCCAGAAAAGCTATAATTTAAAAACCCAATTGTTTAGAAGCAAGGAACATTGTGCACAATGCAGGGAAAGTATATGTCAATCCTGAAGTGAACTTGGCTGAGGCCATCTTGGAGGCTTCAGGGTTGCCACAAGCAGAAGAAGGGGCAGGAAGGGAGAAAAGAGCGAGAGGGGTTTTGTAGCCAAAACAAGAAAGTTTTCCTGTGGGAACCAAGGACATTCTCCCCAGGCTGGCCAGGGGAGGAGTGAAGTAACCAAGCAAATATGGTTCGCCCAAACCAGTAGCTTTTATCACTACCAGTTCGCCCAAACCGGTGCGAACCGGTAGAATTTCACCCCTGCCTGAAGCCCTCTATCCCAAATGGGCAGGAGCACATGAAGCAATCTGGCAGGGAAATGTGTTCTTCAGAAGTGAAACAGAAAAAGGTGTCTTGATGCCATTTTGAAAGTGAGCAGGGATTAATAGAGGGCATTGTCATCTGTTTTTGTACTTCAGAAATAGTTGCTTGTGTCTTCTGATAATGGGACAACCAGAGAGTGTGAATAAGCCCTATATCAAATGATCCATAAGGTTTATAGTGACAGAGATTAAGTGACAAATATGTCAAGATGTTACATGAAATAAAATCTTGGGTGGAATAGATGAAAGGAATTTGAAGCTAAGGAAAATGCAGATGTGCAGAGGAAAATAGAAAGTAAGGGAGCAATCAGGCAAGATCTAGATACCAATTATCAGACAAGTGCCATAGATCAGGCAGAGTCTGAAATGATGGCTACCAAAGATAAGAACTGTCATGTAATGCTAATTGAAAGGATAAAGTACATGAGAGGAGTGACAAGGGATTAAAAGCTGTATAGAATATCCTTCTGAGACACTTCACCACTGCTGCATATTACCACCAGATTGGGGTCCCTGTCTTTCCCAACACCCCTTATGAACTAAAAAAAAAGGAGTAGGAGTAAGTGATTTTATGTGTTGAATGTATGGGCCGCAATTTTTTTCCAGTAAAAACTTTGTAAATTAATAAAGATTCCTGGTGTGCTATGAGGATGTTGTTGCTGCACAAGATCCTGAACTCTTGTATTTGCACTGAATTTGTGTTTATTCATTAAATTTCCTCACCCTCTCCTCAATTATTATACCTATGCACTACTATAGTAAGCCTCAGCTACCCTATTTAGCCCAAGTGGATCAGGTATGTCATAATATAGCGAGAGAGGTAACCTACATGTGTGTTCCAGCAGAGAGTTTAAAGTAGGGTGTCAAACTCACGTTGTCCCGGTGGTGTCACATGATATATCAGGACTTTTTCCCCCTTCACTAAACCGGGTGTGGGCGTGGCCAGCATGTGATGCATCTGGCTCTGGTTTAAAGGAGGAGTGAACTATAAATGGAGGAATTTGTAAGAAACTGAAAAAAAATCTCACAGTAAATATAAAGTTGCTAGGACATATAAAATGGTAATATATTATGCAAAATGAATGAATTTCCATAGATTGCTTGAGACTGTTTACTTTGTAGAAATCATTATCTGGTATTCCGATTCCTTGAATTGGCTAAATCTATAAAGTCCTGATCAATTACATGTGGTTTAAGGTGCATAGTCCTGAAACTGTACATCTTTTGGACAGCTTATAATCTTTTATTTCCTTTTGCAAAAGATCCTGAAGGCTGAAACCAAAGAATTCCAGATCTTCAATTCCCAATGAAACCAGTAAAACATAAGGCAAAAACACACATGTGTTTGCAGAGAGGACAAATTACAAAACATGTATGACAATGTCATGATGTAAAGGCCTTAACTGCTGTGTTTGCATCATAGGTTGGACCTTAAATATGTAAATCTGGCAGATGCACGATGGCAGCATTGCTTGCATACAAACATTTTGGCATCAGTTTGTTGCAGATACTACTGAAAGAACATACTATATTGCCAAATTATAATTGACTAATTTCTTTCTTCCACTTGAAGCACAAAAGCTTTTTCTTCTCTATGTGTCTTCTGGGATCTCCTTGGATGAAACATCCAAAGAACAATGAGTACAATGCATTTATTTTTCAGACGTAAGAATCTTAAATTCCACACGTTTATTGTACCTGCACCTCTCTATTTCATTTTACTATACAATTATCTTCTGTGTTCATCCAAAATATGTTTGTTCTCTATTCTGTAAATAATCTGGAAGAAACAGAAAGAATGAGATATCTTTTCTTGCTTTCTTTTTCCTTTTTCTTCCACACAGATCAGCTCAGTTCTTTATTTTTTTCCTCACCCTTCTCACAATCATCTGCTGAACCAGAATAAATTCACAGACAAATGTGTATATGTGAGTGAATTAAAATCTGGGGAAAAAAAGAAGCTGCTCCATAAATTCTATCAGCATGAGTAGATTGGAACCATAATTGAGTTGGACAAAAAGATCTGTTAACCATGCAAAATAAATATATTTTGAGGGAGGGAGGGAAGAAAACTTCTGATAAAAAGTAACTTTGATTGAAAGAAGAAAGGATATAGAACTGTTGTAAACAATAGATTATTATGAATGGTTCCCATCATTTTATATAGTTCCATATTTTATCTAGATATGTTTTCAAATAGATTTTGGAGTTTGGAATTATTTTGCCATTGTTCTCATGTTGAACCTGTATACCTTAACTAACTCCATAGCTGCATGCTCCTCTGTGAGCCTCAAGCAAGTTGGCAGAGTTAGGTCTTCAGACATTTCTGAAAAGCCAGGAGAGTGAGGGCCTCCCTCACTTCTAGGGGGGATATTTCAAAATGCATAGGTGACAGCAGAGAAGGCTCTCTTCCTGAACACCACCAATTGAAATTCTTTAACTGAGTTAAAGAATTTCAGTTAAAGAGACAACATGCTTAAGAGATAACATGTTCACCCTGCCTGACCGGTAGAATGGACTGATGTAATGGGACAAAGACAGTTTCGCAGGTAACCTGGCCTCATGCCAAGTAGGACTTTAGAAGTCACTAGTCGACACCTTGAACTGAAAACAGAAGAAAGCAGGCAGCCAATACAGCTCGCATAGCAGAAGTGTTACATACTGCATCATTAAGGTAACCAATATTGCTCATGCATCCACATTCTGTATCAGCTAAAGCTTCCAGATACTTTTCAAGGGTAGCTCCATGTAGAGTGTATTGCAATAGTCCAAATGGGAAATGATCAGAGGGTAAGATCAAAGAACTTTCCTATCCAGAAAATAGGGTAGCTGATGCATAACATGAAGTTGAACAAGGGCCTCCTAGCCCTGACTTCCACCTGCTCGTCAAGCAATAGTAGTGAGTCCAGGAGGACCTCCAGATTATGCATTGCATCTGTCTGGGGTAGTGCAGCCCTATCCAGGACCAAAAACAATGAACTCCCATATTCAGAGGGGATCCCCATCTATAGCCATTTTGCCTTACCAGGTTCAGCTGAAGTTTGCTGTTCCCCATCCAGGCCCCTACAGCTTCCAGGTGCTGGGGAAAAAATGTTCACAGGATCACTCACTTTACCCAGAACAAAGCTATGAACTCAGTATCATCAGCATACTGGCTCATGGTGACAGATGATCTCACCCAACAGTTTCTTTTTTTTAATAGATTTTTATTATTGCAAATAGTGATACAGTCAATACATTTTCAGTTCAGTGGTGCAAATACATACATACATACATACATACATACATACATACATACATATAAATATCTACATGCATTTTTACTTGTCTTTTGTTTGATATTGTTTCTTAAAGCTAAATTTTGTTTTAAGACAGTTAGAGATAATAGTACTCCTATCTCTACAGATAGATATAATACTGTTCATTTCTCTGCGTATTTTGTTAATTAGTTATTACTTAATATCTATACTCTATCTCCTTCTTTATTTCTTTTCCCCATCCATTCATACCACATGTCCCACACGCTATAAAATTCCGAATCTTCTGTCATTGATTTCTGAAGTCAGTTTGTTCATTTCAGCGCACTCCAGTATCTTCCCAATAACATGTTCTTGAGGTGGTATTTGTTTTTCTTTCCAGTACTGGGCAAAGGAAATTCTAGCGGCTGTCAGAATATGTATAATTAAATACTTTTTCTTTTTTACATATTCAATTTTCAAGATTCCCAGGAGAAAGGCCTTTGGTTCAAAATCAAAATTTTCTTTTATTATTTCTCTAATCCACGTCCATATCATCCTCCAAAATTTTTGTGCCTGATTACAAGTCCACCAGCAGTGATAGAAAGTACCCTGCTGGTGATCACATTTCCAACATTTAGGGCTCGAATTGGGGTAGATCTTCGCAATCCTAGCTGGGGTCATATGCCATCTGTAAAACAACTTATATTGATTTTCTTTGTAGGCCATCGCCTTCGTCATTTTAAGATTATTATTCCATATTGAATCCCATTCGTTCAAGTTTATATTCTGTCCAATATTTTTGGCCCATGCTAGCATCGGTTCTTTAACTACTTCCTCTGCCATGTCATACTCCAATAGATAATTATATAATTTGGCTAAAATTTTGTCATCTGTACCCATCCATATCTTGTCAAATCCATTTATACTCATCTCTATGCCAAATTCCTCTTTATCTTTTCTGTATCGGGATTTAATTTGATTATATGGTCACCTGTCTATAGAAATACCTTGTTCTATCAATTCTTCCCTTGTTTTAAGATTCCCTCCCCCATCTAATATCTCATTGTATCTGACCGTTTTACCCATTTCTAATACATTTGGATATATCAAGGCCTCCATGGTAGAAAGCCATCTCGGAATATTCCTATAGTGCTTCTGTCTCATCTCTCCCCATAATTGTATCAAGATCTCCCTTATTTTATGTCTATGGAAATAGGATCTCATCTTCTTCCCAGTATCCCAGAGATATGCATGCCAGCCCTTTTGTAGATTGTGCCCTTCTAACATTAACAATCTTTTATTTCTCAGGGTCACCCAATCTTTCAGCCAGACTAGGTTTGCAGCTTTTTGATATAACTCCAATTTAGGTAGTCCAAAGCCCCCTCTATCCTTCTTGTCCTGTAAGTTCCTAATTGCTATTCTTGGTTTCTTTCCCTCCCAAATAAATTTTCTAATGATAATATTAAGCTCCAAGAAGAATTTTTTATCTAATTTAACGGGAACTGTTTGGAATAAATACAATAACTTGGGTAATATACTCGTTTTTATTGCCGCTATTCTACCTAATAGCGATATATGTAGTCTTTCCCACTTTTCTAAATCCTGTTTAATATTTCTAATTAATGGTGAATAATTCTCCTCTCTGAGGGCCGAACACCTTGATGAGATCCACACCCCCAGGTATTTCACCTTCTTGGTGGTTTGGATTTCCATTAATTCTTCCAGTGCTTTTTTTCTTACCTCCGTCATGTTTTTTGTTAATAATTTAGTTTTGGATTTATTTATTTTAAGGCCTGCTACCTCTCCATAATTACCCAATTCTTCCAAAATTTTAGTGCCTGATTCCAATGGTTCTTCCATGATTAATGCCACATCATCTGCAAATGCCTGTGTCTTATATATCTCTTTTCTGATTGTTAAACCCTTTATTTCATTATTATTTCTAATCTTTCTCAAAAGTACCTCTAGCGCTAAAATAAATAAAAGTGGGGATAGTGGGCACCCTTGTCGGACCCCTTTTCTAATTTGAAATATATTAGTTAATTCTCCATTCAATAATATATTTGCCTTTTGATTTTGATATATTGTGGATATCGAATTAACAAAATTTAGTCCAAATTCCATTTGGGTAATTAGTTGTTTCATAAATTGCCAATTAAGATTGTTGAATGCCTTTTGTGCATCGACAAAGACCAATGCCATTTCTTTGTTCAGATGTTCCTCATAATATTCCAATACGTCTATTATCATCCTTGTATTGTTCCTGATTTGCCTCCCTGGGAGGAATCCATTTTGATCACTGTGTATTAGTTTGTTCAGAATTATTTTTAGCCTTCCTGCTAAAATGCCCATATAAATTTTATAGTCCGTGTTCAGGAGAGAGATCGGTCTATAATTTTTAATTAATTTAGGATCCTCTCCTTCTTTTTGGAGGAGTGTAATATATGCCTCTCTCCACGATTCTGGAATTTTAGATTCTATTAGGGCCTCATTATAAATTTCTAAAAGCTCTGGTAATAAAATTTCCTCCAAATCTGAATTTTTATAGAATTCTCCTAGGAGTCCATCTGGGCCAGGGGATTTGTTCTTTTTGAGTTTTGATATTACCATCCTTAATTCTGTCATCGTTATTTCTTTATTAAGTATCTCTTTATCCTCATCCCCGATCTTTGGGAGATTTTCCTTTGACAAGTATTGGACCACCTTTTCGGTAGGGATTTGTTCTTCCGCATACAGAGTTGCATAATACTCTCGAGCAATCTCCAATTTATCTTCCTGTTTATTGTTAAGATGGCCTTCCGGGTCACCCAACAGTTTCATGTAGATGTTAAAAAGGAGTGGAGAGAGCCCTGAGCCCTGTGGCACCTACATATCACTTTAGTGATAAATCAAAAGCTCTCTGCTTTCTATATATTCATCAGCTCCTTTGCCACCTGAAAAATGTTGGATACATGATCCCCTAAATTGTTTCTTCATTGTACAGAAGATGGATCACCTATTATCTTACTTTCTTTCCACATTCTTCTGCCATATGTATGTAAAAAAGTTAAAGGTAGAATAACTAAAGACCACATTCCTTGGGCTGTCCGTGTTAATTACCTACAGTATGATTCTCAATGGCTATGGAAAGTTGCATGGCTGTTGATATATAGTTTATATAATGTAGATTGTTGTTATTAAATCCTATGCCCTTTTTCATTGCTCATTATTAAGGACTGTCATCAAAGGGGGGGGAGGGAATGTTCAAAGAAATTACCTTGCCCTCTATTCCATCATTTTAATATCAAAGAACAGAATCAGAGAATTGACAGGGGGCACTTAGGGCATCAAATCCACCCCTCTGCTCAATTCAGGAATCTAAATGAAAGCATTTTAGACAGTTTAGCATCTTCTTGAACACATGCGGTGATAATTTAGGCAAAGCTACAGAAAGATGTAGTGGACTGTCTTACAGAGCTACTGATTATAGTGTGTGTGTGTATATAATGCTTACAGGTCCTTTGTCATCTTTTTCTCATAGAAAATCTCATTCCTCAGCTGATACTTTCTTCTTTCTTGGTCTGCTGTAACCTTCTTCCTCCAACCCCTTTTCCTGTTCACTGATTGGGTTCATATCTTTTGACTTTACCCCTCCTCTTTGATAAGTAATAAATAATCCACAACTCCTCAACAATTAATAAAGAACACTAAACTATTCTGTTTCCTAATTCTGAGATGATATGTTTATTGGTGATTGCTAATAACAGCTGAGAATTACTGTGCCTAATAAAATCTGGCCAGTTTATGAGATTTCAGGCTTTGCAAGGAAATTATTTCTTAATTACAGGAATCTCTACAAGTGTAAAGAAATTCAGATTTATAATGTCATGCTTTTTTGCAATAAAATTTGTTGAATAAAATGACAAAAAGTATATACACTGCCTTTCTTGATAGAAGTCTCCATCTACTTTCTGTGATCATTCTTAATTTTTGAACATGGTGGCTTTGCCTTTTCTTGTTCAATAATTGTGAAAATGTTTCAATATAATAACAGCTTTTAAAATATATTTTTTAAAAACTTAGGAAGAGAAAGCAAAAGAGGAAGCATTTCCTACCTAACCTAAGAAAGTACAATAGACACAATTGTCCTTGCTAAAATTTCTGCCAAAATTTCTCTGCCCCTTCCAAATTTTTCATCCACTTTATGTATTCCCCCCCCCCACAAAAAAAATAGTAAGGTCAGAAATATAGGCCCAAGTTTCATATATTTCAGTTATTTCACGTTTTCTTTTTTGTGAGGGGTCTTTGGTGCTCTCTGAGTTTGCTTGTTTTCTTGCAGATGTTTCATTAACCAAACTAATAACATCATCAGTGATAGTTTACCTAGCATGGGTAATGAAACATCTGCAAAAAAACAAACAAGCTCAGAGAGCACCAAAGACCCCTCATTTCAGTCCTGAGCTACAAATATTCTCCTTTATTTCTCTTTTGTGTCAAATCAGTGCAATCTCCAAGAAGAGGGTGACCAAAAAAGATAGGATGGCAATTGTGGAAAGGTAGCTGAAGCCCTATTCCTTTGTTAAGTCCTGGCTTTGATCTCAGAGTCACAACTGTTATCTTACCTTTAAAACCCTGCCCAAGATGCCACTGTATCAAACATAGGAATATGAAACAGGAAGTCTTTATAACAGAATCAAATTATTAATTTATTCACTCCAGTTTTGTCAACACAAATTTGCAACAGCCACTTCTAGCATTACAGACATAATTTTTATGACCTTATCTGCATTAACCAGGGATTGAATTTATGAACCCCTCAGTGTAATCTAGCACTGAGCTGTAGACTGATAAAATATTGCAAAGACATAGGCAGTGGCACCTGTAACTTATAGTGACAACATATCAATATATGGGTCATCACAATTAAATACTTATGTCACAAACCTGACACAAGTCAGTAAATTGTGACATTGTGCAATGACATCATCATACACACATTGCATTGTTAATGTTCCATGTGATTATTGCAAGTAACATTTTCTGTATTCCTGTAATATTTTTTATTGGTGCATATAAATATTCCTTGATTGTTCCATTTCTACTCTGATGGTAGGAGTACTTCAGGCCCCAAGAGAAAGGAATAAGGAGAGTTGTTCATTCATCAGATTGCAGACAGGAGTTCCCTTGGACTGAAGACAACTCCGAAACTATGGCTTCATTTTTAAAAAAATATAATAGATATAGTATATTTATTTTTCTATAAGAGGCTGATATTTATTTGTATAGAAAAGCCACCAATTAAAATTGTCCCTGTTTTATCTGAACTGATAACATAGTCACCTTCCCTGTGCTTGTTAAAATTGTTTACTAGTGATGACAAATTTGGCTGATCTCAAAAATTAATTGAGGTCAGACTTCATCATTGCTTGGATAGAAGTCAACCAGGCAATTCCTGGACTACAGGCTAAATTGGAAAGTTAAAAAAATCATTGGGGGGAAAAAGCTTGAACAAACCATTTTATATTGTGAACAAATGGGATAAGATTAAATCTTGTAGGACTCTGAACACACAACCAGAGTTTTATCTTCTGGAAATGACCACACATATACAATTACAATTGCAGCAATTTAATCCTGCCTACATCCAAAGGGATACCACATTGGAAGTTGATAAGTGATGAAAATCAAGGTGGTTGCATTCTCCTTGCCCGTCTCCCAAAAAAGCTCACATTCCAAGGTGACTGATGCTTTGCTTTCTGCAATCCAAACTGATGAGTCATCCCTATTCATGATACTGGCAAAATAGTGAAGCAATCAAGCATAGTCATTGACTGCCCTATATCTTCCCTGTGATTATTCCTGGGCTCATTTATATTAAGGAAGAGATGTCCCAGTAATGAATTTGTGCATATCTGTGCATGTTTCCTAAATTCAAAACACACAGGGAAAATTAATTGTTAAGAACATATTGTGTGGGATTATTTTAAATCACATCCTTTTATTACACTGGGTTATCCAGAGAGCACAATTTAACGATTATCATTGTAATGAATGATGAAAGAATGGGGAAAGGGGGAGAAGACTGCTAAACAAGCAGCAGCATCTATGGCTGTAGCTGTCACATCAGCGCACTGCAGCTTTATATGCCCTGCTTGCACAAGGTTACCCATTTCCAAACCTCAGCATCCCAACAATAGAATACAAGCTAGCAAAACCAGATCATTGTAAAAGCGTAATTTCAAGGGTGAAATTTAAAAAGTTTCAGTGCACTGGTGAAAGAACAATATTTTGGGATTTGTAAAAAGACCTCCAGAAAATTCAATGTGTCAGGAATTACTGGTGAATATATTGTACATCACTTTGAAATCCTTATGAATGAATGAAAGAAAGAATTAATAGAGATCCATTTTCAGTTACATTGGTATTTGGCGCCAATGATGAAGGAATATATTGGAATATTTGTTTTGATTAGATTCATATTTTGGGAGAAGTAAAAACTAAAACTAAGAATGAAGGTTTTTAAAGTTTTACTAACTGCTTGTTAGTCCAAATCGTTCCTTGAAAGCTTACTGTATTAAAATATTATTAATTTCTTGAATTCCTGGATTTTCAATAGCATTATAATTATATGTTTGTTTATTAAAATAAATGGAAGGCTGGAGACTTTACTGCCTGAGGAAAATATATGAAAAAAATTTCAGATATGCTCAAATGAATAGGTGGAAAGATTTACCTTTCTATGGACACAAAATGATTTATGTAACTTGTGTTAGGGATGAGCCAGTCTGCCTACTTCTAGTCTGAATCATGTTTTTATTGTTTGGGTCCTTAATTAGTAATTTGTAATCCTTAATTACAAATGCATTCCTATGTGCATATTCACCAGTGTTAGGAGCCAGGTGTTTCTAGAAGATATTACTTCCCACATGAGACGACTGAGGGAAAGTGATTTTTGCGTGGAAAGTAAACAAATCTCATTTAGAAATTGGTGGGGGCGTTGATAAATATACCTTTGTACTTTTAGTGCTATAAAAAATATTCCTGCATACTAGCAATTGATATAAGTATTTGATTGCTCCATCTTCTGTCTTTCCAAATAGCAATTGCTTTTTGCAAAAAAGATGGAGTTTCAGAGCCAACATACTGGTTATGTACTTAAAAAAAAAGATAAGGACAAAAGTAAGTTGACTTTCCCTCTCCTTCCTAATTTTAATATTAATACATATTTCTTCTCAAAATGTAATGTGTTTTGACCATGAATTGGGGTGTAGGGAACATTTATTTGGTTCTCATTTTAATGGCTTCTATCATGATTTACCAAGTTATATATGAGCAGGAATGTAGTTATTTAGAAAGATTAGTGCTGATCTGAATTTACAATGCAGTTTGCAAATCAAAAAAGACATATAAAAAAGTGCACACTAGAGAAAAGTTCATGCAGTAAAGTTTAATAGAATATGCTTGTAGAAAAATCACCAGTAAAAATGAGACCTTGAAAAAAGTGAAGCAAGGAAATGTAAAGTTGACAAATGTCCTAGTGTCCAGTTTCCATATATTTAAACTCCTATGCTGAATATGCTAGTACCAAAAGTACTTTTTCAGGAGGTAACTGGACTTTCTTGTTTTTTCTTTGAAGATGTTTCTCTCCTCATCCAAAATGCTTCTTCAGCTCTGACAGGATAGTGGGGAATGGAAGGATTTATATTCCTTACAGACAGCTGGTCATTTGCATCCTTTTAGAAGGTCCTTGAAGCACTTGGAGGTTTATCTGTGTCCTCAGGGTCACCTGAGTAGTGCTCCTGGTTCCTGTGGTCTGCAGTTTTTCTCTGGAAATCCATTCCTACTCCCATACCATTCAAAGGATACAAAATGATAATGGTAATGGAAGATATATTATATTTAGCCATTTGCAACAGTAGCGAATAACTGTAGCTCAGGTATAGGATGTGGGTGAAGGTTCATTCTCCGAGCTTATGGATTGGTTTCCAAACATTCAAAAAATTCTTTGCTGTCTACAAAGAATATAAATCCTTCCATTCCCCACTATACTGTCAGAGCTGAAGAAGCTTCTTGGATGAGGAGAGAAACATCTTCAAAGAAAGAACAAGAAAGTCCAGTTGCCTCCTGAAAAAGCATCTTTGGGACAACCATGACCTGGATGACTGAGAGTCTCTACAGACTGATGGCTAGTAAAGTACAGGCAGAATTTCACAAATTTATAAACTTTGAGTCTAGGACATATTGGAAATTATATCTGATTTGTCATAACCATAACTTGGTAGATTTATTCCATATATATATTAATCAGAATATACTAGTATATATTTGGATGATGTACAATAAATAGACAAGAGTTTCTGATGTTCAGTTTTCCTACAAAGTTCTCACATCAAAGCAATATGTGTTCAAGTGTATAAATTCAAGACAAAAGGCACAAACAACTACAGAAAAAAAAGCACATTAGAAAATAGCTGTGTATTAGAAATATGTGTATACTAGAGAAATAGTTATTTACAAAAATAGTCATTTACAAAAATAGTCATTTACAAAAAGTATATACGTTACAAAACTACACACAAATCAGGTCAAGGAATTCTGCTGTTAGGAGATAGATCCCTTTCCTATGCACATCCACATCTTGGTGAATGTAACAAGTAGGCTGCTTTCATATTATGCCACAATTGGGAATCAATTCTAGTGACAACTAGGTAATAATGTAGAATGGAAATGGGGAAACATCTTGTACAACGATAACATTTTGTTGCTGCAAAATATATTCACCTGTACAAGAGCACAAAGGAAGAATATGACATAAATATAATACTATTTTCAATAGCTTCCCTTGTGGTACAGCTGAAATGGAACCGGAACCAATTATCAAGTGAGGTGGAGGACTGTTCTTTATTGAATATGTTTAAGCAGAGATTTATCACCATCTCTCTGGATTCTTGTACTGAGCAGCAGGTGAGATTTGATGGCTGCTTCCAAACATGTTTTTATGAATGCGTAGGTATATATAAAGGGATGCAGTGGCTCAGTGGCTAAGACACTGATCTTGTCGATCAAAAGGTCAGCAGTTCAGTGGTTCGAATCCCTAGTGCCGCATAACAGAGTGAGCTCCCATTACTTGTCCCAGCTTCTGCCAACCTAACATTTCGAAAGCACGTAAAAAATGCAGGTAGAAAAATAGGGACCAACTTTGGTGGGAAGGTACCAGTGTTCCGTGCGTCTTTGGCATTTAGTCATGCCAGCCACATGACCACGGAGACCATGGAGACATCTTCGGACAGCGCTGGCTCTTCGGCTTTGAAACAGAGATGAGCACCACCCCCTAGAGTCAGGAACAACTAGCACATATGTGCAAGGGGAACCTTTACCGTTACCTTTTAGGTATATATGTTCGAATATTCCAATTTTCAGTCCAATAGTTTGAGAATAATTATTTACTCATGAATAGAAAGATACATGGGATGGAGGAAAGAAAAAGGATGCACTTATTATATGCTAAACATATAATGCTCCAAAATTTCCTAGAAAAAAAAAATCCATGCAAATATTTGTGATACAAATGTGTGTGTGTTTGTGTGTGTTGACAGATGACTCAAATCATCCCACTTTGGAGACATTATGCAAAGACAGTTCTATAGAATGCTGGAAAAGGTGGAGGGAAAAAGAATGAGAAGATAACCTGCAGCAAAATAGATTGACTCAATTGTGATGAGTCTTTTATTGAAAGATTTGAAAGATCAGATTAGGGACAGCTCATAATGATGAAAATATATCTATATGGTCATAAGAGTTGATGGCAAATAATGATAGAGTCTTTGTTTGTTTATGCGTGTGTGTGTGTGCATGTGTGTGTGTAGACACACATAGATATATACATACATAGAGAGACTGAAAATGTGTATATCTGTAAATTGACCAACACAGCAAAATTTTTGAAAACAAACACAATATATTAGTAAACAGAGTGTTCCATCAGATGACTGCATTGGAAGAAACTGTTATAAAAGAAGATACCATAAAGTCTTTATAAAGTTTTCTCCCCTGTTTTTTCTGCAATCTGATATTTATCACAGGACTCCTGCACTTAGATTGAACATTTCTCACATCATTCATTGGCATCCTTCAGTCTCAAAAGACTATGGTATCGTGCTCTGGAAAGAGGTCCTAAAACAGCATCTGGTGTGACTAAAAAGGCCAATTCGAGAGTGGCAATCCCTTCCACACTGAGGGCAGATACATTCTGTCCCCTGCCCAGCCCTCAGATCTCGCTGGTTCCGGGACATCAAGCCAGTAATACATTGTATAAATATTCTGGAGAAAAAAGAGTGGTGTAGGAAAAAAACTACAGAAAATCTTACAGTCTCCAATGAGATTTGTATTACTAGTTTCAAAACAAATTACTTTATTCCACTGAGATTCATATCACATAAAATAAAACCCAAGAATGGAATTATGGAGTATTAAACTAATAAAACATGTCTCAGACAAAGTGAATATGATTATTTTTATTTTTTTATTTTTATTTTTTTTTAATCAGATTTTATAATGTATTTAACTAGCCTGAGAGCCACTTTGGTGCAGTGGTTAAGGTACCAGGCTAGAAACCAGGAGACCATGAGTATCAGAGCTGGATAACCTTGGGCCTGTCTCACTCTCACAGCCCTAAGAAGTGGGCAATGGCAAACAACTTCAAAAATCTTGCCAAAAAAACTGTATGGATTTGTCCAGGCAGACTCTGACATCAGTAATCTGGAACACAATGTAAATAAAACCAATTTTATCAGGTAATTGATCAGGAACTCCCCCCCCCCAAGAAAATCACAATTAATTAGGATAAAAAGGTTCTAAATATATAATAAGAATTAGAACAGTTACTAAGGCTTACACTGTAGAAACTAAAGAAGAGTACTTAGCTGTAGTTAAAGAAGTAAACTCAGATTGGTCGGATTGATAATAACAATCAACAATAACACAAGTTATGATGACCAGTGTATTTAGGAAGAAATTGAGATAATAATTTCTGATGAATGTAGATGTGGCAATGTTTCCACTGCATAAACAGGGCAATACAAAATAGCATGTTCTATCATTTCAAGTATTCCTCCACCACTTGGACACAGTCTCTGTCTAAAAAAAATATGTCAATATTTCTCTTCAGTAATAGCTATTTGGAAGACATTGAATGAGGCCAAGGATAAGCCGTCTATTAAATTTTGGAATACTAGTGACATAATCTCAGTATTTAGAGCAATTTATGTTCAAGCTAGTACAATGTTTCTCTCATCCAAAATTGGGAACTGCTGGAAGGGGAAATGATTTATATCACTCTGGAACATGGTTTTGTGATGCTATGAACAATATTCCCCAGTAGATAGTAACAAACAAACAAAAATAAAAAACTAATTATTTTCAATAAGATTTAATTATTAATTAAATAAAAAATAAATAAACAAAAATAAAGGAAGAACTGGTAAGACCACAAAATGGAAAAACAGAAATTGAAGAACCTAAAGCGCTCTGGGTATTTAGTATTCAAACAGACAAATACCTTCCACATAACACCCCAAACATAACAATTGTCAATCAGAAGGACAAAATGTCAGGATTGTAGACCTAACAATACCTGGAGATAGAAGTTTAGAAAAAAAAAGAACTGGAGATACACACAAAATATAAAGACTTGCAAATACAAGTAGAATGGTTGTGCCAAAAGAAACCAAAGATAGTATCAATAGTAATGGGTACCTTGGGTATAATTCCAAGACATCTGGAGCATCACTTGAACAGCATCAGCATTAACAAAATCACTATCAGTTAACTACAAAAGGCAGCTTTATTAGGAACAGTTTACATCTTGTGATGATATCAATAAAACCATCAAACAACAATTTCTGTCTATCCCAGGTCACTGGGAAGGACTCAATAAGAATGGATAAGAATGCCAAATCCAGTCTAAACATCTGGCTGACTATAACAAAGCATAATAACCATAATAACAGAAACAATGCAAACAATTGTTTGTGCAAAATTCAACATTCAGAAGCTGTAATTTATAAATACAAGCGCTTCTGTGCAGTATGTATATAAAAAGCTGGATTACTGTTGGTTCTGTCTTGGGAATTGGTAGTTAAATTTCGCAGCATCGAGGACAAATGGTAGGTACACAGATCTCCAGCTGCACAAACTTCAGGACTTAAAACTGTGCCAGATTTGATCCTCAAATCTGAAAGTTTTCTTCCTTATTCTCTATAGGTTTTCAAATTCTCACACAATTCATTCTGAGCTTATTTTACAGCTTCAGTATGGCCAATGGTGCAATTGTTTTTTCTTAGATCTCTCTTTCTATCACTGTATAGCCCAAGGGGAGAAGATTAGAAACAAATTTGACCCAAATGTTCTTCTCCTTTGAAAAAAGTAATAAAATTAAAGCAACTTTTCAGACCAATGGAAGGATAGATTTTTTTAATGCAGAAAAATTCCCCCGCACTTCATATTAAAAACTTTTTTTTAATAAGGTACTCAATCACAAAGAAAACTGTACACTGTTATTCACCTTCTCTTTTATAATACAGTTATCAATTTATAGATATCTTTATTCCAAGGATGACGAGGGATGTGATAAGAGGGGTAGCTAAAAATCTACTTCCTTTTAATCTGATCTGAATTGTGTTCCTTTTTTGATATGTTTCTTGAACATGTAATACTCGTCTTTTCCTTTTTTTCCCCCAAAGCTACTCTTATTTAGTTAAACTACTTTTTATTTGGCCCATTAACATTACTATTTTGATTTGATCCATGATGTCAATAACCAAATAAATTTATAAAGAAAGAGCTACTGCTTGACTCAGGCAATTTTATTTCTCTGTTACATGGATCCATTCACATAAGGTTTTTGGCTATGTTTATATTTTAGTTTCTGAGATTTTTTTTCAACTGCAACTGCTGAGAAACAGGACATGGAAGTAGACCAATTGTGAAGACAATCAGTTACTTCAAAAGGACCAGCATCTCAATAGCAATAGCACTTAGACTTATGTACTACTACATAGTGCTTTACAGCACTCTCTGAGCACTACAAAAATCAGCCTATTGCCCCCAACAATCTGGGTCCTCATTTTAGTGATTTTGGAAGGATAAAAGGCTGAATCAATCTTGATCTGGTCAGGACCAAATTCCTGGCAGTGGTGGGAATTAGCCTACAATTCTGCATTCTAACCATTGCACCATCATGGCTCCTAATTCAAGCACTTCCCAATATTTATTTTGATGATGCATCTGTAGGAGTCTTATCTGGTATGGGAATTAGATGACAAATAGTGCTTGTTCTTTTTGGACTCTTTTAATTGCAATATTTTCTCCTAGAAGAAAATGCAATATACCTAGAGCAGTGTTTCTCAACCTCAGCAACTTTAAGATGTGTGGACTTCAGTTCCCATAATTCCCCACCAGCAGGCTGGCTGAGGATTCTGGAAGCTGAAGTCCACACATCTTAGACTGTGGACCTAAGAGTGCATTTGCCAAACTATAGCATTTTTAACACAAATTTTCTATAATTCTTTAAAGGAGATCCAGGTAATTTCTAAAACTTGTTTCCCAACTGGAAATATCCTAGGATATGAACCTTTTTTCTGTGTTGAAAAAAATCTGGCAGAGCTTAAGATGACAGCTATTCTTTTCATTTATCTTCCCCCTCCCCCTTTTCACTTAAATAAACCTTTTCTCTAGTGTGCTTACCATCATTTTACTATCCTGTTTGACAAGAAGGTTAAATACTCTCCCTGGATTCAGTCCCTCTTTTAGTGTCATAATGCAGTGTGATTGGAAGAACAGGGTATTTTTCCCCACATACAAATTCTTTTCAGAGAGAATTACAGCTTGCAAAAGGCATTTTAAGAAAAATAGTCATTTTGTCACATACAAAAAAAATTCTTTTTATAAATGTTTGCGCAGTGGCTGGCAGCAATATAATCTCGTCTTCAGCAGCACAACTTTGAAACCTGAAGGGAATACAATAGCATTTTACTGCACATAAGCTATGTCCTTTAGACAGGCAGGCTCCATAGCTTTTGTCCTGAGAAAGCTGAATAGAATGCAGATAGCTTGGATGAATGAGGCAGAAGCTGCTGGTAAACAATTTCACTAATGATTAAAACATTTTGAGCTGCTAACCTTTCTATACTGTAATGTTGTAGTATAGAATGCCCATTGTACATAATATTGTTCCTATTTATACATAAGAAGAGCTGTGCTGAATCAAACAAAGATCAATCTAGTCTAGAAGTTTGTTCCATTCTTGTTCATGATATGTCTATGGAAAAATAGGAAGCAGAATAAAGATGCAGACATGTTCTTTCTCTTAAATTCCCTGACAGTTGATACTGAGTGGCATTCTGCTTCTAATTCTGAAGGTAATAGTGTCCTCTTTGAAAGATAGATTTGTGCGGCAAGCAAGAGACACTGGGTTCATTTCCAGATGAAGGGAAGCATTAATAATGAAGGACATGTAGATAATATATCATAGACTTGGTAAGTTTGTTACTTTATGTCCAACTTTCTACCAACATTTTGCCAACATTTTGCACATAGAGAACTCCAGAAAGCTGTAAGTCAGTCCCAAAGCAAAGAGTGAAAGCAGAATGGTAAACGACCATAGCGATCAAAGTAGAAATTTGGTTGGATAATCCTGGATGGATAAACTTATTGCTCTATAGAGATTGACAGATTTACTCATTCTGGGTATCTGCAGGGGGACAGATAAAGAGGGCCAAATGAGGAATCATGCACTGTGACATAATGCAAATTCCACCTTTTTCGTGTTGGCATCATCCCATGTGCAGGAAGGGTTGAGAACACATCACAGTAGCACACCAGAAGTTTGGTTGTTCTATCCAAAACTCCAGGATTCAATGGATACTTTTGTTGCTACTCTATATAAAGTTACTTATCATGTAGGTTGAATAGATTGAGAGGGTCATGATGGTTTACTTCCCTGCTGGAAATATGACGGGTACCAAGAGCAGCAGGAATCAGGAACTACTAGAAAGGATAAGTCAAGAACAGACATTGTGTCTACCAGCATCATTTTATGATAAGACAGAGGAATTATGAATCTGATTTGATTACCGCTGCTGGTCATTAAGTCCTTCCATCCTGATCCTAGAATTCTCTGCTCATCAGACAAGTACTTCATCTTGTAGCCTGAATTTCACTTAGGTATGGAAAGCCCAACAAGGAAATTTCTCAATTCTTATTCATGCTAGTAAAAGAGAATTTGCCTCTTTTTTGATAGACAGAAAGAGAGGTGGGGGGAGGGAGAGAGAGACAGAATAGGCAGAATAGGCAGTCAGTCATGATGAAGTGACTCAAGGTCTGGTGACAAGATGAATCAGATCTATCTTCAACAAAGACATAGCAATAGATGAGTGAGCTCCTTCCAAGCAGCACATGGTTCTTTCTTGCAACTAATATAGTTAATATGGAAAGTGTGAAAATGAATGGAATAGATTTCTAGTAGCAGTCTGTGGAATGGTCCCTGAAGTACCTGTTTCATCTCTTTATTCCACCTGCAGGCATGGTGGCACTCCCTTACTGTCTAAGCTTAAACTGGCATATTCTATATAGTACAAAATATTGTAGAGATCTGCATCACTGTTCCATGATTATCATGACACAAAGTCATCATGCTCGATTCCATGTTACTCTTCTTCCCTTTCTCCCTTCTGAAATCGTTGTGGGTATTGTCGTTTGCTTATTACAGATATTTGTCATCAGACACATATTTTTTTCTTTCCTGGAACCTTCTGTACAAAAGTTGAACAGAAAAGGAAAGAAAGCAACTGCTGTAGTTGTAACCCTCCTTTACAGCAGCTGGAGTTTCAAGAAATACTACTGATATATTTGGAGGTTCCATTTTATTCTAAGGGCAAATCCCATTTTGTAGATCTGACCTCTATACAAGTGTCTGATCCCATTTTAACACCAAGTTAAGCCAGTGCCATTATCCTGTCTCCTGGAAGTGATTTCTATAAATTAATAATGCATTATGTGTCAAAGTGTGCTTAATTCATGGGCCATCTCCAGCAGTCAACAGCTTGTGGAGTTAAATGAGCCATTGCTTTGTGACACACTGGGCTTTACTGCATTTGACCTCAGCAAATGTCACTGTATGCTGGTCACCTTGATGATTGCTGGGATTAAATAGCAGAAGCAGACAAAGAACTCAGTATGTATTCACATTCCTGTGCCGAATATTTCACATTAAGAGTCATAGGGGCCGTATAGTTCTCCCAGCTACACCAGGAGTAAAGGCAGCCATTGAATTGGAGGCTGTATGGAAGCAGGTTATATTATGATATATGTTCCAAAGAAAGGCTGTTTTGTTTTCTTTAACATTCAGAAAAAAATAGTCTTTTTCTCACATACCTTTCCTTGCTTTCTTTCCTTTTCTGTTCAACTTTTGTACAGAAGGTTCCAGGAAAGAAAAATATGTGTTAGAGTAACGGAATGTTTATTCACCAAGCAAATCTGGCTGTATAATAACTACTATGGACAAAATGGCTTTGAAGGTACATTTTGCTGACAGCATTCCAACAAAAAGTCACTAAAAGTAGGAGGTATTTAAATCATTGCCAGTAAGGCCAGTCTTTCAAGGACTTCTGGAGCAAATTACACCAGCATGCAAATTCTATCTTATTTCAGTGTCGAGTCAGTATAATTTTCTTTAATCTTTTACCAAGGGGAATCACTGAACAAGACATTTGGTTTCAGTGTTTGGTCCTGCCATAAGTCTAAGGCATATTTACATTTTGCATTTTACCACTGATTTCATTAAAAGGAATAAGTTATTTCCTTTCCCACAATATATATCTGTCTGTCTGTCTATGCTGTTGATCTAAAGCAATAATGTAATAAGAGACCCAGCTTAGTGTATTACCCAAAAAATACACCAAATTTAATATAAGCTTTAGCTTACATTAAATTTTAGCTTTTAAATGGTAAATTAATCAAAATTATTTTGTCATATATTGTATCTTTGCAGAATTAAATGCACACATTGAAATGAATCAACACACACAAACAGGTCTCAATACTTACTATGGGGTCAGATAATTCTCAAGCTGGATCAAAAGAAGAGATGAATTTTTACATTCCTAATTCCAAACGGTGACTAAAGCTAGGATAAATGCCCAAGTGATAAACCTGAAAGTGTGGGAAATTAAATCCATATTTTGAAGAAATTTTAATGTTTTAATTTGTACAATGGAAATCTTTCAGGATGTCCTTGTTGAAGAAATTTGTTTACCACCCAATCAATTCATTTAAAATAACATAGTAAAATAAATATGGGAAAGTCTGTAAGAATGTAAATTAACCTTGGGGTTTTATTCATTTTAATCACATTTATCTTACCTTGAATACTAAAGGAATTCTAGTCCATCTATCTAGATCTTATGTGCATCAGAACAGAGGAACTTCTAATGTCCTATTTAAAAAAAGATTTCTGGGCGTTCTTAAGCCAAGATAAACAAAGGAAGCCAAACATAACGTAAATCCACGTTCCTTATAGTATTCAAAATTGTTACTAGGACCAGTTATATCTGTTTGTTCTAGTTTATAGAGCAATGAGATAAGACCCTAAATTATATGCCATTGAGATAAGAATAGAAATAGAAATGCCTGTTCTTTTTGTAAAACATAAAAAATTATTAATATAAAATAAACTATTAGAATCTGTTCCTACTGCATTCCCAGTAATTCTGTTGATATTTTCAGAATTTCTAATTTCAAAATTAAAAAGAAAAAAAAAGTCATCTGTGGGATGTACCATGATACAAATTTAATCAAGAAGAAGGGACACAACCAATAATCACTCATGATTTAGGATAACTAAAATATACCAAAACTATAGAACTTTATATTTATTTGTTTATATTAATATTTATTTGTAAAGCATATTCATAAAGCCACCTATATGACACCTGTATAACTCTGGGCAGCATGCAATCAAATAATAATAACAATATTATAACAGAATGCCATAACAACATTAATGTTATTTTAAAGGCTAAGCCAGAGTTTTAGATACTATTAATAGTGGAATCACCCTAAGATATCAGTTTTGCAAAATAATGATTAAAATCCTTTTCAAAAACCTCCAAGAAACCAGATCAAATCCTTCTCAACATTCCCTAAAATTATAGCCACAAGCTCTTGTTTCAAGAATTAAAATAAAAATATTAGTTAAACATGATATTGTCAGAAATGCTTTAAAATGCCAGCCTAAGCTGGATGAAGTATTTTTGGAAGAATATCCTGCAATTTATGGTTGATATTAGCATTCACACTAAACAAGAAAACACCTCTTTTGAACGCATAGCAGAGTTTTTAATCCAATTTGGGCATAATTGTTACATTTGTCTTCTTAAAATTAAAAGGCAATGATTTATTTGAAAGATCTCTTTTAAACCTTTAGGGGGAAAAACTACCTATTTTTTATAACAGTCTTCCAATTTCATAGACTAAATTGTAGAGTGTGTGTGTGTTTGTGTGCGCGTGTGTGTTATCAGAAAAAAATCACCTCATTTTATTCTGATGAAAAATTAATATCACAGAGTTTAGAATAAAGTATAAAACTTGTTGATTTGAGTTTGTTTATCAATTTCCCATTTATATCCCAAATAGATAATACAATTATGTTGCTTAACTCCTTAAAGTTTAGCATCTATTAATTTTCTAGACTTCTTTCCTCTTTCAAAATGTCATTGCGTTGTAGGATATAATGAAAAAATCAATGGTTGTTAAGTTTGTGTTTAACAAAAATCAGATATCAGTATTGTCTAGAAATGTATAGGAAACTTTAACTTCCTATTTAACCTGATGAGGCAGATAGTCCAGGTGGTATTTTAAGAAAGAAAGGATTTAAAATTCAATTACTTTAAAACATGAATGGGAAAATGCAATTGTATCCATGGCTTGCTTGTACTCCCATTTGCAAAATGATTGACGTGGTATGTGTCACTACTTTCAAAACATTCTTATCAGAAAGCAAAATGAGATGTGATTCTTCTTTACTTCATTTTAGTTTCCTCGGGATTCTATTAGCTTGTTCTTTTTTTTTTTTCTAGGCAGATGTCATGCTTCTGGACAAATAACTCTTTGCAGCTATCCAGAACTTTCAGGAATATTTATGTTTATCATATCTGTCAATATATAGAATATGCATCAGAAATAGCAATATGATTTGCTCAGTGTATGACATGAAAATTATTTATTGCTCCTCTTTCACAGTAGACTATTTTTTTTCAGCTGGGTCCTTCGCTTCCAATTTAATAAATCCAAATAAGATATTAGCTGAAGCAATTTTTGTAATTATGGAAGCAATGTTCCTCTAAGCCCAAGTCAAAAAAAAAAGTTCATATTGTGAATGAGAACTAATTGACTATTCATTTATTGTCCATTCACAGCAATTAAAAAGTTGTACTGCTGTTAAAAACAAAAACCAAACAAAAAAATGCTGCATTCATTATTCTATCAGTCACTGAGTCATGGAGACTGGATCAAGAGCTCAGCATACTTGGGAGGATTTTTTAATTCTTTTGACTTTTCTGCATCATGACTGAAAGTATCTAAATGCCTGTTTACTTCATGAACCCACGATAAGACATTTATAAGCAAAAGTTTCATAAAAAGTATATGCAATTTTTTTCTAGGTGGTTTTATAAATGCCTGCCCTCAGGAGAATTAGAAAAGGGTTTCTAATTTCAGTGTGTTTTGCTTTCTGCTTGGGCATGCTGAAAAAACAAGATTTTGGAAATATTGTTTTTGGATAAGAGAAAAAATGTAGATTTTAGTTGTGAAATGAATCAAGACTATAAAATAACTATTCTGAATGAACAAAGCCTTTGGCCTAAGTACTTAAGCAATTTTTGAAAATAAATTATTACTCTTGATAAGGAAAACATATTAATTTTAGCTTTGGAAATAAATTTTGTCCAAGATGGGATTCATTCTTGCCCATCTCACCCAGATGGCAACAATAAAGTAGAATGATAAAGGAGAACACAGATGGCACTGTGCCTTCTAGTGTTGGGTTAATAGTAGTTTTGTGTTCATGAGTGTGCTTGTAGCCTTCCCATTCTTCTCCTCTTAATTAGATGTGATAGACCAAAAAAGATCTTACCACTCTCTCTTGCATATATTCTAGCAAGAGGAGCAGAGATTCAGTTGGGTCTAGGACAACTCACCCTGACCAACTCAGGTGAGTTACAGTGAGATAGCCAGTGTGAGTTGTCCCATTCCAGATTCAGTTTGTTGGACACAAATACTACCTCACAAAATGACTCTAATTGATCAGACTCTGGTGGCAATTGTAGTGTTATATTAGAGCTGATAGGGGCCTTTTTTCTATACCCTTCCCTCCTCTGTTGTTAAAATCAGAATTTTCCCAGTACATTCTTGAAATGGGATGAATCTGATATTTGGCAGGTATAATTATGGAACCTAAAGTAATTATTGCAAATAATGATACTGGAGGTTGCCCCTTTGCTTTTTAGCATGCTATCTTCCAATTTGTTTCTTTGTAGTTAATATAACTGGGAGATGCCATGAGAAGCATCCCTCTCAATATGCACCACTGTAACTGGAAATCTGCAGCCATGCCATCAATCTTCATTTTCCTAATATCATTATGTACATTCCAATGTGTTTCTTTAATGGAAGAAACATTTAAGAGACATGAAAGCAAAAGTCCATTCTGAACTATAAGAGTAAGCATACATCATAACACTTTTTAAAAAACTTTATCCAAGTTAAACTTTCTCTCTGAAATGGTTTAGAATGAAACAGATGTTATAACGGGGATTCTGGTACAAAATGTTTAGTAGACAACTTTGCCAATATTGAAGTCTCGAATTTTTAGTTCTACGTCTGCTGACTTGTGGTTCTGAGATCAAATTGTGACATTGCTGATAGTTTTATTGTCTTTTGTTCCTATGAACTACTAAGATGCCCCCTCCAACTCCATAAAATGGAGGGGGAAAACTAGTTTTGAGTTTTGAGATGGCAATTTGGTTCATTCCTAAATATATTTTTGTTTTCAGTGAAAATATGTTTTGTAATATTACTTCTCTATCACATTTCCAGATTATGTAGGAGTCTTGCAGCCAGTTTAAAAGCAACAGATGTTAAAACTTGCAATGAAACTTGCTTTCATTGTCTATGAAACTATGCTTGCTATTCTTTTCTTGAAAAATAAGTATGAGAAAAGATAGTATGATAGAATTGGAAAATAGCTTATTTTCTTACCAAAATTGAGAAGAGTGGAATTTTTTTATATATTGGTTTTTGAACTCACAATGAACTCAAACAAAGTCGCTTCTAATCTTTTGGCACAACATGTTGTATTTAAAGGTTATCTGTTTTACAGCATGGCAAGTGAGTTAAATATATTATCACAGCAAGATGCCTCCTCAGGATTATAAAAGCTTTTGTTTTATGCATGCAAAAACTTGTAAAGAGTCTTTAGCTATTAACTCGCAATGCAAAATATAATGTCTCCTCTGGGAATAATGGATGTAATATATTTCAGTTTTATCTCGTATAATCTAGGTCAGATCTTTGAATAGGAAGGCGCAAGAAAGGAGAGATCAATGAGCTCCCACAGCTATTTGTGGCCGCAATAAAGGCAATGTAATAATACAGACTTCAAGAAAGCCTCCCCTAGTCGAAATGCAACCCAGCAATGATAAATGAACCCTCGGTTAATAGCAATAGCCAGAGATGGGTAATGAAAACAGGGACCTGTGAAAAAAAAGTTGTGGGATGTGTTTCTAAGGTGGGGAAGATTAAAGCTGATACAACTTCAAAAACCAATCTTCAGACCCAAAAAGACTTTTATTGGATCGTCTTATAAAAGTTCTTGATGTTGCCCTTGGCCTCATTATATGTGGCTCCTTTTAAATCAGACCTTTAATCTCTAGCCCACAGCTCTAACCACCACTCTTTTTTCTCTTTCTAGCCTGTTACAACTTACAGGCTTCATGCCACAGCACACCAAAGCTGCTACAGAAGTCAACTTAATATAAGGTTTGCCAGCATCTTCCAAAATTTCATATATCTGAAGTTGTAACACTGGATTTGCATAGGTTGCATGAAAGGTCTTCAGCTAAAAAACACACTAGTTTAGTTAAAATATGCTGTCTTTTTGATAAAATCTAGTGATAGATTAAGTGTCCATTTTCATTGTTTTAGTTTCTCATTGTCACATGATAAATTCAGTAACTTGGTTACTTTTTGTTAAAAAAAACCTCAGTTCATATGAAAGTCAGGGCATATTTGGGGGCATTCCTCTTTGTGTGTGTGTGTGTGTTGTGTTGTGTGTGTGTGTGTGTGTGTGTGTGTGTGTGTGTGTAAACTGTTGGCTGGCTCTTAGGATTTCCTGTTGGCTAGCCCTTAGGATTTCCTGGACATAAAGTATACATGTATATGTACATATATGTGTACTTATCTATATTCTAAGTACCCATATTCATATATGCATATTTTGATGGGATAAATGTTTTCCATTTCCAAATTTTTCTCCAAATATTTTGATTTGGAGAAATGTTAATTTTAAAGGTTTATTGTGTTTCCTTTTTCATGTTGGTATGAAAGTGTACATTCTGAATTGAACAATTTTCCTTCTTTTAAATAATACATTTCTTCTTTGGCTATGAAACATATATAACTTTGTCTCTATCTCTGTGTGCATGGGTATGATTGAGAGGGAAAAATGCTTCTTTTTTGAGGGTTAAAATGTAATGAATTACTGTTAGTAATGTGAGGAAACCATGGGGAAAATGTTCCCACATCACTAACAATTTTATATGAACTAGATTCATAAACAGTATTATGATATATGTACCACATTGGATGTTTCTGAATGAATATAATTACTATGACATTACCTCACAGCAACAAAGAAAGAGAAAAAAAATAATTGTCTGGTAGTCAAACTATAAAATCTTCTTTCTTCACAAAGAGACTGAGAATAGTGTACAATAGATTTTTTTTCACTTACATGTTCCTTCTGTCAACCTTCCATTTTCTTCCATATTTAGCTCTTAAATGTGTGTCTCCTGTTTCATTTGTGGTTGGATGTTGTGTGTAAGGCTCTGTACGAATTAGAGAAGATGGCATGCAAATGAGTTAAACTGCTAGGATCAAGTAATTAGTACTGAACACACAAAATCCGTATTTTTGGAAAGGATTCAGAACAGGATGCAGATTAATGCAAGATCTAAAAGAAACATAAACAAGTATGAAAGTACATATTTTTCAGCTATCAGTCCAGTTCAACTCCAACAGGTACCAAATGGTACAAATCCTTACCTGTCCATATGTAATAGAAAATGTTTTCTTTGTCTTGTTCTTCTCTTTCATCTACTTTGGCAAGCATAAATTATTTTTAGAGCTACCCTGTCCATGACTGCAGAAAACTGTTCCCATGGGTAGAAAATCCATAACTGTGAAGTCCTCTTTTCCTTTAAAAAAAAAAAAAAAAAGCCCTGACCCACCCATTTAGTCTTCCTTAATCTTTCCCAATGTTAAATATGATGCTTGGCCATGAAACACTGGCAAACTCTGTTTTGCTAACTTTTCAATTTTCTGTCTTTCAAATTCCCAAGATCTCATGCAACAAGCAGCTTGGTATTCCCTCTGCTCTCCCAAAGGGTTTCCATTAGTCTTTTTTCCCCCAATTTGATCTTTTTCACTTGAATTCCAGCTGCCTTGATCTCTTCTTAACCCTTTTCTGAGTTCAGATTCATCTTGATTTTTATTGAATTCAATTGTCTTTTATTTTTTTTTATCCTAATTATCTGTTTAAACTATATTCTTTTTTCCTCCCATGATTTCCATGGTCTCCAAACCTCTATAATTATTAAATTCTAAGTCCTCTCCAGTCTTTTCAGTTGATACCATCATGCTTACTCTTAATGAAGATTGTTTTAAAACTTTCTTCCTTGGTTAACCTTTCCCTCAAAACAATTCTACTGGTGTTTGTTTGTTTGTTTGTTCACTTATTACTGTAACTTCTACACTGCTACAACCTGATTCCAAGAAGCTTGGGAAAGTCAAAACTTATCAACAAAATCAAACATAATGATGAAGAGTACAGTGCAATAATTCTATTCTCATCATATAAGTAGCACCATCTTTTATCCTTAGAAAAACATTGCAATATCACATGGATTCTTTAATCCATGTAATATTTCTGAATATCAGAAGGGAAGTGGATAATCTGATCTCTGGGGTGGGGTGGGGGAGACTGTTTCAAAGAAGAGGACATTAATGGAGAATACTTGTTTTCAAGCCCTCTCTTATATTTCCCAGCAGACTTCAGACTTTTTCTGAAGAGAACTGTTTTGAATTCATACAACTTTCTCTTCTCTCATCTTTCTAATAATTTCAGTTTGAGTTTACTTTATTGATTAGCCCTTGGGCCATATCAAAGTGCAGAGTTCCAGACACAAATTATTACTAAAATCAGATAAAATACAATTTAAAATGAAATTGGAATAAAATATGATTTAAAATGGAACTGGAATAAAATACAATTTAAAATGGAATTGGAATAAAATACAGTTTAAAATGGAATTGGGATAAAATACAGTTTGAAATGATAGCTTTGATTAGCCTATAGGCCATATCAAAGCACAAGGTGTAAACACATATCACCAATAAAATCTTAAATAAAATAAATTAAAATAAATCTTAAAATTTAAAATAAGAGTAGGGTATAATACAATAGTTAGAGGATAAGATACAATATAATTTAATACATAAATATATATAATAGAATAAAATGACATAAAATTATATTTCAGTGTCACCCTTACAATCTACCCCAATCAGTCCCACGTATGCAGATCTCAAAGACAGTCAGGGATGCCTCTATTGTTCTTTGTGTCCCTTGTTAGTTTAACATGTCTGAATCCAAAGCATTGCTATGAGGAATTTAACATTCATGTCAGTGTGGTTCTGGTCCAATATGTGAAAATACATTTCTCTTCATTAAATTCTCTACACTTTCCTCTCCTGCAAAGCCTGTGCTTTTCATTTCAACTTTGAACTTGCAATCTCTTTGTCTTATTTGAGTAGTGCTGTTTCTCAGCTTTTCCTTCCCTCCACCTCTTCAGGTCATGTATCTCATTTTTTTCAGCTCATTGTTTGGTATTCCCTCCCCCATCACGTCCACCCACACATATATGGCATGTCAACAATTTCAACACATATAGCAATGTAGAAAATTCAGAATTAGGAAACACAAAGACAGAGGAAATTAACAATTTCCCCCAGTATTATAATTTATTTATTTTATCATATTTGTATACCGCCCGACTCCTGAAGGACTCAGGGTGGTAATGACTTCAAAAAACCAAACACTTTGGAAATTATTATTTTTTATGAACCACTCTGTATAATTGTAAATTTTCATTAATTTTAACAGAAGATAATAGATAGATAGATAGATAGATAGATAGATAGATAGATAGATAGATAGATAGATAGATGAATGATTAATGAGATTCTCTTGTCACTCAAAAGGACAAGAATCTGAGAATGAGAAGCCTGAATATGAGAAGCTGGAAAAATACTAAGGTCTGAAGGATGAAGTAAAGACCAAAGTGATCCCAGAAGTAGTAGGAGCACTTACAACTATGACTTCTAAACTGGAGAGTGGCTCCAAGAGATCCCAGGAGCAACATCAGCAGTCTCTTTCCAGAAGAATGTAGTGCTAGGAATAGGTAAGATACTGCACAGAACCCTCAAGTCCCAGAATCTGAGGTTGAAGAAGACATATGGATGAGAAGGGATTTTTTTGTTGTTGAATGTCACCTAGTGTGGCCATAGAAGTTCTATTTTTATTTCAAATCCAGTCATTCACACTTGCAATTGGTTTACTTTTGAGATACTCAGTCATTACAAATTAATATGAATTGATGCAATCTTACTATTCAGGTTAATGAATAATGAATGAATTGGAATATAAATTTCCTTTGGACTTTGGGATCTCTAAACATTATGACAATTTAAAAATGTCAATGTATATTCAGACTGCATCATTTCAGAAAAAGTGTATTTTAAAAAGAGTGATTGCTGTAAAAAAAAATACAGTTAATGCATCTATTTCTCAGTGCTATGAGGAATTTCAGGTATGCTTAGTTACTTGCAGAATGAAGTCAACTGGAATTTTATAAGTAACCAGCTGAAGTCTCACAGCTGGAGCCTTCAGTGAAGACTGCCTTCTGCAGTACCCCAGAAAGCAATGTTGCCTTTGATTCCAAGTATTTTGTCATAGTCCCCTTTCTGTTGTAGCTGAATGAGAAAGGCAGTATCTTCTTTCTTTAATTGAGAACAAGTCAGTATCTGCTTTCTGCAGCCGAGGACAAGTGCACTGATAGAAAGGTCCTTCTAAAAATGGTTCTCCTAAGAGAATTGCTGCTCTCACTTCAAGGATTCATCATCCTGTAGTAAAAGAGAAATGAACTTAAGCAATATAGTACAAAGAGAATTTAAGGAAACACTTAGTTGCTACAGCTACCCTTCCTTTCCCTTCTCTTCCTGGGAATATAGATGTAACCAAAGATTATTTGAGTTGTTATTTCTTGGCTGCTTGTATTTTAACTGTTACGATGTTTGCAATATTTTTAATTTTATTTTAATTGTTTGCCATCCCAGAGACACTGGTTGAGATGAACAGCTATATAAATTGGACAAATAAATAAGTAAATAAATAAGCTGTAGATAATTTATGTTATTATTGCTGCTAGTGGTCTAGCAACTCTTATGAATGATATGCAAAAGAGTTACAAACTAGAAATAGACTGATTCAGCCACCCTTATTTCATATTACTAGCAGCTGCTAAATAAAAGATGTGAGAGTATACACAATTACTGGGCTTTTGGCTGGGTGATGTTCATTTAGATATCTTATGTGTATTGAGAATGGAAATGTGCTGTTGTAGCAATAATAATTGTGATAAAAATGTTCCCTGGTTTAGATTAGTGAATTCTGAGACAGATGGAAGAGTAAAGACGCCAGAAAAGTTATTAAAAGGAATTAATATATGCTTTGGAGGATAGATAGATAGATAGATAGATAGATAGATAGATAGATAGATAGATAGATAGACAGACAGACAGACAGACAGACAGACAGACAGACAGACAGACAGACAGACAGACAGACAGACAGATGATATAGAGAGGATATATATGTGTTTGTGTGAATATATATACACACACACACACACAGAGTTATAGTTATAGTTCAGTGATGGCTAACCTTTTCTGGACTGAGTGCCCAAAGCATGTGTGCGCACACAAACCCCCAAAATGCAATGCGCCTGTGGCCCCTGTGCATGCGCCCTGTCCCTGTGCATACACGTGCACCCCCCCCCACATGTACCCCGCCCCCCGTGCATGTGCCGCAGAGACCCAACAACCAGCTGGCCAGCGGGAGGCACAAGCACATGCACAGCGGAGCTGACCTGGGCCAACGGCTCATGTCCCCACAGAGAGGGCACTGCGTGTCACCTGTGGCACACATGCCATAGGTTCACCACTACGGTTATAGTTATAGATATATAATTATAGATAGTTATATAGTTATAGATATAGATATTACTTTCTCAAAGTAGGAACAAAATCTAATTGATAATGATATAAGTTTTGTGGAAAAGACATATCTGTGTAAATTATGTGGCAAAGATGATCCTAAAAGCATTAAAAATATTTTCACTTAATCATCAATTAAAATGTTAATTGATGATTAGAAAGTATTATTTATGGTTCCCCCCCCCACCGCTTTATCTGGAGAAAGGAAGAAAAGTCTAAGGACAGATTCACACAACTTCCTACCCTAACCTGAGGACGTCAACTAACTATGTCTCTATACCCTTGACTTATCTCATTATCCCTCTGCAGCATCTGGTTTTAGGTACAGTGCTCTGTCCTTCTTATCGCACCACCAGATGTTGCAGGCAAGCAATGCAGTTCATGTTAATGGCATAGGGGATGCCCTGAAATGGCATATTCTGTTTTGGCAAATATATAAGATTCCTGTTGCTTTTGTTTGTTTCCTTTAGGACATTTTTGATCCCATTATTTGACTAATGAACTGATCCAACTAGAAAACCATGAAATAGACTAGAATGTCCCTGGTTTAATGCATGTAATTGGCAGCACACCTGAAATGACTGATCTTCTGTACTTCAATAGCCTCTTTGGCAAGGAATTCCCTTCATAGTGGCCATTAATGTCTGGCTTCTTACTTCTTTTTCTCATTATATGTTCTTAAGATAATTTATAGCCCCCACCCAACTTTCCATTTATCCCATTTAAAAAAAAAAAAAACTTCAGCTTTTCAACATCCAGAGGCTTCCTAAATCTAGACAACCAGTAAATGGCAATCAGGAGACATGAAAAGGGCAAGGGATTTTTTTTGCTGCCACCTAGTGGTTAAGTACCCTGCCAACAAAAGTGCGTATAGTCAAGGCTATGGTTTTCCTAGTTGCAATGTATGGCTGTGAAAGTTGGACCATAAGGAAGGCTGAGTGCCAAAGAATTGAGGCCTTTGAAATGGTACTGGAGAAGACTCCTGCGAATCCCTTGGCTGCAAGGTGATCAAACCGATCAGTCCTAGAGGAGATCAACCCTGACTGGTCTTTAGAAGGCCAGATCCTGAAGATGAAACTCAAATACTTTGGCCACCTAATGAGAAGGAACGATTCACTGGAGAAGAGCCTAATGGTGGGAATAATTGAGGGCAAAATAAGAAGGGGATGACAGAGAATGAGGTGGCTGGATGGAATCACTGATGCAGTCAGTGTGAGCTTAAATGGACTCCGGGGGATGGTAGAGGTGAGCTTAAATGGACTCTGGGCAATGGATCGGACACAACTTTGTGACTAACAACAACAAAGTGGTTAAGTTCAACAATCAGTTTAAAGCTTCAGTTTTAAAGCTATAGTACAATAGAAGGAGAGCAAGGGATGAAAAGATAGCATGTGGAGTAATATGAGCACTGTCCCAGCCAATCAGAGAAGGATTTTATGTGGTCGGTGATTTTGGGTAAGATAGAGTTTCAGACCTTAAAATGAACATAGAGGTAGTCCTCAGTGACCAAAAATGGGACTCATCATTCAGTGAAATTATAGCTGAGTGTTTTCTGAATCACAATTGTGCTTGTGATCTTACTTTTGTGTTGTTTTAGAGACCTGCCAAGGTCATAAATGTATTTGTCACAACGTTATGTTTCATCTTAACTACAAACAGTCACTAAACAAAGCAGGTTTTTTTTTAATTTGATTTATATGCCGCTCTTCTCCAGAGACTCAGGGCGGCTTACAATGCGTTAAGCAATAGCCTTCATTCTTTTTATATATTTATACAAAGTCAGCTTATTGCCCCCACAAACTGAGTCCTCAATTTACCTACCCTAGAAAGGTTGTTAAACAAGGACTCTGTACTCAAACTGTATAGGCAGCTGTGCAGCATAGACATGTACTGGGTGTGGTATAAGACTACATATATACAATTTTATGAATTTTGAAAGAAAACATTTAAAAACACAGACCCTGAGTCTCATTCTATGTCAGAATGCATTCTGCTTCTGAAGCTAAGAATTGATTCAAGATTCAAGATTCAGATCCCAAGATCTGCAAATCACAAGTTGTGATTTGTCTTACAGAACTACACTTACTAGTATTAGTCTTCACTCTTGAGTTCTTGCTCTGGCAACTAGTAGCAACTACAAAGTAGTATATGGGGATTAAAGTCATCTGCAAGTGCTGTGTAATAATTGCCAACTGGTGGAGATATATATTATGTACAAAATTGTTTCATGTCATATGATTACATTTTGTCATTGTATATTGCATGCTTCAAAAAAAATATGAATGTTTCATGCTAATAAAATACCAACTCTCGCTACTTGTTTGAAATTCATCTTTTTATTGTTATTGTTGTTTTACTTTTTTTTAAAGAGATATATTAGTCTGCCTTTAGCTATCCCCAATTCAATTTTGTTCTGCTCTTTGCTTTACTTAAGGCTGACTTGGCCCTTTCATCATGCTTAATCAGAGTGTGAATGTCATCGAATTTCATAAAAAAAATAAGCACTAATTAAAATGGATGCCACAGAGGTGTGGCGAACTGGCTAAGATTTCCCTAATTTATTATAATCTGCATCTGACCTTTTCATTATTTTGGTAATAATGATTCCTTCCTCCCCTGCCAAAGACCCAAATGACAGAAATCTTTAATAAATAACCTCAAAAAATAAGTAATGCCAGATTCTTCCCCTTCCCTCCCTCCCTCCCTCCCTCCCTCCCTCCCTCCCTCCCTTCCTTCCTCCATTCCATTCCATTCCATTCCATCCCATTACTGTGATCTTTCATAGTAGGTGACAATCTAACTTTTCATGAAAAGGATTCATTTTATGGCTTTTAATATTAATTTTATTTAGTAGCTTATTTAGTCTAAAAAGCTTTTTTTGATATTTTATGTCTAAAATTTGTTACCTTTGTTGTTTTCCTGACCCGATTTTGATCTTCCCAGAGTTTAGTGACAGGCCATCACAGGAAACACAAAATATGCCCACAGAATCTGTCTGCATAGGAAGACTTTTTATTTTAATATGAAGATACTCTCAAAAGGTAATCATGGACAATAGATGCCAGGTTTGAATAACAATTGGTCTAGAACAGTGTTGTTTAAATTTGGCAACTTTAAGATACATGGACTTCAACTTCCAAAATTCTGGCTGGGGAATTCTGGGAGTTTAAGATCACACATTTTAAAGATGCCGAGTTTGAAAAACATTCTTTATGATTTCCCAAAGTCATGTATATGGCCTAGAGTTTTCCCAAATATTGCTATTTTTTTCTAATGTAACATTCAGAGAATTTATATGTGCATTCATTAGATTAATTGTAGGTAAGTATTTAATATAAAATCAAAGCTAGGTTTTCATCTTATCCCTTTCCTGTTATCATTGTCTTACCTATTTTTTGGACTGTGATTCCCAGCATGTCACCCAAAAGTGTCCAGTTTATGCCTGAATTTATTTAATGTAGCTCTTATTCCAATATTCTGCTTGGCTGCTTCCTAAAGGTTGTCCCATTATTTTTCCAATTCATATTTTATAAAGAAATTAAACAAAGAAGGGGCCCACATTTTGAATCCACAAGGAAGTGTGTCTATGTCTTTGAGGCAGGAGAAATATAAATGTGTATGATTTCAAATCAAGGTCAATTCCTTGACTGAATCTATGCAGCGTTCTTGGCAGGATAACAAAAATGGATTTCTATGTCTTCTTTGAAGACTTTTGTAATTTCCTAACTTAGCCACCAGTCCTTGAATTACCAGTGGTTCTTCCATCTAAGTCTTAACCACAGGTGCTAAGTTTCTAAAGTCAGAAAGGTCACCTAGGTGCTGCCAATTATATGTTATAAAAAAATTTATGACAATATGCAACAAACTGCTTTCTTTAAAAAACAAAACACATAATTTCTGCAATTGTTTTTCTATCTGGTTATTTTTATTTTTATGTTAAATAAGCACTAATTACTAGTGCCACTAGTATGCACTAATTACTAGAACCACTGCTTACATCTCAATCCTTAAGTATAAATCCAACAAATACTTGTAGGAGTAAATTCCCCTCCTTACTTACTTCAGAATAAGCGTGAAGTATATACGGCAAAGATTTTAAATTTAGAATTTATATTGTGGTTTCTTGAAATAATTAAAATAATGCATCAACTTTTTTTTCAATAAGAAGAAATTGAGTCTCAGTTTAGTGTAGTGGTTAAGGCACAGGCTTAGAAATCAGGAGACTGTGAGTTCTAGTCCCCCCCCCACTAGAAATGAAAACCAGCTGGGTGATTTGGGGCTGTTTCTCAGCCCAACCAGTGGTGGGTTGTTCCTGGTTCAGATTGGTTCTATATTTATTTATTTATTTATTTATTTATTTATTTATTTATTTATTTATTTATTTATTTATTTATTTTATTAAATTTCTATACCGCCCTTCTCCCGAAGGACTCAGGGCAGTGAACAGCCAGAAGATAAAACACAGAGATACAAAATTTAAAATAGATTAAAATGAATTAAATAATTTGGCTGAATTTTAAAATACCCCATAACAAATTAAAATTTATATTTAAAATTTAAAATTTAAATTTAAAAGAGGAGAAGATTTAGGCCAGGCCAGCTTGATGAAATAAAAACGTTTTAAGCACGCGACGGAAGGTGCGCAGATCCGGGATCCTCCATATCTCTGGGGAAGCTCGTTCCAGATCGTAGGTGCTCCCACAGAGAAGGCTCTCCCCCTAGGGGCCGCCAGTCAACATTGTTTGGCCGACGGCACCCGGAGGAGCCCCTCTCTATGGGAGCGTACTGGCCGGTGGGAGGCTGTTGGTGGTAGCAGGCGGTCCCGTAGATAACCAGGTCCTAAGCCATGGAGTGCTTTAAAGGTGGTAACCAAAACCTTGAAGCGCACTCGGAAGACCACCAGGAGCCAGTGCAGCTCACACAGGACAGGTGTTACATGGGAGCTCCATGTTGCTCCCATAACCACCCGCGCGGCCGCACTCTGCGCCAGTTGGAGCCTCCGAGAACTGGTAGTAAAACTGGTGGGAGGCTCTGCCCACCAACCCCGACGTCATCAGGAAGCTTCTGTGCATGCGCGGCCCCACTGTGAACCGGTAGTAAAGGTAAGTAGAACCCACCCCTGAGCCCAACCCATTTCACAGGCTTTTTGTAGTGGGGAAAAATAGGAGAGAAAGGAGTATTAGGTATGTTCATCCCTTTGAGTTATTTAGAAAGTTAAAAAATGGGATAAAAATCAAATAAATAAATATAAATGAATACTTTACAATATAAATTGAACTTGCAAATAGTTCATATTCAAAAACATATACATAGAAGAAGAAAGTATAGAAAGGAACCAAGTACTGAAGCACATTTATCAAAGGAAGCTATGAATGTGTCTGTTTCCGTGTTAGTCTCTGTAATATAATGACTCACTTAATGTTGATGGTGAATATAAGACCAGCTTATGGTATTAATAATAAAAGAAATGCATTTTTCTTATTGGCATATTCCCAAGGAAGCAGAAACACACCACTTATAAAAGATTTCAAGAAATACACTGTTCACTTAGAGATGCTTTTTTTATTTCTTATACATATACATATACATATACATATACATATACATATACATATACATATACATATACATATACATATACATACATACATACATACATACATACATACATACATACATACATACATATATATATATATATATATATATATATATATATATATATATATATGTTTTTCTTCTAGCCAGGTTTTCCCTACGTAGCCAAGGTTTTTTTTGTAGCTATATATATATTGCAGTAAGCAGTGTTAATAAGTGCACAAGACAAAAATAAGAAAGACAAGGAAAATAAAAGCATGACAAAACAGGAAAGAAAGTGAAAAAAGATTTATATAACCAAACGTCAACAATCACATTCACTATACCTCTCCATACCTTTCTCTCCCTAGAAACCATTCTTGCTTCAATCACATCCCTTTACACATCACTTTTTGTTCTTCAAAGTTTTCACTTTTCTCTTTTTAAGTATCTCATCAACTCCATGTAAGCATGACTTTCTTGATTTTCCCTCTCCCTTTGACCCATGCTCATCCTTCATAAATTTCTTTGCAATTCAATCTTCATTTATTTTTTCCATATAAACAAACCACTTAAAAGGGCTTCTTTGATATTGATCTTTCACTTTTGTATTCAATCTATATCCATTCATTGTCCATTCATTTTTGACCCTGTCTCTTTCTGTTTTCCCAAATACACATTTAAGTAACGTATTTCCACCTTACTATTATGTTTCCTTGCCAGATTCAATTTCATATAACAAAGTAGGTAGAAGCAGGATCTTACAAGAGACATTTTCCTCTCTCTTCATTCATCACAACACATCAAAATTACTTTACCCTTTCTTATCAATTTTGGTGCATCTTAAAATTTCTCTAACCATTTCTCCTTCTTTAGTAAATATTCTTTCAAGGTATATAAATTCATTTAGTCACTCTGGAGTTTTTTACAACCTATGCATAACCCATAACTCTTTATTCCATTTTCTTTTTCAAACCCAGCTATCTTAGTCTATATTGGAATAATTTTCAGATCCAAACTCTTCTTTGCATCATATAATCTACTTAAAATTAACTGCAAACCATTCACATTTTTATCCAGCAGCAACAGCATCATCTGCACAAATAAGTACATGTAGATCCATCTTCTCCAAAAACACATTTCTGTTGTTGTTGTTTTAACCATTCAGTTGTATCTGACTCTTGGCAAATGCCCTCTATACTAACCTGTCAAACACAGTTTCTTTCAGTTGTTGGATATTCATCTTTGTATCAGTTTTGATGGTATCAAGCCAGTGTGTTGTTTGTTTGCCCTTCCTCTTGTTCACTAACCATTCCTAGCTTCATTGCCTTCTCCAATGAATTTTCATGCATGATATGGCCAAATAAATCAGACGTACTCTGTGATTTTGGCTTCTAATGATGAGTCTGGTTTTGTACGATTTAGAATAGAATAGAATAGAATAGAATAGAATAGAATAGAATAGAATAGAATAGAATGGAATGGAATGGAATGGAATGGAACGGAACGGAACGGAACGGAACGGAACGGAACGGAACGGAACGGAACAGAACAGAACAGAACAGAACAGAATAGAATAGAATAGAATAGAGTAACAGAGTTAGAAGGGACTAGAATAACAGAGTTGGAGGTCTTCTAGTCCCTGCCCAGGCAGGAAACCCTACACTACTTCAGACAAATGGTTATCCAACATCTTCTTAAAAATTTCCAGTGTTGGGGCATTCACAACTTCTGCAGGCAAATTGTTCCACTGATGAATTGTTCTAACTGTCAGGAAATTTTTCCTTAGTTCTAAGTTGCTTCTGTCCTTGATTAGTTTCCACCCATTGCTTCATGTCCTGCCCTAAGGTGCTTTGGATAATAGTTTGACTCCCTCTCTCTTCTTTGTGGCAACCCCTGAGATATTGGAACACTGTTATCATGTCTCCCCAGTCCTTCTCTTCATCAAACTAGACATACCCAGTTCCTGCAACCGTTCTTCATATGTTTTAGCCTCCAGTCCCCTAATCAGGGCTGGATTTTCCTATAGGCTAACTAGGCTTCAGCCTAGGGCCTCAAGATCAAGAGGGGCCTACATTCAAATTGTTAGCAAAATTAAAATTACACTTTCACTATAGGTGAAAGGGCCTCAAAAGTTCTAGCTATAGCAGTGTTTTGACAGTCATGTTATTGCAATCCGGACATTTAGCAACTGCCCTGGATTTCTGACTGTCACAGTGTCCCATGGTCACACGATTCCAATTAGTGAATCCCTTGCTGGCTTTTCACAAGCAAAATCAATGGGGAAGCTGGCAGGAAGTTGGAAATCACAGTCAAGTGAGGTTCTTGCTTAATGCTCTATAGTGACTCACTTAGCAACGGTAACCAGGGACCGTCAGAGCTGCTGTTGCTAAATAGCACTGTCATTGGACATTGTGCATTACCACCACATTGCTTAAGAACAGAAATTCTGATCCCAAAATTCCAGTTAAGTGAGGACTATCTCTATATTCCATCTTCCTTTTTGGCTTACATAGGAAAATCAGATCAGCTGAAATTTTGCAAAAATTAATTGAGAAACTGTAACATTTATAGTGTACCAGGGGAACGCTCACAGAGTTCATAGTTTGCCTAAAGTTTTGCCAAGTTCAATTCTAGAGACAACATATAAAGTCCATTCAAGTTGGGGCCTTTATTTTCTTGCACCTTACAAAGTCTTGCCAAACTAAACTAGAACCTTCCAACCCACTATATTTATCCTGACAGGTGTAGTTGTCCTGATTGTCTTACACTAACCCAGGGGTCCCCAAACTTGGCAGCTTTAAGACTTGTGGACTTCAACTCCCAGAATTCTCCAGCCAGCATAGCATAGCATAGCATAGCTGGCTAGAGAATTCTGGGAATTGAAGTCCACAAGTCTTAAAGCTGCCAAGTTTGAAGACCTCTGCACTAACTTCATCAGGCTGTAGTTTCTTAATCTGGGCCTCTTTGGGGGAAAGCTCTGTGTTGCCAAAACTCTTCCCCAATGTGCTTCTCCAGGTGCACATTCCATCACATATTTAACATTAGAGAGGTTTCATGTGGATCCTTCTCCTCTATCTTCTCTCTTCTGCTCATCAATGTATGGTTTGGATATGCATGTATCTGAATAACATTCATGTAAGAAGTGAATATAAAAATGCACATGAATGTTTATGCGTTTTCCCCTTCTGCTAAATTTATAACCTGATGCAAAATGGAGCAGAAACATTCTTGCAGACTGGGAAATGAGCAAAAGCTAAATTGACTACTTTATTTCTTATTAATTTTGACCCGTATAAAAATCTGACACACTTTGAGTTCTGGATGTGCAGGACACTGTCTCTTCACCTGTGTTCAGCATGTTCGCTTAGATTTTCTGAGAATAACTTCTTAATGATTCTTTCCCTGTGCCAAAAGGTCACTGAGAAGCAATCACAGTGGTGCCTGAGAGCCATAAAATTGTCTTCCATTTCAGCTTAACTTATGCATAAATTTAACAGGCTTTTTTTTCTTAGATAAGTTGTAAAACAAGAGAGTCCCAATATAATTGCCAGCATGCTTGCAGCTAAAATACCTTAGGTTGACAAGAAGACAGCAAAATCTATTACTTTATTATCAAACTATTATGAGCCCACAAACAATAGCACATTCATTCTAACTTTGCAGTCTTAAAAGTGTTTTTCATTAACTCCATTTTACCTCAGAGTTATGTACTTCTAAGTACACACACACAGAATTGACATCTAAGAAATACATGATTAGTATCATTTAGATTACATTCCAGTGCTCCTCAAAAACTCTATAAATCTCACAATGTCTGAAACATCTCAGTGGTTCTTTTATGAAATCAGTTATCTACAGTAGAACAGTAACCAAGTAATGAATGCTTATAAAAATAGGAAGTTGCCTTTATTTACCATGGTAGCTCTGGTTTCAGCTCTATGTTATATCTATGTAATTTCCACTATCCAGTTCTGAACCTTGGACCAATATTTCTACAGTTTTGAGTGTGCTCAGTTTCAGATTGTTCTGGTCACACCACGAGGCTAGTTGTTCAATCTCTCATCTGTATGCGGATTCATCATTGTCTCGAATGAGACTGATCACTGTGTCATCTGCGAACTTCAGTAGTTTAACAGATTGATTGTTTGAGATGCAGTCATTGGTATATCAATGAGGACTCTTGGAAACTATCTGGATTTGTCCCTGCAGTTTTCTTGGCAAGATTTTTGAAAGTAGTTTCTCATTGCCTTCTTCGTAAAGTTGAGAGGAAGTGTCTGTCCCAATGTACATTGGGCTTTGTATCAAAAGAGGGACTGAAACTTCTCCTTCAACAGGTTAAGACCATTGTCTTAACAACTACATCAACTGGCTACTACAGTCAATTACTTTTTGCAGTTAATTAGGGTTGAGAGTCAAATCTCTTCTAGCTTCACCCCAATTTCCAATTATATTAGCTATCATTTGCATATAGAAACTTGCTCAAGCAATTTTACCATGTTTAAAATCAAATGTAGGAACAGTAGCATTTGTTAGAGTTGTAGAGAGGGAGTTACACATCCCATATTTAAATATAAGAAATATATTCCTGCATTTTGAAAGCCAGTAAGTAAATATCTTTGTTTATTACAATCTTGGATAATGTCTAAAATGAACGAGTAGTCACCCTGTAGTTTCAAAGAACCCTGGAAGAAAACAATAATCAAGACCCCTTTCAATCAGGCATCAGGTTGGCGTATGGAATCAGGTCTTGGATTATTGGGGGTTAGAAGGAAAGATTTGTCTGCTTGGTACCCACCCTCTGGAACATCCTTACTTCAGATTTCAATTATATACAGTGAAACACAGTTGCTAGGGATATTAGCAATTTATTCATGATTAAAGAGATAACAGCAGATAAAGACTGTAAAAACAAAACAGAGTCTCTGACAAAAGCTTGCCTGAATAGTTTGTTTTATCGGGAGCATGCAGAAGAATTCCAAGACCTAAACCAGGGTTGTCAGCCACTCGGGAGGTCAGAATTTCATGAGCAAATTCCACATGTAAACATCACACAAGAGCCAAAAATCAGACCACTGCTTCCAACAGAGCAATGTGGGTCAGGATTGTCTTTTAAATCAGACATTAGCTATTTGTTAACAGTAACAGAGTTGAAAGGGACCTTGGAGGTCATCTAGTCCAACCCCCTGCTCACACAGGAGACCTTTACTAGGGATTCGAATCGCCGAACTGCCAACCTTTTTGATCGACAAGCTCAGTGTCTTAGCCACTGAGCCATCTAGTCAGGCTTCACTTTATTTGACTTTAATCAAAAGAGTTTGCAAGAAGCCTCATAGAATATCTTTGCTTGACTTTGCTCTCCATTCTATTCACATGATGTAGGAGCTGAGTAGCCCTACATCAATCTCATCAGACTGCTCCAGATAGTTAAGTGATGTCTGCTTTTGATATGATTGTTGGTTGTGTGTCTCCTAAGGCTGACACTCCACAGGTTCATCTGGAACAGTTGTTTTAGAATCTGACTCAGGGTCTGAGGCCTGGGCCATGAACACAAGGCCTTGAAATCATTTGTGCCTAACCTAGGACCCTGACTCTGTATCACAGCCCATCTCTTGGCTATGTTAAAATTTGTTTTATAATTCTGGGTGCTATGTATCTTATTTTGTTATATTGTGCATGCTTTTTTAAAATTTATTTTTATTGTAAGGCACCTAGAATCACAGTTGTGTGATGAGCATAAATTGGCAAAATAAGGAAATAAATTATGATTTTGAGACATACTTTGACTGTGACCAGGGCCCCTGCATTAGAGCTAATGGGATGTGAAATTAGACTGTAAGACAAGTTTGAGATCTCATTCATGGTCCACCTGCCCTGGTATCTGATATGATCCCTTTCTGAAATCCTGGGTTTCATTGTTGCTCTAGTATTGGAATTGCCCTTACTATTCAGGTTATGGGATTGTGACCTCTATGTTGTGAGGTATATGTCAGGAATGTGTAATAGCTAAAAACAAAAATAGCTCTCAGCATTACATCTGCATTGTATCAAATGAAGTATCAGTCTGCAGATGGGTTGGGTTTACAAATTTCCTTATTTCCTATGCATCTGTTTTGTGGCATTCCACTAAGCTTTCATAGTTATTCAACAAGATTGGCCTGTGAAAGCATTCCATCCACTTACACCCTGCAACATAACCTCTATTTTGTTTAAATACATGATTTTAAATACTCTACTTAATAGTTGCCAACTGCAGGCCTGAAAGATAAGAAGAAAATAATGCAAAGGAAATTTAAAAAGCAATAGTTAAATGGGAAGGTGCTGCAGCATAATAACCAGGACCTTAATTTAAGAAATAATGCCTAAAATGTCTCTTCAGCAAAGCTGCAACTACACGGAAAGACAAAATAGACTACAAGCTTATATTTCTAAAGTATTAGCATGACATAAGCATATCCTTCATTATGGACCACATCCTGTTCCCAAACAGCAGTCACATATTAGTATGGGTGTAATTATTCTTCATTGGGCACAACATAGATCAGCTGAGATCACAACTAATTTCAAAGAATAATTATCTGGGGCTGACAGGAAAAACAGGTTAGATGCTATGATTTATCATTAACAATTGCAGCCATGCTTTTACATAAAACATAGCACTTTACAAATGTCTACAACCCATCCTCCTAGGAACTAAATAAGAAACTATATTAAACATTGAATAAAATGATAACAAGCAGTGGGGCCCACATGACACGTGAGTAGATCAAGTAGGATTTTTTCATTTTTTTTCCAGATGTGAGGGCATTTAAAAAAACAACAACAAAGTAACAACTCAATTTCCCAGAAGAGGAACTGTGTAAGAACATTATCAATGAGCACCAACACTGCAGCCACTCAAAACCCTCAAAGACTGCCTGTACAACATCATCTAACAAAATAGATACCAATACAACTTTATTAAAAAGGTGTCTGACCACTCAACCCATTACAGCACAACTAACACAACCTACTTTGTTACTTTGTTACTTGTATCTTTATGATTTATATTGTTTTAGTTTCCTAGTATGATTTATGTTGATTGCTTGTTTCGTATCCTATAACTATCACTAAGTGTTGTATCTTATGAATTATGATGAATGTATTTTTATGACTATGATCATGATTTATCACTTATACCGTTTATGTATACTGAGAGCTTATGCACTGAAGACAAATTCCTTGTGTGTGCAGTCACGCTTGGCCAATAAAGAATTCTATTCTATCTATTCTATGAAAGGGATAACACTACCATACCTCAAAAACTTATCAGAAACCACTAACAGACTATTACAACACAGTAGTGCTGGTAGCACACAAAGCAAATAAAGACTTCCAAGACATCTTAAGTAAACCAAAAGGCCCAGTAATCCAAGGAGAAGAAAAAGAAGCCAGCTACAGTGTACAGTGTAAGGACTGTAATGGCCATTATGTAGGAGGCAGGAAGAGGACTAGCAGATTGCATCCAAACCAGCTAGCAGTCAGAAAACACAATGACAGCTTCTCAATCACAAAATACATGGACAGACTCAACCACAATTTCAGGTGGAACCTGTGAGCAGCCTAAATCAAGCCAAATCAAAAAATGTTAGGGAATTCCTAGAACCTTGGCATTTAGACAAATAAGCCACCAATAGACACATAAAAAAAACCAAACCCATATTTACACACAATTCAAAAGAGACAACAAAAGGCTAAGAAGGGGGAAAAAGATCAGAATATACACCCTCCAGCAGCCATTATTCAGATAACCAGGGATTAACACAGGGGTTTAAATTCAGCAGGTTCTGACAGGTTCTGGAGAACCGGTAGCGGAAATTTTGAGTAGTTTGGAGAACCAGAAAATACCACCTCTGGCTGGTCCCAGAGTGGGGTGGGAATGGAGATTTTGCAGTATCCTTCCCTTGCCAGGCCACACCATACTACGCCCACCAAGCCACGCCCACAGAACTGGTAGTAAAATATTTTGAATTCCTCCACTGGAACACCAGAGAAACAATCAAATATAAAACAATAGCTTAAACAAGGAACTACCAAGGAGAAAACCACATCTCCATCATCATTGGCAGGGCAAGCTACTGTATATAAAGGTGGGGGGGAGCACACTCACTAGCACTGATGATGTTACCTAGTTGGGTAATGAAGCATCTGCCAGAAAACAACCAAACTCAGAGAGTACCAAAGACTCCATACAAAATATCTTGTTCATCTAAAAGTTGGAAAAGTAAAACTTATATTACATTATAAATGAAGCTTTGTCTATTGATTTTTAAATAATAAATACTTAAATATCATCAGGATGAAAGGCAAAGGAGTTTAGATGCAATCTTATCCCCAGTTGCATGGGAGAAAGCAGTACTGCCTTCAGGTAAACTGAGTTGTAAATAGACATCCATCACATCAGCCTTTCTTATGCCAGATTGATTAGGAAGGATCAGATTTGTAAATCCAACACATCTGAAGGGCACTAGGTTAGAGTAATCAGTTCTACAGTAGTAATTTTATTTTGTCCTTAATGATTAAATACCTGCCTTTGCGAGTATTATTAACAGTGCTGCTAAATTCTGTAACTCAAAATCTCTCTCTCTTTGTCTCTCTCTCTCACACACACACACACACACACAGAGAGAGACAGAGACAGAGACAAACAGAGAGAGAGAGAGAGAGAGAGAGAGAGAGAGAGGGAGGGAGGGAGGGAGGGAGGGGGGGAGAGAGAGAGAGAGAGAGAGAGAGAGAGAGAGAGAGAGAGAGAGAGAGAGAGAGAGAGAGACCTGTACATTATCTGACTCAGAAACAATTTAATTTTTACAATATGAAGCAAGAACCTTTTTTTTTTTCATTTCAGCTTGCTTCAGAAATGTTTTAGGGCATTCTAATTTATCCTTTTTTCCTCTCCAACTTTTCTTTCCATGGACAGCAACAGACCTTTGTATGGAAGGTGACAGATAAACCCCAGAGTTTCTTTGGTTTTATATGGTCCATAGCCACTTGGAAGTATTGGGCTCAAAGAATGGAGTTAGGTATTTTATATACAAGGTTACTGCAAGCAACCAAGTTGAACAAAAGTGAACTAGGGTTTTTATTTCCAAATGTAAACAAAACCCTCATTGTCATGTTTCAGTACTGGTTTTGTTAATGGGGAAATTCTAGACCTGAAAAAAGAACAACATGTTAAGAAATTGAATCATACCATATTTTCTTGTAAAATTTAAGAATAAGAAAATACAAGTGAAATAATAATTTAATGGAAACAATCATGCAACTTAAATTATTTTCCAACAAATGTTCTAGTAAATCAATCTCCCTTTCAAATAAGAATTATTATGGTCAGCCAGATGTTTAGATTAGATTTGGTATTGTCCACCTATCAAGTCCTTCCCAAGGACCTAGGATGGGCAAATGTTGTGCAATTGTGTTAAAGGTATTATTGCAGAATGCAAATTGTTCTAAGTAAAGCTGCCTTTTGCAATTGACTGATAGCAATTTTGTCAATGTCAAATGGTACTCCAGATGTTTTGGGATTGTGCCCAAGGCACCTACTACAACTGGTATTCTGCCAGTTCCTTTCTTCTGCCACAGTCATTCTACTTCTATTTTCAGACATTTGTATTTTGTTATCCCCCCCCCAATTTCTTTCTTGAAAGATAAAAATTTCAAATGCAATCTAAACATCTGCTGACTGTGTGACCAACCATAATAATAATACATGATTTTCCCCCTTCTACTCACCTTCACTAAACCATAGACTGGCAGGAAATAAATTATTTCTTTTTTAACTCCTTAAACATTTTATTTAATAAAACATTGCATAGTGCTTCCCTCAGGCATTGCATGTCTGACTTCTTAAAATAACCTCTTCAATTAAAAATAGCCAAATCTTTGATAAAATGCTAGACATATATGTTGCATATCCTTAGTTAAACAAGATAATCTATTGCAAGCTTTAAGCCTTTTATTTTAGATGATCCAAATGTGTTTCCTATTAGAAATTATCAAATTTTATTATTTGATACCATTCTACCATCTTTTTAAAAATTACCAGTACAAGTGTGTGTGTGTGTGTGTGTGTGTGTCCAAGCACACATATACACAAACACAAAAACACATACACAAACATGCATAAATCTACATCTATATCTATCTATATACAGTATTTGAGGTAGTTTGGTTATATGGAGAAAATTATTTAGGATTCATCTGCAAAAGAAATCTTGATTGTCAAGCTGTAGAAAGCTGTGAAGAAGTTTGAATATAAGGTAGATTTAGTTAAGTTTCTGGTTTTGTTTTGTTTTTTATTATTATCAGAATTTCAATTGATTTGTCTTATTATTTCAAACTCATTTTCATCACTCTTAATAAAATTTCTTACCATGAGAAAGATACTTTGTTGAGTATGCGTGTATAGTTTGTATGTATGTTTTAAAAGAGAAATATTCTGAGCTGCATCTAGCAATCTTCCTTAAATGCAATTAGTGCTAAAGTGCTATTGTTTACATTTTTATCCATTTTCATCTTATTTTCCCACATTAAAATTTATCCCAAATAGCACAGTAGAACTGTGACTAAAACTTTATCATCACTTTTAAAAAGAACAAAATATAAACTAACATAAATTAAATCTAATTTTTTAAAATCAAATTTCCTGTTTGAATAATAGCGCAGTAAAATCAATTTTCTCCATATTGATAATCAAGTTAATTAGACAATATTTTGAAGCAGCCTCTGATCCAAGCATTACCTAGATACAAACCAGCTTAATTTTTGCAAGATTTGTATATCATAGATTCTTCAGCTAAGAATAGTGCACCATGCTAATATTTGCAGAAAGCATGCATCTGCAGTTATTTCCATCATACTTTTCACAACTCACTATTAGTCTTGAGAGTATCTGGAAATATTCTGTGCTAATTTAGCAATCTGAGAAGTATCAGGAAGATTCTTATTACCATTTTTAAGTGTCCAGAATCTTCCAGTTCAAAACTACAACGGGAACATTGTAAGAAATTTAAATGATGAGTAAGCTCCTGTAAAGAGATTAGAGGGGAAAAAAATAAATATAATTCTTTCAACTTCTCCTTACCCAAATAGCCAGGGGCCAGGGCTGATTTTTAGTGAGAATATTTTTATATTTGCCTAATAGAAGTAAGAATTGAAATGCATTGAACTGAGTCAGACTAAAGATAATCTAGTTAACGTGAAAAAAGATGAGGTGAGGGATACATCGGACACCCCAGCATATAAATACGTGGAAAGTATCTTCTGTCTTTATGACAATCCATATCCTAGATCCTTTGCTTAATAATTCTTTTAGCATGAAAATAAATTAATTGAAAACAGGAGAATTTCAATTTTTTAGCAAAAAGAGGACATTGGATACAATAAAAGATTTATTCAAAGTTTGGCAGTTAGGAATGTTGAAATTGTGAAATCCAAATAAATAGTCACTAAGGTTTGTTAAATACATATTTCAGATACAAAAAGATGAATAAAAAAATGGTCTGGCAGCTTCTTTTCTCTTTTTTTCAGCCTTCTAATAAGCTATCTCAAAAACATGACAAGTGACTACCTCTAAAATCTGGTGAACAATATACCCTCAAATGTACCTCAAATGTTTGCATAATAATACAAATATGGCTTTAATAGCTTTAGAAGAATTATGACATCAATTTTAATTTATAATCCAATTTAAAATTGCTACTTTATTACTATTGCTGTCATACTGAAATTACCAAATCAAATTCGGTAATACAAGTCTTGTTAAATAATCCAAATTTGAGCCACAAATGTGAATAATGTTTTTACTTTAAATAATCAATAATTATTTTTTCAAATGCTATCAAGTAACTGGAAAAACTGGCATGCTGCAAGTAAATTTATCTGTGACCTTCATCAGTATTGTTGATACTGTGAGATACTAAATGGCTCTGTAATCTTATACAACATGTCTCCCCTGAAGTAAGCAGAATTGAATTAAAACTGACTCCCAGGGTAAATGTACAGGGTTATTCTAGCTTAGCCTTCCTTAAATGTGACACACTCTAAATATATAAACTTAAAATGATAGAGATGGAAAGGGACTATCAGTATTGAGTCTTCTTCCCTGATGACTGCAGGAATCCAAAAGCTATCTGTTCTTCAGTTGAGTATTCCATGAAGCTAAATTTACTACTTCCCTTGAAAATTGGTTCCACTGTTGAATTGCTAATAATGTTAGGAGGGCAGTGGGTGTTCAAGTAGTTGTAATATTGAATCTGCCTTCTTCCAACTGGCACCCATTATTCTGTTCCTTTGATTCTAAAGTGATGGATAACAGTCTAGGCTTTATTCCATGTGGCATTATTTCGTACTAGAAGTGTGTTTTCCGCTCCTTAATTTTCTCTTCTCAAATACTCAGAGTTTATTCAGTCTTTCTCACAGAATTTAGTTTCTAGTCCCATCAATTGCTGAATTTACTGAACTTTGTTGGAATCCTATTTAAAATGTGGTGTCTAGAACTGAATACCATTATGTTGGGTGTGACCAACACAGAATAAGGAACTATTACTTCCTATAAAATTGTACTATTTTACCACTTCTGAACTACTTATTCCATTCCATCAGCAGTGTCCTTAACAAGTCTGATAACAATAATCCTGCAAAATGCCATAATTAGGTACTTGTGTCATGATCAGAATATGCAACCTTGGCATTTAGATAATAATATCATCATTATGTACTATCATTCTTCCTTGCTCATGTGTTGCCCATGCATTCAACTTTCTTTTATGTTTCTCCTGATAGGCCAACTCTCACATCCATGTAACCAAGAGGGTAGGAATACTTTCTTATATCCTGCTATTTTGGCTTCTTTTGACAAACATTCATCCCATGCAATAGACCCACAATTATTACATTTTTATAAGTAATACACAACAATTCCCCATTTTTGTTAAACTTTATAACCGAAGTATACAACTTTATCTATTTACTCTTGTTTTTCAATGTACATATATAGTTCCCTGGTGATTGTATATCTTTTGGAAAATAGGGATTACATTTGTCTCCCATCAGCCAACTGGAACCTCAGCTATTTTCTGGGATTTCTCAAAGAAAATACATAAATATTCCACCAGATAATAAACTAGTTTCTTCAGTATCCTAAAATGCAATTCATTGGCCCTGGAGATTTAAACTCATTTAGGCATTTCCTGATTATATTTCTGTCAGTCTCAAGCTTCAATTCTACTCATTTATCCTGATCTTCACAATTGCCTTGTGGAATATATGCCACTGTCTTGAAGAAATCTGAGCCAAAATAAGAATGAATAGCTGGGTCTTTTCTCTGGTTATTTGTTAGCTGGTCGCTGTGTTTATTGTGCAGTTGACAAACTGAATGTTTTTTTTTATTTTATTTTGAACAAACCTAAGTTCTTTTTTATTTATATTTTATTTCTTTTTAATTAATAACAAAAAAGGAACACAAGCACAATACTCATGGAAATAATACATTGTCAAAGGAAAGATGAAAAGAACACCTAATAACTGCTTTAACAAAAAAGTGAAATAATACAACAAAGAAAAAATATAAGATGATATGTCATAACAATTCTATAGATGCTTGTCTAATGCAAATATTATTCATACACATATTATTTCTAATATACTTATATGATTAATTTTTAAACCTACTGTCTTCTATATAAATGAATCCAATCTTTCATTATACTTATCTATACAAAATCTATGTATCTGCATAAAAGTGGCAAGTGCAATCAGGTCTTCAAACATACATATCTTTCCAATGCTGCAATATCAATCTTTTGGCTATAGTAAGGACATAGACAATCCATTTACATTGTTCAATTGTCAAATTCCAAGAGCTAGATATGTAGTTCAAAAGAATATTATGTTCTGAAAAGGATATCATGCAATCATATTTATAGAATCCATTACTTTCTCCCACAATTTGATAAGTAGAGAACATTATAGAAACATACATTTTAAAGGAACATTATCCTTATTACATCTCTAACAAAGTACTCTTTTTGATGTCCATAATGGAATCCAATAAATTCTAAATATTTTTTGCTGTATAGTCATAATTTGAGGTCAATTTATGCTTTTGCTATGGAAGTTAAGATGCTCTCTCATTGTCTAGACAATATAGGAACCTCTAATTCTTTATTCCACTTATTTCTTTACATCTGCATATCAAGTTAATATATTGATAACAAACACCTATAAAAACTAATAGTATGCTTTTTTAGAGAAGAAGTGGCAGAGCAGGGGGGCAGGGTCAAAAAAGGCATCAGCCTAGAATTCCTACTTAGCCACAAACATACTATGTACAATCCATTGTGAATTCCATTGATCTTTACCTAACGTCCAGCAGGTGCTAACTGTTAGTTGAGAATATTCTGTGCGTAGGCAGGAGCAATAAATCTATTTAATTGAAACTTCACATGATGTGGTCCTGGTCTTTTGAGCCTGACAGGTTATCTCAGGTGACTCAAAATCAAAAATGCTATTGGTCTAAACAATGCTATTAACAAACGTTGTAATTGTAAATGTTGCCATTGGGTTACATGTGATAGATGATATTTATCTCTTACCACAGATTATGTTAAAAATTCATCTACATCATCTGTCAGTTGGCTTAAAGTCAAAATGACTCCATTGTTAAGGTGATAGTTTTGATTCTTTCTCATGGTTTTTATCTTTCACTTTTATGATATTTATTAATATGGATTTTTATATTTTATATTTTTATATTTCTTGTTTTTTATTTGATTTTTGTGTTTTGCCCAGAGTCATTTTCAGTGAGATGGGCAGCATTATAAATTAGATACAGGGAGAGGGGGGAGGGAGAGGGAGAGAGATCCATGCTTTCATCCAATTTATCTATATCATCATTCTTCTCCCAATTTTTAATGTTGGGTTTTGCCATAGAGTCAATTTGGCATGGAAAAAAGGTCAATTCTTTTATTAGTCATTCCATTCCATAACTTTCTAATTGACATCACTGTTTCCAGAAATATTAGAGTTTTAGTATATTTTATAAAATAATTACTAAATAATTTATTGCTTACCCCAAAAAAAGTGATTCTCTCTCTCTCTCTCTCTCTCTCTCTCTCCCCTCCCTCTCTCTCTCTCTCTCTCTCTCTCTCTCTCTCTCTCTCTCTCTCTCTCTCTCTCTCTCTCTCTCTCTCTCTCTCTCCTCCCCCCTCCCATCACCAATTTTTGGCTTCCAATATTTAATACTTGACAATAAGTAAGCATGATGATATAGTCCAGTTCAGGAAAACCAAACCAAATCAATCAATCAATCAATCAATCAATCAATCAATCAGAATAGAGCTGGAAAGGACCTTGGAGGTCTTCTAGCCCAACCCCTTGCTCAAGCAGGAGATCCTATACAATTTGAGACAAGTGGCTGTCCTTCTTAAAAACCTCCAGTGATGAAACACCCACAACTTCTGAACACAAGCTGTTCCACTGGTTAATTGTTCTCACTGTTAGGATGTTTCTCCATAATTCCAGGTAACTTCTTTCCTTGATTAGTTGCTTGTCTTGCCTGCTGGTATTTTGGAAAATAATTTGACCCCCTCTTCTTTGTGGCAGCCCCTCAAATACTGGAATACTGTTATTATGTCACCCCTGGTCCTTCTTTTGTCTAGACTAGCCATTCCCAATTCCTGCAACAGTTCTTCATATGTTTTTGTCTCCAGGCCTTTATTCATCCTAGTTGCTCTTCAATGCACTTTTTCCAAAGTTTTAATATCTTTTTTTGTAATGTGGTGACCAAAGCTGGATACTGTATTCCAGGTGCGGTCTTACTAAGGTTTTATAAAGCAGTACTAATATTTCACGTGATTTTGATTCTATGCCTCTATTTATACTACCAAGGATTTTCTGGTTCATATGTAAGTGATTGTCCACAATCGTTTAAAAAGAAAAAAAGAGTCCAAATCCTCCCCCATTAATTGGTAACTGCATTTCCTATAGTCTTAGTATCAAAGAACTTCTCCCCTAAAATTTTTAAAAGTAATATTTATTTTCTGGGGGGAGGGGGGGAAATCAGATACATAAACTGGAAATCCTCTCAGAAAACAAATTAATCTGGGAATAATATTCATTTTGAAAATGTTTACTTTTCCCTGAAGGCAAGGTTTAATGATTCTCATCTAATGATAGCTGAAAAAAAACCTCTGTATATTTTATGTATATTATGTTTAGTATACACATACCTAAATATTTAATGCAATATGGAATCGATATCTCTTAAGTGGACCAATTAACAGAATATCTTGCCATTTTGCTAAAGGCATCTATCTTTTGCATCAACCCTGGGATAGTAGTATGAAAGATAAACAAAAGGATGTCATCTTCAAATAAAACAAATTTGTGTTCAACTTAGTGATGTATATCTAAAAGCTCCTTGTATAGTGCTTGCTAGGAAATAATCCTAGTTTTTAATCAGCATATGAGCTGAAGTGTCCACATCTGGATGAAATATAAGGCTAATCTTTTTTTTTACTTTCAAGTAAGTTGTTAAAATAGTGGCTGTGTTGTTTTTAAAGTTCCTGCATGAATTGGTGTAGATTTATTCACAACTGTGAAAATATTGGTAGCAGTAAAAAAAGGTCTGGAGCTTCATTTTTTTAGAGGCCTGTAGGATTACAGAAGTTTATTTGCAGGTAAAGTTTGTTGCTTCCACTACATGGACACAGAGGAGAAATATCTAGCCACCAACCCAATTGTGCATTATTATTCATTATGGTATGTGCAAAAAACCAAATGCTCCATTCTTTCCATTTGTGTTTATGTACTATTCTGAACTCACAGTTTGCTCTTGAGGGCACTTTCCATTTGTCTCAGGTTTCCACAACATCCTCAGGTTAATCAATAGGAACGACCAGTTCCCTAATAAAACTGCAGCTACAATATAATGAATTTTGAATGAGGAATGATTTCTTTAAGTGTTGCTGAGGGTTACACATTTACACTATACTGAGGGATCTGTGGAAAACTTTCATCTGAAACTTTTAGGTGTTGACTTTGATGTATTAGGCTCAGCCTCAAGTATCTCTTATTGAACACAGATTATTGGCAACATGCATGAGAGTCAGGAATGAAAATAGTTTGAAGGGCAGAAGAAAAGGGAAGGACACATGCTCTAGGATAGAATAACCCACTAGTTCATAGCTTCCAAACAAGAATATTTTTTTTATGTAACTTCCATTTTAAAATGACTTTTCTTAAATTTCTCCATTTGGAAGAAGGTCTTTTTTTTTTTTTTTTTTTTAGCAGAGATGATGTTTTCTTGGGTTTTAATTTAAATTGCAATATAAATAAAGGCTCTTGCCACCATTCTATTCCCATTAATGGAAAGTTGCAATATCAGAAATATGGAACTGTAATCCCATGTTAGCTAGCCAGCTGGGTGCCATCATATCAGGCCTAATGTCTGTTGACTATATATTATATAGTCAACTATATAATACTATATACAAAAAAATGCTGATTATTTCAACCTGTTTCCAGTCATAACTCATAGCAATTCCAAGGACATTCTGATGTTCTCCTTAATGCATATTCTATGTTTGTCTTTTCCTTATAATTCCATCAAGAACAGTTCAAGAACAGTATTATTCTGTAGTTCATCATTTTTCACTTCACACACTCAAAATATATGAGGCTCTGGAGTTACTCAGAAACACAATATTGTATTCTTATTATTATCATTTAATCTGTTTCTTGCATTCCACTTTTATACTTTTTTGTATGATGTTTTATTCTGTATTTTGATTTGGCCAATGGGCTAATCAATAACAGCAAGGAAAAATGTATATGAACTTCTGCTTAAACTTGGCTCTGCTGTTGGCATGGGTCCTGAAAAAAAAGCTGTTGGCTGGAGGTGGTGGTCCAGTAACAGAGAAGGCATCCCCCTTTCCCCACTCCAAGCCCATGTATTTTTTTTTAGTTTGTTATAATTTTTGCAGTTTTAATCTTTTATATTTATAATTATTTTGGTATCTGTATTTTATAACACTGTAAACTACTCAGAGTCACCTCGAACCATGAGATGGGGAGCAAATAAATGTAATAATAAAACATAAAATAACAATTATTTCATAATTAACTTGCTGAGCAGCTCACAAGACTCACTGAATGAATCAAAAGGTAGGCCTAAGAGGCATTTGCTGAGAAACTCAATAGGAGAAAGAGAAAAAAATGACCAGAGAAGCTGTGGATTCTGAGATATTATATCAGTGGTGAAATCCAAATTTTTTTACTACTGGTTCTGTGGGCATGGCTTGGTGGGCATGGTGTGGCTTGGTGGGCGTGGCTTGGTGGGCATGGCAGGGAAAGGATACTGCAAAATCCCCATTCCCTCCCCACTCCTGGGGGAAGGATATTGCAAAATCTCCATTCCCACCCCACTCTGGGACCAGCCAGAGGTGGTATTTGTCAGTTCTCCAAACTACTCAAAATTTCCACTACCGGTTCTCTGAACAGCTCAAAATTTCCACTACTGGTTCTCCAGAACCTGTCAGAACCTGCTGGATTTCACCCCTGTATTATATGCTGAGCTGAGAAAAAGTTAATCTCTTGAAAATATTTGCCAAGAAACCTGCAGGGACATATCCAAGAAGTCTCTAAGAACCAGACAAGATTAACCAGAAGGGGAAAAAATGAGTATAAAACAGCTTTGTTCCATAATCGAATTCACGGAGCAAACAGCAGGAGTTACTAAGAAAGTCTACTTGGGAATTTTGATGTGGGAGTTTAAGAGAGTCCAAGGAGAAATTCCCTTTAAATTAAGGGTCTGAGCTTGCTTAACTTCAGAACTTGCAAAAGGAACATCAAGAATAAATAAAAGACATTCGATTGGTTATGTTCTAAGAAGAGTTGAAGATACAGCAGTCTGCAATTGTGACCTGCAACTCTTATGGCACTCCTTATAAAAAAAAAATCAAAATAATTGGTAAGTGACCATATCTAATAGACAAAACAGGCTGATTTAGCAGTTAAAAGATATGGGGCCATATAACAGAAAGGGATAATAGAAGAAACTCTCCATAACAAAAATGGACAAACTGAGAAATAGGTACTATGGCTGGCAGTAATAACCAGAAACAAGAGACATAAAGTTATTCTGCATTGTTGAAAGTCAAAAGTGGTGTTCAGGTCCTAGCAGAAAGCATTTGTGATAAAACAGTGGAATAGGAAACAAGAGATGGAATGCCAAAATGGTTGAGAGGTTACTACTGTGACCTGTGGATTCTGAGATATTATATCAGTGGTGAAATCCAAATTTTTTTACTACTGGTTCTGTGGGCATGGCTTGGTGGGCATGGTGTGGCTTGGTGGGCATGGCTTGGTGGGCATGGCAGGGAAAGGATACTGCAAAATCCCCATTCCCTCCCCACTCCTGGGGGAAGGATATTGCAAAGTCTCCATTCCCACCCCACTCTGGGACCAGCCAGAATTAAAAAAAAATTACTACTGTGAGCTATAAGAAGATAAAAAGAAGAAACATAGTAGCTACTGATTCACTATGACAGGAAACTGAAACAATATTTTCTTGATGGGATTCATCCATCCATGTAGTGCTAGGATCAAGAATAAAACAACAGCTTCTATCAGATCCAGTGCAACTATCCCTTCCTAGTGATACATGGAGAGGATTGGTGACACTATGAAGAATACATAATATATCAGCACAAATTGGAGCCTGGTGGTGCAGTGGACTAAACTACTGTTAAAAGTAGCATTTAGCTGCCAGCTGCCTGCAATTACTGCGAGTTCAATTTTCACCAGGCTCAAGGTTGAGCCTTCCATCCTTTCGAGGTAGGTAAAATGAGGCCCTAGATTGTGGGGGCAATAAGCTGACTTTGTATAAAAAAGAGCACCGCTTTGGGGGGGGGGCGAAAACCCTACTAAGCAGGTATATACAAAAGTATGAAGGCTATTGCTTAAAAGCATTGTAAGCCACCCTGAGTCTCCGGAGAAGAGCGGCATATAAATCAAACTAATAAATAATAAATAAATAATAAATTTTAAGCATTTCATAAGGAAGCTCAAGACCATAATGGTTCATGTGGTATTTATATTAATTCTTCCAGTTCATGGAAGAGGATTGAAAAAGGAAATAATATTACAGGGACTAGTTATGCAAATGAGATTGGTTTTGAAGAACCTGACTTGAGGTAATGTAACCAAAGACTGATGGCATGGAATGGCTTGCACCTCACAAGGACTGATAAAAATGTGCTTTGTCAAAGCATGACAAGGTTGCTTAGGAGGGCTTTAAACCAAATTGTAGGAAGGATGGGAATGAAAACCCCAAAGTAAGGACCTCAGACAATCAGTCATGATCTATAAAAAGAATAAGAGTTGCTATAATGGGGATTCTTAATACAGACAAAAAATGGATATAGCATTGGATCATTATGTACATGTCCTTCATTTCTATATACCATTGATCCAAATTTGAGAAGTAAACTGGATGAGGTTAACCTCTCAGAACAGGAGTCCAATTATGATTAATTGGATATGGCTATGACTTCCATGTCTGGCATATAGCAGTTGAAAGGTATCATTTATTTGAAAGGAGTAGAAGCAATGCAGAGAAGAGACGAACTGTAGCATGTTTTTAAAAATATCCATTTCAACTCAGAAATCCCAATGAATGAACTTGAGTGTGGTTTAAAGAGCATCTGCATTGAAATTAGTGAGGAACAAATATTATAGTTCGTGTCTACTATTGTCCTTTCTAGTGATGGAAAAATAGTGGATGATACATTCCAAAAACAAGTTGAACATCTTTCAAAGAGTCATGATGTTGTAATGATGAGAAACTTTAATTATGCTGTTGGGAGAAAAACTGCCAACCCCAATCCTTCTGGGAAATTTCCAACTTGTACTGCTGACAAATTTCACTTTGTGTAGATGGAGAACACACAAAGTGATTCATTATTCTTAACCTGACACTAATCAATAAGAAAGATTTAGTTGAGACAATGAAAATATCAGGATTATTGGGAGGAAGGCACCCTATAATGCTGGGTTTTTTTTAATTTTAAGTAAAACTAAAGATATCATGTACTTTTTTTAAAAAAAAAAGTGGATTTAAATAATCAGAAAGCTGTCAGAAAAGCAAAAATTCAGGATCCTGTAATTGAAAAGGATGCTAAAAACCTCAAAAACAACTTTAATATATTCAAAGTAGAAGGAAAGAAAAGAATATATTTTCTATTTTATTCAGAAAGGAAGGGGAGGCATTAAATATTGGAACTCAAAGAAATATGCTCAAGGAATATTTTGAATGAGTTCAGATCAGGGGTGGGTTCTACTTACCTTTACTATCGGTTCGCAACAGGATCCATGTGCAGATCGCTGATGATGACATCTGGAGTGGGGGGCAGAGCCTCCCGCCAGTTTTACTACTGGTTCTTGGGAACCGGTCTGAACCGGGGGCAACCCACCACTGGTTCAGATCATCAGTACCATACAATCTGCATCCAAGGATATTGAGGCAATGACCTGAAGTCCTGTTTTATTTGAAAAATCCTGAGAATGAGGAGGAAATATTAACTTCATATTTTTTATTAATTTCTTTTTTTTTGATTTGGTAACTGTTTTACTAGATTGTGGGAATGCTGTAAACATAATATACTGTATCTTTCAGCAAAGTTTTTGACAAATGCTCCATTAAATTGTATTAGTGATCTAAATATGTGTGGGCTGAATGAAATGACAGTTAAGTGGATCTACTTATTTTCCTGTGCGCTGCTCCCACTATCCATGCATGGGTTAATCCTTCAGTGCTTGGCAAACAACTGAGTGAAAACAAAAGACTTTTCCTCCCCTTTCCGGCTCCCAAGCCACGCCTCTGGTCCCATGATCCCCCAGTCTTCACTCAGTTGCTGGCAAACACTGTAGTGATTTTTGGAGCTCCACAGGTTTCTTAAAGGTACAGTAGTCTGTGGGGTTTTCCTCCTTTTTTTCTTTATTACTCTTCCAATTTCTTTCTTCCCTTTCCTTAGGGCGATTAGGCTTTTTTGTTAATTTTGAATAGATTCCCTTTCGCGGTTTACTTTGCTCTCGGAGTGAATAGCAATCACCAGCTGGAAGGGGGGGAGCAGAGCATCGCGCCCACGCCGCTCGCTTGGCCACCTCCTGAATTTTAAACCGGCATATCTTCCCACGGCGCTGCTGCAGCGATCGAGCTGCGCCCCTCCAGCTGGCCGGCGGGCTTTGAGCAACCCGCCTATTTCAAACTGCTCGGCTCGCCTAAACAACACCCCCCCCCAGGAGCGATTTCGCCTCACCGGCTTCGGGGCATCAGCGCAAGGCGCAGCGGAGCACCAGAGAGCTTGGCAGCCCCCCCCCCCCTGTGCTAGGAAGGGCAAATTCCAGGAACGAGCTCCCACCAAGGCAGTCGCGCGGCGTTTGGTCGGACCCTCGGGCCGCCATTGTAAGTCCGTTGCCTGAGTCGGGCACAGGCCTCCTCACGTGCCAGCGCCATATTGGGGGACCTTCGGGCCGCCAGATTGGCCAGACTCATCAGCCTACGCCTCCATCGGCCATCGGGGCGGGCGCAGACTCCGCCCCACGCCCGCAGGGGGCAATCAATCCACCTCGCCCCCACCTTCTGAGGAGTGGTTCTGGCCTAGCTCGAGGCTCTTTTTGAAGAGATTACCCCTCGGCTTGTGGAGCTACAGGGCAAGGGGCCTGCCCGAAGAACCTAGCGGCTGCAGTTATGTCTCGCTCCCCTCCATCCTCAGATATGGAGCTAGAGCTCACCCCCCCCCCACGCAAGGAGTCAAAAGGGGGGGAAAATAAATCAAAGAAGAGGCATGAGAGCTCTGCCAGCAGGGCGGCTTCAGAGGGCTCCCTACCATTCCAGAATAGAGATGCCCTAAGGAGATACAATGCTCTGGAATGACAGTGGGAGAAGGCGCACAAGGCAGCCTCAGAGTCCTCATCCAGAGAGCCTGCGCCTTTGGAGGCCACTCACGCCCCTCCGAGAGAGGCAGAGCCAGGAGTTGCAAGTGTGTCAGACATTGCAGTGACCCCAAGAACTCCTGATTTCCCCAGGGCGGGCCTCATCACACCCCGCTTCGAGGCAGGCTCAGGGGCCGGACCAGAGACTCCAAGGGGCCCCTCACCAGCTCATCATATATCGGGCCATTGAAGCAAGTTCAACGCCATCAAGGGCAGACCCTCGGCTTCAGGGGGGGCCAGGAATAGCAGCCCCAATGGACTTTCAGGCCATGTTCTCGGCTGCACTGTCGTCATTCTTCTCTGCAACCCTGCAGCAGGCAACTCAGACACCTGGACAGGCCGCACCTGCCCAGGCACGGCAACACCAGCTCCAGTCCCATCCTCTCCCAGTACAGGGCCAAGAATCCTCGTCTGAGGAATCAGACCAAGCGGAGGAGGCCCCTGAGGAGATGGAGTTATCAGAGGATGAGGGCCTAGCACCGGACACACCGGCATTCACAGGCCTCTTTTGCCCGGCCCTATTCAAGTCCCTACTCCACAAGGCTAGACTTACAACGAACCTGGGAGTGCCAGGGGACGTCACAGCCGCTACCCCCTCAACGGTGGGCCCTCACGACGCGCTCTTCAAATCCTCAAAACCGCAAAAGGACTACATTCCTTGCCCTCAGCTGTTTGCGGATGTGATCCAGAATCCCTGGGGCCAGCCGGCCTCGCTGGCAACACCTAGCAACCTAGATAAAAAACTCTACTGCTCAGCCCCAGAGTTAGAGGACCTTCTGGCGCTCCCTTCAGTAGACCAGCCCGTGGCAGCGTTAGCCTCCAGCTCGCTGATCTCCACTGACCCTCTGGACACGCTTAAGGCGGAGGAGAAGAGAATGGAGTGGGCCTTCCGCAAAGCACATCAGGCTGCAGGCTGGGCGATCAGATCGGCAACGGCAACTTCCTTCTTCAACAGAGCGTCACTCATTTGGCTCCGGCATCTACAGGACAGGCTTCCCCCTGAGGACACCAGACTGCATCAAGATCTAAATAAGATAATAGCTGCTACAGAATACACAGCCGACGGTTCTTTGAACGCAGCCAAATTTGCCTCAAGAGCTCTGGCTTCAACCCTGACAGCTAGGAGGCTCTTCTGGCTCCGGCCCTGGAAGGCCGACTTCAAAGCCAAGTGGAAGTTGGCAGCCGCGCCATACAAGGCACCAGAGCTGTTCGGAGCCGCGCTGGAGCCCATGCTGATTGAGGGGAAGGACAAGAGGAAGATCCTCCCCTCAACATATCGGCACCAGGAACGCAGATACACACCTTACCCGCTCCAGTAGCCCTTTCGTGCCGGCGCCAGACCCAGGGGGTCCTCCTCTCATCGCTCCCAATACCAGGGGGGAGACAGATTTCACGACAGGCAGCAGTTCCGAGACCGAGGACGACAACAGCAGCCTAAGCGCAACTTCCGTGGAGCCGGCCCTAAGCCCGCCAGAAGGGGAAAATGACTCCAGGCCCACGGGACCCATAGGGGGAAGGCTCACCCTCTTCCATCTACAATGGGCCAGCTTGACTTCGGACTCTTGGGTAAGGCGTACGATCTCTTCAGGATTATCCATCGAATTTTCCGGTCAGCCGCCCCACCGGTTCGTCCGTTGCCCAACCCCTCGATCCTCGGAGCTTCAGGACCTAATGTCACAGGAGATTGCCCACCTCCTGGAGGTCGAAGCCATAGAGCCGGTCCCGCACAGCCAGTGGGGCTCAGGTTTCTACTCAACCCTCTTCTTGGTACCCAAGAACTCCGGGGGCTGGAGGGCTATACTCAATCTAAAGCGTCTGAACCTGTCCGTTCAATACCGCAGGTTCAAAATGCACTCCCTCAAGTCCATCATAGCGGGGGTGAGACAGGGCGACTTCCTTCAGTTGGTCAACCTCCGGGAGGCTTATCTGCACGTGCCCATTCACCCGCATCACCGTCGGTACCTGAGGTTTGAGTATGCGGGCCGGCATTACCAATACCGTGCGATGCCATTTGGACTCTCGTCGGCCCCCTGCACCTTTACCAAACTGGTAGCGGTGGTGGCGGCCAGGCTCCGAGCCGTCCTGATCCGGGTGCTCTGTTACCTGGACGACATTCTGGTCCTGTCGTCCACACTCGACCAGGCCTCCAGAGACATGAAGATGGTGATGAAGATCTTCCAGGATCACGGTTTCACCATAAACCTTGCAAAGAGTCAACTTCAGCCCACCACCAGGCTTCTTCACCTAGGGGCGGTGATAGATTCGTCCAGCGGCCAAGTATTCTTATCACCGGACAGAGTCCAGAGCATCCGAACTCTGATCCTGCAGATCCTGACGAGGAGGAGAGTTGCCCTGATCCACCTCTCAAGCCTCCTCGGGAAGATGGTATCCTGCTTTGGCATCGTACCGTGGGCACGCAGACATTCGAGACCCCTGCAGTGGTTCCTCCTTCCCTTCCAGCGAACGGGAAGGGCCAACTCCCAAAAGAAAGTTCGCCTCACTCTCCAGGTCCACCGGTCCCTCAGGTGGTGGACATCGCCAGCACTCCTCAAGGGGTCCAGCTTCCTAGAGCCGGACCGTTTGATACTCACCACCGACGCCAGCCTTCGGGGGTGGGGAGCCCATCTCCACAACCTAGTCACGCAAGGACAGTGGTCGCTTCAAGAACGGCAATGCAGCATCAATCTCGTAGAGCTTCGGGCGATCAGACTGGCACTGCGCAACTTCCAGCCGACAGTGCAGGGGCATCACATCTTAATCCTGACCGACAACATCTCGGCCAAGGCGCACGTCAACAGGGAGGGGGGCACAAGGTCCCGTGCCCTGATGCGGGAGGCCGCGGAGTTGTTCAGCTGGGCAGAGAGACACCTTCTCTCTATCAGAGCAGACCACATTTCGGGGGCAACCAATGTGAGGGCGGACTGGCCCAGCCGCGAAACAATAGATCAAGCGGAATGGCAGCTCCACCCTCAGCTGTTTCGAGAACTCGCTTCGCGCTTCGGAAACCCGGTGGTAGACCTCTTCGCAACCCCGGCCAACGCTCAACTCCCCCGCTTCATATCTCGCTACCCGACACCGCAAGCGGAGGACCATGATGCGCTGCTCTGCAGGTGGCCTGAGGGTCTCCTGTACGCAGTCCCGCAGCTCCCGCGTCTCATCCGAAAGCTACTGGCAGAAAAAGCAGACCTACTCCTGGTAGCCCCGAACAGGCCCCGGAGACCATGGTTCGCCGACCTGGTGGCACTGTCCGTGGAACAGCCATGGGTGATCCCACCACAGCAGCTCGTTCTGTGCCAAGGAGCAGTCACGCATCCAGAGCCCCAGTGGCTGCAATTAGCCGTTTGGCATTTGAACGGGTCATCCTGAAGAAGGATAACCTGCCAGACGAGGTAGTTGCCACTATCCAGGCGGCTAGGCGTCCGTCTACGACCCGCATCTACGAGTCATCATGGCAGGGGTTCTGTCGCTGGAGCGCCCACCAGCATATCGACCCCACATCAGCTACTATTCGGGACATTCTGCGGTTCCTACAAGCTGGCCTAGACAAAGGCCTGGCCCCGGCAACCCTACAAAGACAGACAGCGGCGTTGTCAACAGTCATCGCATGCGCTCCGTACCAATCCCTCGCGCACCACCCACGCATCAAGGAGTTTCTGCATGGGGCCACCAACCTGCGACCCCCCACAGTACACCGTTACCCTTCATGGGATCTACCTCTTGATTTACGGGCGCTGACCAGGACCCCATTCGAGCCCCCAAACTCGAGCTCTCTTAAGTACCTATCATTTAAGGTGACCTTCCTGCTGGCGATCACCTCGGCGAGGAGAGTCTCAGAGCTAGCGGCCCTTTCAGTCCGCAAAGATTTGTGTATTTTCCACGACTCCACCGTGACACTACGCCTGGATCCTGCCTTTATCCCGAAGGTCAACTCGTGGTTCCACCGAGCCCAGGAGCTCATTCTGCCAGATTTCTGCCCCTCACCTCATGACCCCAGAGAAAAGAGGTGGCACACTCTAGACGTTTGACGCGCCATTCGCACTTACATCCGACGGACCGCTCCCTTCCGCCGTACTGAGGGTCTCCTGGTCTCCTTCAACCCGAAGTCCAGGGGTCAGAAGATATCAGCAGCTACGGTCAGCAGATGGATCAAGGCCTGCATCACCCTGGCATATGACCTGAACTCCAAACCGGGCCCCGGCAGAATTCTACCGCACTCGACTCGCAGCGCGGCCACCACGGCGGCCTGGGCCACCCAAGCCTCGGTCGTGGACATCTGCAGAGCTGCGACGTGGTCGTCCCTCACACCGTTCATCCGCCACTACAAGATCGATGCGTTCAACTCGGCTGAGGCATCGTTTGGCCGCAGAGTACTGCAGAAAGTGTTGATGGAGGAGGACTCTGGAGGCAGTCAGCTTCCCACCCAGGGAGTTTAAGCTTGGGTATATCCCATGCATGGATAGTGGGAGCAGCGCACAGGAAAATGGACGTTGTCTTACCTGAACGTCCCTTTTCTGGGCGCTGCGTACACTATCCATATCCCGCCCGTCAGGGCTGCCTGCCCCCTGTTTATGACTGAGACTAGTTTCCTTTTCCATTACGTTAATTTGAGTTAATAAAGTTGAGTTTATAAGTTACTCATAGTGTGGATTCTTGTCTGCTGCGCCTTCGTTCAGACTGGGGGATCATGGGACCAGAGGCGTGGCTTGGGAGCCGGAAAGGGGAGGAAAAGTCTTTTGTTTTCACTCAGTTGTTTGCCAAGCACTGAAGGATTAACCCATGCATGGATAGTGTACGCAGCGCCCAGAAAAGGGACGTTCAGGTAAGACAACGTCCAATCTACTCTATGATGTACTGTTTCATCCAGTTAATGGTAATGACAATGAGAATTTTAATAATATATAGATACGTAAATTTACTTTAACTATTGTCATGAAATTTTTCAACAAAAGTATTTTTTAAAAATCATACTTCACCTTGAGTACATCTGGGAGCCACCCTTTAAGAAGGAAGTAGAGAGAAATTAGAACAGTTTCAGAGAAGAGCAGTGAAAATTATAAGACAATAAAAACTAAGCCTATGAAGACAGATTGAAGGCTCTGTACATATTTTGTCTTGACAAAAGAGTGAGGTGAGACACATATATTTCGCACACCCGAAAAGATGTCATGAAAAAGTTTGCTCTCTCATTCCTGAGTGAACGATGTGAAATAATTTTAAGTTAGGGGAAGGCAGTTTCTGACTTAACATTAAAATAATAATAGTAAGGATTGTTTGACAGCAGAACCAATTACCAAAGGTAATGGGCCCCTTTCATTGGATGTGTACAATCTAAGGATAGATGTTTCAACTTGGAATCCTGCACTGAACAAGGAGATTGGGCCTGATGACCCAAAAAATCTGTTTCAAATCTATTATTCTATTATTCCTTTTGTTATTCCTACCATAACTGTACATTTTCCTGTTTTTTCTCTGATCACCTCAGGAACATTTGTAATTCTCTTTTTCTTCTATTTTTGTTCTTGACTGAAATAGTTTTCCTTGTTCTTTCTTGCTTAATGCTGAAAGTTTGTGTTCAGTCAATGTACGTCCCTCTTGTCGCCCAAGGCTTTCATCCTCCAGAAGCTGATAGCTTGCTTTGAAAGTCACTTGGGATCTTTTCATTTTTGAATTTTTGTGCGACTATTTTTTCTGCTTCAGTTTTCACAGTATTTTCATCTTTTTCCATAACTCCTTAGGTTATTTTTCACATAACTCAAGCATACTGAATCTGTTCCTTACAGTGATTTTCTATACCCTCTAGATCAAATCTTGCTGGCTTAACTATTTCTATTTTTTTTAAGTTTAACCCAAATATTTAACACTATTTTTTCATGGTCTTTTCCAGAGTTTTCATGTACAAGCATCCTTGTTAACACCTCTCCTCCTTCTGTATCCTATTATGTAGTCAATTTGATTCAAGTATTGTCCACCAGATGATTTCTAGGTACTATATATTATCAGTTCTTTATAGTAGACATTGTCAAGAAAGAGGCACAGCAGGGCTCCAGGAATGCTCCTTGTTGTACTAGGGTAGAATAGCAGAATATTGTCATAATATTTTTCTGCCTCATCTTGCATCAAAAAAGTCAGGGATATTTTGAGTTTCTTTATCATACTTTACTCTTTCTCAGGATTGTGTAATATTTTCTGAAAGCAACTCCCCATACCCTTTCCACTGTTCCATTAATGAATTGTTCATTCCTTTTCCATTCCTAAGGTCAAGACTATATTCCTTCACATGTGTTTACCATATTTATATTATCTATGCTATATTATATGCATTTTCAATTTGTTTGTTTATTTGTGTCAGAAGCATCACAATGAAAATTTAAAATATAAAATATAAGATTAAAATAACCGTTGGCTTCTGGCCTTTGTGATTGTGGTGATATGCAGACAACACATATATATATCTGTCTTTTGTGTCCTGATCAGTGCACACATGAGGGCATCATGGCAATGTGACAGAACACAATTAATGTTGCTAGTTTCTGGGCAAGATCTAATTTTCATTTTCAGTGAACAAAGTATTATATAACTTTATTATTTTATGCATTATTGCATTTACCCAATCCGAATTTCCCTTGAAATCCCTTTAGTTTTCAACTTTTTAATTCCAATTACCCATTAGCAGTAGTCTTGCAACTATTCTAGATTTGGTATCTCTTTTAATTTGCCATATAATTCTTCAGTGAATAAAGCTTTTACTCCAAAAGAATAAATACATTTTAGTATTTCATTAATTGATGAATGAAATCTGTGCTCTGCATTTAAGACAATTATATTATGAGCATTTAACCTTTTTAATGGGGATGTTCTGCTACTTAATTACTATTGTGCATATAATACATCTATAATTTGTATAACATTAACATTCACTGGATATCTATCAATTCTAATAGTTATCCTGTCATCTTTGAGGCTATAGCTGAATACTCAACAACGTCTTTTTTGAGTAGCATTGCCACTCCATTTCTTTATATAGGTTCATGGTTTGGATCCTGTATTATTATCCATTCCAGTCTATCTAAGTTCCCTTATTTGTATAACACTAGTTTTACAAATGGTTCATTTCAACAATTCCAAATTTTCTTTGGTCCATAGTGTTCACACTCATACTCCAATTTGCTGGTAATCTATATTCAGCAGGAGCTCTTTATAGATATATATTCCTATCATTGAGTATATGACAAGTAATTAAGTAGCAGAACATCCCCATTAAAAAGGTTAAATGCTTGTGGTATAGTTGTCCTAAAGACAAAGTACAGATTTCATCCATCAATGAAATACTAAAATATATTCTTTTAAGTGAAATCTTGATTATGAAACATACAAGGATAAAAAAAATAACGATTCTATCTAAATTATTTCTTGAAGAGAAGAAAAGCAGGAATTTCCCTTTTGTTTGTTAAATATAGAAACTCAATTAATTAATAATAGACACATAGATTTGAAGACTCTTTTTCTTATTTATACATTGTATTTTGCCTTGGTTTTCAAACTGACTCATAGATACAAAGGAATTATGCAGTTTGCAACACAATTTTATGTTTCCTTTTACCAGTAATACATGAACTCCTGTTTCAATATTGACACTGTCAGTAACTATATTGTTTTGCAGTTTTGGTCTGGCCTCTTCAACAAATCCAAATTTACTTGGCAAAGTTCAACATTCCTCTCCATTAAAGAGAGCAGTATTGGCTGGGGAATTCTGGGAATTGAAGTTCACACATCTTCGAGTTGTCAAAGTTGAGAAACACTGAAATAGAGGAATGGCTTATCAGGTGTCATTAGGTGATACTTAAATTTATCCACATCACAGCTATGTTCACATGATCTAATTAGCAATAAAACTAAACTAGTTTATTTTTGTCTTCTGCATTTGAATTTGGAATTCTCTTTCCTAGATGGGTAGGCTTCCCCCATACCTGCAGAGAACTAATTATTTTCTACCGCCTTGCTGACTGCTCTTAAGTTCATTTCTCCCCTTCAATCCTAGCCTTGGAGGGTGGATCAGGAGAGAAGGTGATAATAAGCACACACACATCTAGTGGTTAAATGAAGGACTTTATTCTGAACATTATGATACTGATAATGTAGCATGGTCTAAGATTATATAGAAGTGAACTATTATTTACAAAATCAATATGTATATAAGAGTATAAGTGATATAATAAATCAAGTCTGAATCACCTTATTCTTCCTCTTCTCAAATCTCTTTCCCTTGTTTTCTGCTTACTTTATTAAGGCTTCTTCTTTCCTTACTTACTTCAAGTATTGATACTGGAATGTCTATAAGTTTCTTTCTAGCTATTTTGTTGCAGACAAACCCTTTAACTTACACTGTTTAGCCACTGAATCTCCATAAACACAACACAGCTCTTCCTCCTGGTCTTTCCATACTCTAATAAACCACTCCAGATTTTTCCTCCTGGGTTATTTTCTTTTTTTCATTTTATGGTAGGAATCTCTGGACTTCATAGGCTCTACTCCATTCAAAATTAACTAGGCAATGTCTTCTTCAGCAGCAAGTCCTGTAGCATCTGAAATTGCACACCACTGGTCTGCTTTTCCTTGTTACTTTTATATTCTATAATCAAGACATATATGTGCCATTTTACAGGTTGAATCTGTGATAAGGTCATGGATTTTTTTTTAGGAAAGGCAGATGACAGCACAAGATCAACAGCATGTAGACAGAAGGTGGAAAATACAAAAATGCACCTTCACTATTTTCCATTTTCTGCCTACATGCTGTTGATCTTGTGCTGTCAACTGCCTTCCCTAAAAAAAAATTAAAAAAAAATCCATGACCTTGTCACAGATTCAACCACTTTCCCTCAGTCAAGCACATCAACCTACACACATAGTAACAAAGATGATCCTATTAGAAGCTCATGCTTCCATTGGCATTACTGAGAATCATTGAAACTACTGGGCCTTCCCCTTATATCAAGGTAGTAGTCCCCTAGGGGGGAATCTTAAATTTATTATTTAATATTCTTTGCTGTGAAAGCAAGCAATTTCTCCCTTAGGTTGTGTTCCCAGGAGGCCCTATGCTGACCTAACAAGAGTAAGCCATGCTATTTATCCCCAATTGCACACCGAATTTTAAATCAGATTATGAAGTTTATCATGTGATCAAAAGTCAGGCAGTTATAATTTGGATTTTTGTGGTTAAGCCTCAACCTCTGGACAAAGTATAGCATGTGATAGTTGGGGGTTGTAATAGCTTTTCGGCTTAGCATGTCATGTGAACACAGCCTTTTTGTGCCAACTGTGCTTTGTAGTGAGTCACTGGGGAAGTGTTCAAATGCTTTATCCATGAGTTAAATTGACATTTTCTCAGAATATACTAGATGCAGGGTTTTTATCTGGAGAAAAAGAAAAGCTTTACAATTGTAGGATAATACTGAGATCTGGGGTGAATGCAATCTGAAAAGCTATGTTCAAAATCCACCCCTATTTAGCTAATCCTATCTATTGCTCACCTCTTGCAATTTCCAGCTGATTAAATTTCTACCACTAGCTCATCAGTTGCTCCTTGATTCCTTTAGCTTCTCCTTCCAATTGACCATAATATCTAAATTCAAAGGAATTTCTTTTCTCCTTCCCTCCAAATACACCTCTTAAGTATAATTTATGATACCTCTTCAGAAATCATCACACCTAAAATGATTACACCATGTTCAGGAATACCTAAAAACATATGGGCATAAGCTACCTGAAATTGTTTCCTTTTTATTTTTATTCTTTTATGTAATGGACACAGAAACTTGAACAGTTTTCCTATACAATTCCTTTGAACAGAATGATTATGCCAAAGGAAACTACTGAACTCCAAAGAAATTTCATATTAAAGGTATAAAAGAAACAACAACGGTTTATGGTTGTAATAATATACAGAAGTAGAAAGTGTTTGACTAATCTTTAATTTGCAACGTCATTGAATAATTTTCTTAAGTGTAATCAGCCAGATTTAAATGGAACTTGTAGTGATTGCTCTCTTTATTATCTCACTAGACAACCTGTGCCCTGCTGTGTTATCATTTCAGACATATATCTTTACCTAAATAGAGAAACAGAATGACCACAGGCAGGCAAAAAATCAGTGGGAGCAGGAGAGACTTCTGAGTCCCTATTTGCTTCCCCATTGAATTCCCTTGTGGAATGCTGGCAATGAATATTAGAAATCTTTCTTTCTTCCTTCCATCCATCCATCCATCCATCCATCCCCCCTCCCTGCGCTCTTTCTTTGTCCCTGTTTATTCCTCTCTTCTTCCCCTCCCTACTCCTTCCCTTATCTTCCCAGCAAGCAAAGATGTTGCTGTTTTAGGAGCAATATGATGAGTCCATTCCTTGTTATTGGGTGGATGGGAGGGGGGGCTGTGAAGTAAGGGATTGCAAGAATGGCTGGGAAACTGTCACAGAATCTTAATAATAAGAGCAACATCACTGCAGCAGCCCAGTAGCAGCCAGTAATGAAGCAGCCAAAACTTTCCTATATTTTATTCCCTTGGTTCAAAAATTATTGCCCTATGATGCACCATTTTATCCAAGTAAAGATCATGACAGGACTTTAGTTCCTAGAAGACAAAATTTAGCAGTGTAAATTCTATTTTCAACAACATTTACTCATAAGCAAAAACCACTTACTTTAATAGGAGGTTCTTCAAACAAGCTTAGATTGAATTGAGGGCAGTTTTTTAAACTTCAGGCCAAATATTGTATTTTCTGCAAGAGAAGTCCCCTAGTAGCATGTTCTGTACTGCTCTGTGGGTGGGTATAGCTCATAATGGAAAAAGAAGTCCCATATATAGTGGAACAGAATATCTCCTCCAATTTTAAAGACTTTTATAGCTGTATGAAATCCAATATTTGGAAATTTCAGTGGAAAAAGATCCAAAGAGTGTGACAAAGAGTGTGCAGGCAACCCACTGTTTAGGATTTCTGAATATCTGTTGATCAATGGTCTTCTCTCTAACCAGGATGAAGAGAGCAGTCAGTCTGTCTGAAGTGAACTCAGTACTTCCCTGTACTGAGTAAACTGTTAAAGAGGGGAGGGAATTGTTTGAACCCTCCTGGTGACAATGTAGTGCTATCTAGGTTCATGTTCTCCTCCCTGCTTCATTCTATTGTTTATTATAATTACAACAGCGTAATTCCATGTTCTTATTTTGAAGGTGTGAAGCATAAATTAAGATAGAGGAAAATCACTTAATTAAGGTGAGTATTAGTTTGAGGGAGGAGAGGAAATCAATTTGATATGTCCACTCTTATTTGCTGATGGGGTAATCATTTCTGGATGGCTGCAAGGAAAAATAAATCATTACTTTCAAAGGTTTATATTCATATTTTATTAATTTAATTATATGCTTTATCATTTCATTTTATTTTTTTCATTCAATCCCACCATATATTATGAATGGCTGTGCATAAACTGTGGCAGCCATTTTATGATGAACCAATATTTTATGGCATCCATGTGAGAGAAGTGCTTCTGATGCTTCCTAGATGCCTCAGAAAGAGGCAACTGCATTTTTTTTTTGTTTTCTTGAAGATGTTTTGCTTTTCATCCAAGAAGCTTCTTCAGTTCTTTACTTCAAAGAACTGAAGGAGCTTCTTGGATGAGAAACAAAAGGTCTTCAAGGAAAAACAAAGAAAGTCCAGTTGCCTTTTGAGAAAAGCACCTTTGGGACAATCATGATTTAGGTGACTGAGAATCTCCATAGACATCCCCCTAGCTTTCTTATTGCCTTTATGCCTAAAGTTGCCTATACTGATTATTGTAAGAAAGCTAGATTCCACTCGAAATAATAACATCATAATTTACACATACATTTTAATGTTAGAAATAGTAGCATTGTTTTTCAGATTTCAAATTCAGTGTGAATGCAGCCTTTGAAAAGAACAAAGACTAAGTTGTATAATTTTTAAAAGTATTAAAATAGCAGGTCTTTTTAATGAGCAAAAGAAATCAGTCCACTGACACTTTGGAAAATTTATATAAAGTCTGTAGAAGGAATAAGTTTGCGTTCAGTTAAATTAGCTGTCTTATGTTTTCCATCAAGTTTATAATTGGAGTTTAGGATATGCCAGGCATAGAAATATGAGGAAAAAGTAGCTTCCTAGATCCAGAAAATATGCTATGTAAGAAGTTAGGTCTACTGCCATGTCCCCTTCATTTTTATAATGTCGCAAAGGAGTAATAAGTAAGACTTAATTCTACATTTAAAACCGAAATGAATTCAGGTTTTCTAACAAGTTAGAAGTTGTTTTATGCAAATAGCTCATGTGAAAAAAATGGCAGAGGTTTCTCAGCCTGTGAGATTTAACACATATAAAATGAAACATGTCAATTGGCCTTTGGCTAAACCCAGAAAGAGAATCTGGGTCAAGACAATGCTAGATTAGAGTCAATTTTAAACAAAATATTTCAGTTCAGATTTGGGAGTAAAATAGATGCTCCTTCCAACTATCTTTTTTTAAAAAACAGTGGTGCTTGTTGGTTGTAGTAGCTACAATCTAATGTACTTTGGATTCATCCAAACTTTCTTTTAAAACAAATAAATAAAATAAATAAATAAATAAATAAATAAATAAATAAATAAATAAATAAATAAATAAATTGATATACATAAAAGATTCAGTTATTAAATGTAGACTTTCATAGCTCCATTCTCATTGATTGTATATATTGTAGCCTTTTTCAGAATTGCAGCTAGCTCCACTTTCTTACTCTCACATGGCTGAGATACACACACACAGAGAGAGAGAGAGACACACACACACACATGCACGGGCACGCGCGCACACACAATATATGGTATCCCTTTTTCTCAAGCAATTATGTCCCAAAAGTTTAGCAAAAGAGCGAGACAGAGAGAGAGAGAGAGAGAGAGAAAGAGAGAGAGAGTTAAGCAATCATATCTTTGAAGCCTTAAGGAACTAAAATCAGTAGCATGTTCCAATTCCAAAATTATTTTTTTATCTAGTTAAACTGGAATTAAAGAGAAGTGTAACACAGGGCAGAACAAATCAGCAGAATAATGAAGGAGTGGAACTCATGTAAATCACTTTTCTGTATTCTGAACGATTGTGATGACAGTGGCAACATTTCCTGTTCAAGTTAGTTTCACTTGTATTCTTTTTCAAGTCATTTTTTTTCTAAAAAGAAAAAGTTCAGCATCAGTCTGTAAATTGTGTTTTGTTTCGCCTCACACACAACACACACACACACACAGAGTGCAAATAATTGATATTTAAATACATTTAATGTACATATAAAAATGCCATTTTCTTACAGAATACATATCTCTTATCCTATTTTATTTTAATATACACATATTATTAGGTACATATTTGAGCCTAGAACTGTATGATAAAATTAGAGGAGTGCAAACATTTCCAAGAAATAATGATTATGTTCTGCTAAGGTAATTGATTTGCAAAAGTGCAGATAAAGGCAGTTCATTTCAGATTTTGCAAAGAAAGGGTACTTCAAATAACTCTTTATTCCTCCACAGTGCTAATTCTATTTCTGGGTACCTCCTTTTTCCTGATACTTCATCCTAGATATCTGAATTCCAAGTCAACACGATCCTCAGTTTATTTTCATCTAATCTATTGGGCCTCTGAGGATCTCATTTTAGTAAGTCTCTCTTCTCAGTTATATTCATTATACTACTCAAGACAATTAAGTAGTAATGTCCGTCTAAACCAGGGGTGTCACACTCAAGGCCAAGGGGCTGGATCCGGCCTGCAGGGTGCTTAGATCTGGCCCACGGAGCTGCCCTGGAAACAGCAAAGGACCGGCCCATAGTGCCTCTGATAGCAAAAACGGAAACTCCGTTTTGCTGGCAGAGGGTTGCAGGAGGCCATTGCCACCAAAAACAGAGCTTTCAAGGGTCTCGGGTGGCACTTCCAAGCTCCATTTTTGTTGGCAGAGGGTTGTAGGAGGCTGTTGCAGCCAAAAATGGAGCTTGCGAGCCCATTTTCACTGGCAGAGCCCTTGGGCCATCACAGACGGCCCTAGCATGAGTGACATCGAGCTGAACACACCCACCCTGGCCATGCCCACCCAGCCCCCAAGGTCAAACACAACCCTGATGCAGCCCTCAATGAAATCAAGTTTGACATCCCTGATCTAAACCAACTGTAATTTAAAACCAAGTAAATAGAATTCATACACATTTTCCTTTTACCAAAAAAAAATATTTTTAATGGATTTTATTTTTTATGGCTTGCTTCAAGTCTTAAAATGCATTAGAATAGTTCTGTGTATAAAAACAGCCAGAAAGAAGACGCTGGATAGAAATGATGATTTCTCTTCTAAATTTAGATGAGGTGGTAGATCCCTTATCCCTCAGAGCCCTTGATTCATATTTCAGCATGGATAGATAGCTTCTTTTGTCAGCTGGTTTCAATTGCACATTTTTATTGTATCAGCATAATTTATACTAATACAAGTGTCAGGTTTTATTTTACAATAACGTTTGTCAGGATTAAGAATGGGTGTAACTGACGTTAGCAACTAGAACTAAGAATGTTTGTTAAAAGTGTAAGTAAAGGAGTAGGGAGGGAGCATGATCTAATCTCTGTACATGAAAACAGTTACATCCCTGACTCTACCTATAAAACTGTGGCATTTGCTTTACTATTTAGAAAATACCATTTTACTTCTGAACACTTTACAGGTAGTCCTTGACTTGCAACCATTCATTTAGTGACCATTTAAAGTTACACAGCACTGAAAAAAAGGGACTTAAGACCATTTTTCAAGACCATGATCATTGCAGCATCTGTGTGGTCATATGATCAAAATCTAAGCACTTGGCAACTGGCATGTGTTTAGAATTGCAGTGTGCCAGGTCATGCGAACACCTTTTGCAATCCTCTGACAAGGAAAGTCAATGGGAAAGCAAGATTCACTTAACAACTGTGTTACAAACTTAACAATTGCAATGATTCACTTAACAACTGAACCAAGAAAAGTCATAAATGGAACAGAACTCACTTAACAACTGTCCTGCTTAGCAATGGAAATTTTGGGCTCAGTTGTGGTTGTAAGTAGAGGACTCCCTCTACATTTCTGAATCAACACACACACACACATACCAAATATCTGGCATTGTGTACAGGAACATCTGCATAGTGTATGGGCTAAACGCTCTGAAAAAGGAGTATGAGAAGCTGAAGAAGTACCAGCACCTGAAGAAGGAACTCAAGAGGATATAGAAAGTAAAGGTTGATATAGTCTCAATGGTGGTAGGGGGAGCTGGGACTGTTGCTTTTAATTTGGGAGAGGGGCCCCAACAGACCCAAGGAGCAACATCAGAGTTCTTTGTCCAGAACAGTACTGTACTGTAGGAACAATTAAGATACTGAGTAGAATCCTCAAACTACAAGGTCCCTAGTAGAGGATCAGAGATTGAGGAAGACACATATCATCCATATTTTCTTTTATCAAAACCATGTTCAAAAATTAAAAGGCAATTAAGACTAACCTTATATCAGCCTTTCTCAACAAAGTAGTTTCTTAGACATGTGGACTTATTTTCTAAATTCTTAGGAAGAATGTAATAGCAAACTGTTGTCTAGAAAAAAACATGTACATGTCCATTAAATCATCAGAAATCAACTTTACTTGAGGATATCTTTTTATTAGCGACCACTATTCTTTGCAAATAATTCTATGCAATTCTGTTCAAAAGAAAAATTCATTCCATTCCATGGAGCATATTCCCAGTTAGGCACACATGTAGGCACACACTACAGCCTCTGAGCATGTAACTTGTGAGCACGGTAATAATAATAATTTACTAATAGGACTCTAACGCTGAAAAGCAGATAGAGCACACTTTCCACACAACTGTCCAGTCTGACGACTGAGCAAAAAAGCTGGAATCCCTAGGAATAGGGGCGGGATTTAAGAATTAATTGACAGGCTCAGTCCACATTTGACCAATGAGCATAACCCACATCTGGCTGCTGTCTCCACTCTCAAGGGAGAAGGAACCGTTACAGATGCAGAATAGATAGAATTGATGTCTAGAAATTCTGGAATTTGTAGGTCTTTATATATTTGCTGTGTACTTATTAATGAAAGGTTCCATAAATACAAATGCTTCCTGGTTTGAAATAATGTTAATAAAGTTGTCTTGGAACCTGAGTGAAGCTTTGAAAAAGAAAATATAAATATTTTTTTTTATTTTTTTTATTTTTTACTGTAGTACAAAGCACCAAGTTTTCGTTTAACAATAAGCTTCCCTCTATCCGACAGATATGAAACTGTAATCCAAGACTGATGGGAGTAACTTATCTTTTGCTAAGAAGTACAGAGAGCTTTTCTCCTGAATGCAGAATAAAATTATAAGTCATTCTGGAAAAGAAGGCTGAAATAAATTGAAATGTAATTAAATGACAGTTCCAAATTATTTCCTACCTTTGGGTATTAAGAGTCACATTTGCCAAACTCGTTCTCATTCTGATGAAAATTAATCAGGGTAGCTTACTCCAAGGTACAGCTGTTGAGCTGAGATTCTTTCAATAATTCCTATGTTTTCTATTGGATAGCAAAGATGGTCACCATTGATTTTTTTTTCCAGAAGCGCTGTGAAAATATCTGCAGTGAATATTTGCTAGGGAACTATAAAAAGCAGCACTGAAGTGTAAGTTTTGTGTATCACTAATTAGAGGATATGGCTGGGGATCAAACCTTGGACTCACTAATCAGGTTTCTTTAACCTGGTATCCTTCTGGTACGTTAGCCTTCAGCCCTTAGAATTTCCAGTTACCATGGTCATTCTGATGAATGATTCCTCTCCATGATTTCAGGCAAGTTTTTTCCCCCCATGATTTATTACATTGCTGGTGAAAATGTGGAACATCTACATGCATGGAATATAGAAAACTACCATAATTGAACAAACAAACATTTTCTTTTTGGTTTATTGCCCCATTTATGCTAGTTTTGTAAACATTAACTCATAGCAACTGTTAGTGAAAGGTGGCATAATTGCAGTATTGTAGAAAACAGTTTAAACTGATTTGTGATTGTACATATACATGTCCTTACATGCAGTCATTAGGGTTTCTCAAATTATGGAAGAATCATGATTAGCCTCCCTTTCATATGGAGGAATCTTACATGCAAACTCTGATGTTTCGTGTGATTTCTGTTGAATGTCCCCAATAATATATAGCATGAGGTTACACTTACACTTTATTTTACAAGTCACTCAGATTTGCTCAGAATTGACCCCCAGTTATGCTGTTCCAGTAGTCCAATTGTTGAAGCAATGTCTCTTGGTGGCCCATTGGAAACATACTTTCCCTGTTAGGGCATCTGTCTTGTGGGGCAGACTTCCTGCTGAGATATAAATAGTCTCAATCCTGTTGGTCTTCCAATGAATATTGGAAGATCAACAGGATTGATCTGACTATTCCTCCAGCCACTGGGTTCAAATGTAGATGGGCAGCCTTATAAAAATAGTAAATAAATCAATCTGCTCTTGCTTAACAATTGAATGAATTCCTCCACTTCTCTATTTTGTTTCCCATCAAATACTAATTCTCCATCAAATCTGAGAACAGAGAATCTGGGTAGACCATTTTCAGGAGATGTTTTTGTCCAATAGTCACTCTAGGGAGGAGTCCTTGGTAGAAATTACATTAGGATCACTGCCATTAAAAAGAATTGTGAAAAGAATTGTTACCCAAGATCTTCCTTTGAGTTTAATAAAAGCATGGGGAGACTGAGAGACAGGAGATTTCTAGAGAAAGGGTTTCACAATGAAAAATAAGACATTCATATAGACACCACTATCTAAACAAGTATAAGAACTTCACACATCACCCATAATTTTTTTTCTAATTCTTTTCTCCTTTGAAAAAACGTTCCAAAGCAAATTATCTTTCATTATACTGAATGATATAGGAAATTTCTCTGTTTGGAACTAATTTTACCTATCAACTAAACTTCCTTTTTTCTTTTGAATTACATTCCTCTCTTGACTTAGTTAAATGTGATTGCTTATAATAATTACTTAAATCCTTGCTTCTGGTAGAATTAGCACAGCAGTGGCCTATATTTGTGGAATGTTATGCTAATATTGGGACTCAGTAGGTCCTGTCGTTGCTGACCATTAAAAGGGGATTTAAAGATTCATTTGATTTCTGTTTTATTTGTAAAAGGCATTTGCTGGCTATATGACCACATGCAGTTTGGCTTTTAGCTGTATTGACTCGATGTTATTGTTGATTGGACTAGACCCTTTGCCTTAGTATTATTCCTGCTTATTGGTTTAGGTATGGTGATTTAGGTGCTTAAAAATTATTTATACTGAAAACATCACAAGGCAGTTCAGAGCTAAATGAGGAAGAAAGGACAGAATTCTACCTGCAGTGATGTTAAATTGAAGTAAAAAAACGAATAAATTACAGACAAGGATATATTATAATATACGAATGAAGAGGTAGGGAGAGAAAGAACAAGGAACACCTTGAACATAAAGACAAATAGTTTATGATATAAAAGATGGATAAGGAAACAAATGTATGTTTGGGGACATAACCTGACTAAAATTGACATGATTTTGGCAGCAAAACAATAAATAGATAGGCTGTTGTCAGATTACAGAAGACGAGAGAAAAGGCAACCAAGGCCTTTTGTTCAGGAGTGTTGGATGAGCTAAAGGGAGTTATTTTTGCTATGTTATAAAAGTAAAATGTTTAGAGCTTAACCTTAGAGAGGAAGAAGTTTGGAAACAACATAACATAAAATGTGGGAACTAAATTCTGAAATTATATCAAGGGAAGTTGTCCATTTCATTAAGAAATATAGCACATTGATCATATATTTATATTAATAACAATGCCTACTATAGTTTCATTATTCTAACTTTCTTGAAGACATATTCACAGGTTGGCATATTTCCACATATATATTACTTTATCATGTGATATTTTATTCCAAAACATACTAAGCACACCAAGTATTGTTTAAATCTAGCCTTTGAATGTTTACATACCCATTCTTCCAAGTTTGGATGTATTTTCTTCCTGTTCCATCTTATAGTTTTAGACAATATTGTTGGAAAATCAGTCTTTAGGTGCCATTGCACAGTTTTGTTGTAGCCAGTCTATGACATCAAAAGAGAAACTCCATTAACAGAAGATAACCAACTAGGCTTTAAATTTGCATAAATTAATTTATGTATACAGATAAAATTTGAGAAGCAATTATGTTAAACTTTTGAAGACATTTTCTCCTAATTTCCTACCAGTTCTCAATTCTTATTTCTTTTAAAAAAGATTTAAAAAGTTTTGTCTAAATATTCATGATTAGGGGGTGGTGGCCATGCATCAGTTTGGTTGCAAGGTGATCATGGTATATTCTAGGTGTTGTTATATAATCCCCATTCCAGAAAACTGCAGCATTCTCATATTAAATCTCATGAGAATACAATCAAGGAATTCTTCCTTTGGACTTTGTCCAAGGTGAAAAATGCAGGCAGCCAAGGAAGCATCAGAACAAGGGAAAATTGTGTAACAGAATACAGCACCAGAAATATACCATCCACCACCTATAATATTCTATAGAAGTTCTATACAAGTATTTAACATTGTTAAAGACCCTGAAAATATGTCTTTTTCCAGCTGCACCTGCCTAGTTCTGTATCAACCATCATGTCTTTTTTTCTATTTCCTCTTCAAATGGCATCATTAAAAAAAAAAAAAGCTGGGTGAAGGAGTCTCCTGGTTTGTGCCAGTTTCTAGTGGATTCAGAGAAGTTATGGGGGAGTGACTGCCTGGAATGTAGCAGCACAGAATATGCTTCTTGAGAAGATTCCTCATTGCCCCTTTTTCTCAGCAAGATACAAGGGACAACAATCACTGAGAAGCATAGATACATAATTCACACAAGATTCATTTAAATAGAGCTGTAATACATAAATATAATATAATAAATATAATACATAACATATATTGGGAAGACTATAACCACTGATCAGATCAATATGGATATCATATTTAATGCATCAATATTCACAATAGATGGACAATTTCAGTGCTTCTCATCTCTCATCTTAAATAATTTGAAAGAACCATTGGCAGTAATAGGAAGTCTGCCAATGAATACTTAAGAGTAGTAAGGAAGGTTGCATTTGCCCCAAATTAATCTGTGTTAATCCTTCTTTTTATTCTGAAAGGAGCTTGTCTATATGCAATGTTGACTCCAGGTTGTGGCTAGATAAGTCTTTATCAGTGATCCCACTTGAGCTCATCTGGCTATATGAAGGCAGTGTTCTAATGCATATACAGTATATTTAGGGATGCTATGTTAGCCTTAGTAACCTCAAGTCTTCCAGAAATTCTTAGGTTTCTCTGTCGTCCAGAGACCTTCAGGAACTTCTTCATCCAGCAAGGCCAGCAAGGCTTTCCTGAAGGCCTCTCTGGCTGATAACAGAGCTCTGGATTGATTCGGAGGTAAGTAGTAAGGCAGCTCCACCCTCACCCCCCCCCATAGCTTAATGTTTACCTGTACACCCTGGAATGGGCAGGGTCTTAATTAGAGCTTATTTTGGGGATAAGGCTTATATTGGGCACATGTCAGTGATGGATTCCACTTACCTTTGCTACTGGTTCGCAACTGTGACCATGCGCGCCGCACTTCTGCACATGTGCAGAACCCTATGCACATGTGTAGAACCTTCTGTGCATGCGCGGATGGGCAGAGCCTTCCACCACCGCCACTACTGGTTCGTGGGAACCGGGGTGAACTGGTAGAACCCCACCACTGGTGAAAGTGTAAAAATCAAGCTAGGACCTATTTTCTGACTAGGTTGTATTTTCAGGAAAATATGGTGTGTATGTATATATGTATATGTATATGTATGTGTATGCGCATGTGCGTGTGTATGTGTGTGTGTGTGTGTGTGTGTGTGTGTGTGTGTGTGTTTCTTTTAGCCAGGTTTTTCCTACGTAGCCAAGATTGTTCTACAGCCCTAGCTCAGTGGAGTCACATCCACTCAATTCTGGGCTTTTTTCTTCTGGCAGCCAGCAGGCCCTATGCTGCCCTATGCTGCTTAGTGAGAGACTTATACAGATCTATTTCTGGCTTGCTATATACATACATACATACATACATACATACATACATACATACATACATACGCATATACTTTCTAGCCAGGTTTTACCTACGTAAGCTAAGATGTTCTACTGCCCTGGTTCTGTGAAATCTCATTCACAAGTAGGCTTTTATGTGCATATTCTTTCTAGCCAGGTTTTACCTACATAAGCTAAGATGTTCTACTATGAAAAAGAAAAAGAAACATTGTACCTTTACAGGGAGGATACCTGAGAAGAGGGTGTGGCTCACTGATGACACCTTATGAGGCAGAAATAGCTATCTGAGTCTCCCAAAGAGCAGCACAGAGTTGCTGTTTGTCAGCAAGAAACAAAAAGCCTAGAAACTTGTCAATGAGATTTCACAGAGCCAGGGCAGTAGAACATCTTAGCTTACGTAGGTAAAACCTGGCTAGAAAGAATATGCACATAAAAGCCTAAGAAAAAGAAAAAGAAACATTGTACCTTTACAGGGAGGATACCTGAGAAGAGGGTGTGGCTCACTGATGACGCCTTATGAGGCAGAAATAGCTATCTGAGTCTCCCAAAGAGCAGCACAGAGTTGCTGTTTGTCAGCAAGAAACAAAAAGCCCAGAAACTTGTGAATGAGATTTCACAGAACCAGGGCAGTAGAACATCTTAGCTTACATAGGTAAAACCTGGCTAGAAAGAATATGCACATAAAAGCCTACAAAAAAGAAAAAGAAACACACACACACACACACACACACACACATATATATATATACAGAGAGAGGGGGGGCTTCTTATACAGATTTGGAGCCAACTGCTTGGATTTCCAGAACAGAATTTACTTTACTTTACTTTATTTTGAATTTATATACCGCCCTACTCCCGAAGGACTCAGGGCGATGAACAGCCAAAAGATAAAACATACATAATACAAAATTTAAAAACAATGTAAAACACATTAAATAATTTGGCCCAAACAATTTAAAACACCCCAATTATTTTAAAACAAATTTAAAATTAATAATTAAAAAGGAGGTTAGGCCAGGCCAGCCTGTTGAAATAAAAAGGTCTTGAGGGCACGGCAGAAAGTGCGTAAGTCCGGGATCCTCCGTATCTCTGGGGGGAGCTTGTTCCAGATGGCAGGTGACCCCACAGAGAAAGCTTTCCCCCTGGGGGCCACCAGTCAACACTGTTTGGCCGACGGCACCCTGAGGAGCCCCTCTCTATGGGAGCGTACTGGCCGGTGAGAGACTACTGGTGGCAGAAGGTGGTCTTGTATGTACCCAGGTCCTAAGCCATGGAGCACTTTAAAGGTGGTAACCAAAACCTTGAAGCGCACCCGGAAGACCACCAGGAGCCAGTGCAGCTCACGCACGAGAGTTGTTACATGGGAACGCCACGTCGCTCCCATAACCACCCGCGCGGCCGCATTCCACCAGTTGGAGCCTCCGGATGCTCCTCAAGGGGAGCCCTATGTAGAGAGCATTACAGTAGTCCAGGCGGGAAGTGATGAGGGTATGAGTGACCGTGTGTAAGGAGTCCCAATCCAGAAAGGGACACAACTGGCGAATCAGGCGGACCTGATAGAAAGTCCTCCCGGCCTTCTTCTAAAGACAGCCGTGAATCCAGGAGGACACCCAAGTTGTGAGCCCTCTCCATGGGGGCCAATGACTCGCCCTCAATAGTCAGTGATGGCACCAACTGACTATATTGGGACACCGGAAACCACAACCACTCGGTCTTGGATGGGTTGAGCCTGAGTCTGTTTCTCCCCATCCAGATCCGCACAGCCTCCAGGCACCGGGACATCACTTCCAGGGCATCATTGGGGTGGTCTGGGTGGAGATGTACAGCTGAGTATCATCAGGGTACTGATGGTACTTCACCCCAAAACCACGGATGATCTCATCCAGTGGCTTCACATAAATGTTGAACAGAAGGGGCAAGAGGACCAACCTCTTGATAAACAAGAGGGAGTCCTGAGCAAGCATCAGTTCTGCCCATTAGCTGCTCAAAGATGCCAGATGTTGAAATCAGCCCTGCACAGACTCTTCTATTGTTGATTCAGATTTTTGCCTTTCGTTAGATATTAGATGGCTTCTTTCAGCCTTTAGACAGCTGAAAGCTGAAGAATAGGACTACTTCACATGAACTGTTCAAACATATTCCCAGGCACCATGCTGATCTGATGATCATATATCAGGAAGAGTGGTTCCAGTGTTCCTTAGAGATTGCATTGAGCAGAAGTAGCCTTACAGATTGTGCAAAATGGGTGTTTGTCTTCAGTTGATCTCATGCTGTCTCTATCTAAAAGCAGAACAATTTTATTTTAGCCTCTCTTTTGTGTGCTTGCACTTTTAGAAAGATGTATTTTTGTGCTCTTTCTTGTCAATGTATTTTTAAACACATCCACATGACAGTTGAAGTGAGCAAACAGAAACTGTAATCTTTCAGGAAAGCATGAAGAACTTGGTTTGCCTTAGTATTTTTGTTTTTAATTTTTAATTTGCCTTTCTTTCTTTTTTTGCAGGAGTGCTACTTCTTAGTCTCTTGCTTTTCTGCGAAACAAGATATACAAATATACAACATGGGAAAGTGAACACCTAAAGTAAGGATTCAGGGTTTGTTTCATGTAGCTTTCCCAAAGAGTATCAAATATGAAGAAATAGATAATGTTAATAATAAAATATCTGATTGTAATTACTTTCTGAATTTTGTTCCTTCAGTTGATTGCATGTGGCAATCAAGGGCACCTAAAAACTAGTTGGGCCACCATAAATAACTCCAACATTTGGGAGGCAAACCTTTTTTGTTTGCTTTTGTAAAAAAAAACAACAACACACAAATCCTTTGATAGATACAATGAATCTATTTTGTTATGAAAAACAACAAATTCCAATACACTGAACCATTGACAAGTCTCTATCTCAATGGGACAGAAGGAGCATCTCTATGGGTATCAGAAGCCAAATAGCACTGGATCAGGCAGAGTGCCCAGTATACGGGGATGCTTAGCTTCTATCTGACAAAGGTCTGCAAATTTTAGGGAGAGGTATATCTGGGACTACAAAAAATGAGTGGGCCCAAAAAATAGATGGTGTTGCTGGAATTCAGAATATTCCTGTTTTTATAATCCCTTCCTTCTTTCAAATTCCTTGGAATATAATAAAACATAATTCATTAAAATAATTAATTTTCAGAAAACCCTTTCAGATCAATACACCTGGTATTCTTTACCTGGATGGACTATGTGGGTTCATGAATTTAAGTTAAAGATTGATGTCAGTGCCACAAATATTTGTATAACAAGGTATATTTGCTTCTGTTTTCTGTTCATATTTAGATTTAAATATTGTTTTGATGCTCTTCTTCTAAATTATTTTTAAATAAAAAATATAGGCAGAAACGGGAGTCATTCTGAGGCTTTGACTTGACTTTAATTTTCAGAAGAACAGTTTTACTATGACTTGGATTTTATGGATCATTGCATACCTTGGCTAGATTTAAGTCCAACAGAGAATGTGCTGCTGTGGATATGGGCCATTTCTGAGCTGCGGTTTATGTGGACCTAACACTATTTATCCCCTGAAATCTTAAAGATAAAGGCCTTAAAGGTTGTGACTTTACTGTATTCAGTGTGACAGGATTTCTGTTAGAATTGAGATCCTGCTCCAGAGGATATATTGAGACTTAATGTATAAATACAACTTATTTTCCTTCCTTTTAAGAATTTAATAAAAGAAAATAGCAATAAAAGCAAATTGCTAAGAAAATATTATGAATTCAGGAATAATTTCCATGAAAGATCCTCGTTCGGACTATCTTACTGCTTTATTCCTTTGAGGAAATCTGTTCCTTATAATGGGATAAAAAGCAGATAAGCAAAAGGCAGACTTCTCTTTCTTCCCAGCTTCTTTTATTACCTTCCCCCTCTTTGTTCATCAAAAGGTCAGTTCACACCCAGACATACACAGAGACAGGCACATCTTGAATAACTAAGCTTTTCTTACTCTGGTATGCATATTTTGTGTAACGAAAAGGATGAGAAAGGACCATTCACGAACTAAATAGCTTACGTTTCAAATTAGACAACAATAAGAAGTTGGTGTTATTGACACTTCTAATTGTGTTGTAAGAGAAAGGAGGTAAGAAAAGTCTAAGAGTTGACATAATCATGACGGACTTCATTTCACTTCACTTATGATTACTTTTGCTTCAGGCATTATGGAGATTTACCACCAGACAGGAAAGATTTAGGTTCAAATCCCCACACAGCCATAAAGTGTGGTGAGTGATTCTAAATGAGACAATATCTAATATGCACTGCAGGGTTACTGTGACAATGAAAAGAAATAGAAAAAGATGCCACTAAACAAGATTGTTCCAGTGATTCTTTGGAATATGCAACCTGGAGTTCATGTTCTAGCAGCATGGAATTCATGTGATTGTAAAAATGAGGATTTAAGGAAGAGTAAGTTGGCTCATTTTGCTTTTTCTTTAAATAAAAAAAATGAAATAGATCAAAGCCAAATAGGTATTGGAGAATGAGTTTTTCAGCCACCCCTTTATTTTATAACAAATACATCTATTATTCTATTTCAGTTTTTCCATTTTCCTACTTTTTCCCCATTTTATCCTATTTCTGTATAAAAGGTTTAAAAAAACCTTGCATATTTCATTCAAGCCCATTGATCCAAACATGTGAATTGTATGCAGTTTTTCCTATCAAGCAGCTTGCAAGCAGTTTATCCTAATATGTAATGCATTGTATGATTTCATTATCATATACATATAAAACACACACACACACACTGTACAGGAGAGATTACATTTATATCTTGCCTTTTTTGCTGGGAACCTCAAGTTGGCACAGAGGGATGGGTTCTTCCCTAATTGTGATTTTACAAAAAAATATTCTGAAGATAGACTGAGGAATACCTAAGTCCCTATGGAAGTTATTTGTTCCTAATGTTCCCAAAGTAGGATACTGTCCATGTCAACATCAAACTGCCATAGTAAGGTATCCCCTAAACCATGGGAAAGATAGAAAAAAGTTCTTCCATATTGTACTGTGTAGATTTCTATCTATCTTTGTGAAGTATAAAGACAGTTCCTGCTGAGTTTGAGTCATTTCCTTGATGGCCCTCTCCTCACTCCATGTTGAATTGCTTATCAAGGATCTGGACCACTTTAGCCAAGTTCAACTTTGCAGCATCTGTATTACTGAATGCTATTTTTTTTTTAAAAAAATGGTGGATTGTATCAGTTACAGACAAATCATGAAAAAAGGGGGTATTTTGATGTGGATTTTTAAGCAGCAAAACAACTGAGTACATTTGCAATAGAAACGCGGATTGCTTTTCTCTTCTCCATTCCTGTTTGACCTCCAACTTCTTCAAATGTGCAGGTTCAGCTGCCTCCTCTGGATTTTTTTTTTATCCCCAATCTCTGAAATCTTTAGATTTGTCCACTGTATTTTCAGGGATAGACCTCAATCACTTCTCTGTCTCTAATTTGTGCAAATCAATTTCATCCTTAGGAGACTGAGTGAATAGTCCCTCTCCAGAGGGCATCTGACACCTTAGTTCAGGAAACAGTCAATTACACCATTCATCATTTCTGACTCGACCATTCCACATTTCTGAGGCACAGAATGATTATTGAATGGATGCTCAAATGGCACATAATTGCCTTTTTATTGTTCATCATTCTCATTTTTATTTCCTAGCCTGAGACTCTGAAGCATTGCTATTTTGCTTTCCGGGACATTATCTCTAAATCTTTATTCCTGATATTGAGTTAGTTACTAAAGTTTATTTAAAGTCTGTTATCTGGAAAGGGCTGATTATCTACCCAGGAAAATGTTGCTTATTATTTGCCACACATGTCTTACCTCTATTTATCAGATTATTATTTCTTTTGTTGCTTGCTTTTTCTCAATGCTCAGAAGAACATACTTTGATATCAGCAGAAATTCTGGGTTTCAGGGGTTATTTTTAACCTTTGTTTTTCACTCAGAGTTCTACTTTCAGTGCTTTAGTTTCATTTGGAAACAATATGTAAGGATTTTTGTGTGTGTGTGTGCTTTTTTCACACTGACAAGTTTTTCTTTTGAAGATTTTGAGTTCCTTTCTACAGAATATTTTCATCCCTGCATTTCAAACTCTAGTTTGTACCAAATTAAAAAATTAAAAAAACCTCCCTGCTTCAGAATGTGAACTGACACCTTTCTGCTTTTCTAATAATTTCTAGATGACGGAATGGAATAGACATGTTGCCACTTTTTTTAGTCTGCAGGAAGATTCTGACGTTTCCCCTTCCCCACCCTTGAACTAAATGTTACAGGTTTTGGTCAGGAACCCAATTTTTATAGCCTCCTGACATTAAGCACTGCAGCTAAGATGCTTGTTTCCTATGCTGCTTTTGATTGTTCCTGAAGCTCACTGAAGAAATTCCAGCCTGGATTCCTGTGGTTTGGCAATGGAGCTGAGTTCGTTCTTCATCTATACTGATGAATTCTAGAAACTGAAGTCCACACATCCTAAAGTTGCTGAGGTTGAGGAACACTGGTCTAGCTACGGCCACTGTAGGACCTGATTACTTATTTCTTCACTTCTTGCCTTTCTCAACCAAGCAAGAAAGGCAATCTATACTCTTGGCCCTCTAGGGTCTACCATTACCTGCCTTTTCCTTTAGAACTCCCTTCTCATTGGCTACCATTTTTTGACTTTGCTTTCCCAAATGTCTGCATACAGAGATACCTTTACATCCCCTTCCCATAGTCTCTCATTGCAACTAATAATTGCCTCTTTCTTTATTTTTCTCCCCTATTGAGCCATTTTTACTCTTATTCTACTGTGCTTAAAGCCGATTGTTTGTTGCATCATAGATTTATAAAAGTTGGCAGCAATGACAAAATCATGGTTCAAGTATGCAGAGGAATTTCCCGTGAAATACACATTGGTTTAACATGCTACCAGTGATGAAAAGCAAGTCCTAACAGTGAGAAGCAGTGAAACCGTTATATAGAATTACACCAATTATAGTATAAATGTGGTTGGATAGAATAACAATGTACCTAATTGGATATAATACAAGTTGTGTTTAGTGAAGTCAGGAGGAGGAGGAGGAGGAGGAGGAGGAGGAGGAGGAGGAGGAGGAGGAGGAGGAGGAGGAGGGGGGAAATGTTTTTCACCAGGCATTGAAGTGAATCATGATAGACCAGAGTGACTAGGAAAGGCTTAAAGTGCCTCATGGTGGAAAATGGTACTTTTAAAACATAGGGATGAAAGTGTGTTTGCATTTCTTCATTCAAAAAATGGCTTAAGAATAAAATATGGATCTGGCCTTTGTCACCAGAGGTCAAGTTCAAATATTTCCCTAATATAATCTCAAGATAGTGATCACACATTATCTTCATGAGAGATTTATAATTTTAACATGTGAAGTGCAAATAATATAAACGAATCACTTGCGCCTCACATCATAATCATTGTTTGGGCATAATATTCAGTGCTCCTCCTTGTGTTTCAATATGATGCTAGAAAGTTGATCAATATTATTTTGTCTTATAACACATGAAACAGCTATGATCTGCCTCAATAGGGATCTTAATGTAGTGGAAGCAGGATGCTCTACTTAAGCAGATGAAATGCTTTGTAGTGGTGAATTGTTGTTAGGGAATGATTTTACCTAACTTGTTGGGTTGGCAATATATAAACCATCATTATAGCTTTAAGACTGCTGTATTGCTGTATTGCATCATACTGTGTCCTGATTGGTTAGCTCTGTAGCCAATGTCCTTAAGAGGGAGCTTGAAACATGGTTTGTTTCCAGTGGTGGGATTCAAGTGATCTAACAACCGGTTCTCTGTCCTAATGATTTCTTCCAACAACCAGTTTGCCAATCTGCTCAAAAAGTTAACCACCAGTTCTCCCGGAGTGGTGCAAACTGGCTGAATCCCACCACTGTTTGTTTCCCTTTACTGACTCTTTACTGCTCTTTACTGCTCGTTGCTGTGTTTGCTACTGTTTGCAACTGTTTATTGTGTATGACTGCGACTACTGGTAAGAAGGATTTGCTCAGTCAGATAAGGACTATGATGAAGTATTTGCACCGAGTCTGAGGGCAACTACGTTGCGAGTAGCATTAGTCTGGGCAGCTAAGAATAGATACAGGATAAATCATATAGATGTTGAAACTGCATATCTGCATGCACCATTACAACATACAATCTATATGAAGAAGCCACTAGGTTTGAATACTGATGGGAAGACTGTTTGCTGGAGACTGAAGAAAAGTCTTTATGGTTTAAAGCAGTCGGGTTATGAATGGAATAAATGTATAGTTAACGAGTTAGTTGCTATGGGTTTTGTAGCTGGTATAGCTGATCCATGTTTGTTCAAGAAAGAGAAAAATTGTTTAGTTTCTCTATTATTGCTATTTACTGACAACATAGAACTTATTACAAAATCTGAACACGAAGCAACCAAAATTGTTTCTATGTTGCAAAAGAAGTTCAGAATTAGGAATTTGGGAGAAATTAAGCATTATCTTGGTCTTGATATAGTTAAAACTAGTAATAATTGGACAATGTTGTTTTGGGAAAGTGACAAACTTTTATTTTTAATTAGGTAAAAATTGCAGGAATATTCGGAGTAGGTTTTCACCAGCCTGTGCCAATATGACATATCCAATAAACTTATTCTTTGAGGAATCTACCTGCCTCAGAATTTTGTTTGCTATGGGTATGTTACTTGGAACCCTGACACATGGGTCTGGACATGCATACAATCTAATGTGCTTCAAGCATTCTGGGGGCCTGGGGGCTCAGCAGACTAAAAGCATTGTGATTAACACCAGCTGTCTGCAATTACTGTAAGTTCGAATCTCACCAGGCTCAAGATTGACTCAGCCTTCTATCCTTTCTAAGGTAGATAAAATGAGGATCCAGTTTGTGGGGGCAATAAGCTGACTTTGTATAAATACACAAAAGTATGAAGGCTATTGCTTAACGCATTGTAAGCCGCCCTGAGTCTCCGGAGAAGGGAGGCATATAAATTAATTTTTTTAAAAAAAAAAATCTGTTTCTCATGCAATCAGGTGACTTCTAGTTGGTGAGATCTTCCAGGGCCATTCTGCTTTGAGTAGCAGGAGAGTCTACTTCTGTAAGTTAATTGGCTGGCTTCCTTTGTATTCACCTGCACAAAACATTTGGGGACAACATAAACAATTTTGGCAGATAGTTAAACTCATGATTCCATTCATCTGTCAGAGCTCATCTTGCATATATTCCAATTCCATGTTAAGTAGAGTAATTGGTGGATATATTCCTGCTAGCTTTGGTGGGAAGGAAAGAAAAGTAAGGCCATGAAATCTGCCAATCTTTGTCCTTAATGTGCTCTGTATACTACAAATAAGGATAGCATTATTTGCCAGCATCAGACATTTACAGAATAGAGATCATCAAATGGGGAATACCAATTTTATGCTTGGAATAGTTTTTCTGTCAATTCAAAGTCTCATGGATAATATTTTTCTCAGTTTTAAGGAAGAGCCTTTATTGTCACATTCAATAATTACATCTGGCTGACTTCATGCAATTCTCACTTGAGGAAAGTGTTTTAAACCAGCTTAATTTGTATGCATAAATATATCCTATGTGCCTTAGAAAGTCTGTTTTTAATTTATCTACATGTTAGATAACATGTAGATTATGCATTATCTTAATCCTTCCTTTTAAGAAAAAAATAATGCTTAAATCAATAAAAACAAAGTTTTTACCAAAACAAAAACAAACAAACAAACAAACAAACCAAACAGTTACCAATGAGCCAAAACCAGTGCTCCACAACACTTACATAAAGGCTTTTATTCATATTGACAATGGGCAGTTAACTAGCTCATGTGGTGATGCCTTTCTTAGTTGCTGATCTGTTCTCTCTTATTGCTTGAACCAACAAGTAGGTATCAAGAGCAACAGCTTTGCTATTGCATTCCCAAAAGAAAGTCCCTTTGCCAAAATGCAATCTTTGCTTCAGAAGAAAGCTGTCTATGTAACCAAGGATCTGACTGCCAATTATAACTTGGGCAGTTTAGTCCTATGGATTAACTGGAGCTCTTTCCGCATAAATTCTCCACTGGGTTAATGATGCAAAGACATCTGATCATGTTCACTGGGTTTAAATTCTCAATTACTTTAGGGTAGTGGCAAAGCACAGTTATCCAGTTGCAGGATCAATAAACAGCTCAGCATTTGCTGTCTTTGTGGTCTTTACTACTTTTCCCCCATTGTAAATAGTGGATGGGTCATCAAATTAAAAAGAAACAACCAATGGTATTACATCAACCATAGTATCAAAAGATTTTGACATAAATGCTTAGGGACATTTGTCCTTTGGCACTAATAGCTATATGTACAATCAGTCAGAAATAGTATCTGTTTTACTGAATCCAAAAGCTTTATCAAAGACACTCAATCACTTTTGATCAAGGAAGTGCAATTCAAAAATCTCTATGCAGCATTTGAAGCAACAGTCTGCAAGAAATCCCCCAAAACAAAATAAAACAACCCTTTATAATATTGCCTCCAGCACTTACTTCACTTCATTGTCAAATACCTTTTCATTGCTGTTTTGAAGGCCTTCCCAGGGTGAACATACATAGATATTCTAGTGTGACTGACAGCACAGTGGCTGTCCATGCACATGAACATAGAAATGATTTAGCAAAATCTTCAAAGCAATCCTATCAAAAATTCCAGATTATTAGGTGCCATTCAGAATTCCAGTTCTGAGATCTTCTCACTAGATCTCAGGACTGGCATATGATGGCCGCACCATTCTCGTCATCATCAGAAAAGGCTCATCATTTGGACTATTCAGCAATAGCATTAGGTAAGACTTTTAGTGTGCTCTTATATTGGCACAGTTCTAGTATTTGACTCCTTGGGATAATTACGAAAAGCTTGAAAATCAGAGAAAGGGGAACAATTAACATATAAGTTTATTTTGACAAGTACATTGCATCCAAGTCCTGAAAGAAGGAGCTAATTTTTTAAAAATGATGGAGGAAATACAAATAAAAAAAAAAGAATTACAGGAAGGGAATTTATATATTATTTCTCAAGTTCAATTCATAGAGAACAAGAACGATGTCCAAAATAGCTTTAAAAGGATTACTTTAGACTCATAAACTATTTTTACTTTACTCATTTTACATCCTTGCCTCTGATAGCTTTTCCCATTCCCCATATTAATATATAATTTGGCAAATGATGTTAGGCAAGCCTCAGGTCCTACTGTTTATATAAAAAACAATTTCCTCCAGATTTTGTTTGAATTTCTTTTTTTAATGCTAAGGACCACACAAAGACTTTTGCAAATATATTTATTTTTCCCTCATTTGGTATGCAGTCAAATTTAACTTTTCAACTGTTTTTTTTTTCAATAAACTCAATCTTTTACTTCAGGTTTTCTAAATAAATGCTGCCTGTTGTTGACTTGTGGCTGGAAAGCATTTTGTCCAAATGTCAATTCTTTTTGAGGTGTTGGTCCTGTTCTGGCAATTGGTATGGAGGAGACTGACATGCTATTAATACAAATAAATAGGAAATTATGAACAAGAATTAAAAAGTGATTCCCACTACCCATTCCTTGGCTTCTTTTCTCCAAAAGTTATCATAGTAGGGCAAAATATAATTACAAGCAAGCCTGGGGTTAGTGTCATCATTTTCACAAACAAAATAAAACAAAATCATGGAAAAGTATGGAATTTTTTTTTAAAGGCTGAAGGATCTATAGTAAATACAGTACTTGGCTGCGTGAACAATCCAGAAAGCATCAATCAAGAAAAGAAGTCTCTATAGAACTCCTAATGCTGGTGTAAAAAATTATCATCTTTTTATCAATTCATAAATTAATAAGGGTGAATAAAAATCCCTTGACCAATTAGCATATTTTAAAACAGTAAGCATCTCACATAGCCATACATCTCTCATAGAGAGTCAGAAAGAGGTTCTCTGACATACTTAACAGTGTTACATTTGTATTCTTACTTATACAGAGAATCTGAATTCATAGAAACAAATGCAGGTTTATAGCGGATCACCCCAACGATGCCCTTGAAGTGATGTCCCGGTGCCTGGAGGCCGTACGGATCTGGATGGGGAGGAACAGGCTCAGGCTCAACCCATCCAAGACTGAGTGGCTGTGGTTTCCGACGTCCCGATATAGTCAGTTGACGCCATCACTGACTATTGGGGGCGAATCATTGGCCCCCACAGAGAGGGCTCGCAACTTGGGTGTTCTCCTGGATTCACGGCTGTCTCTAGAAGAGCACTTGATGGCCGTGACCGGGAGGATTTTTCATCAGGTTCGCCTGATTCGCCAGTTTCTGGATCGGGACTCGTTACGCACGGTCACTCATGCCCTTGTCACCTCCTGCCTGGACTATTGCAATGCTCTCTACATGGGGCTCCCCTTGAGGAGCACCCGGAGGCTCCAACTGGCGCAGAGTGCGGCCACGCGGGTGGTAATGGGAGCGACATGGCGTTCCCATGTAACACCCCTCCTGCGCGAGCTGCACTGGCTCCCGGTGGTCTTCCGGGTGCGCTTCAAGGTTCTGGTTACCACCTTTAAAGCACTCCATGGCTTAGGACCCGGGTACTTGCGGGACCGCCTACTACCACCAATAGCCTCCCACCGGCCGGTACGCTCCCATAGAGAGGGGCTCCTCCGGGTGCCATCAGTCAAACAATGCCGACTGGCGGCCCCCAGGGGGAGAGCCTTCTCTGTGGGGGCACCTACTATCTGGAACGAGCTCCCCCCAGAGATACAGAGGATCCCGGATCTGCGCACCTTCCGCCGCGCCTTAAAGACCTTACTATTTCACCAGGCCGGCCTGGCCTAATTTTCCCCCTCTTTTATAAAAGATTTTTAAAATTTTAAATATCTTTTAGTATTTTATATATTCAATTTTAAATTGGTTTTAAAAGTTTGGGGTTTTAAATTTGTCGGGGCCAAAATTATTTAATTTGATTTTATTCTATTTTTTAAATTTTGTATTGTATGTGTTTTTATTGTTTGGCTGTGCACCGCCCTGAGTCCTTCGGGAGTAGGGCGGTATAGAAATCTAATAAAATGAAAATGAAATGAAATAGCTTTTGTTTCATTTTTTGAAGGAAAAATGTTTAAACCCTTCATTATTATGCATGTATGCATGTAGGATATATATGAATGAACACACCCATATATATATATATATATATACACACCCCAATTTACAGATTAACAGAGTTGGAAAGGACCTAGTAGGTCATCTAGTCCAACCTCCCCCCAACCCAAGCAGGAGACCCTACACCATTTCTGACAAATGGCAGTCCAATCTCTTCTTGAAAGTCTCAAGTGATGCACATTGTGGTACAATTTACAATGTGCAGAAATTAAGGAAAGAGAAGATTTGGACTATTATAGAGTGTGGAACAAATTGTACAAATGGTTAGAAAAAAGAAATCTAAATAAGAATTGGGAAATTTTGGTTAATATCGCTGAAATAAAAAACTATATGTTACTAATTATTGTTAATCATATAGTATTGATTGTGTAAATAAATATAATGTAAATGTATGTATTTAGTAGAAGTATTGAACAAAAATAGACAATATGCAAGTCGATACAGAAGGCTGTAAAAATAGCATATAATGTATTGTTATGTTTGTCATGTTTTTTACTCTGTTTTTGTCCTTCTTTTTTTTCAGTTTTTAAAAGTAAAAAGCTTAACAAAAACTATTTTTTAAAAAAGAAAAAATAAAGCCTCAAGTGATGAAGCTCCCACAACTTCCCACAACAATTTAAGTTCTAGCTGGCCGAGATAGATTTGAATTCCACAAAATTATATAAAGACTATGCACTATTCAATTCCAATCCAGGTATCTCTGCTTTTTTCATGCCCTTTGGTAATTTTCAGTCTGAATGTAATAATCCACTTCATTTGAAAATCATCTCCTGTTTGGGGAACAATTGCTGATTTTGTTTTCTTTATTTAGGAATCTTCATTCATTCTAGAATTTTTTCACATGCTGCATAAGCTTATTTTCTATGGCCTGCTTTGACCAGGTCACATATGCTCCATACCTATTTATTCATATCTTCATATAAATTACATTGCACAATTTATTTAGAAGCTAAAGATGTACAAATCAATATATATGATAGCTACTCTAGTGACAGTATAATGACAAATGCTGAGTAATGGAGTTTTATCTGGGAATTCTGATCATGAGCCTTTCTTCCAAATAATACGTATCAGAACGATAATTTGAAACAGAGGAATGATGTTTGCCTTCTAAAAATTCTTACAAAGTACTCAGACGTGTGCAGAATCTGACGATACTATCAAAATGACAAAACTGTTACACTGTCTTAATGCAAGCTCCATACTGGACAAATCCAGAAGAGATAGAGACTGCATTCTTATGATGTGATGCTGATTTTGTCCTTTGCTTTCCCTTATCCTCCACACAGACATCTCTGCTAATTCTTTTGCACTGAGCTTGTTGATCAAAAGGTTGGCAGTTCAGTGGTTCGAATCCCTAGTGATGCGTGACAGGGTGAGCTCCTGTTACTTGTCCCAGCTTCTGCCAACCTAGCAGTTCAAAAGCACATTAAAAAATGCAAATAGAAAAATAGGGACCACCTTTGGTGGGAAGGTAACAGCGTTCCATGCGCCTTTGGCATTTAGTCATGCCGGCCACATGACCACGGAGACGTCTTCAGACAGCACTGGCTCTTCGGCTTTGAAACGGAGATGAGCCCTGCCCCTAGAGTCGGGAACAACTAGCATATATATGTGCAAGGGGAACCTTTACCTTTAGACACCAATACTGTAGCAAAGGAACCTTGTAGTCCTTAGTAGAAACCATAAAGCAATGCACTGCTAGGAAAAGGTAACATCAATTATCATCCTAAAGGAGGAGATATCAAAGGGAGATCAAATCTATGTTTTCTGTATCTTCCCTATACTGCTTGTCAGTAAAGCACCCTCAAGGATTCATTTCCCACATTTAATGCACAGTCCACTTAGGTGTTTTTTTTTTTTTTTTTAAGAAAATATGCATTTGCATACATATGCAAATTTATTTATTTAGAAGCTAAAGACGTACAAATCAATATATATGATAGCTACTCTAGTGACAGTATAATTTGTTGGGGACAAATTGGAATAAGGAGAGGGAAATTAACTTCTGTGAGAAACACTTTTGTTCAGTAGGGCAGTATAAGACTTCATTTCTGGGACAGTCTGACAAAGCAGTTGCATTGTGCTTAAATGACACCATCTATATTGTGATTACATAGCTTTTTTTTTTTAATTTTATTTTTTTGCAGTGACGTCTTCTGCTTATCCAATAGTAATTTAAATATTTACTTGCCTGTCTCTGCTCTTAAGTAAAGTGAGGTAAATATACATGACTAAATTGTTTCAGATGTGTGTTTCTTATACCAAAAGGGAAGAGAGAGGATAAGAGAGAGAGAAAAAGAGGGAGGGAGGAGATGGGGAATTGAATGGTAAATGCAGGGAAACAACCCAGCTACGTTGAAGAACACATATGCTAGACTGACATCAGCTGACCTTGATTCATTTTAAAACTGGAAGAATAAAACTGAAACTGGAGGGAGATGCAGCATACAGTTTCTCTTTTAAATACTGTATAAAATACCAGCATATAATATATCAGGAAATTGGAAGAGTCTATTCACACCATCTTTATGGATGGCTGTGCCTGAACTGTAGGAAAAGGTAATGTAGACATAATGAGATAGATAGATAATTAATTACTCATATAGTTCCAGATGACTCAACAAAAGCTGCTGGTAAGGATGCAGGAGATGAATAGTTCCAAAACTCTTCAGTGTCTTGCTTCTGTTTATTAAAGGAAGCCAATCCAAACAGCAAGGAATCCTTTCATCCTTAAAATAAGTGTAGTCAGCAGAACTGAGTCATTAATAACTCAGTTTTCAAAGATTTCCTCATCTGGTGTGAGTCTACACTATTTCATGAGGTATAGGAAATGTAAATAGTGGGAAAAAATAGAAACAAAGCAGTATATAATAAAAAATAAAGCTGGTTGATCATAGAGTTGAAAGAAGTATGGTTACTGCAGTCTTCTCCACTGCTGATTTAACTACATGATTGTGGTTGCCATCTTGAGCTGTGTGAACACCTAAATACACCCATGACTGCAGCTACATTCCTGTGTTCAGAGTTAAACTCCTGTGCATATTATTTATTTTATTTTAAAGACATTGCTACCCATCTATCCATATGACTATGGGCAGCTAAAATAATTTTAAAGAACCATCAATACCAAACAAATGCAAAGCTAGCAACCAATATTAACAATGAACAGCCTTCAGACAGCTTCCTCAGAGACTCGGGGGCTGATATTCTGACCCCCTTCCTCAGGAATACAACTTGTTTTCAAGGCTTTGAGAAAGGGCAACAGGGTTGGTGCCAATCTGACCTCTAGGGGAGCCAGTGTGACAAAACAACACTTTTCCTGGGTCTTACCAGATGGCATATGGTAATCAATGGCACAGTGTAGTTGCCTCTCCTGCCAGCTCTGATGGAATGTACATGATCAGAGAGAGACAGTCTCGTAAATATGAGTAAGCCTTGCTGAAGTAAATATGAGTAGCATTGACTGAAGTGAAATTGTTGCATAAATAAATAAGCACATTTTCCCCACTAAAATTCCCAACATCTTCCTGGATTTCATCAGCCCAGAGCATCAGTGTGAAGACAGGAGGTGTTGGTGACAACTAGACCAAAACAGTATCTAGCATATTTCATACAATTTGAATGTCTTACAGAGTAAAACTGGAGGTGGGAGAGACTTGTATAATCCAGAGGTGGAATTCAGCTGGTTCACACTGATTTTGACGAACCGGTAGGGGAAATTTGGCCTGGGTCGCCGAACCAGTAGCGACCCAACCCACCCCCACCCCCACCCGGTCACCTGGTTGCCCCTCGCTCGCTCACCCTGGCTGCCTGCTCGATGCTTGGTCACCTCGCCCACCCACTAGATGCTAGCTCACCCCACCCACTCACTCAACACTCACTTGCCTCGCCTGCCCGCTTGACGCTCGCCCTGCCCATCCCCACCCTATATATGTTGCCTTCACCACACAACCCAGCCAATCACCTCACCAGTAGCCTCCATACCTTGCCCGCTCTGCTCAGCTCACCAAAGGTAAGCATGCTGCTCGCTCGCTCTTTGCCTTGGGTCAAGGGCCAGGGTCAAGGGATGCACCATTCCCGGACAACTGAGGGTTTACCTATTTTTTCTGGTAAATACAGTGAATTCACTGAATTGGCCCACTTTATCAAATTCAAACATAAAGTAGACTTCAGACCTGTATGCACTTGGTGTGTTCTTGAGCAGACGATGAATTACAGAGGTGGATTATAACGGTAAGTATTTATTTACCTCACAGCTACAGCTCTAATACAATTCAGAAAAAGTACAATACGAAGAACCTCGAACTCAGCCTGACAGCTCTTTTATACCAACTGTCAGACGGCTTAACCAATAGGAACATCCCACATTACAAAGGATCCCAACAGGGGCCAATTCTCTTGAGCATGCTCAGAACACAACACCCCTTTCCCCTGGAATGGTGCATGCATAATCCTCGAGGTATGCGGGTCGATGTTGTAGACGCCCTGAGCGCCTCGGGCTCGCCCTAGGCAGGTGTTCTGGCTGGACAGGGACATTCCTACCCCTAGGACTTTCCACAGACCGATCTTCAACTGGATCAACATGCGCCGGCCCTGGACTGTCTTCCTGTACCTTGGGTGAGTATTCTTGAACTGCCCCTCTGCTACTGGTAAGTGTTGGATTGCACGATTCGTTATTCCAATCGGGACAATGGGTATCCCCAAACCCCGGCTCAACCCTATCCATACCCCTGTCCGTCTGTTCACTAAGCTCGGTAGGTGGCACCTTCCTAGCCCTGATTTGATCCTGGTGCCGACTCCAGACTCTACCTTGACCCATATCTATTTTATAAGAACACGGCCCGGTTACATCTATCACCCATTCGGGAATCCACAATGGTGAACCCCCATAATTCCTAGCATAAACTGAATTCCCCACCCTGAAGGGTCTGGTTGTACTATGGGAGTCCAGAGGTTTACTAGGGGCATATAGAGGATGCAAGCGATCCAAAACGGTCTGTAAATGCTGGCCCATAAGTAACTCTGTGGGGCTCCGGTTCGTGACTGGGCAGGGTGTCGTGTGCTGCACTATCATATACCCAACCAAATGCTCCGGCCATGCACCCGGCCCCATACGGCCAAGCGCATCCTTTGCTGAGCGAACAGCCCTTTCCGCAAGGCCATTAGCCACTGGATGGTAAGGCGAGATGAGGCAATGCCAAATGCCCAGCCTTGCCAGGAACAGCTCGAACACTGATGCCGTCAGTTGAGGACCATTATCCGACACCAGAAGGTCGGGCAACCCATGTGTGGCAAAAAGTGCGCGCAAAACCCTTATGACAGCGTCGGATGTGGTGGAGTGCATTAGCACCAATTCCACCCATTTTGAATACGCATCTACGACCACTAAGAACATCTGCCCATGGAAAGGGCCAGCAAACTCTAAATGTATGCGGGACCATGGACCCACTCACGGGCTTTTTCTTTAGGGGGCAGTGGTCGTGACTCCTGACAACGCTGACAAGAGGCCACCCAATCTGTGATGCTTTTATCTAGGCCGGGCCACCAGATGTAACTCCTTCCCATAGCTTTCATCCGGACAATACCGGGGTGACCAGTGTGTAGTGAGACAAGGACGGTCTTTCGAAGTGGCTGTGGGACCACCACCTGCTGACCCCAGAGTAAACAACCCCCTTGGGCTGATAATTCCAGTTTCATGGAAACATGAAGAGGGACCCCAATTTCCCCGAAGGCCACCCCCTTTTAACCCAGTCCAGGACTTGAGAGAGTTCAGGGTCACGAGCGGAGTGGCGGGCAATTTCAGCAGCAGTTAAGGCAAAAGAAGAACTGTCAATTAAAAACACAGCCGAAGCAGGTGCTGGGTCACATAAGAAGGTGGTCACGGGGCAATGACTCAGAGCGTCTGCATGGGCCAGATGCTTCCCAGCCATGCAGGTAAGTGTATATTGGTAAGCAGCCAAAAAAACGGACCAACGGGTAAACCTGGGGGACAGGATTTGTGGGGTTTGTCGATCACCCACAAGCAAACCTAGTAAAGGCTGATGGTCCGTAGCTAAGGTAAACGGGCAACCATAAAGGTAGTAATGAAAACGCTTTACCCCGGGCAGCTCCGCAATTGATAGATTAGCCAATTCTCTTGAGCATGCTCAGAACACAACAGCACTAAATGCCCAAACTGCAAGGTCACAACCAGTACCTTTTCACAGAAACAAGCATTTCCTTTGCTCACAGGATGCAATCTGGGTCAGTCCCCAGGACCAGAGGTTTAGTTTCCTTTGCTTGTTTGTTGTATATACAATGTTATGTATGCAAGTTATCCAGTCCAAACGTCTTTAGCTTCTCTTGGATTCTTAGCTGTGTGAATACACAACTGTTAATTAAAATTCTAAACTGCACATTTTAAGATATTATGGCAAAATTAACCCCTTACTTCATCGCATGCCGTTATTATCTCAGTGATTAAGGCTATAAGAGGAATTCTGCTCTGACAATCCAATCTTTTGTTTCCTATAATGGCCCGCCAGATGCTAAAGGAAGCTTGGAAGTAGCATATGAATGAAATAGGAGATGGTCGCTCCACCAATATCAGCGACATAGAGCCTTTATTTTTACAAGCAGCACAGATAACCAGTTCTGTCTAATCCTCAATGAAGATCCATAATCTTCTTTGTATCTCTCTTGTGAGGCAAAACTCACCAATTAAAATGTTTTGTTTTGTTTTTAATACATCTCACAGAAGCAAAACAGCTCAGAAGGAACTGAAGGTGCTTAACTATGTACTATAGTTAGTACAAGGCCAAAGTACCGAAGAGATCTATACCATGGTTTGCCTGCAACCTTTAAGACTGGCTTATGTCCCAGGACATTTGAATAACTTGATCAAATTAAAAGAAAAGAAAGAATAAAAATGCAATAAACTGCAATAGAAAACATGTTTCTATTTTATGCCATGAGGGATTACAATATTGTTTTATGTACTTTGCCAACTGGAAAGAAGACACAGGCAAAAAAAGAGGGGAAAGGATTGGGAAAATATCTGTTTTTATATCTCAAAATATGAAGAGATCTTTGGGGAAAAAAATATTGATTTGAAATGAAGAAAGTCAGCTTTCATGTACTGGACTCATTGAATACCAGAAAACCTCAGCCTTGGCATATGGATTCAAACTGTGGAGTCTTGTTTTGAAAAAGAAAAGACAAGAGGGAATACTTATCTGTTGCTGTAAATCAAGAAAACAATTTAAAGACAGCATATTTTTGACACTTATTTTATATGACAGAATCTTGTTTGAAAGTAATTTTGTCTCCCGTGACTTTATGCTAACATCCCTGCAAATCTTAGAGATGCTTCTAATAAATATAGTAGAACTGATCAATTAGAGGAATGGAATTCTTTGATATTTTTTTAAAAAATATCCTTTGCATCAGCAGCATTTCTTGCAACTGTAACAGATTGAGAAGTCTCATCTTTTATACTTTTTCAAAATGCCATGCACTCAAAAGCTAACTTGAGTATTTCCTCTGCTTATAGATGGATGACTATTTCTCAAGCCATTTAATGGAAAGGAAAGGCAATAGCACAGAGATACAGGATACAGTACATGCTACTTGTAAAAAGTCTTAGATTCATTTCCTAGCATTTCCAGGGCTTAATTTAACCTGAGACACTGCTACTGCTTACTACACAATGTAAGGATAGGAAAGGATTTTGCAGATAGCACTTAGTAATAGCACTTAGATTTTTATACTGCCCCATAGTGCTTTACAGCATTCTCTGGGCAATTTACAGAGTCAGCATATTGCCCCCAAGAATCTGGATCCTCATTTTACTGACCTCGGAAGGATGGAAGACTGAGTCAACCTTGAGCCAGTCAGGATCTAACTCCTGGCAGTGGACAGAGTTAGCCTGCAATACTGCAGTCTAACCACTGCATCACTATGGTTCATCTAGATCATCTACATAGTGCTACAAATCTATTACTACACATCCCTGATAAATGGCAACCCACCAATATTTGAACACTTGCAGAAAAGGAGAGTAGACCACTTCTTACAACAATCTACTTCATTGCTGAACAGCTCATAGATCAGTGCTGGTAAACCTGTTTCTTTGTTAACCCATATGAATAAACCAATATGGGCTGCACTTGATAATGAGAAAGCTAGAGCCAAAATGGGTGGATTTTGCATCATTATAGGGTCATCCCAATTCCCAATTCTCATATGTAGAGAAACTGCTGAACTAAATTAATTTGGCACTGTTATTTTAAGGCTCCATTCCCTTCAATATAAATTTAATTATGATAAATTCATTATAATGCTTTCCTCCTTATCAAACTGACATGAATATATACGTAGATCTCACAGAGTAATCTTTATCAGAGATATGCACATAGAGCAGATTTGTGTGATATATCTCCAGAAAACTTTTCAGGGACCTCTCCCTAAATCAGTTAGTCACCAAAACAAAGAAGCCAAGTAATTAAATTGTCACAGGATATTCATTTCCATGATGTCTCAACAGGTATTTAAAAGAATCATACTAAATAAAATAAACTGGTATTATTCTCTTGTACATTTATTATTATTTTCTAATTCCACTAATTGTGTGTCACAGCTAATATTGGTTGATTTTCCTCTTCATGATTTGAGCTCTATCTAAGGACTTGGAAATGATAGAAGTAGCATCTTGTTATCTAAAGAGTGCTCAGTATTGCTGTTATTTGTAGTTAGGCTATGATAAGGTGTTTTGTTTTGTTTCTCAAATTTAGACAATCCATATTGCAGTGTCATATTTTGTGACACTGCATCTATGGGTCCAAAACCAATTGGTCCTACAAATGAATGATTTTTTTTTCAAATATTTGTGATTTTTATATTATTTGCACATCTTAGTATTTTGTATTTTTTTTTCCAATTCTTTGTCTTCAAAATTACTTTTTCTTATGGTTATCAAGGTTATCAATAAACTAAACATGGCTGTTTCCAATGACAATTGTATTAGCTGTGTTGTATCTGTTCCAAGTGTTAAGAAGTCTGGATTTTAAACTCCTATAAAATATTTGTTCTCACTTTCAATGACTTTCTGTGATTTCATATTCCCAGTAATCCTTATTGATTGTGAATCCATATTTTTGACATAAATGCCAATATATCTTTCCAACTCTATCATGCCATTTATTGTAATCAATCATGCGTCCCCCCCCCATATTTAGTTATTATGTGATCAACTGTTCATTTCATCTCAACAAAATCCACATTTGCTACCCAAAGTAGTATTTTCCGTCTTTGCCTTGATGACCTTTGATGTAGTGCTGGTTCTTGAGCAGCCAAAAAGATTCTTTTTCTTTCCTTTTAAATGTACGATTTTAAGGAACTGCCATGTTCTGACATCTGATTTTCTTAGAGTATCTTTCAAAAAATGTCCATGGAATTCTTGGTTTTCCCAGTTTTTAAACATCTTTTCAAGATGTTGTTTTTTATTGTCATATTTAGATGACATTTCTGCAAATTCACTTCTTGCAGAGATTTTGTCAATAAAGCTTATTTACTCTTCTTGAGTCCGGTTGTTATTGTTATTGTTTTACAAAGGAATCTAAAAAGAAGTTCTCAGCCATGGACTCTAGATTAGATTCGATTAGAATTCTTTATTGGCCAAGTGTGATTGGACACACAAGGAATTTGTCTTTGGTGCATATGCTCTCAGTGTAAATAAAAAAGATAAGATAATGTCAATCAAAACATAATTAATGTTGCTAGGTTTCAGTAATCTTTGGGGATAGAGGGAATACAATAATTTCCAATGATCTTCCAAAACTATAGTTATTAGAGGGCAGAAACAACAACTGCAAACCAGAAGGAAGCCCTGCAAAGGGTTGTTGCATCAGAGTGATGAGCACAGCATATCCAGAGCCTCCAAGACATAGTAATCCTTTCTCTGCTTTTTATGTTCCTAGTAATTATTATTTGGGACTGCCTGGAGAGCAAGAGAATGTGGTTTGACAGAAATGTACACTTTGAGGAGCTGAAGGTTTTGCAGGCCAAAGCAAAACTTTTGCAATAAAAAAATTAACTGCAGTGCCTTATCAATTTGTTTCAGATGTATCATTTCTTGGAACCTGTCCTGTTTCTGCAGCTGTGTGAAGCACATTCAGTTGGATTTTCCCAAGTGCAGGCATATCTCATCCTCATTTGAGTAAAATGAATTTTGTTTGAATAAGATGCAAGGGAGTTGTACCAAGAATTTAGCAACCTGGCAGTCATCTCTGCACCAGGTGCTGCTCTTTTTCTCTCACCACCTGCTCAAAAATGAAGGACAAAACCCCCAAAATTTATACATTTCAAAAGTCCTGAAATAGCTTGGAAGCTGCTACTTTTACTATATATTTCCTACTGCGACCAATGTGAGTTCTTGGGAAGCATTAAAGTGCCACAAGAAAATTTTCAGAGCATTCACATTTTTCCTTTCTGAATTGCTGATAGTTCAACAGTATAAAAGCAATTCTCAGCATGTAATAACCTTGAAAGTTCTCTATATGCACATTTTTTTTAAAAAAAGATCTTTTCCACCTCCAAGCAGGATATGTTTCTAAGGAGTTCTTTTTATTTTTAGAAAGGTAACAATTGTCTTTTGCATGTTCAGGAAGAACCTCATATTTAAAACAAAAGCCTAGGAGGGCAACTAATGACCCATTGTGACCCACATGAAACCCCTTTACCCCACAGTCTTCAATAAACCATCTTTGGGTAGCAGGAAAAAAAATAACTCTCCTGTGACTGTTGAATTTCCCCATCCCAGTCATTCTTGTGCAGCCAATACCTCTATTTTTGTGTTCCTATTAGTTATGTTAGCTGCACCAAGAGCAAAGTTAAACAGCATAATTCTACTAATGATGAACAGGCATAACAATCACTGGAACAGTGATTTTGGCTGTACTGAGAAGGTTTTAGAGAGAATTATGTTTCAATGACCTACAGTTAATCCTGGTTATCTCTGTTTTGATGGAAATCAAGTAAAGAGAATATTAGAAAGTCCAATGTTTCAAAGTTTTTTTTTAAAAAAAAAAAAAACTGCTCTTGGATGGATAGAAGACTCCTGCTCATCATCCAAGTATGGGAAACCTTTGAAAGCCAGGAGCATTTTGTTTTAACACTATGATCCTTATTTTCAAAAATATTGTTGTTGGTGTTAGTTGCGAACTTGTGTCCAACCCATCACGACCCCATGGACAACGTTCCTCCAGGCCTTCCTGTCCTCTACCATCCTCTGGAGTCCATTTAAGTTCACACCAACTGCTTCAGTGACTCCATCCAGCCACCTCATTCTCTGCCGTCCCATTCTTCTTTTGCCCTCAATCTTTCCCAGCGTTAGGCTCTTCTCCAGTGAGTCTTCCTTCTCATTAGGTGGCCAAAGTATTTGAGTTTCAGCTTCAGGATCTGGCCTTCTAAAGAACAGTCAGGGTTGATCTCCTCTAGGACTGACCGGTTTGATCACCTTGCAGTCCACGGGACTCGCAGGAGTCTTCTCCAGCACCATAGTTCAAAGGCCTCAATTCTTTGGCACTCAGCCTTTCTAATGGTCCAACTTTCTCAGCCATACATTGCAACTGGGAAAGCCATAGCCTTAAAAATATTATAGTACACCAAGAGAGAAGTTTAATTCTTACCTTCACCCTAAACGCTCTGGAGGAGGGAGAAATCTGTATAACTGGATTGGAGACTGGATACCCCCATGTAATGAGGAAGGGAATTTTTGTTTTCAATGAAATACATAAAAACTAATTGAAACATATGCTATAAAATAATGAAAATAATCTGCGTAAAACAAATGTAATATGTAATTGCATGAAACAGTATAATTCAGCAGAACATTTTAAAGCATATTCTTATTAGCATATTTAAATAGGATTCAACATGGACATAGTGGCCTCCAGTGACCTCAGAACCATTAGAGGTAATGGGGTGTACATTTTAGCCTATGAATAACAGAAAACAAATTCCTGGTCAGAGATGAAGCTGGAACATCCCCATTACCGCATCAGTATCAATAGATGAAACATAACTAATACCACTTCTCATTTGCATAATAGATGAGATAGCAGTGGCAGCTCCAGATGGCACATATGCACCTGGAGCCAAAAGGTTTTTCACTGAAATGTTGATGAGCACATGCATATATATACTGCTCAAAAAAAATAAAGGGAACACAAGCAGAAGACATCCGAGATCTGAATGAATGAAATAGCCTTATTAAATACTTTGTTCTTTACATACAGTAGTTTATCCACTGCTCAACAACTAAAGGGAATACAAAACTACTGTATGTAATGAACAAAGTATTTAATAAGGCTATTTCATTCATTCAGATCTCGGATGCCTTCCCTTTATTTTTTTGAGCAGTGTATATAAAGAGCATTTAAGTACAAAAGGATGGTGTGATAGCTACATTTAACAGATCACAATTCAGAACCTATGTACATTGTAAATAAAAAGACTTTGGTTCAGTCTATATATGCAACTTTGTGATCTTAGGTAGAAAGTTTAAGAAATGTCTTTAATAGATAACTATAGTGGACTGAACTAGATAGACCAGTGGTTTTGTTCAATGAAATACAACAAACAGAATACAGAAAGAGAGATGAAGACTGGTTGCCCTCAGTTAGTAGGAGAGCTCAAATATACACTATATTATCATATGAATTAGGAATGACATATGCTTATTTACACAGATACTGGAATTCAAATCCACATCCTGAGTCTCTATGAAATTTGCCAAGTTCATTATTCTTTGTGAACTGCATATCTAGCTGCACATCAGTTTTGGCTTTTTATCTCCCCATTAGATGTTGTCATGTTGTGCTACCCTCATGGTTTCTTCCTTTTAAAAACATAAAATCTATATGGTTAGCAACAGCAGGGTGAATATAAGGACAATACTAGCTGACTAGCTGAGTTAAAGCAGTCATAAACCTCATCAGATGGATGAAGAATTGAGACTGAGAGATTTACCCAAATCCAGAAAGTGAGATCTGAATAGGAAATCCTTATATTTTATCTGGTATTCACCAGATTTTGTTATAAATTCTTTGCCCATTTCAATGATTTTTTCTCTGCCTTCTTGCTCAAAAATAACCCTCAAAAAACCCTCATTTCACTTATTGTGTCAAAAACACACAGGTAAAAACTCTCTCATTTGTCTGTCTGCCTACTTCTCTCTCTGTCTCTCCCCCGCTCTGTCTCCAACCATCTGTCTAAAATATAGAATGCACAAACAGAAGATCAATGAGCTAATTATTATCATCTGCATGTTTACTTGAAAAGTATGGTCATAATTTGAAATTGGAAGATTACCAGCAATAGATTGTAGCACTATAGCAGTGTTAGCCAACCTTTTCGGCACCAAGATTGCGTGCATGTGCGCCAGAAACTGGAAGAGCAGCTCCCCATCGCACACACATGGGAGTGCTGGAAACCAGAAGAGCAGTTCCCCGGTGTGCATGAGTGTGCTGGGAATCTGAGCTTCTGGTTTTCGGCATGCGCATGTGCATCGGTCACTTCTGGTTCTTGGTGCACATGTGCATGCAAAGACTAGCTGGCTGGTGTGCATGCATGCATCAGAAACTGGAAGCTCAGCTTGCATGGGCATGCATGTGCGCCGCGGAACTGCTCTTCTTGTTTCCGGTGCTCCCGCATATGCATGCCAGGAAGCTGCTCTTCCAGTTTACAGTGCTCCCCTGCGTGCACACGTGTGCTCCTTTTTTGGCACTCGGTGAAGTTTTGCAAATAGAATAGAACAGAACAGAACAGAATTCTTTATTGGCCAAGTGTAATTAGACACACAAGGAATTTGTCTTTGGTGCATATGCTCTCAGTGTACATAAAAAGAAAAAAAATACATTCATTGAAAATCATAACACTTAGCGATAGTCATAGGTTACTAATAAGCAATCAAATCATACTAGGAAACAAATAAAACAATATAAATCGTAAAGATACAAGCAACATAGTTATAGACATAAGTGGGAGGAGATAGATAATAGGAAGCATGAGAAGAATAATAGTAATACAGTCTTAGTAAATAGTTTGACAGTGCTGTGGGAATTAGTTGTTTAGCAGAGTGATGGCATGGGGGTGGGGGAACTGTCCTTGTGTCTAGTTGTTCTGGGGTGCAATGCCCTATAGTGTCGTTTTGAGGGTAGAAGTTGAAACAATTTGTGTCCAGGATGTGAGCTGTCTGTAGATATTTTCACAACCCTCTTTTTGACTCAGGCAGTATACAGGGCCTCAATGGAAGGCAGGTTGGTAGCAATTCTAATTATCCTCTGAAGTCTGTGTCTGTCTTGTTTGGTTGCAGAGGCAAACCAGACAGTTATGGAGGTGCAGATGACAGACTCAATAATTCCTCTGCAGAACTGAATCAGCAATTCCTTGGGCAGGTGGAGTGCTACGGATATGGGTGTTCCCCAAAAAAGCTGTTCTAAGTAATACTGCCTTGTACAATTGACTGATGGTAATTTTGTCAAAGCTAATAATGGTATCTAAATAGTATTGGTATTACCTTTGGTTTCTTTTATTTATTTATTTATTTCGGTTTTTTATTTATTTACCAATACTATTGGTATTACCTTTGCTTTCTTTTGCCATAGTCTTTCTGCTTCTATTTGCAGGTCTTTATGTTTTGTGACACCACCACAACCCTGCTAGTTGTTCCTTTTATTCTGCTATTTCCGGATATTGCAATGTCCACTATCTGAATTTTATTTTATTTCATTATTTTCATTTTATTTATTTTTATATTTTTTATCAACAGTTATAACCAGGAAACTATGAATTCTAATCTAGCTTTAGGCATAAATCCAAGCAGGTGATCTTGGGCCATTCATCTGCTCTTAGCCCTAACAAGGAAACAATGGTAAATCTCTTTTGAAAATTATAGGGACTTGCCCCAGCAATCTCTGAGAATCAGAATATGATTGAATGGGAGAAAAAAAATAATAATTAACACATGTATTTCATATACAAACATTTTGTAGTTAGCATTCAGAAGTATCTGGCATCTGATATATGACCAGAAGTAACATTTCCTATTGTAGTGATATTGAATAGCAGTATTTAATAGATGCCATCAAACAATGTAACATTCATATTAAAACATATTTTCATGTATTTTTCAAAACAGGATTATATTTTGAATCATTGCCCCAAATTCATAAGAAGTAGGGCAAGCTATAAATATTGTTTTTAGATATATTTGATTTTTTCCCCCAATCATTTCTTTATTTTAAAACAAAAATAAAACATAAAAACATCATCATTCCAAACAATTTCAGACAGTATATCGATCGGTTTGCATCCTTTTGTGCTCCCTCTTCTCTTCAAAATATCACTATACTGTACATCCCAAGGTTATTTTCATATAAAAAAAGTTTCACTTAATTTATGTCAGCATCCACATATTTCATATTTATCTCCATTTTTATTGTCCATCCATTGATAAAATAAATCCTATATCAAATAATATCTTCCTGCTCTCTTATTTCAAATGTCAATTTACTCATTTCAGCACAGTCCATCATTTTCTTAATAATTTCTTCATCAGTAGGTGTCTTTTCTCCTTTCCAATTTTTTGCAAATACAATTCTAGCTGCTGTTAAAAGGTTCACAATTAAATATTGCAATTCTTTATTGTATATCTCTGGTAAAATCCCTAATAAAAATATCTCTGGTTTAAAATCAATATGTCTCTTAGTCATTTTTTCCAACCACGTGTGTATCTTAGTCCAATATCTCTTTGCATCTCCGCATGTCCACCACATGTGGTAATAGGATCCTGGAGTCTGATGACACTTCCAACACTTCTCCGATTTATTCTGGAACATTCTGGCTATCCTCGTCGGGGGTAAATGCCACCTGTAAAACATCTTATACAAATTCTCCTTATATGCTGTAGACATTGTCATTTTATAATTATGTGACCACAATTTTTGCCATTTCTCTAAATCAATACCATAACTAAAAATTTTTCCCCATGCTATCATTGATTCTTTAACTTGTTCTTCTTCCAGTTTTACTTCTAATAATTATCCATACAACTTTTTAATTATATGATCATCAGAGCCCATTAAAATCTTATCTAAATTAGTCAAGACATTATAAAAACCTTGTTTGAAATCTTCTCGATATCTAGAAAATATTTGCATATATGAAAAAGGGCGTTGTCTTACCTGAACGCCCGTTCTGGGGACCGATGTGACAGCGGTCAGGAGAGGGTTAACTACCCTGATCTGGCAGAGATCGAGTCAGGAAGTTAAGCTCCTCCTCCTGCTGCTCCCTCCAGCTTTCGGACGAGGAATGTGAAGTGATGTCCTGACGACGCACTAGCCATCTGAAAGACAAACAAACAAACAACAGGAGTGCTCCTAGCCGAGACGGACCGGCGGAAGAAAGAAAAAGGGGGCGGGGCTGACCGCTGTCACATCGGTCCCCAGAACGGGCGTTCAGGTAAGACAACGCCCTTTCTAGGGAAGCGATTGTGACAGCGGTCAGGAGAGGGACGTGCCAAAGCCCGTGACCTAATGGGAGGGACCCGCCCGGGACGTGGAGGCCTGGTCCGCGCAGACCTGTTGAAGAACCCGGCGACCAAAAGCCGCCTCCGCCGATGCAAAACTATCTATTCGGTAATGGCGGATAAAGGGCGTGGGGGACGCCCACGTTGCGGCCCGGCATATCTCAAGGAGAGGGGCCTGGGTGGCCCACGCTGCCGAGGTAGCCGCACTGCGTGTGGAATGAGCAGTGATGCGGCGAGGAGTAGGAAGAGACAGTGCCTCATAGGAAGAGGCAATAGTGGCGCGAAGCCAACGACCCACTGTGTGAGAGGAAACCTTTAGACCCAAGGTGGAAGGCTGAAAGGAGACAAAAAGGGCCTCCGACCTACGGAAAGAGGACGTTCGGTGAATATAAATGCGTAGGGCCCGTCGAACGTCCAGAGAATGCCAAACCCGTTCCCGTGGGTGGGACGGGCGCGGGCAAAAATCCGGGAGAACGAGTTCCTGGGATCGATGGAACAGGGAATTAACCTTAGGGAGAAACGTGGGGTCTAAACGAAGGACCACCCTGTCGGAGTGAAAGGTGCAAAGGTCAGCTCTCGTGGAGAGGGCTGCTAGTTCCGAAATCCGCCTAGCGGAAGTAATGGCAACCAAGAAGGACACCTTATAGGATAGGAACCGCAGACCTACGGTACGAAGAGGTTCAAAGGGTGGCCGTGTGAGGGCATCTAGCACCTTTGGGAGATCCCAGGTGGGGTAACGACGTACGGGCGGAGGACGGGAGTTGGAAGCACCTCTAAGGAACAGCTTTATTAGAGGGCGATGGGCCAGGGAGTGACGGGAACCCAAACAGAGAATAGAGGATAAAGCGGCTACTTGCCTGCGTAAGGTGTTGGGGGAGAGCCCCGCGTCCAACCCTCGTTGAAGAAAAACGAGTACCTGTTCCGTGGAAGCCAGTTTCGGATCCAGCCCTTTTGAGTCACACCACCCCGCGAAGGATCGCCATGTAGCGCCGTAGATGCGTATTGTGGCCGGGCGTCGAGCCCCCAGGATGGTGTCGACCACGTCGGTGGGAAGATGAAATTCCGTCAGGAGCTGGCGCTCAACCGCCAGGCGGTTAGCTGGAGCCAGGCCGCGTCCGGGTGGAGGAGTGCGCCCTGCCGGAGGATGACGTCGGCGAGAGGTAGACGCCAGGGAGGATAGACCGACAGAGCCTGGAGGTCGGCAAACCACGGCCGACGTGGCCAATAGGGAGCGACGAGGATCAGGTCCGCATGCTCCTCCAGGAGTTTCCGGACGACCCTGGACAGGAGAGGAAGGGGGGGAAAGGCATAGAGGAGGCCCTTGGGCCACCTGCTCAGGAGAGCGTCCGTGGATTCCGCCATCGGGTCCGGAAACCTGGAGAAGAAGCGATCCGTCTGCCGGTTGTCCTTCGTCGCAAACAAGTCTACAACGGGAACCCCGAACCGTTGCGTGATCCTCCGGAACAGGGCCGGGTCGAGCTGCCATTCGCCGTGGTCCACCATCGACCGGCTCAGCCAATCTGCCTGGGTGTTGCTCAGGCCTGAAATGTGGGAGGCCCGGAGGGACCTCAGGTTGGCCTCCGCCCAGGCTCCCAGTCGTTCCGCCTCCTCCATCAGGGGGCGAGACCGTGTTCCCCCCAGGCGGTTGACATGGGCCTTGGCGGCCACGTTGTCCGTCCGGACAATGACATGCTTGTCCCTTACCACCTCCCTGAACACCCGGAGGGCCAGGTGGATGGCTCGGAGCTCTAGCCAGTTTATGTTGTGGCCTTTGTCCTCTGGAGACCAAAGCCCTTGGGCTAGGCGGGACTGGATGTGGGCCCCCCAGCCAGAGAGGCTGGCATCTGTAGTTAGAATGACTGGGTCGGGCTCCCTGAATTCCCTCCCCTTGTATAGGGCCCCGGAAGACCACCAGTGGAGGGACTGAATGACAGAAGAGTTAAGGTGAACAATCATGTTGGAGGCCGAATTCCGGGACTTCTGATACGGGAGAAGAAACCACTGCAGGGCCCTGCAGTGGAGACGGGCCCACGGCACGATGCCAATGCATGAAACCATCTTTCCCAGGAGTTTGGAGAGGATTGCCAGGGAAACCGGGGTTCCCTGAGCAACGGAGCTGACCAGAGACCGCAGGCTGGACAGCCGCTCCTCGGAAAGGTAGACCCTACCCTCGACCGTATCAATGATAGCCCCGAGGTGTTGGATGCGCGTCGTAGGTACCAAGTGGCTCTTGGTCCGATTGATGGAGAAACCGTGAGCCTCCAGGACCTGGAGGGTGGTGTCCAGATCCTGACGTGCCCGCGCCTCCGAACTCGAAAGTATGAGAAGGTCGTCTAGGTAACATTGGATCCGAATTGGTCGAGTTCGAAGGTGGTAAAGACCCGGGGGGCCGATGAGAGGCCGAATGGGAGGGCACGGTACTGGTAATGACGGCCCGCATGACAAAACCGGAGAAATTTGACATACGCCGGATGAATGGGAACATGTAGGTAGGCCTCCGTCAGGTCAACTGACGAGAGGAAGTCCCTAACCCTAATGCCTTCCAGGATGGAAGAGAGGGACTGCATCTTGAACCGCCGGTAGGGGACCCAGCGGTTCAAGGACTTGAGGTCCAGAATGGCTCTCCAGCCCCCCGAGGATTTCTGAACGACGAACAGGTGGGAGTAAAAACCCTGTCCGTGCTGCTCCTGTGGCACCAGCTCGATGGCCCGGATATCAAGGAGGTGTTTGACGGCCGAGGCCAGAAGGAGCCGTTTCCGCCGATCCCGGGAAAGGGGGCGTCGGAGAAACCTGTCGGGGGGAGTGGAGAGAAATTCTAGGGAGAGGCCCCACCTAACCGTCTCCCGGACCCAAGCGTCCGAAGATGAAACCTCCCATTGGCTGGCAAAGAGAGCCAGGCGGCCCCCAATGGGAGGGTTGGACGTGCAGTTAACGGGACCTGCGGAAGGGCCGCCCGCGGCCCCCGCGGGGCTGGCGTCTGGAGAATCCCCTCTGAGATTGGAATCCCTGACGGTCAGGGGGCCGAGATCGTGGAGGGAATGCCCTGGGGGACCGCCCCCCCGGGAAGGGACTGTCAAAGGGGCGAAAGGAACGCCGGTACTCGGATCTTCTAGAGACACTGGGAAGGATACGTTTCTTGTCCCTTGTTTCTATCAAGAGAGGTTCCAACGGGGCCCCGAAGAGGGAGGGGCCCTCAAAAGGGGACGAGGCAAGGCGCCATTTTGATCTGGCATCTGCTTGCCAATTGCGGAGCCAGAGAAGGCGCCGGGCAGTAACAGAGGCACCAATTGCTTTCGCCGTAAAGCGAGACGCATTGAGCGTCGCGTCCGCAGAGAACTCCAAAGCGGCCAAGATCTTGTTGAGATCTTGATGGGTCCTGGTATCCGACACTGGGAGCCTATCCTGCAGTTGTCGGATCCATAGAATAGATGCCCTACTAAAGAAGGATGAAGCCATGGCAGATTTAGCTGCCCAGGCCGAGGCCAGATGGGATTTCACCAGAGACTGCTCAAGCCGTTTATCCTCCGGACGGAGGTTGTCCTCAGGGGGACCCGTAACATTAGCCTGGGCCGTAAGGGCCGCTACTGGAGGATCAACTGTGAGAATTTGCAGAAGTGATGACAATTCCGGGGCCAGATTATAGAAGCGCCGGTCAAGCTGATTGGGATTAGGCCCCGATGAAGGAGCCGACCATTGCTTCTTTAATACATCTTTAAATAGTCTGGGCCCTGGTATCTCTTCAGTCTCGATTTCTGGAACCTCAAAGAGGGGCAAAGGAGTCCCTGAGTCGCCCCCTGAAGGGGAAGGGGCAGGAGGATTCCCCAGGCGGGTGATCAGTTTGGCTTTGTGCAATAATGACCTGAAAAGCTGTGGCTTAAACAGTCCAATGAAGGACGGCTGATCAGGTGCTAAGTCCTCATCCTCGGACAGATCCCTGTCCCTACCATCATCCGCAGTAACGGATGGGTGCACCGAAGGAGCCCCAGACTGGGTATAGGCACCCGCTGAAGGATGGGCCTCCTCTAAGAGGGAACCCTCTAAGTCAGCCCGAGAGCAGTCAGAACCCCCCACCCAGGAGGAGGTTCTGCGCTGAAGTTCGGCCTGTACCCCTTTTTGAATGGCAGCTTGAAAGAAATTAAGGAATTCTGGAGTTAAATTTAAGCCAGCAGGAAAAAAACTTTCCACGGGATTAGGAGCAGCCCTGGGGGTGGAAGAGGCCGCTGCCTGTCCCTGGGTTGGAGGCGATTCCGACTGGGGTCCAAAAAGGGCCTCACAAACGTCCTCTTGAAGAGGAGGGGGAGAGTGGTCCCCATCAGGAGATAGGGGCTGCAAGGCCTGAGGTTGCTCCCCAGATGTCTCGGGTGGAAGAGCAGAGGAAAGATGGGAAGCCAGAGGAGGTTGAGGGGGGGCAGACCCAGGGAGAGCCGGAGCGTCTCTAATTGAGGCCTCCCTCATGGCCTTCTGGATAGACCGCTCAATTGCCTGATGAAGGCGTAGTTCCTCTTTGGCCTTGTCAGCTGCCTTTTTATCCTCCTTGGAGGAATGAGTCTTTTTTGCCCTCTTGGAAGGTGCGGCCGAAGAAGGCCCGGCTTCAGGGTCCTCAGAGGCCTGGCGTTTGGATGATTTGGAAGTACGAGACGCCATTTTGGAAGGGAAGGCCTCAATTGGCCACGAGGCAGCAGCAAAAATGGCGGCAGGAGGGGCGCTTTAAGGGCGGCTAATACAAGCCTCGCCAACTACTGTCCCAGTTAATAGAAGGGGAAAAAACCTCCCGTTAAGCCCCAATCCAGTGTGAGCCAGGTACTATACCGCCTTCTTCACTCCAGGAAACAGTCCGATCAGGAGCTGTCAATCACCCTCGCGCCGAGCGCAGACGGGTCTCCCAGGCGGCTTTAAGTTTGAACGTGGGAGTGAGGCTGCAACTGAAGAGGCGGCTGAAACAGCGGCAGAGGGATTACTCAGCCGCGAGGTGCCTTCGGAAGCGGAGAAAGCCCCGCTCGCCGGAATTCAAACCGCCGATAGGTTTTTCAGCCGCCGAGCAGCCAGGGAACTGCAACTCTAGAAGGAGTTCCCCTCGGCGGGTTTGGGCGTGAGCCGTACGCGCCGGTAAAGGGAGAGGCGCGATAACAGCCTCAATCCCAGAGGACCGCAAGCGGCCCCAGCAGGAAGAGACAAGAAGCCTCTCCTGCTGACTGCACCTCAAATAATTATTCCTCAAGTAATAAAGACACTCGATCAGGAGAATTGGCTAAGTGCGTCCGATCCGCACAGATCGAGTCAGAAAGCTGGAGGGAGCAGCAGGAGGAGGAGCTTAACTTCCTGACTCGATCTCTGCCAGATCAGGGTAGTTAACCCTCTCCTGACCGCTGTCACAATCGCTTCCCTAGAACCAGTCCATCTTATATCCCTGATCTTCTAATTCCTGCTTTAATTTAAGTTCACCTTTTCATCCAACAATTCACTATACCTAATAATTTGTTCCCTTTTAAATATTACTGGATATGAAAAAGCTTCAATTGTAGATACCCAGACTGGAATCTTCAAATAATGATATTTTTTGACCTTCTCCCAATTCAACCATAAAGCTTCACGTATCTGATGTCTTCTAAAATACCCTTGTATTTTTGTTCCTTTGTACCATAAAAAGGCGTGCCACCCCATCAACAAATCATGTCCCTCCAAGTTCAATAATCTAGTATTTCTCAAAGTTACCCATTCCTTAATCCACATTAAACTTGCTGCTTGATAATACAATTCAAAATTAGACAAACCAAAACCACCCCCTAGCTTTAGCCTCTTGTAACAGTTTTAAAGCTATAAATATTGTTGAATGAATAAATATTTTAGATACATTTAATTAAGTCATTTAGCATTTCTAGTCCCTTTTCTGCTTTTCCTTACAAATTTGAACATCAGATTTTGGGGAAAATCCAAATTTTTATTATTGTGTTCCTTTAACATGAATAAAATAAAGCATGTCATAATGGAAGATAATTATATTATCCAGATTTAAAAAAAGTATAGTATTCATGACTGCCTTTAAAAAATGAATAAAGAAGGGGTTGAACTATTTTTTTATTCAAAAAGATCTAGAGATACTTTCTTCTGAAGCTTCAAATAAAAGCTTATTAGTAATTACTATTTTTTATTATTTTTTATTTTTATATTTTCTATGTATATGCTTTTTATATTTATTTTAGGACCAAACGCCAGGGTTTCAGATTTTCAAAGTCCTTTCATGTGAAGCATATGAATCTTCTGATAATCTGATCCAAAATCTGATTTAATACGAATGCTAAAAAAACATTCACTTTTGTTTCTCCCTGCACATAAGTCTTCATAGATTGTCAGTATTACTACTATCTCTATCTCTAGTCTACACTAGCCAAGTAGTATAACCCTGTCTGGAACAAGCTGTTTTCCACCTGACCCACAATGTTTCCAACTTTTATTAATTTTAGTTTGTATGTTTACAACCGCCATAACAATATTCCATACATCTCTTTAAAATTTCCTTTCTTTCTTTAGGAATAAAATATGGAAAAGAGAAAAAAAAAGAATCTGCAAGTGATGAGGCTATCATTCTGTACTGCAGATAGCTTTGCACAATTATTTCATGCATATATAACAGTTGTTGTTGTTGTTGCTGTTAGTTGCAAAGTCGGGTCCGACCCTTCGCGACCCCATGGACAATGTTGCTCCAGGCCTTCCTGTCCTCTACTATCCCCCGAGTCCATTTAAACTCACACCGACTGCTTCAGTGACTCCATCCAGCCACCTCATTCTCTGTTGTTCCCTTCTTCTTTTATATAACAGAGCAAATGTTAAAAGTATCTGGAGGAAAAAAATCCCTTAGCATTCACTTTGGGATTCTACGTACAAAACAAAACTGGATATATTATATCACAGTGTCCACAACTACATCCTATAGAGATGACCAAAACTTTATGAGAGAGTTGCACTTTTATAGAGTTATACTTCCATTAACCATTACCTGATTGGAGTAATTTCTATTAATGAAACAGAGGATCCATAATGGGTGAGGGTTAAAAAAATTAAGATGACAACCATGCCCATGCTATAGACACTCTGTCCCTTGTTTATAAGTGTCACACATGCAACACACATAAAGACAGGAAGACCTTCTATTGCATGGTTGTGGCTACATATCTTGACTTTTTGATCCCCTCCTAAGCACATCCCTGCAGGAAAACCAGGAAATATTTTGCCTCTGTTGGAATGGACCTAAATAAAAGTTTCTTCCAAGACTTATTGAAGTTAAAACATTGTTCCTGAACCTTCTTTAACAATGATGAGAAAGGAAATATTAAATATTAAATTAAATGATAAATACCATTTATGAAAAAAGAAGAGCCTCAAGAATATCTATATATGGCCTGTCTATGATGGATGATTCAAATAATAAAAAAGATTTCTTCTTTAACAGTGAATCCATTCTAGACTGTCAAAAGCCTCAGTGAATCCACCCTTCGGTTGATTTCTGAGAATAAGCAGAGATGGAGATTAGTTTAGTGTGAAAGAATTTGCTTTGTAGTAATGAGTATCTGCTGTGTACTTTAAGTAGGGATTTGCATGTTTCCAATTATTCCTGCTGTCTTCCTACTCCACTTTATTGTAAAAGCTGTAAGGGTTCCTGAAATTAAAATAACATCAACTGAATTCATATTTTAAAATAATAGCCTAGTTTTCAAGTGCTCTGCAGCAGACTGACCCAATGAGCTGAATTTGGAATATCCAGGAAATCAGCAAAAAACAGGAAACTTTCTCAGAATAAGACTAAGAAGCTCAAGAAGCTGCAACAGCTAAAACAACAGTCTGTCATTTAGAAAATGTTCTACAATCATTCTTCCCATCAAAAATGGGAACTGTGGATGACTGTGGATTCCATTTTGTCTTTTTTTAAACCTCTCTTTACAGATGTCTCTCCCATTCTGATCCATATTCAAGAAATTCAGGGAAGGAAGGAAGGAAGGAAGGAAGGAAGGAAGGAAGGAAGGAAGGAAGGAAGGAAGGAAGGAAGGAAGGAAGGACTTTCCCTTTTCTCAAGAAGTAATGGGGGGAGGTCTTAACAGCATTAGTTTTCAATATATATTTAGCAAACAAGCATTCAATTTCAGTTAGCTCTTTGGTATTGCTAAGAAATAAGTCCTGCATGGCAGAATTTCTTCCCTTCATTCTGGTTTGGTTTTGCTATGCCACTTACGATTGCACCAAGTCAAGAACAGATTTTTTCCACTCTGCCTTTTGCAGAATGGAGAGGATGTTTCCATTGTTTCTTAGGAATTATGAGTTCAGGAGCCTCAGTTTACTGGCCAATCAATTATATTTATACCTAAGATAGAAAGTTCTCTCTCACAATGGCAGAGTTCTTGGGTATTGTGGCATATTGTTGTGGGAACATGAAAACTTGTTTTACATAGTTTTTTTATTTGTATCTCAAGAAAAAACTTCTTCATTCATTTTACAATTTTTTTAAGGCAAATTCTTGGGGAAAAACATCATGAAAAAAATGTAAGAAACTTGCTCACATGTATGAAAATATTAACTTTCATGATTATTCTACTCATTATAACATTGATTTTTTCTATGTGAAGGATTTGATTCTCAGTGTAGGTTTCATTGATAACTAGGAAGTTAAAAAAACAAATCCCAAAACAAGGCAAGGATGTACCTTTTCTATTTTCCTGTCAATAAACTACAGGGTCACAAAGCCATGAGGAGCTGAGCTGAGCTGACGTAAAAGAGATTTGACTTCATTCAGAAATGAAATTCCAGTGGAAATTATTGATTAGTTGTTCTTTAATTTATATGTTGTCTTCTTCAAAGAGTTCAAAATATGCCAAACATGTTTCCATGTTGCCAGGCAGCTATCCCAGCAAAGACATATGTCGCAAATAATCAAGTGTATAATGGTAATTAGTACAAATAATTTAAAAATGCTGCTGCTACCCACAAACCAGAAAATCAACTCATTTTGTGTCGGAGGGATAAATTCCATAGGGGGGATGTAATGTTTAACATGTCTTTTGTAATTGTGATTCAAAGGAAAAATTGTGGATTTCCAATTTGACATTCTTATGCAGAGATCAAGTAGGTTTGAGTCATTATGGAGTTTTGTTACCGTAACCACATGCTGTATTTTATGTCAGCTCTGATCTCTGTTGACAGGGAGATTTTGCTATTTCAAACCTCCACAATTATTTGAGGGTAAAATGTTAAAGCAAAAATAGATTGTATGGTATCTCCTGGGATCATAGAGAGAAATTCCATCTCCAGTACTATGGAGTCTTCTCCCCCTTCTACTTTTTACTTATGCTACCCCAAACCACCTAATAAATTTTTCATTCATACACTTTCCTTCCAAGCCAAGCAGAAACATATCAAAGCATCCTTCAAGTGTCCAGCTGATCATTGCTGCTGTGAATCTTCATCCTTTCATGATTATGAAGTTCTCTTTTTCCCTATAGCAACAAGAGATAAAAATAAGGGACAACACTATAGCAATGTACCATTGATTGTTATTTTGAAGCTATTGAAACAACTGGTATCAATAAAGTTATACAAAGTTGCTGCCTGTTGCAGTGACAATTTCAAGCTAGGGATCTTGGAAAGATAGAAAAGATGGTCATGATTTCTCTAAAAAATATATGCTGAGTGACTTTGTGCTAGTCGCTTTCTCTCAGTCCTACAAAGAAGGCAATGACAAACCACTTCTGAAAATTGTTGCCAAGCAAACTGCAGAAACTTGTTCAGGTAGTCACCAAGAGTCAAGATTGACTTGAAGGCATGAAATATAACAAAGAGAAATAAAGTGACATCCAGCCAGATAATCCCAGACGAAGATGCAGCTACATCTTCCCAATAGGTGTTATTAGTTTATCCCTACATGACTACAAAGTCTTCAAGTAACGTTGGCTAAGAAACAGAGATGAGCATCATCCTCTAGAGTTGGATATGACTAAACAAGAGAAACCTTTACCTTTATATTGGAATATTATTTATTGGCCACATGTGATTGCACACATAAGGAATTTGTCTCCCATGCATAAGTTCCCAGCATACATATGAACAACAAAGTGAAAGTCATAGATCATAAATCATAAGGTATTATCATGAATCATAACATACAAGCAACAAGTGATAAATCATAAGATACCAATAGTACGAAAGATGAGAAGATAAGAAAGATGAGAAGATAAGAAGGATAATACAGCCCTATACTACTATAGGAGCAGTGGTAGTATAATATTATAACAATATTATAACAATATAATATTCATGGATATAAGGAACAAAAAATAAATGCTTCTAAGCCTATGAAGTACCTGCATTCAGTAATATACTAGTAGTAAATCGGCTACTTCAGATAAATTACTAAGATAAAACAAATAGAAGAGAAATTAAAGTTTTCTCCTCTTTTAGCTTCAAAAGAGCCCATGTTGACATGATGCTCCAGACATTAACCTTTACTGAGAAGGCTATCAGTATATCTTATTCATCTGCTCCCAGAATAGCATGATGAACCTGAAACTGAAACTGAAACTCTGAACCAATAATGGCCTTTTGAATGTTATCTCTGTCAGTTTGATGCTGGGTGACCAAATTGATAGGATGCTTTATTCAATTTTAGTGAAATTGAACTTGGCTTGAAATTAGTTCTTGATTATAATTCTGTTTTCTAAAAAAATCAATGAGAAGCTACTGAGTATGTTTTCCCCAGAGGCTTTATGCTGTAGACAGTTGCCATATTCTCCTTGTATGTACAGTCCATTTCAATATAGTTTATGTTATAAAGAATAGCCTAATGCAAGGTTGAGTGATACAGTTGCTGATTGCAACTGTAGGCATAGGGCTACTTTTATTATGACTGTACTGATAAAGCCACGGTGTGCTGAATATCTCTGAAGTGAATTAAAGGCAATGTAGAAAATAGTGCAAGTTTAATTAATCAGCCAAGTGATGTTTTATCAACATACAGTTAGGATGGACTAATGGGTGCTAACTCTGAGATAAGGAATGTTGCTCTAAAAAGAATTAATCTCTAATGGACAAGATATGACAATGATATCATTGAAACAACAGGGCTGACATTTGGGGAGTACTTTTTGTTATTGTATAGATTTGGGATTTAATGACTATTTGGAAGTTACTGTGGGATTGATCTGCATTTTAGCCCTTCTCTTTATAAAACCACCTAGATGAAAACTGGCCAATTTCAACACAACATGTTGGGAGGTGGGAGGAGGTGGACAAGATATGACCAGGAGGTACAAAATTCAGCAACCCTGCATGAAGCCCAGGTCAATAGGTTGTCCATCCATGTTTTAAAACAATATTAAATTAAATTAATGGAGACTAAGCCAATGCCTGCTAATGCTGATGATACTCTGCTCACATTATTCTAAAGAAATTGGGAAAACAGCAATTTCAGTCCATATTGGATTCTGTTGGACACTCTGGATCAACAGCATGTTGAAATTGATAGGTCTGGGTCCTTGATCAAATAGAGTTTTGCTCTTAAATACAAGAAGTTATAATATAACTTATATCAAGATGATATAAGACTGCACAAAACTTTGGCTGTAGACCTCAGAAGTTCTCCATGAATTGTGATTTTGGATGTGATTGAAAAGGAATTATTAAATGCCATTCAATTTATACAGATTCAGTGCATTGAATTTTTAAAAAAACTAAAAATTAAGGGTTTTTTTCTTTGCTCATCCACTTATCCTCATCCACCATACTTTTTTTTTTTTATGGTGAAGTTCAGGATGCTTAAAATTTATTTTCACTATATCCTCTTGGAAGTGTTTAGAAGCTTTCTTTATTGTTGGAAGTGGCAGAGAAGAAAATTGCTAATGTCCTCCATTACACAATTTTGTATCACTCCCTGGTTGCACTTTCCAGTTTGAAAACTGGAATGAAAAGAGTACCCTTGGAATTTAATTAATGCATGGAAAGCTAAGCGTATTGTCTTGTAAATAAGTAAATGCAAAAAAAAAAAAAACATGTCCCATGAAAATTAAATCAAAATGTACTTGAATGTACTTTGAAATTTTACAAGGAAATTATTTTCAGCAAACTGAATAAAGAAAAAAATACAGGATTATTTTTCATGGTGTAATGTGGAATATCAATAGTGGCCATTAGAAACTGTAAAGCTCAAATGACACAAAAAAATTCTACACTTGGAATGTGAACTTGAATCTTGCACAAAGGCAAAACATCCTTTTGAAAGGTCAGCCTCCTTAGCCTAATAGCCATTTCTCTTGCTTCTCACTGGATGCCTAAGTACTAAAAGCCTTTGAAAGGAAAATGGGTTGCCTCCATCGTAAGTTTATTGTGCACACTTTGCAATCATGACTATGACACATTGTGTTCTCTGGGGCAATTGGTAAGCAAATTGCACTGTTAAACTAAAAGCACTGAATCACTTTTATGACACAACTGCACATAAATCCTACTGAGTAGTGGCTGAGATAGTTAGCAAAAAGTGGTAGTACAAGTCAATGCACCACAGGGAATATACAATCTTTGTAAGCCCATTCTTTTGTGAAAGATAAGATGACAAAGATGTGCTTTTCTTAGAAGAAAGAAAATGGCTGGCCTTCTGAAAACAGGAAAAGAACCTTTAGCATTCAATTTTTCATTTTGTAAATCTCAGAGTAGACACCTAATACAGCAGGAATTAATTGTTAAGCAAAGCAATCTTTTATCAATTCTCAGATTAAAGTATTTGTTGAGCCCGACATAGCCCGCATAGGCTGCGGGTCAAGGTTGCCTGTACAAAAAACGTCATCTGCAACGCCATCTGCAACTCTCAAATGTGGAAGTACTATCGGCTCAGAAAGGAGGAAATAAGGAGCAGCTGTGAATTATAAATGTATGTGGGTGGGGCGTGGGCGCGGTCAACGCGCTGCTTTAAAAAGCGCTAAAGAAACCTAACATTCATCGCTGACTTTGTTACATCTGTACTTGGCTTTTCCTTGATACCTGACCATTGTGGATTAAAGATTGTTTGGCTAAACTCTGTTTTTCCGTTTGGTGATTCATCTGAAGAGCCGCCCAGCTGTGGATCAGAAGAGCTGAGAGAAAGTTTTAATGGCAAGAGACTGCCTTCTTTAAGTCTCTTATACGCTGGTTATACATTCTGTTTATGCCTGTAACAACAGTTGTGACTTTCTACAGTGATAATGGAAACGTATGGTTGCATTATTTCTCTTTCATGAAGATGTAATTTGAGAAATTGAATAATTAATTGAATTACTTAATTAATTAATTAATTGAATCAAATTGAGTAATTTGAGCTGAAGATGCTTCTTGGATGAGAAGCAAAATGTCTTCAAAGAAAAAACAGAAAGTCCAGTTGCCTCTTGAAAAAGCACCTTTGGGACAACCCTAATCTGGATGATTGAGAATCTCCATAGATGTTGAGAAAAGAAGGTTAAACCAACAAAGTTGCATATAACAGAATCTTATGACTATAACAAAATATTATTCAAGGTATTTTTCATAGAGATGAATTTTCAGATGCTAACATTTTAATCTTACTTGCATATTTTATGCATTTATTCCAGCCATTCAATCAATTTCTACCTCAGGTAAGCAACTAAATCCCAGTACTGAGAATAAATAGGCATTGAGACATATATTAGAGATATGAATGCTTTTGTTCATAGAGTGATACTTTAGCCTGAGGAGATGCCATGCTTTCTTATCCTATAACAATAGGGATCTTTCCTAGGTAAGATGGAGGCTGCCATTGAAAAGTGATATTCAGGACCAGTCTCTCAGCAAATAGCAAGTGTGTGTTAGTTTCAGTGACTGACTATAAGAAAACAAAAAAGAAAAGCATTGGCATATTGACATATAAATAAAGTAATCTCACTTTACTTAAAGGAAATTCCATTTTAAAGCTTTATGATTATATACTGATAATGTTAGCTAGAAACCAGCATTTGGCTGCTAGCAGTGATATTTTGTTTAATATAATCCAGTCTTAGAACTCTATTTATTTTCCCCAGAATAAGTCTTCAATTAAGGCCTGTGAGAGCCTTTGTTCTTGGTCATTTCCTTCCAGTTCCAGTGCAGTTGCTAACCAAAACTCCATGACTACCATATCAAACTAGTATATAGGATATCCTATTTAGGTAACTGTTCCAGTATATATCAAATAGTGAGTTGGAGCTGTTCCGCCTTGCTGTTTTTCTATGACAGTCATTCTATATGTCATTCCACGTGTAAAATGGGAAGTGTAAAGAAGGAAGCTTCCTTGATCTTAGAGGAGTAACACTACTGAGACTGTAATTGTGGAAAGGAAATATCTATAGTGTTATCTAAATTATGCTACGTCAGTTCTAGCATTAATTCTACAATGGTTCCTAAAGGAATTAGCCCCTCTCCCCATTGATTTTTTAAAATTATTTTGAAGCAAAGATTATGGTGGGATATTTGGCATAAGCAGAAGAGTTTAATAAGGTAATGGTAGAAGAGGAATAACAGAGTTGGAAAGGACCTCAAGAAGAAGTCCCTATATCATAATGGCGAACCTTTTAGACACCAAGTGCCCAAACTCTGCATGCCCATGGCCAAACTGAAAGGTGCACACGCGTGTGCAAATATGCACATGCATGGACATGTGCATGCATGCACAGACATGAACAGCAGAGACCCGAAGACCAGCTGGCTGGCAGGAGGCGGGGCATCTCAACACTGGCAGTATGGCAAGAGGTAAGATCTTTTTCTTTCGTGAGCTTCTGTTTCGTTTGCAGAGAAACAGAAGCTCATGAAAGAAACACCATGGAGATCTGACCTGGCGCGCATGCCAGCAGAGAGGGCTCTACATGCCACCTCTGGCACACATGCCATAGGTTCGCATCACGACCCTATACCATTTCAGACAAATAGTTGTCCAATCTCTTCTTTAAAATCTCCAATGTTGGAGCACCCATAACTTCTTGAGGCAAGTCCTGTTGTTAACATTAGGAACTATATTACCCAATATTAGGAGATGTATAGCCATAACAACAACAACATTTTTCACTGGGAGTCAAGGACATTCAACTTGCCCCTGGAGAGGGGTACTCCGGTTAGGATGGTGACCTGATTGGACCATGTGATGGACATGTGGGTGCAGGGGAAGGGACTTGGATTTCCTTTGGGGTGGGGAAAACCCAGGAGACTTCAGATTCAGGTTTTTCCAGATGTACCAATATGACATGTCTAATAAAATGGAACTTTGAGGACATGCCTGCCTCAGAGTCTTACTTAGTTACTTGGAATCTTGACTTTAACCTGAATCCCAATTCCCACAGCATGCCCATCTGCTAAGTGTTGCAGCCCTAAAGATCCGAAGAAAAAATGGCCTCCAGGGATGACAATTTGCTTATTGTTCAGTATGTTCAACAAATGGTAAAAACTGATCATTTAAAATAACAAAATGTTACAAGGGCAAATGCAAACAGTGAATCTTATTTTTCCCTAGTGAAGAGTCATAGCATCTGCCCTGCAACTCAGTCTAAGTTCTTTTTGCTTATTTCCCCCACTGATTGAAAAATGTCAGTTCTTGCACCCAGTGAGAATCTGGAAAGCGGAGCTCAGAACTGCAACTACTGGAAAAGGAGCATTATGGTGCTCTGTAGTGCTTCTCATGAGAAAGGGATGGTAGGAAGGAGGTCTGGCTTACCTGTACAGAACAATGTAGTGAGGGCTCACATAGCCTCAAGACTTCACCTGGCCTCTTTCTGGCTGGACCCCATGCCTCCCCCATGCAAACTCTTACTTAAAATGTTTAAATAGTAATAATGTGCATACCTATATCAAGCAAGTCACCTTGCTATTACACTAAATCACAAATAATATTTAATTTTAAAAATGCAAAAATAAGGGGGACTACTTGGCAGCAGGAAATAACATGTTTTTTGTGTCTCTTTACTGACCAATGATTGTGTGGATTTTTGTATCCCAGATCTGGTAATTTAACCAAAGGGACTTTATTAGGAGAGAGCAGCTTTTTCAAAGTTAAGAAATGTTCCTTTAAACATACAAGCAGGTTAATTTGAAAAAAAAAGTCCCACACAGATGGAGTGGGAGAATCCCTCTTCCCCTTTATTTTACTTTTCCAATACCTGCTTTTTTCTCCACAAATGTACTGACCACCTGTACTGAATAATAGGCAAAATATCCTAATATGACATAGTCATCTGCTACTGGCAACCTTGTAATGAAACATATATATTAGTCAACTTGACATTGTTATGATCATTTCTGGCTTCTCTACAGTAGATAATCTGGGTGATAAAAATAGCTACCATCTAAATCCACTCCCATACTTTTATTCACATCCTTGTCAACACTATTTCATATATTAAATTCATCAGTTACAACAACAACAACAACAGCATAAGAATTTACAAATGTTCCATTAAGTGCTCAAGAAAAGGCCAATATCTGTCAGTATAACATTTAGAATTATATGCAGGAAGAGAACCATTAATTACTGTTAAAGTCAATCTATTTGTTGCTGTAATCTTAATGAGAAAGGTTGGGAGTGATTCCAACCTATTTAAATATTCTAATCGAATGTTCCATTTCATGGAGACAACTATAACAAGACTGCAGGTCTGCCTTAATATTAGCATGTTTTTCAAGGAAAAAAAAAGAGAGGAGAACTTATTTAAATACTTACTATCTGCTAAAATGTATAAAATAAACCTGGATTGACAGGAATCAATATTTTTGTAAAATATTTGATTGAATATACTAAATTTGAATATTTGAGTTGAATGATAGTTTCACCAATCTTTTAGAAATGAGATGCCTGTTAATTATAGATGTTAATTTGATAAAAAAAATATGGAAAAATACATGTAAATTTTCTTTTAATAAAAACAGGGGCTTAAGCAGAGACTGATAAATATTTTTGGAAAAGAATGCAAGATTTAAGTGTGGATTTTCTATTATTGATAACTTGTATTTTAAATCATTTGGTTCATAAATCCACATAATCTAACAAGGGCAGATTGTTTGTTTTTCTTACTGATCTTGATTCAATTGATAGAAAACTTATTTGGAAGAATTCTGAATTTTCTGTTCATACATCTGCTTTTATATCTCACCTGTGTCTTATAACTGACCACAGAAATTCAGTTGAGATTTACTTCTTATAATACCCGTTTTAAATCAACACTACACAATGGAGGGATGAAACAAGATTATTCATCTATCCAGACCGAATGTTAGTTAAATACATTACATATGGTCCTCACTTAATGACCACTTATTCAGCACCATTTAAACTTGGAATGGCAGTGAACAAGTGGTACAGGTCCTCAAGGTTCCACCCATCATAACATTCTCATGGTCATGTGGTCACAATACAGGTCATGGTGCCTGGTTTGAGATTATGACATTGCAGCATCCCATGGCCACATGGTCATCATTTTCAGGTTTCTTTGCTGATATCCCCCAAGCAAAGTCAATGGGAAGCAAGTAGGAGGTTGCAAATGGCAACCATGTGACATCCTCACTTAACATCTTGCAGTGATTTGCTAAACAACAGCAACCAGGAAGTGGCAGAACAGCCATAAGCAATGTGATCACATGAGGTGACACTTTACCACCATATCACTTAGCAATGGAAATTCTGGACCGAATTGCTGTTGTTCTCTGAGGACTACCTGTATGTTTTAGTTGATGGGCTACAGACAGCATATGTTATCTTGCCAGAGGGTCTCTGGAGATTTTAGCTTGTGAATGAGAATACTTGGCAAAGCTAGATCTTCATGCTCTTTCAGAAGGATAGGAGGGTGGTGCAGATCTTACTCTGGGTGAGATACAACTATAGATACAACTAAGGCTGATTAACTTATCTATATATTCTCTATCTTAATAAAATGCAGTACATAAAAGCCCTGAGTGAACAAAGCCACAATAAGCACTGAAAGTCAATATCTATGGGACCATCTGGTAAAACCAGATTTCCCTTTCTTTTGGCTTTACTTTCTTTGGCTTAATTTTTTCAATCGTTTTTTGTGCTCTTTGTAACATTGCTTACTCTGAAAAGGAAGTGCAATGATGGATATATATGATAATGTGCATATATGTATGCATTATTTTATTAATGGTTTAGCTCAGGAACAAAGTGAGCTACATTTCTTCAAATAAGAAAGATTTCTATTTTGCTCTATGCATAAATGATAAAAACAGGTGAATGTAAGTGGCAAGTACAAAGTATTTGGCTGTGGGGAACAAAGATTTCCTAGATCCATAAACAAGATGCCACAGTAAACTTATTCACTGGAGATTGAAATGAGTCTACATGAATTTGTTTGTTCTATGCTGTTAACTTAGTATTCCCGGCCTCCAACTAAGAAATTAAATGACATGCTGCTTCTCTTAAAGAAAACAAGGAAAAAGGGGTAAATGGATGACTACATCTTTACTGCCCTCCAACTCAGAAAGAACATAGGGAGATGATAAAACTTTAAAAGTTTTTTCTTTTCCCAATTTATAACACTGGTTCAAATTTATTTTTCCCCATAAAAAGGCTGCACCCATTTCTAAGAAAAGCATTCTCACAGGAGGCCAGCTACTATGCTGCATAACATATAAATGCTAAACATATACACAGTGTTCACAGTTAGGATAGGAAATGCAGATGGGACTGAAATGAAAGTCCTCTCAGTAGTACTATAGTAGTAGTAGTAACTTGGAAGTTGAAACCTGGAAGAATCAGGATAAAGAAAAGAAAAATTGTTTTGCACAGCTTGTAATGAAACTTTGAAATTTTCTACCCTGAGATAATGGGCTGCACACTAGTTTAGCTGGCTTCAAAAAAGTATTGGACCAATAAATGGAAATCATAGGGATCAAAAGTTATTGGCATTGATGGCATTAGGATTGCCTCTGAAGTTTTCTGCTGGGAGACTAGTAGATTTCTTCGTGCAATTGTAGAGTTTTGTCAACTCTACAAGATAGCCCAAACTAGGAAACCAATGTCATATAGATCAGGACTACTTTTCCTGGAACAGCTAAAGTAACAGAATCTTGCAAGTCTGAATATGTTCCTCTCCCCCTTCTTTTATCTTCATGTATTTCTCAACTAGTTTTTTGGCCCAGACTCAAGAATGGCTTATCTGACTATTGCCATGGTTCTTTTCCTGTCCTTCCAGGTCATTACATATGCCTTCCACAATTGCCACTGTGAAACCAGACTGCCAAACAAGATGAATCAGGGATCTGATCCAGCAGGGCACTGCTAATGTTCTTATGTATCCATGAGATCTTCACTAAAATTTCTTCACTTTTGAAAGAAATAACGAAAGCAAAATTTCCTTCAACAAATTAAATGAGAGAATGTAATTGAGAAAAGTGCAGGAGAACTTTTCAGCAGTTTGTACTTCTGATGAAGATTTATAAGATTCCTATGATCTTTAATGGCAGTATCAGATAAGTCTTCTCTGCTGACAGTAGGTTTCTGTCAGTGGACAGAAAGGGTAGGAGATGATCAATTATCCCTACTCTGTCCTTGTAGCCTATTGTGGCTTCTCATGTTGAAGGAAAAAGAAAAATGGTTGAAAAATGTGTCCTCTTACTGTTTTATACCTTGTATTTCTCCCTAGATCATCTCATAAACTTTTGATACAAGTTTTCTTTTTAATAAAGATTAAACTAATAACCTAGATAGTGAGGACCCTCTTATCTTAATGGTATCAATATATTGGCACAAATCTTGCATTATGTTATTAAATGTAAATTCTAATTTCTGCACACTTATTTACTTACTGCTCACTTGCTTTCCATCTGTCTGCTTGGCTAATTTTCTTATTAGCCCTAATCTTTTTTTCTCCAAATTATACAAATCCAATAGGGGAGGTGATAGCCAAACAGAGTGACCTACATAATCTGAAATCTTAATTTGAAAATGAAACTTGAGGAAGTTTAGCTCATTGTAAAGTATTCCTGTCGACAGTCTTAACTGGTGCTGGTGCTCACCTATAAAGCCCTTCATGGCTTAGGCCCGGGGTACTTGCAGGACCATCTCCAACCGTTCTCCCATCGTCCTGTGCGCTCTCACAGAGTCGGCCTCCTCAGGGTGCCGTCAGCCAAACAATGTCGGCTGACGACCCCCAGGGGGAGGGCGTTCTCTGTGGGAGCCCCGACCCTCTGGAATGGATTGCCCACTGAGCTCAGGACAGCCCCCGATCTTCTTTCCTTCCGTCGCGAGCTGAAGACGTGGCTCTTCCGCCAATTAAACTGATCCATTTGGGGGTACACTGGTATAATTTTAAATCATTTTTAATTGGGTTACTGATTTTAATTTGGTATTTTATTGTGATTTGTATTGAAGTTGTCATTTTGTAAGCCGCCTTGAGTCCCTAGGGAGAAAGGCGGCATATAAATCGCAATAAATAAATAAATAAATAAATAAATAAATAAATAAATAAACTAATATCACAATAAGCATCAATAGTAAACTAAATGATGAACTGCCATTTGATTTCCTAGAAGTATCCCCAATATGATATTATTGTGTAAAATATAAATTGTACTTCAAATAAAATTAAAACCCAAGTGCTTGGGGTTTAGCAACATACCCACATTAGGCTTCTGAAGTTAGGTATAGACAATGATGCTCCATGCTAAAATTTATCCACAAACCTTTAATGAACTGAAATCGGTGTTAGATATAATTAATCATCTGAACAGATGAATTATTCAACTACTTCTTTTCTCTAGATGTTGATCAAGTTCACTGAACACAATCTGACCAAGGACAGCTCTGGGCATGCAGCCTGGCAAGCTTAATACCCAGAATTTCTTTGGAGCCTGAATCTTCCCTTTTCAGATCAGAGCTTCTGTCTACATTCTCACATTCGCTCGGATTTTGATTCATTAGTAAAAATAGTTCAGATTCTGTTTCATGTATTGAATGCACAGAGTGAACTGGAGAAAAGTGTGAAATGAAAGAAAAGTTTTAAAGAATCTTCTGCACAGACTGTTAGACGTTGCCAACAAAAACAAAAGAACATTAGAGCACTAAAAGAATTTTTAAAAAATCCTATCTGTCCAAGGACAACAATATATCAAGGGAAAATAATTCTCTTTGTCCTACCTTGGGGTTAAATGCTCACGGTGCCTGGATAAGCTTGCATTTCTTTTGCGCTTGGTATGTCTGTGAATGTTTTATGAATGTAATTGAGCTTAGGAATCAAGTTTCTGAGACAGACACAGTTTATTCTGAAGAATAAAGATACCAGCAGAAAGTTATTGATTTTGGAAGAATCTACGCCTTGTGAAAAATTAACCAGACATTTCTTCCAAATCAATACGATTATCCCTGCTGCTTCAGGACTACTTAATCGGATCCAGAGAAGGCCCCCAGTGCTTAGTCTGTATATTATTGCCTTAGAAAGCAGCATTGGAAACTATTCTGCCTCTCATTTGCACTTGTCACCAAGGCCTTTTTTTATTATTTGTCCTTTAAAGCAGATCTGAGATGCATATTTTGAAATATGCAAATTTTCTGAAGTTTGAGTCTGTGGGAATTCTCCAAAGTCATCTGACGGACCTTGTGCCGTCAAGTCATTTTCTACTGCTAATCATGACATAGATAGATTTCCTTCCATCTATCCGTAGCCTGTTTTGTCCAAGTCTTCCATAAGTTGATGATAGATAATTTGTGCAACTAGCAGTAGAATTTTTCATGGGCTAATGATGTGGCTATACTTTGCAATATATCTGTTATTTATCCTTCCTTTAATTAATGATTTATCTACCTGAGAAGTGTGATTCCCTATCCAGGGCTACTGGTCAAAAGCAAGAAAATATGGCCCCACTGAATCCTAGGCAAATATTCATGTTCATTTTTCACATTAGAAAGTCAGCACTAGTTTTCTATTTTTTTTTCTATGATCAGATCTTCAGAAGTTCTTCGAGACCGTCTTCTGCCACCAATAGCCTCCCACCGACCAGTCCGTTCCCACAGAGAGGGTCTCCTCAGGATGCCATCAGCCAAGTTATGTCGGCTGGCGACACCCAGGGGGAGGGCCTTCTCTGTGGGAGCCCCAGCCCTGTGGAATGAACTGCCCCCGGAAATACGTAAGATCTCCGACCTCCGGGTGTTCCGCTGCGCACTAATAATTTTTAATTATTGTTGGGTCTTGTGTTTTTAAATAGGCTGTACACTGCCCTGAGTCCTTCGGGAGAAGGGCGGTATAGAAATAAAATTATTATTATTATTATTTAACATTCAGGGCTTCTTTACAAAACTCTTAGCAATTTCAATAAAGATGCACATTTAGAATAAAGGTTCATTATCCAAAAATGACTTTTTAATTTAAAATATTACTGTGAAGACTAATGTTGTTTCTTTATCCATGCTGGATGCTGAAGACATTAGTGTTTGGCCCTTACATACTAAAGCTCCTGGAAGTGTTGTAACTACTAAAAATGGGGGGAGAGGTGCACAGGAGAGTATCATGGACAGAATATATGTGCAAGGGTTGTCTACATGAGTTCTAGGATGCTAAATTATAGACAGCATCCTATTTTGTCTAACTCTCTCTTTTTAATTTATCAGTAAGACTAATTTTCAATTGCCTGTCTCAAAGTATCTGAATCACATCTTTCTTTTTATAGGTCTACTGAGGCACAGTTTTGCAGGTCTGTGGTACTAGTTCCAAATCCTCTTATGTGCAATCAGCAGTAAATCAGATTGCTATGTCATGTCCCCGTCTTTTAATTTTTTTTCATAATATTATAGAAATTGCAATAGTTTCTTATAGCTCCCTTGGATAATGTGATGACAGCAAAATATTATAAGTAAATTTCATGATTAATGACCATGCTCCTTTACTCAATTGAGAAAATCAGCACAGCCCCATTCCCAACTGGAAACTTACAGATATTGTAATTGGCATCCATTTTATGACCATTTTCCACTTGATTTCAGCAGCAAATGGTTTGCCAGTTCGCAGTTTTATGTTTTCATGGATAAAGCAATAGAGGTAAAATAGCTGCTTGAAAACTGGTCCTATGTGGTTAAAGTTAAAATCCCTGAACACCTAAAAAGTGACAAAGAAGATTCTGAAGTAGTGGGTAGCTTCTACTTTTTATTTATTTGTTCAACTTGTATGCCACCTTTCTCCGAAGACTCAAGGTGGGAACAATCACCAAAACTAAAGTATAAGCAGTCAAGAAATGCACCACAGACTAGTACTTGACAGAGCAGCCATTACAGCCTTGGAATCCAAATGTCATGATGTGTGTAAAGATCAGAATCATGCAAGACACCTGGTCTTTGATCAGGAGCTGTGATTTCAAGAGGACCCTCACAGTACCACAATTCCTGCCTGGGAGTATGACCCAATCTGAGTGCAAAAGTGGAAATCCCTGGCCCTAGGAAGAGCAAATCACAAAACCATTTGGTTTTTATACAATTGAGCAAGAGTCAGTTCCTCCCTATACAGCCTTCTCAGCTGTAGCCCCTGCTCCCTGGAACATATTCCCCATCAGAGATTAGAATGGCCCCAACTCTGTCAGCCTTTCATCAGGCCTTGAAGATCTGATTTTATAAAGCCTTGAAGATCCAAAGGTATTAAGGCCCCCATTTCTTGGTTATACTCATGTATTGTTGTGCTATTGGAAGACCTGAAGGCACAGGCTAGGGACATACCATAATGGAGACAGTCAATGTGGTTGCTAAGAGTCAACACTGAGTTGATGTTGAATAACCAGTCAGTCAAAAATTAGATTTCCAAACATTTTCCATGAACATTTCCTAATAGCTTGCCATTTTCACAAGTTGAAATACAACATATAGACTTTATCAATGCTTCGGTCTCCTTAATTTTTTCTTAAGGATTCCCCTCTACAGCAGGCAAGATCCACAACAGAGTATCCATGAGATGTCAATTCATACATTTAGCTGTTTGTAGAAGAGGCAGGTTAAGAGTCAGTATCTAGAATGCATTTTAAGTACTTCACAAATATTATCTCAGTAAGCTACACATTAGCTTATAAAAAGCCCATGTCATTATCTCTTCATGCACAAATCTATGAAAGCAAATTGTTAATGCATTATGGCTTTTAAAATAGCCTGCCCCCTTCTTAACATTTATGGAAGAACAGAAAATGAAAGAGAAACAAGGATATTTCTCCCCTTTTACCCTCACTCTTTCATCACTTATTCAGAAATAGGCTTACAAGAATACCCGTTGTGAGTTAAGGCAGTAAATTATAGAGATTTAATGAACTAGGGCCACATGGTAGGCAGGTCAAGAGATGTTGGTGCTGGAATCTTAGAATTATAAAATTGTTTAGGTAGAAGGAACCACAAGGATTATATAGTTCAACCCTCTGTGAACTACAGGGAGTCCAGTTAAGCCATCCTTTGGAAGTCGCTATTCAGCCTCTTTATAAATACCTGCAGAGATGGATAACCCACATCCTACATATGTAGCCTATACCAGTATTACACAGCTGTTATTGTCAAGAAGTTTTTTACTCATTATTTCTCATCCTATTTTTCAATGAAGAAGAGTTCCTGACCATCTTTTCCATTGAATACTGAGGTCACAATTCTCCTCAATCTTCTTTTCTGCAGACTGAACATTCAGTTCCAAATTTACTTTAAACAGATTTTATAAGGTATAGCATCAAATCTCTGTAATGCTTCTGCCACCCTCTTCTAGACTCGGTCTAACATGCCTATATCCCTCTGTAAATGTAATGGACAAAAATATACATATATGGGCTTTCCAGTGCAGAGCTGTAATGGCAACTGGGAAAGATCTTTGGAGACTATGCAAAGATGCTATCAAGAGAAGAGACAGATAAGAGACAGATGGTCCACAACTGGATTTTGGGAGGACAAGAGGCTCAGAAGAGACCGTCCCTAGTTTCTCAGGTGGACATGAGGAAAATAATGGTACTTTCAAATTTGCAAGATTCTAACCATGTAGATTTGCAGAGATTTATTCATCCGGTTGTGGTTCTTATCTAGTTTACCACATGAGGTTGACAAGAGGAAAGGGAAATAAGGGCTGTACACATCCTCATGCAATGCTTCTTCTACCACTGATTCACTTGCTCACAATGACCATTCTCAAGTCCTTTTCCAGTGTTATGCTTCCAAATCATGATTTCTCTTTCTTATATGCATGCCCTACATTTTTACTGCCTAAATATAATGTTTAGCCATCTTGCTCAACTCAGTCTTGTCCAGATTATATTGCAGAAAAACTCGGCCACCTTATGTCTTCAAACTAGGGCATATAAAACCTTTGCCAGACCTATACTTGAATACTGTTCACCTGCCTGGAATCCTCACTGTATTTCAGACATCAATACATTAGAGAGCATCCAGAGATATTTTACTAGAGGAGTATTCAAATCTTCTGCTCGAAATAAAATTCCCTATACCACCAGGCTTTATATTTTAGATCTAGATAGCCTTGAACTACATCTATGTTCTGACCTATGCTTAGTTCATAAGATTATTTACCAAAAAGTCCTACCTGTAAATGAGTACTTTAATTTCAACCATAATAACACAAAGGTTATCAATAGATTCAAATTCAATGTAATTCACTCTAATTTTGATTGTAGGAAATATGACTTCTGCAATAGAGTAGTAAATGTCTGGAACACTCTACCTGATCCTGTTGTTAGTCTCGCTAATCCCCATACCTTTTACCTTAAACTGTCTACCATGGACCTTTCATGTTTCTTAAGAGGTCCCTAAGGGGGCATGCATAAGCGCACCAGTGTGCCTACCGTCCCTGTCCTACTGTCCCCATTTAAAAGTTACCACTTTAAAGCGCTCCATGGCACTGGACCTGGATACCTTCGAGACCATCTTCTGCCACCAGTAGCCTCCCACCGGCCAGTTTGCTCCCACAGAGAGGGTCTCCTCAGAGTGCCATCGGCCAAATTATGTCAGCTGGCGACACCCAGGGGGAGGGCCTTCTCTGTGGGAGCCCCTGCCCTTTGGAATTATCTTCCCCCAGAAATTCATAAAATTTCTGATCTCCGTGGGTTTCACTGTGCCCTCAAAACCATGTTGTTCCGCCAGGCTGGGCTATCAATGTAAAGATTTTAATTGGTTTTAAATGGGATTTTAAATTTGGGGTTTTATAAATTGGGCCTATTATTTAATAATTTTAATTATTTTTAAATTTTGTCTGTCTTTGTGTTTTTAATTAGGCTGTACACCTCCCTGAGTCCTTCGGGAGAAGGGCGGTATAGAAATAATAATAATAATAATAATAATAATAATAATAATAATAATAATAATAATAATAATAATAATAATAATAATAATATATGAAATCATTCTATGTGCTTATAGCTATGTTTTGCCTATTTATATCCTTTTATTTGTGCCAATTTTTTTCATATGTCCATGTCCATGTCTATTATGTTACTTGTTTCCTTGTACTTGTTGACAAATAAAATAAATAAATAAATAAATAAATAAATAAATAAATAAATAAATAAATAAATAAATAAGTGTATGTTGGACAGACTTCTGGATGTTGGTGTTATCTGTACATTTGAAAAGCAGCCCTTTAAAAAACCTTTTACTATGGTAATTAATTTTAAAAAATGAAAAATATTGATCAGAAAAATATCAAACAGGCAAATCTCTATTGGAATCCAGTGACTATTGCTCTCCAAGGTAGCTAAATTCTCATCCAACTAGAATGGGAAAAACATCACAAAACATCACATGACGGCAATGTGATGCGGCAACTTTGACACCCGTGAACTAGATAGTAAACTTTTTATGTACAACCAGTCTTTTTGGGTGCAACCGCTAGGCTGTGCCTGGTGCTTTGGAATTATCCATCACCAGAGACAAATCTTTCAAAGCAAATAAGCAGGATTTCCCATGGCATGCCTGAATGATACGTATTTTAGAACTAACTCAGAGATGCAAAAGCTCTGAGATGCAAGTCTTACCTACCTGATCCCCTGCTTGGGTTTTCTGTAAACTTCCTGTTTACTTCATTGATAGATATGATTAAATAATCAATTCTAAAACTTATTTGAAAAAGCCTTCTGAATTCTCAGTACAATTCAGCTACCCAGCTGACCCAGCTACCCAGGTCAGCCTGGTGGAAAGCAAACTGTTCCTGCTTAGCCCTCAGGGTTTTATTTATTTTATTTATTTACCATATGGCAAATACATGGACTTGTAGTAGTTCAGATGTTAATGTCCAGGCCACCCAGCCATTCAAGGGCAGGGTGGTCTATGTTGATAAAATCAGACATTGAGCCAGTGTAAGCTCTTAATGGACATTCGGACACAATGTGATGGATATTTTGTCAAGGAGTAGTACAGTCACACTGAGGGGTAAAGACAAGACCCCGCTTCTTCCATACGGTATCGTAAGCTTAGTAAGGTCGATGAACACTGCTGTGGTTTTTAAGCCTTGCTAGAAACCAGCTTCGATATGTCCTGTTAGGCCCGTTTTGTTTATCTGTTGCCATTTATTTAGAGAGCCAGGAGTTCTACAAAGATGTCTGGATGTAAACTGTCGTTAACTGCCAATTCTTCAATGTAGTCTGGCTGCCAGTTGTTGCTAGTCGTTTGGTTCATACTACCGTGTTATCCAGGGTGCACCACGAGGAGGCGAATTAGCAACACACCCCTCAGGACCCTTGACAGCTAAAGAAATTAAAATAATAATAATAATAATAATAATAATAATAATAATAATAATAATAATAATAATAATAAAAAATCTGGACCAGGGAAGAAAACACCTCTATTATGAAAACTTACTATCAGTCTGAGCCAGCAAAACATGGATTTCAAAAAAGAATGTATCAGATTTGGAAGATGAACCATACGGACTGTGACACCAGTGAACAAAGGTTAATGGACCAATGACGTGTAATCCTAAACCACAAATTTTTCACTACAGAAGAATTAATAGCAATAGAAGAGAAAGCAATTAATGGTCTGAGTACAACAACAAAGAAGAGTAACATCAAGAATGATTTCCAGACTCAAAAGCAAATTGAGGAAGAAAGGGAAGAAGAGGATACTGAAATGCATGAAGATAAAGAACAAGGAATCACTAAAGAACAAACACCAACAGATAGTGCTCAATTAGCTGGAAAAATAAAGCACCAAATGGAAGATGCTGAAAGAACACGTTTGCCAAAGCTGAACCAAGTGAACCGAAAAGAATTGAGAAATGTACTAAAAAAGGTCAATGAGGCTGTGCAAACTATTCGAACCACTACATTAGCCGAAACTAACCAACTGATGTATGCAGCAGCTGTCATAACCACCAAAGAACTGGGGTTAAAAATACAAAAGAACCAAAGAGGCAAGAAGGGGAAGCCTAAGTGGAAAATTTGGTTAGAATTGAAGATCAAAAAAGTACGTGGAGATTTGAGCAACTTGAAGAACCTAAGGCAAGGTCAGCTAAAGAACAAGCAGGTCAAAAGCACCCTGGAAGCAAGATACGATCTAAGTAGTAATTGAAGAGCTGAAGCAGAGGGTTGTTGCCATCGCTGAAAAGATTAAAAGGTATGAAAACCGAGTAACTCAGTTCAAGGAAAACTCACAGTTCAGAGCAAATCAGCACCAGTTTTATAAGAATTTAGAAAATGGAAACAGAGTAACAACAAATGAAAAGCCTGATAAAGAGAAAGCTCTGAAATTCTGGAAGAATTTGTGGGAAAACAACAAGAAGCACAACAGAAATGCAAAATGGATCAAACAGGTTGAGGACTCTATTAAAGTGCATAAAATGGAAGACGTGAAAATAACAAAAGCAATGGTGCAAAGACAGTCAAGAAAAGTGAAGAACTGGAGTGCACCTGGACCGGATGAGCTGCATGGCTTCTGGTTAAAGGCACTTACAAGTCTGCACAAAAGATTGGCAACCCAGATGAACCAAACCCTAAAAACACCTGAAAATGATGGATGGATGACAACTGGAAGGACATTTTTGATCCAAAAAGATAAAGAAAAAGGAAAGGACCCTGGAAACTATAGGCCAATCACCTGCTTGCCAACAACATACAAGCTTCTTACTGGTATCATTGCAAACCAAATCTATGGATACCTGGAAAGAAATAACTTGCTTCCTGTAAAACAGAAAGGATGCTGCAAAAACTCAAGAGGAACAAAAGATCAATTGCTGATCGACAAGCTAATCCTAAAGAACTCAAAGAAAAGACGAATCAACCTGTTCATGGCTTGGATAGACTATAAGAAAGCATTTGATTCAGTTCCTCATAGCTGGATCAAGAAATGCCTGGAAATATTAGGCATCAGCAGCAACATACAAAAATTCATGGAATCTTCAATGAACCTCTGGAAAACAAAACTTATGGCTAATGAAGAAGAACTGGGTGAAGTTGAAATTAAATGAGGCATTTTCCAGGGCGATTCCCTTTCACCCCTACTTTTTATACTCTCAATGCTACCACTGACAATCATTTTGAAGAAGATGAACTGTGGATACGAACTTGCAAAGAAAGGACTGAAAATCTCGCACTTGATGTACATAGATGATTTGAAGCTGTTTGGTAAAACAAAAGCTGAACTGAATTTATTAATTGAAAACACAAAAGAATTCAGCCAAGACATTGGTATGCAGTTTGGAATTGACAAATGTGCAACAATAGCAACCAAAGCAGGCAAGATCATAAAAGAGGATGGAATAGAACTAGAGAATGAAGAAATGATAAAGGCAGTAAAATCAGAAGAAGGCTACAAGTACTTGGGGATTTTAGAAGCCTCTGACTTAATGCATAATAAAGTCAAGGAATTAACTTCAGCCAAGTACATTCGGCGAATTCGTAAGATATTAATGTCCAAATTGAGTGGAGGAAACATCATAAAAGCCATAAATACCTGGGCTATACCTGTGATTAGATACTCTGCAGGAATAATTGACTGGACCCAGATGGAGTTAGACAATTTGGACAGAAAAACAAGGAAGCTTATGACAATGAATCATGCCTTGCACCCTAAAAGTGATGTTGACCGATTATATTTACCAAGAGCAGAGGGTGGTCGAGGATTCCTACAAGTAAAGCAGACTGTGGAAGAAGAAAAATGCAGCTTGAATGATTACATCCAGAAAAGTGAAGAACCAATGATTAAGGAAGTAAATAAAGGAGGCCTTTTAAAGACAACTAAAACAAAAGCAGAATATAAGAAAGAAGTAATTGAGCAGCGAGCTGAAAATTGGAAACACAAAGCTCTGCATGGCCAATACTTGAAAAGTATTGAAGGCAAAGCTGACCAGAAACTAACTTGGAACTGGTTAAGATCAGGAGTACTGAAAAAAGAAACTGAAAGCTTTATTTTGGCAGTTCAAGAACAAGCCCTAGCCACAAACTGTATGAAGGCAAAAATTCAACATGTTACCACCAACAGCAAATGCCGCCTCTGCAATGAGAAAGATGAGACAGTCGACCACCTGATCAGTGGGTGCAGCAAAATTTCACAAACTGACTACCTACAACGCCATGACCGTGTTGCTAAAATCATTCACTGGAAATTGTGCCAGAAGTTTGGATTTGAGTACAGCAAAAACCACTGGGAACATCAGGTTGAGAAAGTTTTAGAGAATGAGAAACTCAAGATCTTGTGGGACTTTAGGATTCAGACTGACAGGCACTTGGTCCACAACACAGCTGACATAACAATAGTTGAAAAGAAAAAAGTATGGTTCATTGACATTGCAATACCTGGTGATGCACGAATTGAAGATAAGCAGCAAGAAAAAATCACAAAGTACCGGGACTTACAAATTGAAGTTGAGCGACTGTGGAAAAAGAAATCGTGTGTTGTCCCGATTGTAATTGGAGCCCTCGGAGCAATACCCAAAGGGCTACTCCGCTATTTAGAAATTCTAAATTTGCCGGACTTGAACATTTTGACTTTACAAAAATCCACCTTACTCGGAACAGCTTACATCCTCCGACGATACCTTAACAGTTCCTAGGTCCTTGGTTAGGACTCGAGCTGCTGAGCTATTAACCAGCCTCAAAGGCTGTGAATCTCACTAAAGATTAACCAATAAATAATAATAATAATAATAATAATAATAATAATAATAATAATAATAATAATAATAATAATAATAATAATTTTATTTCTATACCGCCCTTCTCCCGAAGGATTCAGGGCGGTGTACAGCCTATTTAAAAACACAAGACAAACATCAATTTAAAATTTAAAATTATTAAATAAATTTGGCTCCATTTAAAACCCCAGAAATTTAAAATACCCCAATTTAAAATTATCATGTCGATAGCCCAGCCTGGCGGAACAACAGGGTCTTCAGTGCACAGCGAAATACCCAGAGGTCAGGGATCTTACGTATTTCCGGGGCAGTTCATTCCACAGGGCTGGGGCTCCCACAGAGAAGGCCCTGCCCCTGGGGGTCACCAGCCGACATAACTTGGCCGATGGCACCCTGAGGAGACCCTCTCTGTGGGAGCGAACTGGCCGGTGGGAGGCTATTGGTGGCAGAAGTCGGTCTCGAAGGTACCTGGGTCCTATGCCATGGAGCGCTTTAAAGATGGTAACCAGCACCTTGAATCGCACCTGGAAGACCACTGGGAGCCAGTGCAGCTCATGCAGGAGGGGTGTCACATGGGCACAACGAGTTGCGCCCATAACCACCCGCGCGGCCGCATTCTGGACCAGTTGGAGGCTCCGAGTGCTCTTCAAGGGGAGCCCCATGTAGAGAGTATTACAATAGTCCAGCCGGGAGGTGACAAGGGTGTGAGTGACCATGCACAAGGCATCCCGGTCCAGAAAGGGCTGCAACTGGCGAATCAGGCGAACCTGATAAAAGGCCCCCATGGCCACGGCCATCATATGCTCTTCTAAAGACAGCCGTGCATCCAGGAGGACACCCAGATTGCGAGCCCTCTCTGTGGGGGGCAAAGATTCAGCCCCAATAGTCAGTGATGGCACCTGCTGACTATATCGGGACGCCGGAAGCCACAGCCACTCAGTCTTGGAGGGGTTGAGTCTGAGCCTGTTCCTCCCCATCCAGACCCGCACGGCCTCCAGGCAGTGAGACATCACATCAAGGGCATCGTTGGGGTGGTCTGGGATGGAGATGTACAGCTGAGTATCATCAGCGTACAGATGACACTTTACCCCAAAACCACGGATGATCTCACTCAGCGGCTTCACATAAATGTTGAACAGAAGGAGCGAGAGGACCGACCCTTGAGGCACTCCCCATGCAAGGTGCCTCGAGGTCGACCTCTGCCCCCCTGCTAACACAAACTGCGAGCGGTCGGAGAGGAAGGAGGAGAACCACTGCAAAACGGTGCCCCCTATTCCTAACCCCCTCAACCGCTGCAGCATGATACCATGGTCGATGGTATCAAAAGCCGCTGAGAGATCTAATAGGGCTAGGACAGAGGAGCAACCCCTGTCCCGAGCCCTCCAGAGATCATCCACCAACGTGACCAATGCCGTTTCTGTGCTGTACCCCTGCCTGAAGCCCAACTGGCACGGGTCCAGATAGATAGCTTCATCCAGGTGTCGGGGAAGCTGTCGTGCCACCATGCTCTCAACAACCTTCGCCACAAAACAAAGGTTGGAGACCGGACGGTAGTTGGTGAATTCAGCCGGGTCCAGGGAAGGCTTCTTGAGGAGGGGCCTCACCACCACCTCTTTCAAGGTGGCAGGAAAGGCACCCTCACTCAGAGAAGCAGTTATAATCCCCTGGAGCCAGCCTCGTGTAACCTCCCGGGAGACCAGTACCAACCAGGAGGGACACAGGTCCAATAAACACGTGGCGGCACTAATCTTACCCAGAACCCTGTCCACATCCTCGGGAGCCAGAGGAACAAACTCCTCCCAGATAATATTCTCAAGACCTACCCTCGTCTCCTCCCCTGGACTCATCCAATCGGAGTCCAAGCCATCCCGAATCTGAGCGACTTTATCGTGCAGGAATTGCACAAAATCCTCAGCACGACCCTGCAAGGGATCTTCCCGCACTCCCCCCCGAAGAAAGGAGTGGGTCACCCTAAACAGGGCGGCTGGGCGGTTTTCTGCAGATGCAATAAGAGCGGAAAAATGGTTAGATTTCACTGCTTTTATCGCCACTAGGTAGGTCTTGATATAAGATCTCACCTGTATCCGGTCGGAATCGGATTGACTAGTCCTCCAAATGCTCTCTAGGCATCTTTTCTGACGCTTCATCTCTCTCAGCTCCTCAGAGAACCAAGGAGCCAATTGAGATCAGCATCGGGTCAGAGGCCGCAAAGGCACAACGCGATCCAAAGCTCCGGCGGCTGCACTCTCCCAGGCGGCCACCAGCTCTTCAGTCGAGTCATGTGTCAGAGTCTGAGGAAATGGCCCAAGCTCCGTCAGGAACCTTTCAGGATCCATCAGGCGCCTGGGACGGAACCATCTGGTTGGTTCCGTCTCTCTGCGGTGGGGGGGAAGTGGTAGGAAAGTCCAAGTGAAGGAGCGAATGATCTGTCTATGACAAGGGTTTAATATCTAGGTCCCCTCTACCAATATCATTCAACCACTGACCAGAGACAAAAATCAAGTCCAGAGTGTGTCCCCCTATGTGAGTTTGGCCTTGAACTAACTGGGTCAGGTCCATGGCCGTCGTGGAAGCCATGAACTCCCGAGCCACCTCTGACGCCTCACCCGTGGATGGAAGGTTGAAATCCCCCATGACAATAAGTCTGGGGGTATCAACCGCCACCCCTGCAATGACGTTGAGTAGCTCGGGCAGGGTCGCTGCCATGTGGCAGGGAGCCAGGTACGTAGTCAGCAAACCCATCTGCACCCCACGGCCCCACTTCACAAAAAGGGACTCACATCCGGCTATCTGAGGAACAGTGGTCTCCCTCGGACAAAGACTTTCCCTAATAATCACCGCCACTCCCCCACCCCTCCCCTGGGCCCTTGGCTGATGAAATGCACAGAAACCTGGTGGGCACATTTCGACGAGGGGGACCCCCCCTCTTGGCCCAACTAGATCTCTGTAATACCTGCCAGGTCCGCACCCCCCTCCAAAATAAGATCACAAATGAGGGGGGCTTTATTAACAACCGACCTGGTATTACACAACATCAGCCGCGGACCCTGCGCCTGAGACTCTGCACAACCCAGGCCACGAGTCGCACAAAAATGCCAAAGGCTGGTTCAATATGATTTAGAAAGTATTTGTTTTTTCACAATAAACCAGATTAAATTTATGCTTAAAACATGCTTCTACTAGATTGAGAATGGAGATATAAAATTATCACCAGCATATTGACCCTGAACTGGAAAATGAGTAGCTGCTTCATGTAGATATTAAACAGAATAGGGGGGAAATTGAACTCTGTGGTACCCATAATGGAAAGCCTAAAGGCCTCATCCCAACCCCCACCCTCACAGCTAAATGGAGCTACTTCCCAATGGCAGAATCAATTGCAGTTCTCTAACCCCCAGAGCTCACAAAATATACCAACGTTAATACTAGTGAAGGTTACTGAAACATCCAGCAGAAGATGTAGGAAGTCCTACTACTGGTCATCCATAAGAGTGATCAAATAGGTTTTAATGTTTACTTCACTGTTATGACTTCAGACAATCTGCTTATTTCAGGCCCCTTATGAAAAAAAAATGGGCATATAGAAGGGTGTTCTGTTTATTTTTAAATTTCCTGGCTATATAGCAAGTAGATTGAATGCTTTGCTTCATGGAACCAGTGTTATGTGTCTGCTTCAGCCCTTCAGGTTATGAAACATTCAGTGGAATTAGTGGATGTTCAATGTTCAATCATCTATGATTGGTGTTCTCCTACTCAGTTAAATTGCAAAAAGAAAATACTGACTTGGTAAGAGGGGAAGCATTAATTTAATTTAATTTAATTTAATTTAATTTAATTTAATTTAATTTAATTTAATTTCCAATTTATATACTGCCCTTCTCCCTGAGGACTCAGCGCGGTGTACAGCCAAGATAAGAACATAGAATACAAATATTAAAAACAGTTAAAAATATATATAAATTTGGCCCAAAAGTTAAGAAATCACAAACTGATTAAAAGAATTTAAAAATTTCTTCTTAAGCCAGCCTGGCTTGCTGGAAAAGATGGGTTTTAAGGGCACGACGGAAGGCATTGAGGTCATGGATTCTCCTTATCTCAGGGGGCAACTGATTCCAGAGGGTAGGAGCCCCCAAGAGAAGGCCCTCCCCCTTTTGCCCATGAAATGATTTATCTGAATCTTCCCAAAGTGGTATTAGACATGGTATTGTTGTTACTCCAACAATAATACCCAATACCCTCTCTCCATTCATGTGTGTGTGTCCATTCATGTGTGTGTGTCCATTCATGTGTGTGTGTCAAACCTCGGGATTTGCCTTACCAGGGGGAGGGAAGGTCCTGGTGGTGGGGAGACATTTGTACTGCTGGCAGCTACAGCCATGGGCCGGAGAAACCCATTTGGAGCGCCAATCAGCTGTGGCAGGGAGGCAACCAGTGCAAACTTCCGTTGGAGTGCCAATCAGCTATGTGACTGGGAGGTGGCCAGCGTGAGGCAACCGGGATGCCCAATGATCAGATGTGCAACCGGGACACCCGATGATCAGCTGTGTAGCCACGCGGAGCCGGGTGAGTGACTTCTGGGCAAGGCCTGCACCGGCTGAGGGCATGACCTGCCTATTTAAATGGGCAGATTTTAATTCCGGATTGCATCTGTTTTGTAACCAGTGCTTTTTGGAGCTCAATTGTGTGCCTGAGTCTGGCTTAATAAACCCAGTTAACACCTAGGCATGCCCACACGCCTAGGGTTGTTACTTCTGGATTAGGTCCAGAGCTCGGACCTTTTGAGAGAGAGAGAGAGTGTGTGTGTGTGTGTGTGTGTGTGTGTCTGTCTGTCTGTCTGTCTGTCTGTCTGTCTCTCTGCCTCTGCCTCTGCCTCTGCCTCTGCCTCTCTGTGTGTAAGAGAGGTTTTGGCTTAATTGTTCAATCTTCATACTCTAGAAAAAATGAAAATTTAGAAATACAATCTCTGATTGATTATTTCTATTATCTTCCCTTTAAAAAAAACATTTAAATTGCATGTTCACAGGGATTAAAGAACACTTTTTTACTATTCTTTTACATGCCACTATACTAGTAACTTTGCATACAATTACTAAGATTGTGACAAGTAAGCACCAAAGATGCAATGTGGTATTGTGATTAGAGTGTTGGATTAGACCTGGGAGTCTCAGATTCTTGTCCACTCTCAGGCACAAAAACTCACAAAAGTTGTCTTTGGGCCAGTCATTCTCTCTTACTCCAACCTACTTGACAGGGTTGCTGATCTGGGGGAGGGAGTGAAATCAGAGGAGAAAGTATTAATACCAACCTGATCTTTTAGAGGAAATGCAAAAGAAAAATCTCAAGCATAAATGAACAACCAGTCTTGTTTAAGGAGACCTGCTTTCTGCTTGGGTTTCACTTCTGTTCTTCTTGATATTCAGTGGGGTCCACTTTGTAGCTGCTCTTCTGAACATGGCTTTCACTGATTGTTTCATTTTTTAAGAATCTCTGAGTTTAATTAAACCTTTAAAGCCCCTATAAACCTATGACTCAGCTGTTAAAGTATTTCTGATGACAAATGGTTATATCTTTTTAGCACTCTTTATGCAATGCATAAACTGAGTGATGATGTCTCAGGTTAGACATAAAACGAAGACAGCCTGAGGCTCTGAAAAATAGATGGATTAAACTCTAGAGTAAAAAGCATTTTCTTTTTTTCAAGCCTCAGGAATCTTATTTCTTTTCTCGTTACAAATTATCTGTAGTATGAACTTCCCTGTTCTTGCCCTTTACTTTGTGTAATAAATAAATCCTATTTATGGATCTGCTTGTACTCTCAATGGCATAATGTGCATTATTTCAATGAGCCAAAGATTAGGTCTTAAATCATAGATTTTTTTTTTTTCTGTGGCAGAAAAAATGCAACAAATAGCTTTCTGCCGATGAAATGGAGAAAGGAAACTGAAATTCTGTTACATGGAAATGTATTACATTCTCTTGGATATAATAGCGTGCCCAGTCATCAACATGCTGGATTATGCACTAAGGCAAGCAGTGCTTTAGAAGGTCACCTTTTAAAATGAATCTGATGGTCTTACTGTATTTAAGTTTTCTTAGCAAGAAATTACCCAAGCTCGCTCCAAAACAGATATGAACAGAAACCTAAGAATAAGTCTCTTATCTCTGAAATGGCACATTCAGTATTAGAAATATCTTAGATAATAATATTTTTCCCAAGGACAGATTGACATAAAAAGAGAAATACAGCTAATCTACCTTTGCATTTGTAACCTTACTTAAAATGGAGGACATTAGAGTTGGTTGGTTGCTTTAGAAAATGCATGGCTTTGTTTATGGTGGCCCTGTAATTCTATTTTATAGATTATAAAGGAGAGAGAGAGAGAGTACGGTAGTGGCCAATATTGTAGAAACCTTTTGGGAAAAAATGTATTTTCTAAAACTAGCTAATAACACCACTTTTTTTTTTAATAGTAGCATAAAATTATATATCAATGGAAAGGTAATTTAATCAAAAATGTAATGCTGCCTGAAGATACTGCAATCCAGCAATCCAGGGTTTTTTGTTTTCTTTATAAGCAATTGTTAAGTCTCAAATGTTATGTGGCAGGTCCTTGTCTGTTTCACTTCTAAAGACCAAGAATATTTTAGCTTCTTCATTTTCTATTACTCTATTTTGTTGTTCCATCAGTTCTGTATCTATATTGGAAAGAATCCAACTCTTTCCATACTAATACATATACAATCTCAACTTTTTACATTACTTATAATTATTACAAGTCAGTTCTATAACTACATAATTATTAAATCTTCAAACTAATTTCTGAATTTTATTTTTTTTTCTATTTCAAGCATAAAAACCAGATGCAATATCTCAATAGAAACAAGACCAAATAAAATATCTTTGTTTAAAACAGTTTATATAATCATTTTAACCAAATCCATTTTTTCTCCCCCCCCCCCAGTTATGGGAAGAAATATATATTTCCATTTCCATTTATTAATCTTTCTAAAGTCATCATTCTCAATAAAGAAAAATCACTATATTTTTTCAACTTTTTTCACCTTAAATGGAAAACTCATATTTATTTTAAGGCTGTAAACTTTTCTTTAAAATGTTCAACTTTATAATTAAAATCTATTAATTCTAATGCATCTTTTTAAACTTCCTTTCAACATAATATCCTGTTTCCCCCAAAATAAGACATCCCCTGATAATAAGCCCAATTGGGCTTTTGAGTGCATGGCAATAAGGCCAAGCACTTATTTCAGGGTTCAAAAAAATATAAGACAGGGTCTTATTTTTGGGAAAACACAGTCTTTCAAATTCACTTTCAATAATATTTTGCAAACTTTAAGAATTACTCTAGCATTACATACCAAAAAGAAAAAAAAATCAAAGACTTCCTTTTCTTTCCATCTTCCTCTTGAACATAAATGCTGTACCACATTTTCAAACTCATTTTATAAACCCAAAACTATGCAATAGAACTTTCTCTTAATTACATATGTCAAACCACTACAAAATCCCTCCTAGCTCCAATTTTATTTTATTTATATTTATTTTATTTATAATCAAATTTCTATACCGCCCTACTCCCGAAGGACTCAGGGTGGTGAACAGCCAAGATAAAATACAGATAATACAAATATTAAAAATCCCTTAAAATTATTAAATATTTTGGCCGAAACACAGATTAAAACACCCAATTTATAAAACCACAAATTAAAAAATTTAAAAAATTTAAAAGAGGGGAGTTAGGCCAGGCCAGCTTGCTGAAATAGAAAAGTTTTGAGAGCACGGCAAAACGTGCGCAGGTCCGGGATCTTCCGTATCTCTGGGGGGAGCTCATTCCAGATGGTAGGTGTCCCCACAGAGAAGGCTCTCCCCCTGGGGGCCGCCAGTCAACATTGTTTGGCCGACGGCATCCTGAGGAGCCCCTCTCTATGGGAGCGTACTGGTCAGTGAGAGGCTGTTGGTAGCAGAAGGCGGTCTCGTAAATACCCCGATCCGATGCCATGGAGCGCTCTAAAGGTGGTAACCAAAACCTTGAAGTGCACCCGGAAGACCACCGGGAGCCAGTGCAGCTCGCGCAGGAGGGGGGTCAATTCCGCAATTGACTTATTAAATCTATCACTCCCTCCATCTTATCCTCATAAATGAAATTCTTTTTCTTCTTTGGAATTCCTATTAAATAAATATAAACTTCTTCTCAAGAGATTCTCCAATATGATTTTTAAAACAAATATGTCAACATTGTCAATTTACATTTCAGTTTTGAACTGGACATCTCAAACATGTTCCCTAGAAGATTGTTTATTTGCTTGCAACTTTTCTTTTTTCAATTGCACTGGGGGACCTGTAATTAAACCATCTTCATAGCTAACTTTTGGTGTCAAATTTATATTCCCAAATTGCAGTTAGGTCCTTTGTATTGTCAAATATTTCTGCAATAGCTTCAGTGGTCAATAACTTTCTACAATTGGTTGCATTTCTGTGTTACTCATCTTTCTTACAATTACTTGAATAATTTGTTGCTTTTGCTCCTCTTTTGTGACATCTTTGAAATACAGTTGATGTATAAAGTGAATTGTTTTGTTTAAATAATCATCCAAAATATTTTTTTGCATTTTCTGTCTGGTTTAGATGTGATCTATATTGCTTCATCTTCTATTCTTTATCTCACTCCTATGGTCAAAAATGAATCTTTAAGAAGAGCTTTTTATAGAACAACTGGTATCCTCTGGCCAATCAAAATTCATTAAATTTAGAAAATTTTAGCTTCCCACAACAAACAATCCAAAAGTGCAAATTATAATTCCCAATATCAAACAAAGATAACAAATTTACAAAAATGAAATAAGACCACAACTTTTTAAATCCTTACATTCCACTATCAAAATAAGAAATAAAAGAGTTCTCCACAATTCCTTCTTTTAGCTCACCTCTGGCAATCTTCTTCATTGTTCAACAATAATGATATCCAATAAGTGGTATAGATCTTCAAAAAGAAGTAGCAGCCAATGATTCAAAAGAGCCTCTTTTAGCTTAGTAAAAATAATAAATAAATAAAAAGTATTTCAGAAGTGTAACATACAACATAGTGTCTACATGTTGTAGATTCCAAAATTCCAAAATGGCAGGGCTGTCAATAACAAGGTGATTGCAACTGTGCCTGCCAGGTAGACAACTCATCCAGCTACTTTGGAGCACTATTCCAGAATCTCCTTGCAAATCATCCCTGTATGGAGGATCTTGTGGGATGATTCCGGGACTCTCCCTAACTCAGAAGCTTCATATAAATTTAGGGAATGCAGTATCCTTGCTTGTAAATTGAAAAAGCTTCAGTCTGGAAAAAGCTTTCATTGTTTGATGATTGATCGTGATTATTAATTATTTCAAATAACACAATCCTGAACATATAACATTTTAAAATGTTAAATAAAGCCCAAATTTTAAATATCAGATTTGGTGCATATTGTGCCAAACATGTTTATTTAAATAAAAGTGTTAGCTACTAGCCACAAAGCCTTAAACAGAAAAGAAAGTTTTATTATCATTCCACATTTACACTAATTCTCTCTAAAACCTCTACAAGTCTTCGAGTGACTTTACTCACTTAATTTGTACTGGTCATAAAATTAATTGTACTTGGCTCCATATATACTCATAGTCACCTATGCTGAGGGCCCTTGTAAACAGAATTAAGATGTCCAGGAAAAACTCTATTCCTTTTTGTGGGAAGAGTAGCAGTAGGGAGGAAGTTCTGATGGATTAATAGAACTGAGTGAAAAAACTACAGTCCAGAAAGTTATCAAAATATAGTGGAATAGCTCATATCAGAATTTTCTTGAAATACGTCCTTGTGGGTGCAGGATTTAGCACTTTCAAAATGGTAGAAAATTCAGTCTTACCATCATCCTAATTGCTGCTCAATCAACATTTTCACTTTCTAATTTATCCCCCATTCAGTCTACCCATCCACAAACCAAGAGTAAAGAAAAGCAATTTATAAATAAAGGGGAAAAAAGTCCTGTGTATTGCTCAGCCTCCCCAACCCTAGTTAAATCTCATCCTGGAGACCTCCCATACATAGATCATTCCCATACTTAGAAACATAGTACATGCACAAATATTTGCTTTCCTTTTTCTTGCAGAAAGAAGGAGAAAGTAAATGCATGTACAAACACTCAAAGATGGCTAATTGGTTAATTCACGTTTTTTTTTTAAAAAAAAAAACAGTTGTGGCTTTGATTATATCATTGTATATATAATCTTGGTCTCCACCCACTCCAGCAGTTGAAGATTTTGTAGTATGTATTGGATCTTGAGGTCTTAGAGAAAAGGGGGGAGAAAGAGGGGGAGAAAGGAAGGCACATTAGACTGACAAATACTCCATCCAATCGCTTTTCAAATTTTCATACTTTTATATCTTTCATGCTTTCGTTCTTCTAGCCTTATTTGTAATGCATGGTAGTGGCAAAAGCTTTAAAAATTGTGGTTTTTTCCATTCAGGATCTAAAGTAGAAGTTGACATCACAATATAGGATACGTACAAATTTAATATATTTTAATATGTTATTTTCAACAAATTATCGAGCTTAAATGGAGACAAGAATCTCATCAATTACATCTTTTCAGTTGTTAATAGTGCAACTGACATTTTAATGTATAATTGATTAAATTAACATAAAAAGGATAAATTTTCATGTGAAAGGCTATAAATACATCTAGCCTTACTTAAATGTTTTCAAACTCAGAGCTAAATTGAAATCTCAAGACAAATAATCTGAAATAGCTTGCCAAATATATTAAAAAAATGCTTAGCAAATGTACAATAAAACTAATTTATCTAATGCAATCTTGTTCCTAGAAGTGTATGTCTCTAATGCTTTGTTTATTGCATATTCTTCAGGGGTCTTTTGCTCCATTCTTTATAATAGGAAGTGCTACCTCTACTTAGTCTCTCTTTTAGTCTGTTCTATTTTAATTTTCTTTTATTCCTTTGTTTTCTTTCCCATCATTAAACTACAGATTATCAGTCTACAGGGCAAATGAATTAATTGCATTATGTGTAATTTCTCAAGTGTGTGGGAGATGGTATTCAATCACCCAGTAATAATTAATATACTTTTATCCTGAGTGACAAAAAAAACCACCCCAAAATCCACTCAACCTTGACTCAGAAGCTGCTAGTCTTCTTTTCTGACATTTTGGCCTGTATTAAGGGAACATGGAGTGGGGTATGTTTAGCTTACTTCTTCCAAGTCTAATTATTTTATAATTCACACAAATGGAATTTTAAATCTTTAGAGGAGATTTAAAAGAGAGAGAAAGAGGCAAGACTACAATAAAGCTTTGTTTACTTTACAGGCAGATAAAAGGCTGGAGCAAGCCTCTCCCCTCTCCATTAAATCTGCATAAACAAACAGACATATGCCTCTTACTCAAGAGAATAGAAAATCAAATCCCCAAATCTTTGAAACTGAATGCCAGATTTCATTTCCTAGCAAACCATACACAGGATATATTTAAGTATGTTTCTTGGGGTGAGGACCCTACCATCACAGCAGCACCTGTCTCTCAACCAGCTCCAGAAAGTCTGCCCCTTTGTTTTCACAAGATTGGAGTCTGACTAAATTAAAGTCTTTAAAAGATTGATTTTTTTAAAAAAAAAAAAGAAAGAAAGAAAGAAAGAAAGAAAGAAGGAAGGAAGGAAGGAAGGAAGGAAGGAAGGAAGGAAGGAAGGAAGGAAGAAAGAAAGAAAGAAAGAAAGAAAGAAAGAAAGAAAGAAAGAAAGAAAGAAAGAAAGAAAGAAAGAAAAAGAAATCACATTTATTCTTCACTTCCTATGCAGCAAGAGTTCTAGTGTCTTTTCTCCCAATAGTCATACAGGTATATGGTTACCATCCCACCCTTTATGAAAAGATAGATTTTCAACCTGGATTGATCTTTGCAGGAGAGGGGCAAGAAGAAATTCTCTTTCACCCAATTCCAAACTTTTGCCAAAGGCTGCTTGCTGTGCCTCTTAGTTTGCAGATTCTTTGCTATTAACTTTTCTCCAGATCTGGCAAACTGTGAATGAGGAACATGACCCACCTGTTTTATTTTCTGTAGTGTCCATAGTTTATTAAGCATAATTTCATCCTATACTCTATTTTGGCATCAGTTAGAAGGGTTTTCCCAAAGGGGCTTTTTTCAAGACGCAACTAGTTTTACTGGTTTTTCTTCGAAGACGTTTTGCTTCTCATCCAAGAAGCTTCTTCAGCTCTGACTGGATGGTAGGGAAGTCAGAGCTGAAGAAGCTTCTTGGATGAGAAGCAAAATGTCTTCAACCCCCCCCCCAAGAAAGTCCAGTTGCCCCTTGAAGAAAGTACCTTTGGGACAACCATGACCTGGATGACTGAGAATCTCCATAGACATTTAGAAGGGTTTTATTTTTCCTTTTTGAAAAAAGAGCATTTTGCATGAAAATTTATAGGAAATTATGTAGGCAGTTTTTCAACTGAACTTTAGTTACGCCAATATACTTTCTTTGCTGCTTTTAGAAATGGTCTGCTCATTCTAGGAAAGGTGAAAATGCCTCTAAAAACCACCGACTCTATAGGCCCTGCCTTCTACATGGTAACTGGGTTAGAATTAGTTCCCACAATCCCAGGTCCTGCTTTTTAAAATTTTAATCCGGATTAGATTCTTCTATGCCTACAGACTGAGAGGTGTAGAAAACCTCGATTAAAGGAGAGGAATCCATTGGAATAACAAGCCCTGAATAAATTATTCCTTCAATAAAAATTATTTCATGTAATGAAACACTTGTGTGCCTTTTATAATAAAGCTTTTTTGGATCAGATCATTCTAGCCTCCACTCCAAGTCCAACTCACCAGAAAAGTTTGAATTTGTCTAGAATAGGCACAAAAAGTGAAGATGTTAAGCATCTTGGTCTGATAGAAAGACAGAGTCTTCATACCTTTCTTTTTTAGGCAGGGTAATAAGGGTAAACAAAATGGGGTAGGGTGCAGGGGTGGGTTCTACTTACTTTTACTACCAGTTCGCAATGGGGCCGCATGCACTCTCTCTTCTGTGCATGTGCAGAAGCTTCTGCACATGTGCAGAACCATTCTGATTACGTCGGGGTTGATGGGCGGAGCCTCCCGCTGGTTTTACTACCAGTTCTATAGAACCGGTGTGAACCGGGGGCAACCCACCACTGGTAGGGTGCCATAATGCTAAATGGATAGTCTATTCTACCTGGCAACCTTCTCCTTTTGATCTTCCAGCTTCTTCTGAAGGAATCTCTTAAATGTTATGTTCACACCTGTAATTCTATACATTATTATGTCGTAAATTAGAGTTAGTAGGTCAGAGTCATGATAAGCTTAGCTAGATGAGAAGGTCTTGTAGCTCTGGAACATGGAGCCCTGGAAAAATTAACTTTAATGTATAGGAATAGCTTCCCCCATCTGATGATTGCATAGCAGCATATGGTCTCTTCACATGAAAACTCTTACAACTTACCAGATCTAGTGGTATTCCAAACATTTCTTTAGGATTCAATGCAAACAATGATGAAATTAGGAAGGTACTGAATTTAGAACCTAATCCAACACTGCAGCAAAATTTATATTTGATATAACCAATATATTCTCATTATCTTTAAAGATTTTTATGCATTTTATTGTTATCACTTTGGTGCCCCATGCTCTGTGTGCTATTCTGTCTGTAGCATATCAAGGTTCTTTTGGAGTCAGAAGCAATGACCACATAGTGTAAGCATTTAAGAGTTTATTCCAAGGCAATATAAGAAAATAACATAAAAGTAACATAATAATATACCATAGTACAGCCATCAAAGAAATACTGACGAATAAAATATAACCCAACACCAATCTAAGAATATTTTTTTAAAAAAATCTGAAGAATGTTGTAAGATAAAGGAAAAAATATTTCAGTCCCTTCTGCCATCTCACACAGAGAGATGAAGTCAGGTGGACCCCTTCAATGCTAGCAAGCATGCACCACTCTTCCAGACAGGTCTTCCTCAATGTTCCCTCCCATGGGAATTTAGACTAACATCTATAGGCTCTGAACCACCACTTCTCACATACATTTCATTGGTTTCATCTCACTGAAGTTTGTCAAGAACAAGTTCATCTTATCTTATTCCTGGAATGCTTCGTTTAATGCCTTGCTAATTCTGCCAAAACAAAAAAGTGTATTTGTTTATATCAGGTGGCAATGACACCTTTTCAAGGTTAAGAAATGATGAGGGTGATGAGACATTTCAATTAAGAAGTATCTGTCTCAAAGGCCTTTGGATTGAGAATAGGATACATTATCCTATAGTCTACACAGATGTTCCATGAAGGACAGGACAAAACAAAGTATAAAGCAAATATAACCCTTCAGTGAGTAAAATAAATGCTTGCTTAATTCTGTATTATATACTAAACCATAACATAACATAGGAATATAGAGTTTGATATACCATGCAGGTTGCCAGTTAAGGCAACAAGTTAGAAACCAGGAGACAGTGAGTTCTAGTCCTGCTTTTGCACAAAGCCACTGAGTTACTTTGGACTACTCACTTCCTCTCAACCAGTGATGGGATTCAAAAAAATTTTACTACCGGTTCTGTGGACGTGGCTTGGTGAGCATGGCATGGCTTGGTGGGCATGGCAGGAGAAGGATACTGTAAATCTCCATTCCCTCCTCACTTCAGGAGAAGGTTACTGCAAAATCCCCATTTCCTTCTGATAGCTGGGACTCGGGAGGCAGGCAATAGATGCAGGTGGGGCCAGTCAGAGGTGGCATTTACCAGTTCTCCAAACTACTCAAAATTTCCGCTACCGGTTCTCCAGAACTGATCAGAACCTGCTGAAACCCACCTCTTCTCTCAACCCTAGGAAAGATTACAGGGACTTATTCGGGCAATCTCCATAAATTGTACATGACTGAACAGAAGGGAAAAAAATGTACCATGCACTTTAGAGCAGGGATCTGGCCCACAGGGTGCTTAGATCTGGCTTATGGCGCCGGCCTGGAAATAGCAAAGGACCAGTCTGTAGTGCCTCTGCTAGGGAAAATGGGGCACAATGGGGCTGCGGGGGTGAGTTATATACCACTTCATAATGCTTTACAGCACTCTCTAAGCTGTTTACACAGTCAGCATATTACCCCCAACAATCTGGGTTGACAAGGTTGACTCAACCTTCCATCCTCCCAAGGTCAGTAAAATGAGGACCCAGTTTGTTGGGGGAAATATGCTGATTTTGTAAATTGCTGAGAGGGTGCTGTAAAGCACTATGAAGCAATATATAAGTCTAAGTGCTATTGCTATTGCTACAGTCAGAGGCAGCAGTTAGCTAATGGAAGGCATCTCCTAGGAAAATAAGAGGTAATTTTTGTTGATTTTCTCTCCCATCAACGATCAGTTAGCTAAATATATTATGCAGATCTATTAATCTAGACATAAGCACTTTGTGTCCTTTTATAAAAGAGTTAGTTTTTGCAACTTCCACCTTTCCATGTTTATCACAGCTCTTAGGGAAATATGAATTCACAATGAAGTCATTGTGCACTGAGCACTGAAGCTTAATTAGACTTCACAGTGCCGGTTGTCAAAAAACAAACACAATTTATAGGTCAATTTGAAGTCATTCTCTGTTAATGTTTGTATATTTCCTCCTCCGCTTCTTTTCTGTCCTGAAAAGTCTTTCTTTTTTCTTTTGTAGAACCTGTCAGGACAAAAAGGAAGCCATTTTCATGAACTTTCCTCTACAGATGTAGAATGGGGTGGGTAAAGCAAAATGTGGGAGAGATTTGTGGAGGTATTTAATGTAACATTGTCACTTCCCATCTTTTTAATGATGGGAATTGATTAAATTGATTTAAAAAGTCTCTTGTGGTCTCTATATTTCTTAGTTTTACACCCTATTCTATATATAAAGTAATGACCCAGAACTTTACAAGTGGATCTGAAAATGACCTGAACACTTCACTTACAGGAAAAGCTGCTTAGCATTTCATGACCTGCTACTTTTTAGTTCCTTTTTTTCCTATACCTTTTCCTGTATCTCCCTCCTTTTTCACATTTACTGCTTTGTCTTGTTTAATATCTACATGAAGGCAGTGAGTGAGATCACCCAATGGTTTGGAGTGAGATAAGGTAATATTGTTATGCTGGTAATACTCAACTTAATATTTCAACTCCAGTTTATCTAAATGTGAATTGTGAATGTTCTGTTACAGTTCCTGGAAGCTATGGATTGGATGGGGTGCAACGGGTTTTAGACGAACCCAAATAGGACCAAATGGCCCTCTGTTTTTGGATTTCCTGGTTCTGGGGATCTTCCATCTTTGATTCTGGATGGGGTGGTACTGTTCCAGACAGACCCCATTTGCAACTGGGGAGGTCTTGCTCCTGCCTGAGGCCTTTGCACAGCTTCAGACTGTGCATCAGTTGCAACCATTCCAGGATCCATGAGCCTTGGTGAGAGCCACAAATGCCCTCCATAATCTCCACACTGGATATTGCAATACATCACATATGGGACTGTCCTTAAAGAGCATTCAGAAGCTTCAGCTGGGGAAGAATGTTGTAGTGTGGGCAGTTAATAGCATCAGTTATTCGGGGCATTTAGCATCTCAGCTCCACAATCTGCATTGATTCTCAATGTACTTCTGGGTGCAATTCAAGATGCTAGTAATCATGTTTAAATATCTTCATAACTTGGGATGGGATTCCTTATAGGATTGTCTTTCCATAGTTGTTTCTAACCATCCTACCTACACTAGCAGGAGGGGCATGCTCCAAGTACCATTAGCTAAAGAGTGTTAATTGCAAGGCCCAGGAGGAAAACCTTTGTTGGCATGGCACCTGCTCTTTGAAGCATCATTACTTCTAATGTTAGCTTAGACCCAACCCTGTGGGTCTTTCTTAGAGCCTGAAAATTTGGTTTTGTGTCTAGGCTGGGACCCTGGATGTGGAATAGAGCTTGTCACTAGGCTTTGTTGGTGGTTATTTTGTATATCCGCTATATGTTTTTATATTATGTATTTTCTCTGTTTTATTGTAATCTGGATAGAATCACATATGCAAGATGGGCAGCTATATTAATCAATAAGTAAATAAAATATTAAGAATGGCATTGTGCATTCACCGAGTTTTGCTTTGACACAGTGGAGATGTCAGCATTTATTGAATCCGCTTTAATTTTGGCCTTTAAATTTGCTATTTCTAAGCCATTCAATCTGTATGAAAACAGAGAATAGAAATCAGCTCATGAAAACTAAAGCATATCTTATTAGAAAGGCAGATATTACACACTGTCAAAGTACTTGGGAAGAACAATTCAAAGTTTTGAGTGGAAATGAATGCAGAGATATATTTGCATCTCTTCCTCAGCATTTAAATAAATGTATTCCATTAAAAAAAAATGGAAGAGAAATAATTTAGACCTGTTCACCAACTGATCTCAAGTTTTTCTTTGCTTTCTTGATGTATTGATATGGGGGGAGATTTGGGAAAGATATGGTTCTAATAGGTCTACAGACACCCCCTGCCCAAATCTTCTTCTGTCCAAGTCCTTGCTTCCCAACATTTGATTCTTTCTTAGCTTCCAGGTTTCTCTCACTCATTCTCACTGATCTTGGAGAGCAAAATCCTGATTAATCCCATAGCCTCTAGGTTGAGCTGAGTTCTCTGATTGTAGCTTTAAATATTCTGTTCTATTAGTTTATTAGAGATGAGGGAGATTAACATATTAACAGAGTTGGAAGGGACCTTATAGGTCATCTAGTCCAACCCACCCATCCCACTCAAGCAGGAGAACCTATACCATTTCTGACAAATGGAAGTCCAATCTTTTCTTGAAAGTCTCAAGTGATGAAACTCCCACAACTTCCGAAGGCAAGCTGTTCCATTGGTTGATTGTTCTCACTGTCAGAAAGTTCCTCCTCATTTCTAGGTTGAATCTCTCCTTGGTCAGTTTTCATCCATTATTCCTTGTCTGGCCTTCAGGTGCTTTGGAAAACAGCTTGACCCCCTCCTCTCTGTGGCAGCCTCTCAAATATTGGAACACTGCTATTGTGTCTCCCCTGATCCTTCTCTTCGCTAGACTAGCCATGCCCAGTTCATGTAACCTTTCTTCATATGTTCTAGTCTCCTAATCATCCTGGTTGCTCTCCTCTGCACTTTTTTTAGAGTCTCAACATCTTTTTTTATAGTTGGTGACCAAAACTGGATGCAGTACTCTAAATGTGGTCTTACTAGGGCTTTATAGAGTGGTATTAGTACCTCACTTGATCTTGATTGTATCCCTCTGTTAATGCAATTTAGGATTGCATTGGCTTTTTTAGCTGCCGCTGCACACTAATTAACAAGCTAATTAATATAATAATTAACTCATTATGAACACCTTTTAATGCCCTTAAGTCAAATCGCTCATGTTGACTCCATTCATGCAATTTCCTTGGAAATGTTACAGGAATGATTTGCCGCCTTCTGGGATGTTTTTGTGATTTTCCAGTCTGATCTATACCCTGGAATTCCCAGGCAGTGCTCCATCCAAGTACCAATTTCCGAGATAACCCAGGTTGGATACATGCTGCCATCTGCTGTGCATCTCTGGGTGGTCAAAGTAGTTGCAAGGTCTCCTGCATGGATGATATTTTCAACTATAATCAGCATTCAGACTGCAACTCTACTGCTGTTTGGAATAAATCTTTGTGGAGTAGGAGTTGTTTCAGGAAGTCATGTTCTAGCCCTGTTAGATAATATTCTGACAATCTGAACTCTATACTGAACATGTTTCTCTAGCTTTGTGGCTGAGATATGGGGAAGTCATTCACTTTCACCAACTTTGTACATGCGGTGCAATATTTCAATTTCAAATTTCAAAGCTTTTATTGTCATTGTACATCATGTATACAACAAAATTGGTTTAGCCTCTACTGGTGCAGTCCATACAAGAATAGAAGACAACATGAATAATATAAAGAATAATCCTTATACAAGTAGTTAGGGAAAAAATATCCCAACTGTTATCTAATTCCTTTCCTAAAGTTCATGAAAAACAATAGTAGAATTGACAAACTCGAATTAAGGGGTCTCCTTCCATTGTAAAGATAAAACTAATGCATCAATTTCAATAGCAATTTACTTTCTCTGAACTTGCTGCAGAACCTTGTCAGTTTCACAGATGCACCTGGCAACATTTGTGTATACATCTCTAAATTGCAAGATGTGTCAAATCACATTTAATGCTTTTGCCATATAAATATTTGGAAATGCATATTTAATCACATGCATAAAGAGAAAGAGAGTGTTAAACATAATTAAATGGACATTAGGAAGTTTTGAGATATTTAACTAATTCAGTGGAAGAATAGAATAGAATAGAATAGAATTTTTTATTGACCAAGTGTGATTGGACACACAAGGAATTTGTCTTGGTGCATATGCTCTCAGTATACATAAAAGAAAAGATACATTCATCAAGAATCATAAGGTATAACACTTAATGATACATAGGGTACAAATAAGCAATCAGGAAACAATATCAATATAAATCGTAAGGATCCAAGTAACAAGGTTATAGTCATACAGTCATAAGTGGAAGGAGATGGGTGGTGTATGGATGAGATGGGAATAACAATATATGGAGTGGAATTTTTTTTTTTTTTTGTCTTTTAGTATGGCAAATTATTTTCAGGATTATTTTTCCCTTTTTCTTTTAAATACATTTAACACGTGGTGTGTGCATGCACCTTCAAATTAGGATTGACTCCTGGTGACTGCAAAGACCAGTTTTCCTGGCAAAATTTCAGAAGTGGTTTGCCATTGCCTGTTTCCTAAGGCTGAGAGACAGCAACTATCTCAGTTGCCAAAGCAACTAGTGAACTTTGTAGGTTTGGGCTAAAGCTGGTTTCCTGTGGCTGTACTAGAGTTTGTCCAGGCGCCTCAATCACAAACCATCATGAGGGCCACCTGAGCAATAGCCAATTAACAAGAGTGTTGCAAAACTGAACCTTTTTCATGCACACACACGCACACACACACACATGTATCTACAGCAGAGGTCTTCAAACTTGGCAGCTTTAAGACTTGTGGATTTTAACTCCCAGAATTCTCCAGCCAGCTATGCTTACAAGTCTTAAAGCTGCCAAGTTTGAAGACCTCTGCTCTACAGTATTGGCTTAAAAAAATGAAGAGTATCATTACTTTAAACATACATTTATTAAATAAAAAGGGTTTGTAAACATACACTTCTTTATGTACAGGAAAGAGTATTTGGACCTTGTTATCCCAGAAAATAAGAGCATAGCTACAGTAATTTAAGATATTATAGCTGATGGTTTGAGCTGAGATATCATCGTATGGCAATGATACCTAGCTTTATATCTCCATCCCAGGCTGTTTAAGAAATGTCATGGATGTCCTATCCTAATGTCCAGAGGCTGTAAGAGCCTGGATGGGACCAGGCTCAATGGATCTTGGTTCAACCAGAAGGAGACTGCTTCTGGATATTTGGTCCTTCTGGTGTCAAGGTTTTTGCACCTTTGGGCCTGGATGGGGTGACAATGTCCTAGATGAACCCATTGTACAATGTGGGGGTTCTCTTGGATTCATGGCTCCTGTTAGAAGAGAAGGTGGTAGCTGTACATATCAAGGCCTTTGTGCACCTTCAGGTTTCGCCCCAGTTGCTCCCACTCATGGATTGGAAGGCTCTGGTCAAAACCATACATGCCCTCATGATCTCCTATTTGGATTACTATAACACACCCTATATGGGACTTGAAGAGTATTTGAAAGCTTTAACCAGTGAAAAATGCAGCTACACAGGTATTGAATATTCCACACATGTAACATCACTGCTTTGTGAACTTCATTGGTTACCAGTGTTTCCAGGTGCAATTCAAGGTGCTGGTTGTCACCTTTGAAACCGTTCATAGTTTGGGTCTTCTCCCAGATGTTTCTACCCAACCAGTTTGGGAATGCTATATATCCCAGGCAAGGAATGTCAACTGTCAGGAGTAGGGGGTACGCTCTGTGCCATTACTCCTGCCCTCTGGAACATTCTCCCACTAGATATTAGGATGGCCAGGCCATGTTGGCCTTTCACAAGGCCTTGAAGACCTAGTCATGTGCCCAGGCCCTGCTTCCTGGTTATTAACATCTAGGTTATGATTATTCTCAGTTGCTAAATATATTTATTTTTTTTGTCTTATGTTTGTATTTGGTTTTAGTTGATTTTATGATTGTTTGCTGTCCTCTCTGAGAGATGGCTACTGAATGAATGAATGAATGAATGAATGAATGAATGAATGAATGAATGAACAAATAGACATACAGACATACAAAATATTTCTAAGCAGTAGCAGTTCCAAAACAGAAGATTAAAATAGAATGACAAAAGCTTGAGAAAACGTTCATGAAAGTTATTTTACAGTAAATGTAATTCCTGTGTTGCTAATACACAAAACTGGGTCATATGCATAGCTTGCATTAAAAACTTAACCTCAGCTGACATCATTTCTGAATAAGCAGTATTGTTTTAATGCTGTACTAGCTCCTTTAATCATTGGATGACAATGCCCTGTGTTTGTATGAGCAGACAAACTGCATATTGAAAATAGATGCATGTAATAACCCCTTCTCAAAATTGAAAAGGCTTTGATATGAAAAGCAGCTGCAATGAGCAAAAATCCAAAACATGCTGACAAATGGCACATTAGACTGGCTATTGCAGTCCATCAATACAAGGAACTCAATAATTTTCCTTTGCTTTAATTTGTTCTCTTGACTCTTTCTCTCATATACGGCATGAGACAGATTGTTGGAACTAAAGCAGCAGTTTGGCAACCTTTTCAAATCTTTCAAGCACTTTACAGCAATTCCATGCTTGGACAGGATGACTTTGTTTCTAGCCTTTCGTCAAGGCACCATCACAATTCAAACTAAATCCACCATTTGCCCTGGCCCTGACTTCCTCTGGATGCAGATGTTGATTTTCACACTAACACACTAACAAGGAAAACATATGATATGGCAGTGGAACAGGCCCCAGTTGCTACTTTCTTCTAGCAGTCTGAGCTCATCAAGTTACTGCCTACTATTGTCCTTCTATATTATGGCATAGGCAACCCAAAAGCACATGGGCTACAAACATCAGATCCCTGATTTTCCTTCTGTTCTAGAAACAGGAAGAGAAAATTAATAGACTAACAGAGTTGGAAGGGACCTTAGAAGTCTTCTAGTCCAACCCCCTGCTCAAGCAGGAAACCCTATACCATTTCAGACAAATACTTGTCCAATCTCTTCTTATAAATCACATTGTTCCTTGTTCACAAGACACAGCTGACTTGAGAAAGCTAATTTAGCCCATCAACTTCAGAATTGATTAGAGCTAAAAGTAATTCCCTCAAAACTCTGTGTTCAAGGCAGACATTTTATCTAAATTAACTAACAGCTGGTCCCAATGTTGATAGCCTTCTACAATTAGAATTTTTTTGAGAAGAGTTAATAGTTGGAACATATCAGGTAGTCTTTAAAAAGCTGCAATATTTCCACAGAGATTTAAAGAATTAATAAGGGCTCATAGCAACACTAATAAAACAGGTTCTCAAAGTTTGCAATGTCAGAAAACCCTAAAATTTCATTCAGAACTGATCTTTCTCATCACCCTGAGATCACAAATTCTAAATCAATTTAACCAAAGTTATATTGGACACACTGAGAAATGTAATGGTTTTGGAATGTAAAAATAATAGAAAAATACATATAAAGATTTATTTGAACTACTTTATTCAGAGAATTAAAGACATAGAGAAAAATGGCTCAATATCCCTCATGAGTATGGATGGTGAAACTATGAAGGCTTAGGAATTTTTCTAATTTATGCCTCATCTCCCCACCTTTTTAAAACATGTTGGCAAAGTACACAGTTTGATCATTACAATTTTGAATGCTTAACAAGTTCAGGGGCATCAGTTACAATCCTAAATTCACTGGCCACAACGGGGCCAGATTACAATGGGGTTGATGTCATACAATTTTGTGCGCAGAGTCCTACGAAACTAAATAAATATATGCACATACAAAAAAAAGTAAGAAAAATTGTCAACCCTAAATCACAATTATGTACATCAAGTTTTATTAAACCTACTCAACTCCAGTGTGTTCAATACAATTACTGTAAGAGTTAAGCCTGCATTTTTTTCTGTGGTCTGCTTTGACAAGCCAGAAAACATGGAATGCAGTCATAGCTTGGCAGATGGACTCCAGGCATGATTCCCTGCTCTGTTTGGTTAAGCCAGCTTCTCCAAGCAAAACAGGGTTTGTGAGGGTTTGGCTTAGCTGTAATACATATGACAGCTTAAACATTAGTTCTCAAGAAGATAACAGCTCTGGGAATTAGGTAGTTAAGTGATTGAACCTGGCTAGAGAGATTCGGGCTCAAGTTTCTACTAGCCCTTTAACTCATTTAGTAACTTAAGGGGAATCACATTCTCTCTGCCCAAAGTACTTTGCAGAGTTTTTGGGTAGATAAAATTAGAGGAGGCCCCCATGTAAGCATCCTCCAGTGATCAGAGATATAAATATCAGATTTATATCCTTGAGATAGATCTGACATTCTACTGGCAGTCTAATGGTTTCTACAACTCCCTGGCACTAGCCCTAAACATACCAGAAACCTTCTGGCCCCAAGAAAAAACGGGAGAGCCTGGAGGCTGCTTGGATTTAAAAAGACAGGGAGTGGTGATTTCATTGTGAATCAGAAGCAAAGCCCTTAAAATGGGGGGGGAGAGAAATAAGGATATATTCATAGCATCTATGTGGGTTCTGTTAGCAGGCACCTCAGCATGGTGCCTATTTATACAGATTAAGCTATTAATATGGATTACATCATTTCCTTCTAAAAACAACACTGACAGGGGTACAAAAGAGTCTATAAAAAAAAATAGACTCCTTCCTAACAATTTATGGTAACCAGTGTCAAAATAAGCAACAACTATAAAGGGAAATCTATTGCCTTACCAAACAGGCAATCAAAATGACTGCAAAGCGCAATAGGAACAGTAATAGCTCTGTATATGAATGTAAAACTGAACTAACCAGCAAGTACAAGTTAGATATATATTTGTGGCTTTATAGTATATGTGACATGATATTAATACTCACATGAGAGAAACAATTCATCCAATAGCAAGGGAATTTAAAAAAACTACAGGTAGTTCTTGACTTACAACCATTCATTTAATGACCATTCAAAGTTACAATGGCACTGGAAAAAAAGTGACTTATGACCAGTTTTCACACTTACAAGCGTTGCAGCATCCCCGTCATATGATCAAAATCTGGATGCTTGGCAACTGGCACATATTTATGACAGTTGCACTGTCCCAGAGTCTTGTAATCACCATTTGTAACCTTCCCAGCCAAGAAGCAAAGTCAATGGGGGAAACCAGATTTGCTTCATGACCTCAAGAATCACTTAACATCTACAGAGATCCGCTTAACAACTGTGGCAAAAAAGTAAAATGGAGCAATACTGCCTTGCTTAGCAATGGAAATTTTGGCTTAATTGTGGTTGTAAGTTGAGGACTACCTCTATTCAAATGGTTCATGGAAAGTTCTGCTCTTGTAGAACAACATAATAATCTTTCTGAATTCTCTACTAAATCATAGGCTTTTAACCTATATATACATATATAACATTATATCAGATGGCCACAGAGTTTAGGGATAAGAATTATGAAAAACAAAGAAGAAATAGAAAGCAAATATATTTAAAGGCATGAAATAAGAGAAAATACTAGAAAATAAAACTAAATCTAGTTTATATCAACACCATTCACCACATTTTCCATTCTTTTGTCTCATAGATTTTTATATGATATCTCTACCCTAATTCATTGATTGGGTTTTTTTCTTTCAACTTCTCACTTTCCCAATATTCTTCTATTCTCTCATAACTAAGTCAAATTAGCTGTCTGAAAGCTACCTTGCTTTCTTTTCTAAAGTTTGGCTCTGGAAGTCCCTATTAACAAATTCTCTAAATTGCTTATTTGTCAGTTTCTATGTCTCCTTGGCTTGCAAATGCTTTTCGCATGGAGACTGCAAGCAGGCAAAGAAATTGCGGCAGAGAGGCTGGAGAGGAGACAACTTGCTAGATTTTCACAAGGTAAGTGACCCAGCATGGCAGGATGGGGAGAAGCAATTGTAGGGACCCCAGGAGAGGGAGCGTGAGGTATCTCAGTGGGTCAGGGGAGGCCTTGGGTGGTCTGAAGCAGGTGGCCTGTTCCATCACCATGGCTTTCCCCACCCTGCGATACCTCATGTGCACTTAACAAACTCTGAATTCAATTAGCAAATGCATGGGTGAAAGCAGGGTGTGATCACATTCGTTTGACGTGATTCACGCCAACGAATCCTTGGGTTACAAATGTAATTGACATTCTCCATTACATTCATAAGTCAAGGATTACCTGTACTTCTAGCACCGATTTTTATTTTCATGGTTTCAAGTTAGCTTTCCTTCCATGAACAGTGAAGCAAAGCCACAGCAAATTGGATATGTAATGATGTCACTGAGCAAATCTGGCAAAGTCATTTTGGCTGGAGAGAAGGCTATTAGCCAATGGGGCCATGGAAGTCTTCACAGTTGAAGGAATGTGTATCATCTGCAATTGCGACTTCACCCCTATTTCTTCCTTTTCCTTACAAACAAGCAAAAGAAAAATTTAATGCAGTAAAAAAATGTCCACAGCAGTTTACGTATTTCTTAATACTACTTTTTACTGATCTAGGTTAATACCTAGGGAAAAAATGTGACAGAGGTAAGTCATGAAAAAGAAATTATGGATGCATCTTTTGAGCATTAGGAGGATTTTAAACAACTTGCTAAAGACAGAACACTTTCTCTTTCTGCTTCAATCTATTCCCAGGAGCTTCTCTCTCTCAACCTCATAAGCAGAAATTACTGATGAAGCATGACAAGAAGGAAGGTTTCTGCTTGTAACTCCATCTGGGTCACTTCAATATTGACTTTGTGGCAGACTTGAAAGAAATAATATTTAGAGCTCAGAGAAAACCATGGTGAAGGAAAGAAGACAACCAACTTTCTTTGAGATTTCATTAGAGGGTAACTTAACAGGAACATTCCAGAATAGAAAACAAAAATATATTTCTCATAACTATGAAAATTCTTATTCAAAGGAAGCAATAGCACCTAGACTTATATACCGCTTCACAGTGCTTTCCAGCCCTCTCTAAGCGGTCTACAGTGTCAGCATATTTCCCCCAACAAGCTGGGTCCTCATTTTATCCACCTTGGAAGAATGGAAGGCTGAGCCAACCTTGAGCTTGGTGAGATTCAAACTGCCAAACTGCTGGCAATCAGCAGTCAGCAGAAGTAGCCTGCAGTACTGTATTCTAACCAACGCACAATCTTGGCTCTTAATATAAGTAATATAAGTAACATAAGTACTTACATGTACCATAGCTGGACTGAGATTTGAAAATCACCAAATAAGCAATGCTATATATATTTTACCTAGATATTAACTCGCATAAATGCTACCTAGGAGAAAATCTGGATCTGCACCAGTAGAGTCCTGATCTCAGAATTTTTTAAAATATCCAGCTCCTTTCTGGAAAGCCAGTAATTAAAACAGCATTTATTGATATGCATTAATTATTTTCATAAGGTCTGGACAAAAAAAAAAATCATCAAATTAAAGTGGGTTGCACAGAATAGTAGACTGCCTTGAACTTGCACAGTGGACTGACTCCCCCCCCCCCCCCCCCCCCCGTCTAAAAACAAAATCAAACCAATGCAGTACCTCAACCATTAGAAGCCATTCTGTTCTGGCTATTGCATTTCTGCATTAAATGATTTCCCTCAACCCTGAAGAAATGGCCCAAAGCACTGTAGGGAATCCACACAGGCAACCCACTTTAACTTGTTGATTATAGTTTTTGGAAATGTGCTACATCCAATATGAATGCCTAACTAAGCTGCCAGTTCTCAGTGAAAATGGTGATTTATCACCATGTACAGTAAGAAGCGGTGGAAGTAAAGGTAAAATTCAAGGCAGTTATCATTTATTTTCTAAAAGCATAGCTGGGCTTATTTTCCCATCACCAGTTAAGCAGCACTGCCCTTCAATATTTTTTCTACTTTTAAAACTCTATTTCCCTAACTTAATGTTATAAATGCTTGCATTCAGCTGTGACAAGACTGAATAAGTACTGCAAGGTCAGATTATCAGCAATCATGTAGTTAGTGTGAAAATCTGCAGAAATGTGACAGTAGGTTCCAAAGTGATAAGTAATTAATTTCCTTGTTACCTGGAAGTCTCATCTAATCACTTGTTCCTACTGATCTATTAGCTATGGTCATGCAAGTGCTATCACATTCCACTGCACATCCTTGGGCATTTATTCCCTCCAAACTATAAAACTAAAAATATTCAAGATTCTGAAACCATATTCACAAACTTCAGTGTGTCCATAGGGAAATGAAAAAATATTGGCAAATATTCTATTGAAAACTTTTTTATTATTTTATTAAATTCCATCTGAATAAATATAATGGCTTCCTATCCCAGGCTTCTAATTGTAATTCTCTAACATATAATATTACTCAACAATTGTGTATGGATTTTACTTTCCAGATTAGCATGTCATCCTTTCCAGAGTAGCATGTCATCCTAGCATGTGACTGGGAAATAGTGAAACAGCCTAGACATTTTTTAAAAAATCTATTTTTGTTTCATTCCATAATTATACTGGTTCTCTATCACTTTTAAAGTTAAATGTGATTCCTGATATCCTTCAAAAAAAAAAAAAAGATGAACACACACTCTGGATCATTCCTCAGAAACTGGTTGGTTTTGTTTAGCTTGACTTAGAACTTGCACATGAGCACCAAAAGGCAAGACAAGAAACAATAGATGGAAACTAATCAAGGAGAGAAGCAACCTAGAACTAAGGAGAAATTTCCTAACAATGAGAACAATTAGCCAGGAACGGCCTGCCTCCAGAAATTGTGGGTGCTCCATTACTGTAGGCTTTTAAGAAGAAACTGGAGAGCTACTTGTCTGGAATGGTATAAGGTCTCCTGCTTGAGTAGAGACTTGGACTAGAAAACCTCCTAGGTCCCTTCCAATATTATTATTATGTTCTGTTCTGTTAAATATATCTCTTTCACAGTCAGCCCATGGTCAGGTTTTTGCTGTTATGTAACTGAGTTCTTTCACCTCCTTGTACAATTATATAGACAATTTGATTTCTGTGTGCTCCATCTGGTGATGTTTCAGGCATTGTTTTTGTTGTTTAAAGACTATGACAGCAATGAATAAATAACCAGATTGCCTGAAACTGACCAGTCATTTTCTTAATTTTTGTTTCCTTGACTATACAGTCCAACTATTTCTTCAATATTAACTGTTTCAGCATTCCCCAAACAGTACATCTTGTCTGCATGTTCTGTCAGTTTTATATTAAAGTTAACCATATCACTTGTCAATCTGCTCTTCTTTCACATCAGTAGAGTATAAACATGAAAAACTGTCATATTAAATAATTTCACACAAAATATAATTGATATTATTTAGTCGCTGGCTACATTGTACCAAAGTATGTTTTGCTATACTCTTTCTAATTATAAAGGAATTTTGTTCCATCCACATAATATGAAATGATGCCCTGTAGTTATCACTAAAGTGCCTGCATTCTTTAGCTGGATAGTAGGGTTACCCAAGGCATGAAGGAATTATCTAGTTTTGGTCTATTCACCCAATGATCTTTCGCTCTTCCTTCCCAGGATCACTACTCACTCCAATGAGATGGTATCTCAGGACCTGCAGAGAAAATATTAAAACTAGTAAGCTAAAATTGAGTCTAAATCTATCCAAGTGCCAACCCATATAGAATTTTAGGTAGCAACTAGCACCTTTAATTGTACTCAGAAACTTAGAAACAGCCAGTTCAGCTCTATAGCAAATGTATAACAGGACAGTATCATGACTGACTACTGACTGCTTCAATATTCTGAATCAAGTGCAGTTTCCTGGTAGTCTTTTGACAGCTGTCCCCTTTAAAGCACGTTACAATAATCTATGGTTTTGGGTAAGGCATAGCCACCACCACCTCTTTGAGCAAGAGTGTGATTCAAAAATCCCAGATTCCAAATCTGTTTTATCTCGGGAAATATAACAGAATCAAGAACCAAAGATGATGCCATTCTTGAATCAATCAAGCTCTGAATCAACAGCCATTCCATCATATTTTAGTATCTGAGCCTGCCCAAATCCTTACAGTTTCTAGACACGAGGTCATGACTTCCACTGAATTTCAAATGGGGCACATAGATATAATTGAGTGTCATCTTCATATTAATGGTACCTTTCCTGGAACCAACTGAACCTATGTGTAGGTTCCTACACATAGATAGGATAGGAGGAAGAATGAAGGGATTTCTGCAGCCCAACTTTCATCTGGATCTGGCTGCTCAGATAGCAGAGAAACCACTTTAACATCATGCTCCCAACTCCCAACCCTTACAGATAGTCCAGAAAAATACTGTGGTTGACTGTATTAAACTTACTGAAAAATAGAGAATACGGATGGTTGTAGAACATCTAACCAAGTCCTACCCAGGGCATCCATGAAAACAACTAATACATTTTCCATCTCATGTCCAGGTCTGAACCAGATTGCCAAGAATCTAGACCATCCATAATCTCCAGAGCCTTCTGCAATTGGAGCCCCACTACTTTCTCAATAATCTTTACCCCCAAAAAAAGTTAGAGCTAGGATGGTAGTTCTCCAGTTTTGTTGAACCCAGATCTAGGGGAGTGAATGAACCAATGCTTCTTTAAGGGCCTCTGGTATCTCTCCTCTCTTCAAAATGACATTGACCACATCACGATTCTAATATTAGACTCTCTCTCTGGTTCCAAATCTTCATGTGTCATTAGCAAAGTTTGGCTATCTGGTTTTTTTCCAACGTAATCACAAAACTGAAAATAAACTACAGGAAATATGTCTTATTCTATTCAGTAAGCAGCAGCCACTTAAAACAGGTGGTGGCATTCTACCTACAAAGAATGAAGTTGCTGCATCAGTAGGCCATCCCAGATACCTACAGTCTCTGAAGTGAGACAGTTTATAAATCTTATGAATGAATAAATTTGCTTAGTAAGGGACTTGGAACAGAAGAGAAAGGATAGGGGATATCAATTTGAGAGGAGAGGGCCAGGACAGTCCACAGGAGGGGGGAGTCAAAATTAGCAAGATGGCTGGGAGATCCCCCTGTAGGCACTGCTGGATAAGACTCTCCCCACTCTTCCTACCATGAATGGGAAAAAGCAATCTGAGAAGGCAACATCAGTAAAGTTGACTCTTTAAAATATCTCAAAGAGTCACCTTTACTGATTCTGCCTTCTCAGCAATTTAATCATACATAGGTTCAAGTAAATGAAATACCATCTAACATTCTGTCTCCTCTAAATACCTCTACCCCTTTCAAATTTTAAATACCTGGATACCAGGTCCATTTGTTTTGAGGACTTAGCAAAGGCAATGATGACTGAAGCATACAGAACAAAGACTCTTGGGGACTTTCCTAACTCATTTATTTCCTGTTCTTTTTCTTGCTGCCATGCAACACCTCTAAGGCTCCTATCAGGGTAAGACCAGTTCTCCAAGTGTCCATTTATCACAGGATGGAAAATATTTATAAATGGAATTAAATAAGCTTCCAAATCCTAATCATTATGGGTGATTAATTCTCTGTTCCAGCCTCCATTAAATGTTTGCACAGATAACCTTTCCACGGGCCTGGTCTCTAATTTATTGTCCTCCTCACCCTCCTTCCCCCACTAGTATACGGTTGTGCTGGGATGCTCATTAGTTTTATGCTATGTTCTGCCAAGCACCTCTGAGCCATCACTATCACCTCAGAAATCATTAACAGAACTGGCTCCGCTATCTCAAACTGCCAAGTATAGAACAGTCATTTAGGGGTGTAGACATAAATTCACATTTTGGAGGTGGGGAGGGCAGGAGTTTTTGAATTTCAATCATTCTCAGGAGACAGAGAAAGAGATTTTAGTAGGTTTCATTTAAGCATTCATTTTGTTGATATGGGGTTTGTTTCCACCCCCTCTTCTTGATGACTATTTCCCCTTGAATCTCAGGTGTCATACTTTAAATGTCAAATGCTAGAGATATTATTTTTCCTCATGTCCTTCAACCTAATTTCCTAGAGGCATTTTGCTGGCCATTACTAATGTTGAAATAAATTGGTCTTTAGCCTGATTGAGAGGAGTTCTTCTTTCATCCTCATGTTTCATCCTTATCCTCATCCTCATCTTTGTCCAAGTGCTTGATTATTTAGATGCTGCTCTAGATATAATATTGAGGTCAGCTGGTATCTTTGTCTTACACATTCAGCTGACATTTTCAGACATAGCTAAAAAGGGTGGTTTATAAATGCCGTTCTGAATGTCTAGGATCCATTTCTCATGTTTATTTTGATGAACTTGTTAAAAAATAACAACATGGCTTGTATCTATTATTTTCTTGGGTGAGGATTCCTTGAGGATTTTTTCCTAAGAAATTAACTTTATGGACTTTTTAAAAATTAACCTATATTTAATCAGTTTATGTTCTATGAGAAATCCAGTATTGGGATATGAAAAGCATATCTGGCAGGACAAATATAAAATTAAGTGGAGAGTGGGGGAGAAAATTCTTGTTTCTAAAGAATTTACATTTTTACAGCTGAGAATTCAATATATCCTAGATTTCTTATCTAGATCTGTGTTCACTTAGCAACAGAGTTGATGCTTTATCAAATCATTAATTAACTCTCAGGAAATATTACATTAATTGTTAGATTGCATTAGTATTTAACACGCTATTTAACACAGATATTTCTGTACTGTAATTGTGATTTAGTGGAAGAATATACACTACTTGAAATGCTTCAGACACACACTTGTCCACATTTGTTATGAACAAATTATTATGAACACAAAGAATACTTGTAGAAAGAAATTTTATAGGAGAATTATGACAATGTGAAGCACCTTTCATCTCATGTTTCTGAAGGCAACATGAAACAGCTTTCCTCTCATATTCTTGAACGTTTTTTATTTTGTTTGTTTGCATCCTAGACTCTTAAGTCTTTTGCCATAAGCATTACCGTTACATTCTATTATCTTAAATTGGGTGGTTCTTTGACCTTGAAATTTGAATCATTGCCTTAAAAAAGACTAAATGTAAGCAATATTTTTGTTGTTTCTCTAGATTTGTGGGCAGCACAAATCCACTCATTTGTAATAAACAAACATTATTTTATAGAACTAAAGATTTCCAGTATCTGATATTTACAATGAAATAAGTTAGCATTTTTTTTCTTTCCCCTTTCATTATTAGTGTTCATTAAATAACACCCTAGATCCTTTGTGTTTAGAACAAAAAGGGCTTATAGCGCGTACTATACATTCTAAAATTTGATGACTTACTTGATTTGTCTACCTACCTACCTAACCATCGACCCTTCTACCCATCAACCATCTATCCCTCTATCCACTACACTGGACAGCAAAGATTGTTTCCTGAACAGTTTGGGGTATGTCTTATAGATTTTGGCTGGCAATCTCAAAAATAACCTGTAATTAAACATTTCACATATCATTTTATAGAACTTCTGGTTCTTATACGTTAATGTACATCTTTTAGTACCTGTTGGCTATAAAAGAAATATACAAAAACTGTTGTTGGAAGTACATCCAGTACACTAAACCAAGTACCACTGGAATACCTGTAGAGATCTACAAGTAGTGGCTCTGCTGCTTAGAATGAAGCTTAGATATACCAGGTGCTATCATTACATATGTGAATGGGACAGTTGTGCAAGAGAATATATTATATTAAAAAGAAACAGTCACTCCAAAATAATTTTGTTCCAGGACAGAAAAACATGGTACATGAACCACTTGTTGACCCAATAAATATATTCTTGCCTCTGCTTCACATAAAACTTGGATTGATAAAAATGTTTTTGTTGAATAAGAAAGGTGAAGTTTTTTGTTATTTGAGACAGATATTTCCAAGAATAATTGATTAAGGAAGGCATTTTTAGTTGGTCCAAAGATCAGATATAGTACATCATGTTGATAAATGGTTGAAAGATCTGTTAGTGAGGCCAAAGAAAACTGCCTAAAACTATTCAAGAATTCAAATGATTCCACTGATACAAGCCTCAACAAAATCTTTCAACTGTTTATCATACATGATGTACTATATCTGATCTTTGGACCAACAAAAATGCCTTCCTTAATCAATTATTCTTGGAAGGCTTGTATCAGTGGAATAGGGAACAATTTCCACTGTGCAGTGACCCCTCAGCAACTCTTCTGGACATTGGGGGACTTTCGGTTTTAAAAAATTAGAAGTTTACAGTAGCTGTAAGAAAAGAGGTCAAGACATTCAGCTATGTACGTGTAATCCTGTTTACAATACACTGACTTCCATACTTTGTTCATAAAGTTCTATTTTAACTCTGGCATATAAATGTATATGTTAAGGAGTTCAGGTATATATACCAAACATTAAAACAAAAAGTTACCATACATTGCATTAGATCTTTCACTTCACTTAGGGTTATGCATTTTTGTGAGGGTCAAGGGCCTAGGTCAAGGGTTTCTGATTGATATGTTGGGCTAAATGCCATAATAAGCATAGGTAGGTGTGTTGTAGGCTGGATTCCCAGGAGACCAGGGGCAGGGTTGCATTCCAGAGAAATAAAAGACAGTTGGCCCAAATATCTTGTGTGACAGAAAAAGGATGAATACAGCCCTTCCCTAATAATTCTTGGATACATAGTAGATGCATAATGGAGTGCTTTAGTTTGGCAAGATTCTGTCTATAGGTGTAGAACAATAAAGAACTCTGCTTGAAAGAATCACCACTTTCTTGGGTCTAATAGCCTGACATCAGGATAAACAACTGTATGGGCCAAGATGCAAACAAAATGTGAGTTGACTTGATTTACTTTTAATTACAACAAAATTAAATTACCTAAAAGTGTTAATATAATCATTTTTATATATATTTACATTATTTTAATTAATTAGAAATTAAGAATAGATCGTTTACTTAGTATGGGAAAAGTGGTATAGTTGGTTGAAAGATAGGAAAGAGATGAAGCAATAGGAAGTAAATAAAATGACCAAATATAATATGACGGAAACAAAGAACAAACATAGGTTAACAAAGATCAATATTAGATAGATAAAAGGGAATGACCAAATAAGGAAGAGTCAAAATACAAAGAGAAATGTATATTATAGTTGCGACAAACTGGACATGTATTGAAATGGATGTTTATATGTTTTTATGTTTTGTACGTTTCATTGTTCTGTTTAGTTTATATTTATAAATAAAAATTGGAGAAAAAAAAAGATAGGATCATAGGGTTATCATTCCTTTCATTGGGTTGTCATATTTAATATAATTTTAGCGTTACCACTATAACTTAATATAGGCTGTATCTTGGATTACATTTATAAATGTTAGTTTGGTTGTTTTACAAATGTATTTCAATCCTGTCTTAAATTTTACTTTGTTTGTTATCTGTATTGGTCTTTTATCACAATAAATTGAAATTGAAGTAAAAAAAAAAAAAGAAAGAAATTAAGAATAGGTCCATTGTACCAAAAGTAATCTATTTACAATGATGTGCTATATTGAGATATGTGTCAATAGAATAAAACTAATTCATATACATTTGGATATAATTCTCTGACTGCAGTGTCTCTCAACCCAGTGGCTTCATATCCACATTCCTTTTTTAAAAAAATGTTTTTCTCTGTAGGCAAAGCAAGAGTTTAGGACAGCGATGGCTAACCTTTTAGACACCAAGTGCCCAAACTGTGCGTGCGCATGCCCAAACTGAAAGGTGCATGAGGACATGCGCAGGCATGCGAGCATGTGCAGCAGAGACCTGAAAACCAGCTGGTTGGCAGGAGGCGGGGCATCCCAACACCAGCAGCGGGGCAAGAGGTAAGATCTTTTTTTCTTTCTTGAGCTTCTGTTTGTAGCAAAACAGAAGCTCACGAAAAAAACACCACGGAGATCTGACCTGGGGCGACAGTGCGTGTGGCAGCAGAGAGGGCTCTGCGTGCCACCTCTGGTATGCGTGCCATAGGTTCACCATCAAGGGTTTAGGATAATATTTTTAACTCTATAAAATTGTGTGTCCTAAATGTGTTCTTGTCAAAATGGATGGAGATCATAAAAAAGAAGACAAGTGAATATAACAACAATGTTTCCTGTTAATGGAAAACTCACCTGTCCAACAGGCTCTCTTTTTGCCAAGGAATGTGTAGATTATGATGTTTCATGATATTAATGTTGGCAAGTTATACATTTAAACAGACTCTCTAGGTTTCAAATGGAAAAAAACAGAAAAACAGAAAATGTACAAGAATCAAGACATGCTTATTGCAAAATTCTATGGAGAAAGAGAAATATTAAAATGATTGATAAAATAGTTTTCTTTTCCTAAAAGAGAGGTGTTACTTTTTATGATTCTTGAGGGATAAATATAGGTGTGAGTTTAATAAGAGGGAAATTGAAGTATAATGGAGGGAAGGAAGAAATGTTCTTCAGATTTTTCTCTACTTTATTGGTAACAAGAATAGATATTTTTTTCCCCATCAAGCAATTTGATTTTACGAAAGTTACTTGTCGTTTTCTCTTGGAACTGTTTATTTTTTAGGGTAAATCAAAATGTGGCATTGTTTTATTATGTATTATTTTTATTATGATTTTTCATCTGTGAACTTCATGCTGGCAAAGAATGGGAATTATTAGAATATAATCTGTAATACATGAGTATGCATTTCAGTACAGAAAAACAGAAAAAGTAGTTACTGATGCTAATTTCTATTTCCATAGCATGTGATCCATTTGCTTAGGAGAGGTCAGCTGCATATCACAAGGTGTCTGCAGTTCTACTGATATAAATCTATAAACGCTTTATTTCCCTTGGCAAGGCTCAAATTAGAATTATGACTCAGTATAATATTTCAAAATAATTAAAATACACATAGGGCTATGTTCATAATTGTCTGAATCTGTGACAACTGATTTCAGAAGTCAGTATTTATCCATCTAGTTTATGATTAGGTAGTATCCTTTCTGCAGGAGTCTATAGTATTTTATTTTATTTTTTTATTATCTTTTGGATGCATTGAGGCAGTTACAAGTGTCAGTGAGGCATACTGAAATGGCTCAGTGGCAAAATGATGCTCAAGGACATAATTACCCTTCAAATCCTAAACTTCAACTATGGATCAGCTATCTGAACCTGCCTATATCAGAGAACCCAAGTTACTGGGGCTGTCTTAGGTTGCCCAGCCCTGTCCTAATGGTTGATTTCACAAGTATTAATTAACTGGTTAGCGCAGACAGAATGAACAGTGTATATATGAAGTCCAACAATTATAAATTAGAATATAATTCATTATGCCACTTGCTCATTTCTCAGCTGAAGGTTACTTTGGCATAATTTTTCACTCTTAACTTGGCCTTCTTTTTCCTAGAAATAACATTTTATGATAGAAGTAAAAAAAAAAAGTACAGTTCATAATTAAGGAATTAGTTCTTGAGTTTCATAATCATGTTGTAAGAGTCTCAGTCCTTTTTATCCTTCTTATACTGCATAATGTATAATAGCCATAATGGATAGGAACTAATAAAATAACACAAATCATCGCTATTGTAATAGGGATTGATTATGTGTCATGAAGTCATTTTCAACATTAAGTGACTACATAAATACATTTTCTCCATGACAATCTGTCCCCAACCTGGTCTCTCAGGTCATTCAACAGTGCACCTACTGCCACTGTAACTGAGTCCATCCATCATCCTCTTATTCTTTCTTTCACCTTTCCCAACATTAGAGCCTTCTCAGAGAGTTAGGTCTTTGTACAATGTGCCCAAAGGCAAATAATTTAGACTGGGCATTTATGTCTTGAGTTAAAACTCTGGGCTGATTTGTTGATGATCCAATTGTGTGTTTTCTTGGCTGTTCATGATATTCCCAGGAGTGTTCTACAACATAAAAGTTCACAAGTGCTGGTACTCTTCTTAGCCCGTTTCTTCAATGTTCAACTTTTGCTTCCATAAAGTGTCATAATACCATGGCTTCAGTGGTGGGATTCAGATTTTTTTACTACTGGTTCTGTGGACGTGGTGTGGCTTGGTGGGCATGGCTTGGTGGGCGTAGCAGGGGAAGGATACTGTAAAATCTCTATTCCCTCCCCACTCCAGGGGAAGGTTACTGCAAAATCCCCATTTCCTCCCGATCAACTGGGACTTGGGAGGCAGAGAATAGAAGGGGGCAGGGCAGAGGTGGGTTTCAGCAGGTTCTGACCAGTTCTGAAGCAGTAGCAGAAATTTTGAGTAGTTCGGAGAACCGGTAGTAAAAATTCTGACTGGCTCGGCCCCCATCTATTCTCTGCCTCCCAAGTCCTAGCTGATCAGGAGGAAATGGAGATTTTGCAGTAACCTTCCCCTGGATTGGGGGGGGAATGGAGATTTTACAGTATCCTTCCCCTGGAATGGGGTGGGAAAGGAGATTTTACAGTATCCTTCCCCTGGAGTGGGGGGGAATGGAGATTTTACAGTATCTTTCCCTTGCAACACTCACCAAGCCACGCCCACCAAGCCATGCCACGCCCACCAAGCCACACCAAAAGAACTGGTAGTAAAAAAATTTGAAACCCACCACTGGGGCAGGGCCAGTCAGAGGTAGTATTTACCAGTTCTCTGAACGACTAAAAATTTCTGCTACTGGTTCTCCAGAATTTGTCAGAACCTGCTGAATACTACCTCTGCATGGCTTGCACAATTCTGATCATCATAGCTTTTGACATATCACAGCACATCATTATCTTTTTCAAGGCCTACATGGATGCTCTACCAAATACAAGTCTGGTGTACTTGTTGACTGCTTATTTCTTTACTGTTCATGATTGATTCTAAAAAGACAGAAGCTATCTACCACTTTGATAGATTTGTAACTTCTAAGGCTAATTGTTCTACCAGTTGTCATTACTGAAGTCTTTTCTACATTTAATCTTAGTCCTATTGTTTTTCCTGTGCTCCTTCACTTTTATTACCACACCTTACAGGTCCTTTGCATTTTCAGCTATTAAGGTAATGTCATCTGCATAGCACTGGTTATTGATGTTTTCTTCTTCCAGATTTAAACCTATATTCATCTTTTTCCATTACAGCTTCCCTTAATATATATTCAGCATATGAGATGAATAAATAAGGGGAGAGTATTTACCTTGTTGCATGCCTTTGCCAACTTGGTTTCACTATGTTCTGCCCTTACTGTGGCTTCCTGACTTGAATATAAGTTTCCCATGAGGACAATGGGAAGTTCTTGAATTCCATTTTTCTCAGCATTTTCCACATTTTGACGTGATCAACACTATCAAAGTCATTTGTATAATCAATAAAACACATAGTGACCTTTTTTTGTATACTTTGCTTCTCAAGTATCTAGTGTGCATCAGCAATAATGTCTCAGTCTTTTTTCATCCCAGCTAAAACATCTGGCATCTCTTTTTCCATATAGGGCTCTAATCTGTGTTGGATAATCCTAAACATTATTTTGCTAGCATATGAAATTAAGGCTACAGTAAAATAGTTTGCACTATTATCTCTCTTTTTTTGATATTGGAATGTAGACAGAATTCTTCCAATCAGTTGGCCACTGTGTTGTTCTCTAGATTTGCTAGCATTGCTTGTTTATAACATTTATTGATTTTTCTTCTTTTGCCTGCCACATTATTGTAGATATTCCATCAATTTCTGTAGCTTTCCCATTTGATAATGTTTACAATAGTTTGCTGTTCTAACTTCATCTTCCAATACTAGAGGTTCTTCTAAGTATCTTCTAAGCAGAGATGGGCAGCACATGAATTAAGAACCGGTTCGCCCAGAACCAAAAATGTGTGTGTGCACCAGTGGTGGGTTTCAAATTTTTTTACTACCGGTTCTGTGGGTGTGGCTTGGTGGGCATGGCATGGCTTGGGCTTAGTGGGCATGACAGAGGAAGGTTACTGCAAAATCCCCATTTCCTCCCAATCAACTGGGACTTGAGAGGCAGAGAATAGATGGGGGTGGGGCCAGTCAGAATTTTTACTACCGGTTCTCTGAACTACTCAAAATTTCCGCTACCAGTTCTTCAGAACTGGTCAGAACATGCTGAAACCCACCTCTGGTGTGCACCTTCCACTCATATGCTTTGTTCTCTCTCACACACACGCATGCATGCGTGCGGCTTAAAAAACACGCCTAAATATGACGGCATAGCACCAGGATGCCAGGACAAGCCCACCTGCAGATCGCAACTACCAGTTAGCCTGAACTGATCCAAACCAGCAGCAGCCTATACTTGCTTGTTAGATGTATGTTAGATGTGTATCTCTCTAATATACAGTATTTCACCTTGTCTCTTCCATTGTGGTTTTATTTTCCCTGAATCAGTTACTATCTGTCTGCTAGTGACTTTTAGCTTACCAAGTTGAGGTTGAAACCTCTTCTGAGTTCATGCATCTTTTGAAAGACTTTCCTTGTTTTTCATGTCTGTTTCTATTTCCTTTGACTTTACTAAAAGTTCCGTGAAATTCTTTTTAAATTCCCTTTTGTCAGGCTCCAAAAATCAAAAAGATGTGTTGTGATTCTTTTTTTTTTAAAATTTGATTTATATGCCGCCCTTCTCTGTAGAGTCAGGGCGGCTTACAATGCGCTAAGCAATAGCCTTCATACTTTTGTATATTTTTACAAAGTCAACTTATTGCCCCCACAAACTGGGGCCTCAATTTACCTACCTTAGAAAGGATGGAAGGCTGAGTCAACCTTGAGCCTGGCAAGATTCGAACTTACTAATTGCAGACAGCTGGAGTTAAATTACAATTCATTAGTCTGCTGAGCTATCCAGGCTCCTATTCTTCTAAACAAATTTATTGTTCTTCTCCTATCGAGAGAAATAACTTCTCAAACTAAAGTAGACTACTTCCATTCTAAAGTATGCATTGGGAACTATTAGGGAAGAGCCATCTTACCCTCTTTCTCTTAACACATACTATATAAACTGCATTGCCTCTTGTTCCTCTGGAATGGACACCCTCCTTCCTGGGAATTTGGAGACTTTTACCTTTACTGTTTTTGGCCCGTCTTGGTTATTTCCACAGTTTGTTCTGATATCCCATTTACTTTGTTCTGTTTCTTCATTTTTCACATATCTGTCACAATTTTCCAAACTGCTTTCAGAAGATAAATTTAAGTTTTGGAGAAATATAGAACTACAAAGTAATTTTGCATAAAGAAGAATGAAAGTTCAACATATAGCATGTATATATATAAAAAAAACAGGTAAGCAAACCACAGAAAAGACCTCTGTCCTTAAATCTTATGAAATTATTGCCAATCAATGTAGGCAATGCTAACTGGACATTGAGCTTCCTTGATACAATACATTTTCATAGGCCGATAAAATAAAAATAATTTTGGTAAATGATGATCTGTATAAATACATAAGGAAGGTTTGAGTTTCTCATGTATTTATATAGTGCTTACTACATTGTTTCATCAGAAGTTCTGAATCAAACTTGAACTACTTATGACTACATGAACACATCATTGTGATTTTTTGATAGCAATATGGAACTGATTTGTTATTGCTTTTATATAGGAATTATTTATTTTTGTTTCTATCTGCACTCTAGAATATAGATCAAGAATTTCTCCATCCAAATATTAATTATATCTGACCCTCCTTATCTAGATATTGTCCCTGGACCTATAGTGAAATGATAGTAACAGTAGTCCTGCAGTGTGAAATCAAATTCATCATCCTTATAGCTTATGATGATTGACACTGTGTCATATCAGTTTTGTGTTGCCTGAACACCCAATAGAAGCTGGGAGCTTCCACTGTCTTATCCATTCTCTATTATACTTTGGCCTCTCTCTTTTCCCAATACATATTTTAATAAAATGGCGATGGGGGAAAAGAAAAGATCTAATAATATTCATTGCATTATTATTAAGCATTTCATCCCATTTTATGGATCTAATTTTAGCTTTCAAAGAGAAATGCCAGTTTTCACCTTGAGCTTTTGATTGTAAAATTTCTGTTTTCTCTCATTTGGCTTTTATTTGGAAAACCCAACTGTGTGCAGCCAGAAACAAAAGCCATAAAATATACAACACAAACATATAAGTAGGATGATCAATACTTTATGCATTCATTCAGCTACAGTGATGTTTCATGAAAATATTTGCTTTATAACTATAAAGCTTTGCTCACTGCTCACTGGTAAAGTTAATTAAGCAGCTGAGACAAGTTATAAAGCAGTGCTCATGCCAACTACAGAAAAAAATAACAGCATAAGCTCCACTATTGATGTTTTTAAAGTGTATATACTTAAACAAATTACATAAAACTTCAGATAATCACAACCCTTCATCTTTTGTTTTCAAGAAGTTACCAGAATTCATTTTCCCCCTAAAAACTTATAAAGTTTGCTCAGGTATTCCTCTAGTTTGCAATTATAATAATTTACTTTTTCTTGGTGGCATTCATTTTTTTTAATGTAAATCTGTGCAAAATATTATATATATTATATATGAGTAACACGCTCTCAAAATATCATTGCATTCATCCAAATAATGCCAATGTCAAGGTCCCAACTGACGAACCCACCAAGAAACTTTCCGGTCTCTTTCTACTAAACTTTATTGGATACATCATATTGGCACAAATCAAAGCAAAACCAACTCTAATTAATCCTTATGGTTTTCGCATAGTTAAAAAATCAAATTCCCCTCCCCTCATTAGTTCAAGTCAAATTGTCCAATTAGCAGTCCGAATATTGTTTTAGCAATAGTCCGGGCCTTAGTAACCCAGATGGCTAAACAACCTTGGTTCCCACAGAACTGGATTCTTGTTGTTGTCTGCTGTCTGGAACTGACATTCCACAAGTGGCTCCCCTCCCCCGAGTCTCTGTGACAACTGAGAAGCAGCAACAGTTGAAATCGGCACAATTTCGCTTTGAAGTTGACAGTCAATATGATTAGTAATGAATGAATACAAATATAATAGTGCTAATATATGATGTAAAGAGAGTTTAGGAAGAAGAAAAAGTACAAGGAATATTACAAGAGAAATGGTTTTACATAATTCTTAAACAGATAATATTTGGACACCTTTAATTGACAAACTATTAAATTGTAGTTCATAAATTATATTTTAGTTGAGAAGAAAGGTTTTGACATTAAAATAAGCATTTGATCTTTGTTTAAAATGATAATTTGACATACTAAGTGAAACTATTAACATTATGTATTGAAGGTAAATATATGTGTCTCAGGGTAATGTTGTAGGATCCAATATGAGCTGGTCACCGGAATCAAAGGTTTATTCTTCCAAGCTTATGGGCCCATTATCTGGGAAATTCTCTATACCCAGAATATATAGCTGTTATATATGTTGTATTTATATGTACCTAGTTATCAGTGGCTTTTAGTAGTTAATAAGAGTGTTGATAGTAGCCATCAGACTCAGATTAGATCCTGCATTATGTATTGAGTCTATGTATTGTAAAGCATTAAGCAGACTTCAACCGTCAAACCATGGTCTAATTGGTACAAGTGGCTTCTCTACAAGTCAATTCCCTTTTCCACTAATGAAATCCTTTTTTGTAATAGTGAAGGTTTGATGGAGGGTCTCTTTATGAAGGGCCTCCATATTTAAGACAAAAACAAATTTTGTTTCTCTTCCTAAGTATTTCATGCTTTTCCATGTTTCTCCATGGGAAGATATTGAAATCAAGCTATCCCTGACCTATATAGGCCCACTCTTTCAGTACATAATGCATTCCATGTTTTCATTCATGAAGTGATGGTGGAATGTGATGGAACTCTGGAAACTGACTGAGCAAAACACTTTTTCCCCGTACTAGTCCATACTTGTTGCACCATTCACCATAATTAAAAAAATGTACATTGCATGTATAATGTACATTAACTTCTTAATGCCATACAGTAAACCACATCTGAAATTGACAAAAAATTACTAATAAATGTCAAGAACTTCTGTTCAATTCCTGAGCATTGATGATAAAAGCTCCTATGACCGTGATGGCGAACCTATGGCACGCATGCCACAGGTGGCACGTGGAGCCATATTAGTGAGCACACCAGCTCAGCTCTGGGGCACATGCGCGTGCCGGCCAGCTGATTTTCGGGCCTTCTGGGCCCATCAGAAGTAGAGAAACAGGTTGTTTCCTGCCTCTGGAGGGCCTGGGGGGGTGGGGAAGGCCCGTTTTTTTTTTTCTTACCTGGCTCCAGATCCTCTCTGTGTATCTGGGAACGGCAAAAACAGCCTTTCCCACTTCCTTGGAGACCCTATGGAGGCTCAAAGGCCCCTCCTGGTGGGACAGAAAGTGACTTTTTTCCTGTCCCCAGCCTCCAGAGACTCCTAGAGAGGCTCCTACAGACTCCTAGAGAGGCTCCTACAGACTCCTAGAGAGGTTCTGAAGGCTGGGGACAGCAAAAAATGTCACTTCCTGTCCCACCGGGAGTTGGGAAATGGGCTTTTTCAGCCTCCGTAGGGCTCCAAGGGAGTGGGAAAGGCTGTTTTTGCCATTTCCAGATACACAGAGAGGATATGGAACCAGGTAAGAAAGAAAAACGGGCCTACCAGGCCATCATGTTCCAGGAGCTGGGGGGAGGGGGAGGGGGTTGCGCACACATGCACGTGGGCACATGTACGCGTGACTCTCCCCCGCCCCCCCTCTCCTGGCACGCGATGGCAAAAAGGTTAGCCATCACTGCCCTATGAGATATGGAAACAGTTAATTAGCAGAGAGGTCTGCTGAACTTCAGTAACATTCTCCTGGGTTCTTTTTCCTATCGTTCTGGTGAAAGAATGTTACTATTCTATATCTACACATATGGACACCAGATTTTAAAACACACATTTTCTCTCAGCTGAAAGAAAGAGTGAAAGATATAAGCCAGGCATACTGCTGATTGTTTGATTTTATCATCAAGTCTTTTCTTCTTGTCATATATATACCAGTGATGATATTCATATGAACATGTGAGGTCCAAGTAATGCAAAGTCTCTAGTCATAATTATATCCTGGAGATTAGTTTTGTATCAAAAGACTTGATCTAAGAGCTCCTACTACCAAACATATCAAGCCATGCACAATTTAACAAAACTGGAAGAGTATGGATTGAATAAAAGAATTCTGTTTGATAGAGTTACCTCTATTAAACAGTTACTTCATAACACAACCACATATATTTCTAGTGCTAGTGGCAAAGTATGCACTCATCTATCAGTACGTGGGGAAGTCCTTAAAAAGTTTTAGGGTTTTCCTAAAGTAATGGATTGCAAGCATTTAACAATGAGATGATTACTAGAAGGCAGAACATGTTTATTAATTTTTTTAATGAAATTACTCGATTAGTAGATCAAGGAAATGCTGTGGACTTTGGATATCTAGACTTCAATAAGGCAATCCATAAAGTTTTCTCAAGACTCCTTCTTGAGAAAATGGAACAATGTGGGATGGATAGTCCTTCTCCAGAGGGACTTGCAATAGCAAAAGCAATAGCACTTAGACTTATATACTGCTTCACAATGCTTTACAGCAGTTTACAGAGTCAGCATATTGCCCCCAAGTATCTGGGTCCTCATTTCACTGACCTCAGAAGGATGGAAGGCTGAGTCAACTTTGAGCTGGTGAGAATTGAATTGCCAGAAGAAGTAGTCTGCAAAACTGCATTCTAACCACTGTGCCACCATGGCTCTTCAGTTGAATGAACAACATACTCAACGCACATTCTAAATGGATTTATGTCTTTATGGAGATAGGTTATCTCAGAATGCTGTCCTGACTCCAGTACTCTTAAACATTTTCATAAATTATGTATACCAACATACTATAAGGAATGCTCAGCATATTTGAAAGTGACACAAAATGAAGATGGGGTGAGTGATTGTTAATACTTCGGAAAATTCAAAAGGATCAAATAAACTAGGATACTGGATCCTATTTAACAAAATGCTATTTAACAGTGAGAAATATGATATTGGTAAGCAAAACAAACAAGTGTGGTACAAAATAGTATATTGCTTGGCATTGGCAGCAGACGGATCTGTGTATCCTGATAGATAATAGATTAATTATGAACCAGGAATGTACTGCAACTGTCAAAACAGTACATCAAACAGAGGTGTAACATGATAATCATAAAAGTAATAGTTCTGTTCTGTGCTATAAAGTGTAGACTTCATCTAGAATACTGTGTCCAGTTTTGGTCACCAGAATACAAAAAGAAAAAAGGTTTCTGAGGAATTGGAAAGAGTGCAGAGAGTAACAACAAAAATGTGAGGGCATGGAGATTAATTAATATGGAACTGGTTATCGGTGGATGTGTTTATTCTAAAGAAGAAAGGGTTAAAGTGATACTGATAGGATTCATCCAATACTCAAAAGGCTGTCAAAAAAAGATCTGATGCCAGGACAAGAACCAATGAGTGGAAGCTTTACAGAGAAAGGTTCAAACTCCAGGTTAGGAGGAATTTCCTGACCTTGAGAGCTATTAAGCAGTGCAACAGCCTGCTTCCTAGATTCCTGAATATTTTATTACTGGAAGTGTTCAAACCAAGATTGCCTCCAAGGATCAGCTTTCATGCAATATGACATTAATTCCATTATGTCAGGGTAATTTTATAACAAGTTCAAAACATGCATTGCACTCTTAGGGAATATGTCATAGTTTTCCATTTGGAAAGCTATAATATCCCAACTTATTGTTGCACTTCAAACAAACAGTCTTTTGTTGTTTTCATTATTATTTAGATTTTATAGCCCATCTTTATTTTAGGTGCCTTTTGTAGGGATCTTCCTGTGGGTAGGTTGGTCTGAGAGAGAAAAGCTGGCCCAAAGCTTCTCTAAGAAAGGGACATGGTCTCTTATAGTGCACCCTCTCCTTAATAGGCTATCTTGGACAATTTCTGTTCAGTTTCCAACCTCCCTTTTTGAAGAAGGAAGTGGTCAAGTTTCTGCTCTAGGACATCTGGAAGAAATTTATCATTTAGACCTAAATAAATTTATCATTTAGACCTAAATAAAATGTGTTTCAGGCAGAGTTCAATACACAGGTTGCATTGGTACTCTTGTTGATGACCTTTGGTGGAGTAGGGACAGAAGTGGTAAGTCCATCCTGCTGCTCCTTGATATCTCCATGACATTAGGTAGCATTGATCCCAGTATCCTTTTGGATTCATTTCAGGAGCTAAGAGTCTCCTGCTGTTGTTTGTAGTTGTTCTTCTTCTTTCGGTCTTTATTGACAAAGGGAGAAGTTGCTACTGCAGGGCTTCAGTTGTGGCCTATGCAGGATTTAACAATCTCTCTGCCTTGTTTAATATTTACCTGAAACTTCACAGTGAGGTCATCCATTGGTTTGAGGCCAGGCATTATTAATATGAGTGCCAGTGAATAAGGCACCAGGCTGGAACCTGGGAGACCATGAGTGCTAGTCTGCTTTTGGCACAAAGCCTGATTTGGGCCGTCTACTCTCTCTTAACCCTAGGAAGCAGGCAATGCCAAACTACTTTTGAAAATGCTGCCAAAAATAATTGCAGAGACCAGAACAGGCAGTCTCCAGGAGTCAAAATTGACTCAAAGAAAGAAAACAAAACTATTAACAATGATGCCCAAATGTACATCTTGACTTTGGGCCAAACAAGTGATGCTGTTGAAATCCTAGTATCCCTTTGTTTGGAGGCAGTGGCTGGGGAAGAGAGACTCAGACTTGAGAAGACAATGTGGGTGTCTTCTTTTGTTTATTTGATCTTTCTGATTCAGGGAATATCCCATCTTTAGTTTTTGATAGAGTTGCCCTCCCCTATAAGAGTCTTGTGATTACAGAATACAGAAAGAATACAGAATATAGAATATATAAAGATTAAAGTAAAGGGGGCAGGAAAGTGATCTACCAACAAGACAAAGATATTTAGAAAATATTTATGAAGCTGATTTATCAACTATAATTTGTTAAGAAAATATGTCTCAGAAGCACATTTTCTGAGCTATTGTTACTTGAGGTAACAATTCTGATTTTAATCTAATAAAATGTCAAGTCAATATTTTAACAGAAATAGTCTTTCAACTTCTAATATGGATTTAAAACTAAGTTAAAATGGCTTGGATGCTTTTTAAAAATATTGTAAAGTCAAAGGTCTCTTCTTTTCCTTCTGTTTCTCTTCTTTGACTACCTCTATAAATTGTCTAGATTTTGACAAATAGGAGTTCAAAATAATTATGTTAAGATATGGAATGAAATTAAGAAGAATATATTAAGATGGGAGAAAAAATTGTCACTTTTGGGGGGTATCTGATAAAAATGAATGTTGTACCAAGAATTTAGTTTCAGACAAATATTTGCTTTGACAACTGATACAACATTTAAACAATGGCAAAATGATATACCGATTAATATGCAAGGGAAAAATACCACGAGTTAAATACAAAGTGTTACAAAATGCAAAGCAAATGGGAGAATTGGGTTTACAGGATTTGAAACTGTATTTTGCTGCTTGTTATTTAATCTTGATGAAAGAAACAAGAAACTTTTAATGTTACAAGGTTGTGATCTGAAGTTTGGATGACATATATATATATATATATATATATATATATATATATATATATATATATATATATGATACAATAAAGTTAAAGTTAATGTGAACTTCAAAAGTAGTTTTATTGGATGTACCATATTGAAAAGATGAAATAGATATAAACTCAGTTTGTGCCCAAAAACACCTTTATGGATCTCATTTAAAGAAGCATAACATAGAAGTGAAGTAGCAGAAAAGGAGAAAAATTTGACTATGCTTGTATATATTTCAGTTTCCAACTCAGCACAGTTTATTCTTAATAAATCTATTGCCCTTCACTCTGAATGGCAATTATTTGTGGACATATTGGTTCCAAATAAAATTAAGGTGGAAAATGCTTAAAAATATATGTTGCTATAATTTACATTGTTGTTAATCAATTAGAGAATGATTTAGCAGATAAAAACAAATATTACAGTATGCTAAGAAGATAGTAGTTTGAAAAGAATTAATGAGACATTTATCTTTTGCTAAATCACACAGGAAAAAAAATGGCTGTTTGGAAAATTTTGAAATGTATTGCTTGGCTAAACAGATGAGAAGAGTTTACTTGCAACAAAGCCATCGGCACTCTCTATCCTTTCATCAGGGACCTCTCCATTTAAAATCCCATTAAAAATCTACATTTTTAATGGGCAATTAATGTATCAAACAATTAAGCATGGCAATTGATGAATGTTTTTGACAGGCTCATTTGAAGTTTGTGTTCTTCAAAATTAGCCTGCAACCCAACTTAAAATATCCTATTAGTTGTTGTGGAATAACAATTCTGTATCCAATGAGTAGAAGAGGCCAACAGGTAAAGAGAATGTTTTATTTAGCAATAGTCCCACTGAAGTACATACCGGCTTCAGAATAGTTACAATGCTAATAAACATGCATAGTACAATATGTTTATTGCTCATAGATTTAATATATGATTTTGCCTTATATGCTTAAAGTTTACATTTTTGCACATACATAGGTACTTTTTTCTCTATGTGTTCTTCTAAAACGCCGAGTGTTCAATCAGGGATGCTAGAGAAGGGCCTTTGGTATGTCCCTGAATAGTAAGCTTTCATTCAAAGTCCTCCTTCCATTAATTTTGGTATGTATGAAATATTAGTGTAGACACTTTTTCCCCTTACTATCCTTTTCTCTAGGTGGAATGTTATAGAAGTGCCTGAATGTGAAAAAAAGAAAAGAAAGAAAGATACTATATATTTTATTCTGGCTTCTGATAAGGTTCATCCCAAAAGGTGTTGGTAGAATAGGGTCAAGCATATGTTTAAAAAAATCATTTTGCATTAATTAGAAATATATGATAACCAGAAATATATAAAAATCATTCCATTCTCTGTCTCTCTCTCGCACACAATCTGAATAATGTGGTATAATGCAGAGCCTCATTGATCCTTGTAATTTTTACATTGATTTCATTAGAAAAAGATAATTAGATATATGTTTTTTTAGAGCTCCCTCTGCACAGGTGAAAGGAATCTGTGCTTCCATTGCTCCATATGTTAAAAACTGTTGATCCATGAGGATCTATACTTTTAATGTCTTATTTTGGGTACATGGATCTAATCTTCTCTAGTTTGTGTTTTCAAATAAATTTCATGTAAAAATCAAAGCACATTTATGAATCCCTTCATCACAAGTTCTTGGGAAATATTAATGCCAGAGAATTTTGACTCCTTGATCCAAATTCCTTTTTAAACTATCCAAATTTATTTATGTGTTTGCTTGTTTATTTAAAACATTTATACAGCACCCATCTTATAATAAACTCTGGGTATTTTCAATCAAATTGACTGCCAATACCTTATATGCTGATAACAAATTCTAGAGATTGTTTATGAGAAATTTCTTTAAAAACATTTCTTTCATCTTATTTATTTCACAGCACTTCCAGCTTCTTTTTCTATTTACATTATCAATGCCATTCATGATTTTATGTTTTTCTATCATGTCTTCCATTATTTTCTTCTTCCAAGCTAACATTCTCCAATTCCCTGATCCGCCATCAGCCAATTCATGATCAACTCTAATCATTTTCTACATAACCTTTCCAGCTCTATAATGCCCTTTTTGAATTTTAGTCATAAAATAAAAGGATTAGAAGTGACCTGGGAGGTTTTCTAGTCCAGTTCTCTGCCTAAGACAGAAGTTATCAATTCATCTCAGATAAATGGTTGCCCAATTTCTTCTTGAAAACTTCCAGTGATGGAGCGCTTACAATGCTGGGAGGCAAGTTGTTCTGCCAGGAAATTCTTCCTTATTTCCAGTTTGGATCCTTCCCTGACAAGTTTACACCCATTGCTTCTTGCCCTACCCTCATATGTTATGGAGAATAATTTGATACCATTTTCACTTTGGCAGCCTTTCAAATGTTGCAAGACTGCTATCATGCATCCCCTCGGTCTTTTCATGATTGCAGTGTTCCAATATCTCAGGGGCTGACACAAAGAAGAGGGAGTCTAGCTATTCTCCAAAGTACCTGAGGGCAGGACAAGAAGCAATGGGTGGAAACTAATCAAGGAGGGAAGCAACTTAGAACTAAGGGGAAATTTCCTAACAGTTAGAACAATTAATCAGTAGAACAACTTGCCTCGAGAAGTTGTGAATGCTCCAACAGTGGAAGTTTTTAAGAAGATGTTGAATAACCATTTGTCTGAAGTGGTGTAGGGTTTCCTACCTAAGCAGGAGGTTGGACTAGAAGACCTCCAAGGTCCCTTCCAACTCTGTTATTCTGTATTCTATTCTGTATGTGGATGTATATTTGAAGTAAGATTGCTTCAGAAAATACATAAACTACATGGATTTTTATAGTTTTTCTCCCCTATAGAATGTTCTTTGTTAAGCAAAACATGCCTAGTCTTTTATCCATTCTTCATAGGATTTAGTCTTCAGATCTCATGTCATTTTTGTTGCTCTTCTCTGCTCTTTCTAGGGTCTCAGCATCTTTTTCATATTGTGGTGAATTTTCATGTAGGGATCAGAAGTGTACAGAAAACTGTCCAAGTGTGATTTCACGTCAGATTTACTCAAGTCTACTCATTCCTTATACCAAATGTTCAATTTTTAATTTCTTACCTAATAATTTCAAGTATCTCTACATGGGGCTCCCCTTGAGGAGCACCTGGAGGCTCCAACTGGTCCAGAATGCGGCCATGCGGGTAATTACGGGAGCTGCATGGCGCTCCCACATAACACCACTCCTGCGCGAGCTGCACTGGCTCCCAGTGGTCTTCCGGGTGTGCTTCAAGGTGTTGGTTACCACCTTTAAAGCGCTTCATGGCATAGGACCTAGTTATCTTCGAGACTGCCTTCTGCCACCGACGACCTCCCATCGACCCATGCGCTCCCACAGAGAGGGCCTCCTCGGGGTGCCATCAGCCAAGCAATGCAGGCTGGTGACCCCCAGGGGGAGGGCCTTCTCTGTGAGGGCTCCCACCCTCTGGAATCAACTGCCCCCAGAGATAAGGAGAATCCAAGACCTTCGTGCCTTCCGCCGTTCCCTTAAAACTTTCCTTTTTCAACAAGCCGGGCTGGCCTAACAAATCCTTTTAAATGATTTTAAATGATTTTAAATTCGTTTGTCTTTTTAAATTTTGGGCCAAATTGAGATATTTCCTTTTAATCTGTTCTTAATCTATGTATTATGTATTATGTATTTATGTGTTTTTACTTGGCTGTACACCGCCCTGAGTCCCTAGGGAGAAGGGCGGTATATAAATCTAAAGTAAAATAAAAAAAATAAAAATAAAAATAAGTATGGAATTCATCTCTTTCTTACTTTTTTTTTTTTTTTTTACTGCAGCTGCATGCAAGGTTAACTTTTTCGTTGAGCTGTTCATCAAAATTCCAGGATCCCTTTCCTGATCTGTCACTATCAGCTCAGATTCCTTATTTAATGGAGGTTTGGCTTTCTTGGGCCAAACTGCACACTATTTTTTTTTATAGAAAACTGTCTTCAAAAATATGCTAGGAAGAAAAAAAAAAAGATTGCAACAGACTGGCAATGGGTCAACCCATCTGTTCCCAATCTCTACACAGTGTTGTATACTACTTCCAGAAACAACCTTGGCATGTTGGGTATAGTTCACAGCTCTGACATTTGACAGAGAGTTAAAGAGACTTTCAGTATATAATTGGAACTCCATAACAAGGGAAAGTATATATCTTTTGAGCTGGCTGTTCTGACAGATTCAGATAAATTAACTTGTCACTTTTAGCACATCTATCCAGCCATACCTTAAGTTGTAAAGGTTCCAGGATTTCATTTCAGAGAATACCACATCAATGATCTCTGATGTGATGCCTGATGTGATGCCTTTGCCTGTAAGCACTATATCACATTTGCCTGAACCCACAATGCTGGGAGGCAAGTAGGTTCTTCTAAACAGCCTAAACAGTGCAATTGAGGGATTAAAACAGGGGTGTCAAACTCACGTCATCACAATGGCATCACATGACATATTGGGACTTTTTTCCCTTTCACCAAACCAGGAATGGGCATGGCCAGCAGATGACGCATCCGGCTCGCATGCTGGGAAATTGACAGCCCTGGATTGAAGCAATGCAACTTGTCAACTTCTAGTTGTTGAAATGAAACTTCTAGTGGAATAAGCCAATATGGCCATTTCTGAGGTGTGCTGGGTGTTGAAGTTCAGCAATATATCTTATTTTCTTAACTTGTGCATGATTCTAAGCTTATTTCCCCCTTTCTGTCCAATGATTGTTTTTGGCAGCTATAGATGGTTATGACCTTGCATCAATGAATTTACTTGCAAACTTGTTTTGTATGGACTATGATAAGTGCCTCTCCTCCTAATGAGGAGAGGTCAAATCCAGAATAATGGTAAAGGTCATGTTAGTTGGGGAGTTTTGAGAGCTACAGCATGCCCAGTTTGGGAAATACTGCTTTAGAAAATATATATCTTCAGTGTTTTTGAAATACTGCTCTTTTGTATCTTTCAATAGATGTTATAAGGATAGTTGAGGTGAAAAAGAGAATTCTATTCATCTGGTGCCAGGTGATACTAAAAAACAATATTCCAAAGGGGGGATAAACTCAGAGTTTATTGATAAATTTGGAAGCAAAGGCTGGCTAAATAAAAGAGATGTAATTAAGCCAAAATCCACATGGCCAGTTTCATAACTTTTGAAGCATAATTTAAAAAATAATGGAAAGAGAGATGAAAAAAAGTCTCCATAGGATGGAGGATTAAACCTGCCATTCCCCTCCCCCTTTTCCTCAGCTCTTTCTTTCCCTACATTTTGGATATATTCCATTTATTGGGCACCTTGCTACTTTGTAAGCAATTGCCCAGTGTCATAATTTAGTATCATTTGAGGGATGATATGAGCTTAAATTGTTTTCTAATGCATGTAATAGGGCTTGCTATGTCCTGCTTCTCTGATCCCTTAACACTTTGTCATTTTCATTTGGTCAGGAGCCATAGAACTCCATCTGTTTGCTTATTTCTCATTGACTGGATTCTATTTTGGCTGCTGGATTATTTTCTTCTAAAATTAAAAAGAAAAAAAAATGCTATACTGTAAATTTTTCATTACTGGGATCCATTATTTTTCTTCATCTTCCCCTTTTGCTCTCACTTTACTTAGGTATATTTCTTCTTTCATGCTAGAAAAAAGCCTTTTATTGCAGCCAATAATGTTGGGACAGCAGAAATGAAGGAATGGTACTCTGAGTGTTTCCATTAGCCAATGGTCTAAGAACCACTAAGTTAAAAAGTTGGGGGCCCATTAAAAATGTACCTGTCTAGAAAGCAATGGACCTGATTAAAAATGTTCTGTTTTATTTTCCTTTGGCATCATAAAAAGCAAATAGCACTTGTGAAAAGAAAATGGTAGGTTACAGGGGTGAAATCCAGCAGGTTCTGACAGGTTCTGGAGAACCGGTAGTGGAAATTTTGAGTAGTTTGGAGAACCAGCAAATACCGCCTTTGGCTGGCCCCAGAGTGGGATGGGAATGGAGACTGCATTCGCTATGCCCACCAAGCCACACCCACCAAGCCACACTATGCCCACCAAGCCACGCCCACAGAACCAGTAGTAAAAAAAATTGGATTTCACCACTGGTAGATTGTCTTAAATTGGAAAGAATTAAGTACTGCTTTAGTCCTGTGAAGGAAGGAAGCAAACATGAAATTACAGTCTGTCATTGTTTCAACTGCTTGTTCTACAAAATTTAATATCCTGAGTCAAAGTGTCCCAATAAAATTTTACAAAAAGGAATTAATAGTGACATTAAACAATGAAAAATAACTAGAACAATATCAGTGAAAGTAGCAGCAGCTTTACTTTTTAAAAAAGTAAAATAAGAATTCACCATATGATTTAGTACTTAAGAGAAATTCTTTTTTTTTTGAAGTTTTATAAATTAAACAGAAAAAAGAAACAAAAATATATACAAACATAAATACATTAAGACAATACAAAAGAAAAAACAAACCAACACTAACTCAGTCCACCGACTGACTTCTGAAAACTGTTGCATCGGTGGTTGTTTTCTATTTCACCTGTTTTTTTCTATACATAACTATTTTACGTATTTACCCATTTACCCATTTATACATATCTAAGTCTTAGATTTATACTTATTTTTTAAAAAAATTTCTTTCATATGAAAATATCAATTACATTTATGTAGCTTTCAAAACTATCTAGAGATCATTCTAACTGTTTATACATACAACCTTTCTGTCTTTCCTCATGTGTAGTTGTCACAATAGTAGATCACAATATTCCAAGGATTATGAAAACCAAAAGAACAATTATATTCTGAATTACATTTTAGACCAATAAGCACAAATCTGGTCAGTTTGTTTCCAAACTTGCACATACTGAATACTACTGTACAAAAATTGTAAGCTGAGCTTGATCTAGCTAGATCTTTAGGGAGAAAATATCTCTCAATTTTTGTAATGATCAAGCAAAGGTAAAAAAAAAAAAAAAAGACCAGGATTGTAACATCTGTATTGCAAAATGAAAATTTATCATACAAAGTATCAAAGTACTTTATGTTGATTCTGCAGCCGGAGGCCTCCCAGGTGAAATGCAGCAAAAATAGATTTCCAATGAATGTCATGACTTTCTTCTTTTTTTTCATTTTTAATTCCTCAGGCGCTGACAGATACTATTCTAGAGCCTTGCAGGCCACATGGGAGTTCCAGAAAACAGAACAAATCATATCTTTCTTGTTAGAGTCATAGAATCAGGGGAAATGACCTTAGACATCCTCTATCCCAATTCCCTGTACTAGATAATTCTTCTGTCAGCAGAATTATATAACAGGATATTATTTGTTATGCAGCTTTTAATCCCTCTGAAATCAACAAAAACTAGCTTTTAAATAAGCAAGTCTGAGGGAGGTGCAGAGAAGCAATGGTAGCATACATGTCTTAGCCGTATAAAAGAAAAATGGGGAGGGACATATTAAGGTACTCCATGATTGGGAGTGAGAAATTGGGAGAGCAATTTCTCTCCTGTGACCTTGACTTCAAGAGTATATGCAGGTGACAAGGCAGAAAGCATAATGCATTGTCAGGGGATTTATTCTCACACCAAGAGAATCGTCAAAGAAAGACTTGAAAGTTGATGTTTTCATTTTTGTAGAAATTATTGATTTGCAGTGTGTTGTTCTCATGTATCACAGTCCTCTGCATTAGCAAAATCAATTGGATTGCCAGAAGTAATCCACTTGTTGTAAAAAGATTGTGCACATTCTGCATCTGAATGACAGTAAAAATGAATTGTGTGAAACATGATGTTGCTACTGATGTACCTCATTATGGGTTCTCTTGTGGAACTATTGCCTAAAATTGCTTAACAGTCTAATACATATTGGCATGTATCTATATTCACATATGTGCACCTTTTCAGATATTCTGGATTGTGTCCCAAGTAGCATGTCAAATTTTAAGATTGTATTTTATCTTTCTACTGTAAAGAATGTATTTTCCCAAGTCTTCCTAAACGATTAGGTTTCACTGAAACAAGTAACTTTAAGATTTGCTAATTTTTTAATTTGCTAATTTTGGGGAGGTTGCAATAACTCATATGCCGATACAGGCATATATATATAATGATATCTTTTTCTGAATATTCATATCCACATTTTATTGGTATATTTTATTAGCTGGAGTGGACAAAACTCCCAGTCCATTGAACAAATAATTATCTTTGTGCAGAATTTAGCAAAATTAAGATGCTATCAAAAAGGTCCAAATAGTTTATATGATCCCTTTTTCAGCAATTTTTTCACTTCGTTTTGCTCTTTGGAATTGTCTTGTTGGTTGGTCTCGAGGACTTGGCTACTTGTAAAGAACATTATTTAGATCCATTTTCAAAGGATTCTCAAACAGCTTCTTCAAGGTGATAGAACTGATGAACCTATCCAATCATCCTTGATTTTGGCCATGTTGGTTGCATCAAAGAAGTATTGCAGAAATCCATCATGGATTTCTTTTCAAGCATAGGATAAGCTACCAAAATAGAATTAGCTGCAGCAGGAATAGGCATATCAATTGTAATTCAATAGAGTTTCTCCCAAAATGTATCATACAGACTCATATTGGCGAAATTTTGTACAAAAATTCTTACAATAGAGAACGTTTCATACATAAAGTATACATCAAGGAAAGAAGTTTATGAAGTGTTTGTTAGAGAAATGTGAAGATAAAAACAATTTTATTTGTGCATTTTATTACAGTCTTTCAATCAACTTTGATAGAAGAAACTAGCAGTTGACATACTCATTTTAAATTGTTCTGTATGTTTTGCGAAACAATCCATAGTCATGGTTCAATGATTATTGACAGTCTGAGTTCTAATACAGAATAGATTCTCATTTAGATTCTGAAATATATCTAGTTGCTTGTCATATTCTAAGCTGTCACTGAAGAACTAAGTCTTAACATCATTAACTAGGGATTGTTCTTGTCTAACCTCAGTTATAGATAAGATTTGAGCATGACCACAGACAATGTGCTGAAGAAATCATATTCATGTCCTTTCTTTTTGTAGCACAATTTCCATTCAAAGATATTCATTGAGTACACCCTATTTATAATGTGGTCCCTTTTCTTAGATACTTTTATCAATGACGATGAAAGTTAAATTAATTTTATTGTGTAATAGATTCCCCCCCACCAGGTTCGTTGACATACATTTCTTGATGTAAAATAATATCAACCCAAACACATGGAATTTTACAAAGGTAATTCTCTTCAATTTGAAGTAATATAGACATAGATGGAGATAGACATGTATAGACATAAATGAGAAAAAACCCTTTTTGGGTCCACCTTCTACCCAAATGAAATTATGGGAATAATCTATATACCAGATGTAGAACTGAACAGCAATGAAAAGAATAAAATTTACTTACCGTATTTTTCGAAGTATAAGATGCACTGGAGTATAAGACACACCTTAGTTTTTGGGGAGAAAAATAAGGGGAAAAAATCTGCCTACCAGGTATTCATCTGGCTAGTCCCAACACATTAGTTCGCTTGCTGGTTTTGAGGTTGGGGCTGGTTGGAGCTTCAGCTTCAGCACATTAGCTCACTCGTTGGTTTTGAGGTTGGGGCAGGTTGGGGCTGTGCTTCTAAAGCACAGCTGATTATTGGAGGAAGCAGCAATTAGAAAAGCAGGCAAAGCATGGAAGATTACTTCGCTCACATACAGTAATTGAGGCTGAAAAACAGCTTCAAAAGCATAGCTGATCCTCAGAGGGAGCTCCAGTGACTAAAGCAGGCAAAGCACGGAAGGGTTAAGAGAAGGCAGCATCTGTTCCAGGTAGCCATTTTGGGCATTGTGTGGGGTTACATTTGGAGTATAAGACACACCCAAATTTTCAGCCTCTTTTAGGAGGGAAAAAAGTGTGTTTTATACTCCGAAAAATACGGTATATAAGGAACAAATCAGAAAATGTAAATCAGGAAAAAGATATTTCACTGTTTTTCATCTGTCTGTCTGCTTAGAGCAAAAAAAAAAAAAAAGAAAAGAAAAAACAAAGGCATCACACAAAACACAGATATTGAATAGAGGAAATCATAGTAGTAGTAATAGAAACAACTAAATGTAAATGTTCAATTTACATTTCAGGGCAAGACAGAAATTTTTGATTCCTGACATGTTTAGTAGGCAAGTGGATATTTGCCAGCAAAGAAAAGTAGGACACAAATGAGATTTATCTTCCCCAAGAGAAGTGACTCCTCCAGTGTCCCAGTTCCTTATAATTACTTAGACAGTAGTCTGGATCATAATTTTGTTGTACTTTTAAGACCTCCTGTCTTGTACTTGTTCACCTGAGAATCGTTACTCCTGAATTAAAGTCAGAATCTATATAGCAATATACAGTAAATATAAATCAGGTTCTGATTAGAGAGGTTACTGAATAATTCCCAGGGCTGTCTTCAAATTAGCATTCAACTTGCACTATATTTCTGGTGTGCTCAAAAGTCACCTCCAGATTTAGAAAACAACACTGTTTGACTGTTCTGTTTGTTAATTTCAACACAAGCATATGATCCACATCCCACTTCTAAGTTTAGTTATTCACATTTCCTTCATTTGTTCTAGAGCATCCGTAGAAATGATTCACGTTTTATGCTTAATTTAACACTGTGTAGCATCTTCATGATAAGCAACTGATTACAGAAGGTAAGAAATTGCCTACAAAGACCTGGGGAGGGGGGAGGGAAGCAAAATGCTGATTTGCATGGATTGAAGGAACATTTTGTAGCAAGAAATTGCCTACAAAGTTCATGCATATAAGGCTGAGCTGATGGCTTTTTAGCACATTTATCAGGAAATCATCAAGGTCAATCTGAGGGACAGACAGCCCCTACTGAGAGCAGCATAACAAATTGTAGTGTCTTATTTCAGTATGTCTGCATAAAGTTTATTCCTGTAATTGGTGCAATCAAATTAAATCCATTCACCAAAAAGCAATGCTGTCAAAATGTCACTTGGCTACAATCTGGACAACCCAAGAATGATGGAGCCACCTACTGGCATCTTTTCTTATATTTTTAAAAAGCTACACTGACTTAAAAGGTTGGAGCTAGGACCAAAGTCATAAGTTATACTTACATTAAGTGGAATGTTCTCTGTCACAACGCTCAAAGCTTACTTGTGGAACAAAGCCTTTGCAAAAATATCCAACTTCAGTAGTTTAACTTTTTGAAAGGGAAAGTAATATTTTTTTTTAAATGTTAAGGCACTTTCAAACCATCACTGCTCCACTTCCCCAAATTCTTGGAAACATGCTGAAAGCTATCCATAATTTTCTTCACTTCTGCCAACTTGAACAAGTTTTCCCTACCCAAAGTGCTTCACGTTTCACAATAAAGCCCATCTCTCATCTCCACAAAATGGGAAAACAGCTTTTGCACAGTGGTTGCTCTCCACTAAATGGAGAAATGGATGCTTTCCAACCATTTTGTTCATGTTTCTATCAGTGAGTGATAAAGCTGTACCTACTCTTACAGAACCTAGAGGAAGAGGAATGCGGCAACAATTTCCTTCAATGGGGAAAGAGAACCAAAGTATCTTGGTTGTCTGTATGTCTATGTGTGTGTGGGGTGTGTGTGTATCTTTGACATTGTTTTAATTATACAAGTACCAAGCTGGAAATAAATTAGCTTAGCTGTCCAACACTGTTGGCCTGATAGAGATCTAAATCTACTTTCAAATGGCTCAAAATAACTATATGGAATGTCCTTAGTTAACAGGACCTGCAAATAATCCTCTTTTAAATCTTGAAAGATCATCAGAAACTGTCTTATTCTTTTAATCCACCAAACTCACTATTATCTAACAGTTGTTCCTTGGGATCTACAGGAAGACATTGCAATTCCTCATTAAAATTTCTCAGTATCTTATTATTATTTTACTACTACTATTACTATTACCCACTGCCAAAGTTTTTTATGACAATCAAATGTCCTCTAAATCTAATTAATGGATTAAAATTTGTTAAAATTGTTACTTCTCTTACATTAAATTATTTCTCTTTTGTTATCAAAATTAATTAAAATTACAGTTCTACAACAACTTTTGAATGAGCTCTTGGAGTCATACAAGACTTTGGGGATCTGTATGTTGTATATTATGTCACGCTACAGAAGCAAAAGTTGGACTTGGAAAAGGCAGGATAGAATGGTTATTGATGCTTTTGAAATTTGGTGTTGGAAAAAAACATGTGAGAATATCATGGACAGCCAAAAAAATAAGCAAATGAATAGTCAAAGAAATCAAATCAATTCAAAGTTCAAGCACGAATTATCAGCTCGCGCAGGAGAGGTGTTACATGGGAGCTCCACGTTGCTCCCATAACCATCCGCGCGGCCGCACTCTGCGCCAGTTGGAGCCTCCGAGTGCACCTCAAGGGGAGCCCCATGTAGAGAGCGTTACAATAGTCCAGACGAGAGGTGACGAGGGCATGAGTGACCGTGTGTAGGGAGTCCCAATCTAGAAAGGGACGCAACTGGCAGATCAGGCGAACCTGATGAAAAATCCTCCTGGTCACGGCCGTCAAGTGCTCTTCTAGAGACAGCCGTGAATCCAGGAGGACGCCCAAGTTGCGAGCCCTTTCCGTGGGGGCCAATGATTCGCCCCCAATAGTCAGCGATGGCACCAGCTGACTATATCGGGACGTCGGAAACCACAGCCACTCAGTCTTGGATGGGTTGAGCCTGAGCCTGTTCCTCCCCATCCAGATCCGTACGGCCTCCAGGCACCGGGACATCCATGACCTGGATCACTGAGAATCTCTACAGCCGTTTAACTATACATTTTTGGATGAACACCCTTTGAATGGTGTAGGAGTATGAATGGATTTCCAGAAGAAGAAAAAAAATGCAAACTACAGCAAACTACAGGAACCAGGAGCACTACTCAGGTGACCTTAAGGATACAGATAAACCTCCAAGTGTTTCAAGGACCCTCTAAAAGGTTGCAAATGGCCAGCTGTCTGCATGGAATATAAATCCTTCCATTCCCCATCATCCAGTCAGAGCTGAAGTTAGCTTCTTTGATGAGAAGCAAAATGTTTTCAAAGAAAAAACAAGAAAGTCTAGTTTCCTCCTGAAAAAGCACCTTTGGGACAACCATGACCTGGATGACTGAGAATCTCTACAGACTTTTTTTTTTATTGCAAAAGTTTTACAATTACATTTTCACCCCTTTCCCCCCCCCTCTACCCACCCCAAACTTCCCAACCTCCCTATCCCTCCCTAACCCTCCCCTCCCCCCGGACTTCCACACAATGTACTTATATCAGGTTAAAAAAAACCCTTGATATAAAACTTATATAAAACTTGAACCCCTCCCTCCTCCTTGTAAATTTTCATCTTCATTACACTAAAATATTTCTATCTTAAGATATTATTTTCAATTAAAAGCTATTTGGTACTTCCTAGTTTGATATTTGTTCTGAACATAATCTATCCACTTTTTCCATTCCCATTCATAAGTCTCTTGTGAACAGTCTTTTAAAAATGCTGAGATCTTCGCCATCTCTGCAAAACTGGCCATCTTCAAAGTCCATTCCTCAATCGTGGGCAAAACTTCATTCTTCCAATATTTACCTATCAATAATCTTGCAGCTGTTATCATGTACAATATCAACTTTGTTTCACCCTTAGTAAAACCCTTAACTATACCCAATAAAAACAATTGTGGAGAAAATTGAATTTTTTTCTTCAAAACATTCTGCATGACCCACCAAATTTTTATCCAAAAAGCCTTAACTTTCCTACAAGTCCACCAAACATGATAATATGTAGCATCTAAACAATCACATCTGCAACATTTTGGCTGAACATTAGGGTACATACACGACAATTTTTTGGGGTCTAAATGCCATCTATAAAACATTTTATAGAAATTTTCCCTCAGATTCTGCGACTGTGTAAATTTAACATTCTGGACCCAAATTTTTTCCCATGTTTCCAACATCACTGGCTCCTCAAAATTTTGTGCCCACTTAATCATACAGTCTTTAACCAGTTCAGTTTCTAAATCCCTTTCCAACAAAACATTGTAAAGCCTTTTGATACGCATTGGACCTTTCTCTTTTATATGTCTAACCAATTCTTCCTCATGCAACATAATACCAGTTTTTTGGTCCTCTTTCCATCTCAGTTGCAATTGATTATATTGTAGCCAAGTTAAATTAATCCCCAACAGTGTCTGTAGTGTCTTCAACTGCCATCTGCCCGCATCTGTAAAAAGAACCTCTTTGTATAAAAACCCCCCAAGTGACATTATATTTGTATTCCACATAATATGACCAAGATCCAGCCATAGCGGTATTTTATAATCCCATTTGAATCGGTGCTTCTTCCATACTCTCAACAAAGAGTCTCTAAGTATATGGCTTTTAAATACTTTATCCACTTTGTTATCATAAAATAAGTAAGCATGCCATCCAAATTCAAGATCAAAACTTTCAATATTCAATATTCCAGTCTTTTTCCTTCCAAACCAATCACTTGCTGAAGTCAAAGCTGCTGCTTCGTAATATAACTGTAGGTTTGGAAGTTTAAGACCTCCCCTTTCTGGAACATCTTGCATAATTTTCAATTTCACTCTCGGTTTTTTCTCGTTCCAGACAAACTTGTTCACTCCAGTTTGCCAGACTTTCAGTTGCTTATTGCTTTTGAGCACCGGAATCATTTGAAACAAAAAAAGAAATCTTGGCAAAATGTTCATCTTAACTGCTGCTATTCTTCCAAGTAAAGACAGCTGCAGTTTTTTCCAAGTCTCCATATCTTTCTGCACCTCTCGCCACAAAACCTCATAATTATTTTGAAACAATTTCATATTTAATTCTGCAACCTGAACTCCTAGATATTTTACCTTTGGTACAATCTCAAAACCTGCCCTCCTTTCAAGCTCATGTTTACGATCTTGTGTCATATTTTTAACTATCATCTTAGTTTTTTTCTGATTCAATCTAAAACCTGAAACTTTACCATAGTCTTGTATAATGTCCTTCATCTGGATTATTGATTCCATTGGCTGTGTTAGGGTAACAACCAGATCATCTGCAAATGCTTTTATTCTGTAATCCTCTTGCCTTATCGTTATACCTTTCAAGATATTAGAGTCCCGTATTGTATTTAACAAGACTTCTAGTGTTAAAATAAATAACAATGGGGATAACGGACATCCCTGTCTTGTTCCTTTTTCAATTTTAAACTCTGTTGTCAAACTTCCATTAATAATAATCTGTGCCTTTTGCTCTTGGTAAATTGCTGAGACCGCCTGTATAAATTGGTCCCCAAAGTCCATCTTTTTTAAAGTCTTTAATAGAAAATTCCAATCCACTCTGTCAAAGGCCTTTTCCGCATCCAAAAAGACCAGCACTGCAGGTATCTGTTTATTCCTCTCAAGATATTCCAATAAATCTATTACTTGCCTTACATTATCCTTCATGTATCTACCCTCGATAAATCCCGCTTGGTCATCATGAATCACCTTTTGAATTACTGGCATCAGCCTGTTGGCTAGTACTTTTGCATAAATTTTATAATCAGTATTAAGAAGAGATATTGGTCTATAATTCTCCGGTTTTTTAGGACCTGCTTGTTCTTTTGGTATAAAGAAATATATGCTGTTGTCCATGATGGGGGTATTTTACCCCCTTGTTGAATATAACAAAACAAATCTCTAAGTTGTTCCACCATTTCTGTTTGCAAAGTTTTATAATACACTGCTGTCAAGCCATCAGTTCCAGGAGCTTTAGCTGTTTTTAATTGTTTAATTGCTGCCATTATCTCCTCCTCTGTTATAGGATAATTCATTCTTTCCTTTTGTTGGTCTGTAATTTTTGTGACTCTTTTATTATCTAAATATTTTTCTATAAATCCATTCTGCACATCATCTTTAGCATATAGTTTAGTGTAATAGTCCACAAAAGCTTCTTTAATTAATTTTTGTTGAAAAATTTCTTTCCCTCCAATATCAATATTATCAATAGTCCGTGTACTCTGCTTTTTTCTTAAAGTGTAAGCCAACCATCTGCCCGGTTTATTGGCATTACAAAAAGTATTATGCTTCGCATATTGTAAATTTGTTGCAACTTGTTCCGCCATAAGCATTTGAAATTGGTCTTTCAGAAGTTTTATAACACCACGTATTCTTTCATCTGTTGGGTTTTTAATAAGTAGCTGTTCTTTATTCTTTATTTCTATTTCCAATTCAAGTCTTCTCTTTTGTCGATTCATTTTGTGTTTAGAGTTCATGTAGATAAGCACCCCTCTCATATATGCTTTGCTCGCATCCCACACAATTTCGATTGGGGTACCTTTATTCAAGTTTATTTCAAAAAATTCTTTCAAGTGCTTTTTAAGTTCTATTATGTTTTTTTCATATCTGAACAAGTTTTCATTCACTCTCCAAGAGCGTCATTCAATCTTACCCATCTCAATTTCTATCCATACTGGGCTATGGTCAGACAAAATTCTTGGAAAAATCTTTGTTCTTTTTGTCTTAACAAGTAAATCATCTGACAACAAAATAAAGTCAATCCTAGAGAAGGATCTATGTCTATCAGAAAAAAAAGTATAATCCAGTTCTTTTGGATTATGTATTCTCCAAATATCTTTTAATTCCAGGTCTTCCTTCATATCAAAAAAAAGTCTGTGGTAGTCTAATCCTGGATTTCGCCAAACTCTTTTTATCTAATTTAGAATCAATTACTCCATTCCAGTCTCCCATTATTAAAATGGATCTATAGTCCCATTGCAATATTTTGGTATGTAACATTTTATAAAAATGATCCTGTTGTTGGTTGGGAGCATAAATTCCAATCAAAAGAATTTGGCCATTCACTGTAAGCAATTCGATTGCTATAAACCTACCATCTTCATCTGCTTCTATAATTTTAGCTGTTAATCTTTTATTTACATAAATAACCACACCATTCTTTTTTTGCGAGGTTGAAGATATAAAATGTGTGCCTAATTTGGAATTTATCAAGTATTTTTGATCTTGAGTTGTGATATGAGTTTCTTGTAAACAAATTATATCATTATTAAATTGTCTCAAATATGCAAATAACTTCTTCCTTTTCTGTGCCAAGTTCAACCCATTCACATTCCAAGATAAACACTTAATCGTCATCTTTATCTTTATAGAGCGATGAGCAGAATAACCGAATATCTTCCGGAATCTTCGGTCTCGCTCCCCCCATGGCTCCAATCTCTTGTGTGGTACTCTTAGCTCCCTTTTTGTCTTGTCTTTCCTGTTGTTGTTGCTTTTCTTTAAATTGCTTAGATTTTGCACGAGTTATGCGCTGGTCCTTAACCTCAGCCATCCAAACCAGATCCAAGATTGGGGAAGATTCCAACAGGGGCTCATCCAAGAAACCTCCTTCCGCACCCTGCGTTTCCTCTAGCTCCACCTGTTTTGGCTGTTCTTGCGGTTCTTGTTGAAGTTGCTTCTTGTCACTCTCCTTAATCTCCAGAACTGTAGATGTACATGGAGATGGTGTTCTTTCTTTAAAAATAGTAGTGTAAAAATGCTCCACCTTCTCCACAGTATTCAAATGGTGTCTTTCTCCCTTATATTTCAAAATTACGCCAGTTGGGGCGTCCCATCGAAATGGTATCTCTTGTTTTTGCAGTTCTTTTACAAGAAAGCCAAAATCTTTTCTGGCTTTCAGCATTTTAGGTGGTAGTTCCTTGTACATTCCAATTTGTGCACCCCCCACTTGCACAGAAGTAAGAAAAGATTTTTGCAGGATATCATTTCTTATTGCTCTATCTGTGAAGTATATAACCACATCTCTAGGCAGTTGTCTTTGTCTGGCCACCCAAGAATTCATTCTGTAAATTTTGTCTATTTTGTAAAAGACCACATCAGGATTAATTTTTAAAATCCTTGCCAGAGCATCAGCACAAATCTGTCTCAAATCCTGTCTATCATCCTCTCTGATTCCTCGTAGCCTTATGGCAAATTCCATTGCCCTGAATTGCATCATAACAATTTCGTTTTCAACTCTCTGCATTTTATCATCAACTTCAGAAATTTTATAATCATTGTCTTTCATCTTAACCTTGACTTCTGATTTAAGTTCATCCACTTTAGAGTCAACTTTAATAATAAATTCTCCAAGGCCAGACGCCACCTCTGATATTTTTTTAGTCACCTTGCCATAATCCTGTTTCACCATATCTTTAATTTCATTAATTTCCTGCATGATTTCCTGTTGAGATTTTTGAAGTTTATCATCTATTTCCTGTTGAGATTTTTGAAATTTATCATCCAAAGCTTTAGAAATAAATTCTTTTAAATGTTCAATATCAAAATCTTTTTTTTGAGTCTGTATCTGTTGAGCAGGAGGAAGCTGTGTTTCTTTTCCTTCCTGCTTCTTTGAAGCCATCCTGCCACGTAGGCTAGTTTTTCTGAAAAGGGGGGTTCTTTTTCCTTTTCCACCTCCACAGAGACTTCTGAAAAAGTCCCCCAGGTTTAGTCAGATAGAGACTGAAGTAAAGCAAAGTCAAATTATAAAAAAAGGGAATTTTTCTTTAAATAGAGCAACTTTGTAGCAACTTTGTAACTTTGTAGCAAAGCAGGATGACTTCACAAATCCACTCTCACTAGTTCGTTAACTCAAATGCTGAGCGCCATGTTTTTTTTCAAATCACTTTCACTCACTCGCTTTTCCTTTTAAGTTAAAAAGTCAACAAAGCACTAATACTTGCGATTCAAGTTTCTAGATTCAAGTTGGTATTTCCGCTGCTTGTTAAGGTTGGTTCCTTTCAGTTTAAACGTTTGCTGCAGCCGGCTTGTTCTGCTGATTAGCAGAAACGTCCCACGCCGCCCGGAGTCTCAGCAGGTTGGAAGGGAGCCACGCCTGTTTCCTCCCCAGAAACAATTCCCTGGGGGGTTACAGGGGCTCAACCTGTGCCCTGCTGTCTCTTCTCCTTCAATCTTCAAGATTTCGGAGTTTTCGAGCCGCTCCTCAATTGCGGGGCGGCTCTACAGGTGGCGGGGCTGGCGGTCTTTAAAGAAACACCGCTGTCGCCGAGGCTCACAAACTGGAAGTCCTCACTCTCTACAGACTTTTTGATGGAATATAATCCATCACATTGTTGTCTCCCATAGTATATAAATAGATCTTACCTATATCGGCTTCTCTTAATATCTTCAATATACTCATTTTTTTCAAGTATGTGTTCTGATTCACACATTCAAAACCCTAACCCTACAATGGATTGGGATCCCCATGAGTTGGCCCAAATGAATGTTTCAGTAATTAATAGCTGTAGAATTAAATTGGTAAAATGATTAGGCACTGGAGGCCCCAGCTTAAAGATTCTTTGTTCACTATCTGAACTGCAAGAATGATCGCTAAATTGGAGCAAAAGAATTTTTTCCTCTTTTTTGTTTCTTCCATATAATGGTTGTTTTGATTTTTACAGCCCTAATGTCATATAAAGTAATTATAAAACTTTGATTTATAGAGTTTGTTTCTTACAATTTTCAGCTTAATTTTCAGCTTCTTGGAGTGATTCTTTGTTATCATGTAGTTATTGTTACTGAAACAAATGTGACAGCGTGCCATGCTCAATGCCAGAGTTAAGTAGCTGGAGTCAGAACAGTAACTCCGGTGTGGTAGTTGAGATAGGGAAATCTGTTCTGAATCACCTAGCAACATCTTTGCTTAAATAAAGAAGCCTCTTCATTTGGTTTTTGGCAAGTGATAACTTGACAAATGGCTGCACATTTCAGGATTCCTTTATTTCCCTTCAGCATCTCCAGTTCATGTAGCATTGTTCCTCATTACCTACTGTCCAACTTAACTTGGTTCCTTGGAAACTAAAACCCTACATTTGATTATTTAAAATTATAAATAACTGGAAACAGAACCAGAGCGATCATGCTCTTGAGATGTGAAATAATTATGGATTTGCATTTAGATAAGTGATGGGTTATGGGAAGAAGATATATTTGTAAATTTACAGGGGATGAAGAGTTATTAAACTTATTTAATATGTATTCATAATGGACTGTGATGTGTGTGTGTGTGTGTGTGTATTTTCTTCTTTTCAGAGCGGGTTTCAGAATTTCATTTTAAAGTGCCATTGCGAACATAGAAAAGTGACAATAAAGGTTATCTTATATCTATTTTATATCTTATATCATCTTATATCTTATTTTATCTTATCTTATCTTGACTTATCTCTATTGGGATGAAGATAAGAAGTCACTTCTTTAAATATGTCTTTGCTTTTCCTTTATCTTCTTTTTTTCTTTTTCTTTGCTTGTACAGGTAGTCCTCGACTTACGACCACAATTGACTCCAAAATTTATGTTGTTAAGTGAGATACTTGTTAAGTGAATTTTGCCCCATTTTATGACCTTTCTTGCTTTAGTTGTTAAGTGAATCACTGCAGTAGATAAGTTACTGCAGTGGTTGTTAAGTGAGTCTGGCTTTTTCCATTGGCTTTGCTTGTGAGAAAGTCCCAAAAAGTGATCACATGATCTTGAGACACAGCAATGGTCATAAATATGAACCAGTTGCCAGACGTCTGAATTTTGATCACATGATCATGGGGATGCTGGAAAGGTCATAACTGTAAAAAACGGTCATAAGTTACTTTTTTCAGTACCATTGTAACTCTGAACGGTCATTAAATGAACTATTGTAAGTCAAGGACTACCTGTACTTTTTATTCATTCTTAATCTATCTGTCAGAGTTTAGTTTGTTTGCTTTTATTCTTGCAATCAAATGTTTCAATAAAAATGTGTTTTGTTTTGTTTTTTAAAAAGGAAAATGTGAAGTAAGAAATAAAATCCTAAAACAATAACTGAAGTCATAGAGCTGACTGGACAATATTTCAAGGTTATAGATTGCCTTAGGAAACAAGGCTCCATACAGATCATCTGTTTAAATCCCATCTACAGTCAAAGGGGATTTTTACAAAGAGAGTGTGACCAATTGCCAAGAGAGTGTGACCAATAAGATGAGATTAAAACCTACATTTACTCTGATTGTATTTGATCTTGATGGAGCTTGATTTCCAGAAGTGTGTTCATGGATTCCTGAATTAAACCTTGCCAGATGAGTTTGCCAATGAAACTGGAGAAAGTCGGTTATATTTAGCCATTTCTTTTCTCACTGTTAATAATTAGTAGATAATCATAATACATATCCATTTCAATGAATAAATCACAGCAACCAGAGCTTTCATTTTTGCATTCAGGTCATGAAGGGACTGGAATGATCAAAATGATTGTCTTAGCTCCAGATAGGTAGCATTACAGCATTACTGTTTATAGCTGTTCAGACATGGATCTGAAGGATTGAAATTTTAATAGCCTCTCCCTGTCTTTACACACATATTTTGTCTTTAAAAAAAATCCTTCACCCAAAATGAGAAAAGGAGCAATTTTTTTCTCCATTCCCTGTGGCCCTTAGACCCCTTAAAAAAGGGGTGGGTGGGAATTATAGCTCCCTGCCAATCATTATTTTTTTCACATTTCTATGTCACTATAATGAAAGACTGTCAGCAACATACAAGGAATATAAATCAATTGAAATATCCATAGTATAAACCTCCTAAAGCAATCAAAACAGTACCATAGAATGAATACAATAAAGTTTAAAGATGGCGTCATAAAATGATTAATCAGGATTTCTGAAATGACTTAATCTTTAATAAGTTTAAAGAGGGGGCTAGTCTAATCTCTACAGGAAGGCTGTTTCACAGGGACAGTCCTGAAAAATAGCAGTTTCTCACCTCAGCCCCCAAATCTCCCAAAAATATGCATCAGTGTGGTTTTTTTAAAAAAAACCTTGTATAATAGATGATAATAGCTACAATGCTACTGTCTGGCACCTTCAAAAAGAAAGTAAAATCAAAGTACCAGTGAGAGAAATTCAAATGACTCCTGAGAATGAGGTAAAAAATATTCCTTCATGGGAATATTTTGAGAATATTCCCATGAAGGAATATTGAAGTAGAAGACTTTTGAGAAATTCCAAAGCAGTTTTGGGTACTGTGTGAAAGTGTGGAACAAACTCCCCAAAATAGCCTAGAAATGTTAGAATGTATTATTGTAGCACAAACCTCAATAAATATGAAAGTCAATTCTTATTTCATAACTCTGTCCACCATAATTGTCCAAAGCAAATTTATAACCTGCTCTGTAATTCCTTTACTTGATTGCTGTTCTTAAAATGGTTCTCCTTATCTTTTTATCTTTTGAACTTTATCACATTTATTTGCTTAAAATTCCTATCTTCCACTTGAGCAGCAAAGGTCAGAATATAAAGGTGAAAGTAATGTAGACCAAGACAAATAGTGATATGGAAATAGAGCACAATGGTACATTGTTATTAAAATGCTATGTTAAGACAAAACAAAAAAGGAATTAGTTCTATGGAAATAGGTTGATTCCCAGGAGTGTTTTATAGAACAAACTAAGCTTAAGTTGGATTCCTCCTGGATACTAAAACTTTCACAATACATTAGTAGGTGACTACCTGGACAACATACTTAAAAAAATCTTTGCCCACAATTCTCCCACAGAAGCCCAAGGCTGGTGTGCTAAGATGAATGAACAGTTACAAAAAGTAATTTTTAAATTGGAAAATATTTAACTATCAAAATGTCCAAGTATTTTAGAAGAATGTTTATCCTCCTAAAAGATTTTAGCAACTAGGTACATTAGTTAAATAGGAAAGGTTTAATTGAGACTGCTATCATGAATGTACATGTGTTTGTGGTGTAACAGTTATTAACTGTTACATTATCTTTTTTTTTTATTTTCCATTTTTCCAATTTACATAACAATAAACATTTGTGTATTGTGTCATGTGTCTCTTAAAAGCACATATATTATCTAAGTGCCAGTAGTATATCACAGAATTAGATCACTATCTTATTATGTAATGTGTAAGATAAATCAGAATGACACAATTCACCGTGGCCAACTTGCCACAGGACAACTTGCCTCAGCCAACTCACCACAGGACAATTCAATAATTAAATTTAATTTTAAAAATATTTTAATTTTTGACATTCACATTTCATTTTGTCCCTCCTTTGGCATCCTTTCTTTAATTATTCTATTCCACCAGTTTTTCGATATTAGTGTAATTCTTGTCCCGTAGCTAATTGTTCCTTGGCTAGTTGGTTATGCTGAGTTGTCTCACACCAAGTTGTCCCCAGCGAGTTTGCCATGACATGTTGGCTGCAGTGAGAAGTTCTAGAGAAATGGTTCATTGTGACACATATCTTGGAACATATTTATGTGTGAGCTGAATTCAAATATTGCATATCAAGTGTCCTCTTTTTTGAATATAATAATGCAATTGAAAGACACATAGGTAGATCTGGTTGGGTAAATAGTAAAGATAATAAGGACTTATGAGCTGAGTTTGTATCTTTGGTAATTTTTGGTGTCTTTGGTGTGAATTTTTATATTCAAGTTCTTCATATGCTATGATGTGTCCTTATAGCTAAATACTATTCTGAGGCCCTCAAGTGGCCATCCAGATTTTTATGGATATAGCAAAAATATCTAGTGGCCACATCTATAAGGAGCATGTAGTGACATTTCTAGGAAGAATGGGGCAATATTTGTCTCCACCCAATTTCTCATTTGGGGAAGTAGGCATTAGGATGGGAATATGTCTTTGTGAGCTAACTTGGGCTAGTTTTCCATTCCCTTCAACGCTCTCCAGAATGGCGTCAGATTGGTGGATAGATTTGTTTATTTATTTGTGGTTATTTCTGTAAATAAAAAAAAAAAGGTGTAGCCAATTCCATAGCTAGGCCTTTAAGATTTTTCTCTAGGATGCCTAAAAAACTATGTACACGTATTTTGGTGTACTCAATTTACTTCATGACATTTACTTCTGAGTAGTAAGGCATAAAATTATGCTATTCATCTAAAGTGATAAAACTTGCCCAAGGATTTGTTCTCAGTATTGGAAGGTATTCCTTTCCTCTATGCTCTCAGATATTTTCTCTTAATCCCTTGTGTCCATTCACAGCACTTAAGTTTCCTTCTCAATCAATTAGCAATAACCTAGTTACTCCAAACATTCACAATAAGTTTTGTTCATGTTGCTTTAATTTACTTTTTTAATGCACTCTAAAGCCAAGGTTTTATTTTTTTTTTCATGTCAACTCATATCTTTCTGAATTACAATGCTAAATGTCTCAGTTCTCTGTCTGTACACATTGATTCTTGTTAAAACACTAAAATTGCTCTTAAATAATGCAATTCTTCCACAGTGATATATGCAGCAACAATAAAGTTGATGTTCACAGTTGTTACCTAAAATGCACATTATTGACCTGATTCCTAAGCAGTTTCATAGAAATATTAAGTGGGCAAAATGTTTATTTATATCCATAATTTGAATATAGCATAGAGTACCTCAGGATAGACTATGCTATGCATAATCTTGAATTTACTCATATGTACAGTTCTGAAATATCCTAGATTATGCATATATTTTCTGGCATTAAAAAAAGAGGCCACCACAATTCAGGAACAGTATAATTATGTGAATTGAAGCAGAATGATTTAACCCTACCTCTTTTTTAAAAAAATATTGATGAAACAATTAGCTTGCAATAAAGGGACTGGTTGTGTAGTAAAAAGCTACAATTAAGATGAAATTACATAGCGAGAACTGATTAATGCACTCAGAAGTAAGCTTTTAACATCTAAAAATACATCTGTGAATGTCATCTAAAAAAATGAGTGACTTTACTAGCTGGGAAAATCTCACTTTTATAAACTGATATTCTGAAGGGCCCCCTTCTTCCAGAAATAAAGAAAGAAGGTCCCTGTTTTATCCCTGATCACAATTAATTCCCAAGGTGGCACAAATTCAACAGCTGTTTCCAAAATTTACATGCCATCCACTTGTCTCCCAACATAATATATTACAAAAATACTAATGAACCCAATATCTGACATGATTGTAATCCAATAGGGTTAATACTGGAATAAAATTAGTATAAAATACAGGACTTGAAGGAGATGACCAGGCTGAGTCTGAGGGAGGAGTCAAATGCATCATCAGTCATGAGTCCTTTCACACCCACAGGAGATCTGAGTCCAACCCACTTGTATTCGTCTTACTCTTATCTCCCACTAATTTCCCTTCACCATCAGATTCTTGTAGACAGCTCAAGCATGCAATAAATCTTTATACCCATTTGAACTGTCTGGATCTCCTGATGTTCTTGGCACTTCACAGGACTCCTGGCATACAAGTGGTCTTTAAACTCCAAAGGTTTGCAGAAAAGCCATGTCTTCATTGCTGTCCTAAAACTGCCAAGTATATGAGCCATCCAGGTCTCAAAACAAAGGAAGGCTCAGAGAATCACTGAAAAGAGAAATTCTACTTCCAGGCTTCCAACATAAAAATCTCCCAAGGCAGGGGTACTTGCAGCATCCCCACGCTGGCTGCATAAATAGGATGAATAAATTATTTCTGAAGAAGATGATCCCAGTTGTCATGTTTGTAATATACATACACAGACACATAATTATATAATTAAAAACAATTAATTAATTAATTAACAACAAAACAAAATCAATTAAACTCAAAGGGGAGACTCAATGGCCCACTAGGTTTTTTTTTTCCACCATTAGTTTTCTATTTTTCTAACATTTTAATTGCAGTGATTACAGGGGTGCTATTCAGCAGGTTCTGACAGGTTCTGGAGAACCGGTAGACGAAATTTTGAGTAGTTTGGAGAATTACTCAAATACCACCTCTGGCTAGCCCCAGAGTGGGGAGGAAATGGGGATTTTGCAGTATCCTTCCCCTCGAGTGAGGTGGGAATGGAGATTTTGCAGTATCCTTCCCTGCCATGCCCACTAAGCCATGCCCACAGAACCGGTAGTAAAAAGTGATTAAAAACTAAGTGATTAAAAACTAAACTCAGAGAAAGAAAGGAAAGAAAAGAGAGAATAAACAGTGCAAAGAAGGGAAAAGAAAAAGGGAAAAGAGTGAGATGAAGAAAAAGAAAATAAATATGTAAAGAAGTAATTCCTGATGTTCATCACAACATATAGTTTGGATAGCAATTCGCCCCTTATAAAGTGAAACAGCTATCACTTCAACTCATAACCCTGGTGGGTTATGAGGGCCTGGTGGCTCAGCAGACTGATAGCATTGTGATTAACACCAGCTGTCTGCAATTACTGTAAGTTCGAATCTCACCAGGCTCAAGGTTGACTCAGCCTTCCATCCTTTCTAAGGTAGGTAAATTGAGGACCCAGTTTGTGGGGGCGATTTGTATAAATATACAAAAGTATGAAGGCTATTGCTTAACGCATTGTAAGCCGCCCTGAGTCTCCGGAGAAGGGTGGCATATAAATCAAATTTAAAAAAAAAAATAACCCATTTCTTCTCTATAAGCAAATCCATAAATTATCAACTTTTCAATCCTGGTGTCAGAAAAACGTCTGTAAAGGGTTAACAGAACTGTATATAAATATGTCTTATTTTAACCTTGATGAAATAAGCCAACTTTAGATTCCTTCCTTTTTTCTGGTAATCTTGATGTTTAATTCATTCAAATGTCATAGGATTTGGTCTTTCTCCATTTTTCCTTTTTTCCATCCTAAAGACTTCTTCAAGACTTTAGCAAACCTCTTTTGTAGATGCAAAAAAAAAAAAAAAACATTTTACAGGTCATTCTCTTGGCTTATCATTTGTATTTCCCCTTTTAATTTTTAAGACTTCAGCCATCTCTTTTTATTATTATATATAATAATGAGGCCTTAACCAGGTCATTCTCCTGGTCTGCCACTTATATTTCCCCTTTAAATGTGTTGTCTATTCTGTAATCAACACTTTTTTATCCAATATTTCTCATTCTACTATTTTTTCATCAAGATTTGTTTCATATCTGTAATTGCTTCATTGACATATTTTGAACATTGTCTATCCATCGAAGCAGACATTGTTACCGGTATTGTTGAAATTGTGGTTACTAACATTCTTCAAAGATCTCATTTAATATTTCAAATGTTATAAAATTTTGTGTCATTTTGTAAATTCCAGCACTGATCAAAATAAAAAATAGGGTTTTTTCTTTTTTGCCTGGAATTTTTAGTGTCCAATTTAATTTTTTTTAAAATTCTCATTTCTGTTATTACTTAGAGTAGACAAATAAAATGTTTTATTTCATTATTTTAAAGCTTAAAATTAAGCTTTATTAAAGGTTTCATGTAGTTATTTCTAATTTATTAAACTAAAAATTTCAATATTGCACATTTATATTTTGACATTTAATTCTTATATAACTTTCATAGTTCAAAATCCTATTTAGTTTACTGCTTTTTATTTCAAACTCTTTAACTTTTTAAACTTTTGATTGTTCTTTTGTTCAGACTTGTAGATAAATTCGCCAGCTGGCTTTTCAAACTTGTTCTGAAGATCTCTAATATATTTAATATGGTTGTGCAGTAAAATGCTACAGTTAAAATAAGCAATTTATGAATGTGAGGTAGTGAACTTAGTGTCTTTTTAAAGACACTAAACTTGATGACTGATCCCTTCATCTCTCAGCACTCATACCTGCTGGAGATTGTTGTCCTGTGGTTTCCTCACAAGGAGTAGTCCTGTGGTTTCCTCACATCTGGAGCACATGTGAGCAATCTCCCATTTTTTTCCTTCTCCAGAGAGACTCCAGATTCATTGGGGTTTTTTTGTACATTGTCTCTGCTCTCTCAGAGAGGTACTCTCACGGAGATGTGTTTAACTCACCATGCCTTCCCCGGAAGTCCACTGGGTATGATAGTAACAGAAAAGAAAACAATAAATAAGCAATTTCAACATCAACTTTAAGGGTAGGTTCAGAAAATGTGGATGTATGATTCAGAAATTATGCATGCATGATTTCATGCTCTGAATAATTTGTAATAATCTATAAACCATTCCTCATTATAATCCTACTTGGATTATAATGCGCTTAGCATTTAGACTTATATACCGCTTCATAGTGCTTTACAGCCTTCTCTAAGTGGTTTAAAGAGTCAGCATATTGCCCCCAGAATCTGGGTCCTCATTTTACCCACCTCATTTCATTCCACCTCGGAAGGATGAAAGACTGAAGCAACCTTGAACCTGGTGGGATTTGAACTGGCAAATTGCAGGCAACCAGCAATCAGCAGAAGTAGCCTTCAGTACTGCACTCTAACCACTGCACCATCAAGGAGTATTGAGGAATGAACCTCTGAACCTTTGTTTTGTGTGACTAGTGAAGACAGATTTTGAAAATATATTATTTTTCTTAATCCTCACCCATATCATGTTAATGTTTATATTTTACATTCATTCTTGAATTCTTTTATTAATATCTTTTTTAAAAACATGATTGTAAACCGCTTCAAATTATTTAAAAAAAATTCTACAAGCAAATAAATTAATCGCAACAGGGACATTTACATATTTACATGATCCCATCCAAACAAATGAATATGAGACCTCTGACCCATTCATTTAGCTCCTGCTCACACTCAAAACAACTGTGTTTTGATGTAGGGTTATATAGTTTTATTGGGACAACTTTATAATTATTTCTGTCACTGTAAATTAATTAAACCAATTCCAAACTTAATTCCAAATATTAAATAAAATGCTTACTGCATGATCCAAACTTCATAGGCATAAATGGAAGTTAATAGGGTTAAGATATTAAACCATTTGCCTTCCTTTACTAACAAGGAAGCTGCATTTCTTTCATTGCATTATGTTAATGAAATACATGGGCAGGAAAATATGAATTTATTGTTGAGAACTAAGATAAATGATAACTAATATTCCAAGAGGCTTACACACTGCATACAAAAATGCAACCCTGAGCCATGGATAATACTGAGCAATTAGGACCTCAGGGGAAGGCAGTAGTTTAGGCTGTTATAGTGCCTTTAAGTTTTCAAATGTCATCTCCCCATTTCCCTATCACCTTCCATGTTCTTTTATTTGTTTCACCATAACACCCTGTCTTCAGCTTTTCCTGATTTGACATGATATTTAATAATCTGTCAGCAGAGTGGAAAGGGGAGAGATGTGTGTATAGGCTCCTTTGCTGCAGAAAATTATTTTTGTTATGAATTGTTGCCACAAAAATTGATACAACTTTGCACGTCAGTGTAAATGAGGATATGTGGTAGCAAAGTCACAGTGATAACCCCCAACAAAAGCTGCTGCAGTTGTTGTTTTCACCCCACATCTTCCAAGCATTATTCAAAATCTTATTGAGTTAGACCACGGGTGTCAAACTTGATCGCGTCACGTGACGTATCATGATGTGTCATGACATTTTTTGCCTTTGCGGAGCCGAGGTGAGCGTGACCTGTGCGTGATACATCCAGCCCACGGGCCACCAGTTTGAGAGACCTCAGTTAGACACTAAGCCAACCTCATCCAGCATTCTATGCCAATGGCTACCCGGATGCATTTGGGATTGGAGGCAATAATGGCTTTCCACTCTTATCAATATCTAGTGAATAAGGCCTTCAGGAGTTGAAAACAACCATCCAAACTTACAGTCTTGGATAGAGTGATTCGACATGAGTATGTCCCATCCCCTTTTAAAGGCACCTCAGTTGCTAGCCATGAATCCCATAGTAATTATTTTAGGACTATCTGTAAAACTTGAATCATCTGGCATTTAGTTTTAATGGATGACCATAGAGATTCAAGGAGAACAAGAACAAGGAGATCAAGAAGGGGAGGGAAAAATAACTTCTCCCTAGGCATTACTGAGCATTACAGTAAATATAAACTTCTCAATAGCCTATTGTTCGTTCACAAAACAGAGGGTGAAAACCATAATAGGAAGGGTTAGAATATGGGCAGGACAAAATGTTCAATATTTCTTTTTATTTTCTTTTTTTTTAGTTTGGATGGACATCTGACAGATTCCTTGTTGCTATACTAAGCCTAAGGAAGGACCAACAGCACAGTTTTGATGAATTTTCTGAGTGGCAGGAAAACATTGTTTTAGCAATTCTTATGGGCATGAGTTATGGGCGTTATACACAGGCAGCTTAGAGGCTTTGTATCATCCTTAGAGACTTAGGAGTCCCATTTGTACTATAAATGGCAAAATTGCAAAGAGTCAAGAAATCTACTTTTTCAGAAGGAACTTGGTACAACAGAAGTAGATAGATTCTTGGTGCGTGTATAAGGACATACGCAGTGCTCTGCTGGATTGGACCCCAGGCCCATTTAGTCCAACAGTCTGTTATCACAGTTCTCACAACCAGGAACCCACTAGTCTCTCAGCAGAGGAAGTCATTGCCATCAAGGCTAATTGCCATTGATCCCAAAGTATTTCTCTTACTGGAATAAAAGAGCAGGAGCTTACTGTAATGAAGCTCAGCCAGAGTCTTTGCCTGCAGAGACTAATGGATAAAGACAGCTTGAGCCACAAAGTGGGGATGCGGTTGTAAGCCATTCAGAGTTGGTTTTGATGGGTGGCTATACAAACGTTTTTAAGTAATTGAATAACTATGTTAAGAGATTGTGAATTGGTCCTACTAACATAGTGCTAGACTTATATATGCTTATTCGGCAATGAAACTCTCATCTCTCTATTTCTATTTCACTCATACAGGGCAATAGTTTACAGCAATGGTCTCCAGGTTCAAAATGGCAGGGCATTTTACATTTTTTCCACTAAAAAAAGGAGTAGAATTCATTGCAGAACCAATTGTTACCAATAAGCTGGTCTTGGGAAAAGGCAGAGGATAAATGTTATCACTTTTTGTAAATATCTTGAATATTTGTGGGTACATACCCTGTGGTGAAATGTAAAATTTGTTACTACTGGTTCTGTGGGCGTGACTTGGTGGGGGAGATAATGTGACTGGATGGGTGTGGCCAACTTTTTTTTTTTTACTTTTAAAACTATTTTTTCTACAACCTCTTTGGCCGAAGAGGTTGTAAAAAAATGCTTTTAAAAGGCTCTGACGATCCCAGCTAAGCCGTGCGATCATCAGAGGCTTTTTTTTTTTACTTTTAAAAGCATTTTTTCGGCCGAAAATAAAAAAAAAAGCCTCTGATGATTGCACGGCTCAGCTGGGCATGGAGGGGGGCACAGATTTTTGCTACCAGTTCTCTGAACCACCTGCCGTCAATGCTACCGGATCGGGCGATCCGGTCCGAACCGGGAGCATTTCACCCCTGAACATAAAAAAATCCAAATCTCTGAGTCCTCTCAGGATTTTTTAAAATCTGCCAGTATAGTCTGTGGTGGGTTTCTACCAGTTCGCCCTGGTGCAGGTGAACTGGTAGTGGCAATGGCGGGAGACTCCACCCACCCGCCTGGACACTCTGTACATGTGCAGAAGCACCATGCACATGTGCATGCTCACAGTTCCGAACCAATAGCGAAGGCAAGTGGAACCCACTACTGAGTATAGTTCACCATGTATCTGCTGATTTGATGATATTGTGCATGCATGATTACATTCCATCTTGTTCATACTCTTCCATCCTCTGTACAATCACTCCACATAGACTTTTGAATGCAGATTTTTTTTCTGTCATGCCACAACAGCCCTATCACAGCCATTTGGAAAGGTTTTGACTACAGGTTAAGGAAGCTCTTACATTTATGGTCATTTGTTTACTTTAAAAAATAGGCCCTTGTCTCACCAATTCACTCTTTCAGAAGGAAGGTATTATTTATCTCCTGTTTCATATAGCACCTGTCAGAGTCCATATACAGCTTCATCTATTCAAAGAGCTTGTAAAAAATAAAAAAAAACATTATGGCATGTTTAAAAATGTATTATCCAGCATATTCATTTTTGCAAAGAGAGCTAGGAAAATAATGGAGAAGACTCTAAAGACTTCATTCATTCAGTTTCTTACTAGCTTCTGAAAAACCCATTACAGTAACTTTAATTCCTTCAATAAATATTATTTCATCCAGTAAGCACAGATTTAAGCAATAGTGGAATTGCTAAATTAATTGCTAAAATAAATACGAAACTGAAAAGAAAACATCAAAAGAATTTCCACCTATACAGGCAGTCTTGTCCGATCCCTGGTGTGTCTACACGTTTAGTAACTGATTTTGTGCTTTGATAAGTTAATCAATCAATTCACTATAGTGCCATAAATACTTTAATTTCTCAGCATTTTACTATATTGCAAGTCATTTGCTATTTAAAATATTCTCCTAATACAAAAGTAAAAGCCAAATACAAAAGTGAAAGCAATCTTTCATCCACATGAAAGTTTATGCTAATGCTGACTCGAAGAAAAGAAGAAGCAAGTCCTATTTTTATGGACAGCAGAGGAAGTAAGAAAATGAAATGCCTATGAAACCAATTGGCTATTCTTAGACACTGCTTCTTTTTCTAATGATGCAACTGAGATTGTAGTGCCCATGCAAGATTTGGCCTTTCATCTTTATTGATTTCTTTGTCATCAGCTTCAGATGAGTATGTTTTTAAATATCAGCATGTTTGCAGTCTGACACCAGCTGGTCAATCATTTTCTAATGTACTAGTGTACTCTCTAATTCCTCTATGATCATGTTTGAATTCTGCCAAACAATTCTGTCAGGAAACAATTCTTAAAACTTCCTATTAAAAATGAACTTATTGATACACAGTTGCTCCTTATCAGTTTTCCAGGTGAGTTCTGAGCAGTGGTGGGTTCCTCCTGGTTCGGCCCAGTTCGGCCGAGCCGGTAGCAATGACAATATGACATCACCAAATCGGTTCTTTTTGTTCAGGAGCTGCCCGCCCCAGCGTTATTCTTACCTTTTATTTGGCCCCGCCCCCAATCTATTTGCTGCCTCCCGAGTCCCAGCTGATCGGCTAGAAGGAAAAAAACTGTTTAAACTCTTGCCGCGGGGCTTCAAAGGGCTGCCCTACAGCTGATCAGTGTTAAAAGGCAGTGTGGTGGTAGACCAGTGCGCTTGAAAAACAAATGGGTAGACCGGTGCCTCCAAAAACAAAAGGGTAGACCGGAACGCTCCAAGAACAAATGGATAGACCAGTACAGCTCTGCAAGCCGTTAAAAGCCTGGTAGACTAGTACCTCTGCTAAATCCTAAAGAATTGTCACATGACCATCAAACCACGCCCACAAAATAAGCCACACCCACAGAACCTGTAGTAAAAAAATTTAGAACCCACCCCTGGTTCTGAGTATCAAGTTATAGTTGATAACTGTAGTAGACCTATAGTTACAGTAATAGGTCTTAGAATTCAAATGCATAGGATAAGAAAGACATAGTGCAATGCATTTACATTTAAGTTTTTTAAACTTACTAGATGTGATACAAAAGAAAAATACAGAAATACTACAACCATTCTAGATTTGTCATATTGACTAGTTCTGGATTCCAATTGTCTTTTTCACATTAGTTGACTCCTGTTGGTCTAGATCAGGGATGACAAACTCATGGCCCTTGGACCGGATGAGTAACCTGTTGGCCATGCCCATGTCCGGTTTAGTGAAGGGTGCAAAAGTCATGATATGTCATGTGATGCCGCCATACCTCTGGTCTAGATCTTCAAACCAAGAGAAAAGAAAGTGGATTTGTCTCACTTAACATTGGTGGAAGGATTGTGGTGTCGTACAAATACTACCTATTACTCTACTTGCATTTACATGTTTTCAAAATGGAGTGGTGCGGTGGCCTAAAGAGGGAGCTCTCACCTCACAATCAGGAGGCTATGAGTTCGATCTTAGGTAGAGGCAGATATTTCTCTCTCTCTGGGCACCCTGAGAATATATCAGCAGAATAAAACTCTGCACTGGCAATAGGAAGGGCATCCAGCCATTAAAACACTCTGCTAACTCCATTCAATTGTGCAGACTCCACACCACAAGAGATTATGGGATCATTAAATGAAGATGATTTACATGTTTTCAAACTGCTAGGTAGACAGGATCTGGGGCAAGTAATGGGAGCTCACTCCATTGCATGGAGCTTGGGTCTCAAACCCGGGCTGTCAACTCTCCAGGCCTTTTCATCCATTCCTAAAAAGATTTTATCCAGTTCCGTTAATTCTTTCTTAATACCCATTCCTTTCTATCCTTCATATAGCGTGATTTGATCTGTAAATATGCCCACCATTCCAATTCTACCCCTTCATCCAGTGGTGGGATTCAATTTTTTTAATGACCAGCTTATTTGGGTGGGCGTGGCTTGGAGGTCATGTGACCAGGTGGGTGTGGCTAGCTGATCATGTGACCGGGTGGTCGTGGCTATGTGTATAGGGACTACTCAGAGGGCTGAAAAAGTCATTTCTGACCAGTCCTCGCACTTTTGACTGGTCCTCACACTTATGACCATCCTCACATTTATGCCTGTTGCAGCATTCTTAACAACCATGTCACTCATTTCACAACTGCTTCTCTTCACCATGGTGACAAGATAGGGCGAAAAACGTAGAATGTGAGGACAGTCGTAAGTTTGAGGACTGGTTAAAAGTGCGAGGACCAGTCAAAAATAACTTTTTCAGCCCTCTGAGTAGTCCATATGCACAAAAGGACTACCCAGAGAACTGAAAAAAGTGATTTCTGACAGGTCCTCGTACTTTTGACTGGTCCTCGCATTTATGACTGGTCATTTATGCCCTCTGCAGCATTCTTAACAACCATGTCACTCATTTCACAACTGCGGTGCTTCATGTGACCGGGTGGGTGTGGCCAGGTGGTCATGTGGCATCGCTTCTTTGCCCTAATGACAGTTTGCTGCAATGGTCATAAGTGTGAAAAATGGTCATAAGTCACTTTTTTCAGTGCCATTGAAACTGTTGTAAGTCAAGGATTATCTGTACAAAAATACAAAAAGCTTATTTGCTTGCAAAAAGCTGCCCTAAATACTAATCATTAGATTAGAAATACCTGCAAACTGGAGTTACAAATCAGGGAGGGTGCCAGAGCACCTTGAGGAATTAAAATAGTTAAAATGCAATGATAACTATCAGCAGCCAAGTGAAACCCTTTAGCAGAGAAGTCATTTAAGCTCTCCAGAATGAAGCAAAGGAGCAAGCAGAGTATCTGTTGCTTGTTAAACCAATTACCAGAACAAATAGACACAGGAACTAGTCAGATTTCCAAAGCTGCTTCTTTTCAGGAACAGAGATTAACATTTTTCCTTCCAAACAAAGCTGAATAGGGAAAATTATCCCATTACTAAACACAGGATTAAACATCACCAAGCACAGAATTAAACTTCACCAAAAACCAGTTTTAGACCAAAAGTCAGAAAGGGTATGTAAGATCACATCTGAATGTCAATCTTTCTAGCTAGCCAATAAGCCTTGCTGAATGTCACTCATCTTGGTTCCTTGTCATTGAAAGTTTCTGCTTCATTATTCAATTATTTCTTCAAAGTGCTGATCATTGCACCCTGGCTGGAAGAACTCCAACAGGGGAGTATTTCCTCCCAACAGTGGGAGGAACACCAACAGTGGTGTAAAAAGCTTAAAACAACCCTTCCCTTTTAAGAAAGTCAAGCAAAAAAAATACCTCTGAGAACCTCGGGAACGGGAAGTGACAGTAAGTCTAAGCACACTGCCGGAGAGGCCGTTTCTGTAAGCAGGGCAATAAAGATTAGGCTAGGAAACAATACCAAATATTGTAATTCCTTACAGGATTAACCCTGTAAAGTGGAAAAAAACAAAAGGAGATTTCTTTTAACAACTGGTTCTCCGAACTGCTTAACTACTTAACTACTTAACAACCGGTTCTACCGAACTAGTGCGAACCGGTAGAATCCCACCACTGCCTTCATCTTGTAATTCTTTTCTAGATTTTAGTTCCCCTCCTTCATTTAAAATATCCTTGTATGTGACTACTTTTCCCAGATTGACAAAGTTTGGATGCACCAACATCTCTAATGTAGAGAGCCAGACAGGGATTTCCAATAAATTTTGTTGCTTAACTTTTATCCAAACTTCAAAAATAGCTCGTCTGGCATGATGCCTTTGGAAGTACTGGTGTGCTTTATGTCTGCCATCCCACAAAGGAAGGAAAATATTTCTGCCCGCCACTCCATCTTTGTGATGATCAGAAGCTCTTGCTTCAAGATCAGAATAATAAGAATAATTGCACTCCCCCCCACCCTCATTCTTCAGGTCTGGATGCTATTAGCTAGAGCTTGCAAGATGATAACAATTTCAGAACTCTCTCACTCTTTCAGATGACACTGTCTCTTCTAATCCAGTAGGTCAAGAGGCACTCTTTTCTGTGCCTCTTTTTCATGGTTATCAACCTCTCTTCTATTCTTATTCTACCTTTTCTACCTTCTCAGTATCAAAATCTCTTGCTACTATTGAAGTTATATAATGTGAAAAGGTGGCTTGAGTTTATGGAAACAGTAAAGAAAGCAAATGAATGCACCAATAGTGATATTCACTTACCTTCGCTACCGGTTTGGAAATGTGAGCACGTGCGCACCACCTCTGAGCATATGCAGAGCATCCATGGTGACATCCGGGCAGGTGAGCAGAGCCTCCCACCGCCGCTACCAATTCGCCCGAACCAGGTAGAACTGGTAGAATCCCACCATTGGAATGTACCTCTCCTACTACCCTCCAGGTTTCTTCCTCCACACTGTTGGAAGAAGAGCTGGCAACATTGGAGGAAGTCAAGTAATCAACTGTCTGCTGCAGAAACACTTGTAATTGTTGGCACAAGGACAGTTTGTTTGCCAACCTACATAAAAGGGGTCACTCCCTTAACAGCATTACCTAGTATGGAACAGTTACTAGCTTAAAATGAAGAACTGAAAGCTCAGCTGTCACAACTGCAAGTACAGGCTGCAATATTAAGCTCTAAATATCCTGCCACAGTATGATAAATTTGTCATCACTATTGGCCTGGAATTATCCATCTTTGTTGGATATTTATAGTTAGTTTGTCCAAAACCTTTTTATATCTGAACCTTTTTATATCAAAACTGCCATGGCAAACCACTGCATCAAAGAAGATCAATCCATTATAATGGAAAGACCAGTCAGTAACTGAATATGTTACTTGACTTCAGGTGTTGGCCCGAAATATAAAGTAGAATGAGGCTTGTTTGATGGATAAGCTCCAGTGGGATTGCAAATGGCATTTTAGACACATTAGCCAGCCTGGAACATTCCTCTGCTTTTCCAAATAAGTTCTCATTGATAGTAAGAAAGCCATAACAGGATGCACTTTACATAGAGCTGCTTCTGAAAACTATTTAAAAGTTTATGCTGGTCCAGAATGTAGCAACACAGGGAGTTTTGGACATACCATGTTATGCCCATGTAGCACCTCTGCTCCATGAATTCCACTGGTTTCCAGTAGACATCTGAGTTCAAATGAATAACCTGGTTATTACCTATAAAGTTTTTCATGGCATATGGCCCAGGATCTGAGACTATATGCCTTCCATAGTTTCTACCTATCTTGCATGATTAAAGTAACTTCAAGATTCTTGACATGTGACACTGACAGTCAGTTATAAAGTGGGGAACTGTGTTCCAAAAGTCCTGGATCAAGAAGTAATTGTTGTTTAAGTTAATGGAAGGCTTGTTAGGTTCTCACATTCCACTTAAAGGAATCCTTAAAGTAGTTGGCATGGCCCAAATTACAAAGATAAAAATACATATACCATAAAAGTAGCAAATTCCAAGAAAAGCTCTAAGTATGTGGGAGTTCTCTAGACAAAACGGGCAGTACTATATTTGGACCAATCTGAATTCCTGAAATATAATAGAATATAATACAGGAACATCTCTCTGGCCTAATGTATGGATTGTTTATTACAAAAATATTAAAGAACCAGTCAGATCTGACCTTAAAGGAAAACAGGATCTTCAAGATAAATCATCTAAATAAACTATCACAAATGTAGAAAGTTAGCACCCACCCTTCTCCTAGAAGAGTGAAATATTCTGGAAAATATTAAAAAGGCAGAATATTATATTTTCCCTAAAGGAGAAACATGTTTCTAAAGACATGAACTCAGAGCTTCAGCTCCCTGTCCACCCCCACCCCCACCCCCGCCGCAGATATTTTGATGCCAACAAGTGGTGGGTTGCCCCTGGTTCAGACCAGTTCGCAAGAACCAGTAGTAAAACCAGTGGGAAGCCCCATCCACCATGTCATCATCGGTGATCTGCACATGCGCAGAAACAAGGCGCGCACAATAGTGAAGCAACTGTGCGCACACGATCCCATTGCGAACCGGTAGTAAAAGTAAGTAGAACCCAACCCTGATGCCAACCTATCTACAAGACAAAAGGCTGGGCCAGCTTATCTACAAAACAAAAGACCTTCACCCTCAGGACATAATAAGATTAGCCCTCTACCCATCTTACCACATTGCATCACCCAGCCTGGGACTCAAGACAGCCTACAAAGTTATCCTTGCATGGCCCCATGGGATTCTGACAACCAATTAGAATACATGCCCTTGCCCCAGGAACAGGAAGCAAGTTCAAAGCCCAAGAGAGGGTATAAATCTCTCTCTCTCTCTCTCTCTCTCTCTCTCTCTCTCCCTTGTGCTCAAGTGCCAGGACCTCAAACCATGTGGTCCTGTCAACCATTAAACCATCTTTCCAAACAGCCTCCATATTTCCAGTGTCTTTCTCCCCATTTGGAACTGAACCCAGATGGACATTTCTTCCAATAGAAACTTGTCCAGAAAAGTCATGACTAATTTATGAGATCCATACATTTTTGAAAGTCGAAAAGCATGGTTTCATACTTTCTGTACTTTGATGAAATGCTGTGCTCTCTTTATAATATATTTTCCCCTTTGAAGAATCAAAGCCAATTAAATAATTAGTTTGCACTAGGAACACTAGGTTCTTAAACTAGATCTTGGGTCCAGTCCAGCCAGGCTCTATTTACTGTAAGTTCCTATATTTGTGATAAATTTACTTTAATGGTGCAATTGACATGTTATAAAAGAAACAACATTTCTGTGCTCTTATATTCTGTAATGATGTGTGGAACAGAAATGGGACCAAGAGATGCTTCCAAGGGAATGGCATAGCGGGCAGCTGGATAGATGGAAAACCTATAGGTTCAGAAGTGATCCTCCCTAGTTTCTTGAATGTAAAGGATATAGCAGGAGATTTGTATATTTAGAGTTATAAAATTATATACACATTTCTTTAAGTAAAGTATAAGTAACCACTACTATCTTTCCCCCACCAATCCCCCATAGTAGCCTTGATCTCATAAGAAGGATGTATCTGACTGTCTGAGATAATAAATATATTCCATGATCTAATGCTACATTGGATTTTGGGAGGGAGGGCAAGATAGAATTATTGGACACAAAATCAGATTTTTTTTTTATCAAAGTGATCTTTAAGATGCACTTCCTATAAAATTTATTGGAAATGCTATTTTGTATGTTGAAAAATAGAGCAGAAGAAACATTAACCTGTAAACCTAAAACAAAGCAGATGGTAAACTCAAACATGTTCTCTTCTGCTTCTTCTGAATATCTCATTCTTCAGCTAATTATTTTGGGGCATGGTAGGTGAGGTATGGGAAAAGTGCCTGCATGTAATGTATCTTTCAGGATTGTTAGAGATGATACTTAAATTTGCACCAAGCAAAATACAAAACTAATAGGCTTTGTGGTTTCATACAATATTTCTATTTATGCAGAGAAGGATCATGCTTCAAATATTTTCATTTTGTTCATTGCATAATAAAGATTTCAGAGATGATAACTGAATATATTTACAAAAAAATGATTATTCTAATATTTTCCCCATTACTAGTCAAAAGAAAAGTCTCATTAATATAAGTAGAATTGGCTCACATTCAGAAATGTAAGCAGAAGCAAAAAAAAAAAAAAAGCTAGAATCAAACAACTGTCAAATAATGTGCTTTATTTTGAGATCAAAGCTGTATTAAGGGATTTCTTGATTAAATTCTCTGCCCCAGTTATTTTAATGGCCAGCTCATATTTATACTCAGTGTAGCAAAAATTCCTTCATTTCAGCTTCTGCAAATTCATGAAAATGTATGCTTCAGGAAGTTTTTTTTTTTTTTAAAGTCTATCAGATCTTACTAATAAGTAAGGCACAGTTGCTTAACTTAGCCGGTTATGATCTCATTTCTCCATCAAACGATCATAATAATCTAATTCCCTTTGGATGCAAGCGCTGCAAAGACTTCATATTTCTTTTCAAAGTTTGCAGCCTTAATATATTCTTTTTTCTTTTTTAAACAGCACACTGTTCCAGTTAAATTATGTATAATGGCAATTATTGAAAATATGCATCTGCGTTCTTAAAATAATCAAACATAACAAAAGCATAGATGACAATTCTGCAAACCATTCATATAGATGCTACCAGTTTCTTTACCCAATCTATATGTAAATCTTTCCATATTTCTTACAGTGATTGTGCCATAATTATAAATACCTGCACTATATTTTGCTGTTATTTTTGAAATATTATGAATAGTCTCATAATCACTATAAAATAAAGTGCACTAGCTGTAGTTTGCTTTCAAATCTCATTATAAACTGATAATATATTTAACATTATATTTAATTTCTATAGAGATACTGAGCCCCTGAAAACACATTTCCATATGAAACTATTTCATAGGATTTTTTAAAACAAGTACACTAGTTATTCTGTGTAACGTACAGAAAACAGAGGAAACCTGTTCTACTCATTCATCTTAATTGATTCTTTCCTTCACCGCCTTCTGTTACTTTATATCATTTTGGATGATATAAATTTCCGTTTCTTGGAAAAGATTTTTATTTATTTAAAAGTTAGTGATTGAATGATAGTTTTCATGTGTAACTCTTTTCATTTTCTACAGAAAAAAAATTCTTTTCTTTTATATATTTAGTTTTGAAAATATTATAAGAATGTAGTAAGAACACCCCTATTGAATTAAACCAAGGTCATTCTGATCCAGCATTTTGTTTATCAAAGTGGTTAGCCAAATTTCTCCAAGCAGCTCATAAGTACAAGATGGGGACATATCATTCTTCCCTCATTGTTCTCCTGGAATTAATATCTGGAAGCATGCTACTCACAGCCAGAAGATAATGTTGACTTTTAAGGCTAATAACTTGTAATAGACAAATCCTCCTTGACTTTGTACTATCCATTTTCAAATCCATATAAATTAGTAACCAGCCCCTCATAATGTAATAAATTCTACAAGTATATTGTATGCTGTACGAAATATTTTCTTTTGTCCATTCTAAATCTGAAAGCATTTTGCACAATTGAGAAATCAATTTTAAGCAGACATTCTCAACTAATTTTGATCAAAAATGTTTGTACTTTCTTTAAAGATTTATGGAAATTCATAAACTTCTGAATAGAGATTCAAAAGAAAATATATTTAATTAATATTTAATTTAATATTTAATAATTTAACAACCGGTTCGCCAAGGATCAAGTTGGCCATCATGGGAGGCGTGGGCCATCCCCATCCTCCAGCTCTGCTGCACATGCAGGACAAGCCTCCCACGACGGCCGAGCTGACCCTGGGCAAACCAATTGTTAAATTATCCCCCCCACCTGCTATCGAAGTGGATTCTGGACACTGTGCTTCAATGGAGAAAAGGAAAATGGAGTGGCCGGCATGAGGGAAGGAGGAGGAGCAAGGAGAAGAAAGAGGGAAAGCGGCCTCCTCCTTCCCTCATGCCAGCATCTCTGTGGCCCATTTCTCCATTTCAGCACAGCACCATGCTTGCCCCAAGCATTTTTTTGTCTACCTGATTTCCAGGTCTGTCACATTTCTTGTCAATGTGTGCAAGGAAACAAGTTTGTGGGACTAAAAAAAAAAACTTCAATCAATCAATTCCAACTTCACAAGATCTTTTTTTTTTTTCGTGAGAAGTTGGAATTGATTGATTGAACTTTTTTTTTAGTCCCACAAACTTTTCTTTCCCTGCACACGACAGCAGGAAACATAACGAAGAAACCTGGAAATCAGGAAGGCAAATAAATCTGCGGGCATCTGGGCACCAAGCACTGAAATGGGCCTGCCCTTCTCCAGCAGTTGCCCAGGCCCACTGAGACAGCCAGCATGGGTACTGCAGGCTTGCTTCAGCAGCCTCCATGATCCTCTGGTGCTCTGCTGGCACTTTGGCCCTGTGCTGCCACCTAATGTGCAGGCTCTTCCGCACTGCCTGCTGTAAAGTAAGACAGTTTTCACCTGAGTGATGTGATCAAAGGTTTCTGTCACGCATCTCTTGGACTTTGGGGAGGGTTTTTTTTTTCCCCACCTGGAAGGAAGTTGAACGAAAACAAGACATGTTCCGGAAAACAGATTTTTCAGAACACGTCTAACCAGTTCATCGAACTCAGCAAAAAATTAGCTGCTGGTTCAACTGAACTGGTGCAAACCAGCTGAATCCACCACTGTATTTAATCTGTAACATTACTTTAATAATTTTGCTTTGTATTTCTATTTAATTTAGAATATAGAATCATAAGGCTGGTAGGGACCTCAGAGGTCTTCTAGTCCAACCCCTGCTCAAGGAAGGAGACCTTATACCATCCTGGTCTAATGATTGTCTAGTCTATTTTTGAAAACCTTCTGTGATGGCACACCCACAATCCACAGACGGCAAGCTATTCCATTAATTTATTGTTCTCACTGTTAGAAAATTTCTCCTTACTTCTAGGTTGATTGCTCTTTAACAAGATCCCACCCATTATTTATTATCCTGCCTTCTGGTGCTTTGGAAAACATATCAATCCCCTCTTCTCTGTGACAGCCCCTCTCAAGTACTGGAAGACACTTGTCATGTCTTCCCTCATCTTTCTCTTCAATCGGCTAGACAAACCTCCCTCAACTATTCATCATACAGTTTAGCTTCCAGGCCCTTGATTATTTTTGTTGCTCTTCTCTGCACACTTTCTAGAATCTCAACATCTTTTTTGTATCATGGAGACCAGAACTGTACACAGTATTCCAAGTGTGGCCTCACTTGTGAGGTATAAAGTAAAGAGGCATGATCACTTCTTGCTAACTTGTTGTTATCTTTCTGTTGATGCAGCAAGGACTGCACTGGCTTTTTTGGCAGCTACAGCACATTGCTGGCTCATATTTAAGTGGTGGTCCACTAGGACACTTTGATCTTTCTCACATTACTACCGTTGAGGCAGGTACTACCTATATTGTACCTATGCCTTTGGTTGTTCCTGCCTAAGTGCAGGACCTTATTTTTCTCACCACTGAACTGCATCTTGTTGAATAGGGCCAATGCTCAAGTCTGCCAATATTCTTCTGAATCTGAAGTCTATCTTCCAATGAGTTAGCTATTCCCCACAGCTTGGTATCATCTGAAAATTTAATGAGTTCCGCTTTGATTCCCTGATCTAGATCATTTATGAAGATGTTGAAGAACCCTGGGCCCAAAACAGAACCTGCTCCATCACATGCTTCCCTCCATGTAGATGTAGTTCCATTAAGGACTACACACTGGGTGTATTTTATGAATTGCATAGCTAAATGTGCTAAATATCACTTAACACATTTTCCAAGATAAAGAAAAGTGTAACCAAGCTCCTGGAAACAATAAAATACAGCTGTTAACACTGAAGTAAATAGTACAATAAATGGCCAAAATGGATATGCATAAAGATTCCCAAAGGATATACTTTTTCAGCAGAACAACTTCTTAAGGGATCCTGATTTTATTTCGTTTCTTTATTTGCTGTTTCCATTTAGAAATCCACTTATTTTCTTATGCTAATACTAAATCATGCTGCTTTGTCAGTCTTTTCCTGGATGGCACCAATATTTTATTTCTTCTTTTAATGTTTATATCAGCTGCAGATGTGCAGTATAAAAATTCAGCCAAAGGTGTACACACAAACCCTTCTCTCCATGGGAACAATCATGTTTCCTCAACAGAGATTCACTGGAGATTTCTGTACTCCCATCTCATCTTCAACTTGCCTTCTGCTCAGTGCTCCACAGCAGGAAGCTCTTTGTAGCATTTGCTGGCCTAGCAGAAGCCTTGATTTGATATAGGATGTTCATATCTAGGCTGTTAATTGAGTCAGTTTCTCCTTCCTATGACATTTCCATGTGGGGGTTTTATTTATTTATTTGTGTAAAGGGTTTGTATGGCCACCTTTTTTAGAGCACAACTCTGGGTAGCTCACAATCACAATAACATTACAAAAATGATTTAACCATAAAAACAAAACCTAAAAACTCTGTGCCTCAATCATACTCCCAGGATGTCCCGACTCTATATCACTCCACCCAGGTGCTGGGTGAAAAGCCAGGTCTTTGGTACAACTTGTAGATTAGCACTGCACTCCAGCATTCCCAAGCATTTATCTGACTTGAACCGAATGCTGACTCTTCTTATCCACTGTCATGTGCAGGGGGGGGGATCTGCATATTTCCTATCATTTCCAATTCAGTCTGTTGGAATAAAATTTGCTTATGGAATTTCTTTCAGAGGAAAAGTTTTGAAAATTTCATGGTTGGAATGAAATGGTGAAGAGGTATATTTTGTTAGATTTCTCCTCTCCCTCCCCACCCCTGCCATACTCTCATCTTTCCAGCAGTTTGCTGTTTCCCTTCATCCCATACTTTCATTAAATCCATACTTCCATTAAATGGAAACACCAGGAGAACACTCCGTCCATTGGCTTTTTCAGTAGCTATACTACCAGACCCATTAACGAGAGCCTCCCCTGAGAAATTTCTTCTGTTCATTAAGACATTTAGGGCAATTACTCTTTGGACAAATTTGTGATCGGCTCTAGGATTAATAGAACACTCTTGCCAGTTTTTCCTCTTAAGTTCAGCTCTGTTCCTTACATGGGGAGTGTACACTTATCATTAATACTGTATCTCAAAATTTGCACCCAGTTCTTGTCTGTGTACGGCTGCAGTACACTCCTCTACAAAATCACTCTGTGGGGATATTACTGATGGGAGTGAAAGGAAGAACAAAAGAGAACAAGACAAAATAGCAAATATAACAGCTTGTTGGTAGTGTTTTATGAGACCTTGGTGATTGGGAGAACAACATCTAATTAGCTTCATACCCTTATGGGGGAATACAGCTTTCCCTTCCAGCATTACCTTTTGTTTGATTTTCTTCTGTAAGAGCAAAATATTTCAGAGAACCATTTAGAGAAATTAGCAGCAGCAAGCTTTTACTCACATAAACATTATGCTCAGTTACCTGTAGCTGTTTCTGACAAGTATCTATCGAGATAACATATGGAGACATTACATCTGGTACTGAGGCAACAAGTTGGCTTTGTGAGATAGTGTCAATGGAGTTAATTGGTTGTTTATACATTAGTGATTCATACATAGCATCTCAGCAAAGGAAGGAGATGGCTGGGTAGCTTTATATATTCAAAGTAAAAGAGATTTTAGCTTCAGTTATCCAAGTGTTTCATTACTAATAGGCCCCTTCTATTAGACTACTGCTGAAGTTAATGGTGGGATACAGAGGATGGTGTTTGATGGATGAGATTACCTCTGCTGGGCTTACTAATTAAGGTTCTTTTGACTTCACTTCTTTGGAAATTGGATATGCCTACGTGGAGAACTTTCATCATGTGCTGACTTTCCCATTATATTCTGCATGCAGTGTTTACTCAATTTAATTGTGATCCAAATGTTCTTGGGTACATGCTGAGTATATGAGAAGGAGATACCACCTCTCCTATCATTAGCCTTTTAACGTTCATGTGCAGAGACTTGTTGAATGTAATAGTCCAGTTCACTCTTTTCCAGCCAACAAACGGAATGAGAGGACAGGCTGATGGGAAAGGAAGTCCTTTTTTTTTGGAAGCCAGAAGCTTCAGTGACATCAGGGCTGAGTTCCAGGTCAGCTGGCAAAATGGATTGATAAATAGAATGATTTTTATACCTTCCTGGACATTTGTAATTGAAATGTCAGGGATGGTGGTACCTGATTGGTGTTTTAATTGTTTTTTGGGTGTTCTAATTGTTCTTATCTGGTCTCCCTAGTGATAGTCAAGGCTATCCATAGGGAAAGGTGGGGAATGTAGACCCTGTGTAGCTTTGTTTTCCTTAGCTTAAACTTGTCAGTTTCTGCCTGTCTAACTTCAAACGAGGAAGCCACGTCTTGTTACAATTGCAATGGCTTTGTTTCCATTGATGGAGTTTTGCTTAAGGCTACTTGCTGGGAGGCAGTGATTGTCTAATTTCTAAGTCTGGCCTTTCCTTCACCTTGTTTCTGGGGGCCAAGACAATGGGGGAGTTGTTAAGAGTTTGCAGTGATACAACCAGTACATAAGTAAATAATTCAGCAGGATTCATTTATAGAAGAAACTTGTTTATATACAATAATATAAAACATGATGCATGTATACAATACCCATGCAGCTCTTGCAACGTGGTAGCAAGTACAAGTACAAGAAGCAGAAGCCAGAGCCAGAAATCACAGAAACACAGAAGCACAGAAGCTACAGAAGCACAGAATCTGTAATCCAAGGACAAACTAAGTCTTATATACAGATCAGTTAAGCTAAGCCACATCCAGGCTCCAAGCTATCTCACAAGGCTCACAACAGATCCTGTTTCTTAGTTACCAAACAGTTCCCAATGGCTGACTTGTTGTTATGGCTCTCCCAGCTCATAATTTCTTATACACTGTCAGGAATCTTATAATCCTTTCTACACCATGTACATACTAATTGTGCTTTAGAACATACAGTAGATGTGTCATTCTCAAAAAAAATCTTAGGACCATAAGCTAGTAAAAAAGAAAAAAGGTCAGCGGTATTTTGAATTTTGAACATGTGATGATGGGGATGGTGCAACGGTTATAAGTGTGAAAAATAGTCATAAATCACTTTTTTCAGTGCCGTTGTAACTTCAAACAGTAACCAAATGAACTGTTGTAAATCAAGGACTACCTGTATAAGGAAAGAGAATAGTATTTATTCAGTACCCTCTTATTAGAAGATACATAATTAATGAAAATAGATTTAAGAGGCAATCTATATGTAGTGTCAATCTCAGAATAAGAGAAAGGGAATATTGACTGAGAAAAATAAGGAGCTTAAATTTTTACTGTTTGAAATAAAATTAGACGAGAAGAAGGATATCTCATTTTACAGAAGAAAAATATATCTTAATGTCAGTTTATAAGCTAAATGGATCTCAGAAAGCTTTCTTTGGAAACTTATTTACCAAAATAGATTATTTTAGAGATGCATTGATTGTAGTAGGAGACATGAATGGGGTAATGGATAGAAGTTTGGGTTCATCATGAACATTTTACCAATTACACACAAAGTGGCTTTAAAATAACATTATTGATATTTAGAAGCAGGAAAATGGGAATATGAGACAGCAGAGGTTTTATTTTGTACCTTACAGTTCATATTAAAGGATTGGTCTTTTGGAAACAAAGAAAACTGAAATAATAAATAGCAAACCTAAGGTATATTTTCACATCATGCTTCTGTTACTGGACAGGATACTTGTATAGGATACAAGGATACAAAGAAGAATGAAATCCAAAATAGAAGAACCTTTGAGCCATTGAAAACTGAAAGTGCTTCATTGGGTATGGGAACTTACTTCAACAAATGTGGGGTAAGGACAGCAGGGATTACCATATTTTTCAGAGTAAATTTTCAGCCCCCTAAAAGGGGGTGAAAATTTAGGTGCATCTTATACACCAAATGTAACCCCGCCCACCCACTGGCCCCCATCCTTTGGCCTCTGCCTCGCAGCAGTTACCTCCTTGCAAGCCAACAGCAAGAAAAAACAGCTCCTTTCAGCTTCAGCATAGCCTAATTAGCATAAGTTGATTAGATCGGCCTCCTGACTCTCAGCTGATTTGCTCTCAGCTGTTTTGCGCAGGGCTCTGCTGCTTGCTGCAAAGAGTTAAATTGCTGGAGCAGATTTTTTTTTCCTTGTGCTAATCAAGCTATGCTGAAAACGAAAATGAAAGTAAAGCAGGCTGTTTGCTGTTTGCTGCAAGGAGAAAAATTGCTCAGAGGCAGAGACAGAGGGAGATTTCTTTTTCTTCTTTTCCTCACCAAAAAAGGTAGGTGCGTCTTATACTTCGAAAAATACGGTAAGTAACATCCCTTTTCCCAATGCTTACTGTATATATCTCAGAAAATCTTTAGATCCAACTCCCTATTTTCTATAGTGAAAAACTCCAAGTTGTAATTCAATAAACTTCAGAGTGATAATATTACAAGCTGATAGATACACTGTTTTTATCACAGAATAGCTGAAGCTTCTAGTGCTGCATCTAAGAACCTATATGTCATGCTAATTTAAACCAATAGTGGATTAAGATTAAGATGCTAATGGTGGCATTTCACTGCTGTGAGAGGGTGACCAAGCTCCAGGGAATAACTCTACTTAGTCCCATCTCTCACGTCTTTCTTTTTATTACAAATTTGCATCACTCCACACTCAGCAGTTCCTGTTTTTCTTTTGTTATCTGATTCAACATTCCTTTAGATGTTTTAGAATATTTTATTTCATCATATAGGTTTTTATCCTCCCCTTTAATGCCCTTGTTATCTTTCCTACATCCACCCATTACTCATTTTTCCTTCCTATTGTAAGTTTGGTTCTCTTTTTCTACCCACCAAAGAATAGCAGGTTGTGAGGAAGAATTCATCTAACAGAAGACATTCCAACTTTAAGTCCAATTGTTCCAGTTAAACAGATCAGGCAACAAATTACAGGAGGTCTATTCTTGAAAGCCCGGTTTGACCTAAGTTTTATTTCAAAGCTACCACAGAATGTGGCTGCGTTTGGCTAGCTGTCACATAGATGGGGTCAATCTGGTATCACAGAAGAGGACAAGGAATTTTAAGGAGCAAAATAAAATTACAGTGCAAATCCCATTGTAGGGTCTATGTGTGAGAGCCAATTAAGGGAGAGATTATAATCAAACTAAAAATAGTGATGAAAAATAAAAAACAGAAAAAGACACAACCAGAAATAATTATTCAGAGAGGGTTATAAACCTTTATAAATACACCACCACAGTTTTATCCTATGGCTACAAATAACATATTTCTGCTTCGGGAGCCCAATTTGTCATTCTTTTACTTGGGGCCAATAAACAAACCATCCTGCCTTAAATTCCATATTAGAATGGAGAGGAATAGTTTTCAACTGAGGGTAGTTTTTTGTTTTTTTTTAAAGACGTCTGTACAGATTCTTATTTAATTTGCTGGAAATAATTGTTCACGTATTTATCATTTAAAGTGTCATTTATTTCTGCTTCTTTCTCATTATGTTTCTTCTGCTCAAATCTGTTTTACAGGTTTTAAAGCACTTTGAAAATATCCATGTCATTGCTTTAAGGCTGTGCATTCCACAATTTGTGAGCTGAATGGGAGAAAGCTGATCTCTCTGACTGTTAATGTCCTCAGTAATGCTGCTCCTGAAAATTCTACTAACTAGAAAAGATAATGTGGTTATTTGTTTTGAGATTCATTTGTTAAATTAACAGGCTCTAAGCTGTTCAGGGTTTTAAAGGATAAAACTATCACCTTGAACTGAGACTGAAAAACAATTGGCAGCAACAGCAACTATGAGTATCTCTCTGTACATGTGTGCCCATACTATACTTAAAATACAGTTTCACTCCATTTAATAATTTTCTTTGGTAAACAATGCTGAAAAGAAACTATAGGGCTGCTGCTATTTATCTAAAAAATATCTATGGGGCTCAGAGACATGTTGATAAATAAAGATGAAGTTAAAAGACTGGCATTTTGCTTTGAAGAATGTCCAATTTATTATTATTGTGGTTGATCGCACAGTGAATTAATTGTTTCAACTGAATTTGGCAAGCTCTTCCAAGTAAAGCTGTCTCTTGCAATTGACTGATTTTGCCTGGATAACAGACATTGCAGTACATAGAGACAGCAGAATAAAAGAAAAAGAACTGGATGTCTATGAAGATTCTCAGTCATCCAGGTTATAGTTGTCCCAAAGATGCTTTTTCAAGAGACAACTGGACTTTCTTGTTTTTCTTTAAAGACATTTTACTTCTTAACCAAGAAGCTTCTTCAGGTCTGACTGGATGGTGGGGAATGGAAGGATTTATATTCCTTGCAGACAGCTGGTCATTTGCAATCCCGTAGTGGCATCAACGACTCTCTAAAAGAATGCAATATTTAAATGTTGTCTCTTCCTTGTTGCATCATGGTCCCATGTGACAATGAAAGGCCAATTGAAAGCCACCCAGAATCCCTGTGGAGTAAGGTAGAAAAAAGGCAAAGGAAAAGAAACAAATTTAAGGGACATTCCTGCTTCTTCACAATAAGGAATGAAATGATGGAATTCTTTTGGAAGTATGATATTTGAAATAATCAGGGGCCATTAATATACCATATTTTCCGGCGTATAAGACGACTTTTTAACACATGAAAATCTTCTCAAAAGTCGGGGGTTGTCTTATACGCCGGGTGTCGTTCTCCTGTAACCAGGCAGACCAGCCCGAAAGGCTCTGACGAGCCTTAAATGGCTCTGGCGATCCCAGCTCTGACGATCCCAGCTGAGTTCCCTGCAACTCAGCTGGGATCGCCAGAAACCATGTAAAAGAAAAAAAGTTTTTTCCCTTTTACTCTGACGATCCAAGCTCTGACGATCCCAGCTGAGTTCCCTGCAACTCAGCTGGGATCGCTAGAAACCATGTAAAAGGAAAAAAGTTTTTCCCCTCCAGCTTGCTTACCTCAGCTGCTAGTCGCAACGCTTGCCTTGCTTCGCTTGCCTGAATCTATTCCATCAGCAAGCAACTCCCTGCCTGCAATCAAGCAAGCAGGGAGTTGTGGACTTCAACTCCCAGAATTCCTCAGCCAGCAAAGCAAAGCTGCCTGAGGAATTCTGGGAGTTGAAGTCTACAAGTCTTAAAGTTGCCAAGGTTGGAGACCCCTGTTCTATTGGGTAAGTTTTTTTCCCCTTTGGGAGCTTTAAAAAAAATAGTCAATTGGGGTTTTTTTAGTTGTTCTTTTTTAGACCTAGCCATTTAAAGTTTAGGAAGTTTTAAATTTAGCTTTCATATAAAAATAAAAATAAAATAAAATAAAATAATATTTGTGCAGCTTTCTGAGATTTAGTATGTTTCTGTAGTGTTTCACTCTAACTACACAAACACACAAAATCTCACAAAGCTGTATGTGGAATTTTGTGTGTGTAAAGTGTGAAAATTGGTTTTTTGGACTTTTTGTGGCTGTGTGAGGTTCCTGCTTGTTGCAGGGGCCATTTTGGGTCTAGCACAGCTGCTTTTACATTGTGGGTGAGCCAGTTGTGTTGTGTTGTGTGTGTTTAGAGTGTGAAAGTTTTTTGGGGGGGCTTTTTGTGGCTGTGTGAGTTTCCTGCTTGTTGCAGGGGCCATTTTGGGTCTAGCACAGCTGCTTTTACATTGTGGGTGAGCCAGTTGTGTTGTGTGTGTGTAGAGTGTGAAAGTTTTTTGGGGGGCTTTTTGTGGCTGTGTGAGGTTCCTGCTTGTTGCAGGGGCCATTTTGGGACTAGCACAGCTGCTTTTACATTGTAGGTGAGCCAGTTGATGTTTTTTAATTTTTATTTGGTGTGCATTGGAAGAGGGGTAGTCTTATATGGCGAGTATAGCCCAAACCCTATATTTTAACAGGAAAAGTTGGGGGTCGTCTTATACGCTCAGTCGTCTTATACGCCGGAAAATACGGTAACATGGGAAAATGTACTTCAGAAGTGAGCAGAAAGAAATACCCTAACACAAATGTGACAGTGATTGGGGGATTAATAGAGTGCAATGTTGTGTTTTTCTGCCATCCATAAATGGATACTGGCCCACTCCTGGCTGTGGGGAAACTAATAGTGCATATAAATGCGAAGATAGCCTGTCTACTACATCTTGCACATAGGAATAGCTTGGCTAGTCTGGTCCCGAATTATCAATCTTTAACTTTTAAAAGAAATTATTGGAGAAGCAGTTTGTACATTAATTGTACTTCAACCCCTGCATTATAAGGAACCTGAATCAAAGCCTTTGTATTTCACCAATACTGTAAGGCGACCATACAGCCATATGGTCACTTAAAGTGTTTTCCACCAGTCCTTCAACTGGTGGAAAACACCAGTTTTGAAGTAAAGTATGGAAAAGTATGGAATAAAATTTTCTACCCTGATTTCTTATCCTTATCCTTCTTATCCCCATCCTGTTACATAACAAGGCCAGCAACTGGGACTTTTCTAAATGATTTAATACAGGACAAGTAAAGAAAAGAAACTGATATTTTCCTCTGGTTCAGTTTCTCTCCCACTAAACGTTCCCTGCCAGCTGCAAAGGAGCCACTTTCCCTAATGTAGGATGGGTTGGGGAGAATGTAAGCAATGTTTAGTCACCTGCCCAACTAACAGTTTGAAGACAGGACAAAATTCTGAGCCAGTGACCTGTTGGTTGGGCTATTTCTGCAGATGGGTTTAGTGTTTTTCTAAAAGAACACTGAACTTGTGTCTAAACAGCATGATTCACAGGTTGGAAGTACAAAGAATGTATTCAAAGTAGGAAGAAGAAGTCATTTATAGACACATTCTTTCTTCAAACAGGATTTGCAATGACTTTATTTCTGTCCTTGCGGCCAAAAATATATGGATGGCTGTAGAACTAGAATGGTGCCATTTTAAAAAAAGGACATGTGAAACTGCCTGTTGGTCAAAGCAGTAGCATACACAATGATGACAGAAACAATAATATGGGACTGGTAGAAGCTGGCTGTCTTCCCCAGTTTAAATTGATATTTTGTGATATTTTCAGTGGTGGGATTCAACCAGTTCGCACCACTTTGGGAGAACCAGTTGTTAACTTCCTGAGCAGTTTGGCAAACTAGTTTTTGGAAGAAATCATTAGGGCAGAGAACCAGTTGTTAAATTACTTGAATCCCACCACAGGATATTTTGCTAGCACAGGACTAGCACTCTCTCTTATTTAATCCTCTCAAACACAGGTCTAGAGCTCCTTCAAAAGAGACCACATTCATAGTGAGACACAAATTCCCAGTCAGACATTGCATGGGCAATACCTTTAGTGAAATCATGTGTCCAGTCACACCTGCTAACACAAGTCAGATTGGTCATAGAGGGCAGTTTCCATAACATGAAGGGAAGAATGGGAAGTGACTGCAGTAGCCTAATGTGGCCAATACTGTAGAAGGTGGGCACATCCCTGTATTAGTAATCACATCATTAATGAAAGTTGCTGGTTTGTATCCATGTCAATAATGTTTTCAAGGGAAGAGAGCATTGAGAAACACAACTAGAATAGCTAAATACATGCATTAAGCTGTCTCAGCTGTGGGCTGAGAATAAGATAAAGGCAACATGACGATATGGCATATAAATTAGTTACAGAACATATTCATGATATAATTAGGAGGACATGAGGATAAGCCTTAAATAATGTTTAAAGGGAAACAGAGGGTCAGAAAGAACCCATTACACTGAAAATAATGAAATAGAACTTAGACTATTGTGAGCCACAGAGAGTCTCCACCTGGGGGACCATACTAATACTGTAGTATAAATAAAATAAAAATCATGATCAAGTGCAGCCCAATCCTATGCAATTTGACCAGGGGTGAAATCTACTTACCTTCTCAACCTGTTCAGAAGTGCATACGCCGCGCGCAAACAAGGACCCTTCTGCACATGCACAGAGGGTAAAAACTGGTTACTTCCTGGTTAAAACCAGGAAATAACGACAACTGGGCGGGTGGGCAGAGCCTCACACCGCCATCGCTACTGGTTCTCCGAACCACCAGCTGCCATCACTACCGATTTGGCCGAACTGGTCCGAACCGGGAGCATTTCACCCCTGGATTTGACTCTGAAAGCAGAGCCCAGTAAAATAAAGTCTGTGGCCTTAGGGGAGATTTTTATACTACAATGGATTTATCCTTCCAAAGTCAAAGACAAACTCTGGCATCATAGAACAAAATCATTCCTTCTTGTTTCCTTACCAATCTCAGTGGTTTCTTCTGTCTGATATTCAGAATATCTCAGGAAGAGGCAAATCATTGAGATAAGCAGAGATTTAAAGCCAAAATCTTCCTAGATTTCCACCACATTTCCAAACCACAGGAAAATTCAGACTAGCCATTCTACTGCTCTAAAAAAAGAAATATTTTTAAAGTATGGAACAGGGGACAAAAAAAAAATACAGGGAGTCCTCAATTTATGACTGTTCATGTAACAATGGTTCAAAGTTACAACAGTCTCAGAAAGAGTGACTTATGACCCATCCTTACAGTTACAACTGTCACATCACCTCTATGGTCATATGATCAGGTGTCTGACAACTGACTCACATTTGTGAGAATTGCAACCTCTTGCAGTCACCTGATTGTGATTTTCAACCTTCCCAACCAACCTTGACAAGAAAAGTCAATTGGGGAAGCCAGAGTCATTTAACAACCACAATACCTTCCTTGATGACGAAGGTAAAAATGTTGATAAAATTGGATCCAGTCACATGATGACCGGCATTACCAAATGCATCAATTTACAATGGAAATTCCTATCCTAACTGTATTCATAAATCAAGGACTGACTGTAAATGTTGCTCCTTCTTCATTTCTAGCTATTATTTAAGCACAAGGAGAGCTCTGAAGAAGTTAGGCTGAACTGTTACTCTCTCAATGGAGCATGTTTGAGTTGTACCTTTATGTGCTCATCATAAATGCAATATAAATGGGATGGGAGATTGTATGGCTTTAATTTGCTTGGGTCAATTTAAAATAACTCATAGGCTAGCCAACCAATGGGACAAAGTACCTCATGATTACAAATCTCATATTGTTGTTTTCCCCAGCATATACTATAGAATTCATCACCCTTAATTGCTTTAAGAATATAAATACCAACTGGGAGGGATGTTCTGCTTATCACTAGGATTTTCAGCTAAAACATATTCAACAAGAGCTAATTTACAAGCCTGGGTGGGGGGGGGATACGAAACTGGCAGAAAAGATGCACACAGTTTTTTCCCCTTCCCAGATGTGAATAATCCTATGCAAAATGCTTTCTGGCTCATGTAGTTTCTCTAATAAACCAGATGTCCTGTGAATAAGTCCTTGGGGCCTAATATGCTAATATTGATGGTTCCGATGATCACTGAACCTTGGTTTTCTCTAATAGCATCTACCTTCATTAGCTTCTATTATCTCTATATGAAATCAGATTTTAGCCATGAAATCAGATCTGCAGAATGCAGTGAATATCAAGAGTTTAATGGCCTGCCTTTCAATAAATTGAATTTAATCTGTGTTTTTTTTTTAATACCACAATGATTCTTTCAAAAGGCCAAAAGATAATGGGACCACAGTGATAGAACATTTCATGATTACTATAGCCATTGAAAACTAATGCACTGATTAATTAGTCCCTTGAAGCATACCCACTTAATCTCAGTGCATGCAGAGAACACCTTATCATCTTGAACCAGAGTTTTGATTCAGAAGTAAGGGAAAAGTAGACTTAGAAAAGAAATAGCAGCATCATATAGTGAGTGGCTGAAACAATTCTATTTAAATCTTTCATAGAACTACTAGACCTGGGCTGCAAAAGCAGGTTATTAGAAAAATAGAGTTGTAAGGTACCTTATAGGCCATCCAATCCAATCCTTTGCACAGTTCAAGATCTAGAGCATGGGTGTCAAACTCGTGGCATCACATTGCTGTCATGTGACATTTTGCGACGTTTTCCCCATTCACAGAACTGGGATGAGTGTGACCTAGGCATGATGCATCAGGCCCACGGGAGCCAGTTTGACACCCCTGCACTAGAGTATCTACTACATGAAAACAAAGTCTTTTCTCATAACCCAAGCTTTTGAAGGCAAGACAATAACTGCAGCCAGTACAGAATGTAGCAGTTATTTACTTATTTACCTTCTTATTCAGGGTCATAGGCTTCTTCAATTATGAACAAATTCTAAGAGGTTTACATTCCCAATAACGGTAGAAACATTTGAAGGAGCCAAATCTTAATGGCTTTCCAAAACCCAGAAAGGATGATTTAAATTTAAATTCAAGGAAGATGCTGTTGCAACTTTTTATCCAAATGCTTTTAAGGCACACGTAATGCTGGTTTTCCGTTCACCTCAAATTGTTTCGCTACCTAAGTATATATTACAGGTTGATCTTCAAGGTTTTAACAATGTCATTCAAGTCCCTCAACAGTTTTGGAGTCCAATGTTTAATGAATGAGTTTGTATTTGGTCAAAGGTTAAAATTTTCAGAATGCAGCCGGAGGAACTCTTTAAGATCACATGACTAGGAGGCAACATGCAAGGACAGAAGCAGGCACATCCATGGGATGGTAGCAGTAGTGGGTTCCACTTACCTTTGCTACTGGTTCGGAATCAGGAGTGCACACGCACATGCGCTTGCTTCACTTGCGCACGGTGCTTCTGCGCAAGCACAGAATCTTCTGTGCATGCGCAGAGCATCCATGATGATGTCCGGGCAGGTGGGCGGAGCCTCCCACCGCCGCCACTACCAGTTTGCCCGAACCTGTAGAAATCCACCACTGGGATGGTAGATATTTCAAAATAGGCACAATCATGCAAGTGCCTTTTTTATGGGTCATTTAAAAAAACCACAAGTTAAAAATAAGTGAAGGTTTGAACCCAGAGTACAGCTGCCATCTTGACTAGACAAATGTCTCTAGACAAATGAGAAAGCTTTCTCTATTGTGGGATCCTTAGAAATAAGGCTGACCATAGTGACCTGCCTTTTGTTCCCCTATTTGTGACTTAACATTCCCCCATCTAGCTGTGCCTTTCTCTCTTAACTGCTTCTCCTCAAAATTTCTCAGATTATTACCGTGGGTTTTTAATTAAGCTATTATTTAATTTAATGGACGTTACTCTTTTATCTTGCTTATTTTATAGATTGTAACCTGCCGTGAGGTTCTCCAGTTAGCCGGGAGGCTATAAATATTTTAAATAAATCAACAAAGTCCAGACATTGGAACACAGAGCTTAACCCTCAACTGCTAGATTGATCACTAAAAAGTCAAAAATGGTATGGATTGGCAAAGGCAGCTCTCAAAGGGCTGTCCTCTTCTCTAGTTTTCCAAGGCTCTTCACCATTCACCATTCTCTCATCTCTTTGCTCCTCTGCTGAATTACAATCTCTATGCACTCTTTTCTTTACCAAGGTAGAAATATTATGAATAAATAATTGAAAGTAATTGGAGGGAAAAAACCCACCAATCCTCACTTTGCAATGTAAGTTTGCTGCCATCTCTTGGTTGATTTTCTTTCTTTTCTTGCTTGCAAGCACTTCCTGCATTCCTGGATGGAGAAATCACCAAAGAAAATGAAAGTAAATACATTAGCAGATAGTGCATGTTTGAAAGATTCTGTTAACCAATCCATGCAAATGCTGAAGGAATATTATGTTTCATCTGATGGGGGAAAAAATCCTCATTGATGAGTCATTATGTTTGCTATTTGCATGCATTTGACTAGTTGCTTTATTTAAAAGTTTTGTACTTATCAAAGAGCATGGGCACTGGGCTGCCTAAAAGAAACTATAAGGAAGAAAGAAATTGTTCTGCTACTTAGAAAACAGAGATCATTGCAATGTATCAGAGAAACAGGCACTGTTTCAATTAACTACGTGTACCACACAGTCACCTTCTGAACTTGTCCAATTCTATGAGGCAATAACTGTAAGATAATAATGAAGATCAGATTTAGAGTGAGGCTTAAATGAAAAATCACACTGACCTGGCTCACTCATAACATTAAAGCATAATAAGAATTGTTTGTCTTTGCATTAGGATGGCATGTGACTCCAGCCATTCTAGGAAAGAAACTTATCCACTGCCTGCAAGCCACATGTAGCCTCCCAACATCATCCCCTATCTTGCACTGCTGAAATAAAGAAGCAAATCACTAAAAATCAACTAAATAACTTTTCAATTTTTTTAGGGAAAAAAGCCAACAAGCAAAATAAATGTATTAAATTCCTGATGGTCTTAGTTTGTAATTTACTTTTTTAAAAAAATCTACATTCCAACAGTTCAGGGGTAGGTTCTACTTACCTTTATTACTGATCTGCAATGGGAGGGGGCGTGTGCACTTCTGTGCATGCGCAGAAGCTTCTACACATGTGCAGATCACCCATTATGACATTGTGGCGGGTGGGCGGAGCCTCCCGCCGGTTTTACTAACGGTTCTATAGAACCGGACCAAACCAGGAGCAACCCACCACTGCAACAATTCCATTTTTTTTATTTATTTATTAGTTCAATTTATATGCCACCCTCCTCCGAAGATTCAAGGCGGCTTACAATGCACTTATAGCAATAGCCTTCATTCTTTTGTATATACCTGCTTATTAAGGCTTTTGGCCCCCCTTTGTTTCTACACTGTCAGCTTATTGCCCCCACAATCAGGGTCCTCAATTTACCTACCTTGGAAGGATGGAAGACTGAGTCAACCTTGAGCCTGGTGAGATTTGAACTCGCACTAATTGCAGGCAGCTGGCAGCTAAGTGCTGCATAACACTGCGCCGAGGTGGCACAGTGGTTAGGGTGCAGTACTGCAGCTACTTCAGCTGACTGCTAGTTCAGCAGATCAGCAGATCAAATCTCACCGGCTCAAGGTTGACTCAGCCTTCCATCCTTCCAAGGTGGGTAAAATGAGGACCCAGATTGTTGGGGGCAATATGCTAATGCAACATGTTAATATGCAATATGCTATATGCTATATGCTAACTTTGTAAACCGCTTAGAGAGGGCTGTAAAGCACTTTGAAGCAGTATAGAAGTCTAACTAACTAACTAATAAATAAATAAATAAACAGCACTTAGTCCGCTGCACCACCAAGGCTCTTTTATGACATGTATATCCCATCACTACCCCTTCTGAAAAAATGTTTATGTCATTATCATACACTTCATAATTATTAGGTGCCAAAAGTAATGAAAAAAATGTGATTCCCAAGTACATGTTATAACTTTCAGTTATTTGCAGTCTGATCACTACTTTTAACGAATTGTTTTTTTAAAAAAAACTGGTTTAATGTTCTGTATGAATTCAGGAACTCTATAAAGAAAATATGTTACATTATGTAAGAAAATAAGGCTTAATAACATCACAACATCACAACCTCTAGCTTCCAATAGGTTTTAAAGTATACAGTGCATAGATTTGAAACAGAACTGTCCTATTGCAGTATGGAGGAGGGAGTAGCAAAGACTGCTAACTGAAACAGATTCTCTCCTATTTGAATTCATATGACTAAGAATTATTGGTTATGAAAAGTTTAGATTAAAAAGAAAACATCATGCAGGGAGAAATGGCCATGGCAATATCAGTTGACACCAAACAAGACTAAGGATGGCTGATGATTAGCCAGTCTAGAATAAAAGAAATAATAGCTGATGTGATATATGATGTCACATATGATAAACTGAAAGTTTTACAAAGACCTGTCAAAAAATACCATCCATAACACACAAATACCATACCAATTGCTCTGCCTTTTCAACACTTCTTGTATTATCTGGTCAATTCTGTTGTGGAGCTTGGAAAGCAAGAATATGTACATTTGTATAATGCTTAAATAATCGTAATTAATAAGATTAAAAGATTGGCAATCTATGTGTTCTCTTGACTGTTTCATTACTGCATAAGATCCCAAAATGCAGATATGTAGCAAATGGATATCCTACTTTTCAATTGGCAATCCCCTGTAAAAACATTCTTTTTTTGAAGAATCATCTAATCCAGGGGTGGGCAACTGTGGCCCTTTTACAACCTGTGGACTTCAACTCTCAGAATTCCTGAGACAGCTTGACTGTAAAAGAGCCACAGTTGCCCACCCCTGATTTAATCCACATCAGGTTTTAAAATGAAGACGCACATGATGAGAGAATAAATCTTTAAAGGTACCCATCTTCAATACAAGCTACTTGGTCATAATCTTCTCCACTACAGTGAAATGGACTACATTTCTAGATTGCAGTAGTTCTTTCTAAATTCACAATTATGCCAATTAATTATTAGGTCTTATGATAAACTGTGTCTGAAATGCTTTTTTTAAATAAATGTAAGTGGTCACCAAAACTAGGCAGGACAAAGCATGATTGCAGATAGTTAACAATACCAGTTAGTTTCCAGGTGGGATGAATTTACAGTATTCAGGAGAGGAAACTATTTTATGCAGCCCATTAGCAGGCAACAAATTCTGTGAGAGATAATCTGAAGAAGCCTGGCTGCTATGTTAAAGCAGCCAACAGCCGTTTAATTGGAGCTTTAAAAGAAGCCTAAAATATCTGAGGTTGTCCCTTGTGTTTTTTGTTAAATTTTGATGACAAAGGAGATTTGAATGGATTCAGTTACACAGCTATTAGTTAACGAAGACCAGGATTGCTGCAAATCACTCGGAATTGAGTTTAGATTGGTACATCTAGATGGCATTACATTGTAGATGGTAGAATTTGGAGGGGTTTTTTTTCCTACGCTCTTTCAGTCCAATTTATTTCCCCAAGCGAAGCTGTCATGTACAACTCTTGAGGTTTAGAGAAGGAAGAGAATACGCAATCCAGAAATTACCAGGTTTGCTCATGTGATTCATGTAAAGCAGATTTTAATTGTTGTCTGGGGAAAAAATCAGAAAAAAAGGTGTTTTGCAAACAAACCAGTGGTGAAATCCAAATTATTTTAGTACCGGTTCTGTGGGCATGGCTTGGTGGGCGTGGTATGGCTTGGTAGGCATGGCAGAAGAAGGATACTGCAAAATCTCCATTTCCACTCCACTCCAGGGGAAGGATACTGCAAAATCCCCATTTCCTCCCCCATTCCTGAGGGAAGGATATTGCAAAATCTCCATTCCCACCCCACTCTGGGGCCAGCCAGAGGTGGTATTTGCCGGTTCTCCGAACTACTCAAAATTTCTGCTACTTGTTCTCTAGAACCTGTCAGAACCTGCTGGATTTCACCCCTGAAACTAACATTTGGAAAATGATTATGCAAGGCTTAAATAGGCTGACCTGCAAGAAGTCTTGCAGCATCTTGAATGAATAGCAGGAGAAATGACTGGACTCCGATTTTCAAATTATAGTACTGCAAATGTAGTTGTATTTATTTTCTAGTCCTGAAAATTCTAAATATTTGAAGTAGATAGGACAATCTAATTTTGTCCTGTTATTGTTGTTGACATAAATCTGCCTTTTGTCCATTTGTAAGAAGATGCTTCTGTCTGCTTTGATCTTTGTAGTTTTAAGAAAGACATATTGGTGTTATTTTTATATAGAATAAAAATATAGTATCCAAGTAGTACACAAAAGTGTACCATTTGGAAAAGTTGATGTTTATGAGGGAGAAAAATTTGCTTCTCTTACAAGAGAAATAGATTCCTTCAATGAGGATAAAATCTCAGTGAAATAGAAAAATGGAGTACTTTGGAAACACCATCTATTGGGAAACTATCCAGAATTCTGCTCTCAAAAAGCAGAATTGCCATTATTTGCCAAAAGCAAATAGCCATTATGTAAAATAAGACACCGGATGACTTTGACTCTATCATGCTATTGGGATTACCTGCCCTCCCCAATGGAACATACATCCAGCCCACTTTTACTCAATACCTGACTTACTATTGATTGCAAATGTAGGTTAGGAAACCAGAGGCACGAAATACATCAGCTTCCCCAGTCATGACCTGAGACCTGTATGTAGATATTCATTCTTCTGGAAGCAGAAGAAGGGGAAGCAGATGTTCATTCTTCTGGAAGCAAAAGGTACAAAAACCCATCTGTGGGGATCTCTAAGCAGTCAGCATTTGGGGCTGCTTTCAGTGCTACCTTACTATCAGATAGCATTTGGTTTTATAGGAGCACAAGAATGTACTCTATGTCCTGCAATAGATGAAGAAGTCCTTGTATCAGGTAAGGCTCACTGACCTTAGCTTGGCAGGTCTTTGATCATTTAAGGTCACCTCTGCTTTAATAAGTCTGGGTACCCAGAATAAAACACCGCTGCAGCTGTTTGAATGATTATATGAATTTTAAATGATATAGTCTTTGAATTAACCAGCCTTGCCCAAACATTATTCTTTTTAAAATAATTAGATTGTTTAGATATGTGCAAGAGCCTGATCTCAATCTCCTCACACACATATAAAACTTGCATTCTGGTTTTAAGTCTGTAGTTGCTTCTATCCCTTTCTATACATGTTATTATTAATTGTGGAAAGGAGGGAGCAGGGGTAACCCAAATGCAGCTCAGTATAAGAAAACCTATGATCTATCTTTTAATTTTCATTGCATACAAATGAGCCACATGTGACTGAATGACTTGCCCTCTAAGTGACAACTAATTCCCTTCCCCTTTTTCTTCCACTAAATTATTTTGCTTGAATAATAAATATGAGCTAGAGGGGTTAATAGTGCTATAGAAGAGAGCACCTGAAACAATTGGTTTCCATGGCAACCAAATTTTAATATATTTTTTACTTATTCCTCCATGTTTTCTCCCCAACCCCACATTCTTCCTTGGGTAGATGTCTAAATTTTAAAGTCTTCTTGTGTAAATCTTGAAATCCTTAAATAGATATGTAAGTAACCAAACATAGTTTGAAAATTAATATTAAATTTAGCTAGGGAAACCTGGCTTTAAAACTGAATGGGAAACAGGAACTGGACTACTTTAGGTCAGCATTCTATTCTATCCAAAAATAGCCCAAGTATAATAGACTATAATTCCCATGTGAAATGAGATATAAATTGTACAGGTACATAAGGATATGCCTAGATGTATTCAGGTAATTTCAGAGAAACCGGTGCCAATAAGTGGTTTGATGCTAGGAAATGCTGTGTGGCTTTTTAAAACCATTATTATTACCAGAAAATAAGATTAAAATGTTGCCTTGTTACTGTATGTAGAGTTATTTTCAGTAAAGATACCCTCAACTTGAGATGGAATCTTAATGACTGTATATATTACATTATGTAAAGTTGCCATTGCTACTTCTGCAGTATTTTTTTTTAACTCCTTAGTCCTTTATTTTATACTAGCCAGGGTTCTGTTAACTCTGTTTAGCTTGGGAGATTAACCAAAGGGCTGCTATCTTCTAAGGCCAATAAATCTTTATAGTAGTCTAAATCCCTTATGTATTAAAGTACAATTAGTTGACCCTTTACAGTCCCATTCTTATGCCTTTTTGACTGTAGGAAATCACTCCTGTGAATCATTTAATTCTAAACCAGAAATGCCTATTTCCACTACACAAAATAGCTGACAGAAAGTATGTAGGGAATTTTTAACAATAATTTAAAGGAAACTGTTTTTTTCTGAACAATCTTACTAAGGTAATTTATTTAGAAGTAAATAACCTTTCTTTACCAGATAGAATATTTTCTTAGGGGTGGTTTAGGAGCTTAGCTTAGTAAAGATGAATAAGAGACTGCCAAAAATTAAAGCATGGGTTGTGTAGTACTTAAATGCCCAAGTGTATTCTATATTGATTACATTAAGAAGATTTGCCCTCATAGAATTCTTGATTCCAGCAAATGCCCAGGAATCTAAAAATTGCCTGAGGAATATAGAGTGTCATTTCTAATCTGATCTAGAAACATTTCCACTACCAAAGTCAAATTAATCTCTACTTGGGCTAAAATCTCTCCTCTCATTTCATCTCAGTTCCTTCATAAACTAAGAGGCATGATGAGATCCATGAGGTTGCATAGATGCAATCCAATCTAAGGCCTTGGCCACCTCTTTAGTCCAAGCACAAACCAAGGCTTCAAATAGATTGGGCAGCAGACTATGGCATAAACAGCCCCCAGCTCCCTCTGAAACCCCATTAGGTTCACTAGTTGCTGGAAGCAGATCGATCTAATTGTCCAGCCTCCCTGCAGTGGATAATGGCACCAGAGAATATTATGGTAATCAGGAATGATCCAACCATGACAAGAGAGACAGTAAAAATTCCCCCAATTGAAGTTCACATAGCCACTATCTCATGGAATACATGAATAACCTTGAGGGAACCTTGCTTATTTTTTACTTTTCCTTCTTATGCTATTTATTGATGAATTGTTCTACTTTATGTCTTATGCCTTATTTGTGTATTCACCATTCATCTGAAATCTGGGCAGATTAAAATGTAATAAAATAGCAATTAATATCTGTGATGTTATGGCTACATAGAAAAATGGTAAGCCTAGTAGAAAAATTTATTCCTACAAAGCGCTGTTTATTAGACAAACCAAAGTAGTAAATTTAGTACAACATGTTACGAACATTTGAGCCTTAGATGTCAAACTCAGATATCTGACAAAATTATCTCAATGGTCATTCAAAAGACAGGAGCAAAATACTAATCCCAGCAATGCCTCCAAAAAATTCACAGCCCCTCAATTAAAGAAAACTGTCCTGAGTCTGAGAACATATTCTTCCTTGCACTGCCAGATTGTGCCTCCTCTCTATAAGGCCTATTTACTAAAATTTACTGGCTGTTTTCTAACTCTTTCCATACTATTGAGTCACCTTTCCTTTGCCCCTGATTTTCACTTCTGTTTTTCATTTCTTTTCTTGTCATAGTTCACTTTACCTTTCTGGCGCCATTCCCCTTCCCTAGCTGACCTGGGTCTCTCCTTTGACCCCTTCTTTATTTTATTTTCATTATTATATTTTAACTCTGATCCTTAAGTTTCTGCCACTCTTACTTTTAATGCATGTTTGCCACTCTGCAATAAGCAGGCACTTGATCTTGTACCTCCATTTTACTCTTTCCCACTTCTAAACTCCTATTTCTCCTGATTCTCATAAGCAAAGCAATCTCCTAACACTGAAATCTAGTTTTGTATAGTGGTTTAAGGCACCAGGCTAGAAACTGGGAGACCATGATTTCTAGCTGTGCTTTAGGCCCTAAACCAACTTGGGCCAGTCATTCTTTATCAGCTCTGGGAAGCAGGCAATAGCAAATAACTTCTAAAATCTTGCCAAGAAAATTGCAGGGATTTGTCCAGGCCGTCACAGGAGTCAACACTGACTGGAAAGCACCCAAAAAAGAAAGAAAGACCCTAACTCTGTCAAATCCATGGTGTTGCAGATAAAACATAAAGAACCTATAATATGACAGAGCTTTGCATGATTCTGAGAATGTGCTTGTCTCTTCATTTCCAGACCTTGCTCTCTTTCCAGCGTGGGGAACACAAAACAATACAAAAGGCAGTTTTGTTTGCCTGTAAATGCCATTCTCCTTACAATTGTTCAGATTCCAAAATCATGAAGAGACTTCTACTTGTGTTGAAATTAGGTATATATCATGTATTCCTTTTGTATGGTCAAGATCCTGGGCAGTGTACAGCATTAAAAACAAATAACAATAATAAAGAAAGAAAATAGTGAAACATCTTGAAAATGCAAAAGTCACACTTAACCTAACTCAACCTAACCCAACCTAACGCAAGGCTTAGAGAGGTTTTAATGGTACATTTAAATGAAGCCAAGGTAGGGGGCCTTACAAATATCTGTGGGAATGGTGTTCCAGAAGAAGCAAAGAAACTTTGCTTTTGGATTTTGCCTCTCCATGCAACAACATTGAGCAAAGTGGAAACATTTAGAAGAAGTCAATATGTACAATTCTGCCTTTTTATATCATCTGTCACCTTCACACGGATTTGTTTAATGTGATTGGTAAAATTGCTCATGATCGTTTTTCATAGCCATTAAAAGCTCCATGAAAAATCCTTTGGTGCAATGAAGAAGCTTAAAGCATGTTCCTTGGCAAATATTTTATTTTGTTTCACAACATTCTAGGTATCTAATATTAAAGTAAGTATCAGAATAGAACCAAAAGTAAAATAAATTTAGTTACCATAGAACTGACTCTCTCTCTCTCTCTCCCCTCCCTCCCTCCCTCCATCCATCCATCCATCTCCTTCTCCTCTCTTCTCTCCTGACATATAAAATATGGTGAAGGGAGTTGCATTTTTTTTCTTTTCCATCATTGCTCTCCAAAACAATAACCCATTAGCAATGTAGCTTGCTGTAAATGGATTGCAAAGCTGTCCCTTTGGTGAATTATAGCAGTCTTTCAAGTAGTAAGAAGTAAAGTTGCAGTAATTTTCCATGCCTTTAATTTTACTGTCACAAATATATATAAGAGCTGTGTTCTGGAACGGATGGATTTTGCGAGGGGAAAAAAAAGTCTGTATACTAATGGCCAAAAACAAGTCTTGGCAATGTAATTTTAAACTAATTATTAGCAGAGTGAAAGGTGTCATGGATAGTGTACTTTACATGACAGGATATCATCTCATTAAAGATATATAGACCACTCACAATCCGTTCACGTGTAAGCACATTTGTGTCTCATGGATTTGAATGGAAGACATGATAAAGTTTGTGATGACACATGTCATCATCTGCCTTGGGAGCTGTTCCAATTTGCACAAGCAACTAATTTACAGCCAAGCTCTTTTCTGGAGTTTTCACTGCCACCTATCCCTATTAGCCAGATTCTCCTAGCCAGAGCAGAACAGCCAGTCTCCTTTATTTCTTAAATATTTGGTATGCATGGTGAAAGGTAACAGAGCACAAGGCCTCAGGGGGTCTATGGGATACCAGTCAGGCCACAGAGCTGTCTAATATTTAAATGAGTTAATTAAACAGAGGGGGGGGGAAAGGACCTAGCAAAAAACACAAATATTTTATACATAGTGAGCAAAATTTTGTAAACAAAATACAATTATTTTCACCTAATTATTTTACATCTAATCATGTACACTTCTCCTACTAAGTATATATGTGTGATGTGTGATAGGGACAAATAAGAGTCAGTCTAGCTCTCTCAATGCCCATTTATGTACTTGCTCAACTTTGTCCAGCATAACTCTCTATTTATTTTTTATTCTTATAATTGGTACCTCATAACATTTTCTGAGGCATTTTTCAGAATAATTTTATGAAATATTACAATTAAAATGATAAAAACTAAAACAAACTAAAAACTAAAAGAAATATAAAAAAGTGCATAAAAGAAAAAAGAAAAATAGGAAAAAATATTAAAAAATGAATATAATAAAAAGAAAGGAAATGCATAAAGAAATTAATTCCCCTTTTTTGATAACAAGTATAAAAAAAATGGTAATGTCATATTTTCTTAAAATGCAACAAATGATCTCTTCTTCCCATATCTCATTTCTTATTTCTAAAGAAAAATTTAAGGTCCCCTTATTCAGTCCTGGTCAGCAAAAGTCCATTAAGGGTTATCAGATATAGTAATATATCTATTTTAAACTTGATTAAATATATCAACTTAATATTCCATCCCTTCACTGTTGCTCTTAATCCCCTTAAATAATCTCGCAGAAATGGATTTCTTTCCCTTTTTCCTTTATCTTTTCTCACTAAAAAATTTCTATAACAAGTCTCTTTTGCAAATTCAATACACAAAAGTTCTAGTTTGCCATGTCTTCATAAGAAATGACATCCCTGGCATTTGAGTCTAGATTAAAAACATGCAAACATGCAAAACATCTATTCCATTTGGAGGTGGGTAAGATTTAAATCAAATATTAACAAATGTCAACATTCATCTTCCCTGATCAGCAGAACAGACCTGGTGAAATATTCTTAATGGGCCTAGCTTTTATTTTGCTTCTCCTCAATTGGATTTTTCTTTGTACAAAGTAAAACTGCTCAGAATACCAAGTAATAGCTGAGAGACAACTCTAGAAGCTCAGAATTTCCCCAGGCATACTATAATCTTTCATAAATATTAGCATGCCATGTCCAATTAATGTTTCTCCACTCACTTTGGTAAATGAAGTGGACAGTAGCACATTGTACTATGAATCATTTAATTTGCACCAGGGTCTGGGTTTCATTCCTTTTCCTTTAAAAAAAAAATCATAGTTATTTTTCCTCACAGACTGCATTTCATCTGCAAAATTATTAAAACTGGTACCACTTGATCCTGAAGATTGATATGTTAGCTATCAGTTAGTATGCTAGCCTAACATGATCAAAGAGAGACAGGAACAAGCTATTCCGAATAAGGATGCTGCCAATTTCAGAAAAATGAGCTACAGCTGGACCACTTTCTCAAAAAAATTATTTCCTAGTTTGGAACAGAAATAAATTCTGTAAATTTGCAGGTAGAGTTTGCTTTGTGCTAGTGAAAAATAGTAATGACTTTGCAAAATGGAATACTTAATTTTAGTAAGCTCTTTCATCAAACCTAAAGTTTTCAAAACATCTTCCACATTGTTCCAAAGATTTCTTCAATCTTTAGGAACGACTTTCCAGCTCCATGAGGTTCATAGGACAGAGCTAGCAAATGAAATCTTTTCCATTTCCAGCAAAAGGGACATAAATGTTAACTTTACTTTTGATGAAACATCTAACACCTTCAGTGAAGTATTTAACAAAAAAACACAAGTGATTTTATAGATTCATGAGCAGAAACATTTAATGAATTTCATATACATCGAGTTTTGATTCTAACTAATTCTCAAACAAGATGACCTTGTCAAGCAACTTTTTATTAATTTTGTATTTGTTTAAATACATTTTCTATTTCTTACATATCAGTATTATGGTGGTTGGCCCCAAAAGTTATATATCCATTCAAAATGTATAAATCCTTAAACATTTGTATAGGCAGTGATAACAATTATATTTAAATTTAGAATGTATTTAGAGAGTGGCTATAGGTAAGTTTTTGAATGCCATGTCCTTAACTGTACAAATATCTTTCTAGTTTCCCTGGCTTATGTCTGTCTGTCTGTCTATGTATGCATGTATCTATCTATCGATCTATCATCTTTCTATCTATCTATCTATCTATCTATCTATCTATCTATCTATCTATCTACCTATCTACCTATCTATCTCATTTAGATTTATATATCTTCAAGCACACTCTAAGTGGTTTACAGAGTCAGCATATTGCCCTCAACAATCTGGATCCTCATTTTACCAACCTTGGAAGGATGAAGGCTGAGTCAACCAAAAGCCAGTCAGTGTGTCCAAAATGAGCTAGAGAATTAGGTCAGAGACCAAAATTATCAGAAAACTAGAGGACAGACCACTCTTTAAACTATCAGTTTTTGAAAGATATCAAGGTAAATTTAAATAGTATGGAAAAAATGACGGTTTGTGACCAAATTCCACTTAAGCAGATTAAATGAGAAACACATCAAGAGCTTTCTAATGCAAAAGGGACTGGAAAATGTTTTAGGTTTTTCTTGTTTCTTGTTGTTGTTGCATTTTGACTATTTTGTGTGACTATTCTCTCTATAATTTAAAATTAACAGCAGCCATTTTTAAACTGTTTCATGAAAATCAAAATGGATTTAGGAAAGAGATGTCACCCTTTGTTTTGAACAAAAATGTGCAAACTGAATGAATAAACTATAAAAGCCAAACTATTGTTACAGTCTTCTGATTATTTAATGAGGTAAAAAGAAAATCAATTTCTAAAATGACACCAAACAATGAATATTGGAGAAATCAAATTAAAAAGCAATTTGGCTGTTTTCTAATACTTCACCTGCAATTTTACTTGCTTGATTGTTTGCCCTAAAAGCACAAAGAATAAAACCCAGATGCAATTGAAGGTCTTCTCCCTGCCTCCTTATTCAGCACTAGATTTCTTTCATGCCACTCATTAATAAGAAAATTATTCTTAAAAGAAACCTGGGAAACTGGTTAGACTTTTTTTAAAAAAATACAAGCTTCACTTTACCATTTGAATTAAATCTTTTCTTCAGCTTTTAGTAAAATGGAGCATCTTCTTATCATTATCTTCCAAAATATATCCTCTGAAAGGAATAATCTTTTCATTAACAAAACTCAAAGCATATTTGAATCATATTTCACTTCAAGAAAAATGTGTCTTCCAGTTCTTGCTTATAAATTCAAGCAATAACAATAGCACTTAGACTTTTATACCACTTCATAATGCTTTACACCCCTTCCTAAGCGGTTTACAGCATCAGCATATTGCCCCCAACAATCTGGGTCTTCATTTTATCCACCTCGGAAGGATGGAAGGCTGAGTCAACCTTGAGCCTGGTGAGATTCGATCTGCCAAACTACTGGCAGCCGGTGATCAGCAGAAATAGCCTGCAATACTGCACTCTAACCACTAGGCCACCGCGGCTCATCCCCTTGGTTCATCCCAATTCCATAAACACCTACTGTAAGTGATTGTTTTTCATTCAACACTTTTAGAGAGGATGAGGCTTTTCATACCATATAGACAAAGACATAGGTACTATATCTACTATATATTCTCCATGAATGCATTATAACATTATGAGTGATCTATTCTGCGTGGGCAGTAGAATATACTTCTCTCCGAGTCAAGCTATCTCATAAATGTATTATTTTACCTGCCAGCCAAGTCATTAATAAACTCCTAGCATGTAAAGTCTAATTTTTCAAAGAACCAATAGGAGGGCACTTCGTTATTCTTTTATTACTGTGTTCCAGGTAAAAAAGAATTAAATTCAATTTAAAATTAATGAGTAGAAATAAGGAGAAAAGAAGTTTGAGATCATAACAGAGAATAATGCAAATGACCCTGATCCAAACTCCCACTGTGTTTACTTTTTTCCTCCTATTTACCATCCAGGTTATATAAGAAAGAAAACCTACCACAAAATTCAATATTATGTTTGTGAAGGATTGCATTATGTTCAGATAGAAATAGAATCTCATTTCTTAAGAGCCCACTCTTTTGTGTCTCTTTATAGGTGCTAAAATCTGGGTCCTCTGAACTTAGACCCCTACATTTAAACCCAAGGCAAAAGATGTACTGAAAGGTTGTGGGGGGGGGGGGGTAAGAAAGTTTTGAAGAAAGTTTGCAGTCTACAAGCACATCTTGTAAAATATTATATAAAGCTATCCAACATCTTTCTGTGATTGGATCAAAAGATTTGTTATAATGAAAACCAAATCTGGGAGGGCTTGAAATTTCCAAAGATAGGTTCAGGTGTAATTATCAAACTCATAGAATAAAAGATACAGGGAATAATGCAGATGTAATGAAGTACTTGTAGGTGAAGGGAGAGGTTTACATTTGATCTGGAAAATCAGCAATATGCTGTTAGGGTGAGTGAGTAAACCCTGATTATTGTTGGTTAATTGGAGCAGGGATGTTTAGACAACAAACATGGCTGCTTTCTTTTGTACAATACAAATGATCTGCATCCTCTCTTCCACCATTCAAAGATATTAGTTCTAGAGTTGTTAAATTGAATTCTTACTTGACTGTATACTTAGCAGTCCACCTGATTGCAAATCTATCACACATATGGTTGGGCAACAAGAAAACTACAGGGAGAAAAGAGGACCAGACTAGGGGCATGGATCTGAGAAGCTTACAAAAAGAACACAGCAGCAATAGTTGCCTTCCATGGCTGCTTCCATTACCCCAAATGGTACAGGACATAGAATATTCCTCACAACCAACAGTCATTGTTAGTCCTAGCTCCATGAATTAGTTTAGTGCCGCCCATCTAAATAGGTAGCCACTATAACATCTAATGATTGTGATTTAATAGGCTAATTTTTAATGTGTGTGTGTGTGTGTGTGTGTGTGTGTGTGTGTGTGTGTGTGTGTGGTCTTTGTTCATTACACAGTAATATATTCAATACAGGGTTGAAGTCCAGCAGATTCTGACAGGTTCTGGAGAACCGGTAGTGGAAATTTTGAGCAGTTCAGAGAACTGGCAAATACCACCTCTGGCTGGCCCCAGAGAGGGGTGGGAATGGAGATTTTGCAATATCCTTCCCCCAGGAGTGGGGAGGAAATGGGGATTTTGCAGTATCCTTTCCCTGTCATGCCCACCAAGCCATGCCCACCAAGCCACACCACGCCCACCAAGCCATGCCCACAGAAACCGATAGTAAAAAAAATTGAATTTCACCACTGATTCAATATTACATGGTAACACATCCATTCATTCCATTCATTCCATGGATGACTCAGACTTCTCTTGTACAAAAAAACCAAAACAGTTCTGTCTACAATTTCGAAGTGCAAGTTTTTATATCGTCCTATCCATGGTGTAATTAAGTTGCTGCACTGGGACCAGGAAAGAGGTGTTGACCAGAAATATACACAGTATTACAATTGTTACGTTACCAAGAATGTATTGAAGTGTATTATTATGCTTGCAATTTTATTTTATGCTTTCTTAACATTTCTTAATAATTTTCTATCATGAAATTTACCTTTTCTTTTTGGGCAGCTATAAATTGGGCTAACATTTACACTAAATCATCACCCATCATGAATTGATGGGTTTTGATTCAACACTGCAAGGGTATGGAGCTATACCAAGTATTTAAAAAAGATATCAAATTTATTGAAGGAAATACTGGAATAACTCACCAGGGGGAGTTATTACAAAATACTGTTCCAAGCAAGTATTAAGAACAATAGTTGATGTCTTCTTAATTAAACATTACATCTTTGTTCAAAACCCTTCACAAATGAAGGACTTCAAATGCATACAGTGAAGTGAATCTAGAATGAACAAACTATTTATTGTAAATTTGCTTATAAATCACGTGAGAATTGTTCATCCAAATTAAGTGAAATGTGTGATTATGCAATGCCCCCAATATCCCAAGGTCCTGATATAAGGTCTAGCTATAACTGTGCTTATTTTTGATAATGAAAAATATGATTAATTAGAAGTAACTGCAAGACCGTGGCAAATGGCTCCCTTTTCATTCTCTGAATGGTACATTTCCTGCATGGAATCCATGCAAATGGTCTGTAATTCCTTAATGAAATGGGTCATAAGTTATCCTTCCTTTGCAAAGGAGAAGCTGAGATGAAAATGCTGATGATTAAACCAACAGTCCCATTTCCTCTTTTATAACATGTACTAATTCCACCCATTAAAAGACAGCATTTTAATGGGGTAGGTGAAAGCAATGGTCTGTACCAAGGAAGGCACATTTCTCGCAGTTATTACACTCTTTCGCAAGGGATCTATTATGCTCTGAGTTTGTGATCTCTAATTAATGGCTGTTAAAATATTCTAGTTTCAGGAAAGCTTCTTGGAGTTAGTGTGTGAAGCAGTTTTGTTCCCACTGTGAAATCAATGTAGGAGTACAAATCTAGGTTAGTGCTATAGGTATTTACTTATGTATTTATACTGTGTATGTCTCTGAATGAGTCTTTGAGTTATTATTGATTGGTAGTAACTGCCTGGAATAGTCCCATATAGTTTTCTTGGCAATATTTTTGGAAGTGGTTTGGCACTGCCTTTTCCACAGATTGAAAAAGACTATCTGGCCCAGATGGCTTTGAGCATAACTCATGCTTGTCCAGTTGCTGCACATATTGGGGTTCGACAGAAAAAACACTTAATCTCTCCCCTGGCTCAGCTGATAAAGGGAGGAGAACTTGTGGCTCAGAGGTTAATACAACTGCCTAATATGCAGGCAGCCCAAGTTTGAATCCAAGTAAGGGTATTGCTAGCTGATGAGAGCTAAATAGCTTGAAATAGATCTATATTAGTCTACCTTTATTTCTTTATTAGTGTTATGTCCTTATAAGGACATCCGCCCTGATTGGCTGCTAGCAATCGGGCGGGAGATTTGAATCCCTGTCAAGGGGCGGTGCGTCTGCCGGGAGCGAATATAAGGAGAGCTCCGGCAGCGCACCAGCAGTCTTGTCTTGCTACTTTTGTAACCAATAAAGTTATTAAATGTATCGAGCTGGTCACGTCTTCTGTTCCTGCGCCTGATCTAACACTGGCGACGAAGGACTAGAGAAGAGAACCTGAGAAAGACTCAAGGCACGATCGCCCACCGAGCTGAAGTCACTACACCACAGTGACTTCCAGAATGGCTACCCCGCAAGCCCCGATGACCGCGCTGAACCCGTTCGACCCATCCTGGGAGAAGTGGAGGTCATACATGGTCCGATTCCGGCAATTCCTGTGAGGTAATGGCTACCAGAACCTCGACGATGAGAGGAAAAGAGCCCTCTTCCTGGCTCATTGCGGATCGGACGTCCTAGAGATGGCGATCGACCTCGTGGCACCCAGGGACATTGAGGAGATGTCCTGGAACGACCTGCAGGAAGTCCTACAGGAGCACTATGCACCGACAGGCACCCCCATCGCAAACAGGTTCACCTTCCAACAAAGAAATCAGCAGGAAGGTGAATCCATCAAGGAATTCGTGGCAGCGCTTCGCCAGATCGCTGCCAACTGCGAGTTCGACAACGTCGATAACGCAATCCGAGACCGCGTTGTGTTTGGGATGCGAGATGTGGGGCTGCAGAAGAAGTTCCTCAGCCGGAAGAGGATCCCGCTCAAAGACGTCCTCGATGAAGCAACAGCGGCTGAAACGTCTGAGCAAGCAGCCGCCGCGATGGTAAAAGCAAGAGGGATCCATAAGATCCACAAGTCGGGCCTGACCTCATCAGACGAGGCAACCACTCAATCCAAGTCGGATGAGGAAATGGCCGTCCACAAGGTTTCCCGCCCCCCCAGGCGGGAAAACCCACAGCATGGCGACCGGGGAGAACGATGCGGCAGCTGCAGAGGCGACCACCCCAGGGCGACCTGCAGATGGAGGGACGCGACCTGCCGCCGATGCCTGAAGAGGGGGCACATCGCAGAGGCCTGCAGAGCCACCGATCCAGCCCCGGAACCGCCCAGACCACGATTCCGGGAGAATCGCAAAGACAACCAGAGGACATCCAAACGGTCCTCAAACCAGTCCCGGCGCGGGGAGGAAGACTATTCCCAAAGCAAAACGGTGCACCAGACTACCATCGCTCACACAAGCGACGAGGGGGCCACCAAGTTCCACATGACACTGATAGCAGAGGGGGCACCGTGCAAGATGGAGGTAGACTCCGGATCCGCCTACTCCATCATGGACTGGCAGCACCTACAGCAGCTGAAGCCCTCCTACAAAAAGGCCCAGCTGAAGACCCCGAAGGCGAGGCTTGTGGACTTCAATGGGAACCCCGTCGAAATCCTGGGCAGAGCCACCATCCACGTGAAGTACAACGACTTCAACGGAAAGCTGCCCATCACCATCGTAGAGCACAGCCGACCGAACTTGTTAGGCGTGGAGTGGTTTAAGCCACTGGGACTTTCAATTCAGGGCATCCACGAGATCCGCAGGGACGAACTCGACACCATCATCGAAGAGTTCAAGGAAGTCTTCGATGGTAAGCTGGGGAAATTTGTGGGGAGGCCAATTTCCTTTAATCTGGACAAGGGAATCACCCCAATTAGGCTTAAGCCCCGCCGAGTTCCGTTTGCCCTGCGGCCCAAAGTAGATGAACAGCTGGATAAGCTGATCGCCCAGGGCGTCCTGGAACCGATCGATCATGCTTCATGGGAAACCCCCATTGTGACCCCACTGAAGCATGATGGGTCTGTGCGCATCTGCGCCGACTACCGTTGTACCATCAACAAGGCGTTGGCACAAAGCGCATACCCAGTCCCAGTGGTGCAACACCTGTTGCATTCCCTGGGGTCTGGCTCAATTTTCGCGAAACTGGACCTGGCCCAGGCTTACCAGCAACTGCCAGTGGATGAAAAAACGGCGGAGGCACAAACAATTGTCACGCATAGGGGGGCATTCAAATGTAACCGCCTCCAATTTGGAGTCAGCGCTGCCCCCGGCATATTCCAATCTATGATGGAACGCCTTCTTCAAGGCGTTCCAGGGGTGGTGCCTTACTTCGACGATGTGCTCATCTCCGGTGACTCAAGAGCTCAACTCCTTGAAAGGCTCAGGCTTGTCCTGCAGCGGTTCAAGGCCAAGGGCTTGAGGGTCAGGCGTGATAAGTGCATCATAGGAGTACAGGAAGTCGAGTTCCTGGGCTACCTCATTGATAGCACAGGCATCCACCCCACCAAATCAAAAGTGGAAGCAATCCATGAAGCTCCAAGCCCAAAAAACAAAACGGAGCTTCAGGCTTTCCTTGGGTTGCTCAACTTCTATGCCATTTTCTTAAAGCAGAAAGCCACAGTTGCTGAGCCACTCCACCGCCTGCTGGGGAAATCGGCGTCCTGGAAGTGGGGCCAGGAAGAGGAAGCAGCGTTCCGAGCCATCAAGGGACTATTGACGTCCAAAAGCGTCCTCATCCAATACAGTGAGACGCTGCCCATCAAGCTGACCTGTGATGCGTCGCCATATGGGGTGGGGGCAGTCCTCAGCCACGAACTGCCCAACGGCACGGAAGCCCCCATCGCCTACTTCTCAAAGACCATGTCCGGCGCAGAACGGAACTACAGTCAGCTGGACAAAGAAGCCCTGGCCATCGTGGCTGGAGTGAAGCGTTTCCACGAATACCTCTATGGAAGACGCTTCACCATAGTCACCGACCACAAGCCACTCCTGGGACTCCTCGCAGGCGACCAACCCACCCCGACCTTCATGTCTCCACGGATGACGAGATGGGCCATCTTCCTAGCCGGCTACTCCTACCGGCTCGTGCACCAGCCAGGCACAGCCATAGGAAACGCCGACGCACTCAGCAGATGCCCGTCGAAAAATCCAGTCGAAGACCCAGCCCCCACGCTCCACCTATTCCATATTGATGACGACGCCAGCTGTCCGGTGTCATCCGCAGATGTGGCCGTTCACACCCAAAAGGACCCCACACTCCGCCAAGTGAAGTCCTGGATCCTCAGAGGGTGGCCAGCGGAGAAGACGGAGGAGAGGTTCAGCCCGTTCGCCAGGAAGCAGAAGGAGCTGTCCACCATAAAGGGCTGTCTACTATGGGGAGACAGGGTGCTGATTCCAAGCACCCTGCAACGGCGAACACTAGAGACCCTGCACAAAGGGCATCCGGGCATCGTCCGCATGAAGGCCCTGGCACGGAGTTACGTCTGGTGGCCCGCCATGGACAGAGACATTGAGCAATGGGTCTCCAGATGTGACCCGTGCCAAGAAGTTCGCCCAGCGCCGCCGCAATCCGAAGTCGCAAAGTGGGAGACCCCCAGCAACCCCTGGTCGAGGATCCACATCGACTTCGCGGGTCCGATGCAGGGGCGACACCTCCTCATCGTGGTAGATGCCTTCTCCAAGTGGCTAGAGGTGATATCCATGGCATCTACCACAACAGAAGCGACGATCCGAGCCCTGCGCCGTCTGTTTGCCACACATGGACTTCCGGATGTGCTAGTTTCGGACAACGGCCCCCAGCTCACATCCCTGGCCATGGAGTCCTTCCTGGCAGGACTGGGCATCCGCCACGCCCTGTCCGCCCCCTACAGGCCGGCCGGAAACGGACAAGCCGAACGCATGGTCCGATTGACCAAAGAGGCCCTCACCAAGATGGGCCCGGGGGACTGGCAAGAGCGCATAGACAACTTCCTCCTCACCCAGCACATCACGCCACACGCCACCACCCACAAGAGCCCGGCCGAACTGTTGATGGGCAGAAGGTTGAGGTCACCCTTGGACCGGCTGCACCCCCAATACAGCCCGGAAATGACCGCAACCGCCAGCCGCCCGCTTCGCGCCTTCAGCAAGGGAGATTCAATCTTCACGCTAAATTTCAGCGGCTCTCCTAAATGGCTGAAAGGGAAGATTGCCAGCACAACCGGCCCCAAATCCTACATCGTCGAGTTGGAAGATGGACAGTTCACGAGACGCCACATCGACCAACTCCGAAAAAGGTGGGGGGGAGCACACGAAAACCAGCCTGACGAGGGAGGCCTACAACACCCAGACGAGGTAGGCCTCCAACACCCCGGCGAGGTAGACCTACCATACCCAGACGAGGTAGGCCTACGACACCCCGGCGAGGTAGGCCTACAACACCCCGACGAGGTAGGCCTACCCCACCCCTGCGAGGCAGAGCAACGCCATCCCGACGAGGTCGGCCCAGCACACTACCAGGTACTGTCACGGCGGCAGTCCAGCGAGGTAGACCGGGGCCAACCACACGGGGGATGGCAACACCAACCCAGCCAGGTGGGCACCGGGCACAACGGGGCTAGGAACCACCAACCCAGCCCTCAAGTAGACCGGTACCTGCCCAGAGGAGGAGCGGCGCACCCCACCAGTGACGGCAGCCTACGCCAGCCCAGCCAAGGGGACTGCAGTTCCAGGCGAGTAGACCGGGACCCATCCAAGACGGGCACCCCCCGACCCATGGGCAAGGGTGGCACACGACTCCCCAGCGAGAGGGACCCCCGCCCATCACAAGAGGCAGCCAGAAAACAACAACCCGACCCGGATGGCCCCAGGCACCACCAGACGGTAGACCAGGGACTAGGGGGAAGGGAAAGCCGACAACAACCCGGCCAGGGAGACCTGCACCACCCCGGCAGGGGAGACCTCCGCCGCCCCGCAGAGGTAGTGCCGCAATGACAGCCCGGCCAGGTCGACCACCACCAACCTGACGGGGTAGACCAACGCCAGCCCGACCTAGCAGACCAACACCACCCCTGTGAGGTCGAACAACACAACACAAGCCAGCACCACCAGCAGCCGGCGGGCCGGTCCAGAGGGCACCGAACAGAACCACCCCTCACCCAACGCCAGGCCGAACCGCAACCGAACCGCAGCGCCCGGGAGACCAGGGAGGAGCAAACGATGGACTTACCGAGACTCAGACGCTCTTCCCGGGTTGGAACCGAGCCACCGAGACGAGGCGATAGATCCACAGGCCAGGAGGAAGACCACCAGAACCAGCCATCCAAGGTCTGCGGTCCGGCCGGAGGCGCTGGGGGTGACCCCGCTCACTCGACAGCCGAACCAAGCCCGGTTCCAGAGAGGGAACCAGGAGACGACAGAGCCCCGTCCATCCAGGCCAGAGACGGAGAACAAGTGAGACTGCGCAGGTCAGCTAGGGTGCCGAGGCGTCCTACGTACCTGCGTGATTACGTGACTTTTGTGGATGAGATTGACAGCTCGGACTAAGGGGGGAGGAGTGTTATGTCCTTATAAGGACATCCGCCCTGATTGGCTGCTAGCAATCGGGCGGGAGATTTGAATCCCTGTCAAGGGGCGGTGCGTCTGCCGGGAGCGAATATAAGGAGAGCTCCGGCAGCGCACCAGCAGTCTTGTCTTGCTACTTTTGTAACCAATAAAGTTATTAAATGTATCGAGCTGGTCACGTCTTCTGTTCCTGCGCCTGATCTAACAATTAGCAAATACAAATTTGATACAAAATAGTTTTTCATGAAAGTGGCTCCTGATTGGAGCTGATAGGTGAAACGGAAGCAGTATGCTCCTTCACATATTGGGGTAGACCAGGTGCTTCGACAGAAAAAACATTTAGTATGTATGTATGTATGTATGTATGTATGTATGTATGTATGTATACACACATATCGAATCTAGTGGCTTTTATGATCAGTTGATGAGGAATAACCACCTGGTATATAATTACTGCCTGTGCCAACAACAGAATATTCAATAGAGAATCAAAGAATCATGGAGCTATCATTAGTCAATTTTGCACAACTGGATTAAAAAATGAATGGGGAATGGTGGCTCTCTGACAGTTTGAAAATGGAAATGATGACTGCAATCATTGATTTTCAATAAACAGGAACATGCCAAATAGCATTTAAACTATCTGCTGAAAACATTCAGATTGCCCGTACTGTTGCATTATCTCCCAGGTAGCAATTTCTCCAACATCCTATACAATGACACATTAATTATTAATAAAACAGGGGATGCTTTTTATGTATCATTTTGTCTACTCGTTTAGCCTTTGCATTTTTTACACATGTCAGCCATTTCTAAATTTATTATTTTGGGAAGACAATGTCACAGATGTGTTAAATTTCTGGACAGCTGCTTTTTGTCCTAGAGATAACATTTTAATACAATGTTACATCTCTCAATTGAAATGTCACTCATTTCCATAATCATCATCTCATGGATGTTCTCCAGTGAACACAGTGAAGTAAAATTAGAATCAGGTGGGACTAAAAATGATTCCAAACAACATTATTTTGTGCTCATTTAGTAGTCTTCAGATTTCCCATTAGATTGGGAGGGGGGGGGGGCAGGCATTCACAAACCACAGAGTGTTATGGCTCTGCTATTCTTCTTTTGTTTGTTTCTTGTCACATGCAAACTCTGACACATAAATATGATCAAAAAAAGAATTCTTTTGGTGTGCTATGAACTGGCTAAATACACACAAGCAGTTGGACCAGGCAAATAATGAGAAGTTGTAACAAGGCAGGTACAGTAACAATATTTCCAAGCACCAAGACAGTGGCAAATATTTGTGTAACCCCCCTGGGCATTTAGTCCTATAAGGTAGAATCATATTAAAAAAAAATATTAAGCTGAGGTAGAGTTGCATCTGCTAATAAGCTGTACAGCCATGATAAAGGATCATCTCTCTGAATGCTTTCACAGGGGGTAGCATCTAAAGCAGGTGTCCCCAACCCTCAGGCCTCAGAAGCAGCAACCAAACACGTGTGCGCATCCCCACTTACTCTAGAAGCAGGCAAGTATGTGTGCTCACAGTCCATGAACAGTGGGCTGCACACACGCTTGCTAGCCACTTGCAAAGAACTATCGCTTCCCCCCCACCTCCAGCAGTCCACAAAGCTTTAAGGATTGGGGAAGTCTGATCTAGAAAACTTTGACTGACCCTCTAAAAATGACTTTCTTAGTAAATGGATGGGAAATTTCTAAGAGAGGTAGACTTAAAAAAAAATAAAAGTAAGGCAATGGCAAACCACTTCTTAATTTTTACCAAGAAAACTTCATGAATGTATCCATGCGGTTATTAGAAGCTAATCTTAATTGTGGAGTGTTTGCTCTATCACCTTCAATACAATAATAAACCCGCATGGCATATCATGAGGCATTTTTGTACATTCTGTATTGTTATTTGAATTGTTATTGCAGGCATCTACAGTAATTTCAATTCCCTATTTACTAGTTATCATCAGAGGTAGGATTCAGCCAGTTTGGACCGGTTCAGGTGAACCTGTTGTTAAATTTTTGTGTAGTTCATAGAACCAGCTAATCGTACCACTGGCTCGCCCCGCTCCTCCCAGTCACTCCTTATCTCGCCATGCCCATGGCTGAGGCATAACAGCTTCTGCTTTCTGGTTTCCTTGCTCACTGGCTTGCTTGTCTCAACCACATGGCCCTTGTTGCCAAGCCCACTTGCCTGCCTTCACCCCAGCCTCCCGCACAGCCCAGAAACCTGCTGAACCTTCCTTCATCATTCTCCGCTGCCACCCACGTGGCCCAGCTACCTGCCTGCCTGGTGAGCCTTCCTTCACCTCTTTGCCATCACAAATGGCCTGCTGCTGCTGCCTCTTTGCCAGCTGCTGCCTTTTTGCCAGTTATGAATGGCCTGCTGTCACAGCCTCTTTGCCGGTGCAAACGGTCTGCTGCCGCAGCCTCTTTGCTGGTTTGCCAGAATGGCCTGCCACCAGCTTCAGGCCATTTGCACCAGTAAAAAGGCTGGGGGTACAGGCTGTTCGTGCTGGCAAAGTGGCAGCAGATGCGGGCCATTTGCACCAGCAAAGAGGCTGTGGCTGCAAGTCATTCATGCCGGCAAAGAGGCTGCGGGTGCAGGCCACTTGCACCAGTAAAGAGGCTGCGGGTGCAGGCTGTTCATGCTGGCAAAGAGGCAGCGGATGCAGGCTGTTTGCACCAGCAAAAAGGCTGCAGCTGCAGGGCATTCACACTGGCAAAGAGGCTGCGGGTGCAGGCCGTTCGCACTGGCAAAGAGGCTGTGGCTGCAGACCATTCATGCCGGCAAAGAGACAGTGATGGCGGCAGGAGGCGGCAAGAGGCAAAGGCCAGAAGTAGCTACCCACTGTTTCCTGCTGCAAAAATCTTTAGAGAACCCTGGCTGTCAGTCAGTGAGACACAGCAAGAGATGAGGCATCGGAGAATCACAGTTGCTGTTGCTGCACAAAGGTAAGTCTAAGGCTCTGGCCATTGCCACTGCCGCTTCAGCCCGCCTTTGCCGCCCCACCTTGCCATGAGTGACATTGAGTTGGCCATGCCCACTCAGTCACATGATCTCTCCAGCCACGCCCAACCGGTCATTAGGAAGAACCGGTTGTTAAATTAGTTGAATCCCACCACTCGTGAGTTGTAATCTGGCATTGTGCTACCTGCAACATGAAGATCCAAGAAACGTTTGGATAGACAGATCATAAAATTGAAAAGATTATTTGAGCTGTGAGGATTAGAACTCATGTTTTTATAAATATGGTAGAGGCCCTTGTAGACAGAGAGGTGGGGAACCAACTAGTGAGTAACCGAAAGCAAGCAATATACTCTCCAAAGATTGGAAAAAATCTGTTGAAGTTTATTCTTACTGGATCCTTGAGCATAAATTATAGCTTTAAGTATAGAAATTAAAAATCAAAATCCTGAGAGTTGCATTCTAGGCTAGCCCCATGCAGTCATGGCATACAAAAATTATATTTACAAAGGAATGTCTCAAATTGGGAGATTATCAGTTGAAATCTGGGCTCTTATCTTCTCTCTCTTTTAAGCAAAAGCAGATACAAAATTAGAGTAAGGCATTCTAGCTAGTTTCACATTAATGGGTTTGTACTTTGAGGTTTAGATTCCGTTATTTACAGAAATAAAATGCCCATTTATGAAAATGTTATGTCTGAAGTACATAGTTCTTGAATTATGTAATCCATATATGGGCATTTAATTTGGGGGGAGGGGCAAGGACTACATAGCGGCATTTGGAAAAGTGCAAAACCCAAAAGCTAATTATATTCTACATTAGTGTCATAGCAGATGAAATGGATTCGCCTTCAAATTCTCAATGATCTCATCCCATAAACATCCCAGCAGGGGCCCAATATTTGTTTCAGATTGTGGCACTCAAGTTGACACTGAGAACCAGGCAATTACTATGACAACCTCACGGTTGATGTCAAAACTTGAAAAACAGAATTGCCATCTTATGCCCAGAGGTTCAGGTGGCAGGTTGAAAACTAGTTCATGATAATCAGCAGCTCAGTTTCTGTAAGCCACTTGGATGTATTTCTACAGAATGGACATAAAGCTACAGTATATGTTTTCTAAAACCTGCACCTGTTCACATCAGTTTGAAATTTTTACACTTTCTATTTCTCCAGTCCATTCTGCTCCCCATCCCTGATCCACATATCATTAGTGTGATTTGCTAAATAATCATAAAAACTTAAAATGATATGCTCCTTGTAACTGCTAGCTACGTTATGTTTGCCTGGCGGGAACTTACTCAGCTACACTCCATCTGCTTATGACAGTTCCCTCATTGGTTTTTCATGAAGCAGATGCTCCAGAAGCAGGTATTGGTTGTGTTAGTGGTGACAGCATGACAATTTTTGAGGCATACTAGTCATAACTGCTGCCTTTTTTTCCTAGCATATGACCTTCAGAGCAATAGAAAGGCGAAATGTTGCTTGCACTTTAAAGGTGAAACTTTCTTTCACCTTTATAGGAATTAAAACACCTAAAATTCCCAGTAGGTCTAACAGTTTGCAGAAGCTTGGTTTATAATAGGATTTGGGCATTTGGGCAGCATTTTCACAAAATGATGCTATAATGAGAGTGGCCATTCTCGTAATACTTTCCCAAAAAACCTGGGGGAGTTATACATGCAATCTTGGCTAGGATTCAGTTTTTTTAACTCTCATGTATGCCATCTGAACGACTGCAGAGAGTTCTACATGAACAATACATTCAGGACCAATCTATGCTACTCTGTAAGTGAATTTGAGTTATTTATAATAATATAACCAAACAGTTTCACAATGTGAATATAAAAGTGTTTTGAACAGGTATCAATAAATTAAATTCACTCCCCTTCTCAAACCAGGAAAACTGACTTCTCAAAGCCCACCAAAGCGTGCTCAGAAAAGTATTCTTTTCCATTCCAGCTGTCTCTTAAAGCCAAAATGATCAGCAATATAGCACAACAAATGGTGGAAGGGTACAAGAAAACCGTTTTCTGTGAATTTTCTGTCATTACCAATCCAGCAGGCTCTTCCAGGTTGTTTTAGGGAGCAAGAATGCCCATCATGGTTTCTTCCTGCTTTCTTTGTTGCTTTCCAAGATTTTTATTTGTTTGTTTGTTTAAAACATTTATGTAGTCACCCATCTGTCAACCAACTCTGGGCAGCTCACAAAGATGATGGGGCAAAGTGTTTTAAAGAGTGGCAAACAGCAAAATCTGTTGCAGAGAAACAGAAAAGAAGCTCAGATACAATACCAAGCCAGAGAAAGAGAAAATACCTTTCTTACTGAAAAAAACTACCGAAGTTCATTCTGAGTTTTGTTTGAGGGAACTTTGATAGCTAAATATGCCGGTAGTTCTGCTGCAGTCAATTTTTTCTGCATTATGTAGAAGATTTTCTCTCCTTCAGCTTTCCAAACTCTCATCCCATACAACAAAAACAACAACACATGAGCCTCAAGGTTTGTCTTTGGCAGTAAAATATATCTCCATTGAATCAAGACAGTGGGCAAGGGAAGAAAAAAACAATATAAATAATGTGTGCTGGGCTTAGAAAGACAATCTTGGCATCCCTACTCAAATGTGCATAGCTAGTTTTGACAATTGTAACTAAATATTTAAACATGTTTGTACTTCTTTCTTTCTTTTATTATATCACCTGCCAAAACCAAGTCTGTTACTAAATGTAATTGTCATGAAACCTTCCCTGCAATGTCAATATAACTTCAGACAAACGCAACAATAACGTCAATTCATTTGTAAGCCAATGGCAACAGCAATTACCTCTTGATGCACCTATGCTTTTATTTCAGATGAAATGTTTTAGTCCTGTTTATAGACTGAATAAAGAACCTTCATTTAATTTTGTCTGTCAGTGCTTCTATATTTGAAGTGAAACTCAATCTTAGCACATGAAAACGGAAAATAAGAATCCTGAATTGAATGTATAGGGATGGCAGGAGATGAAATCTCAAGGGCATAGAACTGAGAATTAATTTCTCCTTAGAAACAAATGCAGAAAACTGAGAGGCTGCCTTACACCATAAGACACTAGCGCATTTTTGCTCTGTGATATAACATCAGCTTTCTAAAACATCCAGAACAAAAGGTAACAATGGCTATTTTACTATTTACATTAATATATTAGAGAACTAATGTCTGATTTAAACACCCAAATGAGTTTATCCAAAATAAATGTTGAACTCAATATGTTTAACTTTGAGTGACCAGAAATTTGCCACTGCTTCCAGAACCAAGCCTGTTTTGTGCCAGGCAGACCTCCTTTGGTCTACACATGTTTGTACTCTCAATTCCACTCTTTTTATTTATTTTTTTCAGTAATTGATTTTAATAGATATTTAAAACTACAATCTCCATGTTTTAGAACTTTTTCAAACCTTTTTCCTTTCCCATAATCTAATCTCTTTATAAGATCCACTTTGTTTACCAAGAAGCCACGTAGAAGATAATCTGTGGGGTTTAGTTTAAGAATCACATATTCTTCATATAAAACAGCTTAGCTAAAGTAATCAGAACTCTCAGGTGCACCAAATGCAACCAATACTAGCAAGATAAGTGAAAATGTTAATTACAGGAATGAGGACCTGGCTGTGGAAATTAATATTTAGCATCAAGGCATTTAGATGATGGCTACGTTAAAATCCCAGATCATGGAGAAAGCTAGGAAGTTCCAGAAAAACATATCCTTCTGCTTCATTGACTATGCTAAAGCCTTTGATTATGCCAAGTTGTTGTGTCAACAAATTGTGGCAAGTTCTTAAAGAGATGGGTGTACCAGACCATCTTATTTGTCTCTTGAGAAACCTATATGCGGGTGAAGAAGCAACAGTGAGAACTGGATACAGAACCACTGATTGGTTCAAAATTGAGAAAGGAGTTCGGCAAGGCTGTATACTGTTGCCCTGCCTATTTAACTTATATACAGAGCACATCATGAGAAATGCAGGGCTAGATGAATCACAAATTGGAATTAAGATTACGGGGAGAAATATCAACAGCCTCAGATATGCAGATGATACCACTCTAATGGCAGAAAGTGAAGAGGAACTAAAGAGCCTCTTGATGCGGGTGAAGGAGGAGAGTGCAAAAATTGGCTTGAAACTCAACATTAAGAAAACCAAGCTCATGGTATCTGGCCCTCTCAATTCCTGGCATATAGATGGGGAAGAAATGGAGGTAGTGACAGATTTTATTTTTCTTGGGCTCCAAGTTCATCGCAGATGGGGATTGCAGCCAAGAAATTAAAAGACGCTTGATCCTGGGGAGAAAAGAAATTAAAAGACGCTTGATCCTGGGGAGGAAAGCTATGGAAAATCTAGACAGCATACTAAAAAGCAGAGACATCACCCTGCCAACAAAAGTGCATATAGTCATGGCTATGGTTTTCCCAGTATGGCTGTGAAAGTTGGACCATAAGAAAGGCTGAGCACCAAAGAATTGAGGTCTTTGAACTATGGTGCTGGAGAAGACTCCTGCGAGTCCCTTGGACTGCAAGGTGATCAAACTGGTCAGTCCTAGAGGAGATCAACCCTGACTGCTCTTTAAATGAAACTCAAATACTTTGGCCATCTAATGAGAAGGAAGGACTCACTGGAAAAGAACCTAGTGCTGAGAACTATTTAGGGCAAAAGAAGAACGGGATGACAGAGAACGAGGTGGCTGGATGGAGTCACTGAAACAGTAGGAGTGAGCTTAAATGGACTCCAGAGGATGGTAGAGGAGAGGAAGGCCTGGAGGAACGTTGTCCATGGGGTCGCGATGGGTCAGACATGATTTTGCGACTAACAAGAACAACAGTGTTAAAATAACATTTTTAGATATTAGTTTTGGGTTTTTTTTAATGAAAGGTTTTTTTGTGTGGGGATATTTTATCTCATTTTTCCTATTCTTTATTTTATCTTCATTATCCAAAGAATTAACTAAACCAGTAAGGTTATTTTTTTAGTATTAATAAAATATTAAAATTAATGGTTTATTAATTGAGTTAATTATATCAGTCCCATTGACACCTCTCTTCTTTGCATGATAAATCTGTCCATAGTTTTTATTATAACCTATCAGACAAAATGTTACAAAAAAACCTGTTCCATTTTTGGCTTCAACGTGATTGTGTCATGATTTCTAGCTCAAAGGGACCTTGAAAAATTTTCCTTCACTCATCTTATTCCCCAGTTTATTTTTACATCCTCTTTTCTACAACGAATCACAAATTCTGGGCACCCAGATGTGAAGCATCCAAATTACTTCATTGTTTCCAATGGAAAACCTCTACCAGTTTTCAGTAGTTTCTTTTCTTCCTCCAATTTTATTGCAACCTCCTGGGTCACACTGCTGGTGTCCCCTTTGAGGACTCATCTTGTCCTACATATAAAATCACCTAGGTCATCCTGGTTCTGGAAAGAGGTTGCCTAGCAACTGAATAAAGGTTCTGTTGTTTTTTTCCCTGACTTTTCTGATGTATGGAGTGTGCTGAATTTGTTCTGCCAATCTGCTGCTGGATTTAGAGGTTTCTCATTAAAAAGTGTTTGGTTACGCTGGATATGCTTAAACTTGTTTGGTCTTGTTTGTTTGTTTCTGAACCAAGAAAAGTCACTCAATTCAGACTGTTTATTCAAAGGCAAAGTAACAGTTCATGCCTAGACATACGTAGAAGGGAGATCATGTGATCAGAAATTGAAATTTACTGTATTTCTGTTATGGTAGTAGAGATTATTTCTGTTCTTTAACAAAATGAAATGCAGGTATTTCATTCCTCTGCTTTGGGGTCTCATCACAATTAACAAGTAAAAAAAACAACCATCAAGATTTCCAAGGATCTGAAATGCCAAAAGAGATATTTGAAAATGGGCCTAAATCTAGTAAACTACTTGAGCCTGGTTTAGAAATCCTCCTCTAATTTTAGCAGAAATGTAAGTGTGTGTGTGCGTGCATGCATGGATATGTGTGCATTTGTACGCATGGATGGGCATGCAATACTATCACTTGGCTGTGATAAAGTGATCAAGATAAATAATTTGTTTGATAATGTTCAAGTTGCATACACACACACCCCAACAAAATTTGGATTTAGCAATCCAATCTGGATTTAGCATTGATTGACCAGCAATAGCTTAGCTCTACTAGTTTGCCTCAGATATCTATTAGAACTGTGTGGCTGAAGGAGCCCTGGAATTCAGAAATTGGCAAAGATAATTTTCTTTTGTTTATACTATGATAACATCTACAAAAGTTATAAAAATCCTTAAAGATATATTTTGAAATAATTTGTGTTGTGACCTTTCAGCGCTGCATTTCCCCTCAAGAAGCTGAGCGTTTCACCCCCTTCTGTTTCTCCTTTCTAGGTTTGCTTACTCCACCTTTATTTCTGTCTTTGATTGAAGTACACTCTTCTTTGGCCTGAGTCCATGCATCTCAGTTGTGTTAGTTGAATATCCTCTGATAAAAAGTTTCATACTCCAGCTTCTCCTCAGGTCATATAAATCTTTCACCTTTTTGCTAAAGGAGTTCTTCCTTCTGAATTCCTTCCTGCATTAACTAAAGCAATTGTTTGGCTTTCTCCTGGAAGAAAGAAATCTTCGAAAACAATAATAATCCAGAATATTCAAGTATGGATACCTGTTTAATCATACCCACAAAATTGCAGGTCTTTACATGAATGGGAAACCAATGAGTTTGCAACAATATTGAACAAAGACAACAAACCTAGAGGCTAAAAACTAGGAGACTGTGAATTCTAGTACTTTAACATCTCAGGCATGAAAAACTTGCTGGTGACTTTGAGCCAGTCACTCTCTCTTAGCCCAACTCACTTCACAAGGTTGTTGCTGTAAGGAAAATAGGAGGGAGGAGTAGGTGTGTTCATCCTGAGTTATTTATTTAAAAATAATAAAGGTGGGAAAAGAAAATACCTTACAAATCCAACTTGAATTCTTAGATTAAAGAAAAGCTTATCTCTCCCCCAAAAAAACATCATTATGTGAAGTACAACTTTAGGCTGCCTTTCCAATTCAGCACATAATGCCTATGGCAGTTATAAAGTGAAGTAACCTAATTACAATCAACTAATATGCAGATTGGAACATAGTTATCCTTCAGGCTGCATATTACTCCAAAGTTTGAGATGAAGTTCTTGGCTCCAAAACTGCATTCCCAAAGATGTAGAAATGTAGTTTCTACATTTCTGTAGAATGTAGAGATATAGAAGCAAAGATGTATTTCCAGAAAAAAAAATATGCATATTAAAAGAAGTTGGCATATAGTATAATTTTAATGTTTAGAGTTGAATAGGCTTATAATCAGATATGAACAAGAAGCAAATGGATTAATCCATTTCTAAGAATCAGTGAGCAGCCTTCTCCATGGATGCTACAATATGCACAGAGATCGTTTGTGTCATATGTGGACCGCAGACACATTCTTAAAAAAAGGGTGGGAGCAAGTCACTATTTCTAGTTATATAGGAATCAAAAGTCTTTTATCAGAACCTGAATCATTCAAAAACTGGTTAAACTTGGCTAGGGCTGCAAAAATCCAAACAACAACTTGATGGCAGAAAAATGTTGCTTATTTCTCTTTGTTATCATCTATGACCATTTGAATTTTGATAGTCCATCTACAATGCATATTCTCGATTAAAAATTGGCTGGTTCTTAACAAAATAATGGATTCCTGTTTTTTCTAAGATTTTTAATCTGAATTCTTATCAACAACTGGATCATGAAAGGCCCTATTATTCTGGCATTTCCACTGGCCTTTCTTAGACTCTGCGGCTCTAAAACTGCACCAGAGTTGCAATCCTAAATCCTTACTTAGGTAATGACTTAATGAACATAGTACAACTTGCATTTTCAACTTGTTTAACAAGCATTTGGAGTTATGACCGTCTTGGAAAGGGTGCTTCATTTAAAATATTTCTGGTTGTCATAAAATGTCATACCACACTTGTTGTTGTGGCCCGCCAGCGGCTTGCATGGATTGTGGCTGATCCCGACGACGAGGAGGCTGGTATGGGGTCGTGCCGGCTGCCTGCGCAACAGGAGCTCGCTTCCGACAGCGAGGAGGCTGAAGAGGATGTGGTGCCAGAGGCAGAGACTCAGCCAGGGCCTTCAGAACCTCCAGAGGCTCCTTCAAGTGGAGAGAGCTAAGTGGAGGAGCCTCTCCTCAATGCTCGAGCATGCAGGGCTGCCAAAAGGCAGGAGTGGCTATTCAGGAGGAGGAGGTCTCCTTGAGAGTAAGGTTTGAGGATAATTGGCCACTCCCTTAGCCTATTTAAGTCGCACGCAGTTAGTAATTTCTTGCTGGAAACAACGTGTAATTATTACAGAGCATTTTGGAGAGTGAGTGTCTTATCGTATCTTGTTTTCTGGGCTGTTGCCAACCTTTGCCGGACTTTGTTTATTCTTGGTACATTATAACTTTGATAAGGACTGTTGGTGTGTGTCACAATCCTTGGGAATCCGGAGCTGGGGCAGAACACTTGTGCACAGACACACCACACATACACATACCCACACACAAAGTCACATGTCTGCATTTTGGGCACCTGGTTGCAATATCCAATAGTCACATGACTGTAATTTGCACTTATTGGTTTCTGGCAATAAATACCATTTGCATTTATGAGCATATGATTTGCTTAATGATTTTCATAAAAATGGTCATAAAAACTGGTCCAGTCATATGGATGCCTCAACTTATGACCAACATGACTTATGATCAAAATTCTGGTCTCCATTGTAGTCATAAGTCAAGGTCTACTTGTACTGAGAGATTTTGAATCTTATTGGGCTTTTAAAAAATTAAATGGAGAGAACAGGCTAGAAGTAATAACAGATTGCAGCAGATAATGTTTGATCAATGCTGAATTATTTTATTGAATTTATATAGAATTACCTTGCCTGGTTTTCTTTCAATGAACTAATTGCCATTATTAGAAATGGCTAAAAATTAAGCTTCTTTTGCTTCAGTGAAATGGCTTTGAATCAGTATTCTTGCAAACAAATCTGAGATCCCATTCCATCGATGATTATTCAGAAATTAGTAAAATAGGACAGCAGCCTAAAATATATTGCTCAGATGGATTACTTGATATCCTGAAATTATCACCTTGTAATAGTAATCCAATTAATCCAATCTAATTCAACACAATGTGACCTTTTGGGAAATTGCAGAAAAACTGAAAACAATATTTGTTGTTACTTGATAGGATTGATACCACGTCTGAAAATCAGAAGCCTCACTGTTTTTTTATGTACAATAATTTTTAGGAAAAATCTACATGGCAAAAATCAAAACTATAATTTTAACATAAGGACTGTACAACATTTGTGTCAACTCCTGTAATATTTACACACACACACACATACAAATGGGTGGATGGATGGATGGATGGATGGATGGATGGATGGATGGATGGAAATAATCTTTTATGCTCCTTATCACAAGCATGAGTTCTGAAACTTGATTATGAGCTAAAAAAACAAGCTAAATAACTAGGTGCCAAGAATGTATGGGAAAATTGGAATTAAAAAAATGAAATGAACTACACTGAAGTTCTCAGGAGATATTTTACTGATTTTTTTTAAAAAAAATCTCTAGGAATGAACACACTTTGCAGCTGCCTAATCCTCCAAAATATTCATTTTACAATTGTGGCCATTTTCCTCTAGTCATGCCTTAGGAAGATGCTAAATTTATGCTAAATCATAGACTCCTGTAAAGGAGAGTAGCATGTCTTAAGAAGCAACACCCATATAAGTGTGAAAGAGTCAGGATTGCTAATCCTAGCAGATAAAGTTGGGATAGGTTCAGAAGGGAATTCATACTTATTGTTTACATTTGTACAGAAAATATACACCCATTTACAGAAGTCTGTTCATGGGTGATAATTGATGCCAAATCCCTTGCAATTTGCACTTCATTAATGAGATACAAATTAACACCTCGTTAATGGGGTTGAAATCAACACCTCATAAATGAGATGCAAGTTAACACCTCATTAATGAGGTAAAATTAATCCACCAGTTAAAAAGCCGGAGTGTGGTTTTCTGTCCCTCTGGATCATATAGGTGAAGCCAGTATGACTATTTTTATCTGCCTTATTAGAAGATAAATAGCAGATAAATAGATGTTAGCGTATCTAAAATTGGAGAAAGCTACTATCTATAGCTTAAATGCTTATTAACGTGAAAAAGCCAAATGGCTTCCAACATACTGTTTTGTGGAATGCAATAAAAGGTATGAACCATGTTCCTCAGTTTTCACTGCTCATTTAATAGGTGAAAAAAAGGAGCAGAAATGGTGCAACTTTGTATTTTCCCTCACAGATCATTATGTTCTTTGTCTTTTTAGTAAAACATCATGGTGGAGAAATTATTTTAGAGAGAACAGATAAAGAGCAAATAAATCCAGACAATTGCACCAGACAAATGTAGACAATTGCACTATAAATGTAGTGGAACGTGGGTTTTGCAAAGATCCCAGGATATTTACTTACTTACTTACTTATTTACTTACTGTATTTTATCACATTTCTACAGTGTAACTCCACAGCAAATTCCACAGCATCTTCCAGGAAATGCCAAAAAATACCTCTGGAATGGTGAGAAATCTCTTCGTGCGTTCCATAGGAAAGTTGACAAAGATCCTGTTGTTTTCGTAGAAATTAATAGGATCCTTCCACATTACTTAAAGCAAATTTATGGCTCAAAAGTGGACATAAAATAATGCTAGGCATCTGTTCCTTCTCTCCCTACTCCCTGAGATTTGCACCAGCCAAGATAGACAGTTGCTTGACACTTTCATACACTTTCATGCAAATATACACCTCCCAGCCCAAACAACTGAGCATGGAGGAAAGGAGGATCTGGAAGTATCTCTTCTTTTTAGCAAAGCTACCACGATTCAAAGTGGGACTTAGGGGCATCCATTCAAAGTGACTCTCAGAAGCATCAGACAGATGGTGATACTCCATCATCCTTTTCTGCATGCATTACACATACAGTGTATGGGGGAAAAGATGCAGACTTCAGTTACACCATATTTCTTTACCCCATGGATGCTCCTAGTGTTTTTTTTGTTTTGTTTTGTTTCATTTTTTTGCTGGTGTGAGTATGTTTGTCTGTGTCTTTGTGTGTGCATGTGCATATTCTATCCCCCTAGGAAAATACTACTTGACCATCCTTTGTCCTGGATTAAATCAAAGCCCTTATGTCTCACTAAAACAATTAAAATATCCAACTAATTATCATTGGGAATTATGAAACTGTTTGGTGAAGGAGAAGCAGACAAGGCAGAACTAATAACTTCTAGGGCAGAAGAAACTGTCATGTCAACAGAGACATACACCTCTCAAAGCCAGCAAGAGAAAACCACTTATCTATTGATTCAGAAAGGAAGGAAGGAAGGAAAGAGCTAGAATTTAAACCTTAAAACGCATATCTATACATAAGCTTTGGTTTTAGCAATCAAAATACACAGATTGTCAGGGTTCCAAATAATAACTCCATAGAAAGCAAAACTCCGAGGCAGGCAAGAACAATTTTATTGGAGATATCATATTGGCACAAACTGGTGAAAACCGACTCTAAAAGTTCCTGTGGTTTTCAGCTGATTAAAAAGTGAAAGTTCCCCCATTCCCCAAACAAGCAGTCACTTTGTCCAATCAAGATGCTAGCTGGTCACATGGTAACCGGACTCCTCCTCTCCCTAGCCACTTGATGGAACATCCTTGGTTCCCATAGAAAACGATTTAGTTTTGGCTACAAACCCCCATCTATTATGTCCCCCCTCCCTATCCCTTCTTCACACTGTGGCAATCCTGAAGGCTCCAAAATGACCCCAAGTCAGGTTAGCTTCAGAGTTGACACAGATCTTCTGTGTTTATGTGACTTTATTCTTCTCTTCCTTAAAAAAATTAATCTAGCATTTAGCATTTGGAGAGTTACATGTTTTGATTATGGCTGTGTGAAGGTTAGCCAAAATATTGCACTTTATTAATGAAATATGGGAAGTGTTAGAAATACGAAAGCAAGACCATTTGTTCTAGGCATCCTTATTTTTTTTTCCTAAAAATAAAAAACCCTTTTTCAAACAAAACTGGGCTAATATAAAATTTTGTGACAGTGTTTCTTTTCTTTTCTGAAAGGCATATGACTTCCAAGAGCCTTGGTGGCTCAGCAGACTAAAGTGCTGTTAAGTAGCACTAGCTGCCTGCAATTACTACAAGTTCAAATCTCACCAGACTCAAGGTTGACTCAGCCTTCCATCCTTCCAAGGTAGGTAAAATGAGGACCCGGTTTGTATAAAAAAGAACACCACTTGTGGGAGGGTGGGAAACCTACTAAGGAGGTATATACAAAAGTATGAAGGCTATTGCTTAACGCATTGTAAGCTGCCCTGAGTCTCTGGAGAAGGGTGGCATATAAATTGAACCAATAAATAAAATAAATAAATAAGTTTCAGATTCATAATTGAGGGGTCCTTGGTGCTCTCTGAGCTTGGTGGTCTTCTTGCAGACATTTCATTACCCAATAGACCAGCACTGATGATGTTACTAGTTTGGGTAATGAAATGTCTGCAAGGAAACAACCAAGCTCAGAGAGCACCAAGGACCCCTAGTTTCAATCCTGAGCTACAAATATTCTCTTTTATAAGATTCATAATTTGTGGCTTTTTTGAACATAAAAAGATTTTATATTTTGTGAGGTTCTCAAAAATGCTACATACTATCTTATGCTTTTCGGTTACAAATGTTATAGATGTTATTCGTTTCTTGGCTTTTACACAAGCATGTCAGCAGTTCATATCTTGAGCAGGACCTTCCAACTGCAGGAAATGAGACCATGAAGCTATAAGTGTACATGCATATGATTATATGAGGTGGCGCAGTGGTTAGAGTGCAGTACTGCAGCTACTTCAGCTGACTGCTAGTTCAGCAGATCAGCGGATCAAATCTCACCGGCTCAAGGTTGACTCAGCCTTCCATCCTTCCGAGGTGGGTAAAATGAGGACCCAGATTGTTGGGGGCAATATGCTAATATTCAATGTGCTATATGCTAACTTTGTAAACTGCTTAGAGAGGGCTGTAAAGCACTATGAAGTGGTATAGAAGTCTAAATAAAAAAAAATCTTTATTTTCAGGCCTCTTCAGAATAGGCATCAAGGACCTCCACTCAAAGATTCATCTCAATCTGATAAATGCAGTCCACTTACCAATCAAGTTCTAAATCACTCTCCTTTGGCACAGCTAAGGCTATTTTAAAGCCCAAAAGAAGTGATGCCATGGAACAAGCCTTTTCTTCTCAAGAATACACCCCCCAAAAGAAAATGTGTGGGACAAAATGGGTGCCTAGGCAGCAAGGTATCATTGTGGGGAGGGATATGCCAGGCACTGAAGCCAATCACAATTGAAGCTGCAACTAGAATGGAATAAAGCACAGGCAAACATCTGTTGGCTTGAGTTGGAAAACAGTTTTAAATGGAAGCTGGAAAACATGAGCATGGTCTGCATTTGTCATGGGCTAGGAGAGTGTCATCCTTTACTTCACACAGGAAGATGAATGAGAAGCTTGCTCTGATAATGGGACAAGTAGGAAATATAGATCAACCATTAGAGTCCTGGTGTCACATATACAACTCTTTCTCAACCTTAGCAACTTTAAGATATGTTGACTTCAATTCCCAGAATTCCCCAATCAGCATGCTTAAAGCTTAAAGTTGCTGAAGTTGAGAAACACTGACATATACACTCCCTATAGTTTAGTCCCTATATCTCATTCTGGCTGCTCCTTTTTGGTGTGCACGTTACAGTTTCCTATATATCTAAGCAACACTCCTCTGGCTCAGTTTATTAATTAAGAAGCCTATTTTGTAGAAAGGTTGAAAGAAGAAAATTTAAATGGTTCTATCTCCAGTGAAATGAATAATTTTGCCTATTCCTGCTATGTGCCTCCTGATTAATTGTATGAATTAACTAAAACAGTTTTACAATTTTTGGTGCAGCTGCTGTTTGCTTCTGTCATATCTAAATCATAGTTAAATTCTTGTCAACCATAAATTGGAAAGTCAGGGGAATACAATTCAAGACTTTTTTTTCCCCTAAATGGTAAAGTTTGAAATTGAAATTTACTTCTAGCTCTACTTGCAGGAAGGTTTAATGAAAACACCAGCTAATCTGCCTGTTGAAATATAGGCTTGATCAAGCCTATTAAAACAATGAGATTAGCTGTCAGGAGGTCTGCAATAATAAGTACAATTTGGTGGTTGGTTTAATGGAGAATACAGGCCACCCAAATGGGATTTTAAATAGCTTCAGCTCAATTGCATGGATCTTTCTTTCTATTTTTAAAATGTTATTTTAGCCATTAAGCAACAAAGAAAATGATGAAATGGTGATTTTACTACTTTTTGTTTTAGATTGTAAATAAAAAGAAAAAGCTAATGGGTGCAGCCTTAAGTTCATACTAGACACTTGGCATCTATATAACATGCAGCCATATATTTCTATTTTTTTCTTACTGAATACCAGACTAAAAGAGGGGAGATTTACTTTTTTTTCTGGCCCATCCAGTATAACTAAGAACCCTAGAAAAAAGAAATTCTCATTGCTAAAGACCCAAGTACCTGCCACTGTAGATTTCTCTGGATGATTGGAAACCTTACATTCATAAGGTTCTTCCATTTCCTTCTCCCCTTCTTTGTGCTGTTTTTCCCCCTTCCTATTGTCAACCATAATTTGTGTCAGGCTGCCATTTTTTTTTTAATCATTATTCATGTTTCTTGATGCTTATAAGTCCTAACTGGCAGTAGAGTGCTCTAAGATTGCTCAGAAAAAGTGCTTGCTTTTCACAGAAAGAAAAGTTAGAGATTAAACAGCTTGGTTTTGGGGGGGGGAGGGTGTTAGATGAAGTGGGTTTTTTTTTAATCTAATTGTTTTGATCTAGCTCAGTGGTTTCCAAAGTGCAAGGCAGATTTCTCAAAGGATTTGTAATTGACAATAGTTTTCATAGTGAAGCTTGCAAGATGATCAGGTTTCATTATGTTGCTTTCAAATAAACTGTGGAAAACTACAAGTGTAACTGTATGAGATTAGCAAGACATGACAACAACCGGAGTTTGAAATGTAGTATTCTATGTTCAGTGGAATATTTAAACACTGTAGAAAAGTTGTCTATGTGCAGACTTTTACAGGACTTGAGAAGCTCTGATACAAGAAAGAAGCAGAGATAGAAACCATGTTCAGGCAATAATTTTCCACGTACATTGCCATGCCAGGAATGAATAGCAAGGTTTTCCTTCTCAAGATTTTGTTTGTTTGTTTGTTTGTTTGTTTGTTTGTTTGTTTGTTTGTCAAGAACTTATTAGGTAATAAGTATAAACATGGATTGGATACCCCATGGCTTAGGCCCGGGTTATTTGGCGGACCATCTGCAGCCAGCAACAGCTCCCCATCGCCTGGTGTGTTACCACAGGGAGGGCCTCCTTGGGGGTGCCGTCGGCAAGACAATGTCGGCTGGCGACCCCTAGGGAGCGGGCCTTCTCTGTGGGCGCACCTACCCTGTGGAGTCAGCTCCCTCTGGTGGCCCCTGACCTTCGCTCTTTCCGCCGTGGCCTTAAAACATGGCTATTTCGCCTGGACAGCTTGGACTGAAGGGGTTTTAGAGGAGATTTTAATGGTTTTTATAGTTTTATTGGGTATTTTTAAAGGAAGAATTGGACTTTGTATGTTTTATTGTTGTGAGCCGCCCTGAGTCCTTTTGGAGATAGGGCGGCATATAAATCCAAATAATAAATAAATAAATAAACAAACAAACAAATAAACAAATAATAGATACAAATAGAGGAAACATTAGGACAGGGACGGTAAGCATGCTGGTGCTCTTATGCACAACCTTTACATACCTCTTAGGAATGGGATGAGCTCAACAGTAGACAGTCTTAGGTTAAAATTTTGGGGGGTTTGGGATTAAACCACAGAGTCAAGTAGTGCATTCCAGGCATTGACCATTCTGTTGCTGAGGTCATATTTTCTGCAATCGAGTTTGGAGCAGTTCACTTTAAGTTTGTATCTATTGTGTACTCGTGTATTGTTGTCATTGAAGCTGAAGTAGTCATTGACAGGTAGGACATTGTAGCAGATCATTTTATGAGTTACGCTTAGGTTTTTGCTGCCTTCAAATACCTTCAAAGCAATGCCTGATAACCTTGAGTTACCCCCCAGGGAGAGAAAGAGGCAACACACAATGGGGAAGGAGGCAGGGGAAAGTGCATCGTCATCGGTCAGCATGACTAAGGCAGAAAAAAAGATAATTACAGAGGGAAGGCAAGGGTGTGGGCCTGTTACACGCACAATGACTAAATTGATCAGCATCAATTGATCAGCATAAAAGCAAGCAGCTCCTCAACGGGGACTTTAGTTTAGTTTAGTTTAGTTTAGTTTAGTTTAGTTTAGTTTAGTTTAGTTTAGTTTATTTGATTTGTATACCGCCCTACTCCCGAAGGACTCAGGGCGGTGAACAGCCAAACAATAAAATACATAGATACAAAAAATTTAAAAACCAGATAAAATCAAATTAAATCATTTTGGCCCAGACAGATTAAAACACCCCAATAATTTAAAAACAGATTAAAATTTACATATAAATTTAAAAAAGGGAAGAGATTAGGCCAAGCCCGCCTGTTGGAATAAAAAGGTCTTCACAGCGTGGTGGAAGGTGCGCAGATCCGGGATCCTCCGTATCTCTGGGGGGAGCTCATTCCAGATGGTAGGTGCCCCCACAGAGAAGGCTCTCCCCCTAGGGGTTGCCAGCCGACACTGTTTGGCTGACGGCACCCGGAGGAGTCCCTCTCTATGAGAGCGTACTGGCCGGTGGGAGGCTATTGGTGGTAGTAGGCGGTCCCATAGATAACCAGGTCCTAAGCCATGGAGCGCTTTAAAGGTGGTAACCAAAACCTTGAAGCGCACCCGGAAGACCACCGGGAGCCAGTGCAGCTCGCGCAGGAGAGGTGTTACATGGGAGCGCCATGTCGCTCCCATTACCACCCGCGCGGCCGCACTCTGTGCCAGTTGGAGCCTCCGGGTGCTCCTCAAGGGGAGCCCCATGTAGAGAGCATTGCAATAGTCCAGGCGGGAGGTGACGAGGGCATGAGTGACCGTGCGTAACGAGTCCCGATCCAGAAAGTGACGCAACTGGCGAATCAGGCGAACCTGATGAAAAATCCTCCCGGTCACGGCCGTCAAGTGCTCTTCTAAAGACAGCCGTGAATCCAGGAGGATGCCCAAGTTGCGAGCCCTCTCCGTGGGGGCCAATGATTCACCCCCAATAGTCAGTGATGGCGTCAACTGACTATATCGGGACGTCGGAAACCACAGCCACTCGGTCTTGGATGGGTTGAGCCTGAGCCTGTTCCTCCCCATCCAGATCCGTACGGCCTCCAGGCACAGGGACATCACTTCAAGGGCATCGTTGGGGTGATCCGGGGTGGAGATGTACAGCTGGGTGTCATCAGCATACTGATGGTACTCCACCCCGAAACCACGGATGATCTCGCCCAGCGGCTTCACATAAATGTTGAACAGGAGAGGCGAGAGGACCGACCCTTGCGACACCCCACATATGAGGGGCCTCGGGGTCGACCTCTGTCCCCCTGTCAACACAGACTGCGACCGGTCAGAGAGAAAGGAGGAGAACCACCGCAACACAGTGCCTCCCACCCCTAACTCTTCCAACCGGTGCAGCATGATACCATGGTCGATGGTATCAAAAGCCACTGAGAGATCTAACAGGACCAGGACAGAGGAGCACCCCCTGTCCCGAGCCCTCCAGAGATCATCAACCAACGCGACCAATGCCGTTTCCGTGCTGTACCCGGGCCTGAAGCCCGACTGGAACGGATCCAGATACGTCGTTTCATCCAGGTGCTGGGGGAGCTGTTGCGCAACCACACTCTCAACAACTTTCGCTACAAAATGAAGGTTGGAGACCGGACGATAATTTACCAACATTGCCGGGTCCAGGGAAGGCTTATTGAGGAGAGGCCTCACCACTGCCTCTTTCAAGGTGGCAGGAAAGACACCCTCACCCAACGAAGCATTTATAATCCCCTGGAACCAGCCTCGTGTCACCTCCCGAGAAGCCAACACTAACCAGGAGGGACACAGGTCCAATAAACTAGTGGTCGTGTTCAGTCTTCCCAGAATCCTGTCCACATCCTCAGGGGTCACAGGATCAAACTCATCCCAGATAACATTCTCAAGACCTGCCCCAGTCCCTCCCCCTGAGACTACCCAGTCGGAGTCCAGATCTTCCCGAATCTGAGTGATTTTGTCATACAGATACTGAACAAAATCCTCGGCTCTACCCTCCAAGGGGTCCTCCCGCGCTTCCTGGTGGAGCAGGGAGCGGGTCACCCTAAACAGGGCGGCCGGGCGATTATCTGATGACGCAATAAGAGCAGCAAAATAGCTACATTTCGCTGCTTTTATCGCCACTAGGTAATTCCTAATATGAGATCTTACCAGTGTCCGGTCAGATTCAGAAAGACTGGTCCTCCAACTGCTCTCTAGGCGTCTTTTCCGGTGCTTCAACTCCCTCAGCTCCTCAGTGAACCAAGGAGCTAAATGAGATTGGCGCCGGGTCAGAGGCCGCAAAGGCACGACCCAGTCCAGAGCTCCAGCGGCCGCCCTATCCCAGGCGGCCACTAGGTCTCCAGTCGAGGCATGTGCCAGAGCCTCAGGGAATGGCCCAAGCTCCATCTGGAACCTGTCAGGTTCCATCAGGCACCTGGGGCGGAACCATCTTACTGGCTCTGCCTCCCTGCGGCGGGGTGTAGCGGTTCGAAGGTCGAGACAAAGGAGAGAGTGATCAGACCATGACAAGGGCTCGGTGACTATATCCCCTATCTCGAGATCACTCAACCACTGTCCAGAGACAAAAACCAGATCCAGCGTGTTTCCCCCCGTCTGGGTAGGGCCATGAATTAACTGGGTCAGATCCATGGCTGTCATGGAAGCCATGAACTCCTGAGCCACCTCTGACGCCTCACCCACGGATGGCAGGTTGAAATCCCCCATGACCATAAGCCTAGGGGTATCAACCGCCACCGCGGCGATGACGTTGAGTAGCTCAGGCAGGGCTGCTGCCACGTGGCAGGGAGCCAGGTACGTGATCAGCAAACCCCTCTGAACCCCGTGACCCCATTTCACAAGGAGGGATTCACAGCCGGCCGTCTGAGGAACAGTGGCCTCCCTCAGTCTCAGACCATCTTTAATGATAACCGCTACCCCCCCCGCCCCTCCCCTGTGACCTTGGCTGATGGAATGTGTGGAAACCTGGTGGGCACATTTCAATGAGGGGAACCCCCCCTCCTGGCCCAACCAGGTCTCCGTAATACCTGCCAGGTCCGCACCCCCCTCCTGAATAAGATCACAAATGAGGGGGGCTTTATTTACTACGGACCTGGCATTGCATAGCATCAGCCGAAGGCCTGGGCCCTGAGGGTCTATGCAACCTGGAGAATGGGTGGAGCCTAGGGGGCCGGAGCACGCCACCGCTCATAAACAGCGGGTGCACGCTCCCCTAACACGATATGGCCCCCTGCTCCCGCCATATCTACCCCTCCGACTCACAGTATTGATGTTTGAAACACTATCCGGATGAGCTCTAACACCCCCCTCGACCCCAGGTCCCCCACCCCCTGCCGCACTTTGAGGCCAGACCCAACCCTCCCCCTTGTGGGTTTTCCCCCAAACCCACAACCCGAGTTCTAATTCGACCCTCCCCCTCCCTGGGACCCCTTAAAAGTTTAATTAAATAATTTGATAAAAAAACCCTCAACCCCCTGGTTTTCACATGCCACCTCTCTGGGTCCCAAAACCCGTCCTTGAGGTAGGCCCTTGATAATGTGGAGGGCCAGATCTGCGAGAGGGGGGAATCTCGCAGCGCAAGAAGATCACAGGTAGTATACATCTTAGGTTACAACGAGGGAGGCTTTATACTCTGACGAAGTCGGTAGGGGCCAATGAAAGCTTAGCACAAGTTTTAAAATAAAAAAAATTAAACTTTTAAATGTTCCGGAGATCGTGATGTCTATCGCCTCTTCTATAACTATACCTGGAACTCGCATCTTTAGGACAATTCTTAAGATATATATATATATATATATATATATATATATATATATATATATATATATACATACATACATACATACATACATACATACATACATACATACATACATACACATATATTATATGGCCATTTAACAACTTTATCTACATAGGAAAAAAAAACCCTGATTACAAAAATATCATACATTTAAACCTATGAATTAAAAAGTATAAATATTTGACCTTTACAGGGAGGAGTCATAAAATATGGGTGTGGCTGGCTGAAGAGGTTCAAAAAAACCCGAAATAGTGCTATCCCAGTCTCCCATAAGTCTCAGAATAAACAACACAAAATGTCTGACAGGCCTGAAAGTGATGATTGGAGATTTCATCCCACCATGGCCATTTAACAACTTTATCTACATAGGAAAAAAAAAAAAAACCCTGATTACAAAAATATCATATATATATATGCAAAAAATTAAAATCTCGGGTGTTTTCCCGCGTCATGATAAATAAGTTAGTTAAAATGTTTAAAATTCTGGTTAAAATCCTAACTTAAAATCTTCCAAAAATCCTTACAGAGCACTCTGCATGGTCCTTTAAAACCTTAGCTAAAATCCTATCAGTACCTTAAAAGTTTTTCTTTCTAGCAACGTTTCGACAAGCTCACAACCCTGTCATCTTCAGGCTCTTATCTAGTTTAGAAGCTGTGGGTGTGTTGCGAGGTCGGAGCTGTCGCTTTTCTATGTTTGCTGCTGCTGACGTATGCTGGTTAGCCTGTAACTCTGTATCCTGATTGGAGGATAGCAGTTTTTCTTCCTGCTTCCTCATCCTGGCTGTTTGGCTGCGTGTTACAGGCCTAGCTTTCTCAGGTTCTCTATTATTATCTGTCTGCTGTAGAGGGGAAAGGATTCTGGTAGGCATCCCAGCACCCTTGATTGTTAGTTGAGATCTCAGCCTGTCTTCTGGCTCAATCCTCTCTCTCTCCCTATTGCTAGCCACCCTCTGCAAAGAAGGAAGAATTCTGGCAGGCCTTGCAACACCACTGGTTGCTTGTTGGAATCTCTGCCTCTCTTCTGATGTTAACACTCGAGTTTCTCTCAGTGCAGGTCCCCAAATACTTGATAACCTAGAGATGTCGTCTCGTCTGTTCATATTCTGTGGCCTCTTTTCAATTTCGATGGCCTCCCTGATTATTCTTTTGTTGGGATGTTCCTCTTTCGCCACTGTTCTGGTTTTATTAAAATCAATATTGTGTCCTGTGTGGCCTTCATGTGTTGTACCAAAGAAGAAGTTTGCTCTTCTTTCCTCACTGCATTTTTATGTTCTTCTAAACGTACACTTATTCGTCTATTTGTCTGTCCAATATAAGATGACTGACAGGAGGCACGTGGCACTTCGTATATCCCCTGGTTTTCCAACTCAATTTTATCCTTAGGGTTTCTCACCATCATCGATATTTTTCTATCTGTACAGAATACTGTTTTTATTTTTTGTTTCCATAATATCTTACTAATTTTGTCGGTGGTCCCTTTTATATAGGGCAGGATGGCATTTCCCATATTCTGTTCTTCTTCTTGGGTTTTGCTCTGTCCTACTGTCCCTTGCAGGATTATAGTTCTAATTCTATTTTTGTGGAACCCATTTTCCATTAATACTTCTGTGAGGGTCTTAAACTCTGTTTGTACATGTGCCTCATCTGCTAGATGTTTAGTTCTAGTGATTAAAGTTTTTGCCACTGAACTTACTTATTGGTGAGGGATGATGGTGTGAGTGTGCATTCAGGTAACGATTTGTATGTGTCTTCTTTTGGTAAACACTGTGTCCTAGGGTGCCATCAGTTCTCTTATATATTAGTACATCTAGGAATGGGAGTTGATTTTCCTTCTCCATTTCCATAGTGAACTTTATCTTCGGGTGCATGTTATTCAAGTGTGCTATAAAATTGTCTAGCTTGTCTTTTCCATGAGGCCAGATAGCAAACTTCTTCTTTGGTACAACACATGAAGGCCATGGGACTCAATATTGATTTTAATAAAACCAGAACAGTGGCGAAAGAGGAACATCCCAACAAAAGAATAATCAGGGAGGCCATCGAAATTGAAAAGAGGCCACAGAATATGAACAGACGAGATGACGCCTCTAGGTTATCAAGTATTTGGGGACCTGCACTGAGAGAAACTCGAGTGTTAACATCAGAAGAGAGGCAGAGATTCCAACAAGCAACCAGTGGTGTTGTAAGGCCTGCCAGAATTCTTCCCTCTTTGCAGAGGGTGGCTAGCAATAGGGAGAGAGAGAGGATCGAGCCAGAAGACAGGCTGAGATCTCAACTAACAATCAAGGGTGCTGGGATGCCTACCAGAATCCTTTCCCCTCTACAGCAGACAGATAATAATAGAGAACCTGAGAAAGCTAGGCCTGTAACACGCAGCCAAACAGCCAGGATGAGGAAGCAGGAAGAAAAACTGCTGTCCTCCAATCAGGATACAGGGTTACAGGCTAACCAGCATACGTCAGCAGCAGCAAACATAGAGAAGTGACAGCTCCGACCTCGCAACACTCCCATAGCTTCTAAACTAAACAAGAGCCTGAATATGACAGGATTGTGAGCCTGTCGAAACGTTGCTAGAAAGAAAAACGTTTAAGGTACTGATAGGATTTTAGCTAAGGTTTTAAAGGACCATGCAGAGTGCTCTGTAAGGATTTTTGGAAGATTTTAAGCTAGGATTTTAACCAGAATTTTAAACATTTTAACTAACTTATTTAACATGACGCGGGAAAACACCCGAGATTTTAATTTTTTGCATATACACACCCGCAAAAACTTAAGAAGACATACATATATATATATATATATATATATATATATATATATATATATATATATAATTATTTATTATAAAATTATTATTTTAATTTTTACCATTAACATTTCATTCTGTACCTCCTTTTGCATCCTTTCTTTAATGACTCTATTCCACCATTTCTTTGATATTAGTATAACTCTTGTCCTGCAGCAAGTTGTCCTGCAGCAAACTGTCTGTGGCAAGTTGTCCCACAGTGAACATGGTCATGGCAAGTTGGCCATGGCAAGTTGACCATGGTGAGTTGACCGTGGTGAGTTGGTTTCAGTGAATTGTCACAGACCCCCTGGATAAACTAGGTTTAAGGCAAGATAGACCGCATACAAATCAAACAAACAAACAAAAAAAAAGATACCGTATTTTTCAGAGTATAAGACGCACCTTTTTCCCCCACAAAAGAGGGTGAAAATCTGGGTGTGTCTTATACTCTGAATGTAGCCCCACCTGGCTTCTCAAACGGAGGTTTCAGAGGCTGAAAAAAGCATCAGAAAAGAAGCTTCAGAAAAGAAGCCCCCAACAGACCTTCAGAAAAAAAGCCCTCCAACAGAGCTTCTGAGGCTTTTATTCTGAAGTTCTGCTTAGGAGGCTTTCAGAGGCAGGAAAAAAAGTTTTTTTTCTGAAACACAGTTTCAGAAGTTTCAAAGGCAGGAAAAAAAAGCAAAAAAAAAAGCAAGGCACAGAGCTCACAACCAAGGAACCTGTTACTAAAATTCACTTCTGGGAACAGCTGATTGGGGGTATTCCAGAAGGCCAATCCACCTGCCAATCAGCTTTTTTCTTATTTTCCTCCCCAAAAACTAAAGGTGCGTCTTATACTCCAGTGCGTCTTATACTCTGAAAAATATCGTAATGAAATTTCATGGGACCACTCCCACTCTGTCTTCAGAAACTATGAGGTTTGCCACTTTTAGATAAGTGGTATCAAAATTTTGTGTGCTTAAAAAATAATAAATATTTAAAACTGGGTTTAAACATTTGCAAGTATAATTATCCTTTCTGTGAGTATCAAATCTGGATAATTTCAAGTAGAAAAACTAAAAGAATTTTTTCTGTTCATAAGAGAAGTCTTCAGTTTCTAGATAGTAAGAAAAAAATGTGCTAATTCTCCCTATTCCTGAGCAATTTCTGAGAAAAGGAAGATTGCCATGGTACTTCACCCTTATTTGCATACATGTGCCCTTGTTTAGTAGTCAATTTGCTTATGAAAAATAACATTGCACATTTGTTTAAGAACTGTCACTGTTTTCGGAAATCTAAGCAGAATCAAACTTGTTAAGTATTTTGAAAAGCACCAGGAGATGTCAAGGCTGAGGGGTCCAGAAAACATCCCAGAAGAATGAGATAACTTCTGAACTCTTGCTCAGAAAATCATACAGATGAATTCATATAGTCACCAGAAGTCAAATTTGATGCAAAGACTTTGTTTTATGGCCTTTAGCTTACTAATCAGCATAAAGAAAAGGCGTTTCAGTAACAACTTAACATAGGATCAGTTAAAAGTGTTCTGCCCTAATTTTTAGAAACTAAAAATTATGGTAGACTAAAGTGAAGGACTAAAGTGAAAAGGAGAAAAACAACTTCTGGTACTAGGTCAGGAAAAGACCCAACATATGTGGTTATGATATTGGTTTAGAATCAGAAAGCTTCAGTTTCATATCTCTTCTCAATCATGGAAAGTCTCCATGAACTACATCATGAAACTGCCTTTATAGAAATCAAAACATAGATCCCCATGCAAGCTGCCTTATGCTTCTGAAGGAAAGTTGAAGCATAAATCTAACAAATGAGAGGGCTCTCCAGAAGACATGAACTTAGTTGATCTTTCAGAATCCATGATGGATTGGTGCTGTTTCTTTTCTCATCTCTCTTAATTTATTGTCTAAATACCACCCTGAGTCTTGTGAGAGAATGGCATAAAAATGAGTTACATATATAGTGTGGCATAATTACATGGTTGCTGATGTAGTTGAGGCAGAAAAAGAAATTTATTCTCTTACTAGATCAAGGAATGAATTGAACAAGCTGCTTATTGTAATGGCAGGAAATTTCTGCTCAAATTATGACAAAAATAAGATTGCATCAGTATTGAAAGACACCAACATAAACTTGATTGAAAAGAAGCTTTATACAAATATTCTGAGATTAGAATTAAAAGGACAGCATTTGGTCTTCAACAAGCTTCATTACAGAAAATCAAATGGGACAAAGCTCTCAAATTACACAACCATTTAACATAAATGTCATGTTGATATGGTTAAAGGAAATGAATCTAATGCATTTTCCGGGGAGATCAGAAAGAATAGTGTGTATTCTTTGGTGTGATAATCATTAAGAGGAATTATTGTCTCTCACAGTTCCTCAAAAGGATAGTATTCAGATGCCAATTTTTAGTTATGAATCAAATGTTCATCCTTTGGCTTCCGTCATAACATAGTCAAAACATCAGTTGATTTGAGTATTTAAAGATCTGTAAAACAAATGTCTGGAAGAAGAAAAGCTTAATTATATTGGTGTTATATTGCTTAACAAAGCTTTCCATTTGCAGTCCATTAATTTAAAAAATAATATAAAGCAGAGGTCCCCAAACTTGGCAACTTTAAGACTTGTGGACTTCAATTCCCAGAATTCTGGCTGGGGAATAAATAAAATAAATAAATAAATATTTGACTTGAGGTTTAGAAGATTAAGAAAAATGATTCAGCAGTTTTATTAAAAAACTACACTTAAATTATTTATTTTATTATTGCAATTTATATGCCGCCGTTCTCCTGAGGGACTCAGGGCGGCTTACAAAAACAATATCCAATACAAATCACAATAAAATTAAAATCAACAACCCAATTAAAACAATTTAAAATTATAACAATGTGCACCCATAACGGATCAGTTAAGTTATGATGATAGTCACCTCCCAGTTATAGTTAAATGACACCTGTAGCAATTAATTAAGTCAAATGTCCATTGGTTTTATTGTGAGCCTAATCTTGCAAAAACAATATGAAATGGCTTAAATCAATTAGCACAAACAGTTACATGAATCAATTCCACTTTTGTGCTGGTAAATAAAAGGACTTTAAAAAGACTGGAACTATTTTTTTTTTTTTACAATCATAGGGTGTTTCTATTCCAAGTTCCAACCCTCTGATCTCCTTAATAGCCAGTTAGTGGACTGTAAGAAAGGCATCTGCAAGGCACAAAAGCAGTGACCTATTCCATTATAATTTCAACATAATGTATTTTTGAAATGGGATGATCCATTTATTTACCAAATCAACTATTTTTGTTTGGTCAAATTTGATTAAATTCATATGCTGTGAATTTAACTGAAATCTATCCTGGTTTTATTACACCCCAAATTACAGAATACAGTACTGAATAATTTATGTTTATTGCACTTGGGGCATATTAACTAGGTCATAGGTCTAGCTTAATCTTTATAAAAACCTCCAATATACACATATGGTGGCTCAATATCCAGGTATAAAACCTCTCCATCTCATGAATGATTTTGCTTCCATTCAAATCTCATTACACGAAGAAGCCAGGGAAGTATACATTTTTCCAAAAGCTCTTTGCATGAATAAGACATGTACATGTAATGTTTTCAAATTGTATTTTAAATTGTAAAGACTTAAGGTTTCAGTAACTTATCCTAGATCTGTTATTTCTATCACCAGTTGAAAATCATTGCTCTCAGGCAGTGTTTCTCAACCATAGCAACTTTAAGATGTGTGGACTGCAATTCCCAGAATTCCTCAGCCAGCTTTCTTGCTGACTAGGGAGTTCTGGGAACAGAGGTGGGTTTCAGCAGATTCTGACCAGTTCTGGAGAACCGGTAGTGGAAATTTTGAGTAGTTCGGAGAACCGGTAGTAAAAATTCTTACTGGCCCTGCCCCCATCTATTTTCTGCCTCCCAATTCCCAGCTGATCAGGAGGAAATGGGGATTCTGCAGTAACCTTCCCCTGCAGTGGGGTGGGAATGGAGATTTTACAGTATCCTTTCCTGGAGTGGGGTGGGAATGGAGATTTTACAGTATCCTTCCCCTGCCATGCCCACCAAGCCACGCCCACCAAGCCATGACACACTCACCAAGCCACGCCCACCAAGCCATGCCACACTCACCAAGCCACACCCACAGAACCAGTAGTAAAAAATTTGAAACCCACCACTGTCTGGGAGCTGAAGTCCACATACCTTAAAGTTACCAAGATTGAGAAAGATTGGTCTAAGAAATGTTTTTAAAACAAAAACAAACTTCACAAAGTACAGATCTGTTTCTGACAGTACTGATCCCACCATTATCCGATTGCAGCAAAAGGAATCTTCTCATGCTATAGAGATGAATGCATCACATAAGCTTTCAAGTACTAAAGCTGTGTGAAAGAGTTTGTAAATGTATAGAGGTGTAAGAGGCCGAGGAAAAGGGTGGGTACATCTTTTTCATCAAACTTCTCATCATTATTTCTTCCCCATTTTCTCCGATGACCTAAGCAACAGATGTCTCATTAGCACCTGAGGTATGCCAGCTTTTCTGAAGAGCTGCAGACTGATTAAACACATGCTCCATTTTTATCTCTTTATGAGTCATTACTTAAAGGTTTTATCACCAGATTGCCACACTTAATTATGTGTAGCCTTAATTAAATATGAACATTTTTAGTCCTGGCTTTTTTATTTACACTTCAACCCACTGAAAATTGTTAAGCCATTTGCTGACTTTTTCTAAATTGACCCTGACCCTCTATCTTTAGTGCCTGCCTAACATGAATACATTTGGCAGATGAAACTTTTTCTGACATGGAGGTTACAATAGATGAATCAGCCTTCCTTCTGTCATGATTCATTTTCTCATTTATTTTCTAAGATTCTGCCCATTATCCCAATTTTCTTCTTTAAAATACATATTATGATGTGCACTTCAGCATGGGAAATATTGTGACTGTCCTAGGCCCCGCCTTTCTCTCATAACCAGCAGTGATACATGTGAAGATATGTAAAATATTGTAATGTTAAACATTTGCAAGACAATGTGATTGTGTTGTAAGCCAACCAGAGTCCTTTGGATAGGGACATGGGCAGCATAAAAATTTAATCAATAAAATAATAAAATACATATAATAAAATAAATTATAAAATAAAATAAAAGCATGGTACAATTTACTCTTTACGTACATAAAAGGAAGTATAATAATGAAATGAAGACAAGTTCAAAGCATTTCAATTCAGAATGTGGTTAGGCTATTTATTAATTTATTTATTTTTTAATTTATAAAGGCTTCCGTGCATTTCATCAGCCGAGGGCTCAGGGCAGGGGCGGGGGGGTGGCAGTTATTATAAAGGAAGGTCTGGATCCAAGGGAGACCACTGTTCCACAGATAGCCGGATGTGAGTCCCTCTTTGTGAAGTGGGGTCGTGGAGTACAGATGGGCTTGTTGGTCACGTACCTGGCTCCCTGCCACGTGGCAACGGCCCTGCCCGAGCTGCTTAACGTTATAGCCGAGGTGGCGGTGGTCACCCCCAGACTTGTTATCATGGGGGATTTCAACCTGCCATCTATGTGAAACGTCTGAAGTGGCTCGAGAGTTCATGGCTTCCATGATGGCCATGGACCTTACTCAGTTAATTCATGACCCCACTCACACAGGGGGACACACTCTGGACTTAGTTTTTGTCTCTGGTCAGTGGTTGAGTGGCCTTGATATAGGGGATATAGCCATCGAACCCTTGTCATGGTCTGACCACTCGCTCCTTCGACTGGACTTTCTAACCGCTGCACCCTGCCGCAGGGAGGCGGGACCGATCAGGTGGTTCTGCCCCAGGTGCCTGATGGACCCTGATAGGTTCCAGATGGAGCTTGGGCCATTTCCTGAGACTCTGGCTCATGACTCGGCTGAAGACCTGGTGGCCGCCTGGGATAGTGCGGCTGCTGGGGCCTTGGACCGTGTCGTGCCTTTGTGGCCTCTGACCCGGCACCGAACTCACCTAGCTCCTTGGTTCTCCGAGGAGCTCAGGGAGATGAAGCGCTGGAAAAGATGCCTGGAGAGTAGTTGGAGGACCAGCCGAATCCAACTGAACACTGGTGAGGTCTCATATTAAGACCTACCTAGTGGCGATAAAAGCGGCGAAATCTAGCTATTTTGCCGCTCTTATCGCGTCATCAGATAATCGCCTGGCCACCCTGTTTAGGGTGACCCGCTCCCTCCTCCACCTGGAAGTGCGGGATGACCCCTTGCAGGGCCGAGCTGAGGATTTTGTGCAGTATCTGTATGACAAAATCGCTCAGATTCGGGAAGGGCTGGCCTCTGACTGGGTATGTCCGGATGGGATGACTGAGGCAGGTCTTGAGAGTGTTATCTGGGGGGAGTTCGATCCTGTGGCTCCCAAGGACATGGATAGGGTCCTGGGACGGCTGAACGCGACCACATGTTTACTGGACCCGTGTCCCTCCTGGTTGGTACTGGCTTCCCGGGAGGTGACACAAGGCTGGCTCCAGAAGATTGTTAATGCTTCTTTGAGTGAGGGGATCCTGCCGGCTGCTTTGAAAGAAGCGGTTGTGAGGCCCCTCCTCAAGAAGCCCTCTCTGGATCCGGCTGTTTTGGCTAACTGTCGTCCAGTCTCCAACCTTCGCTTCGTTGCGAAGGTTGTTGAGAGTGTGGTAGCGCAACAGCTTCCCCGGTACCTGGATGAAGCTGTCTATCTAGACCCGCTCCAGTCCAGCTTCCGGCCTGGGCACAGTACGGAAACGGCATTGGTCGCATTGGTGGATGATCTCTGGAGGGCTCAGGTTAGGGGTTGCTCCTCTATCCTGGTCCTGTTAGACCTCTCAGCAGCTTTTGATACCATCGACCATGGTATCATGTTGCACCGGTTGGCGGGGTTGGGGGTGAGGGGCACCGTTTTGCGGTGGTTCTCCTCCTACCTCTCTGACCAGTCGCAATCTGTGTTGACGGGGGGGGCAGCGGTCGACCCCGAGGCACCTTGCTTGTGGGGTGCCACAAGGGTCGGTCTTCTCGCCCCTTCTGTTCAACATTTATGTAAAGCCGCTGGGTGAGATCATCCGTGGCTTTGGGGTGGAGTTCCATCAGTATCCAGCTGTACATCTCCACCCCAGGCCACCCCAATGATGCCCTTGAAGTGATGTCCCAGTGCCTGGAGGCCGTGCAGGCCTGGATGGGGAGAAACATGCTCTGACTCAACCCCTCCAAGACCGAGTGGCTGTGGCTTCCAGCGTCCCAATATAGCCAGCTGACGCCATCGCTGGCTATTGGGGGCGAATCACTTGCCCCCACGGAGAGGGCTCGTAACTTGAGCGTCCTCCTGGATGCACGGCTGTCTTTAGAAGATCATTTGACGGCCGTGGCCAGGGGGGCTTTTTATCAGGTTCGCCTGATATGCCAGTTGCGCCCCTTTCTAGATCGGGACTCCCTACGCACAGTCACTCAGGCACTCGTCACTTCCCGCCTGGACTACTGCAACGTTCTCTACATGGGGCTCCCCCTGGGGTGCACCTGGAGGCTCCAGCTGGTCCAGAACGTGGCCGTGCAGGGCATTATGGGGGCGACAAGGCACTCCCATGTGACACCTCTCCTGCGCAAGCTGCACTGGCTCCTGGTGGTCTTCCGGGTGCGCTTCAAGGTGTTGGTGACCACCTTTAAAGCGCTCCATGGCTTAGGGCCGGGGTACTTACGAGACCGCCTTCTGCCACCAATAGCCTCCCACCAGCCAGTACGCTCGCACAGAGTGGGCCTCCTCAGGGTGCCGTACGCCAGACAATGTCGGCTGGCGACCCCCAGGGGGAGAACCTTCTCTGTGGCGGCGCCCACCCTCTGGAACAACCTCCCACCAGAGATACATACAATAACAGACCTCCGGATTTTTCGTCGGGCCTTGAAAACCTATTTATTTCAACTAGCTGGGCTGGCTTGAGTTAAATTTTAAATTGATTTTAAATTGGGTTGTTTTAATTTACGGCCAAAATATTTAATTATTTTAAACTGTTTTTAAATTTTGTATGTTCTGTTTTTTACTTTGGCTGTTCACCGCCCTGAGTCCTATTTGGAGAAGGGCGGTATAGAAATGGAAACAAATAAATAAAAATAAATAAATAAATAAATAAATAAGCCGCCCTTCTCCGGAGACTCAGGGCAGCTTACAATGCGTTAAGCAATAGCCTTCATACTTTTGTATATTTATACAAAGTCAGCTTATTGCCCCCACAATCTTGGTCCTCAATTTACCTACCTTTGAAAGGATGGAAGGCTGAACCTGGTAGGATTTGAACTTGCAGTAATTGCAAGCAGCAGATGTTAATAACAGTGCATTAGTCCACTATGCTACCAAGGCTCTCTAAAGCAACCCTATTTTTTTGAGGGGGGGGAGGTTCCTTTGAATCAATTTAATTCCTGGTGACTGACAGGAGTTTTTCTTGGGAAGGGTTTTCAGAATTGGTTTGCCTTTGCCTCCTTTCTATGGATGAGACAGAATGACTTAATTTCAATTTAATCCAGAGGTGGTGTGCAAAAATCAAAATGACCATTAGATGGTAATAAACAATACAATTATATCTGTAGCTCAGGAGTGGCTTCTAATTTTTTTTACTATTGGTTCTGTGGGTGTGGCTTATTTTGTGGGCATGGCTTGATGGACATGTGACAGTGGGGATGGCTTGATGGTCATGTGACTGGGTAGGCGTGGCCAACTCAATGTCACTCACATCAAGGGGTGCCTCGCCTGGCCCCTCCCATCCCAGCCATTCCTTGTCACACCCAGCCTCAACATCTATAGTTCTGTAAAAATGTTGTTCATCTTTTTTCAACTTTATTATCTACATATTATAGATGCACTTTCATGGACCACTGAAAGGAGGAAATGGATCACATGCTTTGCCCAAGAATGTGATAGGCAACAGGCTTTTAAGGGGCTGCCAGAAAGAAGGGGGGGCAATGTATTTTCCAAAGCACCAGAAGGCAAAGTAAGAAGCAATGGATGGAAACTGAACAAACAGAGAAGCAACCTAAAACTAAGGAGAAATTTCCTGACAGTGTGAACCAATATAGGGGCAGAAATATTTCAGTCATAATTTCACATATAAAACAGCCATTCGTGTAATACAACCTGCATATAGTTCAAAACAGTCATTAGTATTATGGCTGATGTTTGACAGCAAGCCTAAAAGTCAATGATTACAAGAGTGCTTCTTCCCTGTATGTAAATCACATACCAGGAATAGCATATTAAGATGGATGTAGCTCCTTGCTTTCATTAAGTAGTAACCTTACTTTCTTATTAAAAAAAAACCATCTTGACAAGCTTTGACAATAATTTTGCTAATTTTGCGTTATTTGTGCCAGTTGTATGCATCGTGAAGTTTCCTTTAAAACATACTAATGTATTTTCTACTCTTAATTTTAATCTGCTGCACCGACCACACAAGAAGAAGAGATAGCTGTAGCCAAGAAAATTCCAAAATGCTATGGTAATAGTACAGATTCTGGAGATAAATTTATTTATTAATTCATTTATTATTATTTATTATTATTTATTATTATTTATAGCTGGTCCAGAATGCAGCCGCGTGGGTGGTTATGGGAGCGACGTGGTGCTCCCATGTGACTCCCCTCCTGCGCGAGCTGCACTGGCTCCCGATGGTCTTCCGGGTGCGCTTCAAGGTTTTGGTCACCACCTTTAGAGCGCTCCATGGCTTAGGACCAGGATACTTATGAGACCACCTTCTGCCACCAGTAGCCTCTCACCGACCAGTACGCTCCCATAGAGAGGGGCTCCTCAAGGTGCCGTCGGCCAAACAATGTCAACTGGTGGCCCCCAGGGAGAGAGCCTTCTCTGTGGGGGCGCCTGCCATCTGGAATGAGCTCCCCTTGGAGATACGGAGGATCCCAGATTTACGCACGTTCCGCCGCGCCCTCAAAACATTTTTATTCCAGCAGGCTGGACTGGCTTGACTCTCCCTTTTAATTTGCTTTTAGTTTTACATAAATTGGGTGTTTTTAAATTCATTTTTTGGGCCAAAATTATTTAATGTACTTTTAATTGGTTTTTTAACTTTTGTATGATGTATTTTTATCTTCTGCCTGTTCACCGCCCTGACTCCTTCGGGAATAGGGCGGTATATAAATTGAATAAAATAAATAAATAAATAAATAAATTTATTAATTCAATTTGTATGCTGCCCCTCTCCAAAGACTCAGGGCGTCATTTGCATTTAAAATCATTATAAAAAACATTTAAAAATTAAAAACATTAAAACTCATTCACACCATTCATGGCCGGATCTCCCCAGATTGCAAGAGTGAGATCAATGGCCCCAGGCCTGCCGGAAAAGCCGGGAAATGAAAGGAAGGACTTTTTTCTGTCCAAAATAGGTAGATATAAATCAGTGGTGAAATCCAAATTTTTTTACTACCGGTTCTGTAGATGTGGCTTGGTGGGCGTGGCAGGGAAAGGATATTGCAAAATCCCCATTTCCTCCCGATCAGATGGGACTCTGGAGGCAGAAAATAGATGGGGGTGGGGCCAGCCAGAGGTGGTATTTGCCGGTTCTCTAAACTACTCAAAATTTTTGGTACCGGTTCTCTGAACTGCTCAAAATTTCCTCTACCAGTTCTATAGAACCTGTCAGAACCTGCTGGATTTCACCCCTGATATAAATTAAATCTTGGTAATATTGCTGTTTTATATTTTGTTATTTTACTGTTTTGTCCCCTACTGTTATTTGTTCTTGAATTCCCTTGTGGGGGTTTCAATGTCTCTGAGCTTGATTGTTTGTTTGCAGACATTTCATTACCCAATTAAGTAACATCATCAGTGCAAATAAGTATGGGATTTGCTGCCTGTTCATAGACAGTACTTTGCTCTGCCAGTTTTGGAGGGGGCATAGTTTCCTTCTTGATGACCCCTTGGTCAGAATATTGTTTTGGGCCTGATTGCTTACTTGGTTTTAAACTCTACTTATCCAGGGGTGAAATGCTCCCGGATCGGGCGAACCGGTAGCGATGGAGGCAGGTGGTTTGGAGAACCGGTAGCAAAAATCCCTGCCCCCCCCCCCCCCATGCCCAGCTGAACCGCACAATCATCAGAGACTTTTTTTTTACTTTTAAAAGCATTTTTTCTACAACTTTGGCCGAAAAAATGCTTTTAAAAGTAAAAAAAAAAGCCTCTGATGATCACGCGGCTCGTCAAAGGCATTTAAAAGAAAAAAAAACCCTTGTTTTCTTTTAAATGCTCTGATGATCTAAGCTGATTTCTCTGATCAGGGAACTCAGCTGAGATCATCAGAGCATTTAAAAGAAAACAAGGATTTTTTCTTTTAAATGCTACGACGATCCCAGCTGAGTTCCCTGATCGGCAGGGGCTTTTTTTAAAAAAAGCCCCTGCCGACCCACCCAGTCACATTACCCCACCACCACCAAGCCATGCCCACAGAACCGGTAGTAACAAATTTTAGATTTCACCCCTGTACTTATCTGAATGTTGGCTGTAGGAATGTTGGTTGCTAATCTTTGTTTTCTTCCTAGGGTTTTTCCCCTCATGGGTTTTTTTTTTATATATTATGTTGTTATAAATCTTAATCTGTTGTGTTGTTTCCCTACAATGATAACTGTACAGTATTGCTTCCTAGATTTTTTTTTTTTATTGTCACTTTTGAATGCTGAGTAAATGTGGTTTGTGTCTATTTTTTATTGATGGCTGATATGTTTGAATGACGAGTTCTTTTGGTTGAGTTCTCTTGTTTGTCTGGAAACAGATTGCCATATTGATTCTACAAATTAATCCAGTTCTGGAAATTAATACATGTCTAGGAATTCAGTGTACTGTACAGTATTTCTAATGCTTTAGTTCTCGCTGTATAGGACCAGTTGTAATTTGTGAGAAGGTTTTTTTTTAAAAATGTGAAAAGGACTGAGGCTTAGGTTTCTAGTTTAAAGTTGCAAGGTCCAACTTGGATCAATCATTGCACAATATGCTTCTACTATCGGGTTCCATTAGTTTTTATCCCTACATCTCCTGTACTACCTGATATAAGTATCACCCACCTGTTCTTTAGTCATTCTCATTAAGTTGTCTAAAGAGATTCTGCTGCTTACAGACCATAGCAGACCTACAGCAGAATGATGTGCTCTTACTTGAAATATTGATTAATGAACCTACAGATGCTGAACAGAAGCATCTACTCTAGTAAAAAAAAAAAAAAAAAGGCAGGGCAAGGTGTTTAATTCAATGTTTTGAAGAAAAAAAACAATGTAAAGTGACAATCCTTAAGTTAAAACAAAAAAAAAAAAAGCATGTCAGAAGAACTGAAATAAAGGTGATCAGAAAGGCTAATTAAATACTACAGAAGTGCTCAGTGCATATTCCACTAGTATATGCCAACAATTTATATGCGTTATTTAAAGAAATCAAATACTTCAATACTATTTTTTATTCTCGGCTACAATTGAGGCATGCTCAGAATAAAATTGCATAGTACTATTGGTGCAATATTTGGTCTGTAAAACAAAGAAGCAAATTTATTCTGTCCTATTTTAACCATTTGGAAACCTGGATCCAGAGCCTTACACTTATAGTTTGAGTGGCTTTGGGTTTTGGGGACATCTGAATGTGAGAATTTACCTTCTTTGGTTCTGTAGTGGATTGCACTTCTCCAGATATGCCTACTCAAAGAAAAGGTTGTTGTTGTGGCTAGGAGGGCCTTTGCATAACTTCAACTGTATGCCAGTTCTTCCCATTTCTGGATCAAGAATCTCTATACCCAGACATTTATGTCCTGGTCATCTGTATGGATTTCTGTAATTCAGTCTACATGACGTACCCTATATCCTTGACGTACCCTATACCCTTGAAGATATCCAGAAACTTCAGTTGGTGCAAAATGCAGCAGCAAAGCAATTGTGTGTACACCTATATCTGTATTATATCTCTACTCTCCACATTACCAATTTGCTTCTAGGTGTAATGGTGGTGATAATCTATAAAGTGCTATGTGCTATGGAGTTCCGTTGTGTGAGGGAACTGCTCTCCTCAGCGATATCTATCCATCCCATCAGGTCTGGCAAAATAGGCATTACAGATTCCATCCACTAAAGAGTTTCAGCTGACAGGAGGAGGGCCTTTTCTGATGCTGCATTGTCCTAAGGAACTTTATTCTCTCTGAGGTCAGGATGGCCCCAACCTTGATGGCCTTCCAGAAGGACCTGAAGATTTGCCTTTGCCATCTGGTCAGGGGATCAAATGGGTATAGAGCTTATATTGTTTATGAATTACAGCCCTCTCCGAGTGACTTCATTGTATGGCCTTAATTGTGTTTAGCTTTTTTAATGTTCTGTATTGTTTGCATTTTTTAATTCTGTGGGGTTGTTTTAGTATTGTTTATGTTTTTAATTGTAAGCTATTCAGTGTTACGGATGTGAGATAGATAGCTATAAAAATTGAATAAATAAATAAAATCACATTATGAAAAAATAATTCCTTATTGCACCATTGCCGTTGCTATTTCTTGATCTTCTTCACAACATATGTGGAGGCAGGTCCCACATCTTTGCTTAATCGGCACATTTAATCAGACTGTTTAGAAATACATAGACATCCATGTTCAAAGAAAGCCCTTGCAATGAAGACACCATGCTTAACAAGTCCAAAAATGAATCTCCGGAATGTGAGCATATAAATAAAAAGAAATATGTCATAGGGAAAAGTGCCCAGCTACTTTCCGTCTGCAAAATCACCACTTCATTCCCAAAGGGGAATCTTAATCAGAATATTACAAGATCCTCCTGCATGGACAATCCCTTGAATAGGTTTTATTTTCTTTCAGGTGTCTTTGTGTGGCCAGAAGAACCAAAAATAAACATCTGTATAATTGATGGGCTTAAAAATAAACATGTGTATAACAAAGTCCTGTTTCTCTCCCATTAACCTGACTAAAGAACAGTCATACTAAGAAGGTAACTGAGCCGAATGGAAATTGCTCCCAAGTAAGTAGGCAAAAGATTGCAGCTTTCAGGACTGAATTAAGGATTTGGGATGGAGGGAAGGTACAAAGTTGCTTCAGAGTTTTATCCCACCCCCACCCCATTATATAAAGCCACAGATTAATTTTTCAGATGGATTCTTGCAAAGTAAGAGAAGGAAGAGGGAGAGACAGAAATAGCATGCTTTAGAGGAAATAGCTCTTTGCACTGAGAAAAATGTAACAGAAAAGGTCCAAATTGTAAAATCCTGCTTAAGCATATAACCCTATTACTGTGATTTACCCATTGGCTAGCATGGAGCTATATTAGCCAGTGGCTAGATTTGCCTCACTGAAAAACCCTAGCCTGAGATGCACAAGGGAGTGCTGAGGACAGACATCCCTAATTTATTTGCATTCACAGCTTCAGACAGTTCCCCCTTTTCCATCTCTTGCTCTTTCTAACAGGCCTTAGTTTTGGGGGGGGGCAGTGCAGCTGCATATGCTGCAATCCCCTGAAATTGGGCCCGCAGCTTTAAAATCACACATAAAATGAATGCTGTACATATTACATCTGACAAAAAACTTTAGAATTCATAGTGGGGGGGGGAGTGTGAAAGTGTGATATATACAGTATATATTCTTCAGTCAGCTCTCATTCGGTTCAAGATAACTAAATAAGACAACCTAAGTGACAATATGTTACTTTTTACTACGTTTGGATAATACTATTGGTATAATTAAGACTAAGTTAGTTATAGGAATGAAAAAACTTGCCAGGTCAAATCAAAGGCCTATCTAGTTGAGCAATCTGTGTCACACAATGACTATCTTCCATCTCACTTCCCAGCTGGTGGTACATAAGGTATGCTCCCTGCAGCATATAGCTATAGTGACCAATTACCATTGATTGCCAAATTCTCCATGAATTTATTTAATGATGATGACATTATCCATTCAATCATATCTGATTCTCAGCAATTCTGTGGACAAGCTTGCTCTACATTTTCTAATGTTTCAGCTGTTTATGCTCTGGCTGTTATTGGCTTTGATGGTGGCTAGCCACTGTAATTTTTGGCAGTCTCATTTCTTTTACTGCTACCCATTCCAAGCATAACTGCCTTCTCTAGTGAGTTTGATTACATGACATGCTGTAAGGCAGAATTCTGTGATTTTGCCTTCCAGCAATATGTCTACTTTTATACGCTCCAGTACTTGCTTGTTTGTCATCTTCACTGTCCAAGGAATGTGCAGGCTTTCTCCACACCATAGTTTGAACAAGTCCCTTCTAAAAGTCATGTAAGTGGGTTGTCATGTTTCATAGCTGATTCAGTACAACACAAAGCATTTCCATGATATAATTTTGAGCATCATGGAATGCCATAAGAGCAGCTACCTTCTAATTCCTTGTCAGCTAGTTATATTTTGTAAAGAGATTATGGGGAAGTTTAACCAGCAAACGGAAAGAATCACAACCATGGGACATCATCTGTTGCTCAAGGATGGCACAGAACCATGTAGCTAACTAGGACAATCTTTGAACAACTTCATTTTGTGTGCCAGTTGTGGTCTTTCCTGATCAGGAGTCCCTACACTCAGTCACTCAATCCCTAGTCATCTCAAGTTTGTACTATTTCAATGCACTCTTCATGGGGTTACCCTTAAAGAGCATTCAAAGCTACAACTGGCACAGTATGCAGCAAAATAGGCAGTTCTTAGGGCCTCTCGAGCTGCCTATATTACACCACTGCTTCGTGAGCTACACTGGTTACCAATTTGCTTCAGGATGCAATTCAAGCATTGGTTATCACTTTTAAAGCCCTGCATCGCATAGGTCCAGGCAATTTGAGAAACTGTCTCACTCTAATGGGACTGGTCCACCTCACTCACACCAGCAGAAGGGGCATACTGCAGATCCCATCATCCAAGGAATTTCAGCTGGAGGGATCCAGGAGAAAGGCCTTCTCTGCCATGGCACCTGCCTCCTGGAATATCTTACCTTATCTCGTGGTGAGATTGGCTCCCACCTTCCTGATCAATTGTAAGAGCCTTTAGATCTGGGTCTGCTAGATGACTTGGAGATCTAATGGGGAAGATTCTTACTGGAGTTGGTGAACTAATTAAAACTTAATCGCCCCCCCCCCCCATGTGTCCAACTCCCTCATTTCCCATCTGCTGTTAATTATTTTATTTGTTAATGATTTTATCCATTGTGTTTCTATGATTGTTAATTTTAATATTTTTAATGCTTTAATGTTTTTATACCTTAAGCTGCCCAGAGTCATTAAATACGAGATTTGTGGAAGATGAAAAAGAAAGAAAGAAAGAAAGAAAGAAAGAAAGAAAGAAAGAAAGAAAGAAAGAAAGAAAGAAAGGAAAAAAAAGAAAGAAAAAAAGAAAGAAAAAAAGAAAGAAAGAGCCTTGGCGGCGCAGGAGACTAAAGCACTGTTAAGTAACACCAGCTGCCTGCAATTACTGCAAATTTAAATCTCACCAGGCTCAAGGCTGACTCAGCCTTCCATCCTTTAGAGGTAGGTAAAACGAGGATCCAGTTTGTGGGGGCAATAAGCTGACTTTTTATAAAAAAGAACACCACTTAAGTGGGGGTGCGAAAGCCCTAGTAAGCAGGTATATACAAAAGTATGAAGGCTATTGCTTAATGCATTGTAAGCCGCCCTGAGTCTCAGGAAAAGGGTGGCATATAAATTGAAGAAAGAAAGAAAGAAAGAAAGAAAGAAAGAAAGAAAGAAAGAAAGAAAGAAAGAAAGAGAGAGAGAGAGAGAGAGAGAGAGAGAGAGAGAGAGAGAGAGAGAAGAAAGAAAGAAAAAGAAAGAAAGAAAGAAAGAAAGAAAGAAAGAAAGAAAGAAAGAAAGAAAAAAGAAAGAAAGAAGAAAGAAAGAAAGAAAGAAAGAAAGAAAGAAAGAAAGAAAGAAAGAAAGAAAGAAAGAAAGAAAGAAAGAAAGAAAGAAAGAAAGATTAAAACATATTTGGCTTTACTTTCCTTTGGTGGCACCTGTTCCCAATGCCATTCAAATAAATCATAGGCTGGATTAAGTCTAGAGTCAGTAGCTATGGGTCCCATTGATTTCAATGAAATATAGGCTCTGCTTCACTATTTTTATGTGCCCAAACTTTCACATTTTAAATAACTGTGGTATTTACTAATGAAAATATGTGCAAATATATTTTGAAAGACTGATTAAAACTACTAAGTTTAATCAGGTTTTTTTCAATCAATGACAAGGCTTAACAAAACCAACTCTTGGTTGTGTCTGAGTACAGAAAACAATATTTTACAATGAAAATAAACTTTGTGCATAATTTTGCTGTAATATTTACTACTATATTTGAATTGTTGTATCTTTGCTCCAAAACAGCAAAGCAAGGTAGATGGAGCTTATTTTATGGACAAAATACCACACATTTAAGGAATATTATCTGAGTTGTAATAATTCTTGGTTTAAAACTACAGAGAAAAATGTGTGACATGAATGTCTTTTTTTTTTTTTTTTTTTACAATTGATATACTTTGCACTATAACATGAAAAGTGATGTATTGAGCACCCTGGTTACTTTTCTTTTGTGAAGTGGCATTTATCTAGGCAAGATAATCTCCTCTTCATAGTGACACTTAAAATAATTTCACTTGAAACTGAATTGTTGACGGAAATTAGGGAAGTTTCCAGGAGATAACTATCTTAATTTAAAGCCATTTCAAAATGTTTTACAGTCTCTTTGTCTAGTTATGCTACTAAATGTTAATTTTTGCAAGTACCTGATAGAACCCCCATTTCAGTCATTGTCCATAGACTTGAGAAGTCTAACCTGTCTAATCAGCCTTCTTTGCAGAGCTGGTACTATATTAAAGGATGGGTCTGTAATTTTCCTATGGCTCTCCAGACTCTACTTCATTCCTTAAGCAAAGGGGAGTTTAACATTCTCTGAGTCAAAGTTTTCCTTTAAAAAAAGTTTTAATAAGGATTTTGAACATTTTTCTTAATTTCTAAAAATTTGCTCCATTTTATTGCCTGTTTTGGCAGAACAGTTTGCCATTTTATCTCTCCTTAAAAATCCCTTGAGGGGAACTGCACAAGGGGGGTGGGGGGGGGTTTTAAATTCTGCTTTTTTCAGAGGCGAGGTGGACAGTTCCTGAACATGATAAATAAATGAAAATATTGATCCATTTTTGTTCCCCACACCTCCCCCCACCTGCCTGGCAGAGGAGCCCAGCATAGCCCAGGAGACATGCCCAGAGACTCTCATCTGGTCTAGAATAGAATAGAATTCTTTATTGGCCAAGTGTGATTGGACACATAAGGAATTTGTCTTTGGTGCATATGCTCTCAGTGTACATAAAAAAAAAAAGATACATTCGTCAAGAATCATAAGGTACAATACTTAATGATAGTCATAAGGTACAAATAAACAATCAAATCATACTAGGAAACAATCAATATGAATCGTAAGGATACAGCAACAAATTACAGTCATATAGTCATAAGTGGGCAGATATAGGTGATAGGAACAGTGAGAAGATTAGTAATAGTAATGCAGACTTAGTGAATAGCTTGAGGGAATTATTTGTTTAGCAGAGTGATGGCATTCGGGAAAAAACTGTTCTTGTGTCTAGTTATTCTGATGTGCAGTGCTCTATAGCATCGTTTTGAGGGTAGGAGTTGAAACAATTTATGTCCAGGATGTGAGAGGTCTGTAAATATTTTTACAGCCCTCTTTTTGACTCGTGCATTATACAGGCCCTCAATGGAAGGCAGATTGGTAGTAATTGTTTTTTCTAATTATCCTCTGAAGTCTGTGTCTGTCTTGTTAGGCTGCAAGACCAAACCAGACAGTTATAGAGGTGCAGATGACAAACATTCTTTGTTGTGCTTTTTTGATTACATTTTTAATTTTAGGTGTTCATTTTAGGTCTTGAGATACGATAGAACCTAGAAATTTGAAGGCCTCTACTGTTGATACTGTGTTGTCTAGTATTGTAAGAGGTGGTAGTATGGGAGGATTTCTCTTAAAGTCTACTACCATTTCTACAGTTTTGAGTGTGTTCAGTTCCAGATTGTTCTGGTCGCAACACAAGGCTAGTTGTTCAACCTCCCATCTGTATGCGGATTCATCAATGTCTCAAATGACAACTGTTGTATCATGTGCAAACTTCACTAGTTTAACAGATAGATTATTTGACATGCAGTCATTGGTATATAGAGAGAAGAGAAGTGGAGAAAGCACATATCCTTGGATGGGCCCTGTGCTAATTGTACAGGTATCCGATGTGATTCTGCTTAGCTTCCTTTCTATCAGCCCCACTCCCATTCCACACTGGAGCCAGCCTTAAAAGTTTAAAATCAGTTTAAAAGGTAATTTTACTTTTAATCATCTCTAGAAAACATTGAGATGTGATGGAACAATTTGTTGTTTGACAAGGATGGATTATGCTACACTGCTGTGTATACAATATATTTCTTTTTTTAAAAAAATGTCTTCCAATATTTTTGATATTGATCATTTAAATGCATTGGTGTTCGTTATGTTAATATGCATTGGGATGGAATTAATTTTCATTAATATGATCTAGATTTTTCAAAGGTCAGAATAATGAACTGATTGGTTTAGTCATCTTTTCTTCATCTCTTTGCCCTAATTTTGGAATGCATGTGAGATTTGTAACATGTCATTTCCCGAACTGATCATACACACAGAAACAAATAGGAAAAAATATCCTTATAACGTAAACATTTTCAGAATCAAAATCAAATCTTTCATCATAAAATATCTAAATGATCTTTCAAACTTTTTACTTCCTCCAGTGATAGACTTTGGACATTTCATGTTTCCTGGCCTGTTATTTATACATTTATGCAGATAATATTGTGGCTACTGTATCTTCTTCATTTCATTGTCCAGCCATCTTCATGCTACCTGCTGAACATTTCCAAACCAAAAAGGCACAGAAATAGTCCTCAACTTACAACCACCATTGAGGCCAAAATTTTTGTTCCTAAGTAAAACAGTTGTTAAGTGAATTTTGCGCCATTTTATGACCTTTCATGCCACAGTTGTTAAGTGAATCACTGCAGTTGTTAAGTTGGGCTTTCCCATTGACTTTGTTTGTCAAAAGGTCGCAAAAGGTGATCACATGACCTCAGGACACTGCAACTGTCATAAATATGTGTCAGTTGCCAAGCTTCTGAATTTTGATTACGTGATCACGGGGCGCTGAGACAATTGTAAGTATGAAAAATGTTCATAAGTCACTCTTTTCAGTGCGGTTGAAATTTTGAACTATCACTAAACGAACTGTTGTGAGTTGAGGACTATCTGAATCTATAGCTTGCTAAAGCCTTTACCATCCTATTTGATAAATACTGGTGGGAAATTCACCACAATGAAAAATTAATACAATTTGCTCAGCCTCATCACTAGCTAAAACTGTTCATGCTCTCTTCTTTTTATTTATCTGTTAACTTAAAGGATTTGCATGATTACCTATCTTAAAGCACAAATTTGGGTGGCCATACACATCTCTCCCATAACACTTCTGATGCATTTAGGCTTAGATCAGGAATGGTTGGATACTTGATGAATGACCAAGAATTTTCTGAGCCTGCATTTTTGCAATGTGCACCCATTCAGCACTGTAAGAATTGTGATGAAAAGGCCATGTTCGATTTGGTTCAAAAAGGGGTGATAATCTTTCAGTGCTCTTTCAGCGCTGGCTTAGGTTCAATTGTACAATTTGTATTCCTCTTTTGTATTTTCTGCCTTCCAAATGCAAATTCTGCAAAGGAGTAAGGACTTCAATGCCATCACTAAAGTTTTCAGTCAGAATATAGCAAGCAAGCTATCCTGATTATCCAAGCTCCGTTTTATCAGCTGTCTTTTGGATTCATTTATTGCACTATAGTTTCACGGGTTTGCTGTTTTCTTTTCTAATGTCATGCCAGGGTGAGTATATTTAGTCAGTAAATTGCAGAATCATCTACACATATTTATGACAAACTGATATCCAGTTATATGGGATATAAAAATTCATCACATTTAATATTCATTGTTGGGGGAAAAAATAGGAAAACTGATTTTATTTGTGATAATGAAAAACAATTTGAACAGTCACGATATCTATTAGATATGTAATTCAGCAAAAAAGAAAAGACGAAAGTAAGCCTCTGAATTAAAAAAAATACAATCAAATTAAAGAGATTAGACACCATCCCCCCTTCAAAAAAATATCAAATCTGATATCTAGGATTAGTGAATATTAAATTTTCTCTCTGCAGCTAGTTTTTCAATTATACCTTCAGTTACAAACTTGCAAACAAATGCTTATTTATTCCTAAGGAAATAGTTACACAATTACATTGTTCAATATCCACATATTTAAACAGTAAGCCCTTTATTAGGTTATTCCTCTTGCCATTTCTCTCTCTCTTTCTTTCTCACACACACATGCATACACACATGCATGCACACACACACAGGACTTACACAATCACTTACAATTTATACCTATAACTTTGGGAACCCATTTCTCATTTCAGTGGAATGGGTAGAGACAGAGTGTACAAATTCCTTTAATCATCAGTTAATAATAAATAACCTTTATTGTCACAACATATGTACAATGAGATTGGTTGAGCTCCCTCAGTGCACCCCCCCACAACACAATACAACTCATAGTGGAAACAGAAAATCCCTAACCCAATAAATCATATTTACAAATACCCAGTCCTATTACACCAGTGCGAACATGTTACATGTTACGCCGGCCCTGCAAGTCCATCATACTACATAGTTATGATGTTATTTTGTACTCAGGAGTCTTACAGCCCATGGATAAAAACTGTTCTTCAGCTTGTTTGTGTGGCTGGCTATGCTTCTATATCTCCTTCCGGATGCTGGAAGGGTAAAGAAGTGCTGACCAGGGTGTGAGTCGTTCCTGAGGATTTTCCTCACTCTTCTAAGACTCACATTCCCCATAAAATATAACAAATAAATATAACATAAAATATAACAAACAATATAACAAAGTGATTACTGTTTCACACATACACAAACAATTACACATACATACACATTTCTTTCACAGTGGTGGTAATGTTGCCATTGCTTCAGCAGAGAGTTGACATTGTAGTCAACAATAGTGACGTTGTAAGTTTGCCCCAGAACTGACAGCACTGGTGCAGCACTGGCCCTGTTCTACAATCCAAAAAGGATAACTAACTTTTCTATAAATATTGTCCCTGAAAACAATATGATTTAGTCATATTCTGTTTGAGTTATTTTTGATGTAGGTGTGTGAGTTATGAGATTGTATTTTATGATTATCATCATGATTTATCACTTGTTGCTTGTATGTAAACTGAGAGCTTATGTACCGGAGACAAATTCCGTGTGTGTCCACACTTGGCCAATAATGAATTCTAAATTCTAAATATATAAGAAATGCCACCAGTGTGCTGATGGGACCCAAGTAAGGAAAGATTATAAGAAGTTTAGATGTTGTTATATTACTGTAAATGAGCAAAGTTACTGTTGTTTAACACGTTTCAGGCCAATTTATTTAAAAAGCTAAACAAGCATCTATAACTCTGACATGAGCTACCAAATGTTCTTCAAGAATTCAGCTTTGCTAAAGTACTGATAAGTAGCTTTTTCAGCAGATGTACAGAAGTTGCGAAAATTAGCTTTACATGTATCTAGATTATGTAGTTTAGATAACTGGAAAATGGCTAATTTGCCAGATGTATCAGAATCCCATTTTTAGCTGTTTTCTTAATATGGTACAGAACACAGACACAAAGACTGTATTTGTTTTTCCCATACAAATTATTGTACAATTAAGTTGCTATCTAATTCTACTATCTTCCCATTACTATGAGTTTACAACTATTCCTATTCTTATTTAATCTATAAACTTGTACCTCGAAGTTCTATTTCTTTGTTTCTATTCTTATGTTTGTAGCAGTAGAGAAGTTCTTATCTTACTGTGTCAGCCTCTATGATGCTTGCTTGCTATCGGCTGCCATGGTAATGGGGAGGGGGGAAGATTGGCATTTGGGTGAGGAAGTGAGCTGGAGAGAGATGGCCTGTGTGAACGAAAAGGGAGGATTGCTCTCATGATCTACTGCACAGCTGAATGGACTTGTTTATACCCAGTCAAGGTCAACAGTCCTGGAATACCAGATGGACGAAAACACCTGAAGATGCATCCCACATGACACCATATGGTTTGGGGATTGGACATTCAGCCTGGGTCCTTGGGGGGAGGGATTTGGGGATACTTTCAATATGTAACTTTCGTGTCTTTTGCTTCAGATCTTGCTTTTCTTTCATTGCTATCATTTCAAACTCAGTAAAAGTACCTCTTCTCTACAAACATGGAGTCGGGGGGTTCTTTCTTGGGTTTTGAATGGAAGCATGCCTGACATACTGTTTCTTAGCTCTTTATTTTTTTTCTCTCTCTCTTTTCCCCCAGATCTTCAGCTGTTATAGCCTATCTCAGTCTATTTGCTTGTGAAAATGCTTTTCTCTTCCACTAGGTGAAGGAATTCACAAGTGGCTTTTCTTTCACACACACACCCTACTAGTCCTATGCTTCTGGAGCTGGTTTGTAAAGCTCTGAACCTGGGCTGCAGCATCCAATGGGCTGCAGCATCCAATGGGTTGCAGACCCTAGTCAGACTCTTTTCCTTTCCAGACTTCAGCTCTGCCTCTTAGTCATCCTGCAGTTCCAAGAACTGAAGTTTTGTCTTGCTATCTCAAGACTATTCCTGAGGTGTTGCTTTTCGGATGGACGTTTCTTATCTCCAAGTCTGTGCTATGTTTCTGGTTTGATTCCTTTCTTGACACACCCATGCAGATTCTTATTTTCAGAGCCCTTTTTATAAAATAAATTCTTCAGTTAAGGAGAGGGTGGGACTGTTTTAATCTCGTTTCCAGGTAAAACCAAAATTCTGGATTCCAGGAAGAACAATAATGTCTCTTCATGCCAGGTGGTGAATATCCTCTATTACACCCATGATGTAAACATAATCTTTATGTTTAGAAAATGATACATAAGAACAGATAGTCCTTGACATATGACTATTTGTTCAGTGACTGTTCAAAGTTATGCTAGTGCTAAACAAAGGGATTTATGACTGTTCCCCAAAATTATGGTTGTTGCAGTGCAGTTATATAATCAAGGGGGTGCTTGCTACTGGCCTCACTTTACCTATCTCTACCCATCTATGATCTTTTCACCACCTATATTCTGTGCCCCCTGCCACCCCAGCTGAGCCTAGCTGTCTCCTTGTTCCTGCTGATGACCAAACACTTGGCCCTTGGCAAGGCAGCTGCTGGCTATCCAAGGTTTTCTTCCCCAGGGCCTGCACAGCAGTTTCCTCACAAGACCTGGGAAAGATGGCCTCACATGACCAGCAGCTGACTCATGAAGGGCCAGGGTGGGCAGTCCTTGCCAATAGTGGCACCAAGGAAATGGGAAAATTTACCTGCGGCAGTGGAATACAGAACAGTAGGGGCAGCAGAACACAGAGCAATAGAGGTCTCTGAATGCAGGGTGGTGAGGACAACTGCAGCTAAGACTGGCTGAGGTAACTGAGGTTTCCCTTGCCAGCTGCATGTGTGTATGAGAGAGACACTGCCATGCCTTCTGTACCTGTAGCACCAACAACTATGCATGAAAGAGAAACTGCATGAGAGAGACACCAACAGGCCTCCCTGCCTCCAGTGCCAATGTTCGATTTACCAGTACACATCTGACTTTCTCTTTTTGAATCAGATATCATTGCTGTTTGGCTGTCTACCATTTTGTAGGAAACCCATTAGTACCTAGCAGTTGTTTATAAATCAGAGGTTCATAACCTGGGGACTTTGTGTATTGGATTGATATAATCTGAAATAGAAACATGAACCTTAGAAGGGCACATGCAATTGTCTTGAGAGACAGAAAGAACTATTACCAAAGTAATTGTCAGATAAGAGAGGCTTGAAATCAGATCACAAAAGTAGCATGAGATGTTATCTCCCACAAACCTCTCCTTACTTCACATGAATTGAGGGAAGGGAAATACTTTCAGACTGGCAAAATTGTATTACTGTAGCTGTTACAATAAAACTAGCCAGAGATGGGATTTAGCCGATTTGGACTGGTTTGGGTGAACCATTTGTTAAATTTTTGCACAGTTCAGAGAACCAGCTAATCACACCACTGGCTGGCCCCGCCCACTGGGCTCCTCCCCTCCCAGTACTCTTTATTTCGTCTCACCTGCCTTGGCCGCAGCATAGCAGCTACTGCTCTCTGGCTCCCTCGCTCACTAGCTCACTTGCCTCAACCGCGTGGGCCCCATGGTCCAGCCCAACTGTCTGCCTTCGCCCCGGCCTCCCACATGGCCCAGCTCCTTGCTAAGCCTTCCTTTGCAATTCTCCACTGCCTCCCACACAGCCCAGCTACCTGGCTGCCTGGCGAGTTTTCCTTCACCTCTTTGCAGGTGCGAGCAGCCTTCAGCCACTGTCTTTTTGCCAGCTCAAACCAAGGTGGCAGCTGCTGCCTCTTTGCTGACATGAGCAGCCTCCAGTTGCCATCTCTTTGCCGGCACAAGCAGCCTCCAGCCACCACCTCTTCAGAAAAGAGGCGGCGGCTGGAGATCCCTCGCACTAGAAAAGAGCAGCAGCTGGCGCCCCCTCATGCTGGAAAAGAGGAGCGACTGAAAGCAGCTTGCATCATCAAAGAACAGCAGATGGAGGCTACTTGCGCCAGCAAAGAGGCAGTGGCTGCAGGCCAGTATCTCAAGGCGGAGTCGTGCCCAACTGCACCAACGAAGGCCGGAAGTAGCTGCCTGCTGTTTCCTGCTGCAAAAATATTTTTAAAAACCCTGACTGTCAGGCAGCGAGACCCAGCAAGAGATGAGGCATTGGAGAATCATCATTGCTGTTGCTGTACAAAGGTAAGTCTAAGGTTCCGGCCATTGCCACCGCTGCTTTGGCTCACCTGTGCCACCCAACCTTTCCATGAGTGACATCAAGTTGGCCATGCCCACTCAGTCACATGACCTCTCCCAAGCCATGCCCACCCAGTTATTAGGAAGAACTGGTTGTTAAATTATTTATTTTATTTATTTATTTATTTTTAAATTTATATACCGCCCTTCTCCCTGAGGACTCAGGGCGGTGTACAGCCAGAATTAAAAAACATGAAATACAAATATTAAAAACAATTAAAATATATATAAATTTGGCCCAAAATTAAAAATACAAACCAGTTAAAACAGTTAAAACATTTAAAATTTCTTCTTAAGCCAGCCCGATTTGCTGGAAAAAGTGGGTTTTAAGGGCACGGCGGAAGGCATTAAGGTCTTGGATTCTCCTTATCTCTGGGGGCAACTGATTCCAGAGGGTAGGTGCCCCCACAGAGAAGGCCCTCCCCCTGGGAGTCACCAGCCTACATTGATTGGCTGATTCAAATTAGTTGAATCCCAGCACTGAAAATAGCTCTAAACTTATGGAATTCTTTTTTAGCTTGGTCTATATTGTTGGGCTCATAGAAACATAGTTCCCCAGGGCTAAAGTCTAAGATAATTTCATTTTGAAAATGGCATTAATATTCATGCAATCAGTTTCAAAAGTAAAAGAAATCCAGCTAATTTTTGCTCCAAACACAGGTTTGTTTGTTTTTTCTTGCTGCATTGAAAATGTTAAAATCTCCTTTATGGTCCATTTGATTTTCAACTGCTTTTTTTTTTTTTTTTTTGCATCTGACATAAACAGAACTACATGATACATTAGTGGGGATTAGAGCACTGACCCCAAATACCATAATGAATGTTGGATCATTATGTAAATGCCAGTGATTGAAGAAGGGAGTTAATAGAAGCTCCATATGGTTAGGTGGTAAAATGAACATTTAAGGAGAGAACTGTGAATGTTGTGGGGGGGGGACGACCAATGTTATTATTAAAGCATTAGTGTTATTATTATCCTAATTTTAGTTTGAAAGTAAAGAGTAAACATACGCCTCCATGTACTGTGTGTTCATCTAAGGCAGTGTTTCTTAAAATATATGGACTTCAATTTCCAGAAATCCCCAGCCAGCAATCTGGGAGTTGAAGTCCACACATCATAAATTTGTCAAGGTTGGGGAACACTGAACTAAGGGTTAACTTTTATCAGTGTTTATTTGCCACTTTGGTCTTTCTTTCTCATAGGCCTGTTGTTTTTCACATTGTTTTGATCTGTACCTGTTTTCTGATCTCACAATAATAAGGTGTTTTTTGCTGCAATTTAGTTTTAAAAAGCACAAAATATTTGCCTCCGTTTGCCCAAGGGTGAACAATTTAAAAAGCAGAGATTATGAGACAGTTGACAGTCAGCCCCAATCCTAATCACCAAAGATAAATGGCATAATGTCTTTTGAGGCACAAAAAAGTTAAGAAAATGGAACACAGACCCTAAAATAGGATTAATATATTTTTTGGCGGGTGGGGGGACATCCACTTTATTCATTTTGGCTGTTGGTCCTCAAAAATAAGTTATGTCCTCTCTGATACACAATAATGCAGAGTGATAATCAAAGAAAAGGTGGGGAAAATCTTAGATTTACAGAATAAATTCTCACATGCTTTTTTCTAGCCTTGATCCTGGATATATGAAGAATTCACATTATTATTATTTTTTTGAAATTATGTAAAAATTTGACATTTGTTTAAGCTTTTGACTTGGACATTATGCAATAGATAATGAACTTGCATGTACTGTAAAAGTCAAATCATTGTTTTTATAGATCAAGAGATTGTACTGTAATGCTATGAATCTGGATTCACAGCTAATAGAATGTCCAGATTTATATCTTTGTTTTATCTACCATTTTATCTCCGACTTCATTGTTTGGTTTCCTGAGTAATCAGACACTATTTGTGCATAGTTGAATTGTGAATGGAATAGTGTTATTAAGCACAATTAGTTACTTTCCAGAGACAATTTGTGGACGTATGACTAACTTTCAACTTTCTAAGAGACCTTAGACCAGGGATGTCAAACTCAAGGCCCACAGGCCGGATATGGCTCATGGGATGCTTAGATCTGGCCCACTGGGCTGACCTGGAAACTAGCCTGAGGTGCCTCTGCCAGTGAAAATGGAGCTCAGGAGGGCCACACGTGGCCCTCCAGAGCTCCGTTTTTACTGACCGAGGGTTGCAGGAGGCTGTCAAAGCCAAAAACAAACCTCGCAAGTGCTGCAGGTGGCCCTCCCAAGCTCCATTTTTGCTGGCTGAGGGTTGCAGCAGGCTGTCGCAGCTGAAAACAAAGCTCCAGAACCCATTTTAGACTGGCAGAGAGCTCAGGCCACCACAGGTGCCCCCGACAAAGTTATGTTGAACTGGCCATCCCCCAAAGTCAAACACAACCTTGATGCAACCCTGAATGAAATTGAGTTTGACACCCCTGCCTTAGACTAAACATCATATCTAGCTATAACATTTCCTATTGTAGGAAGTTAGCACCCACTCCTCTCCTATCCTGTTTCCCTCAAAATAGGACATCCCCTGATAATAAGCCCAACCGGGCTTTTGAGCACATGGCAAAAACACCAAGCACTTATTTCAGGGTTCAAAAAAATATAAGACAGGGTCTTATTTTTGGGTAAACATGGTAGAAAAATGAAATATTCTAGGAAATATTAAAAAGGCAGAATATTATTCTCCCTAAAGGAGAAACATGTTTCTAAAGACATAAACTCAGAGCCTGAGCTCCCTGCCCCCCTCCCAACAGATAGGTTTTGGTGCCAACCTATCTACAAAACAGACATGATAGGATTAGCCCTCACTCTAGATCCAAAACAGGACAAAGCCATTAAGCCATAACAGGAATTGACCAAAGCCCCTTCATTACATCATCACCCAGCAAGATTCAACCAGGCCTGGGACTCAAGCAACCTACAAAGTTACCCCTGCATGGCCCCATGTGAGTCTGACAATCAATCAGAGTACATTTCTTACACAGGAACAGGAAGCTCCAAGGTGGGGCCCAAGAATGGGTATAAATTTCTCTCCCTCTCTCATCCATGTGCTCTTTTTGCCCAGGACCTCAACCCATGTGGTCCTGTCCACCATTAAACCATCTTTCCAAGCAGTCTCTATGTTTCCAGTGTCTTTCTTCCCACTTGGAACTGAACCCAGGTGGACATTTCTTCCAACATTATGTATTTAAACCATGTCTTCAGGATCAGGATTGGAGCCAGTTTTATCTCCATGGGGATGATGTACCATTGTGAAGAAGGCACTTCTTGGTCACATTAAATGGACCTTCTTGATGGAAAGGACCTGTAACATACCCTGCCTCCTACTTTGGGGGATTTGGTAGATGTAACTGGGAAAAAACATTCCTTCACATAATCTGGCCACTATTCATAAATCTATTATTATATTTTGAGGGAAGTTGAGAGAGACAATTATGGGATTCACAAGCTTAATTAAATTAGTTAAGACCTGGTTGCTGCATTCACACAACACACCAAACTTGCCTAGTTTTAACCTTAAATAACACCACTGTGTTGTGCAAATCAGGACTATCTGCTTAATTCCTGATTCAATTATTATGCAAAGAAGTCAGAACATAATATCAACATCTTTTGCAGCTTATCCTTTTGCCATACTGAAAAAGGTTTATTTTTTTTATTTGATTTTGTTTATTTTAATAAAAATAATTAACAACCTAGATTGGTTGTGTGATCAAATGAAACAATTGTTACTAAATGGAGTAGAATTCCTGATGGTTTTTTTTTCTTCCTACAGTTATAATACTAAGAATGTATATGTTTTTCATATAGGAGTGAGAATTGCTACAAGACATTTGTGTCCCAAAGAAACTAAACAAGACTTAACAGGTCAATTTGAAATGCTTTGGTGTAGTATAATGCTCTTATTGTTCCTTTCACACAGATGATAATAGTGCCTTAATGCTTTATGCTTTTCATTACAGCGAGTCAGATTCAAAGTACCAAGTATTAGCTCAGTTAAAATACAAAAAGGAGGGAAAGGGGTAGTAGGTATTATACACCAGTCTTTATTTGAGGGTATTTGTTGGGGGGGGGAGTGCTTATATAGAAAAAATATTTTTCTATTGTGGAAATTAAGGAGGGATAAAACAGGTGGGATTTTGGTTTTGTTGCGGCCTTTTCGCGTTGATTTTAAATCAGAATCATCCTTTGTGGAGCTCATGATTGGACATATTTTTAGTCTGCTAATTACATGCTAGTTGTCCTTAATGAGCTGAAATCCTTCATAATCAAATTCCAGTTTAAGGAAACAGAAAAGTAGACCTCCCATGGCCCAATCATGAAGCATATGAGGCTTTATAGCAATAGCACTTAGACTTATATACCACTTCATAGTGCTTTATAGCCTTCTCTAAGTGGTTTATGGAGTCAGCCTATTGCCCCCAACAACCTGGGTCCTCATTTTACCAACCTCAGAAGAATGGAAGGCTGAGTCAATCTTGAGCCTGGTGAGATTCGATCTGCCAAACTGCTGGCAGCCAATGATCAGCAGAACTAGCCTGCAGTACTGCACTCTAACCACTGTGCCACCGTGGCTCTTACTCTTGTTTATCAAGAAAGAGATGGAAAAAGGGGATCAGAATCTCAGAATTTCTAGGGGATCTTATGCAGAAGAACAGTGCCATAGTTTCTTTTATACAGTCAAGAGAATTGCAGCTAGTTTATTACAGTATCTTACCCTAGGCTCACATCTGTGCCAAATATACCTGACCTTTCTTGTTGGCCAAACAAACACAGGGGATTTGGGAGATCCAAAATGAAAAGCTCTTCTTTCTTGATAGAATGGAGGTAGACCTCACCTCTGCATGCAGTCCATTCATTTCTATATTTTTCTGTCATCATCTTTCAATCATTTGAAACATACTTGTCTTTCTTTAATCATCCTTATGATATGTCTCATATATATCAGAGCCACCTTGGATGGTTACACCAATGTATTGCTCACATTCATCTTTCATTTCATGTTACTGGTGCTTTAGTGTGTCTGCTTTTTATCAGTTCCGAAGTTCATAAAGATAAATGCCTCTCCTTCTGAATTCTGAGATGCACATGTTTAGCATTATAGCCAGGCACTTGGTATTAGTTGTTTCTTGTTAATCTTGTTAAGTCTGTTGCAAGTGATCCCTTTGTTCCTTGCTTTAACTTTAAAATTCAAAGTCTTCTCTCTTCCTTTGTGCCTTACTGGTCCTAAATAGAAAATATAACAGAAGGAGTACAGTACATACAGAAACATACATATATTTTTATATCAATAGAGAGCACAAGGAATAAAGTATTACATAAAAGCTATCATAAAAAGATAAAACGATATACTTCTCATTTTATTAAGGACATGCCAGAGACAGATATGATAAGTTAGAAATGGATAAGCCAGAAAGTCAAATCTGAGCAGGGAAGAGTCTTTTGAGATATATAATCTTGAGATATATAATCATGGAGAAGTATAACTCTTGGAGTTATACTTGGAGAAGTTTGTTGTCCATTAGAACAGAAGGCTTAGGCTTAGACAACTTAGAACTACGCCAACTTCAGTCTGACCTAAGCATAGTACATAAAATTATCTGCCACAATGTCCTTCCTGTCAATGACTACTTCAGCTTCAATCTTTAACCTTAAACTGTCTACTGTTGACCTCACCCCATTCCTAAGTGGTCTGTATGGGGCGTGCATAAGTGCACCAGTGTGCCTACCATCCTATCCTAATATTTCTTTTTTACTTACTCTTTTCATGTATTCCAATTATGTTTATACTTTTACCTGTTATATATGCTTGACAAATAAACTTATGATTATGAGAATTCTTTATTAGCCAACTGTGATTGGACACAAGGAAATTGTCTCCAATGCATAAGCTCTCAGCGTACATGCAAGCAATAAATGATAAATCATGATCAAAGTCATCATAAAAATACAGTCATCATGAGTCATAAGATACACCACTTTACACAGTCTTATTTCATTACTCTTCCCGTCTTACCCCAGAAAACCTGGAGCCTGTGAATAATGAAGTCTAACTAATTTTTTCATAGGCAATCTATTTTGGAGAAAAATAACAATAACAATAGCACTTAGACTTATATACCGCTTCATAGTGCTTTTAAAGCCCTCTCTAAGCGGTTTACAGAGTCAGTTACTATTAAATGTCTTTTGATTTTGGGGTTCCATAGACTAACATGGCGCTCTCCCCTATACAATGTCTAGAACAGTGATAATGAACCTATGACACGTGTGTCAAAGCTGACACACCACAATGTTTTTGGTGATTTGGCAGCATTCACTAACACCCAAAAATAACTAGTCTTGAAAGCATGCTCATTCCTGAATGATTTTTGGAGGCTATGAAGACTATGCAAGAATAGGATATGTTTTCATATGACCTCCAAATCCTCTGGAAGTTTCACAAGAGGGCCATGTTCTTGTGTGGCCTTCAAACCAGCCCCGGTTTGGACCAGTTCACAAGAACCGGTAGTAAAACAAGAGGGAGGCCCCGCCCACCACCCTGATGTCGTCATTGGCAATCTGAGCATGTGCGAACCAATAGTAAAAGTAAGTAGAACCCCCCCTGCTTCAAACCCTCTAAAATGGGGTGTACATTCATATGTGCATGAAAATGGGGTGTACATTCACATATATAGTGAGTTTCAGAGTTTGCAGGAGTCAACAGAAAGGGAACACTTCCTGAAAGTAAGCGGTGTGCAGCAGATTCTGAGGATTGTGCACATGATTGGATTGCATTTCAAATAAATGATTGTAGTATAGCAATAACATTTAGACTTAAATACCGCATCACAGTGCTTTAAATCTCTCTAAATGGTTTACAGAGTCAGTCTATTGCCCAATCTGGGTCCTCATTTTACTGACCTCGGAAAGATGGAAGGCTGAGTCAACTTTGAGCCTGGCGAGATTCGAACTGCCAAATTGCAGTCAGCCGGCAGTCAGCAGAAGTAGCCTGCAGTACTACAGTACTGCATCACCTAAGGACAGAATATGTGTCTCTTGTCGGGTGGGGATGGGGGTGGTGACATATCAGCAGAGACAAGTTTGGCGTTTTCTAAATTTTTGACATTCCAAGCCTAAATGTTTTTCCATCACTGGTCTAGAGAAAGAGAGATAGGCTTCCTATTTACTTGTCATTCTTTTGGCATTTCTTCTCCTCTATTTGATGGCAGAATATTATTTGTTCTGGTTTATTTCGGAAGCTTTTTATACATGACTAAATGAAAGTTTAAACTATGATTAAATCCTATTGAAATTGAAGGGGAATGAGTCTGCCTGTTGGACAATGCAGCTAAGGCTACTTATCAACAGAAGTGATTTTGCCAAACCTACATATTTGCCTCCTGAAAATGATGAACTAATATGCTTGCTAATTTTACAACATTAACTCAGTAACTAATGGGTTTTTTTAAAAAAAAAATCACATTTATAATGAATTTATGAAGGGGATAATGATTTTATATGACAAATAAACTCTGCTGGAAAGAATGATTTCTGCACAGTCAATAGCTTCATATCATTAATGAGCAAATACAACTCCTACAATTTTTGTATGCATTACTCTCCAAGAAATCATTCATTCTAAAGATTTTTAGGCCTTCTGTAAAATTTACAAGATGTTAACCTTCTCTAAAACGTATTTTCATAAAGTTCTCAAAGCTGTTCACATACTAATGACTTTCAGTGTAGTCCTTGTGCAGCAAAAGCTTAGTATAAATTGTCATCAGGCATTTAGAGGGATAGTAGACAACAGACAACAGACAAAAAAATCCAATTTTTTTTACTACCGGTTCTGTGGGTGTGGCTTGGTGGGCATGGCGTGGCTTGGTGGGTATGGCATGGGAAGGATACTGCAAAATCTCCATTCCCACTCCACTCCAGGGGAAGGATACTGCAAAATCCTCATTTCCTCCTCACTCTGGGGCCAGCCAGAGTATTTGCTAGTTCTCCAAACTGCTCAAAATTTCCACTACCGGTTCTCCAAACTGCTCAAAATTTCTGCTACCGGTTCTCCAAACTGTTCAAAATTTCCACTACCGGTTCTCCAAACTGCTCAAAATTTTCACTACTGGTTCTCCGAACTGCTCAAAATTTCCGCTACTGGTTCTCCGAACTGCTCAAAATTTCTGCTACCGGTTCTCCAGAACCTGTCAGAACCTGTTGGATTTCACCCCTGGTAGACAAGTAGATGATGGTTAGCTAATGAGGCGCCTAGATGATGAGAGGGAAGGAGGGAGAGAAACCTTGGCATTCTGAGTATGTCATGTATCATGAGTTATCAATACACTATATTTACTTTTTAGTTTGTGAGAGATGGGCAATATTGTTTTCTCTTGCAAGGTAATTTCTATATAAGAGACTCTGGTTTGCATAGAAAAATGATAGCATGTTTCTGAGCAAAGAATTACATTATGTGTGTTAGTATTAAAAAAGAAAGAAAGGGAAATAAGTATTGCGTGAATGTTGAAAAATGATTAGACCATAGATAGATGGTGTAGTTGGAAAAAAATGTTAAAAGGGGGATGTGCTTATTTTTGACTAGTTGCATGATTTGCTGGATATGAGGCTATTGATGGAAGGGGTATGCAAGATGACAATGAGTAAGATTTGTGAAGAGCACTGTCAATATGCTGGGGAGAGAGTATGTGGACCAGATTCTTGCTCTCTGTGCAGGTCACAGAGAAACATATAGATGTAGTTGATTTGAAAAAAGCATATGATTAATATATTAGAATCAAAGAATATTTTGCATGACTATGGAGTTGAGATAGGCTGATGACTGCAGTAACAGCACCGTAAATCATGCATGGTAATAAATGGAATACTTAGCAATTGGTTCAGAATTGACTAAGACAAGCATGTGTGATGTCACTCTGTTGTTTAATGTATTTATCAATAAATCTATATGGAATGCTAAAGATGGTATTGCAGGTTGTGGGTTCAGGAGGTGATGTTTCTATATTTTGGTGTGCAGAAAAGGCCATTTGTTTGTTTGTTTGTTTGTTTATGTATCAAATTGACATGACTGCCCATCTCAGCCATGTTGTTGGCTAACAATTATAATGTTTTCTAACAATTATAGATTATATGATATGCAAGGACTATAACGCCTTTGTTTTTCTTAGTGTCATGTTCCAATTTGCCAATCCTGTAAATTTAATAATGATAAAAGCAGCATTTCTTTGAAGGTTTAACTATATCATACATGTAATAAGCAGTGTGGATCTCCAAATTGAAGATAATGAAATAAAATCTAATAGATATTATTCCAGAAATGCCTAAAGATTAGATCTTCCTGTATTTTTATGACTTCTCTCTTATTCTCATCTGTATCTTTTGCACGTGTTTGCATATTGGAGGACTTCTTAACTCATGACAGCAGCATGCAATTGTCATCTTCAAACCATGTAGCTCCTTTTGAAACTTGATATTTGAGGTTAGAATCGTTTTTACTTCATCATGAGGGAATTTTGTGTTTCTATCCAGAATAATTATATTCTTATTCAATGTGCAAATATCTATATAGGCTATTAACCATTTCTTCATGAATAAGAAGCATCTCAGCACATTTTTTGCAGTGATTTTACTTAATAATATTGTCCAAATATTGCAATTGAACCACCAGTCTCTTGTGGCAGCAGTCTCATAGGACGATTCTGAGAAAGAATATGCAAATAATAAAGGAGTGATTGGTATCCAATGGACAGCAATTGCAAGACAGGAAGGAAGAACAGATTCCTGTGATGATAAAGAGGGGAGAATGATGCTAGAAGTATGCTCAGAGTTTGCTGAGGCTCACAAAAATATTAACTGCTACCATGAAGAAAGTACAAAGCTTTCAATTATATTGGCAGCAGTAGGGGTGGGGTATGTGTGTGTCAGTGTTTAAAGATTGAGAAAAGTTACTTTCTTTTCTCTTTTTTCATCATTTCTGAGGTAAAACAAGTGTTTGAGAGAACCTGTTTTCCTTTTAAAGCTAAATAATTTCATGAAAAGAATGACAAAGATGGACATTAGTTGCTATAGAGCTACTAATTTTGAAACTTTTAAAAAACAGAAATAAATCATTCCTTTATCACTACTGGGTACATTGTGTGGCTCAAATATAATTTATCTTTTTAAATCCTCTGGGGGGGGGGAAATAAAATTACTTTAGTGTTGTTGATAGGCAGTACAGATTCATCACTACAGTATATGAAAACTTTGCATGCATGGAACCTAGTTCCTTAATTCTTCAATAGTCTATAACTTGGATATGAATTTTACCAAGCTATCAGCCACTACCCAGAAGTCATCTATCAGATAGCCAAAACCTATGGGAGATGTTATCTCAACATACATTGTGTATAGTTTTAATTGCTATTGTTACTACAATAAACTTTATTGTAACATTAATTTTTGTTATACATATGTTTCTTTCTGTTTTGTGTCACTACCCTTTGACTTTCCTTCTACCCCAAGAAGTAAATAAAACAACAAAATTTGGTAGAAGGGAAGTCAAGAAAGTAAGACACATATAATACAAATTAATTATACATCTCCAATTATACTATGGATTTCAAGAAACATGTTGCACTTTCATATACTTCAATTTTAAATGCACACATAGAAAAAAATACATAAGAGTTTGGTATTGCTTCAAATGAAGATTTTATTTTTTTCTACCTGTTGGACACCAAGCACTTGAATGTTCTGAATGTCAATTATGAATGAAAGGCTTGTGTTAAACAAAAGTTTCCCAATCAATTTGATGTCTGGTCATTCCACTTTATTGGTACAATTGATAAAGTGAACTGGATGATCGGCTGCGTCCCTCACTATATAAGGCTTTATCTGAGGGAAGGTATATTGCCATTAATCAATTCTGACATCTATGGGTTGTATCTTCCTGTTACTTGACAAAACTTCATGTTTTTGCCTTGCTGTCTTTATTCTCTTGACACACTTCCTCCCATATTCTGTAATATTTTCATATAGTATACTCAGAGCTAAACTGATGGGGTATGAATTGATTTTAACTAACTGCAAAGCATTATTGGTTTCATGGGGGAAATAACTCCGTAAGAATGTCCAACCATTATACTGCTGTGACAAAAAGTGCATGTTGTTCCCTAGGAAAGAAATTTAACAATACTTTTAAATAGATCTACAATATGGTCTCTCAAAATACTTGGCAAGACTGCTGCTACGGCAGCACCTGGATAAATCCAAAAAGCTAAACAAAGTTGAACCTGTTATTTGAATAGATAAAGGGGGGGGGGAGTCCCTAAGGATTTTATTCTGCTAGTCATTGATGACTATAGGGGGTGGTGCTTATCTCCGTTCCAAGGCCCTTGAGCTAGCGCAGTCTGAAGACATTTCTGCAATCATATGACCAGCATGACATCATGGAGCGCTGTTACCTTACCACTGAAATGATACCTATTTATCTACTTGCATTTGCATGCTTTCAAACTGCTAGGTTGGCAGGAGAATGTGTACTCACTGCACCATGTAGCGCTTGGGTTTCGAACCTGGACTGCCGGCTTTCCAGCCAACAAGCCCAGCATCTTAACCACCGAGCCACCACACTGCCCTACTTGAATAGGAATTCACCAAAAATACCAGGGCTGGAGACTAGATGGAGAAATTTTAAGAAAAGAGGGGTGGGAACTTAAAATGAAATAGTAACAAATGATTTCCATATTGTTGACAAAAAATACATGTTCATAAAGACATTAAGCAAAAGTTCAATACAAAGGTGACATTGCTTTTACTCACAACTGAAAAAGTTATGGAAAAGCTCATATGACCAAAGAAGAAAAAGAATCCTTGGAATTAAACCTCTCTTGAGAAACAGTTGCATTGAGTTTCAAAGTGGTGATGGAAGAGGATATGCTACAGATATATAAAATGATTTGCTCTCTCCTTCTTCTCAGATGAAGCTAAATAGCAAAAATATTCAGACAGCTATGGTACTGTTATTGTTAAATTGTTTTATATTATATTTTTGACTGTTCTTGCCTGCCCAGAGTCATGATGTTGAGATGGGTAGCTATAAATATTCAAATAAATTAGGTAAATAAATAAGTGTGCTGCTTCACATATATAATCAGTTTCATTAAAACTGATTCACTAAAGTTTCATTATCAAATTATCAAAGAGCCGAGGTGGCGCAGTGGTTAGAGTGCAGTACTGCAGCTACTTCAGCTGACTGCTAGTTCAGCAGATCAGCAGATCAAATCTCACCGGCTCAAGGTTGACTCAGCCTTCCATCCTTCTGAGGTGGGTAAAATGAGGACCCAGATTGTTGGGGGCAATATGCTAATACTAATGCAATATGCTAATATGCAATATGCTACATGCTAACTTTGTAAACCACTTAGAGAGGGCTGTAAAGCACTATGAAACAGTACAGAAGTCTAAATAAAAAAAAATTATTTAATGACTCAAAGTGCTTGGACAGCTTTAAAGAATTAATCCCATTCATAGATAATTAAGCTGTCAATGTGGTTAGTCATAATGACTATTTTTTTTTTACTCCTAGTATCAAAGGCAGTATAATTTTCCCAATCAGTTACAAAAGAGCAAACAAACCCAGTACTGTAAATAAAATATAAAGTTGCTTTTCTTATTTAATTATTTGATTCTGTTTATAGCACAGTAAGCAAACTTCAATACTGTAAAGTTAAGAAATAGATGCTTAAGTACATTACTATGGATTTTTTTTTCCAAACAGAAATTGTTGGATGGAGAATTTTAAATTAAAATGTAAAATGCAGTAGTTGACAAGGGAGCCTCTTCTATCAGTGTTAATGAGCTGTGCAAGACCCCAATAGCCGCCAGAGTTTCTGCCTTTGGTGCCTTTGATATTTAAAAATGGAATCATCAGGCATTGCTAAAATTTCCCATAGGGGTTCTAAATCTGAAAATGCTAACTGTACAAATATTCTGCTATATGAGATGAAGAAACAGGGTATCTAAGGCCGATGTGAATATTTAATACAGTAACTCAGCAGCACAAATTTAGATGTATGCAACAATATAGGCAATAACAGGAGCGAAGTTAACAGTTTCCAAACTTATTTAACTTTTCCATATACTTTTCCCTAAAACACACATTTATATGCTTACTGTTCTTTTAATTCTGGGGTTTTCATATTTTTAAGTTGATGAACCACATTATAACATTTTGAAAAGTGCAGATTTTGGCATGCAAATGCATTCTTAGTTTTCTTACATATTTGGGAGAATTTAAATTATATACAAAGGACTAGATTTCTCTTCCAAAACCTACTTTGAAGTCTTACTTTTATTATTTCTCTGACATAGCTCAAAGCAGTATTGAATAATCACAGCCGCCTTATAAGACTGATTAAGATAAAAGATTATCCAAAGTCGGTCTGGAGTCAGGTGATGCCCAAATCGAATAAATGAATAAGAGTATGGGCTTTTCCTTACAGCTAAAAGAATGTGTTTTCCTCCCATCCAGAGGTTGGGGGACAAATATATCAACATAAATTGTACTATCTTCCTCCTCCAGTCAATCTTTACTGTGCTTCAACAATCAGTTTGTCCTCACAAATTTAACATGTAGCCAATTTCAGGATAGTGATGTGGGGGATTCCCTGCTGCAGTTCAGGGTGCAAACTTTAATTTTACTGTATTATTTATGTATTTGACCTTATTTATTAAATTAATTATTTCTTCAGACAGGACTACAGTATTGATCTACTGGGAGTTTGGCAGCCCTTTCAAAGAAACAGAAGGTCAAAAGACTTAAGTTAAACAACCCTGCCCACCTGCCCACCCATCTTCTGAGGGATTGGAAGAGATCACCTGAAAAACAAAACCAAGAATTAATTAATTTATTTATTTATTTATTTATTTATTTATTTATTTATTTATTTATTTATTTTATTCAGCTTATATGCCGCCCTATCTCACAATGGACTCAGGGCGGCTCACAACAATAAAACACAAGCCACAATAAAAATAAAGACTAAAATCTAAAAAAATTAAAATTAACCCATTAAAACCCTTAAAACCCCGTCATCAGACCAGGTCAAGGGATTTGAAAAGCCAAGTTTTTAATTCCCGGTGGAAGGTGCGAAGGTCAGGCGCTAGTCGGAGCTCCAAGGGGAGTTGATTCCAGAGGGTGGGTGCCCCAACCGAGAAGGCTCTACCCCTGGGGGCTGCCAGCCGCCACTGTCTAGCCGACGACACCCTGAGTAGACCCTCTTTATGGGCGCAAACCGGGCGATGGGATGTTGTTGCTGGCTGTAGGTGGTCTGCCAAATATCCTGGTCCTAAGCCATGTAGAGCTTTATAGGTCAACATCAGCACCTTGAATCTCACCCAGAGGGCAACCGGTAGCCAATGCAAACCGCACAGGAGGGGTGTAACATGGGAGTATCAGGATTCTCCCATCACAACCGACACGGCTGCATTCTGCACCAGCTGAAGCCTCCGAGTGGTCCTCAAGGGCAGCCCCATGTAGAATGCCAAACCAGAGAACTCTTAAAGCTTCTGAGTTTCTGGATCTCTCTTTTCTTTCACCTTGATTTTGGTCAAGCAAAGAGTTTCTTCTCTTCCAAGTCTATTCATTCTACATACAGTGTGAGTGTGCATGCACACAGGCTTGCCTTATGTGCTTTCCCTATGTTACAGTCTTCTGAGCTCTCACACACACATCCTTTCATATAGCAGAGTTTCTGGATGATAGGTTTATTGATCTGGGAGTTCAATATTGCAATGAAAAAGATGGAGGGGGGGAAAGTAGGTGTCCGGTCTCTCCGCCAACTGAAAATGGCAATGGAGGCACAATGCCCAGCAATAGGACATTAAAAGAGTGTTTTCATGGCAGATTTGCCAGATCAATTAGAACTGAGCTGACTGTAGTCCTTGACAGCAGTGTTCCTAGGCTCATCCCTGAAGCATCCTAGATTGCCTAGGATGACAAGTTTTATCATGAGAGAAGAAAAAGACCATTTCTGAACTAGAACTACTAACAATAACTTCAGGAGCTTCAACTGTCTAGATGAAATGGAGGCAACCACGAGAACCAATCTTAAAATAATGTTTTAGTAAAAGATATTTGTATCCTGGCAAGCAAAGTGTGGAAATGAGTTTCATCAGTGTAACAGCAAAATCTACACACTACCAGCTTGCAGATTTCACGTGAAGCAGGAAAAAAACCATAAGATGAATATCATAGGTACAAGAAAATGTTAATTTAACCACAGGAAATGTTTGCTGGCATCATTTCAATCTTTGCAACAAAAAAAAATGCAAATTTTGAGGGGCTGTGTTTTCCGTTCCCAAACACTTTCCCTTAAGTTTTTGCACTTCATATAACCACAATAATGATTTACTCAAAGCCACTCTGTGTCTTCATGATTGAGGGCCAGCTTTCTACAAGCCAGCATATAATGAAACATTGTCATGACATTGAAATATAAAATGCATGTACACCAGTGTTTTTCAACCTTGACAGGCTGGGTGAGGAATTCTGGGAGTTGAGGACCACACATCATAAAGTTGCCAAGGTTGAAAAACACTGACACAGTCTAAGAGAATGTCAACATTTAGCCAAGCATTGCATCCTCCACTTTTCTCAAAAACTCCTTTTGCATTTTGTAGCACCAGGAATTTAAATAAACTGCCAAATAAGTTTTCAGAAATATGTGATGTTCTGCTCTTTGGAATCTCCTCTAAAGTGAATTCTAGCAATTATGTATTTTTTTTATGACTTTGGCTATTATAGCAGAAGTGAAACAAAAAATATTGATGCATCTGACTGCCCACGTATATCAATCAGATTTTCAGGTAATGTGTGGTATTCTGATTCTTTTAATAGGCTTCATGGTTTGAACTGTGGAAAGACATGTTACCCAGTAAATTAAAAACTAATCTATTGGGCTCAAGAAAATGGAGGAGCAGTTTATTGTATGCAGAGGCCACAATCTCAGGCAAACAAAGCAGTTTAGAAAGGACCTAAATGTAGCATTCACCAATGACATAACTTTCTGCTCTCTTTAGGAGTGCTTCTCCTCTGTGAAAGTATCATATCTGGGAAGTTGCACTGGAAGACACAGTTATTATATATATTTCAAGGAAAAAAGATGAACAGCTTTTTACATAGCTCTAAAAACACATTATTTCTACTTGGCTTTGAATTGGCTATACTAAAGCAAGTAGAGCCAACTTGGTGGAGTGGGTAAGGTTCTGGGCTATGGCTCCAGATAGAAACCCAGAGATTGTGAATTCTAGTCCAGTCTTAAGCATAAGTCTGCTAGGAAATTATCTCAGCCCTGTGGAGGTGGCAATCGCAAAGCACTTCCAAAATCTTGCCAAAGAAAGTGCAGGGACTTCTCCAGGCAATTGCCAAAAGTCAACTCTGACTTGAAGGTACCAAAACAAAACCCAAATTGCTACTATTTTCTTTCTCTGATCACCATCAGTAAATATTTAGCTTCTTTAAAACCATATTCCAAGTTTTAGTCCCTACTAGAATGTCTAAAAACATTTTAATTAAAAATGTTGACTCCGCCCTTTGAATGTACATTTATGTAGTGATATTATTAAATGGACAAATTTATTCAAGGAGCTGCTAAAAGTTCCATCCTTCCATCTTTCAAATTTATATAAAACCACCTATTTTACAAAACAAGCAACAAAATAAATATAGATATCAAGCAAGGAGCAAATACCATGCAAGTACTAAAATATAGATGCCAAGCAACTGATGTATCAGATGTTCTGCCACGTATAATTTCAAGATCATCCAGCAATCTGACAAAGGATTCAAGGTGAGATAAGAATGACATTACTATAGTTATAGGTTCAAATGCAGATGCCAATATTAAATACAGGTAGTCCTTGACTTATGACCACAATTGAGTCCAAAATTTCTGTTGCTAAGTGAGTTTTGCCCCATTTTACTACCTTCTTTGCCACAGTTGTTAAGTGAATCATTGCAGTTAATTAGTTAGTGTCACAAGTGTTTCCAGGATTGCTGTGGCTACCTGCCTACTCACAAACAGTATGGTTTCAATCAAGCCATCTCCTGTTGGCAATTACCTGCAAGCCTTCCCCGCCCTAGTTAATTGCAAGTTAACTCCCCATATAAGCAAGGACCTTTTGCTTACTACTCGGGCCTAGACTCCTGGTTTAGGCCTAAATGCACAGCTCCTGCAGGAAGCTTAGTGCAACGCCGCAGATGGGAGAAGAATGCAGATAAGGACTCCAGATGCCGTTGCAGAGAAACTCCTACGGATGCTTGCCTTTTGCTGTTTTGTAGCACGCAAGCTATCATCGGGACTGCTGTTGCTGGATCTTTTTCCTCCCACAAGCTTCAAGCAACGTTTGCTGTTTGAACCGTTTTTACTTCAGGTGACTTTTAGCTGTGAAGTTTGTGCTGCCCCCACTTGGATTGCCTTGATGATGTATCGACGCCGAAGCTGCTTACCTTCATGCTAGCTTTATTCTCTTGTGAACTGTTTCGGTATTGTGGAGAGTGATCTAGGGAGATAGCCTTGCTTCACATACCCAGATAAGACTTTGTTTTTAATGTGCTTTCTTAAAGACATAGTGCTTTTTAAATGTTTTAAAGTAAATTATATTTTTACACAAGACGCCTCTGTCAGAATTATTTCAGTCTCAGTGTGTTTACTCATGAGCTGGTTCATGGTCCGGGGTACCCCTCAACCCCATTTCATAACAGTTAGTAACCCGGTTTTTAAGTAAACCCAATTTCCCCATTGACTTTGCTTGTCAGAAGTTTGCAAAAGGTGATCACATGACCCTTGGACACTGCAGCTGTCATAAACATGAGCCAGTTGCCAACCGTCTGAATTTTGATCACATGATCATGGGAATGCTGCAAAGGTCGTAACTGTGAAAAACAGTCATAAATCACTTTTTTCAGTGCCGTTATAATTTGAATATGTCACCAATTTAAGTCATGACGATCTGTATATTCTAATAAATGCTGGGAGACTAGTTAAGATAAAATCTGTACTTATAATTATTACCTTTTACCACAAATATCTGATTGATTAGCTTATCAATTACTAAAACTATGTGACTGCGCATAGGGGAATTGAGTGAGCACTGAAAGCACTGGTGCAAATGGCCCCAGTTAAGCAAATAAGATTTCCTCATATCAATAGTACTTTACAAATCTTTAAACTCATTTCATTCAAATGAACATCCTTGCATATTGGTTAATTAACAGAATTCTTAGTTGCAAAATTAATCAGCCAAACAGTCTTTGTCAGATGTTCACATTGTACATACACAAAATCATGAATCACAGCACCAGGGACAATTTCTGCATTAAGAGCACACTGTGCTTAGTGCTATTGCATCTGAACTGCAGAAATCGGCTTTATCAATAGAAACAGAGAAATATATTTTTGCTGTCATCTGCTGGTCATCTTCATTTTTGCACCCCATATGTGATGGCCCTGATTGTCTCTGTTTGAATACTTGACATTATTAGTTAATATTTTATTTTTAATTACTTAGATATTTGTAATCATTTGCATTCTGCCTATTCTTACAATTCTAGGCAGTTTATAAGAAATACAAAAGTACCATTATGAGTTTTTGACTTCAGGAATAGTTGATTCTAGAAAAGTTTACAACTGTGACCAGCTAGCTACATGTTCTCCTGGCTATGGATTCTATCTGCTATTGCAGTAGAAGCCAGGAGTCCAGAAAAACTTCCAAATTGCACATCACTCTTTTAAGCTATACCCCATCAAAAGCTATAAATTAGAACATTTGTGGTACCAGAAGGTTTCTAACAAGGAGTAATTCCATCTTGGTGAGATTTGCCATAGTCTGTTCTGCCATATCTTCTGTTCTGCTCTATCTTCACAGCTCCAGTACCAGGTCAGAACTTCTGTCATTCTCCTGCTTAGTCAGGGCTCAAGGTATCAGTATTTATTATTTATTTATTTATTAGTTTGATTTATATGCCGCCCTTCTCCGGAGACTCAGGGTGGCTTACAATGCTTTTTAAGCAATAGCCTTCAAACTTTTGTATATACCTACTTAGTAGGGCTTTTGCCCCCCACCCCAAGCGGTATGTTGATAACAGATTGATAGATTATTTCTCCCAGTGGTTTATATATATATATTAAATAATATGGTAAAGAGTTTGAATCCTGGGAACTCTAAGATAACTCTTCTGATTATTTTATTATTTTATTTATTAGTTTGTCAAACATGTACAAGATAGCAGGTATGAATATGAACATAGACATGAATGAGGGAAATGAATACAAATAAATGGGGACAGTAGGACAGGGATGGTAGGCACGCTGGTGCGCTTATGCACGCCCCCTTTACGGACCTCTTAGGAATGGGGTGAGGTCCATGGTAGACAGTTTAAGGTTGAAGCAGTGAGGGTTTGAGGATGTAACAAAGGAGTCAGGTAGAGCATTCCAGGCGTTGATCACTCTGTTGCTGAAGTCATATTTTTTGCAATTGAATTTGGAGCCATTTACCTTGAGTCTGTATCGGTTGTTTGCCCAGGTATTATTGAGGTTGAAGCTGAAGAAATTGTTGACAGGTAAGACATTGTAGCAGACAATTTTGTGTACTATGCTTAGATTAGATCACAGGCAGCACAGTTCCAGACTGTCCAAACCCAAAATTTCAAGACTGGTGGCATAAGGAATTGTATTGTGAGTAGAGGAGTGGAGTAATCTTTTCGTGAAATACCTCTGGACCCATTCAATCATATTAATGTCTGATATACAGTGTGAATTCCAGGCAGACGAGCTGTATTCAAGAATTGGTCTGACAAAGGTTTTGTATGCTCTAGTTAACAATACTATGTTACCAGAGAAGAAGCTTTGCAAAATTAGGTTAACAATTCTTAATGCCTTTTTTGGCAATGCTGTTACAGTGAGCTCTGAGGCTTAGATCGTTTGAGATCAGTACCCCTATGTCCTTGACAGAATGAGGGTCATCTATGAGGTCATTTCCACCCAACTTATATTTGGTGTTCTGATTTTTATTGCCAATGTGTAGGACAGAGCATTTATTAGTTGAGATTTGAAGTTGCCAAATGTGCAACCATTCTGACACATGGTCAAGGTCACTTTGTGGAGCAGCAGCATTGTCAGTGGTGTTAAATAATTTTACATTGTCAGCGAAGAGGATGCAGCTGCTTTTAATATGATTGCATAGGCCGTTGATGTAAAGCAGAAAGAGCCTGGGCCCTAGAACGCTGCCTTGGGGGACACCGCTGTTAACTGGTACCGGATTTGATAGGGCCCTCCCTATTTTGACTACTTGTTGCCTGTTTGACAAGAATGTGGCTATCTATTTGTTCAGGGATCCAGAAATGCCGTAAGAACTTAGTTTTAACAGTAGTTTGTCATGCACCACTGAATCTAGGGATTTGCAGAAGTCTAGGTAAACTGCATCTATTGCTTTTCCCTGGTCAAGATGTGTGGTCCAAATGTTTCTGCAGTGTAGGAGTTGCAGATTACAGGACAAATGTTTCCTGAAACCAAACTGTTTGTTAGAAAGCAGGTTGTTTGTCTTTAAGTGGAGGGTGATGGATTGATTTATAATTGATTGCATGACTTTACAAGTGATGCAAAACAATGAGATTGGTCTGTAATTTTCTACTAGATTAGGGTCTCCCATTTTAAAGATAGGTATGACTGTAGATAATGACCCTAGGTCAGGCAAGGAGCTGGTTCTGAAAGATACCTCATAGATTGTGCATAGAGACTCAGCTATGGCAGTGGCAAGTTTTTTTAAGAAGTAGCCACATAATCCATCAGGGCCAAGAGGTAGATTACAAAGTGCCATTTCAATGTTATCTACTATAAAATCAATATGTAATAAATTGTTACAATTAGTTATGGTACGATTAGGAAATGTGGGGCAGCAGCCATTGCTGTCGACAAGACTGAACTGAAGAACACATTGAAGAGATTGGCCTTAACAGCTTCATTGTTACAGTCTTCCCCGTTAGGCCCTTTTAGGGGTGGGATAGTTTTCGAGTCTTTAAGTTTGGAATTTACAAAAATATAGAAGGCTCAGCTGGATTTCGAGTGTAACAGCTCTTCCTCCTGTTTGCAATGGTGATTGGTACATTCTGACTTTATCTGGCAGCATAAGGCTTTATAGTGTTTTTTAAAGTTAGCTACATAGCCAGTTTTGTTTTCTCACCAAATATACATTTTCTTGGATTGTAGCTTTCTTATTGTTATGGGTAGGAGGACTAGAACCACTATAGAACAGTGGCTCCAACCCTCACAGGCCACCCAAAAGGATATGTAAAGATTGATTGCCTCAAGTGCCACTGAAAAATCTAACAGGACAAGAAAAGATGCAGCATTAACCTTCAAGTCCTGTCATAGATCATACATAAGAATGATCCATGTGATCACTCCTACATCTGAAACCCAACTGAAAAGCTTCTAGATAATAAATTCAATCCAGACACCTCTATAATTAAAGCCTAGGTAACAGTATATAAACATTAACATATCCTGGATTTCACTCTTGGAAGTCTGATCACTGTAGAAAAAAATATATAGTTATTATAGTAAACCAAAGATGCTTTTTCAAGAGGCAACTGGACTTTCTGGTTTTTCTTTGAAGACATTTTGCTTCTCATCTATGAAGAAACTTCTTGGATGAGAAGTGAAATGTCTACAAAGTTGTCTCTTGAAAAAGCACCTTTGAGACAACCATCACCTGAATGATTGAAAATCTCCATAAACATTTATTATAGGGACAACTATTTTTACATTTGGTTAAAAAAGAATGAAAATTCAAATGATTTATGGAATGAAATAATTACAGCAGATATTCAGGAAGATATTATCTAACATGCATTATAACCTTCATTAGTTTTAAATTCATTGGAAGATATCATATTGCTACACATCCTACAGCTGTATATGAAATATTATGATCTAACTTGGGACATTATCAAAATGTATGAGCATTTTTAAAAAAATATTTGTATTGCTTTAATGTACAGAAAAGAGTGAAAGAAAAGAATAAAAAATTTAAAATAGAAAACAATAAAAGTATTATATTGCATGCAGAAGTCATTTAATTGAGTCTTTAAATACTGAAATATTGACTACATTGAATAATATTTATCTGCCTTTCCATTAAATTGCTTAAGATACAGTTCATAAACTGAAAGTAAATATGTGTCAGCCATCCAAGACTGTAAATCTGGGGTCACATTCTCTTTTCAAAGTTGAAAAGTAATATGTTTTGCTGTGCATAGTAAATGTATAATTCTTCAGATAATGATACGTTTGAATAACAATAGCACTTACACTTATATACCGCTTCACAGTGCTTTTACAACCCACTCTAAACAATTTACAGAGTCAGCATATTGCCCCCAGCAATCTGGGTCCTCATTTTACTGAACTTGGAAGAATGGAAGGCTGAGTCAAACTTGAGCTGGTGAGAATCAAACTGCTGAACTGTTGGCAGTCAGCAGTCAGCAGAGTTAGCCTGCAATATTGCAGTCTAATCACTGTGCCACCGCAGCTCCAAATGTGATTCATAACTACATTTGCTATGATAAAATGAGCACCTAAAGTCTGTCTGCCATCATATCATGTAATCAGCCAGTCATTTAAAGTGTGCCTAGAGGTTATAAGCTTGATCTAGAAATTAGCTGCAAGTAAAACAAATAAGCTTTTCATACATACCATCTCTCACACTAGGAATAGTGGAAATTGAAATGAGGCAGGAAAGCAATTGTAATTTTTGCTGGAATTAGAGTTGCTACAGAAACGTTAATTCAAAAGGGGCAAAAGGTCTCAGAGAAGGTTTCTAAAGAGCTAAGGATCTAATAATTAACTTTTCTCTAGCTATGAGAGGTTGCCAGTTAGGTTTTCTCTGAAATCCTTGATTAACTCTAGGGAAAGCCTTCACACATAGCAATAACTACCATATTTTTCAGAGTATAAAACACTCTGGATTATAAAACGCACCTACCTTTTTTGATGAGGAAAACAAGAAAAAGAAACCTGCCTCTGCCTCTGCCTCCCAGCAATTTTGCCTTGTTGCAGCAAACAGCAAACAGACAGCTTTACTTTCATTTTCGTTTTCAGCATAGCTTGATTAGCACAAGAAAAAAAAAATCTGCTCCCAGCAATTTACCTCCTTGCAGCAAGCAGCAGAGGCCCACGCAGCAATAGGCAATCCCTGCAGCCTTAAACAGCTGACAGCCAGGAGGCCAATCAACTTGTGCTAATTAGGTTGTGCTGAAGCTGAAAATGGGCTGTTTCTTCTTGCTGCTTGCTGCAAGGAGATAAATTGCTGGGAGGCAGAGGCCAAAGGGTGGGGGCCTGTGGGTGGGTGGGGCTACATTCCATGTATAAGACGCACCCAAATGTTCACCTCCTTTTAGGGGGGAAAAGGTGTGTCTTATACTCCGAACAATACAGTAACCGTATTGGTATACGGTAAAGGCATTTTTCTGAAGATAGTATAGTTCATATATTTCACTTCTTTGCAAGCAGTGAAATAATCACTAAGGGGCAGAACAATTTAGAATCGTAAAAGTCTCCCCTATCTCTCCTACTCTGGATGGCTTTACTGCTTTTATTGCATTCATTATTTTGAGGGAAATTAACTCAGGAGAAGGATTATGACAATCAGTTTTGGCTCCATGCCATTTTTTTTTTCTATTTTGCAGTGTAAAGAAAAAGATTAGACTACTTCATAAGATGGGTCTTGTCATTTTTACATATTGCTCTGAGATTTCTATGGTTTTCACAATTTAGCCCTGAGAATCACTTCTCCCACCCACCCCACCTCACCCAGATTACAGCCAGGCAGGATCCAAGCAGACAAACAAACCTGGTGAATAAGGAAATGTGACAAAAGATATTAGGGGAAAGGAACATTCATGGAGAATGTTTTGGATTCAGAGTATTTAACAGGAGTCTGAGCTAGAGTGAAGGTCCCGTATCTGTGCTTTTAGAGGGAAAAAAAAGTTAACTTATGTGCTAGAAACAGAAGCAGGTATGACTGAACTGAAGGCTGGTTCAACCTTTGGTGTATAATTCAAAATATATTCACATCTTTAAACTGTATTGATCTTAATAATATCATATTAACAAGCTTATGGATATTAAAGCAAAACAGGACAATAGTGGGAGAAGCAAGAGGGTCCAATCATAGTCAGTGTGGCTATATGTTGGCCCTTTATCCATGCATACTTTATAACAGTAACAGAGTTGGAAGGGACTTTGAAGGTCATCTAGTCCAACCCACTGCTCACACAGGAGACCTACACTAGGGATTCAAACCGCCGAACTGCCAACCACTCTGATCGACAAGCTCAGTGTCTTAGCCACTGAGCCACCTAGCACACACGAAAAAGGAGCAGAACTTTGATTGATTGATTGATTGATTGATTGATTATTTATTTATTTGTTCGATTTAATGCCACCCTTCTCCGGAGACTCAGGGCAGCTTACAATGCATTAAGCAATAGCCTTCATACTTTTGTATATACCTGCTTAGTAGGGTTTTTTGCCCCCCCCCCAGTGGTGTTCTATTTTATACAAAGTCAGCTTATTGCCCCCACAAACTGGGTTCTCATTTTACCTACCTCAGAAGGATGGAAGGCTGAGTTAACCTTGAGCCTGGTGAGAATTGAACTCACAGTAATTGCAGGCAGTTGGCAGCTAAGTGCTACTTTAACAGCAGTTTAGTCCGCTGTGCCACCAAGGCTCTTACATTGCCATGGCTGCCATCTTGACTTTATAAATCCCCCCTGCAAATATCCCTGCATCCATATCGTGTAAATGTCTTATTCCTCATTTTAAAGTTCCAGCATTAAGTTGATAGATAATTCTTTGAAAATATTATCTAAGCTATCCAATAAATATAAACTTTTTAAAAAAAATTACTTCAGCTTAAGATCATAACAAATATTTTATATTTATACAATGTAGCTTTTTGGTGCTATTTATCAGTGGAATTAATTCTGGGTAACATATGACACAATGAACACTAGCTAGCTGTGCTGCTAGTTTCTGCTAGATCTGAAAAAGGGCTTGACAACAGATGTCACTTCTTACATATTTTAATGGAGCTAAAATGCTCACAGCTAATTGCTAACTACCATATATATGTGACCATTTATAACATTTCCATTTCCTGTCTAATAATCCTGTTACACTGCCTTCTCCATGACTAACTTGTCATGTTTTGCTTGTGATTGGTGTTCAGCCAGGGCTGGTTGTCCTATGTTTTTGAGCTTAACATCCTTTCATTATTTTTTTTAAATTCTGCATTCCTTCTTTACTCTAAAAGATCAGACAGCTGAATACATAACTGAGAAACTGGTAACATGGAACTGCTTTTAATTCCAGTCATTTAAAATATTTTAAAATGATAGATAGATAGATAGATAGATAGATAGATAGATAGATAGATAGATAGATGATAGACAGACAGACAGACAGACAGACAGACAGACAGACAGACAGACAGACAGATAGATGATAGATGGATGGATGGATGGATGGATGGATGGATGGATGGATGGATAGATAGATAGATAGATAGATAGATAGATAGATAGATAGATCGATCATAGATAGATAGATATACTTCAATTTGGAAAAAGAAAAAATACAAAGCTGTTCTATCAATTAAATGTTTATGTATGTCCAAATCTAACGGTCAGACTCTAATTAATTCCCTGGTGTAGTAAGAACTAACTATTTCTCTTCCATCCTGAGACTGAAAGGGGTTTTTGATTTAAAGAGTCCCAAGGCTAAAACTAAAAGAAAGAAAGAAAAATAAAAAAATAATAATGCTGTAACAGCTGAACAGTTGGGAAAAAAAATGTTGTTTTCTTTCTGCTTTATGTCCTAAGATGTACAGGAAAGAATCCTTTGGCATAAAAAACAAGTGAAGATTTGAATGTATCTTATTAAAACATCCTTCTTAACTCACATCCAGCTGATCTATGTTAGATATGTTACAATAGAGAGGGAGAACTGCATAAATAGGATGCTGGTTGTGACTCACCTCAGTAACACTATTTCAGAACTGTCAAAAGAAGAGGGGTGGGTGGATTTCCAGTATTTTATGGATTGGAATTGATCATTTTCTCTAGCTTAAAATTTTATTTCAAAATCTCATTCTCCTTATTTTCTTCAGATTCCTCTATTTATTTATTTTCCGTAGCACTTCCATGATATCATTTCCCATATTTATGAACACATCAATAACATAATATTCAAACCTCTGCACCTGTTTTACAAAAATCTATCTTTTTGTGGAAAGCCAGACATAATTATGTTACTCTGATTACTTTGCCAGAAGCAAAAACTGCAGATATCAGAGAACTTCAATCTCCTTCAATAGCAATGTCTAAAACAGAAGACTCCAACAGAACTGGAATATCAATGCTCCAATGGAAGCTAAAGTTTCATCACCTTCTTTTATCTGAAATGTAATAATATTAGCTTACCTCATAAGAACATTGCTTATGGGATTATGTATGTCTGGAGTCACTCTGAGAAATGCTATGGTGGTAGCAACATCTATGCAAAGAGCTTTGAGCATGTAGGTCTGTTCTAAATGCTTAACAGAAAATAAAATTGTCCCCATCTCAACCACCTCATACAGTGAATCAGTGGTCCCCAACCTTTTTATCGCCGCGGCCCGCTGAGTGCGCGCAGGGGTGGGGGCACGGCCCAGGAGCTTTTGCGCATGGCCCATTGCGCACGGCCCAGGAGCCTTTGCAGCGTTCATGTCCCCCGGCCGCTGCGCGGCCCGGTGCCAGGTACTCCACGGCCCGGCACCGGTCCGCAGACCGGGGGTTGGGGACCACTGCAGTGAATGATATCCAATCTAAGTATCCCAGTCTGCCAAGTATTCCTACAGATGGTCAAAAATAGAGTTCATATGATAGATCTCATTCTAGCCTGCCATTGCTAAACCCTTTCCAGTGGGTCACTTCTATTCCTTCTGAACCTGGTGCTCTCATTGATAAAAACTTCATTATAGATGCTCAGAATATGGTTCTCAGGCCTCACACAGCTGGTCAAGATCAAGGCAAGAAGAACATGGATTTTCAGAAAGGCTTCTTTAATGTTTGCCTGGGGTAAATGCAGAATCTCGGAAACTGTAATGGGAATTTCCCAGCCTCATTTACAGTGAGTTAATTAAGGCCATGTTTTAACTCAAATCTGTTCAAGAATATAGGCCTCCACCTGTGAGAATTTCATCAATTTTCTTTTTCTGCTTTGAAATTTTGGAAGTATGTTTGTTTAGATTAAATGAGTTTTGGAAAGGGTAAAAAAAAAATTGAGAGGGTTTTTTTTAAAAAATCACACAACACTAATAAGAGAGCAATTTGCCATCTCTTATTTTTTTAAGAGTCTTTTTCCTCAAGTCCTTTTTCCTCAAGGCGTTATTGATTATCAACTTTACTAATGTTATCTATCCACATCAGATAAAAAAAGTATTCCTTTTTATCTTCTCCTAATGTCTAAATGCTTTTTTGCAGTACTAGATTGATTCAATTCTTCAGACTAAATTGTTGTGCAGTAAATTCAGTTAATTAGAGCTTTTGAAATATTTTGAAATGTTAGTCTACCAACTGCTCTCCCAAACCAGTTTCATTGATTAAATCTGTCTGCTTTTAATCCTTTTCAGGATTTTACAAGAAGAAAAAAACAGGAAAGAGCAAAACTGTGTGAACAACAATATATTTGATATTCTTAAAAATTTTATAGTCCCTTTGAGATCTCCTCTTGCATGTTTTTCTATTTCTTCCTTTTTATTTCTTAATTAATTTTAACAAAATGACCAAAGTAAAGGTTATTCCAAAATCAGTTTTGTTTCTTTGAGCAAAGGAGCAATTATCTAAGGGCAGTATAGTTGGATTCCCCCCCTCCTTTGGAAACAACAATTAAAGGAATTAATATTACTGTGCAGTGTTATTAGCCTCTACAGATATAATCTTTTATTGAAAAGGATCTTCTAGACATTATGGAAAAAATACAATGAAAATAAAGAAAATATTGCTAGAATTTAAAACAGAAGGTACTTAAGATGATGATCCAGGACTTGTAGAAAACATTTCTGTGGGAGAACTAAACTGTCCTTATTATATGTTGTAGTAAGAGTTCTAGGAGTATCCAAGTAGGTTTGCATTATTGACAAGGCTTCTGCCATATATATTATGGAACCAATTCTCTGTATTCATTTTCACTTGCCTGGGAACATTTATAGTTGCTTAAGTTGCAAGATGTTAAAAATTCAGAAACCATCTGCTTTCAATTGCAGAACCCACTCTCCAGCTTCAAAGAAGTTGGGTCCCAGTTTTTCTCAATGCAGATATTAAGTACTAAAACATGTTTTCAGGCTTTTCCTTTCTGTTGGGTTGTGGGTTTTTTTTTTTTTTTCCTGTTCTCCGGAAGAAAAGTATTTTGAAAGTGTTTGTATTTTTTTTTTCTTCTTTCTTTCTCAGCAATAAAGAAGGAACAACAACACGATTGGCCAGTCTTCTGTTTTCACAGATGTCTAATCAGCTTCTGCTTCACAATATTCAAAAAAAGGGAACTTCACTGTTTGTCTAGCAAATGAGCCCCCCCCCCCCGCCTCTTCTTTTTTTCTTCATTAACCAAATAAAAAAATAACAGTGTAAAGCACAATAATGATGGAAATAAAAATAGGTGAATGTCTTCTCAATTTTTCAGTGTTATATAAACCTTCACAGTTCATACACTCTTTTAATAACTGCCAGCATAAAGGTTTTAAAAGGAACAAATGTCCAGAGATCAGTATCAAAGGGAAAACAATTCCAGTATATTTTGATCAGATTGATATCCTCTTTCCTTCCTGCATCAAATTGTGACATGCAGCACTTATCAGCAATTCTTGCAACATCCCCAAAGTTCAAGATACGAAACAAACCAAACATTTCACTGTTGCCTAAACAAATAAATGAATACTGGAAGTAGATGGAAATGTGGTTCCCTTGAGGAAACAGGATCCTTGGTGGGTTAGTCTACTCCACTCTTCAGCAGTTTTCTGCCAGAGAAGATATTTGTCTCCAATGGAAGTGAATTGAACTATTTCCTTCTTATAGTTAAGTAGCAGAAACTCTCCCCACCTTCTTTTTATCCTTCCTTCCATCCAACCAGTCTCTCTCCCTTCCAGCTCTCTTTCTTCATATGTAGAGAAAGTATTTGTATATCTGGTGAAGGAAGGGAGGCCAGCATGGCAAGAGATAGAATTGAATAGAATAGAATAACAGAGTTGGAAGGGACCTTGGAGGTTTTCTAGTCCAACTCCCTGCTTAGGCAGGAAACCCTACACCACTTCAGACAAATGGTTATCCAACATCTTCTTAAAATTTTCCACTGTTGGAGCATTCACAACTTCTGAAGGCAAGTTGTTCCACTTATTAATTGTTCTAACTGTCAGGAAATTTCTCCTTAGTTCTAAGTTGCTTCGCTCCTTCATTAGTTTCCACCCATTGTTTCTTGTTCTACTCTCAGGTGCTTTTTCAGAATAGCTTGACTCCCTCTTCTTTGTGTCAACCTCTGAGATATTGGAACACTGCTATCATGTCTCCCCTAGTCCTTCTTTTCATTTAACTAGACATATCCAGTTCCTGCAACCGTTCTTCATATGTTTTAGCTTCCAGTCCCCTAATCATCTTTGTTGCTCTTCTCTGCACTCTTTCTAGAGTCTCAACATCTTTTTTACATCGTAGCAACCAAAACTAAATGCAATATTCCAAGTGTGGCTTTACCAAGGCATTGGTAAGATGGATGATAACTGTCCCAGTGTCTTTGGACCTTGCCTCAAGATGACAGGCAATACCAATCAAGAATAATGCCAACTCTTTTCTTACATCTGTGTTTGACCTCTGCAGGTGTGACCCAATCCATGAAGATGTTATTATCTTTTTTCCCTGCCATTCATTTTAGAGCAATGACCTTTCTAATAAGCACATTCCCATTTGGGCATTTTTGCTTAGCAACAAAGCCAATCTGAAGCCTCAGCCTTTTACTCTCCATGACCGAGTTCTTCACAGGCTAGTGCATGCATATTTTCATAAACCTACTTTCTTCCTGCCCCAGATCACTAGAGCAGTAAATAGGGGGGAGAAAAGGCTCTCTCTAAACAGCATCAGATCAGTGATGCAGGAAATAGAAAGCAACTCCCCAAAGCGGCATATGCGTTCTTAGGAAAATTTACTGGCAAATGATCATCAACTAGCTAATTATATTTAATTGTTATCTATATTCAAACAATTAATAATATGGTAATCCAAAGCATGGAATATGATACTTGATAAAAATTTGTGAAAATACAAAATAAAGGATCTACAGATGAAAACCACACATACACGTCCAGTGCAACCCAGAATCCCATAGCAAATTCCCATTTTCCAGAAATAACAACAACATGCAAGAAATCATTGTAAAATTACAAATGGGCACTGATGGATCTCACTCAAGAATTAATCCATATCTTACATGATTGATACTAACTATGCAAGGGGCATTCAGCTCAAACATGTTGACTGATCCCTGCTCCTTCAGACTTCAGAAGAGAGTAGAATGTGTTGAATTGATTTATGGCTTAATCGCTCTACCATTTGAAGATTAACTCTCTCCATGCTTGCAGCAGTAATGCTTCTGTATCACTATATCTACTGTAAGATATTGCTAAGTGTATAATTATTAGAAATATCCTGTAGTATTACTCAAGAGTTTCAATTAAAACCTAGATTACAATCTGTCGTGGTTGGCAGAAATTTGATCTGCTTCTTTGAGTCTAGGATCCCTTCTTCCCTCACTGGGCAGCTGCCCTGGGTAAACAGATCCTACACCAGCTATAACTATAGTCTCTATGTTTGGAAGATCATGGGGCATGATCACATTGCAAATTGTATCTTTCTTTTCCATTCTGTCACAACAATGTTCATGTTTTGTTTAAAAATGCAAGAGGAAGGGAGGAAAGGAAAGGAAGGAAAGGGATACATGCAAATGAGGCATGGTCAAAAGTAGACGAATCCATTGATCCCAAAAGGAGCCGGCTGATCTGAGATATTATTTTCCATAGAAAATTATTTATATTTACATTTTATCATGTCACACAAAGAAATAGTTTTATAAATTTCTAAACTGCATGTAGATTTTAGGAATATCTTTGGGGCTTTGTAAAAAAAAAATGCAGATACCTTAAATCCCTTGGATTAATTCTTAAATAAAAGAACTATTTGGACAGGTTCTTTAAAATGTTGTTAATATTTTGTTTAGTTTCATCTCCTGAGGCTCTTTTAATGGAATTCACAGATAGAAAAGGACCACCCAAGATTAATTACATCCTTCTCTGATTTCCAGAGCTTGACTAGGCATGCTGTATAACTGCCTGCCAAGTTATTGGGAATCTCCCCAAGTACCTATTGGAAACTTAGTGGATCATTAGGCACTAGGAATGGATTACCCTAAACAGACCACCAGCTCTGTGAAAGTCATAAGAGGTGAAAATCTGCCTGAGCAAGTGAAAAGAAATGACCATGAAATCCTGAACTCTCCTGCTCCTGCCAAGGTATGAAGTTTAGACATTTCTTAGCACCAAAAGTGGAAGTTTTCCAATATCACCCTTATAATGGAAAATCAGTGCGGGGTGCCAGCAGTTAATCAGTTGTCTCACAATCCATCACACAAAAACTTTCATTAGATAAAGATGTGGGTCAAATTACCAAGATTCTATAAACTAATGTTCACCAGTGTTAACTTGAAGCTATGATAGTATGTGTTATATCTTCTAATGCAGTCTTTCCCAATCCCAACCCTTCATTTGGGTAGACTTCCATTTTCAAATCTGGAAGTTTTGTTTTTTTAAGCATCTGGAAAACAGGCTAGTTGGGACAGGGTATTCTACAGCTATGCCTTGTGAATCCAAGCATTGAATGTGATATAAACCATTATATAAACTGGTGCCTGGCTTTTGTTAGCACTTTTTTCCCCTCTGAGAAGGCATGATATGGAATGGGGGGCCCAAGGCTGAACAGTATGAATAACAGTACTCATTAAACTCTAAATCTTAAAGCCAAGTCACAAAAAGGCTTCTGTTTCAAGATGGTCTTGAAAGAAAAGAGATTAAGTTGCTACCAAAAACGTTTGTCTGCACTGAGAAATTAGCTAGCAAAAGGAAAGAGCAACTACTAAGCTTGCATTCACAACTAAACAACCACACAGCAGGGGTTGTGGGGAGAAAAAACAGGAGCCTGAAGCAACTCTGTAGTCTTCAGCAGGGATAATAATGCCAACACTGTGAGCCCTCTAATAAAGAGCATAGAATGCTGTGGGGAAAAATAAAATGAGAACAGGTTGAAAATACAAAGAAATAAAACACCTTCTCTTAGACCTCCAGGATAAGGATTTCCATTTACAGTGGATTTGACCTTATGAGAATGCTCTTATTGGCCTTAGAGCAAAAGAGTAATGCTTGATGGAACAGTCAAACCATGAGCAATGTTTATAAGGCAGAAAAGAATTCTTTATATTCTCTACCTGGTACTGTGATTCTGGCAAACTTAATCTATTTGAGTGGTTGTAATAGTAGATATTGCAGCTTCATTTCTTCTTGAGGCACTAACGTGGCTTTGCCTAATCCTGGGGACTGTAGATTTCCAAAGATGATTGAAATTTCTTCACTGGAGTTCATTTCACACAGATGGAATAACTGAGAGCACTTGGTTGGATCTCATGATGTTTAACTAAAGTACAAATTAGATTTATTACATAGTTCTTTCTCTTTAGAGTACGTTTTATGAGATGTTTTACAAGTGTGGAATGTTATTTTTTTCAGTGCTGACTCCTGGTCTCTTACAGATTATATGAATCATTGCTTCTATTGTGCGCTATAAGAACAACAGGATATAAATGTCACAGAATGATTATATCTAAGAAATGTAAGCAATGGAAGTCTGAGTTTGGATTAGGGAAAAGTCAAAAGGATACTTCAGAATGGATTCTAGACACAAAGGCTACCACTTCTGGCACTTCCTTAAAGAAATGTAGCCTTCCCTGGATTCATATGGTAGCCACCCAAAGTGAGGCAAACACAGAAATTACTGAGGCTCCGAAAGGGACAAATATTTTCTTTAGGGAGGTGGCAACAGTTACAGCATGTTCACCATGCCTACTCTAAAGCACCACTTCAACATTATTAATTTGGATTCTCCCTTTGTCATCCCATGACATGAATTTGGCTGGTAAATGCATTGGTCTCTCCTACAGTTTTCCCCAGTTTGATTCTACCAGTTGTATGTTTAACTGGAACATAACTGGATAGCCTTAAGTTGAAACTGATTAATTCCAAGTGAGATATTTTTTTTAAAAAATGGAACCAGTGCAATGTAACAATTTAGATGCTAGACTGGGAGCAAAAGGACCCAGGTTCAAATCCATCCTCAGCCACTTAAGCTAACTAGATGACTTTGGGCCAGTTACTCTCTTCCCTGGCTGAATATACTTCACAGAGTTGTTCTAAAGAAAAAATTGAAAGGAAGAATACTACGTATTTTATGTTGACCACGTATTTCTTTTCTTAAAATTGTATAAAAACTGCAGTGGGCAGCCACACAATCCTAGGAAAAAACACTGCTGCTTTATGAATTGTTGACAAGCATCACTGTGTGCTCTGAAGGGCCATATTGCCTTCAAATCCAAACAAAGCATTGCCCAGTTGTGCTTGACACCACATGATAGATGGAGAGATATTTGATGCAGAGAGCTCTGTTCGCTGATTTTTTTTTTCTAATAAAATCTCAAGCCTGTACTAACTATTAAGTAACATTGAACGATAATTCAAAGCAGAATTCACCCTTTGGTAAAGTATCATGAATATAGCGAATTATAATGGATGGGTTTTCCAAAGCTTCAAACATTTACTTCATTTCAGCAATGCTTCAATCAAAATTGCAGAGTTGCTTTCTAAAGCAGTGTGTCCTTTTACTTTGAAAAAATCAAGTTTCACTTAGGATCGGAAAAGAGCTGATATGGTTCCCATCTTAAAAAAAAGGAAAAAATAGACCCAGAAACTACAGACCAATCAGCCTAACATCAATACCTGGAAAGATATTGGAAAAGATAATAAAAACAAATCTGCAAATATCTAGAAACAAAGTTATAACTAGAAGCCAGCATGGGTTTGTTAAAAACAGGGCATGCCAAATCATTCTTATTTCATTCTTTGACAAAGTGGGTAAATTAGGACATAGTATATTTAGATTTCAATAAGGCATTTGACAAAGTAGATCACAACTTACTTCTTGGTAAGCTAGAAAAATGTGGGTTAGACAGCATTAGCACCAGATGGATTTGTAAGTGGTTGACAAATTTTATTCAATGAGTATTCTTAATGGTACTACATCTACATGGACAAAAGTAAGCAGTGGGGTACCACAAGGTTCCATCTTAGGCCCAGTATTGTGCAATATCTTCATAAATGAGTTAGATGAGGGAACAGGAGAACTCATCAAATTTACAAATGATACTAAGCTGGCAGGGATAGCCAACACCCCGAAGACAAGCTCAGGATCCAAAAGAAACTTGACAGATATGAAAAATGGACCCTATCCAATAAAATGAAATTTAATGTGGAGAAAAGCAAGATTTAACATCTAGGCAGGAAAAACCAAAGGTACAAATACAGATTAGGTGAAATTTGGCTCAAAAACAGTAACTGTGAGAGGGACCTTGGAGTTCTATTGGATGATCACTTAAATATGAGCCAGCAATATACAGCAGCAGCCAAAAAAACTAATATTTTTCTTGGTTGTATAACCAGAGACATAGAATCAAAATCACATGAAGTATTAGTACCACTTTATAAAACCTTAGTAAAACCACACTTGGAATACTGCATCCAGTTTTGATCACCACATCACAAAAAAGATGTTGAGACTGTAAAAAGTGCAGAGAAGAGCGCTAAGATTATTAGAGGCCTGAAGACTAAAACATATGAAGAAGAGTTGCAGGATTTGGGTGCGACTAATCTAGAGAAAAGGACTAGGGGTGACATGATTATTTATTCTGCGCATGCCCCAACATGGCGGTGCTGACCTGAGTCGCTGTTGGGATGGGCAGCGTTTTTGGTGTTTTGGGGTCTCCTGGGGCTGCCAGAACCATCGGCAGCCCCACCCCTGCTTGGGAGAGTTCCTCCTCAATCCGTTGAGGGCTTTTTTGCCCTCCGAAATGTCTGAGGTGAGGGGAACGCTGCGGGAGGCTGCAGGATGCCGCGAGGTGCCGCACAAGGAGGATTAGGGAGGCCGGCCTGCAGCGATGCCGGCTTTTTCCCCACTCACTGGGAGGTGACTGTCAGAACAGAGGTGACGACATGGCAGTACCGACAGTGCCAACGGTGGACTGAGGGTGGTCTGGCACTGGTGGTGGAGTTGTGGAGTTGCGGCGGCAATGGCGGCCACCGCGCAGCGATTGAGAGGGGATGATGGCTGGATGAAGATGGCTGCGAAATGGGTGAGGTAGATGTTGCTGGATGCTGGTGGAGAGGTGAAATGGAGGTCACCAATGGAGGTATGGCATGGCTGAAATGATGATAGGGGATGGATGGAAAGACCTGGGGTTGGAGACCTGGTGGATGGCTCTGGGATGGGGCCTTCATGGGTGGCCTCTCCTCCCCCCACCCCCTTCCTTCTGGCCCTGTTATCAGCCTGGGGGTCAGCCTTCCTCCCCCCCCCTCACCCTCCCTCCCTTTTGTGTACATCTATACTCCTATGGAACTGCTGGACTGCTTTTATTTGTACCCCGCTTCAAATCAAACTGAATTATTCCCATCAAAACTCCCTGGCAGATGGGGACTTGGACAGTATTGCGGGGACCCTGAGGGAGCTGGCTGTTATGAACCATCTATCACCAGAGAGGATGATACCATCAAATTCCCTGCCTTTGGACATCTGGCCGGCCACTGTGAGAGGGTGGCCGGGAAACTTTTTTCCCTCTTAGTGACTGTATAAACCGACTCCTTCCGCTGCTGTGAGAGAGCAGGGGAGCCCAGGCTGCTACTTATATGAAGACCTTCTCTCCTAGGACTCTGTTGGACCCTACCAAACTGCCTTCCCATTCTGGTCTTATTGGATGTACTTGGAGGCGGAGCTATGTGCACTGCGAGACTCCCCCCCTCTCACAGGTTTGGCCCTCCACTCTATCGAGGGCCTACCTTGATGACGGGTTTTGGAACCCCAAGAGGTGGCATGGTGCGAGAAGGGGGTTGAGGGGTTTCTTGACTAAGATTTTAGATAGTATTTTAAGGGGTTCTGGGAGGGATAATTTATGGGGGGTTGGGATTAGCCCAGCGAGGGACGGCATTACAAGGGATGTGCGGTCCGGGATTAAGGAGGGGGGCAGTGTCCATACTGTGGAGGGTTGTTCCATCGGTACTGTGGTTGGGAGGGGCAGATATGGTGGGAGCAGGGGGCCATATCATGTTCGGGAAGTGCGCACTCGCTATCTTCAAGCGATTGCGCGCTCCGGCCCCCAAGGCTCCTCTTGTTCCCTGGGAGTCCAGATCCTAGGTAGTCCATTGCTGATGATACTCAGCTGTACATCTCCACCCCGGACCACCCCAATGATGCCCTTGATGTGATGTCCCGGTGCCTGGAGGCCATGCGGATCTGGATGGGGAGAAACAGGCTCAGGCTCAACCCATCCAAGACCGAGTGGCTGTGGCTTCCGACATACCGATATAGTCAGTTGGTACCATTGCTGACTTTTGGGAGAGAGTCGTTGGCCCCCACAGAGAGGGCTCGCAACTTGGGTGTCCTCCTGGATTCACGGCTGTCTTTGGAAGAGCATATGACGGCTGTAGCCAGGAGGGCTTTTTATCAGGTTCGCCTGATCCACCAGTTGCGTCCCTTTCTGGATCGGGATGCCTTACACACGGTCACTCATGCCCTCATCACATCCCGCTTGGACTACTGTAATGCTCTCTACATGGGGCTCCCCTTGAAGAACACCCGGAGGCTCCAACTGGTCCAGAATTTGGCCACGTGGGTGGTGATGGGGCGACTCGGCGCTCCCATGTAACACCTCTCCTGCGCGAGCTGCACTGGCTCCCAGTGGTCTTCCAGGTGTGCTTCAAGGTATTGGTTACCACCTTTAGAGCGCTCCATGACTTAGGGCCCGGGTATTTACAAGACCGCCTTCTGCCGCCAATAGCCTCCCACCAACCAGTATGCTCCCACAGAGAGGGGCTCCTCAGGGTTCCGTCAGCCAAACAATGTCGGCTGGCGGCCCCCAAGGGGAGAGCCTTCTCTGTGGGGGAACCGACCCTCTGGAACGAGTTGCCCCTGGAGATACGGTGGATCCCAGATCTGCGCACTTTCCGCCGTGCCTTAAAGATATTTTTGTTTCATCAAACTGGGCTGACCTGACCATATTTTTAAAATTGCTTTAATTTTAAATTGCTAAATTATGGGTTTTTAATATGGGGGTGTTTTAACTGTGGGCCAAATTAATTTAATTGGTTTTTTAATATTGTTTTAATTTTTGTACTTTCTATATTTTATCTGCTGGCCTGAGTCCTTTGGGAGAAGGACGGTATACAAAATAAATAAATAAATAAATAAATAAATAAATAAATAAATAAATAAATAAATAAATAAAATGATAACGATAATGATAACGATAATGATAACGATAATGATAACAATAATGATAATGATAATGATAATGATAGCAGAGTTCCAATATTTGAGAGGCTGTCACAGAGAGGAGTGTGTTAAGCTATTTTCCAAAGCACCAGAAGACAAGGCAAGAAACAATGGATGGACACTAATCAAGGAGAGAAGCAACCTGGAAGTAAGGGGAAACTTCCCAACAGTGAAAACTATTAACTAATGGAACAGCTTGCCTTCACAAGTTGTGGGTGCTTCTTCACTGGAGGATTTTAAGAAAAGACTGGACAGAGCACTTGTCTGAAATGGTATAGGGTCTCCTGCTTGAGTTGAACTAGAAGACCTCCAAGATCCCTTCCAGCTCTATAGTGACTACATTTAGTGTCAACCCTAGGCCTCCCCAAGTACTTCCAACAACTAGAAGAGATTTCAGCTTTTGGAATTCTGCATCCTGGAAGGGACGACTTGGAAGTGGTATGAAGTATAGCAGCTGACACTATGTGTGTTTGTCTGCATCTGTATGTGTCTGTGTGTGAAACTTGGCAACATTGTACAAAGGCATGATGCAAACCATACCTGAAGCTTACATTGTGACTATTAATCATCTTGCCATTTGCCCCCTCACAAAACACTACTGGACAGGACCCTTTTTTCTTTTTCATACAATATTCATACATTATTTCCTATATTACTTTGTAGCCTCTGTCATGAAGTTGCATCCGGATTTTAGTATGTCCCTTAGAATATACAAAAATTTCATATAGCCTTTTGTGGGGAAATGCACTTTCCTAGATTAATTTCTGGATCTCTTTGCATTGATTTTTAGGGACAAATATTCTATAAAAGCCAATAAAGATCAAGAATGGGGAAAAAAATTAAAAGCTCCCTGGAGACTCAATATATTACTAAATTCAAAGTCTTACAATACTTATGCTTTATTTTAAGATGATAAAGTGGCTTTCTCCCAAGGGTTTTCTGTCATATATTGGCACATTAAAAAAAAAAAAATGGGGTTAGCCAAAATTATTTTATTTGATTGCTATGTCTGATTTTTTCCCTTAATGATGCCTATGAATTCAAGGTTGAGAATAGATGTTGCCTCTCTATCTTTGCCTTGGATTATACTACTATTATGTTACATGTTGGAAATCACAACACAGGAATTTTCACTTCAATATCTATGGCTGCCAATTTTTCCACACTACCACCACCACGGAGAACAGCACTGCTGCATCAACATTATGTCCCAATATGGAAATGGGTTATGGGCTGGTTGAACACATATAGTTACTTTATTGTCATTGTTGTTCAATTCTATTGTTGTTGTGGTAGTGGTGGTGGCGGTTATTAATCCACCTAGTCCGTTGTCAATTCTGGAGGACATGGGTCTTGAGAAGAACTCATTCTCACTCTTTGTTGCCTGAATATTAATCTGAGGATGACAAAACTTTAATCTAGGACATTCTGCATCCACTTTGATGGCCCTTCTCTTCATAACTAAGTGTGAAATATTGCGTCTCTTCCAGCTGGATATTAAGATAACATCATTAATTAGCACATCACCATCTAAAGAAGTTGCATAGTTGAACATGTCATTATCATAATCATTTTCAACAGGTTTATTCTCTCCATACAGTGAGAGAAATAGAGAGAGACACAGCATGGAACCTCTTTCTTTAATTGAACTGGCAAACAGCGTAACATTAAGTTCAGTGCAGAGTCATAAACAGGTTGTGATTTATAGTACTTGCTTTGAAATGCAATTGTTCTTCATTATAATGAAACCAAGAGAAAGGAAGAGAAAAGTTATATTAGCAAAGAATTAATATACATTAGTATTCAAGCAGAACCTACTTTAATGTTTTATATCATATGCAAAGATTTCAGGTGTCATGGGAACAGAGAATAAATAAAAGTAATTGGCCCTTGTATCTCTAGGGTATACAAGTTCCTAGGAAGCTTATTTGCCAGACTTACATGCTTAATTTATTTATTCTTTTTAAAAATAAGTCTTTGATGTCTCTACCCACAGAACTTTAAGCAATAAAACTATGGTATGAAGTTAATAATTGGCATTCTAGGCAAACACTGTTATTACACTGACAGAACACTGGCCTGAAATTATATGCAATATATCCTTTGTCTCTAACTGTATTGGGTTGTTTTCATCAGTTAGAGATTCTGCATGTGTTTTGAGTGATAGTGGAAACAGGAATTGTTAAATTTATGGTATATTTTTATACCAGTAATGGTCAAAAGCCAATATAGCTGGTTTACAAGCTCAACTGAAAGCTATAAAAATGATCTGATCTGGTAGAAAATACCACATATAGAGTCTGATGGGTTGAGGTAAGTTTCAGTAAACATACTCTGTTATCTGATAATCTAGCATGAGAAAAACACAAATATTTGTAGTTTTTATTTTATTTATTTTCAGCAGTGTGTGAAGTGTACAGTATCATTCCCTATGATTTCAGTGGATGACATTACAAATGGGTAACTATGAATGGCTATGCTTATCTTATCCTGTCCAGTAGGATGAGTGTTAGCACCTGTGCCTAACCGCAATGATGACAAAATAACATGCATAGTGACATCACAGTAGAAGTTATGCAGGCATGCTAAATAGAAAATGATAACTCTGTTGAAAAGCTAATAGATGACTTCATAACCTTGCTCTTGAATTACAATCAGAGTTAAAATAAAATGCCATACATCCTTCTACATAATCAATCATACCAATAAAAATTGATTTTTTTCTGAAAAATAAAGCAAGTCTGAGGATCCTACCATCTAGTACTGAGCACCCAAAAAAAAAAAAAAAACCTCCACAAAGAAAAATTTAACCACTATGCTGTAAGGTTGTGGAAATACAATATTGGTGAGTTATCGGTAGAATTGATAGGGAGCTGTGGTGGCACAGTGGTTAGAATGCAGTATTGCAGGCTAATTCTTCTGCCGACTGCCAGCACTTCGATCCTGACTGGTTCAAGGTTGACTCAGCCTTCCATCCTTCTGAGGTCAGTAAAATGAGGACCCAGATTGCTGGGGGCAATAGGCTGACTCTGTAAACTGCTTAGAGAGTACTAAGTGTAAAGCACTATGAAACGGTATATAAGCCTAAATGCTATTGCTATTGGTAGAATTACTGAGCTGAGAATCAAAAACAATGCCTCTTGGCACTGTGCTCTAAATACAGTATATATAGACTCGTTCAGAGGGCACCAAGGACCTCACAGGAGGAAGAGTGTAGTACAGAGATGCTCATAGTTTCTCTGTCTTCTCATACCTTACCTTGAGAATTATATCAAATTTTGTACACAGCACATTAAAGAGAGCTCAGATGAACTTAAGCTTTCCCCTTTCAAAAAATATGTGAAGAAACCCGCTCTCTATCGTATGTTAAATGTTAAAGTTATATGCTGTAGTCCAGTGGTGGGTTTCTAGCTCCAGTTCGGGCAAACCATTAGTGGCAGCGGTGGGAGGCTCCGCCCAGCCACCCGGACATCATCATGGATGCTCTGCGCACGCTCGCACTAACAGTTCCAAACCGGTAGCGAAGGTAAATGGAACCCACTACTGCTGTAGTCTGCATTTCATATACAGCTCTAATTTCAAAAATGTGTGTATGGGGGGAGGGAATGTGCTCTGGGAGAGAGAAACAAGAAAGAGAGAAAAAATGCATATTGTGAGTATAATCATGATTCTTTTTCAAATATACTGCTCAAAAAAATAAAGGGAACACAAGCCGAAGACATCCGAGATCTGAATGAATGAAATAGCCTTATTAAATACTTTGTTCTTTACATACAGTAGTTTATACACTGCTCAAACAACTAAAGGGAACACAAAACTACTGTATGTAATGAACAAAGTATTTAATAAGGCTATTTCATTCATTCAGATCTTGGATGTCTTCTGCTTGTGTTCCCTTTATTTTTTTGAGCAGTGTATATATAATAGTCCAAAAATAAGTTTAGACTAGGGGAGTGAAAAACAGAAAAATCAAACAGATAGCTTTACCCATTCCTAAAGATGAGTATTACTGTATAATGTGTGTAGCTATTTTAGCTAACCTGGTTAGTTCTAGAATGGGAAATTATTCACAAATCCTATGGCTATAGGCTGAATTGAACAAACAGAATACAGTGACAAGTCATCAGTTACAGGAATCAATGATTGGCTTTACTTTAGAGATGAACAACTAATTTTACTCACATTCTCCAAATCAGCCTGCTCTGAATTGGAAAATTGGACCCTATACTCTCCACTGTACGATGTTGCTCGTCAAGTTGCTCAAAGTGACACACTGTAAAATTCCCAAACTTAATGATAGCATCAGTTTATACAACATTCACAACTGGAGAATTACAGCCCCTTTGACTTTTTTAGTCCATTCATTTCCTGATGGCACTTATAGCTTCATAATAGGCACCTTATTGTTTTTCTTAGGTGGTGAATTGTTGATACTGTATGTGTAATATTGCACCGTGTATAATCAAGAAATCCTTCTGAAGACAACCTCTTAAATGAAAGTCAATACTTGAAGTCAGGCAGAACTGTCAAGATAAGATGTTCCCTCTGTATTATACATTTCTAAGAAAAGGTAGGGTTGATCCTCTTCATTCTGCAGAAATTCATCTTCCTTGGGACAGATGGATATTATTGACAGGTGGAAATGCGCAGCCAATCTCACAGGCTATGTCAGTGGTGGGTTTCAAAATTTTTTACTACCGGTTCTGTGTGTGTGGCTTGGTGGACGTGGCATGGCTTGGTGGGCATGGCAGGGGAAGGATACTGTAAAATCTCCATTCCCTCCCCATTCCAGGGGAAGGTTACTGCAAAATCCCCATTTCCTCCTGATCAGCTGGGACCTGGGTGGCAGAGAATAGATGCGGGTGGGGCCAGTCAGAATTTTTACTACCGATTCTCCAAACTACTCAAAATTTCTGCTACCAGTTCTCCAGAACCTGCTGAAACCCACCTCTGGGCTATATGTCCCTTCACAGACATACACCCCCATCTGCTTTATTGTTTTTTCCTCCAGAGTCACATCTGATAAGGCTATTGGTTAGTAAGTTAGTCAAATACAGTTATGACATTTGAAGGGATAATGAGGCAATGTGGAGAGTTTGTGAATTTGAACCCAGAAGGCATAGAAGGGGAATTACCCTATTTCTGGCATTCTCTATCTTTCCCACAGCTTTATCTCCCTTTCTCTCCTTTTCAGGGAAGCCACGATGGAGAACTTCATCCAGTCTATTCATTAAAAATGACAATGTAAAGCTGCTTAGCTCCAACTGCCTACAGAGACATGTCCATGCCATTTTCTTGGCAACCATATGACAATATTTTTAATTGCCTTCTTTCAAAGTGCCTTTCCTAGTCTAGCCTAGAGTCCTAGAATTGTTGGATACAAATCAAGACCAACCTGCTTATGGAGAACAGACAGACTCAGAAATATACCCTACTCTTCACAAAGAAGATAATATTTTGATAGAATAAGAAGAAAAAAGTGCATTTGTGAATTCAGGCATAGAGATTTGAATACTTTTATTTATTTACTGACTTACTTATTAGACTTGTTTGCTGCCCATTTTGACTAGAGATGACCCTGGACAGCTTACAAAATGCAAATTTACTTACCGGATTGCATTTATGCATTTATGAAATAAATTAGTTTTCCTCACATTTTTTTCCAGTGAAGCTTTTCGTTTTGAGCAGCTACATGGCAGGCAAGTCTAACATACTGCAAATAGCTCAGCCTTTTTAATGTGGTTGATGAAGGTGACCAGGAATTCTATTCAGATCATTTTGAGACAAATTTTTCTATGATTCACGTAGTTCTTCAGACATGGATAAAAATGCCATCCAGTATTAATTTCTAACCAGAATTGATTCCTAGATCTCTTTTTTCCTGCTTTTGGATCTGGAAAATATACATCTTTTAACCTTCTTCAGTGAAGGAGGGAGAAAAACATCTGAAGTACTGTAGTTGCAGAGAATGTCAAATTATTTGACATATTTAGAAGGAGGGATGTTTTTAAAATGGCAATTCAAATCTATGTTCCCACATTGAAATTACTGAGATTGTTTTCATCTAAGTATTTTGCAGAACTCAATCAACATCTGGTCTTTTACTTTCTAATAACTTTGTAGGTTCTTGGGCAATAGTTCTTTCTTAGTCCAGTTCTTCTACTTCTTTCTTCCACCTGGCTGTGGAACACCCTCCAAATTTTGCCATCCTAACTATTAGTTATTTTTGACATTGAGAATAACTCAGAGACACATTGAAAAGAGATATAAATTTTTGACATGGTCACTTCCCTTGCCATAATTGTAATATAATACCTGAGGGAGTATATGGGCTGTAAGAGTATATAACCATTTAGAAATGTCTGATTTTTAAATTCATAGGGACTTGTTTAAAAAAGCTCATTTAGTAGTATTCATATCAAAAAATATACAGATATGCAATAAAATCCATGGAGGAACAAGGGAAAATCATATGGACTAGTGAACCGTGCATTTTCAAATGCCAGATGAACATCTTATTACTGAATTGAGGGTCATGAAGAAAGAAGAGAGATTCTTTCAATCTAACAGGACTGACATCAGAGAAATAAATGCATGCATGGGAAAGACTGAATTTGAAAGAAAAGCACAACTCACTGAATGCAACACAGAAACTGAAACTTTTCTCTGGCCTGAACATAAACACTACTGCGTTTCTAAAATTTCAGTCGCCATCTATTCATATATCTATTCATTTTACAATGCTGGTTTTTAACTAGTTGGGTGCTTTTTCTTTCATTTATTCAGTATATGATATTTCTCCCTAGATTCTTCATAAAAGGGGAGAATGGTGTAATGGCAGACGGGTTTACAAATGCTTGGGGAAGATGCTTAATATATTGTGAACTTTTTCAGTATTTATTTGTTTAATTTATATGATGCCCATTTCACTAATAAGGTAACAATGGGCATCTTACAAATTTAAAAAATATAATTTTAAACACAATTAAAATTAAGAAGAGTTACATAAAAACTGAGACTAAGTGGGTAGATGGCATGGGGGTGAGGTCTTATTTTTACCCCACCAACATCCCCATCAAGGTCACCAGCCACCTGGCAAAATCAGGTTTGCTGACTCTTCCAGGAGGCCAGAAGAGTAGGAGCAGATCACCTCCAGTGATAGAATGTTCCATTGGGCAGGAGATATAGTGGAAAAAGTTTTTCTCCTTGACTCCATTAGCAGAAATTCCCTAACAGATGGAGTCCACAGCAAGCCCCTTCTCAGATGCCCTGTATGTGGTACTCCTAGTTCTCACTTCCAAAAGTAAGAATGTTAAACGAGTTTTATTTTACTTGAGGGACTTGGGAGACCATAATATTGAGTTTTTGTTTCAAAATGATTACTCAGGTCTCTCTCTCTCTCTCATTGTGAATAGCACATTCATCATCAACCTCTGTCCAATTAGTACCATGCAGAAAGCAAACAAATAAATAAAAGGCCTTTTCAATCATTTTAATTCACTAATCCATGCACCTAATTCTCTCATCCATACACCTCTCATTGACCTTCTGTATTTTGTACTTTGCCTTTAAAATCGGAATAATTAAGAAACTTTCCTAAAAAACTATATGCAGTTTGAGAATTTACTGATTTTAGGATTCCTATCCCCTTAAAGCTGATATTCCTCACTTTGTCTCCTGTAAATTTATGGATAGTATTGCAAGTGAAGTTTTACTTTGGAAGTCCAGCCTGATGATGAATCTCCCAAAAGAAGTTTTGTTATAATACTGAAAGCCAACACTGTGGGGAATGAGCACAGTTTGTGGAACTGTGTTGAGGAACTGACAAAAAGATGAACCTGTCATTGATGGCCCATTGTCTCTGTTGATTACCCATTGCTGAAGCCAGATAAATCCATGACTAAATGACTGAAGAGACAAACAAGATTTGATTCAGCAACAGTAATACTACTAGAGCACTTGAGCTCCAGCAATTGGCTTAATTTATCTGTTGTTGCTATTTTAGATATAAATCAGCTAAGAGTAGAGGCATCTCATGTAACCATTAAATGGCACTTCAGGCCAGTTTATTCTTCATCTAAATCCTAATCTTTCATCTAACACCTAAAGCCAAATTCAAAAGCTTAAAATCAAATTATGTTTTTAACAAATACATTTTTACCAATTCTTCTGAGATGCAACCTATCTTATGCCAGCATTCTATCATATAGATAATTCAGATAAAAACCCTGGAAACTAAATCTCTCTCATAAATTCCATTCACATAGATTGTCATTAAACTATAGTTTGTTTGTTTCCTTTCGTCCTTTCTTCCTTCTTTCCTCCCTCCCTCCCTCCTCCCTCTCTTCTTCTGTCAATTAAAAAGATTAATGAGAAAGTATCTAAATCACCCAAGTTCTTTTGTTCCCATGCAGCTTCTTGACTAACAGGAGTCAAGCAAGTATATTATTAAAGAGGATACTTGAAATAGATTCTAGTCTTCCTGGAATATTACACTTTCAAAAGTATCTTTGAAATATGTTCAAATTGTTATTTATGATGATAGATAGATGATAGATAGACAGACACTCAGTCAGACAGACAGACAGACAGAGGCAGACAGACAGACAGATAGGTGGACAGAACTACAGTGTGTATGTGGGTCTGTAGGCATTGTTTATCACTATTCAGTTTTCTCTCTAATAATCTGCTGTACCTCAGCTTTCCTGCAGATATTGTCATCTTAAAGAGGGTGATCCATATGAAAACATTCTGAGAATGAGGCAGGAAAATAGAAGCTTCTTTCATGAGGGAAAAGGGCTTGGGGAATCTTGAATCAGATCAATGGTGTTATGTTTATGCAGTCAATTAGATGACATCCTGGATCTTGCTAGAAAAGATACTAGGTTAAAACCATCGTGTTTCAGTTTATTTCCTCAGCCTTGTTCACAAATGTTTCTTATAAAATATCCATGGATATGCCTGGATAGAAGATAGATAAGAGGAATGTGATGGCCATTGTCCCATCTGAAGCTATATGTAAAGCTTTTGTATTTTCCAAAATAAAAACATGCCCTCTATGTAGACTTGGCAAGCAATCATATCCCTGTATATGAGGGATGGAAACAAGTGAGTATTCAGATGTTCTTGAAGAGCAATTTCAGCAGCCCTCATAATTGGCTGTGCTGGAAATGTAGTTCAGCAACTACTACAGGATCAGAGCTTCTCTATCTTGCCTTATTTGATATTTGAACAGTTTTTATTATTGTAGCTTGTCAATATTCCATACTCAGAGAAATTCTTTTCACACAGGTTTGATTGTAATGAGCCTCTGGGAAGGTTGTACATTAGTAACCTCACTGCAAAATATTTTATATTTTTTTAAAGAACTGCAGACCTCTCCAAAGCACAGGCTAACAACTGTAGCCTTGAGGTGGGTTGTGTTAAATTCAATATGTCTTTTCTTTTTTTAGAGAATCTGTTGCTATTTGAGCACTGGGGTACTACAGCTCCCACTGTGTTTTTTTAATCATTGTTCATGATATCTCACCTGATCTGAACCTTATACCTCCAACCAATCTCCTGACCTGAATCTCAAGACTCTAAAATTTACTTTTGGTGCATTGGTTTTAGGAAAAGTTGAAAAATTCACTGTTCCAGTCTGAAATTCTGTAGCAGATTTTATGGCATTATTGAATTTTCTTGTAGGAACAGTGTGGTAGCCTAGTGGTGAAGATGCTCACCTCCCATTTGGAAGCTTGAGAGTTCAATCCTATGTAGCAGATTTTAAATGAAAATTTAAAAAAAATATCTGCTGTGAAAGCCACATAGGCACCAAGAAGGTCATCCAGCCAGTAAACGCTCAGCTTCATCCAGTTGCCCTCTCCCTACCCTAAATAGGGACTACAGGGTTGTAAAAAAAATTAAATTCTCTTATAGAGTAAATGCACAGTGTAACTCCGAATTCTACCCCACGTTGTCTCAAGGGAGCTTTTTCAAAAGGCAACTGGACTGTTTTTTGAAGGAAAACATCTCCCTCAAAAAAAAAGAGTCCAGTTGCCTTTTGAAAAAGCACCTTTGAGACAACTATGACCTGGATGACAGAGAATGTCCACAGACAGTTACTCCAAATTGCTTAAAGAGCCTCTGGGGCAGAGAATGGTTTCTGCTATAAACAGTCTATATCCATGATGGCGAATCTATGGCATGCGTATCGCCATATCAGTGGCGAGCATTGCCCTAGTTCAGCTCCGGTGCACATGCACATGCCAGCCAGCTGATTTTTGGACTTTCTGGGCTCACTGGAAGTTGGGAAACAGGCTGTTTCCAACCTCTGGAGGGCCTCTGGGGGGAGGGGGGAAGGCCCATTTTTTGCTCTCCCCAGGCTCCAGAGGCTTTTGCCTGGGGAGGGCAAAAACAGCCTTCCCCACCCCCACCCCCCAGAGGCCCTCCGGAGGCTGGAAACAGTCTGTTTGCCAACTTTCAGTGGGACCGGAAGGCACATTTTTCTAGGAGCCTGGGGAAGGGGGAAATGGCCTTCCCCATGCACACCCCAGAGGCCCTCCAGAGGCCGGAAACGGAAGTCCCATGGAAGGCCATTTTCACCAGTGGTGAAATGTAAAATTTGTTACTACCAGTTCTGTGGGCGTGGCTTGGTAGTGGTGGGGTAATATGACTGAGTGGGCATGGCCAACTTTTTTTTTTTTTTTACTTTTAAAACCATTTTTTCTACAACCTCTTCAGCTGAAGAGGTTGTAAAAGAAATGCTTTTAAAGCCTCTGACGATCCCAGCTGACTTGCCTGAATTGAAGAGGCTTTTTTTAAAAAAGCCTCTAACGATCCCAGCTGACTTGCCTGATCTGCAGAGGCTTTCTTTTATTTTTTAAAGCCTCTGATGATCCCAGCTGAGCCGCGTGATCATCAGAAGCTTTTTTTTTTTTTTTTACTTTTAAAAGCATTTTTTCGGCCAAAGAGGTTGTAGAAAAAATGCTTTTAAAAATTAAAAAAAAAACTCTCTGATGATTGCGCGGTTCAGCTGGGCAATGGGGGGGGATTTTTGCTACCAGTTTTCCAAACCACCTGCCTCCATCGCTACCGGATTGGGTAATCCAGTCCAAACTGGGAGCATTTCACCCCTGGTTTTCACCCTCCCCAAGCTCCAAGAAAGGGGAGGGCCAAAAATGGGCCTACCAGGTGCACAATGCCATCACGTGCCAAAAGCGTGGGGAGCACAGGGGTCATGCATGCACACATGGGGGAAGAGGGCGCATTGAATTATGGGTGTGGGCACATGCACGTGTTCCCCCCGCTTTTGACACACAATAGCAAAAAGGTTTGCCATCACTGGCCTATATTATTCTTATCATTGTTCTTATTATTACTTGTGCACTCGGCTTGTATCTGTTTACCCAGAATTAAGCTTCATTATAGAAGGGGGCTTCTTATCATGTAGCTCACTCTTTCTCAGTTGGGATATTTTCTTGCTGTGTGGAATTCTGGTCATGTAGACAGCAACATTCTGGGAGTTAGTTCACATCCAGAGGGGAGCCAGGTGTAATTTTTGCATTGCCCTGGAATGTCCAATATAGGATTGGAATATAGGAGAAGGAAATTATCCCCTAAAAGTACATTTCCAGTTCTCCACAGTTCTCTAACTTTGCAGCCTTTTCCTGGAGCTTAGATAATTACTTTCTATTTTTCTTTTTAACATGAATTCAGAGGAAATATAACTCAAATCTAGGACAGCACCTGCCTGTTTAGTCTAGGGTATTGCCCCCCTCCATCACTAAACATCAAAGCATAAAACAATAATGAGAGCATAAATGGAACTAGAGAAATGTCATCACAGAGAAAGACAATTGCATCACTTTATCCCTTCGAGACCACACAATGCCAACAACAACAACTACAACAAAATGTTTTGTATTAATCTAGCAGCCTCATTCAGATTCATTAGGATAATTACCATCAGCTCTGGAGCATTCATGCTTATTTGGGTTCATAGAGACCCTGGCAGATTTGCCTTAATTGGAATGCTTTTTGCAACCACTACAAACTTTAAGTGGAATGCCAGGGAAGAAAACACAACAGGTTTTGAATGGTAAGTGCCTTGTAACTCTTGCTGCACAAGCCTTTGGGATTTTTAAGTTGTCACTTAGCTTGATTTTTACCTACATTGCTTCTGTAAGAGTGGCTTCAGAAATGTGAGTTGCATTGGTACAAAGACACATTTGAGCCAATGAATTATCTTGGCATTGTTTCATTAAGGCCAATTTTGACACAAACCAATTTTCATCAGCAAACTTGGAATGCCGAGTTAATAAAAGGATTGCAGTTGGAACGCTGTTTTCTTTTCTCTCTGTTTAAATATCATTCCAAGAATGTTAGTGGCTTTCAATGAACTGTCAGTTGGGTTCTGCCACTCACTTATTTGTCTCCTTTTAGAATGCAATCGTTACCTTTGCAAATGAGGAGCATGATTCCAAAGCATAAATGCCAGCGATACAATTGGTCTTACTATGGCAGTTCTGTTCCCAACATCACAGACTAAGCTGCCATAACAGTGAAAAGAAATGTGAGTTTCCAAAAGGAGGAGAAATACATCAAACAGATTTAATTAAATTAAACAGAATTAAATTATTAAAATTAAACTAAATTAAATTAAACAGCTCTTTTTGGCACATTAGAGTTGGGGGAAGGAGCTAATGTACAATGTTCCTTCTGTAATAAGAACATTGTTGTGACCTAGGCCCAAGTAGTTGTTACCAGACACAATCAGTCCTAAACAAACATATTTTATTAGAACAGTTGAGAATTACTTCATTCTCATCTTAGTCCAAATTAATTCCAAAACAACTCCTTCAGAAAAAGTCCTTTGGCCTTATCACAAACCTTTGTCTTCTTTGGCACCCTGCCAAAGGCTTTTCTTGGCAAAGCCCCACAAAGTTCAGAAACAAGAGACACCAACAAGAAACAAATGTAGCAATGTTGCTTTCCTACAGAGCCTAAGAGCCATTGCTGCTCTTTTAAGCCTTACGGGAGGGGCCAATCATCTCCTGGCCTTACTCCCGAGTCATCCTTTTTGCTTTAGCTGTTCTTGCCTTCTGGCAGCTCTTCGCATGCATGCACTAGGAAAGGCTCCTCCTGTTCCTCTGCCTCTCTGCTGTCCGCCTCTGGAGGCTCTGGAGTCCGCGCATTACTCCCAGATGGCCCTGGCCCCATTTCTGCCTCCAAGGCAGAGCCCTCGTATGGGCCTTCCCCTGACTCCAGGACTGGCCCATTGTCCTCCCCAGCCTCCTCACTGTCCAACTCCACTGCAGCTCCGCAAGCTGCTAGTGGACCACAACAAACATAAGCAATACCCTGCTAGATCAAACCCTTGGCCCATGTAAGCCAGCAGTCTGCCAACAAAGAAGTCCATTACTCTTCCAGCAGATACCGTCAGAGCTAATCGCCATGAAAGAAGCCCATAGTCATTGATCCTTATGACTTCTATAGATTCAGCCAATCTTTCTTTGAAGCCAGTCAAGCTGGTAGATAGCATCACATCTTCTGCTAAAGTTCCCTGCACTCTGGAACAAGATAATTCTGCTATGTGTTTTGTTTTCCTTTTTCATTCATCAGAATTTCTTCTTACAGTCTATTCTGATGAATGAAATTGAATGAATGAAATAGCAGAAATTAGAACTGTCTTGTTCCTGAGTGAAGGGAACAAGATGTGGTGCTTTGACATTTGGTTCGCTTCAAAGAACAATTGGCTGAATTCTAGTTTATTATATTTTACAACACTTGAGATCCAGCAAATAGATGCATAAACACTGGCCTGCTAACACTGCCTATGGTACTTCTTCCAACTCCTTCTCCAGTAGTTAATTCCAAAATTTCATTATACATTGTGCAAAAAAATAAATTCCTTTTGTCCGTCCTGGTTCTCCCAGGATTCAGTTTCAAAATTTCAAGCAAATTTAATATTTATTTATTTAACAGTTAAATGTATAGATCTTTTCAATCGTATTCTCAATTATAACTATAGGCAACTTATGAAAAATAAATAATTAAGATTAAAGAATAAACAAAAAAGCAGGAGCAAATAATACTACTAAATAAGATTATGTGGAGGACTTCAAGGGGAATGCTGTTTAGATGGCAGCCATGGCCCCAGAGAGCACCTGATTCCAAGGTCCCACAAGATGGCACTACTTTACTGATAATACATGGAGTAAGCCAACCTCATCAGATCTAAGCAAATGGATAAAAACAAAGATGCCGCATATTTTCATTTCTTTCCTAGACTTTTGGAATTTCTGTCTAGTCTCTGGTTGGAAAATCTTCATCATCATCATCACCACCACCACCACCATCATCATCATCATCAGATAATATTATAATTATGCATGAAGATGGAACAGTTGGAGAAATTCTCAGTAACAATGATGCCCGAACAGATTCTGCAATCTGGAAAAATAATCTAAGTCCTTTTATTGAAATGCATCTGGCCTATTACCTCAGCTTTCCAACTATCAAAACTGAAAGTTAAACTTTAAATATTCTGAATGCAACCATGCTACACCATTATGACCTGAAGAACCTGACACTACAATACACGTATGACTTGTCAACATGAATAAGGTAGATATTTCTTTGATCCGTCTCTCATCTGGTTCATCTTCTGTCCTGTTTTGCAGCTGCATTTTGTAAAGCAGTGCAGCTCTGTGATCCATAAGATCAAGATCTGGCTATCATTGAAGAAGAATTTAACTGATACAAAAAAAAAAAAAAGATGAAATGGCATTATTATAGTTGCCTCACTTAGAATAGCAATTTTGAAAGAAAATAAAGGAATCAAAACAACCAGTCTGATTATGTGTCCGGAAAATTCCATTCAAATTTAAAGAAACTTTATAAGCAACTGCAAAGCATACCTTTCAGGGACTGCACAAAGAAAGTTATTAACAATGCCACTTCTGATTGGCTATTGCAAAATTGAACAATTAATAGTTAATATTCTCTTTGCCAAATGCAGTCATGGATTGCCAATCTTAATTTCAAGCCCAGATGATTTTAGTACCATAGCAGAGAATGTAATGCATTTAATTTGTTTATATTTTAACTGCTCAATGTTTTCCTTACCAGATTAGTAGAAATTATTTTTGCATGATGTCTGTTGGCAGTAATGTTTATGAAGTTCTTTTTCACATTTGTCTTGGCTAGGAAGCATTCTCTTTATCACCACACAGTGCACATCAATTGACTGCTAGAAGAAAGTGTTTATTTTATGTGATAATGGTACAAACTGCTCAAGCGATCTGTTGCTTGACCAACATCCTTTTGGACCTCTTTCTACTAAATTCTATACGATCTTTAATCAATCTTGAAGTTGGATAGCAAGAATTTCTCATTTTCTTACTCCAACATTTCCTGAGCTCAGCTGTGGTTCCTACTGAGATTAGGCCATTCCACAGGTCGTTTTCTAAAGAAACACAATGGCTACTTTTAAACAGTTTGTGCAATCATAGCTGACTATTTCCTTTAAATCTATTGTCTAAATCTGTGAAAGGGGGATGGATTCAAGGTACATTGAAGGTGACCGAGATAATTTTTTTAATTCTCTTCCAATTGATTGAAAAAAATAAGCCCAAATTAATATTACACATTTAATTATTTATTGCATTTCTACATCTTACTAAAAGACTCTGGGAGGTTTAGAATAGCACTTATAGTACTTAGACTTATATACCATTTCACAGTGCTTTATAGACCTCTCCAAGAGGTTTACAGAATATTGCCCCAACAATCTGGGTTCTCATTTTACCGACCTCAGAAGGGTGGAAGGCCGAGTCAACCTTGAGCCTGGTGAGATTTGATCTACCAAACTGCTGGCAGCCAGTGATCAACAGAAGTAGCCTGAAGTACTGCACTCTAACCACTGCGCCACCGTGGCTCTTTTGTTTACAATTAAAAACAGCAAAAAGAGACATAGTTAAAAATATTTTAAAGGTTAATAATTACAAAAATTTAAAAAGGTGGGGGGAGCATCCTTAAATTACCAAACAGCTCCAGGCTTGCAGTCGGAAGAGCCAGATCTCGATGCTCTTTCAGAAAGCCAGAAGAATAGAGGCTTGACCACTTCTGACAATCAGTTTTCCATAGGGTGGGGAACATTCAGAGAAGGCTCTCTTCCTAGACCCCCACCAGTCGAAAAGCTTTAAACAACAGAATTTGCAATGTAACTTCCAGGATGGAACAGGCAGAATGAGTAGATGAAATAGGGACAAGACAGTTAACCCGGATCCATGTCATAAAGAGCTTTAAAGGTAATATCCAACACCTTGAATTGGACTCAGAATTAAACTGGCACCCAATGAAGTTCATGTAGTAGTGATGTTCCACACTTAGCCCTGGGGCACTCAAAACTTTTCGTTCTGCAGCTTCCAGATATTCTTTAAGGATAGCCCTATATAGAGTGCATTGCAGTAGTCCATAAGGGACATGTCCAGGATATGATTGATGAAAAGAATGGCTCTCAATTCAGGAAGGGTGCAAAACACAAAGTGGAGCAAAGACCCTCCTAGCCACAATTGTCAGGAATCCAAAAGGAAACCCCCAAAATTACCCACAAGAGGAAGAAGGTGAACCAATATAAAACCATGCCTCCCACTCCATTTTCCAAAGCCAATCCGAAAAGATACCATGGTTGATTATATCGAAAGCTACCAAGAGGTCAAGAAAAGCCAGGATTGATGGAAGGATTGATTCCACAGGGCATTTTGTAACAAAAGGCAATAGCTACTTTTAAACATTTTTAAACTAGCCAGCAAAATGGTGCCCAACCCACTTGTCCCCTCTTTTCAACTTTCACTCAAGTAAGAGGATCCCAAATGATCTACATATTCACTCACACACACAACTTCACACTCAGTCCGTCACTTGTCAATGCTTACCATTTGCCACTCTCTCATTATTCCACCTCACAAGGAGGGATCAACTGTTTGGCTCTGCCTGCTTCAGCCTGTTCAGGTTGTCCTGGTGTGACACCCTACTTGTATACCATCTGGCTGTTCCATCTGGCTGACACTCTGCTCGCACATCCATTGCAGGCCCCTGAAAATCTCAGGAAGCTGAGCAAGGCCCAAGGAGCTGGGCAAGGTCAAAAGACTAGGGAACCTCCAGATGAGGGTATGCTGAACCTAAGGAGTCCCCACAACAAACAACTCAGTAGCTACACAACAAACAACTCAATGGGAGCCATGCATCTGTTCCCATTGGTCATCTTCCGATAAAGTATTCTCAAAAACACACTTCACTTAATTGGGGAAAGACAGATTGATTAAGTGGATGTAAGTAGCATGTGAGACAGATTGCAAGTACCTTATCAATTAACAGTTATAATGTGTTAAGAATCCATTGTGTTTAGAGATAGCCTGATGTAAGTAAATTTATCTATCTCTTGTACAAGCATTTAAAAAATTGTCTTTGGCATAGCAGATCCTTAAAATTTATCTGCCTGTACACTCCAATTTTTTTGAGGAAGATGGGCGGTTAAGAAATATGAAATATAAATTAAATATAAACAAATGTTTCTTTCAATAAAGCCAACCTCTTGTGAAGCTTATTCTAAACCAAATATAAAATTAGAAGTTATGGGTATGTCCAAATAGCATAATGGAGAGAGTTTTTGAAGGGATGGAGTTACAAGCAGGCAGGCAAGAAGGAAAAACGATTTACAGGAAGAGATTCAGAATAAGAGACATTTGAGGGGTTGAAGAAATAGTGACAAGATTAAATATATGAGACAAATAGAGAAAAAAAATCATAAAAATAGTGTGCGTCCCTATTCTTTTATCCTCCCTGATACCCACATTAGTTCAAATGCAAATTTAAAATAGATTCTCAGAATGAAACCTCAGTGAAGTTTGACTGAAAAAACTATAAGGAAAAGGAGGCATGTGCATGCACATAGGCATACACACACAAGTGCAAAAAGCAGAGCGATGTAGTAATATTGTTTCTTCCTTCCGTACCTATCTGTTCAAAGGGTGGGAGAAGCAGAGAATGAAAAGACAAGGCAAGGCAAGGCAAAATGAAACCTATTTAGATGTGCACATTTGCCATGTCTTATATTTCTACTTTGAATGCTGCTACTATCCTGCCACTCAGCTCTTTCCATTACCAAGGCATTACTCTTTCACTACCGTCAGAGCAGAAACAAGCTGATTTGTGCCCAGGAAAAGTGTTGTCTTTTTTCCTTTCCAAGAATAGAAATTAACCAGAGTAACAGCTGATGGCAATAGGACAACCTAGGAGATCCAGAGTACATGTATTTTATTTTTCAATATCTCTCTCACTGCCATTGCCACCCAGCCCCCAAAGATTCACCATGTGAAGGTGGTTCAAAATTTGCAAGCTAATGGGTGAACAATTGTGATGCAAGCCTTTTGAATATATACCCTGTTTCCCCCCAAAATAAGACATCGCCTGATAATAAGCCCAATTGGGCTTTTGAGCGCATAGCAATAAGGCCAAGCACTTATTTCAGGGTTGAAAAAAATATAAGACAGGGTCTTATTTTCGGGGAAACACAGTATGTAATAATAATGTAAACAAGAGAGGGGTGGGAATTATGTTGCATTGTTCTGTTCACCATTTTACTGATTTTGTTGTTCTGCACCTCCAAAACCAATGAAGCAGTTTCAGAAATCAGAACATTCAGAAATGTTGCAATTATTATTTAAGGCAGTTTTCCCAATCTGGTAATGTCCATTCTGAGTTCCCTAGCTCACTATAATGTACAGATCACAGTCAGCAAAAAAGAAAATAGTAAAGATAAAATATAAAAAATCCCCTGAACTGAGTTCAAGCCCTCAGTGATCACATGGATTTATTTGTATAACTTTATTGTCACATCTGGAGGTGGCTTGCCACTGTGCTTTCTTGGATGGCTTTTAGACTTTCCTGTTTACTGTACAGTTCTGGATTTATTCATGATTTCCCTCCCAAATGGTAATCAATTCCAATCTTGCTTAGATTTTCTTTTTAAGAGCAGCCAAAGTTGGTGCAGTAAAAAAAGAAACAGCGCAAAAGTCTATTCTTAACCTTGCTGGGAATCAAGTTGTAGTGTTGTCAGAAAGGCTCTGTGGCCTCCATTTTATGTTTGCTTATTTTTTAGCTATCAGAAGAATCCAATTTTGTTAGAAGAGAGACAGTCTGGTTCTTCTATGCACTAATAAATTCCTAAGTATGTAATGCAAGCTGGTTATAAAAAAGCTCATAAAGAATGTGGAATGACAACCAATTAGTTAGTATAGGTGGGGCAGAGAAAATTTGAGTGGATTTAAAAGGGAAAAACAACTTCATGGAGAAAGGTAGGCTGGATTCTTATCTGTTGCTACTGCTGCTCTGGGATCCAAGCAACTGAAGGAGCATCAAGTTACTAATTTCTCTTACTCTTTTTCCTTGTTCAGTCATCTTTTCATAACATCATAATGCTATTGCTTATCTAATCCGCACAGTTTATAATGATTATATGAACTGCACCTCGTTTTCAGCTTCTTCATTGCCTGATCATATCTTGGAATCTGCCTCATTACTACAGGCACTATCATCATCTAGGTCATTCCCCAATGAACAAGCCAAGACTTGAGTGGATCAGCTTGTTTAGAAGAGCCTTGGACCTCATGTCACTATTAGCTGTGTAGTACTTTCTCTATAAACTGATTTCAATGATTCAAACAGGGTAGCTCATGCTTTCCTAGTAGATACCACTCACCATAAATCACAATGTAGCTATCAGTAGACCACTTTCTGCTAACCTAATAAGAGGCTACAGCTTGATGATAGATATATTTGTCTGATGTGTACAATCTATCCAAACCAAAGTGTCCTCAGTACTATCTTCAAATTCATCGTTTCATTTGGGATTATTGAACTGCTTTCTATTTGCAGTAGTAAAGGTATGGCTATATTTCTTACTTATTCTTGTTGAAGCTATTTCAAAAATTAATGTTGGCTAGTTTAAGGGTAGAAGTTAGAGTACAGTCTTCAAAAGGGACAGTTCACATAGCAACAATGTTCTTCCCAGTGAGCAAATCATACAGGGTGTTTTTCAGGGACAGCAATATTTGTCTTATTTTCAAATGAAATGCATACTTTTCTGGGAAATTTCCATTCCCAACTAATTTTGAGGAAGTAGGACTGAGAAAGAGCCTTTTAAAGAGTAAAGATGAATTAATTCTGTGTCAGTATCAAGTAGAAATGATGGAATTTTCTCAGATAACATCTTCTCTTTTTCTCAATCCCATTCCCCCATCCCTGGACACTAAGGGCAAGTTGCACATTTTCTTCAACTATTCTTCAACTATTCTCTACTGGGCCTGGATTCATTAGGAAAGTAACTGAAAATACAACAGTTAATGTTCTTACATAAATCTATGGTGTGACCAGTTTTGGAACATTTTTGCACTTCTGGTCCCTGTCCTTTAGAAAAGATATTCTGGTCATGGCATTTTAAGAGCCAGAAAAAAATGAGAAAAATTATTATAAGCAGCTGCTTTATAAGAACTCCTTAGCTTGAAATACGTGAGACACAAAGGCCTGTAAAATCACATGTGGCTTATTTGAAATCATGTGTGGCATGAATAACATGTTTTTGCTTTTCTTTCACAAGCACACAATGTGAGAGGACTTGTGGCCATCCGTTAAAATTAAATGCAAAGAGATTCAGAATCACTACAAGGAAATCCTTTTATATATGTAGTTCACAGTTAAATTGTCAGCAGTTGTAATAATAGCAATCATTTTAAAAGGGACAGGATCATACTATCAAACTCATATTAGACTGGTTGTGTTCATTGATATATCGATGGCTATTTTCTCCACAGGCAGCTCATTTTAAATACTTGGCTTGTAAGTGTCCCAGATCAATCCAGTTAGCTAAAATATGATACAAAACACCCAGGGCATTTTCCACCTTGCTCCCTATGATGGAATGAGATGCTATGATGCCCATCTTATGAATCCAATGCACTTTCAGTCTAGGACTATTTGGGATGAACTCAAATTGCATTACCACTACTGCCATTAATGAGGGGGTTTTTTTCCCCCTCTTCTCTACTGTCAATTTCTAATGGGGTGAACAATTTTGAGAGGTCACATGCAAGTAACTTTAAATCGCTTTTTTTATTATTATTGATTATGTGCTCTCAAGCTGGTTTGACTCTCGGTGACCACAAAGATAGTTTTTTTCCATGATGATCTGTCTCCAACTTGATCCAACAGCACACTTAGATCACTACTGTAATTGAGCTCATCTACTTTGCTGCTGGTCATCCTCTTCTTCAATTTCCTTTGATCTTTTATAGCATTTGAGTCTTCTCCATATTGTATCAAAAGTAGGATAATCTAAGCCTATTCCCATAAACCTTGAATCACGGCAATATTTATTATTAAAGATGCATTTATTTATTTATTTCAATTTATTTCATTACTGATGAAATTCAGATCCTTCATGTCCATATTTTTATCTCTTCTTACAACAAAACGTATAGCAAAAAGGGATGTTGTGGCTCAGTGGCTAAGATGCTAAGCTTGTCGATTGAAAGGTCGGCAGTTCAGTGGTTCGAATCCCTAGTGCTGCATAACAGAGTGAGCTCCCGTTACTTGTCCCAGCTTCTGCCAAACTAGCAGTTCAAAAGCATGTAAAAAATGCAAGTAGAAAAATAGGGACCACCTTTGATGGGAAGGTAACAGTGTTCCATGCACCTTTGGCATTTAGTCATGCCAGCCACATGACCACGGAGACGTCTTCGGACAGCACTGGCTCTTCGGCTTTGAAACAGAGAAACACTGCCCCCTAGAGTCAGGAACAACTAGCACATATGAGTGAGGGAAACCTTTACCTTTACCTTTTACAACAAAATTATTTTAGTGAATTAATGAATCCTTAAAAAACCTTTCAGTTCACTAACTTAGCAATCACTTTCCTAGCACATAGTTAGTTTCTAAATAATGTGTCTGCAGGAAATGCCATTCTAAGAAGTAGGGAGAATAGGATCAAGCTGACATGTGTTTCCCCACTCCTGTTTCCATCACTTTCAACAGTCACAATAAACTAGTAGACAGTCTCCTTCAGATGCTAACAGTCATCAACCAGACACAATGGACTGCCACTAACCAAGCCTCTAAAATATTTAACAGGTTTTCAAAGCTTGCTGCTTTGTGATAGCTAATGACGGCATGATAGTTTACACTTGAACTCATACTATTTTAAGCATTAATAAAGGCATATTTGCTAAAATTTTTCATTTGCACCCTCATCAAAAAGTCATTATCAGCATAATTTGATAATTGTCTTTTTCATTTTAACTTTTCAGATAGGATTTCATGTTAAGCAATCATATGTTACGCAGCAATAATTTCTAATCTCTGAAATTATACTTCAGAGTATAATTTCACCAAATGTATGTAGGCAGTTGGCAGTGTTGGTGCTGATGATAGGTAGAGTTTAGGAATGTGGGGCTTAGTAAAGCTGCACCCAATTCGCTTTGTAGGCCTGTCCAATGCTATGCTGGTGTTTTAAGGAGATTCCATGAAATCAGGCCATTCAGTCAGAACCCCAACACTGAATCTCTAAATCATTTGATTCAAAAACCACTTCAGAAAAATCAGTAGGCTTTCTAGTTTTCAGGGTTAACATTATTGCAGTGTTTCTTTCATGTGTTGACAAAGCAGTGGTCCAAATTGTGGGCTTTTTGATGTTGACATACCAATAAGACAGTATGTTTTATCACTACACAAAACTTGATTATCTGAATGCTAACTGAATATTCTGTGCAGGTTCAATTGAGGAGGGAGAGAGACAGACCTGGGCTTATTCCCTCCCTTTCTTAAATCAATATTTTCTTTCTTTCTTGCATGCTCTCTGCCTTTCCCCAAATCCATTCCCTTTTATCATTATCCCTCCTTAATTGATTGTTTATCTTGTAGTACAGTTCCAATTGATCTCAATTGTTCTGCAGTTCTCACAGTCTGCCATTTCCCTGCCATTCTCTCTTCGCCCTCCATTTCCATTCATTTTCTCTACCCCACCCCACCCCATTTTAAGAAAACATTCCTCTGTTTCATTCCCCTGTCCAATTCCAGGGAATACTGTGTCCAATTCCAGTTGCAACAATACAAAAAGAATACTGATGAACTGGAAATAGTGCAGGGAACAGCCACAAAGAAGGTGAGGGGCTTGGAGGTAAAATCCTATCAAGAACAATGAAAAGAAATAAATATGCTTATCCTCAAGAAGAAAGCATTAAGGGGGGAAAAGAAGACTATTGGAAGTTTTGCAGAGGAAGATCTACACACAAAATGAGGAATTTCCTTACTGTTTGTTTGTTTGTTTGTTTGTTTGTTTATTTATTAACCTTGTACCCATCTGACTCTGTTAAGAAGTGAAACATCCTAATCCCTGGAATCATTGGGGATTTTCAAGGAAAAGTTGTCTCAGTTGGTCTGAGAATTCCTGCTTTGAGTAGATCTCTAAGAACTTCCAATTCTAAGATTTTATGATATTTCATTTTTTGTTGTTATTGTTGTTGTTTTAATTTGATATATATGCCGCCCTTCTCCGGAGACTCAGGGCGGCTTACAATGCGTTAAGCAATAGCCTTCATACTTTTGTATATTTATACAAAGTCAGCTTATTGCCCCCACAAACTGGGTCCTCAATTTACCTATCTTAGAAAGGATGGAAGGCTGAGTCAACCTTGAGCCTGGTGAGATTCGAACATACAGTAATTGCAGACAGCTGGTGTTAATCACAATGCTATCAGTCTGCTGAGCCACCAGTTGGTTTTTGTCATAAACCAACTTGATATTTTTCAGGATATTGTGTATGTATGTATACGTATGTAAATGTATATATCAGTGTATGTGTATATTTGTATATATCGGATATATATAACTATATAGCTATATTCTCTGTGTATATATGCATGCATGTATGTATGTATGTATTAGAATAGTTTGTAACATATACATATACATATATTAAAGTCATATACATTAATGTAATAGACACTTGAATCTTAAAATTATTTTATAACGTTGAAAGTTCTAATAAGATTGCTCAACTTTTTATGTATTGAATATACAGGATGTATTAATACTCATGATCAAATTACTGAAAGCAGATCACAGTAATAAAAATAATTAAGCCATTCAGTTATATCCACTGCCATCAGTCAAGTAATATTTAACAGCATATATTTTTCTAATTCATGATGATTTTATAAAATAAAATATATCAGTGTTTACTAAAACTCGCTAAGACATATTTAAAAGCAAAACTATTAAAAGGCAAAATATATATTTTGCATAAGCTTTAAAAATATAATGTAATCACTGTAATTATGTGCAATCTTCTGAAGAGGAAGTGCAGGGTTTTGTTTGGTTTTTGTTAAAGTTAAAATTGACTGAGGCTTATTATTTGTGGGGTACTTTGAGTGAATGTGAAATAAATAGATATTAAATATGAATTGCAGCATATTATATGCAAGCCTGATCAGAAATTAATTCAGTGAAGTGTACTTCTCAGTAGACCTATATAGGTTTTCCACTGCTCTCTCTCTCTCGCTCTCTCTCTCTCTCTCTCCCTCCCTCCCTCTCTCCCTCCCTCCCTCCCTCCCTCCCCTTGGCACTTCAGCTTACACATAGAAAGTGATATGAAATATTGCAGGAAGCATTTAAGTTTAAACACAATACACTCTGTCAAGATCATGTCTGCTTTTCAAACTGCATTTATGAATCCCAAATTAGAATGACAAAACTTCACCAATTTGAGGCAAGCTCAAAACTTTATTTTCATCTATTCAAAAAAGTGTTGCTGCTTTATTCTAGGCAGGTTGGTACGTTTGTATTTGTTGTTTCAATTTAGAGACTGCCCAGCTCCAGATGACTCTGGCCAGCTTACATTTAAAAATCACAAACTTTCCTACAGGGACTCAACCACCTGTACAGGGAAAACAGTCAAGTTTTAAATGACTTTTTGAATGTCATCGGACAAATCTCTGAAGAATGCTATTTCAGAGGACAGGCGTAGCAGCAGAGAAGGCATGCTTCCTAGAACCCTATAAATGATATTGCGTTATTCGAAGTGTGATTCTGACTGATCTCACCAGACAGACAAAAATAGTTGGGGTGAGGGGGTTCCTATGTAGCTGGACCCTATGCCAGGAAGAGTTTTATATGGGATAATCAGCAAGTTGAAGCAGTTGGAAGTGGCATTACAATGTTACAACATTTTACAAAATGCATAATACCAAGGTCATACTGCCTGCACTAACACATTATGGACCAGTTATAGTTTCTAAATTGCCTTCAAAGGCAGCCCCATATAGAGTGCATTGCAACAATCTATTAACGAGGTGACTAGGGCCTGAAGGACCTCCTGATCTAGGAACTAGTTCAACTGGAACACTAGATGAATGTGCGTGAAGGTTCTCTTGACTGCAGCTGTCACCTATTCTTTAAGCAAGAGCTGCAAGTCCAAAACAAGCCAGAGATTGCGTACTTGTCTCAAGTGAAGAAATGCAAAATCCAAGACTAAACTGAGATGGCCAAACACCCATATACATCCTGTCACCTGCACTGTCTTGAGACTCCAGGACAGGAGCTCAATAACCTCACTTGTTGGCCTAAAGTTGAGCTATACTAATAATACCTGACTCTGAACAAATAGATTTCACCCAGAGGTTCCATACAAAAGTTAAACAAAGAGGCAAGAGTGTTGAGATGTACCACAAATGATAGGTTATTCCACACTGATTGTGGCCAACCACAAAGGAGGAGGAAAATATGGTCCCCACCACAAAATCCCTGCATCCAGAAGATACATGATTTATGCTATCAAAAGCTGCTAGAATGATGAACTAGTCCCATTTGTATATTACCAAAGGTCATTAACAAGCATGACCAATGTTATATATGTACTATATCATAGCCTGAAATCAGATGGAAAGAAGTTCAGATAATCTGTTTCCTCTAAGACCATTAGAATTGTTACCTGACCACCTTTCAACAACATTTACCAAAAAGGGAAGATTAGAGACTGAATAAAAATTGTCCAGACCCACTGGGTCTAGTAAAGACTTCCTGGGAATAGACTACCCCTATCTCAAAGAAGCTAAAGCCACTTCATGGACCTAACCATAAGTAACTGCCAAGATAGTCTTAACAACAGAGAATGAACTAATGAACAGGTGGCCAAGCTCACTGTATCAGGGTGAATCTAACAAAGAAGTGGCTAAGCTCACAATCTGAAGATTTGCTCCCTCAGGTGTCACAAACTCAAACTCACTCTAAATAATTCCACAAGACTGTTTCCCAGGTACCTCAATTGAATCTGTCCAATTTAAGTCAAAGTGCATCTGAATGACATTATCTGTCAAGTAGCAAGAGTATTCAACACAGCTGTTCTCTGATATTCCCATGGCTTGTCTCTCCTAGCAAGAGGCAGTCAGCCCAAATAAGTTTGCCAGACAGTTTTAGGACACCCACAAGCATAGCCTCATTGAAGTTTTACTTGATAGAAAATTTAATAACAATGCTGTACACCGCCCTGAGTCCTCAGGGAGAAGGGCGGTATATAAATTGGAAATTAAATTAAATTAAATTAAATGCAATCTGTAGCATTCACTTGAGCCAATTTCATATTCTGCTGGCCACCAAGTTGCTTGATGTTATTACAATAAAAATCGCTGAAAATAACCATATAGATGTTAAACAGGCTTGACACAATTAAAAGATGATAGGCATTAAAAATAGTAGCAACAAATTCAGGTGTCAGAAGTAAGTGCAATAGAAGTGTCATCAATTTGGAAAAGGTGACTCATAGGCTCACCTCAGAATGGGCAGCTGGAAAAAGCTTTGCTTCCTATGGAGATTATGAGAAATTTAAGTTAGGAAATCTAAGCAAGCAAAAATGTTTTGTTATTCTTAAAAAATGTTTCAACCTGTTCATCTGGCGACACCACCCCATTATTAGACATGCCCTTGCAAACCTCAGATCTCAATATAATTGAAAACAAAATTAAGTCCCCTCCAGACCAAAAAAAGGTTTCTGCCCTCTCAATAACAGCCCAGAATTGATGTATAATGGCATAGCTGTACCGGTAAAATGATCAGAATTAATCCTATGCAGAGTTAAATTTATGATGGACTTCGTTTTCCTTTATATCCAACTGTACCACAATTTTAGAATGGAAGGTAATAATAAAGTTGCAGCAAAAGAAAAAGATCTTCCCTTTAATAAAGTGGAAGGAAAATATAGAAATCTCATGAACATACTAAACATTAGAATAATCTATAACAAATGCCCCCCCATCCCAGATTTTTCCCATCCTCTTTAGACATCTTATTTGATTCAAAAGATTACTTGGCCCATAGGGTAACCAGTATCCAAGTGACTTGTTTTAAAAATCAGTAGAACTATTTAGGAGGAAGCAATTTCAGATTTGCAGTCTTAAGTGTTTGACCTGTAATAATAGAGGTCAAGCAGAAAATGAAAGGCATTATGAACAGTCTACTGTAAAGATCTTTTTATCATTAAAACATGCAGCATGAAAAAATCTGTACCACTTCACGTGAGGTATCTGTTCAAAAGTATCCTCTTCGAAATTAAAGAATGCCAACTGATGTACTTTATGCTATTTGTCACAATCCTATTATAATAGTTCACTGTAATAATGCAGTTATGCAGAATAATTGTCATGATTACAATTAGTAATACTTTGAAATGAGTGTTGCTCCAATCATCTGAAATGTTTAAACTGCAATTCTGCACTGAAGAGTGAATAAACAGCACTGTAGGGTTCCTTCTTTATTTATTAGTGGTACTCAGTCATTTACAAAGCAATTTTGCTCTGTCTATAGGAAGATTTCCTTCTTTAATTGGACAGCTTTCCAACTCCACTCTATTTTCCTACCTGTAAACAGACGCACTGTTTGCCTATAACTATAAAGTTCAAAGGACCACCCACACACGCAAATGGAAAAAGCTGCTACTAGACTCCTTTTGATTTGGGGGCATCAAACTCAATTCAGCTGTTCTGAATCACTTGGACAGTTCAATTGGAAGAGCTAATTCTGGATTTGATTGAATTACCTTTACACACTTAGGAATTTTCTTTCTGTCACCAAAAAACAAACAAACAACAACTTTCTCTTCCAGGACAGAAACACTGACAGCATACTTATTGTATTTAGTAAACTTGCCTTACCTAGTTTGCAACATTATTAATATTATGAATTCAGTCCACAGAAATCCATCAGCAAAGAGAAAATGTTCACATTTCTTGTGAAGTCGACAAAATAAATTTGATCAGAATAGTTGCCTGCTGCCAAACAGCCATTTAAAAGTTTTACTTTTTTTTCCTCATCTGAATCAAATTCTTTTTCTTTAAAAAAAAAAAAATTCCACGAGGAAACAATTTAATATTTGAATGCAACCTCAAAAACTGTTGTTTGGTTCTTGGTTTTGAAAGGCAGCACCATGGACAGTTCCAAGTAACCAACCAGGTCTAATAAGAGCTGGTATTGAATTTTTTTTCTCCTGCACCCAGTAGCCCATCCCAATGTCCATTTTGTCTCTGAAGCCTATTATTCTTTGTTTTTCCAGCTCATCTCTGGCACAATCTCTGCAATGGCACACCCAGTTCCATGTTTGGCATAATATTTTTAAGTAAAGATACTTACTTACTGTTGCATTTAAGATTTGAAGGATTTAGTTAGTGATTTAAATTTTGACTATTTGAATTATGGGTTTCTAAGCAGCAAGATGGATTGGATTTAGCAAAGCTCCTGGTTCTATAATGCTGCTTAGTACATTCCTCCATACACAGGGAGATATACACATACTTTGTGAGCCACTACTGATTCCTCAGCCACTATTTCTGGATTCAGTTCATTAAAACTCTGAGATCTTGGCAATAGTGGTGGCACCATAGTATGCACATGTGAAATTTAGAGTAACATCTTCATTATGAAAATACCTACCAAAATAAGACATCCCCTGATAATAAGCCCAATCGGACTTTTGAGCACATGGCAATAAGGCCAAGAGCTTATTTCAGGGTTCAGAAAAATAGAAGACAGGGTCTTATTTTCAGGGAAACACAGTATTCTCTTACAAGCTTGGCCTCAATCTATCATTTCTTAAAGTGACTTGTAGCACCTTTCCAAGCAAACATATCCTTACAAAAGCACTACAGAAAGTATCTTGGAAATAGGAGTTTGAGATGCTGAAGAACTATTTCGTTTGTGCTTGGATAAATGGGATGTGCACTTTTTTAAACCTTTCAAGCCAACCAATTAGACTAGAAGGTATTGAAAAATTACATCCACTGAATTAAGATAACTTACTCTTTAGAAGATATTCTATCACCCAAATCCCCCATCATTACTGATTCCTGCTTTTAATCATTCCAAAAATGCTGCTGCTTGAACATAGTTTAATTTGAGGAGAAGCTTTAAGGTAAGTTCTTATCTAATCAACACGCAATTCAGCACTTCATACCCAGAATAGCTACCCTATTGTCACCAAAAACTCTCTGCCATTAAAGCAGCCCTTACACTACTTTTTATGACTCTCAGCCACCTTCCAGACAAAGATAAAACTGATCCTTTAGGCTGTATAAGTTTACTTATATCCATGAACCTGCTAAAAATACAGTCCATTAAGGTACAGCTTTCTTCTAAGCATAGATGATCTGTTAAACTAATCTCATGTTTAATACCACTAACCTATGTGAACAGCATGCTAATTTACTGATAGAAAACTAGAATGCTAGAAAAATCTTTATTCAATAGACACACATTTTTCCAAACGTTCAGTGAAGAGGAAAACAACACTTGTTGAATTTTTAGGTGGGATGTGCACTAATGTGCATTAACTGTAAAATTTGATTTGGGTCCCAATCCAGAAAACAGTTAAATTGTATTCAACCTATACTTAGCTATGGTTTGGTTTTTTTTTTCCCCTCATCTTGAACTTTTGGTTGAAAACTTGTGCTACCATTGTCTGTCTGTCACTATGACAGACTATCAGAAACAGACAACTGGGAATGGGATAATGAAGTATTTTTGTTTCTGCAGAGCAAAGCCAAGAGTGCTGTTATATAAGAGTACCTCTTATAACATAGAAAAACATAATCTGTACAGAATGACGCATGAACAACATGTCTCCCTTCCTCAAGCACAGAACAATGTCAACTGGCCTTGCAGGTACTCCAATTGCATTTTTTCCCCAAGAGTGGTTTTGCGCAATTGTCTGATATGTCCTTTCATTAGATTTAAGTCAAAATTGCATTTAAAGGCATTCCAGCTGGGTACATGCAATTATGGCCCCCATGAACTGGCCTATTAAATAAGTTTATAGTACAAGGAAAGTGAAAGTTGTCTAAGATAAATCTGTGTTTGAATATGTTGCCAGTGGAGAATTTGCATACTCATGTTTTACTAGTACAATGAATGAGACTTAGTATTAATATCTATTGTTTTTATTTGCTATCAACAGTACAGGTATTCCTCAAATTACGATCACAGTTGAGCCCAATTTGTTTGTTGCTAAGTGAAACATTTGTTAAGTGAACTTTGCCTCATTTTACAACCTTTCTTGCCACAATTGTGAATTGAATCACTGAAGTTGTTAAATTAGTAATGGATGTTAAGTGAATCCGGTTTCCCCATTGATTTGGCTTGTAAGAAAGTCACAAAAGGTGATAACGTGACCCCGGAACACTGCAACCGTCATTAATATGAGTCAGTTGCCAAGCATCCAAATTTTGATCATGTGACTGTGGGATACTGCAATAGTCATATGTGTGAAAAATGCTCATAGGTCACTTTTTCAGTGCCATTGTAACTTTGGATGTTCACTAAATAAACTGTTGTAAGTATAAGCCCTGTTTTTTTTTCCTTCACAGTTACAATCCTGTGAGAGATTGGACTGAGAAATAATAATAAGCCCAAAGTCCTCTAGTTAGATCCAATGGCTAAGGATGGACCAGAACTCAGATTTCCTTGCTTTTCCTTCCTTCCTTCCTTCCTTCCTTTCCTTCTTCAATACCTTAACACCACGCCAAATTCAAAATCCTGAGCTAGTCTGCTAAACTAGAATATGTCAATGAACCAGAGATCCAATACATCTGATATACTGTACTTTCTGGCCTTTTAAATGCTAGAAATAAGAGAGCATGAGACATTTACCTCTACTATGGCTTTGGCCATTGTAGGTATCCATCTAATCCAGTATGCATATTCTACATATGATAAGAATTCAGTTGAAATACTCTCATTCCACCCTCCAAGCTGTTCCACTCATGGAAGGTGGATCCATCAATGTGTTTTATTCCAAAGACTATCTAAGATAAAATAGGACATGACTATTCAAGTAATCACCTGGTTTAATTCAGGTAATGTGGCCAGAGAGCCTTGACTGAAAATGAAATGGTTGTGGGCTTATTAAAGGATATTATAGTAGAACATATACCTGGTTTAAGCTGAGCAGGCATTTAAAAAGCAGTATCAGCTAGGAAGCTGATCAAGGGCAACTAAGAGCAATTCAAGCTTAATGTTACTATAGAAAACTCCTTTATGTTAAAAAGGAGCTGTATCTAATGTATCAATTGGTAAAAGGCTCTTAATAAGGGAATATATTGGGTATCAACATGTCATACCTGAAATTTTTCTTCCAAAGGAGTTTGCACTTAGGTTCCATTTATTGTGACAAATCTCAACTGGAAAAAAAAGTTTAATATTATTGCAATCTATAAATTGTGCACTGAATTAATTGTTTCCTCAATAAATACATGATACAATGATAGCGGGAGTATCCACGGTGATGGTGCCTGATTTTAAAATGGCAGGTACCACTGAGTGACTAAAACCCCAGCCTTTTTGACCTGCATCACATGTATTGCATTACATAAAAAGGGGTGACTATCTGGTCCATCTGCCATTTTGAAGCCAGAGATTGTCACTGGCGATGCCCTTGTATAGTGGCTTTCTTATTGTTTATTGAGAGTGAATATAAAATAAGAGTAATAATATAATTAACCAACTTCAAAACTGAAAAACAGCAGCCAGGATCAGTAATGTAGTATACAAGAATCTTGGATTCAATATACTGTATGTATTTAAGACCAGTTTTGAATGGCCAAACTGAAAATGGCAGACCTACTAGAATTGCTCCTTATCCAGAAAAAAAAAATCCTCAATGTTTTAATGTTGCATAGTTTGGTCTCCCCATAATACAAATGCCATTCTGACTTATAGCTTTGCCTTTTGTGGATTAGAGAATCTACCATGGTAGTACAAGTTTTTTTTTAAAGGCTTCATTATCAAATTAAAAGTGCAATGGAAAATGTAGCTGAATTCTGAAAATGTAGCCTACGGGCAGAGTAAGCCATGATTATTTCTTTCAGTTGCTCATGGAACAAGATTGCATTTAACTCTCTGCTGAGTAGGATTTTTTTTTTTTTGTCTGCCTTGCCTACATTTTTCTTTTGAAACCTTGTGCATTGCTCTAATTTCATTGAGAATACTGTAATTGAAAAGCTTCCATCCCTCACTGCTTTCCCAAACAAATAGTAAAGGCATCATCCTAATGTATTATCATAACAGACTATGAAGCAGAACAAATATTATAGGCAGACATTCCAAGAGAGAAACATTTGGCAGATGCAGATCAGTATAATGCTAACTCTGCTTTCTTAATCAACAGTAAAGGCACTCTTGCATTTCATAGGAAAGAAGTTTGCTATATAGTTAAATTCATGTTGCGAGTATTATTCCTTTTTGCCATACAAAGGAATTCTTACAGATTGCCACATACTTTTAAGTGAATATTTATAAACAGGTCATTCAAACCAAAATAGGATATCATTTGGAGAAGATGTCTATAGGCCTTCTGCTTGGTGATGAAATAGCAGCAACAGGCATATGTCTTGTCTGAGAATATGCTTTCAGCTAATGTCATTCCTGGTGATAAAAGACTTTTCCTTCAATAAGTAGTCTGAAACTTAATATTGATAGTGACAGCATCCTATTTACAAACCTTTTCCTAAACCAAGGATGGAAAATCTGTGGTGGATAGAGCTTGTAAGAATTTGTCCACTGGATACCTATGTGAAGCCGCTGGGCGAGATCATCCGTGGTTTTGGGGTGCAGTGCCATCTGTACGCTGATGACACCCAGCTGTACATCTCCACCCCAGACCACCCCAACGATGCCCTTGAAGTGATGTCCCGGTGCCTGGAGGCGGTGCGGGTCTGGATGGGGCGGAACAGGCTCCGACTCAATCCCTCCAAGACTGAGTGGCTGTGGCTGCCGGCGTCCCGATATAGTCAGCTGGTGCCATCGCTGACTATTGGGGGCGAGACATTGGCCCCCACGGAGAGGGTGCGTAACTTGGGTGTCCTCCTGGACGCACGGCTGTCCTTAGAAGAGCGTTTGATGGCCGTGGCCAGGGGGGCTTTCTATCAGGTTCGCCTGATACGCCAGTTGCGCCCCTTTCTGGATCGGGACTCCCTATGCACGGTCACTCATGCCCTCGTTACTTCCCGCCTTGACTACTGTAATGCTCTCTACATGGGGCTCCCCTTGAGGAGCACTCGGAGGCTCCAACTGGTGCAGAATGCGGCCGCGCGGGTACTTATGGGGGCGGCATGGCGCTCCCACGTGACACCTCTCCTGCGCGAGCTGCATTGGCTTCCGGTGGTCTTCCGAGTGCGCTTCAAGGTGTTGGTTCTCATCTTCAAAGCGCTCCATGGCTTAGGACCCAGTTATTTACGAGATCACCTTCTGCCTCCGATAACCTCCCACCGGCCAACACGCTCCCACAGAGAGGGTCTCCTCAGGGTGCCGTCTGTCAGGCAATGTCGGCTGGCGACCCCCCGGGGAAGAGCCTTCTCTGTGGGGGCACCCGCCCTCTGGAATGAGCTGCCCCCAGGGATACGACTAATCCCGGATCTCCGGACCTTCCGCCGGGCCCTGAAGACTTTTTTGTTTCAGCAAGCCGGGCTGGGTTAAAAATTTTTTAATTGGTGAATTTTATGGGTAACGGGGTTTTAAATTGGAGAAGCCTAAGATAATTTAATTCTGTTTTAATGCATTTTAATATTTGTATTGTGTGTTTTTAATCTTGGCTGTTCACCGCCCCGAGTCCTTCGGGAGAGGGGGCGGTATAAAAAATTTAATAAATAAATAAATAAATAAATAAATAAATAAATAAATAAATAAATAAATAAATAAATAAATAAATAAATAAATGTTCTGGCAGAAGATTTCTTCCCCAACCCCTTTCCTTTTCTGGAAACTACTGCATTAGTTCATACATCCAGATAGAGAGAATTGGAGTTAGCTTCCATTTGAATCTGATCTGCCTTTCATCAAAGCAGCAACTAAGGCTAGTCTTCCATCTACTTTGGACCCATACTAGTTTGCATATAGGGCAGGGGTGAAATGCTCCCGGTTCGGACTGGCTTGGGTGAGTAGGTAGCGGAGATTGAGGCTAGTTCACCGAACCAGGAGCAATGGCTGGCTGGCCACACTCCCAAACCGATCCATGGCCAGCAGTCCTGACATCCTTGCCTGCCTTCCATGGCAGGGCTGTGGGGAAGGAGCTAGCAGCTTACTTCCCCCCCCCCCACTCAAGCAGCGGCTTCCCTGCTCAGCCCCAACAAGCTATGCATCCATAGCAATGGGGTTGTTTTGTTGCCACGGTGGTGCTTCGGGAGAGCAGGTGGACATATTCATTATAGTTGTCAGCTGCAGATGTCTGCCTACCCTCCCGAAGTACCACCTCGGTGAACAAAACAATCCCATTGCACTGTGCCTCCTTCTGCAGCCAAATGCGCCCAGCCATCCGTGCTCTTTCCTCAAATGAGCTGTGCATGGGGCGCTTGGAGAGTGAGCAAGCAAGAGAGCTCTCCAACTTCTGTTTTGTGTGTGTGTGTGTGTCAGTGGTGGGTTCTTCCTGGTTCCTCCCGGTTCCGCCGAGCCGGTAGCGGTGATGATATGACATCACTGAACCGGTTCGATCTGAAGCTGAGGCACCCAAACTTCTGGCAGTGGTGGGGCAGCTTCTGAGCAGCCAGCTCCACCTGACCTACTCCCTGAGTCTTGCCATTCTCCTGTCCCCCCTCCCCCCAGCTCAAGCAGCGGCAGGCTCTGCGGGACAAGAGGACCTCTCATTTTTCCCACAGCACGGCGTACGCTTGCTACCTTTGCTTGTCTGCTTACAAGTGATGATCTTCTCTGCTTCTTCAGGATGCTGGTGCAGGCACCATGGATGCATAGCTTGTTGGGGCTGAGGGAAGCCCCTGCTTGAGCTGGGGGGTGGGGCAGGAGAACGGTGAGACTCAGGGAGTAGGTCAGGTGGAGCTGGCTGCTCAGAAGCTGCCCCACCGCTGCCAGAAGTTTGGGTGCCTCGGCTTCAGATCGCTCCCACCCTCCCACATACACATATACATACACACACACACACACACACACACACACACACACACACACACACAAAAACAGAGGTTGGAAAGCTGTCTTGCTCACTCGCTCTCCAAGTGCCCCATGCACAGCAGAGTGACATGAATTATGTCAAACTGGCCACGCCCACCCAGTCACATGAGCCACACCAAGCCACACCCACAGAACCGGTAGCAAAAAAAATTAGATTTCACCCTTGATATAGGGGTAATAGATCAACTGATGATGCTATGTCTCTTGTTGTCCATATTGTATTGAATCACTTGGAACAACAGGGGACATATGCGAGGCTGTTATTTGTGGATTATAGCTCTGCCTTTAAAACCATTTTACCCAACAGGTTGTTTTTTAAAATGTCCAATTTGGATATAAATCAGAGGATTTGTTTGTGGATAAGGGATTTTCTGATAGGTAGGCCACAGTCAGTAAGGATGGGATCTCACCATTCCTCCTCTACTCTGATACTAAGCCAGGAGCCCCCCAGGGTTGTGTGCTAAGCCCTTTCCTTTATTCCTTGTACATACATGACCGCACCCCATTGTATAACACCAACACAATTATTAAATTTGCGGATGACACAACAGTGGTGGGGCTGATTAATAAGAACAATGAGTCTGCTTACAGGAAGGAAGTATAAAGGCTGGCATTGTGATGTAATGAAAATAATCTCACACTTAACACCACAAAAACTAAAGAACTTATAATTGACTTCAGGAGGAAGAGATGTACAGCTACCATTGTACATAAATGGTGAGGAGGTGGAGAGGGTGAGTAGTTTTAAATTTCTGGGCATTTATATCTCGGAGGACCTCTCATGGACTATGACTGCTAACATGCTTGTGAAGAAGACACAGAAGAGGCTGTACTTCCTGAGAATGCTCAGGAAGATAAATCTATCTCAGCATCTACTTCTGTCCTACTATCACAGCACCATTGAGAGTGTCCTGACATACGGCATTTTTGCATGGTATGGGAGCAGCTCTGTAGCGGACAAAAAAGCTCTACAGAGAATCATTAAAACTGCTCAGAATATCATCAGACTCCAGCTACCAGCCCTGGACGACATCTTTGAATCTCGCTGTTTGAGAAAGTTGCATAACATTCTCAGAGACTCTTCTCATCCTTCTTACAATCTTTTTGGACTGTTGGCTTCTGGCAGAAGATACAGAACAATTAAAACTCGGACCACACGTTTTCTGAATAGTTTTTATCCCAGAGCTATAATTGCACTCAACAATGAACTAAAGGGCCACCATCAGTGAGCTGTTGGACAGTATTACTTGGTCTGTTGTGTGGATGTTTGGGTGGTTTAGGGGTGGAGAATTGTGGTGGATGGGAGTGTGTTTGGGGATTGTTATGTGTGTTGGACCTTTGGACGTTAAGTGAATTTCGTTGTATGGGTATACTGTGTATACACATACAATGACAATAAAATTATTTATTTGGGGGTGTCTTCCAAATGCATCCAGTCAATTATCCCAATTTACTCTCTTGTCATGAATGTTTACATTCAAATTTCAAAACATCAAAATTTCATGCAGGACAAAGAATTTAAGATTAGAAAGGCTGGAAATTTATTTCATGGTATTTGCACTTTCCAAAAAATTGTAGACAGATCTACAATTATTACATTAGAGATTACACTAATGTTTGGTGAGTTCCATTCCTCAGAGAGGCAGAACAAAATCCCTGCAACACTTATTTTCAACAATTATGGAGACAGGCAGTCCCAGCTACTACTTTTTAAATGTTTAGGTTCTTTACCAGAAGTCATAGGCTGTCGATTCCTGGCCCAGCAGGAAAGTGCTTGCAAACATGGCATTTGTTAAGCAAATGTGCATACAAAATGCACTGTGAGAATACACTAGCATTAAGAGAAATATAAGACATTTTTCTATTGATTCTTAAAAAAAAAAAAAAAAGATTGCAGACTGTTACAGCAATAGTTCAGAATGAATTAAAGTCTGAAATATGAGAAATTGAGAGGAAGCAAAATTGACTTATGCACCCATCCCCACTTCTAACAGCCAATGTACCTGGGGAGAAAAGTCTGTGTCAGTATAGCAAACTGAAATTACCCGTGTTAATATTCTGTTCAGGCACTGCAAAGTTATAGTTCATGTGAAGTAATGATAACAATTAAATTGTCAATATCATTGACTGGAGTCAAAAGGCATCCTTAAATTGCTTCATAATTCAAAACAAGCACTTCATTATCAATGGAAGATCCGAGTACAGCAAAATAATATGCTGGTACTACAGCAAATGCAGCTACAATATCCCTTCGGAAAGAGGTTGTGTTAATGCTTACTTGGTCTGGAAAAGGTAATTCAATCAGTTCCCAAAATTAACTGTCAGTGAAATCAGTTATTGCTTTGCTATGATATTTGAAAAATACAGTGAGTTAAGGATCTTAATTTTGTATCATTGAATACTGTAAGTCATTTAGAGAGAAGATTAACTTCTCACTAGGTGACTGAAATGTACATTTTCTGACATGCAAACTTTAAAGAAAAACTGGAAAATAACAAAACCTGGAATATGCTGCAAACTTTGTTTTCATTTCAAAAAACAGCTAACTATCTGGGATCATTAGAATCCTTTTTTATTTTATTTTTTCTTGCCAGTTATGTCAAATGAGTTATGGTTTGAAAATGATTATAGATTGGGCTTCTAGGGAAGCAATGGCAAACTGATGACCACTGAGGTACAAGGAGGCAGAGACTAGATCAGCTTCTCAGAATTTCTGTTCAGACAAGTAGAGGACTTGAGATCACCCGCAAGCAACCCATAAAGTAGCTCCCCATTAGGAGACTTAAGACAGTGGTCTCAGGTACATTTCAGAGTTCTGGGAGCCAAAGAAAAGCCATCTTTCAACAAGCCATGGTGGGTGCATTCTGGCAGTGGAGGTATTCAGCCGGTTCTATCCAGTTCATGCGAACTGGTAGTGGAGGCTGTGGGAGGCTCCGCCCACCTGCCCAGACATTATCATGTCCCGTTTTTGATGCTCTGCTCATGCGTGGAAGGTGGCATGCATGAGCAATGTGAACGCACGCTCACTTTTGTGAACTGGTAGCAAAGGTAATTGAATAACACCCCTGCATTCTGGACACAGGGTTTGTATACTTCTATTCTTGATCGCTTCTGAAAATTACAGTTACTACAGTTTTTGGATATTAAGAACATTCAGAATAAGTTTCATTACCTTGGTTAAGTTTCTTTCAATGGTGAGTGAAATAAGCTTTATGCACATTTAATGAAAATCAAAGATTATAGGCATACACATTCCAAAAAAGAAACCATTTTGGAAACAGAATAATGTCTAAAGATGGCAAATGTGATAAAACTACCTCCATAACATTATATGCAAATAAATTTTAATTCTTCCATAGGAGTCTCAGTTATTCAATGTTATATATTCCTTCTGAATCCCTTCTAGAAATGTTTGAGGCATATCTATGCCTTTATCTTCATGGTGAAGATTCTCAAGTTCAAACCCTGGTTTCTTCTAGTACATCTGAGATTCAGAATCCCCACTTCTAATGAATGTACACAATATTGATCTAGAAACACAACTCACCTGACCTAAAATAAGTCAATGTTTAGAGGTGTGTAAGATGTTTAAACTTGAAACAGCTGTTCCAAGTTCAAAATGGGGCCTTTAATGCTAAAAATATTTTATAGTTCTAAAAGTTCCATATGTTTCCATGGTCACCTTGCTTTCATAAACATGCCCAAAGTGATTTTAACTGCGGTAATTCTTTCCTTTCTTTCACAGCATCATGAAAATCTGCATCTGTCAAAAGGTGTACTTTTGTGAGCTACATATACAACACTTCCCTTGTATCTGTCTCCCTATTTATCCCACAGTGTTGAAGATCTGCAACATTAATCCTTGTTATGGATTGAAAACAAGAGTAAGGTTGGCTGCTTCCAGTGTTTCTTGTTCAGAGCAATCTCTGCTTATGTTCAGCCTAAAAGGGGAAATCTGTAAAGAGGATGGATGCACAAATAGTAAACAGCCAGTCAGGCAGGAAATATCCATTGTCTCAAAAGCTATCATTCCCAGTTGCAGTTCCATCAAAGCCAGCAGTCTGCAAATGGCATTAAAAAAAAAGTAACTTTCACAATGGAGCCTTTTAAAGTTGTATATGGCACTAATAAACCTGAGCAGAGCCGATCACTCAGAGCACAATTATTAAAAGCGGGGTGGTGATATTCCTATCTGAACCTATGAATGGTACAGCCTGTAACTACGTTGATCATATTTTCATGGGAAATAATCAAGGATAAACCTAAAAAAGGGGACACATCTAAAAGAGGTGCACAAGGATAAAACAAATTGTTTTATAACTTTGCTTCACAAAGGAAAATTCAAGAGCAAACCAAGAAAAGCTTTACAAAAATGTATATTCTAAAATATCTAAAATCAAACACTATATATCAATTTATTTTTTAAAAAAAACACTTCAGTTTTCATATTGCTCACATGAATGTAAAAGGCTATGCATTAAGTGGTACCATTTGTATTGTAAAAGTTAAATGACCATACTAAAGGACATAAATGAGTTTTTGAAAAAAATCAATCAATCTACAGGGCCACTTTCTGCATTAAACGACTGTCTTCTAGTATAAAGGACATATGGTTACTGTACCTATTAATTATAATATCATATGGACAGTTATAATAAATAACTTATATAATAAATCTAATAAAATTAAGATAAAATTATTATATGAGTTGTCTTCCTGTTTTGAGAATAACCCAGTATTAAGATTTGCGTTAGAATGCCTATTTAAAAGAATATGTTGTTTTAAAACATGCATTTCTATGTTTGCTCAAGATACCCTTTTTTAAGCATGTCATTGATTGTTTTAACGAATTCAGTCCACCAATCAGTCTCAGCATGGAAGAAGGAGTTACAATAGCAGTTTACATCAATAGTATGAGAAAAAAAAATAGTGTTTCTTTAAACAAAATAAAGTCAATTGACAACCTCCTGGAGCTATTATTGATACACAATTCCAAAACACTGTAAAAAAGAGTATTTTAAAAATATTGCCTGCCTAATATTTGTTTCAGCTTTTGCCTTGAGTCTCTTTCTGTGCTTCATTCATTTGTTAATCTTTTAGTACCTAATAGTTTATCACCCTGCTTGTTTATAAAATCTCTATTCGAATTTCCTATGTTAGCCTTCCGTCGGGGGAACTTATTACCTGATGTGTACTGTCACAATGTTGAAAGAGAAAATTGTGGGTATGTGTGTATATGGATGATAATCATTTCTCTGCTCTCAAATTTACCTGTTAGCTAATGGATAGACTTTAAAAAAACTAGGACAAATGAATGAGTACAAATGAATACAAAGATATTGGCCTATTCAAGATACTGCACTCTACTGTATTTTTCACAGTATAAGACACACTTTTTCCCTCCTAAAAGAGGCTGAAAATTTGGATGTGTCTTATACTCTGAATGTAACCCCATGTGCACGGTGCCCAAAATGGCTACCTATAACAGCTGCTGCCTTCTCTTACCCCTTCTACGTTTTACCTGCTTTAGTCACCGAAGCTCCCTCCAAAGATCAGCTGTGCTTTTGAAACTGTTTTTCAGCTCCAACGCAAGTGTTTTGCCTGCTTTTCTAATTGCTGCTCCGTCCAACAATCAGCTGTCAAAATAACTGCAGGGTCTAATCCAGGCAATCATCAAGTTTCAAGATTGACTCAAATACACAAATATACTTGCAACATAATCAATACAAGTTTTCAATTGAGGCTTAAAACAAAGAAGCTCAGTGATGGGCTTACTACAGCTCTAACTTAACAAAGGGCTCTACAAAAAATAATTCACTTTAATGGTCCAATAATTTACAAATAAAATATTAATTTCATGTCTAAAGTAATGTTTTGATTAATATTGCTCATACACAAGTACAGTTTGTCCATGATAGAAAATGCTTCTCTAAATACATCTCTTTTTTATCAACTTTTTGGCCAGTTCTTGAATGGTTTAAAATATGCTGGGATGGATTCAAATTAAAAACCTCATAGAATGTTGACTGTGAGAAAACCATCAAAATATACATTTGATTTATGGTGGGTATTCCATTGGGCAGATGCAGAAATAGTTGTATTGCTGTGGGGAAACATCGCTGTGACGGACCATGTGAGCAGAACCAGAAGTGAGTGGAGCCAGAATAAAATGATATTTAATTTACATGTATTATAATTTGACATTAATTACATTTGTCAAACTAAAATTTACAATGTAGTGGCATTCTTTAAAAAGCCTCTGTGGAGATGACACAATTGAAACTTTAGGAGAATTATGACTGATCGTTAGACCTCAGCTTGTTACCTATGTGCCAGAAATTATGACAAGACTATGAAAAGGGAGCTTCTTAGTTATAATATTATTTTAGATGGGGGAATGACTTAGATGAGGGAATAGAAGGGGAACTTACCAAATTTGCAGATGATACTAAGCTGGCAGGAATAGCTAATACTCTAGAAGATAGGCTCAAGATCCAGATGGATCTTGACAGACTTGAACATTGGGCCCTATCTAACAAAATGAAATTCAATGTAGAGAAAAGTAAAGTCTTACACTTAGGCAAGAAAAACCAAAACTACACATATATACTGGGTGAAACCAGGCTTAACAGCACTAACTGTGAGAATCCCAGTGGACAACCAGCTAAATATGAGCCAGCAGTGTGCAGCGGCAGCTAAAAAAGCCAATGCAAGCCTAAGTTGCATTATCAGAGGGATACAATCAAATCAAGTGAGATACTAATACCACTCTATAAAGCCTAAGTAAGACCACACCTAGAATACTGCATCCAGTTTTGTTCACCACACTATTAAAAAAATGTTGAGACTAGAAAAAAGTGCAGAGAAGAACAACCAGGATGATTAGAGGACTGGAGACTAAAACATATGAAGAATGATTACAGGAACTGGGCATGGCTAGTCTAATGAAGAGAAGGACCAGGGGAGACATGATAGCAGTGTTCCAATATTTGAGGGGCTGCCACAAAGAGGAAGAGATCAAGCTATTTTCCAAGGCACCTGAAGGCCAGACAAGGAATAATGGATGGAAACTGATCAAGGAGAGATTTAACCTAGAAATAAGGAGAAATTTTCTGACAGTGAGAACAATCAACCAAGGGAACAGCTTGCCTTTGGAAGTTGTGGTAGCTTCATCACTGGAAGCTTTCAAGAAGAAATTGAACTGCCATTTATCAGAAATGGTATAGGATCTCCTGCTTGGACTAAATGACCTACAAGGTCCCTTCCAACTCTGTTAATCTGAGAATATTTGGAGCCCTGCAAAAAGCCAAAAAAGATTCCGGAACACTGGAATATTCAGGCTATTATTTTCACAGTTTAGACATTTAGCATCCTACATTGTTAGGAAAAGAAAGTCTATATTTGGGGCCTATCTGCCTTCATTAAGCACTGTAATCACATCTCCTGATAAATTTAAACTTCAGAATCTTTATTCCTTTATCAGCGGTGGCACATATGCAATTTGGTCATACAAAAGTGAAGTCTCCTGCATCTAAGAGAGGTCAAAGTCTATTGCTTGAGTCAAATCTTAATATTTACAAGTGGTACTAATCTGGGGGAACTAAAAGTTCCAGTCACATAAAGACACATGAAACCTTTGCAGATTCCTGAAAGGCCATGTGTTTTGTCCACACTTTTAAAAAGAACATTGATCATTTACATTTGATTAATTAGCCAATAGTTCACAAACTCTGTTACCAGGGAGAGGAAACTGAAATGCTGCCATATGTTTTGCCGCCTCCTTTCTGTTGATGGAAAAGGAGGTAGGTTTAGAATGAATAAGAATAGAATTAATGAAGTAACAAGCACCATTTCCAACAGATGGCATTTTTGAAACCATGTCAATAGAATACGGTCATTTTAAAAAATGTGTGCATGCTATTTGCTATGTTTGCCTCCATAAGGCAAACATAGCAAACTCTATGCTACCAATAGCCTCTCACCGACCAGTACACTCCCATAGAGAGGGGTTTCTCAGGGTGCCGTTGGCCAAACAGTGTCGACTGGCGGCCCCCAGGGAGAGAGCCTTCTCTGTGGCTCCTACCATCTGGAACGAACTCTCCCTGGAGATACGGAGGATCCCGGATCTGCGCACGTTTCGTCGTGCTCTCAAAACATTTTTATTTCAGCAGGCTGGCCTGGGCTAACTCTCCCTTTTAAATTTTTAAATCATTTAATTTATTTTATAAATTGGGTGTTTTAAATTTTCGGCCAAAATATTTAATAATTTTAATGGACTTTTAATGTTTGTATTATCTGTATTTTATCTTGGCTGTTCACCGCCCTGAGTCCTCCGGGAGTAGGGCGGTATAGAAATTTGATAAATAAATAAATAAATAAAAGGTCTTAAAAATAAAGAACAATTATCCCAGATTAACAGGGTAAGACCAAGGTGTTTGCCTGATAAGGAAAAGAACAACCCCAACTTTTCACATAATTCTACTTACAATAGTTCATGCATTTGAATTTTGCCTCACAATTGCAAAAGTGCAGTGGCTTTCACTAAAGTTCAATTCAGCAACCTTGCTTAGAGAAGGGGAAGCTCACTCTGTAGGAGACCTCACCCCCACTTCCCAGTCATTCTGCCTTGATCTACTTGACCCTGCATTTGCTGGAAAAGACTAAGGAGGGAAGGGGGATCTCAGTAGAGATCCTTGGGCAAATATGCCCTAACACTTCACCTCTTCCCACAAGATGTAAAAATGACGTAAACTAGGAGAATCATGCTGTCTTGAATGTTGCCCAAATTAACAAGGTCTGCAGTAGATGTTGGGGAACCAGGACATTTTGATGATATGTGGGCTAAAGAAACAAACCACACCTGGATGAGACAGGAAAATCTGGAATTTATGAAATGCTATCACAACAGCCCTAATGATAAGGGGATATATGAAATGTATGAGGGGAATGTGGATGGATAGAAGATCTACATCCACACTAACTGAGAAACAGCTCTTTACTCAGCACTACCCATAGAGAAAGCTGTTCTCACAATTTGAGATAGAACAACTAAGTACCAGGGCCTGAAGGAGGAACTGAAGGACTCTGACTGGATAGATGCAGGTGAGGTGATGGAGGCAGGTCTTAAGAGTGTTATCTGGGAAGAGTTTGACCTGGTGACCGCCGAAGATGTGGACAGGTTTCTGGGTAGACTCAGGGCGGCCACATGTTTATTGGACCCGTGTCCCTCCTGGCTGGTGTTGGCTTCCCGGGAGGTTACATGAGGCTGGCTCCAGAGGATTATCAATGCTTCTTTGAGAGAGGGTTGCTTTCCCACCGCCTTGAAAGAGATGGTGGTGAGGCCCCTCCTCAAGAAGCCCTCCCTGGACCTGGCTGTTTTAGCAAATTACCGTCCAGTCTCCAACCTCCACTTCATGGCGAAGGTTGTTGAGAGTGTAGTGGCGCGACAGTTCCCCCAATACCTGGATGAAGCAGTTTATCTTGATCCGTTCCAGTCGGGCTTCAGGCCTGGGTACATCACGGAAATGGCATTGGTCGCATTGGTTGATGATCTCTGGAGGGCTCGGGACAGGGGTTGTTCCTCTGTCCTGGTCCTATTAGATCTCTCAGCGGCTTTTGATACCATCAACCATGGTATCATGCTGCGCTGGTTGGAGAGGTTAGGGGTGGGGGGCACCGTGTTGCAGTAGTACTCCTCCTTCCTCTCTGACCGGTCGCAGTTTGTGTTGACGGAGGGCCAGAGGTCGACTTCGAGGTGCCTTGTATGTGGGGTGCCACAGGGGTCGGTCCTCTTGCCCCTTCTGTTCAACATTTATGTGAAGCCGCTGGGCGAGATCATCCATGATTTCGGGGTGAAGTTTCATCACTACACTGATGACACTCAGCTGTACATCTCCACCCCGGACCATCCCAATGATGCTCTTGATGTGATGTCCCAGTGTCTGGAGGCCATGCAGATCTGGATGGGGAGAAACAGGCTCAAGCTCAACCCATCCAAGACCGAGTGGCTGTGGCTCCCGGTGTCCCAATATAGTCAGTTGGTGCCATCTCTGACTATTGGGGGCAAGTTGTTGGCCTCCATGGAGAGGGCTTGCAACTTGGGTGTCCTTCTCGATGCACGGCTGTCCTTAGAAGAACATGTGACGGCCGTGGCCAGGGGGGCTTTCTATCAGGTTCACCTGATTTGCCAGTTGCTTCCCTTTCTGGATTGGGACTCCTTGCGCAAAGTCACTCATGCCCTCGTTACTTCCCGCCTGGGCTACTGTAATGCTCTCTACATGGGGCTCCCCTTGAAGAGCACCTGGAGGCTCCAACTGGTCCAAAATGCGGCCGCACAGGTGATTATGGGAGCATCATGGCACTCCCATGTAACACCTATCCTGCGCGAGCTGCACTGGCTCCCGGTGGTCCTCCAGGTGCGATTCAAGGTCTTGGTGACCACCTTTAGAGCGCTCCATGGCTTAGGACCTGGATATCTACGAGACCGCCTTCTGCCACCGAGAGCCTCCCACCGGCCAGTACGCTCCCACAGAGAGGGGCTCCTTGGGGTGCCGTCGGTCAAACAATGTCAACTGGTGGCCCCCAGGGGGAGAGCTTTCTCTGTGGGAGCACCTGCCCTCTGGAATGAGCTCCCACTGGACAATTCCGGATTTATGTACTTTCTGCTGGGCCCTCAAGACTTTTTTATTTCAACAAGCCAGGCTGGCCTAACTTCTCCAATTGTTTAATTTTAATTTTAATTTTAAATGGGGTATTTTAATTGTTGGGACAAATTGTTTAATATATTTTAAATTGCTTTTAAATTTTTGTATTCTATGTTTTTTACCTTTGGCTGTTCACCACCCTGAGTCCTTTAAATATAAATTTAAATATAAATAAATAAATAAATAAATAAATAAATAAATAAATAAATAAATAAATAAATAAACAAACAAACAAACAAACAAACAAACAAATAAATAAATAAATAAATAAATAAATAAATAAATAAATAAATAAATAAAACTAGAGAGGACATGGAAAGTAAAGGCCAATGTGGTCCCAATGTTGGTAGGAACATCCAGGGCTGTGACTCCTCAGCTTGAACAGATCACAGGAACAACATCAGGACCTCTGCTGGAGGACCTGAGATAAGGAAGTCACATGCCACACAAAGGAGTGAGAAGGAATTTTTTATAAATAGCAAATAAGTGCATTGTGGATGATCTCCTATCCATAGTTTAAGGATTAATCTTAGAACATTTTGGAGCCACTCCAAAAGATGCCTTGCTGTAAGGCAGGGGTGGGCAACTGTGGCCCTTTTACAACCTGTGGACTTCAACACCCAGAATTCCTGAGACAGCCAAGCTGGCTCAGGAATTCTGGGAGTTGAAGTCCACAGGTCATAAAGGGGCCATATTTTCCCACCCCTGCTGTAAGGAACTGTCCATACCAGATGAAATCAGAGCATTTGCCTCTCCCTAAAACTCTGTACTGGAAAAACCCATAAGAGATTGTACAAGGTCTTGGTCTCTGCTTTCCCAATTATTTTATATCAACTCTGTCCATTCTCCTTATTCCCCTGGGCAGTGACCTTGCAAACAGTTTCATTCCTGGCACCTATTTCTTGGGCAGCGGGGGGGGAGGGGGTTTGTCCAATTCTATCCATAACAGACTATTTCTCCCTCTCTCTCAAGGGAGGTGGGAGTGATTCAGTAATATTCATGGATAAGGTAATGAAAGCCTTTAGACTTCAGGAGCTGGGGGGAAGTGAAATCACTAAATTTACAGTTACAGCATAGTCTGAAATCTCAGCTCATTGTTCATTGTTTCATTGAACTGTTTCCTGGAGCAAATTAATTTGGCTCTTGCCATGCACTTTCCAATTGATCGCAAAGTTGCTACATGGTAATATAATCAATTTTTGGAAACATCATGAGATATTAAAAAAAGTCTAAATTTGGTCATGGCCATACAGTTCTTTTTTTCATCTAAACAAATCAAGAAAAAAAAAAGTTAAATTTCACTTTAACTTGAATGAGCAAACTTCTCCTTCATCAATACCATCTAATTAAAATCTACCACAAAACCAGCAACAAAGTTATCTATTATTTATTTAAGCCCATTTTATTTGTCCTTTATTTGCTATGATATATTCAATTAACATTTGGTTCACATTTTAAATATAAAATACAAAAAAGGAAAATGCATAAAGTGGGCACCAAGATCATTAAGAGTCTATGGCTTTTCTTGCATGGACTCGGAAGCTAAATGGAATCAAGATTGGTTTGTATTTGGATGGGATACAATTGGGAAATACAAGGACAGCAAATTAGACTGGGAAATTTAGAAACACTCCAGATGAAGTCAATGACAATCCAGCTTTGCATTGTTGCTAGGAAAGTTGCACTGATGTTTCTAAGAAGTCACTAAAGGTTGATATTTTTTGAAAAAATATTCAGAACAGGAGGGTCATATACAAGTCACAAAAGAGTGCATTCAACAGCCAGGAAGCAATGCAGAAGGCTTGATGTACCTCTTAATGCTAGATGCTACATTACACTTTTACTGCAAACTCTAACCACATGTAAGAAAACAAAAGAAAATGTCTAATCTGATGAAGAGAAAGACTAGGGGTGACATGATAGCAGTTTCCAATATTTGAGAGGCTGTCACAAAGAAGAGCAGGTCAACCTATTCTCCAAAGCACCTGAGAGGAAGACAAGAAGTAATGGAGAGAAACTTATTAAAGAGGGATACAACCTAGAACTAAGAAGAAATTTCCTGACAGTGAGAACAACTAATCGGTGAAACAGATTGCCTTCAGGAGTTCTGAGTGCTCCATTACTGGATGTTTTTAAGAAGAGATTGGAAGCCATTTGTCCAGAATGGTATAGGGTTTCCTGCTGACTAGAAGTCCTCCAAGGTATCTTCCAACTCTTGTTATTCTGAATTCTGAACTGGATTGCCATTGATTCCCTGGCCTCTCAAAACAACAGTGCCATTTGGAATTTACAGATGAAAAAACAACCCCACAGGTCAATTTCTTTGTGCCCAAGGAGGCTAATATTTAGACTTTAGAGGAAACACAGGTCCTGACATAATGTTTGCTTTTTCAGATATCAGAGTCTTTGGTAAATTATAATCAACTGAAAAGCAGATGGTATCTGCAGTTCTTTTTCTCAGTGTATCTGGAGAGGTTGACTTCTCTGTTTTAGGTTGCTGACGATTGCAGAATGATTCTTTTTTAAAAAAAAAATGTCTATGGAGATTCTCAGTCATCCAGGTCATGGTTGTCCCAAAAGTGCTTTTTCAAGAGGTAATTGGACTTTCTTGTTTTTCTTTGAAGACATTTCACTTCTCATCTCAGAAGCTTGTTTAGCTCTGATTAGATGGTGGGGAATGGAAGGATTTATATTCCTTGCAGACAGGTGGTCATTTGCATTCTTTTAGAGAGTCATTGAGACCATCTGTGTCCTCAAGGTTACCTGAGTAGTGCAAGTGGGTGTGGGGCCTGCTGAAAGGACTGTGTTGTAGATTGAGATAGATAATGTTGTATCCTTCCCGCTCTGTTCAGAGAGAGCTGTTCAATTTTGACATAGATGGCCTCTTTGACCCCACTTTCAAACCAGCAGTCCTCTCTGTCCAAAATGTGGACTTTGCTGTCTTCAAAAAAATGACCTTTTTCTTTTAAATGCAGATGGACTGCTGAATCTTGTCCAGATGGGTGTGTTCTCCTAAGTTGTGCCATGCGTTTATGAAGTGGTTGTTTTCTTTGTTTCGATAAATCTCCAAGCGGCCTCAATAACTCTCTAAAGGTAAATATAAAGGTTCGCCTTGCACATAGTCGGTCCCGACTCTAGGAGGCAGTGTTCATCTCCGTTTCAAAGCCCAGGAGCCAGCGCTGTCCAAAGAGCTTGTCTCTGTGGTCATGTGGCTGGCATGACTAAATGCCAAAGGCACACGGAACGCTGCTTCCTTCCCACCAAAGGTGGTCCCTATTTTTCTACTTGCATTTTTTACATGCTTTCAAACTGCTAGTTTGGCAGAAGCTGGGACAAGTAATGGGAGCTCACTCGTTACGCAGCGCTAGGGATTCTAACCGCTGAACTGCCGACCTTTCGATCGACAAGCTCAGTGTCTAAGCAACTGAGTCACCGCGTCCCTTTTAGAGAAATGACTCTCTAAAAGTCAAATGACCAGCTGTCTGCAATGAATATAAATCTTTTCATTCCCCACCATCCAGTCAGAACTGAAGAAGCTTCTTGAATCAGAAGCAAAACATTTTTAATTCTTTTTTTAAAGCTTTCTTAATACTCAAATTGCTCTCTGAGCTACCTCTTGAGTCTCTTGAGATCTATAAACTACAGGACCTTTCATAGTTAAAAGACTGGGAAGGTAGACAGTTCAGCTACTGCATATATTTATCTTTTACCTACAATTAAAGAACACTAACAAGGCTGAAGAGACATCTGGTCAGTAAAAATATTATCGGGGAGGCATGTTGTTTCCTTAGAGATGGATACTGCATCTGGTAATATGGTAACTTACAAAAGTTCACCAAGTAACTTATCTATTGCTCAGGGACTATCTATTCCTTTGGTTACACAAAATCCAGCAAGTGCTATGTAATCTGCCATTTTAAAGGATTTTTTCCACTCACCCTGGAGAATTAGTTACTGAAGAATTAACATGAGATCTACTGAAGTTACAGGTCAATTGATAGTTAAGTTAAGTTTACTTTATTGTCATTGCACCTCGTACAATGAAATTAAATGCCATCTTCAATGTACATTATAACTATAAAAATAAAACACAAACACACATCCTTCACATTCTATACAATTGAATTGAAAACCCGATATTGCATTAGTATTGCACTATACAGTAGAATTCAATATAGTTACTGCCCTTGGATAGAAGCTGTTTGTCCTTGTTTTTACTATCCTGTACCGTCTGCCAGATGGTAAAAGTTTAAAAAGAAAAAAGGGTGCCCAGGATAAGATGGATCTTTAAGAATGTTTTGAACTTTCTTAAGGCAGTGAGAGCTATAAAGCTCTTCCAAAGCGGGGAGAGGGCAATCTTCTGGGCAATGATGTTAACTCTCTGGAGTGCTGTCCTATCTGCCACTGTGCAATTGGCAAACCATACACAGATGCAGTGAGTTAAAATACTCTCTATGGTGCAGCGGTAGAAGGTCACCAGCAGTTTTTCATTCAGTTGTTATTTCCTGAGAAGTGTCAGGTAGTATAATCTCTGCTGGGCCCTTGTGACCAGTGCTGCAATGTGAATGTCCCAGGTCAGGTCCTCTTTTGTGATAACACCCAGAAACTTAAAACTGGCCGCTTTCTCCACTCAGTCTCCATTGATAAGCAAGGGATGGGTGTCTTATCTATTCCTTCTATAGTCCATTATAAGCTCCTTGGTCTTATTGGTGTTAAGGACCAAGTTATTGTCTCCACATCATGAAAGCAACCGGTCCCCCTCATCTCGATAGGCAGACTCATCTCCCCCAGAGATGAGTTCCATCACTCAATTATTTCTTGATTAAAACATACTATATCCTGGCTGCAAAAATCCAACTAAAACTGCAACCTGTTGCTGCTGTCTGGTAGTTATTTACATTTTTACAGTCAATATAGGTTGATTATCTGACTTTGTAAACTTTTCAATTATTATTATAGATTTCTCTGTCATACTATAGCATTATGTTGATGTCCACATCTTATAAGCAATATTTGTGACCTTTGAGATTAATGGAAGGGATGCTCAAAGGTTTCAAAAACTGACCCAATGCCAAAATGCACATACAGGCATTGGCTTGATAGAGACAAGTGTGTCGTTTTTATAAATGTTCAAGTATAAGTATCAGATGATACCCTATATGTTAATTCAGCATTACCGGTTTGACATGCTTCTTTGCAAGAATGCAAATTGTCCCCAAAAGAATCATTAATGGAGCACAAATTGCCTGCAAGTCTTCTCGGCATCAATAAATATTTCCAACAATGAAGTCTTTGCATAAAAGGAGACAGTTAAAAATGTAAGAAAAGAAACATCTTTACAGATCAATGAAACATCTTGTAACAGTGAAGGGGTAAAGACATTATAAATTGTAATACATAAAAGGGCTCTAGAAATGCCATTGTCAACATTAAAATTTCAATGCAATTTCAATACTTCAGTGTTGGATAATACATGTAACAGAATTTTTATTAATTAAGGCAAAAAAAAAAAAGGCAAACTGAGTGTGGAAGATAAACCAAAATTCTGTTCCATTAGTTTGTGGATTTGTGCACTGAAAACAATGGACAGATGCATCTAAAACTAATGATAACATTTCACCTGTAATCCTTTTTACAAATTAAGAACGCTACTGTGATAAATAACACTGTGAAAGTAATAACAAAACAATTCAAAATGATGAGTAAAAAAAACAAAAACAAAGAAAAAGAATACTGTGAAATAGAATCAGTTTTCTATAGAATCAAAAACATTATCTGGGAGCTTCTTGGAGTATTATTTTCTTTCTTATAATTATGCAAGGAGTTGAATTCACTCTGTGCATCCTGCATTGGGGACTAAAAATATTAAGCAAGGAGTAAATGCAGATTTTCCATATATTTTTAGAGGCTGCTGCACTCAAAACATACAGAGAATACTGTGTGAAAACCAATGTAATTGACACAGTCCAAATTTAATCTGATCTGCTTATTATGAGAAGCCACGTTATTGGAATGCATTCATACTGCTCCAAATTTTTTATCTGAGGATGCTGAAACAAGCACCTACACTTTTGAAGAGGTTAACATAAGCTTCATCCTTTATTCTGATATTAGCATTTGGTTTTCTTGGGCAGACTTTAGAGCTTCAATCCCTTTAAGAAAAACAATGTCTGCATTTACATGCTCTTCTACCTTTATTTTTCTTACTCTGCTACTTTGAGTCAACAATGGAAATTTAAGAAACAATTTTGCCAACATTCTGCAAATATGTTTTGCTCAGGACTTTAGGCAGATTATACTACCATCATCCCATTCCCATTCTCAAGGATCCCAATTTGAAATTTTGGGAACATACTGTGGACATTCTTATAAAATGATTTGCTTTTTCCTACTCATTCAATGGTTGCACATGTGGACATCTTACAAAATATACATCTGTGAGAATTCTATTAATCTCTCCTCTACACTTACAATGACCCATTGAGCTTTTTGAAATGTTCCTTTTTTAGGCCAGTTTTAAAATAAAATGCCTGAAATTACAACCACTCATCATTTTTCTAAGAACATTCATGGAACTCATTTGGGTTCCTCCAGCATTTGCAGAAAGAAAAATAATGTAGAAGCTATTGTAATCTTCATCATCATTACACATCACACTTTACAACTATGGGTAAGAAAGACAAAAAAAGTCTAGCAAGTACACATGGCAGTACCTGGAGATAGCATAATAGAACAATTGGAGAAAATCACAAAATACAAAGACCTACAAGCAGAAGTAAAACAACATTGGCAAAAGAAAGCAAACATAGTACCGATAGTGATAGTGTGTGCAATCCCAAAATATATAAAGCAGGGATGGGTTCTACTTACCTTTACTACCAGTTCGCATCATGCTTGCACTCACTCTTCTGCATATGCACAGAAGTTTCTGCGCATGCGCAGATCACTATGATGACGTCCAGGTCAGTGGGCAGAGACTGCCTCCGGTTTTACTACCGGTTCTCGCAAACCAGTCCAAACCAGGGGCACTGATATGGAGGCCATTTGAACACCACTGGCATTGACAAAATCAGCATTAGACAAGTGCAGCTTTACTTAAAAGAGTTTAAATTATGTGGCAATACCTTTAAAAACCATCAAACAACATGTGTGCATCCCAGGTCCTTGGAAAGGACTCAATAGGTGGATAAAAATGCCAAATCCAGTGTAAACATCTGGCTGTCTGACCAACCAGATTAATATTATAAATATTAATGCATTTATATTACTTATTAATAAATAATAATATAAAATTAATATTTTTTTCTACTTACTAAGGAAAATAGGTGGGCATGGAATGTTGTAAGTTGAAGTTGAAGAAACAAAAAGGGCATTGGAAGAATATCTGAAGGACAGTAAAGAAGATGCACTGAAGCTAATATACCATGAAGGTTTACCGACTGCCAAAGAAACCAAACTGGCCTATAAGAAAGACCAAATAAAGAACAGAAAAGAGACATTGTCTTTAATTTACTTTCTCCTGAACCTGATGGCATTATTTTAATAATGACTGTTTTTAATTGTTTTGATATATTTATTGTTTATTCAAAACATGTGCATAATAGCCAATTGTCCATGTACAACAGCTGAGCTGAAATAGAAAGTCAGATTGAATCATATTGACATTTCAAGCTTTTTCAAGCCATTTATAACATTTTGACTTGCTGAGTTTTGTTTTGAACTTTAATATATTAGGACTGTAGTACAAAAAGTGAAAAGCAGTGGGCTAAAAAATGTGCAGTCTCCACTTTCTGTAATTAACTCTTATATGATACTAATCCTCCAAGAAACCTTTTATATGGGTGGGAAGTCAAGTCATGAAAGATTGAATAAAAGCTTCATAAGTGCTTTCTCAGTCACCAAATACAGAAAGAGATTATAACATATCAGCACTGGAGTGTAATTTTCCTTAAAAGCTGAAACAACTGAGCAAATTCTGCATAGACAAGACCTAATCAATCATCTGAGTCTCTTACAGCTATTGACAGACTGGTTTCCCTCACTATTTCAGCATTTTATATCCATATTGTAGGCTGCCAATACATTATACAACTAGCATTATCCACATTTTTGAGATGGGGCATGAAACTAAAAACTAACACTCTAAATTTGTTATCCTGACAAACTTGTGTTTCATTTCTGCGAGGATTTTCTCATAATCCACAGAACACTAATATCCCCTACTGGAATGGGACAACTCACCATAGCCAATTTGCCATGGCCAATTCATCACAGCCAGCTTGCCACTGCTAATTTGCTGCAGGCCAACTCGTCATGGCCAACTCGCGTCAGGACAATTCCACAATTTAATTTAATTGTTTAAAATAGTTTTAAAAGTATTTTCATTTTTGTCATTCACATTTCATTTTGTCCTTCCTTTGGCATCCTTTCTTTAATGAGTCTATTCTTCTCTTACTTCGATATTAGTGTAACTTGTCCTGCTAGTTGGCCATGGTGAATTGGCCATGGTGAGTTAGTAGTGGCAAGTTGTCATAGACGGATGTGCACAATGGTGGATGGAGGTGCTAGATATTGGGGTTCATCAACACATGGAACAGCATGATTTCTCATTTTGACTGCTGGAGTTCCTTTTCATAGAACATTTGGCAGTGTAAGTATGGCATCTAAGGCTATGAAGCTAAACTGGAGTAGCCCATCCCATGTTCCTGAATATTTCCCCACATTATATTTTTACACTCTCTCTGCTTTTGTTGCTTAACAATGCTTTCTTTGAAAGACTGTTTCTCCATAAAAAAATGTTTTCCTTGAAAGATTATTCTTTCTCCATAAACAATGTGTTAAAGTAATACATTTCATCAGGTGGTTTTGAAGCACTTTGTGTTTTGCAGATTCAGTTGGCTTTCTGCTCCGTTTGTGCAGGGGAGTTGTCATAGACAATGTGCAATGCTCTTGAAACTTTGCTTTTCTATGTTGAAAATTCTGAAGACAGATTAAGTGGGGATTCATTTTCTGACATTGATATGAGGAGGCAGCTGATGAGATGGATTACTTTATTAAACTCTGCTTATCAAAATGGATGGCAAGGCTAAGGTTGTTTCCAGATTCATTCATTTTCCCAGCTCTCAACATCTTTACAGCTTTAATTTTGCTCTCTTTTGTGCTAATGGAATGATAATTTCTGTGCTGGTTCAAATTCAACTTAGCTCTGCCCTCTTAATATGAGCTCAAGGCTGACCAATCTGACATGTGCATATTTTTGCATAAATAAAGCAGTTTGACAACTATTGAATAGATGCCACACTAATATTTACAGGTGGTGTCTCAAATATTTTCAGTAAGGCGTGTAAGACCACAAATGCAGTTGTTGCTATGCCTCCTCTTCCTTCTATATTCCTTACTCTGTGGCATTGCTTTTTGCTGTTCAGCCTGATTCTGCTGCCTAAAAAAAAACACTATAAAATATTGCTAGCAAGCCATGATTGTGACATGATTCCTTCCAGTATAAGAAGACTCTTCTAAAATAAAGCCAAGTTAGTCAACCAATTATGCTAGCCCTTCTTGTACCCCAGAAAACTCCAATCAGTAGTAACAAAGGTACATCACTCCACTAAGGAAGATAATTAGCTATTTCCTGAGTCCTACTCAGGATGTGCTATGCCAATAAACCTTGTCCAGCCTTAATCCCAGCAGAGACAATGATCATTATCAAGAAAGGCTGAGTTTTCCAACTAATTATGCCAGCCTACATGGGTATGGCAAAATCCTATCATTGGATGAAGCAAAGCTGAGAGGTCCTTGGTGTCTCTGAATTTGGTTGTTTTCTTGCAGATGTTTCATTACCCAAACTAGGTGACATCATCAGTGCTAGCTGGGAGTTGGGTTTGCCCTCAATTTATATTAAAATGGTTTGCACTGTCAGTATTGGTTCTTTGGTTGGGCTGTTCATTGTTAGAAGGAACCCCCAAGACCACTCCCACTAACACTGAGAGGATAAGCCACTAGAATATAATATCCTCCTGATGTTGTCACCTACTTTGGGTAATGAAACATCTGCAAGAAAACAAGATCAGAGAGCACCAAGAACCTCTCATTTTAACCCTGAGCTGCAAATATTCTCCTTTATTAGTACTGAACCTAGACTATTCTGCAGCATAAGGTCAAAGCAAAGTAAAGGCATTAAAGCTTCATCCCATAATCTTTAAAGTGTTTCTGCATTTTTGTAGCTCTGATTTCTGGTTGGATCATTTATTTATTCTTGACTGCCTCTTGCTTCTCCTTTGTCAGCTTTTTAATATTTTTATGGTAGTGGAGATCTATGCTAGTATTAGTGGCTGAATCATAAGTAGTCAAGAAGTGACTCTGGTTGTCTTGAGGTGGTACAATTCACTGAAGCAAAGGCAATAGATTTTTTTTTTAATTTGATTCATATGCCGCCCTTCTCCGGAGACTCAGGGCGGCTTACAATGTGTTAAGCAATAGCCTTCATACTTTTGTATATTTATATAAAGTCAGCTTATTGCCCCCACAAACTGGGTCCTCATTTAACCTACCTTAGAAAGGATGGAAGGCTGAGTCAACCTTGAGCCTGGTAAGATTCGAACCTGCAGTAATTGCAGGCAGCTGTGTTAATAACAGGGTGCTTTAAACCACTGTACTACCAAGGCATTTGTTACTGGCAAATGAATAACTAAAGTTCCATTGTTCTGTTATTGATTCAGATTCAGTGCTGAAATTTCCTGACAGGTCAAGAAATGGATACTAACTGTACTGAACTAAAATAGCTTATACTTGTTTTAAAGTTTCTAAAATGTAAGACCTGAGCATGAGATTCTTTCATGTAAACCTTTTTTAAACTTTCTTCTCATAATCTTGTTGCTTATTGTTACAGCTTAGTACAATTGCCTGCAAGAATATCAGTTAATTAACAGAGATAAATAACAGCTATTAAGAAACGCTCCAAAGCAAACATTACAAGCAAAATCTATACCTTTTGTGAAACCATGGCTTTATGCCTAAAGCTTTTGCCAAACTCTGATCTGCAAGGTGATATTGCAAACTAAGACACATTTTCACAAGACAATTCCATAATAAATTTGATTGAGCACAACCTTTATCCAAATCCTCTAATAATTGCATATTTTCACTTAAACAAATAAGACCGGATGACTAGGGGTGTATCATTCCAAGCTTCATTTATTAGGGGAAAAAAACCTTTATATGACCAATACCAAGAAAATAAGAGCCATATTTACTGTCATTGTGGAATAATGTAAAAATATAATTATACAGCCTTGATATGGTTTTCTACTTTTATAACTGTTTTAACTGTTTGCCGGGAAATTTATTAATGGCTTGTGTTAATCTTAAATCTGTTGTCTGTTTGAACAGTTTGAACAGTTTATCTTATGGCTTCCTAGGGCAGAACTGTATTAGATTTTGGTCTAATATATTTTATAGGAATGGTCATTTTTATCATGGGAATGGACAATGAATCAGGAGAAAGCTGGCTGGGTGGGAAATTCTAGATGAAGTTTCCATATCTTAAAGTTGCCAAGGTTGAAGTACACTAAGTTAGAACTCCCCATGGAATGCGAGAGTCTCACTCACCTAGTTGCTTGCACAAAGTAGACTTTTATGTGTACTTTTTAAATCTGAACTTTAGGTTGAGTTTTTTGTTCTTTATTTTTTAACATAGAATCTGCAGCCTTTGGAGGAACTCTGTACTGAAGATGAGCAGAAAGTATAACACTTTAAAACGACGATTTTCACATCAGCTATTTCCACATTTATTTTTGCATAATTGCATATTATTTGTTTTTGTGACAATTTTACACTTTTTTCTAAACTGGATTTAACTTGATTTCTAATTAAGATTGAACCTTATTTGCACTGCTCAGTTTCTTCCCCAGAACAGTCAAGCAACAGTTTTTGAAGAACAGAAACTGACAATATTGCTCTCTGCCAATCCCCCACTTACCGTTGAAGTGACTTCAGACATGTTTCACTACTCTACTTCTAAAGTGCACTTTTCTATTTTATGTTGGCTCAGATACCTGTCCATTTCAGAGACCATGCTTCAGTTGGTTGTCAGATAATACTAGCAGTTCACTAACTACTTTGCAGGGGTGGGAATAGTACTCTACTTTTCACAAAGCTATTTGGGAGTGGAGGTGAAATCTTTAGGTAAATGGGACAAAAACAGCAGTGCAGCTGTGGGTGATATATATGTCTATTGCAGTGGTGGGTTTCAAAATTTTTTACTACCGGTTCTGTGGGTGTGGCTTGGTGGGCATGGCAAGGGGAGGATACTGTAAAATCTCCATTACCACCCCACTCCAGGGGAAGGATACTGTAAAATCTCCATTCCCTCTCCAATCCAGGGGAAGGTTACTACAAAATCCCCATTTCCTCCTGATCAGCTGGGACTTGGGAGGCAGAGAATAGGGGCGGGGCCAGTCAGAATTTTTTATTACCCGGTTCTCCGAACTATTCAAAATTTCTGCTACCGGTTCTCCAGAACTGGTCAGAACCTGCTGAAACCCACCTCTGGTCTATTGGCAACCTTCTGTATTTTCAATAAAGAGAATATCCATTGTGTTGTTTCATTGCTGTAGAAAAATCAAATATAGAATATATGAGAAAAGGGAAAGAAGGGAATTTTCATTTTAAAATGGTTGTTATATTCACATATATGTCCGTTCTGGTGCTTTAATGTACTTTTTAAATTATTTATTAAATTTTTATGCCACCTATCTCACCATCAAGCAACTCTGGGCAGCTTCAGTATTGTCTACATAAATGTATATACATGCAAATGCACAGACATAGATATACATCTGTAGACAAGAAAACGATCAGCAATTATTTTCCTGAAAGAAAAAGCATAACAGCAGGGAAATTGCCCAGAAGGAGAATATGGGCACCCTGACATCCCCACCGAATGTTTTTTAAGATATTTACCAACTGGACAAAGTGTTCTCAAACCAGCTGAGTAAAAAACCAAAATGAACACAGTGCAAGAGGATTGTAAACAATAACCAAGGACCCTCTGTCAAGCCTTATCATGCTCTCATATCAGTTACAGTCACATTTCCCCCATAAATTCTCACAATGGTTATAGGGTTTGTTTGTTTGTTTTTGTTTTTGTTTTTGTTTTTGTTTTTTGTTTTGTTTGTTTGTTTCAAATACAAAGTTGCTGATTCAAACCTTTTCTAAACATTTTTTAGAAATAATATTTTTCTTTCCCAGAGATTTCTTTTTTTAAAAAAAAGTCCAGTACATGTTTAGCTCCCAAAGTCCAAATAGATTTTAAGTTATTTGGCAGCAGTTAAATAGAATATTCTTATTAAGAGAATAATCAGGGAGGCTATCGAAATTGAAAAGAGGCCGCAGAATATGAATAGACGAGATGATGCTTCTAGGTTATCAAGTATTTGGAGACCTGCACTGAGGGAAACTCAAGTTCTAACATCAGAGGATAGGAAAAGATCCCAACAGGCAACCAGTGGTGTTGTAATGCCTGTCAGAGTCCTTCCCTCTTTGCAGATGATAGCTAGCAATAGGGAGAGAGAGAGAACCAAGCCAGAAGATAGGTTGAGATCTCAACAGGCAATCAGCGGTGTTGTGATGCCTACCAGAATCCTTTCTCCTTTACAATTGACAGTTAGTAATAGTGAACTAGAGAAACCTGGGCCCAGGGCCAGATTTAGATGAAAAGAGGCCCTAGGCTATTCCACTTATGAGGCCCTTTCACCTATAGTGAAAGTGTAATTTTAATTTTGCTAACAATTTGAAAGTAGGCCCCTCTTGATCTTGAGGCCCTAGGCTGAAGCCTAGTTAGCCTATAGGAAAATCCGGCCCTGCCTGGGCCTTTAACAAGCAGTCAGGCAGCAGCTAGGATAATGAAGCAGGAGAAAAAACTGCTGCCCTCCAATCAGGACACAGAGTTGCAGGCTAACCAGCATACATCAGCAGCAGCGGACATAGAAAAGCGACAACTCCGATCTCGCAACATACCCACAGCTTCTAAACTGAAAATAGGGGCCCGATGATGACAACGTTTGTCAAAACGTTGCCAAAAAGAAAACTTTTAAAGTGTTGGTTAGGATTTTAGCCAGAGTCTCAAAAGACCTTACAAAGTATTTTGTTGGGATTTTGGAGGATTTTAAACTGGGATTTTAGCCAGGATTTTAAGTATTTCAATTAACAGACTTTTAAAGACATGGGAAAACATCTGAGATTTTAACTTTTTACATATATATATATATATATATATACACACACACACACACACACACACACAATCCACCTAATTATATACAAAACTTCTGTGGAGGTACTGTACAGTAGTGGCCTCAGAACTGGATGTTCAATTCATCTAAGCAGGCCATCACCTCTGGCACTACTCCATGCAGATCTTCCAGGGAACCAGAGACTGCATGTTGTGGGCACAATGACATGTACAATATGTTTCATACTTTAATATGTTTAATATAATGGTCTTATTTTGATGGGAATATTGTTGGAAGATTTGTTCTTCGGAAACAAGTCTTTTTGCTATGCTTTTTCTTTCTCTCTTTAGTATACTTTGGTTAATGAAATAACATCAACATAAATGGAGAATTTCTATTTTCACAAACAAGTGCTTTTCTAAACCCCAGATGAAACTGGGATGTTTCATCAGTAAGAAGCAATGTAGGATCCCTCAGTTTATCTTCAGTTCCTACATTTTTTACAGTTTCATCTTATTTCTTCAAGTTAAAAAGATTCTTTCTTTCTCTTCCTTCCTTCCTTCCTTTCTCTTTTTTTCTTTCTCTCTTCCTTCCTTCTTTCCTTTCTTTCTTATGTCCTTAAAGTAGCCCTACAATAGGGGAGGCAAGAGAAAGAAAGAACCAAACAGTTAGGTCTATTTATTTTCTTAAACCAATGCATTTATTTTCAAAAGCTACTCTCACTGCGTCTAATGTCAATTAGACAGTCAAGCAAGGTATTTTAGGAATACCATATTAAATTACCTTCAAAGATTTAGACCATCAATAATACAGTATGTGGAACAATGGAAGCAAAGCTAGTGACTCTAAAACAGTGGTGGGTTGCTCCCAGTTCGGTCTGGTTCTTGCAAACCAGCTCCGCCCACCTGCCAGGATGTCATCATGAACAATCTGCGCATGTGCAGAAGCTCCCATTGCAAACTGGTAGTGGAGGTTAGTAGAACCCACCCCTGCTCTAAAATGACATGATTGCTTAAAATGAATTTGCTTCTTAAAAATTGCTTCTTAAAAATAACCTTTCATCTGATGTATAAACCTTTTATATATTAAGTTCTCAAAAACCTGTTGAATATTATACGCCATTACTCTGGATAGCCAAATTATAGCATGGTAGCTTTTGAAAAGGTATTTAGAAACTATCCCTTTTATTAATTTTTACTTACTTTAGTTCTTTTTCTCATACGCTCAATCTTCTATTTCTTTGCTATAGGACATTTTCCATTTCTACATCCTTTCTCTACTCTGAGAGTTCATCTACTAGGCTTTCTTATGCCACAGGTCTTTTCCCAAACTACACCCACTTTAAGTGCCTTTGACTTTTGAATGTATACATTTAGCTTCAGGAAAACAAAACCTCTTCCTTCCCTCACAAAATAATGGACTACAGGGAATCCAATATTTTTGTTCCCTTATTTGGACAACATTCCATATTCCCTTGCCAATATAGATCTGCAATATCAGATGCTTCACTGCCATTAGAACAATAAAAAATAGCCAGGTAGTAACCAATTGTATATTCATATATTCACATATTTACACAGTCTGGAGTAAGAAACTTCTGCCTATTTACTGCTGTATGCTTGCCATTTGAGTACTGAAAAAGAATCTGGAACATATTTCAGGTACAGTTAGGTTTTGTGCACCCTCACTATCAGTCACTATGAACTACCATGTGCACTAGGCATCTTGAAATAACTATGATTAATAGTTGGGTTGTCCTTGGAACAAAATGACTACCATTACTTACAGTTTCAAAGATGAACATCTGACAAATTTCTGAGAAACTTAAGAGCTCATCATAAAACTGTTAAATTACTAATATAATCAAGTCATTTTGTTGGAATAACAATTGCAGAGTATCATATTAAAATCAATGTACTGCACTAAAAAGTAATAGCTGGGGTGGCTCAGAGGTGCAGAGACTCAATAAAGCTCTTACAACCACATTTCTATCAACTAAGTGGACTTGAGGAAATGTGGCTTCCTGAAGGATTTACTGGACATATGGCTGCTTTTATAGCAGATTAGAATGGCTATTCTGCCAGAGTTTCTTGCAAAAATCAAATCCAGAAGCACAGAAAGATAAACTGATGCAGCAGGATTCATTAACTTATTTATATTCACAATAATACATGAAGTAAATTTACAATACCAACAGTAGATTCACAGATTCATTTTAGCAGAGCAGACAGCATGCAAATTCACACACACTGGGTCAGTTTTGCTTCTTTTTGCACAGACTCAGAAGCTGCAGACTAAGACATGTCCTGGCTCCAGTCTGTCTCAGCTCCCAATTTTATTTATTTATTTATTTATTTATTTATTTATTTATTTATTTATTTATTTATTTTTCATATTTATATACCGCCCTTCTCCTGAAGGACTCGGGACAGTGAACAGCCAACAGATAAAACACAAGAAACACAAAATTTTAAAACAGTATTAAAATCCGATTAAATTAATTTGGCCCACAATTAAAAGCACCCCTATATTAAAACTCATAATTAAGCAGTTTAAAAATTAAAACAATTTAAAAGAGTTAGGCCAGCCCGGTTTGTTGGAATAGATACATCTTTAGGGTATGGCGAAAGGTGCATAGATCCGGGATCCGCTGTATCTCCAGGGGCAGCTCATTCCAGAGGGTAGGTGCCCCCACAGAGAAAGCTCTCCCCCTGGGGGCCGCCAGTCGGCATTGTTTGACCAACGGCACCCTGAGGAGCCCCTCTCTGTGGGAGCATACTGGTCGGTGGGAGGCTATCAGTGGCAGAAGGCAGTCTTGTAAATACCCGGGTCCTAAGCCATGGAGCGCTCTAAAGGTGGTAACCAATACCTTGAAGCTCACCCGGAAGACCACGGGGATCCAGTGCAGCTCGCACAGGAGAGGTGTTACGTGGGAGTGCCGAGTTGCCCCCATAACCACCCGTGTGGCCGCATTCTGGACCAGTTGGAGCCTCCGGGTGCTCTTCAAGGGGAGCCCCACGTAGAGAGCATTACAGTAGTCGAGGCAGGATGTGACGAAAGCATGAGTGACCATGCCTAAGGCATCCCGATCCAGAAAGGGACGCAACTGGCGGATCAGGCGAACCTGATAAAAAGCCTTCCTGGCCACAGCCATCATATGCTCTTCTAAAGACAGCCGTGTATCCAGGAGGAGTTGCAAGCCCTCTCTGTGGGGGCCAACGACTCACCCCCAATAGTCAGCAATGGCACCAACTGATTATATTGGGATGCCGGAAGCCACAGCCACTCGGTCTTGGACGGGTTGAGCCTGAGCCTGTTTCTCCCCATCCAGATCCGCATGGCCTCCAGGCATCGGGACATCACTTAGGTTGCTATGCTTATTCATTGGCTGACCTTGTTACTATGTCTTCCCAGTCATGAATATTCTGACATATCCCACTTATATTGTTAAAAACATTTGATAAATCAAACATAATATTTTTTAAAATGCATTTCAGATAACATATAATGAAAATAATTTCTAACAGTTGATCATTATGAGATCTGATATTTGAAGGCAAATCAAATATCAAAAGATGGTCTGTCCCATTTGCATTTAATGTGAGGCACAAAGTAGCACAACTGTCTTTCAGTTCAGACAAAGAATTAACATCCATCACTATCTTGTTCTTTACCCGAGAGCAACATAGTACCTCAAATAACAAGGTTGGAAGCTACCTTGGAGGTCTTCTAGTCCAATCCCCTGCTAAAGGAAGAAACTTTATATAAGTTGTCCAATCTCTTCTTGAAAACCTTCAATGATGGAGCACCCATAACTTCATTCCACTTCATTCACTGTCAGGAAAATTTTCCTTAGTTCTAGGGTGGACGTCTTTTTCATCAGGTTCGCCTGATTCGCCAGTTGCGTCCCTTTCTGGATCGGGACTCGTTACGCACGGTCACTCATGCCCTCGTCACCTCCCGTCTGGACTATTGTAACGCTCTCTACATGGGGCTCCCCTTGAGGAGCACTCGGAGGCTCCAACTGGCGCAGAGTGCGGCCGCACGGGTGGTGATGGGAGCGACGTGGCACTCCCATGTAACGCCTCTCCTGCGCGAGCTGCACTGGCTCCCGGTGGTCTTCCGAGTGCGCTTCAAGGTTTTGGTTATCACCTTCAGAGCGCTCCATGGCTTAGGACCTGGTTATTTGCAGGACCACCTGCTACCACCAATAGCCTCCCACCGACCAGTACGCTCACATAGAGAGGGGCTCCTCTGGGTGCTGTCGGCCAAACAATGTTGACTGGCGGCCCGCGGGGGAGAGCCTTCTCTGTGGGGGCACCTACTATCTGGAATGAGCTCCCCCCCGGAGATACGGAGGATCCCGGATCTGCGTGCCTTCCGTTGAGCGCTTAAGACGTTCCTATTTCATCAAGCTGGCCTGACCTAAATTTTCCTCTTTTAAATGGGAATTTTAAATTTGGTTTTAAATTATGGGGGTTTTAAAATGGTTCAGCCAAATTTATTTATCTCTATTTTAAATTTTGTATCTATATGTTTTATTTTATGGCTGTTCACTGCCCTGAGTCCTTCGGGAGTAGGGCGGTATACAAATTTAATTAATAAATAATAATAAATAAATAATGTTCTTCCACCCATTATTTATTGTCCTGCCCTTGTCTGCTAGTGAGAATTATAAATCCAGTATACCTGACCCTCTAGTTCCCTTCTTTACTTTTTGGATGACAAAGCTGGCTCATCAGGAACTTGTTTGATCTCCCACTTACTGCAGAGTTTGTCTCCCATTTGTTGTCAGGTTAATTAAAGTTCCCCATTACTACTGCAGTCTTGTTTTTTCTAAGAGTGACATATTGCTATCAGACTATCTCTAAAGGTTCATCTAAAGGTTCATTTTTATTTTTAGGTAATTTGTTCCTCAGCATGTTTAGTTTGGCTACAGCCTTCTTCCTTTAGTTGAAGTTTCTTATTTTGTTGGTTGAGTCTCAGAGTGGCTAGACTTGCCTCTAGACCCTTTACCTTTTCTTCAAGTAATTCATTTATTTTAGATTTGATACATCTGTAATTTGGGTCTTCTATGGGCAAGAATATGTACATGGCACATATTTTGCAAATCCCAACAGTGTTACACAACTTTCTGAAAGCGATCATACAAGTAGTAGGATTCAATTGCATCTTGTTGTTTTAGTGAACAGCCAAGCATGACCTGAGAAGAAAAAGGAGAGCAGCTTGTAACAATTAAAAGAAGTTTATTCTTTTGTAAATCCTTCCATATATTTCTATTACCTGTTAAACTCATAGCCAATGTCTTGCCTGGATCTTCCCTACTGGGTGTAAATCAATTGCAATCACCATGCAAAGTCTTTTTTTCCCTAGCAAACTAAGAATTATTGGCCAAGCTGTAATCCATTCCAAATCATGTGAGTTCATAATTCATCACAACAGTAACTATTTCTCACTGATAATTGCATAGAAAAATGTGACTATTTGAGATAGTTGGGGAAAAAACAAGGGGTGTATTTGGAGGCTTTGCTACTGAAAGGTATTTTTGGTGAAAACTGTATCAAAAATATTCATTCTAATAAAATTGGATATAGAAAGAGCATATTAGAAAAAGGTTTTTTTAAAAGATACTATGCAAAAATAGTACCTTTGGCGTGACTGGATTCAGTGTGATCCACATATCCCTAATGGTGTAGCTATAAAAAAAACATTGCATATTAACAAATTTTAGTTTTACACACATTGTATCCTAGCAAGCAAAATAAATGCTCAAGGAACTTAAAGATCTATCAGCTGGCTTCATGATTTGCAAGGCAGTAACTCTGTTGTATGCAAGGTAGTCAATGGAGTTACTACGTGGCTAGCGATCATATATCAATATGCAATTCCGAAGTCAGCAAGTACCTGGGCAGCATTAACATTACATTAAGATTTACTATAAAGTACATTGCATGTTTTTGCTGGCAGAAGTAAAATGCTATTTAATATTTAATTAAAATTAAGATGTCCTTAAAATGCTACGACAGCACCTGCATTGTTATATTTCTAGCTTTGGTCAATGGAAATATTTATTAATTCTCATTTTTGTCACATTTGCTTCCTTCTGCCATCCTTCTCATCCAGTTTCCTAAAGTGGAATACATCCATTTGTGAAGAGAAAGACAGACAGATGGGTGGATGGATTAGATGATTATCTATATATATTTTTTATCCCAAATTAAAATGCTAACTTAAAAAAGGACAAAGTAATGCTTTTAAAATTAATAATTGAGACATGAGAAATGCAATTACGATGTCTAAAAATTGATATTTAAATTATTACTTAGAACATAATAATTTTGTTTCTATTAAACTATATAAAAAACTCATTAATACAGTAGATATTTTATATTTAATTATAAAGGAAATATTTCCTATCAACTGCATGCATATATTTGTTTTAAGTTTGTATTAATACAAATTTGCATATGTATATTTTTTTGTATTAAGATGAAGGACATTTGAAAATAAAGATTTGAAGATTTGAAAATCCAACAAGTTCCATTTAAAAAAGTTGCACAATTTAGTCCCATGGCACATCTTGAAATTGAAATTAAATAACAAATTTTCCTTGTTTATTGCGTGTCCATGGGTGAACATGTTTAGCTCACTTATAAGTTTAGAAGATTTTGATTATCAAAATAATGTTTCAGTAAGCAAATGAATAAATAAATATGATATAGTCAACCTATACTCTGGTTACACCAGATTAGGGTTCATAAAATTTGAAGCAAATATGGTAAAAATGTATCTGAATTATGAATGGCACAGAGGAAGTACTCTTAATTCATTTCATAGCCAGAACAATTGTCAGAATGTTTACAGTGTCACTACTATTTTGAGACAACCCAGGAGCAAAATACAGCACATAGAGATTTTGTCTTTACAAACAATGGTTTATATACAAGTTATATACAGTATATATACATACAGGTGCTAAGCAAAGCCAGGTAATCAATCAATCTTCTTCAACTCTACATGGAAAACTACAATGCAGATACACACGATGAGGAGAGTGATACACGAAGAGAGAGAGTGACGCCCTCTCATGGCCTCCCTTATATAGGTGGTAGCAATAACCCTGCTGACCCATCCTCAGTGGGCCACATCCTTACAATGGCTGGTCAGCTTTAAATCTGCAAGTACAACTATACTTCAGATTCAAACCTACTAGATGACCTTTTTCATCACCTGATTTCAATGGAATAAGGACTTTTTTAAAGAAATAAAGATCTCATACTAAAAATTTTGGAAATTTTCTTTTTATACATAATACTTATACAGTATCTCATATTAAATTCTGGGTATCGCTTATCCCAAAATTTAGAGTACCTAATGTTCATATCATGCAAGTATTTTCAATGTCAAACAGATTCCAAAATAGCCTCTTGTAGAATCAGGATCAATGATTATTAAATATGCAGGACAATCAGAGGGTGAATTACTACAAATCAGGAATGACAGAGTGAATTAATACAGATTAGGAATACTTCTGGTCTTTAATCCAATCAAGACCAAAAGTGTAAAATATGACAAAGGTCTTGTTACTCAAGCAAAATTCTGTTGATACATTTCCTTTTTTTACAAAAAAAGATAATCTAGAAAGTTTTTGTGGAGAATCTGTGATGACTTACCACATATTATTCATTGAAAACATCCTGACACATAAGGCAATGGTCAACAGTTCCTCACAATTTCTGAAGTGCAAATAAAGGATAAGTAGATATCTTCCATGATTCTATTAACAAAACTCTAGATTTGCACACCACCTATGTTTCATGAACAGTTTATCTTCATACAACCCTCTTTACTCTTTAAATTATTTGAGAACACATAGAAAATCTTTCAGAATATCAGCTTTGATATAGTATGGTACTATTAAGATTAGAGTGCCACATAATAATATTTTCCAATATACATACAGGGTAGGGGTGGGTTCTACTTACCTTTACTACTGGTTCACAATGGGGCTGCGCATATGCTCTTCTGCGTGTGTGCAGAAACTTCTGCGCATGCGCAGAAGCATTTTGATGACGTTGGAGCCTCCCGCCAGTTTTACTACCAGTTCTATAGAACCGGTGCGAACTGGGGGCAACCCACCACTGATACAAGGGTAAGAAACTAATAGCGAAGTTGTTTAGGAAATCCATAGACCAGACACAAATACCATATAGCATTCTCCTGTTTTTGTTCTCTAGTAACTAGTATTTAGGAGCTTGTTGTCTCTAACCCTACAGAGAAAATACAATCAACATTTAGTTGTTGATAATCTAAATCTTAATTAAACAAGTGCAACCATTACTTTTTTATTTTGCACTATATTAACAGGAGTCTTTAAAACGGAAGCTAGCTATTGAAAAGGCTGGGATCAGTTGAGAGATTGTCACATTCTGCATTTGGGGTGTTTGGCTTCCCAATTTTTTTCAATCAAACCCCAACCCCACATTTGGTTGTACCAATGCCAATTCCATAGACACTATTCCAGGATGCTTTAGCTTGTCTGAGATTAATCACAGTGCAAAATGTCTTTTTGCTGAAATCTGTTTTCAAAAGAGATGTTGGCATTATTGTATTTCCCTGTTTTATGTTTCAATGATTAGTGAACGATCTCAATTTTTATCCATTCTACAGGTCAATTTGAATGTGATTAAAATGAATATATAATTCATTGTTCTAACTAAAGTGGTGTGGTTGTGTAAAAGCAATGCTACAATAAATGGAAATCATTTAAATCAATAACAAAGGATGAAGGATGTGATAACCCAAGAATATGATTCACCAGGGATTTTCTTGAATTGATAGTGAGCATCTGTGGAAGGTATTTGGAAGGTCAGCTGCACCAATATTGTTACAGGATATAAAGTAATGCTTCCCTCACTGAACATTAAGGTTTACTTAGATTGCATTAAAGTTATTTACATTCTTTGCTATTTAAATTTGATTTGATAGGCATACTGTTAGGAATAATTGCATCAGTAATTGCAATCAGTGCAGAACATTAATATTGTTTCAAAACTGGCATAGTATAATGCTGAAAGTACCATTCCATATTTATGAAGTATCAGTAAACTATTAATATTAAATCATGGGCAAAAAATATTATTAGGGACCCAAGTGGGATTTACAAGAGATGGATACCACAAATTGTAGAATACCAGTTGGCGTTCTAGATCCACCCAACATCTACCCAGGAAATCACAGAGGAACTCAGAATATATCCTGAAAATAATACAGTATAAACGTAATATTTGAACATAATATTATTAAGTTGGCTTTATATTTATAATCAGACAAATAATCCATACAATTAATTCTGTCATCGTTACCAGGTAAAGCATTTTGAGGCTATCTTGCTCCCTCAACTACAGATGATATTAACCAGATCCAGAAGTTCTCCTATTTAACCATCCCTCTAGTGCAGTGATGGTGAACCTTTTTGGCACCAAGTGCCCAAACTGGAACATACGTGCATGTGCGTGCAAGTGTGCACACTGGCGTGTTGGAAACCCGAAGACCAGCTGGCTGGCGCGCACATGCCTATTTTCAGACCATTTGGGGGCTGTTTTCAGGACGTTGGCCTGAAAATGGCCTGAAAAACAGCCTAAAAACAGCCCAGAAAATGGCCCAAAAAACTGTTTTTTGGCCATTTTCTGGGCCATCTTCTGGCGCCCCGGTGCCCATGAAGACCAGCTGACATGCGCACCGGAAAGCTGGCGATGGTACGTGTGCCCACAGAGAGGGCTCTGCATGCCACTTCTGGCACGCATGCCATAGATTCGCTATCACGGCTCTACTGTGTCATAATTACATAAAATATGCCAGTTATCACTGCAACAATATGTGAACTGCTGTTCATCTGTTCTGTACCTAATAAGATGGAGAAACCTACTCCATTCTGCTATTATTCACCTTTCTTGCATTACAAAATGATTTCCCCTTCTTGAAGAGTCATCCTTCTTTAATATTATATCCAAGAAGTTCACTGCTTCATGCTTACCTTTGAGTGTACTTTTCTTCATTGCCCTTCAGAGTTCAATGGCTTGTTTTACAAATAGATGACTTGGAATTCCAAAGGACAGGAAGCAAGGTTTCTTTTTTCTTTTGTCATTCTCTAAAGCGTGTGTGTAGAGACGGTCTTGGGGAATAATGTAAAATCTGTACTCAGGGAGGTAGGTAGTAGAAAACATGCAGATGGGCAGGCAACAAGAATAATTTTGTGTTACCTTCGACAAAACAAGATCAAACAGCTTTGTTCAACATCCTAGCATCCATTTTCCACTGGACTTTGTGTAACATAACCTTATGAATAGCATGACTGAAATCTCAAAATGAATTCTACATTTTTAAGTACAGATAATCAAACGAGCCATGCTCTCTTCCTGTGTCATTCACCCTCTCTCTCTCTCTCTCTCTCTCTCACACACACACACACACACATTTTATTCCTTACTAAATGCAACAGGTTGAGTCAGCCTAAGGTGAATGGTATGTAATTAAAGAGTGATAGAGCTGCCAATTGTCTTTACTCGAAATGCAGTGTTAATGTTGATGGTATTTCCATTTCTCAAAATAAAAAAAAATAGTTTATTTCAATAGAAAACCACATTAAAGAAAATTAATGGTTCATACATTTTCATTTTATCGTGACCGTCTAAAACTGCAGCTGTTCCTCTGTTCTTTGAAATTTGGTGCCCATTATCAAAGTAGTAATCTTGTTTCCATGGCAGAAAATTGAAAGGTCACTTGTAAGGTGGATTGGGTATGCTTGACTTCATTTAGGAGCTCGGAAAGTGCTGCCAATGACATTAATGGAGATTTAGAAGAGCAATGAAAATAGAAAGCCAAGGTTTGAAAAAAAAAACCATTCACATGACAAGTTACAATCTTTCATTTAAACAAAAAAAAAAATCAATGCTGAGTTCATTACATTTTATGAAACTTTCATTTATTTTATAATCCACAAAATGCAGGCTCAGTCAGAAAGATGTGATCCTTCACTTCTCTTGTGTTGTTTCATTCAAGAAAGTAATTGTCCTCTTCAAGATGTGATTCCCATAGCAGTTCATTTGAAAGGTGAACGATGCAGCTGACTTTGAGTTTAATGGGCAAATGGCTTGATTTGACATACTCCAGCATGGGTTAACCAACGCCTATTTTGATAGCCCAAAAATTTACGTCATATCTGAATTTTGAAGATTCACAGTTCACAATACAATACAATACAATACAATACAATACAATACAATACAATACAATACAATACAGCACAGCACAGCACAGCACAGCACAGCACAGCACAGCACAGCACAGCACAGCACAGCACAGCACAACACAACACAACACAACACAATACACAGGCAAATATTGAAGAAAGTCCACCTGTGGTTACATTTCATGCATTTGGCGTAGAACCTATGGCAAATATGAGTGATCTTCAATGATACATTTCCTTTTTCAAAGAATACATGGAGTCAACATGTCAAGAATATAAAAACAAAAGATTTTTTTTTTCCAGAGATGAGGCATATATTTCAGAACTTTTAGGTAATTAAATGAATATTAAATAGCTACCAATAACTGGAAAATAATTGCTTAAAAAACTGAATCCAAGAACACAAACAATGAACTAAGCCGCTTTCACTTTCTCACACACACACAAAGTTTGATTAGCATTATATTCTCTAGTCTATATACCGTATATTTTGGAGTATAAGACGCACCGGAGTATAAGACGCACCTACCTTTTTTGGTGAGGAAAAGAAGAAAAAGAAATCTCCCTCTGCCTCTGCCTCTGAGCAATTTTGCCTCGTTGCAGCAAACAGCCTGCTTTACTTTCATTTTCATTTTCAGCATAGCTTGATTAGCACAAGGGAAAAAAAAATCTGCTCCAGCAATTTACCTCTTTGCAACAAGCAGCAGAGCCCTGCACAAAACAGCTGAGAACAAATCAGCTGAGAGTCGGGAGGCCGATCCAATCAACTTGTGCTAATTAGGCTGTGCTGAAGCTGAAAGGAGCTGTTTTTTCTTGCTGTTTGCTTTCAAGGAAGTAACTGCTGCGAGGCAGAGGCCAAAGGGTGGGGGCCAGTGGGTGGGTGGTGCTACATTCGGTGTTTAAGACGCACCTAAATTTTCACCCCCTTTTAGAGGGGAAAAAGGTGTGTCTTACTCTCCGAAAAATACGGTATATTAACAGTTTTAACACAGATAGATAATACAATATTTAAGTTCTAATCACATTTAAATCGAGAAATATAGTAATTTAATCTGAATAAGGAATTGGAAGAAGTACCATAGACAGTGTGGCAAGTCAATATTCATAAACAATCCGTCAGATTGCAACCACTGGTGAAATACATAGTCTATAATAAGAAGTTCTGGAAAATGGAAAATGAAAAGAAATATCATAGCAGAAGCTAGACTTATCTTGTTCCAGAGTGAAGGGAAACAGTTACCTTGTGATATAGTGCTGACTACCAGGTTTGCTGGCTTCAAAAAAGGGTTAGACGGATTTATGAAAGTTATGGAAATCAACAAGCCAAGGCTCTTGGCCTTGATGCCTCTGAAGGTCATCTACTAGAAGAGTAGTGGGCCTCCTTGTGCACTAACAACTTTAAAAATAAATAAATCTCCCCGAAGAAATAAATCTCCCCAGGAAGTTCTGGATCAGAGTATGGGTCCATTTACACAGAAACATAGGATCAAGTGTCAAAAAAGAGTCAACTTGATGCATTTGCGAACTTCATAAAACTAAACTAGAGGGCAATATCTCTGATTTGAGTGTCAGTATCCTAATAATTTTGATTGCCTTTTTAGTATAACATAATTTTCCTTAAACGCAGAGACCAATGCACATGATAGTTCCAGTACAATCACATAGATTTGGAAAAGAACATTATATTGTGACTTCTATTTTCAATTTTCTTTCAAATGATTCCAGGTATGGAATTTGTCTTTTGTTGTAGCAGCTGTGCATTGGGTTGCCATTTTCACCTACACCTAACTCATTATTTCAAACCACTTTTAATAACTGTTTTTTGTTGTTTTTGTTGAGCCAACACTACAAGCCAATTTAACTATACCTAATGAGTTGGAATCAGATGTCAATTAAAACAGTACAGTCATTTCTTTGCTAACTAACACCTGATTAAAATTTTCTGGTTAATCATTGCAGTTAAGGATGTGGAGTAATCACTATATTATGTATATACTTTGCTGGGGTATAATTTTGGAGTTAATTACATAACAAGTAGGTTTATCTCTCTATCCCTACTGTGAACTCTCCTAGCAACCAAATTGTATTTCCTAATGCAAGAGAAGTGGCTTATTGGGTCAAATGAGAAGAATACATTTGAAATTTTTAGGAACATATAATGCTAACAATTGCAGTTTAGATTGGCTGGAGAAAGAAGACTGGATGAGATAATTTCATGCCTTAAAGCAGGGCTGTCAAACTCCCAGTCCGCAGGCTGAATGCATCACGTGCTGGCCACGCCCACACCCAGTTTAGCGAAGGGAGGGGTAGTCCGAACGGGACGACAATGTGATGACGTGAGTTTGACACCCCTGACTTAAAGCAAGCTTAGGCAATATTTGGTAGCCAAGGTTTTTCCAGGTTTAAAACTAATAGGGGGGGGTTCTGCTTTATACTGTACTAAGTCTACATTAGAACTCATCTCATTTCATATACCAACTTCTTTAAAATGACAAGAAGCCAATTGTACTGCCAAAGTTAGCTACCAGGTCAAAGGTGATTTGAAGAGCTGCAACGAAGATGTTAAGGACCACATATAGTCCTAAAGCTTTTGATTGCCTATGCCTCCATTAAGAAAGGCATAGTGTACGGATGTCAAACTCTCTGTGTCACGTGACACTCCTTCATAGAGCTGGGGTGGGCATGGCCTGCATGTGACGCATCCAGCCCATGTGCCGCCAGTTTGACACCCCTGGCATAGTGGATTAAGAAGATTAAGAATCCATTTAAGAAAGTGGATTGCCTGGTTTGGCAATTAGACTGATGTTGTGCAACGCCAGGTCCGTGGTTAATAAGGCCCCCCTCATTTGTGAGCTAATACAGGAGGGGGGTGTGGACCTGGCAGGTATTACAGAGACCTGGTTGGGCCAAGAGGGGGGGGTCCCCCTCGTAGAGATGTGCCCACCAGGTTTCCGCGCATTCCATCAGCCAAGGGCCCAGGGCAGGGGTGGGGGGGGTGGCGGTCGTTATAAAGGAAGGTCTTGATCCGAGGGAGGCCACTGTACCTCAGATAGCCGGATGTGAGTCTCTCCTGGTGAAGTGGGGCCATGGGATGCAGGTGGGCCTGCTGATCGCGTACCTGGCTCCCTGCCACGTGACAGCGGCCCTGCCCGAGCTTCTCAACGTTATTGCCGGGGTGGTGGTTGATACCCCCAGACTTTTGGTCATGGGGGATTTCAACCTGCCATCTACCGGTGGGGCGTCTGGGATGGCTCGGGAGTTTATGGCTTCCATGACAGCCATGGACCTGACACAATTAATTCATGGCCCCACTCATGTGGGAGGACACACTCTGGACTTGGTTTTTATCTCTGGTCAGTGGCGGAGTGGTCTGGATATAGGGGATATAGTTATTGAACCCCTGTCATGGTCGGACCATTCTCTCCTGAGACTGGACCTTTTGACCGCTGCACCCCACTGCAGGGAGGCGGAACTGACCAGGTGGTTCCGCCCCAGGCACCTGATGGATCCTGATAGGTTCCAGAGGGAGCTTGGGCCAGTTCCTGAAACTCTGGCTCACGACTCGGCTGAAGATCTGGTGGCTGCCTGGGATAGGACAGCCGCCGGTGCTCTGGACCGAGTCGTGCCTTTGCGGCCTCTGACCTGACGCCGAACCTGCCCGGCCCCTTGGTTCTCCGAGGAGCTGAGGGAGATGAAGCGCCGGAAAAGACGCCTAGAGAGTGGTTGGAGGGCTAGTCGCTCCGAATCCGACCGAACACTAGTTAGGTCTCATATTAAGACCTATCTAGTGGCGATAAAAGCGGCAAAGCGTAACCACTTTTCCGCTCTTATTGCATCGGCAGATAACCGCCCAGCCGCCTTGTTTAGGGTGACCCGCTCCCTCCTATATCAGGGAGCGCAGGAAGACCCCTTGCAAGGGCAGGCTGAGGATTTTGCACAGTATCTGCACGATAAAATCGCTCAGATTCGGGAAGGCTTGGACTCTGACTGGGTAGATCCCGGCGGGGTGACTGAGGCTGGTCTTGAGAATGTTACCTGGGATGAGTTCGACCCTGTGACTCCTGAGGACGTGGACAGGATCCTGGGGAGGTTAAACGCAACCACATGTTTATTGGACCCGTGCCCCTCCTGGCTGGTACTGGCCACCCGGGAGGTAACACGTGGCTGGCTCCAGAGGATTATAAATGCTTCTCTGAGAGAGGGTTTCTTGCCTCCCGCCTTGAAAGAGGCGGTGGTGAGGCCCCTCCTCAAGAAGCCTTCTCTGGACCCGGCCGTTTTGGCAAACTATCGTCCGGTCTCCAACCTTCGCTTTGTTGCGAAGGTTGTGGAGAGTGTGGTTGCGCGACAGCTCCCACAGTTCCTGGATGAAACCGTCTATCTAGATCCGTGCCAGTCCGGCTTCAGGCCTGGGTACAGCATGGAGACGGCATTGGTCGCATTGGTGGATGATCTCTGGAGGGCTCGGGACAGGGGTTGTTCCTCTGTTCTGGTCCTGTTAGACCTCTCAGCGGCTTTTGATACCATCGACCATGGTATCATGCTGTGCCGGCTGGAGGGACTGGGGGTGGGAGGCACCGTGTTGCGGTGGTTCTCCTCCTATCTCTCTGACCGGTCGCAGTCTGTGTTGGCAGGGGGGCAGAGGTCGACCTCGAGGCGCCTTGCTTGCGGGGTGCCGCAAGGGTCGGTCCTCTCGCCGCTCCTGTTCAACATTTATGTGAAGCCGCTGGGTGAGATCATCCGTGGTTTTGGGGTGCGATGCCATCTGTACGCTGATGACACTCAGCTGTACATTTCCACCCCAGACCACCCCAATGATGCCCTCGAAGTGATGTCCCAGTGTCTGGAGGCCGTGCGGGTCTGGATGGGGAGGAACAGGCTTCGGCTTAACCCTTCCAAGACCGAGTGGCTGTGGATGCCGGCGTCCCGGTATAGCCAGCTGGTGCCATCTCTGGCTATTGGGGGCGAGTCACTGACCCCCACAGAGGGGGCTCGCAACTTGGGCGTCCTCCTGGACACACGGCTGTCTTTAGAAGAGCATATGACGGCCGTGGCCAGGGGGGCTTTTTATCAGGTTCGCCTGATACGCCAGTTGCGCCCCTTTCTGGATCGGGACTCCTTGTGCACAGTCACTCATGCCTTGGTTACGTCACGCCTGGACTACTGTAACGCTCTCTACATGGGGCTCCCCCTGAGGAGCACCCGGAGGCTCCAGCTGGTGCAGAATGCGGCCGCGCGGGTGATTATGGGAGCGACGTGGCGCTCCCATGTAACATCTCTCCTGCGCGAGCTGCATTGGCTCCCGGTGGTCTTCCGGGTGCGCTTTAAGGTGTTGGTTCTCATCTTTAAAGCGCTCCATGGCTTAGGGCCAGGGTATTTGCGAGACCGCCTGCTGCTACCGATAACCTCCCACCGGCCAATACGCTCTCACAGAGAGGGCCTCCTCGGGGTGCCGTCGGTCAGGCAATGTCGGCTGGTGGCCCCCAGGGGGCGAGCCTTCTCTGTGGGGGCACCCGCCCTGTGGAATGAGCTGCCTCCTGGAATACGATTGATCCCGGACCTCCGGACCTTCCGTAAAGCCCTGAAGACGTTTTTATTTCATCAAGCCGGCCTAGCCTAAATGGTTTTTTAATTGGGATTTTAAATTTTATGGATTTGGGGTTTTAAATTTGGGTAGCCAATGATTTAATTCTTTTAATTATCTTAACTTTTGCATTTGTATGTTTTTTAATTTTGGCTGTTCACCGCCCTGAGTCCCTTCTGGGAGAAGGGCGGTATACAAATTAAATTAATAAATAAATAAATAAATAGATGCTTTAATGATGTGAGGCATAAAATGACTTGCTGTTCTTTATTCAAATTAAATTTAAACGTGTGTTTTAAGGGGAAAACACTTTAAGTTGGCTCTTTTGTGACACTTGATCCTATGTTTCTGTGTAAATGGACCCATACTCTGATCCAGAACTTCCTGGGGAGATTTATTTCTTCGGGGAGATTTATTTATTTTTAAAGTTGTTAGTGCACAAGGAGGCCCACTACTCTTCTAGTAGATGACCTTCAGAGGCATCAAGGCCAAGAGGCTTGGCTTGTTGATTTCCATAACTTTCATAAATCCGTCTAACCCTTTTTTGAAGCCAGCAAACCTGGTAGTCAGCACCATATCACAAGGTAACTGTTTCCCTTCACTCTGGAACAAGATAAGTCTAGTTTCTGCTAAAAGATTTCTTTTCATTTTCCATTTTCCAGAACTTCTTATTATAGACTATGTATTTCACCAGCGGTTGCAATCTGACAGATTGTTTATGAATATTGACTTGCCACACTGTCTATGGTACTTCTTCCAATTCCTTATTCAGATTAAATTACTATATTTCTCGATTTAAATGTGATTAGAACTTAAATATTGTATTATCTATCTGTGTTAAAACTGTTAATATACCGTATTTTTCAGAGAATAAGACACACCTTTTTCCCCCAAAACAAAGGGTGAAAATCTGGGTATGTCTAATACTCTGATTGTAACCCTGCCCAGCTTCTCAAACGGAGGTTTCAGAGGCTGAAAAAAGCATCAGAAACAATGCTTCAGAAAAGAAGCCCCCAAACAGAGCCTCAGAGGCTTTTTTTCTGAAGCTGTTTTGGAGGCTTTCAGAAGCAGGAAAAAAAGCAAAAAAAAGCAAGGCACAGAGCTCACAACCAAGGAACCTGTTGCTAAAATTCACCTCTGGGAACAGCTGATTGGGGGTATTCCGGGAGGCCAATCCACCTGCCAAACAGTTTTTTTCTTATTTTTCTCCCCAAAAACTAAGGTGCATCTTATACTCCGGTGAGTCTTATACTCCGAAAAGTATGGTATTTCCTTTAATTTAATTAAGTTTAAACATATTTAAATTTGTATTGGTTTGCAACCTACAAAAATAAGATTGGGTAAGAGGGAGCAAGTGATGAAATATCTGTTGTGATGGTATAATTGCAAACCCCATAATATATTTGCTCTTGTCTGGTGAAGGCTAGATTTTGCATTATTCCATCACAGTATACATTTCATCATTTTTGTCACCATCTTGGTTAGTACTAGATGTCAAATTGGACTAGATTCTGCACTTCCATCCCATACAACAGAAATCTTATTAAATTATAGTTGTCCCTCCCTTATTCCCTATGTAATTTAAGCCTGCAGACAATATCATAGAGAAAGGCAACTGTTGTTAAAAATAATTTACAGGAAGAATCATTGTGTATGTTTAAAATAAAATGTAGATATTCAGGGCCGGGAAATGTGGGACACAGGGGTACACTGATCTCTGAACTCCTTCTTTTAACAGCTCATGATCCTCACTGATCACAACTGCTCAAAATTATAATTATAAAAGAAAAATGGCTTGGAAACAAGTTCTTATGCAAACATTTAAGGTACAAATTAGAAGGAGCAGAATACTGGTGTGATAATGAATTTCTTTAAAAAATGCAGTTGTTTAATCCAGCAATCTACAAAGAGGACAACTTCATGTAAGCATTGAAGTTGTTCCTATCTTATATTCATGTCAGCTTGATTCTAACTTTAATAAGAAATTCCTGCCTGAACTGAGACACTTTGTTAACAGCTTGCAAAGAATTCATTGCAAATTGCAGGTTACCGGTAGACAATTTCCTTGGTACTGTGCACTTCCACCTTTCTCCTCTGGGAAAACAATTGGCAATTGCTTTGCTTCATGGACATCAATCTTCCTGGACTTTCATTTAGGTACATTTGTGTATGTGTACAAGCACACACTCACACTTATCCTAAATTATAAGATTAAAGCATCGAACGTCACATATATGCCAACATAATAACCACATAAAAATAAAACATCCCTTCTTTCTACCCTGTTCCACTTTAATTATTTCTAAACTTCTGTTTTACAGGTTTGCTGAAATATCACAGTGAAATATGATCTCTGCTCAGCATAGAGAAGGTTGCTGGTTTAAATTGGCAGAAATATTGTTTTTATTGTAATTTTTGTTTTCCCAAGTCCAGGGACACTCCGTTTTATCATGTTTCCAATCACTTGATATAGATGGCCTCAAGGTCACATTGAGTGTGTGGGGTATTAACATCATCTATTGCTGCCCTACACAAACAGTTACCAGTGTAGTAACAGCAAACCGTAAATTGAAATAAGACAACTGCTAGCCAGGTAAGACTGCCCAAATGCTATTGTTTATCTAAGATCTGGATGATCAAATTAGAAATCCTTATGTGGCATTTCTCCTTTATTTTGAACACAGTCTGCTCAGTAATTCTCTTTTTATTCCTGAAGCTTACGGTACTTCAATGACTTAGAACAACATCTTTCACAATAACTATCCAAAAGAGGGACATGGTGGCTCAGTGGCTAAGACGCTGAGCTTGTCGATCGAAAGGTCGGCAGTTCAGCGGTTCAAATCCCTAGTGTCGCGTAATGGGGTGAGCTCCCATTACTTGTCCCAGCTTCTGCCAACTTAGCAGTTTGAAAGCAAGTAAAAAAATATTGTCAACTATAACGTCTGGGCAGGTGGACGAAACTTCCCGCCGCTTTTACTTCCAGTTCTAAAGAACCAGACAGAACCAAGAGCAACCCACCACTGCTTGGCTCCCAATTTCTTTTTTCAATTCATTGTAATATGAAGACACATGGTAATGAAAATTTATATACTGTATGTTGAAGTAAAGAAATTTGCAACAACTATGTTTTCACAAGTATCAATAGTTCTTAAATTCAGCTTATAGTTGTGAGAATAAACATACATAGCTTGTGGTACCTCTTCCAGAAATTAAGTTTGCTTAATTTCTGAGGAGTGGAGAAGGCTGGACACATAGTGAAGTGACCCAAAAAAAAAAATACCCAGTGATTTAAATTCAAACACACTAATTATTTTTTTTTTTCATTTTAGTGGTTAAACCAAACTAATCCAAATTTGGTATGCTTGTGAAGGTAACCTTTAATTTCAAGTACCGTGTATCTTATTTCATGTTCCCAAAACATAGTTTTTATTTTATGAGCTATTTCTCTCAAAATAGGATAAACAACCTTTTTGTTTATCCCCTTTTCCAAGATTTCAAGTACATATAATATAAAGAGAAAAACTACTTTTATTGGATAGTTGTTACAGCTTGAGTAAGATAGATAAACTAAATCCAGAAAGGATTCTGCTTACCTATTTTGTTACTTTATTTTACAATCCCTGAATTTTAAGGTATTAATATTTTAAACCTGTATGCTGTAATAAGACTTTTAACCAATTTGTACCCCCTGTCGATGCTTTTATTATTCGTATGGGGTGTATATTTGATCACTGCCATATACATGTATGGAAAGGAAAGGAAAGCTATTTTAAAAATCTGCATACAACGTTTTAGAATCAAAACAGTTAGCAAACTCTCACCCTACTGAAGGTCAGTATTTAGCCATTGAATTTCAGCCACATATGACACTGGGGGCTTCCGGGCTGCAAAGAAAGGATTATCCTCCATTCAATTGATTTGGCACCTAGCTGACTTAAACTGATCTCAAAAAAGCTAAGAAGATCAAAGCAGTCTAGTAGAAAATCCCAGGACTGTATATTTGACTGAGAAGTCAAAGAAACATTCACATTGTTGTCAAGAAAACCAGATGGGCAGATTAATGAGGTCACCAGGATTCACCCTCCACTTGAAAATGCCTTTGCTTTACTTGAAACAAAACTTAAGGTGAGAATTAAACCTTCATTTTAAATGAATTTTCTCTCAAAGTCTGGCAGCTTTCTTTTTTCAGATGCAAGTAACAAAACACAATAATTCAGTTTTCCCAGTGGGATTAACTTTGTAACTTGTGTGTCTCATTTCAGAAGGCAGGTATGTACTTACCTGCCTTGTGGTTCCACCACATAAGAACATGATCCACACACAGTTGTGGCCTGTTGGCTGTTGGCCCCTCCAAAAGCCTAATCAGATGAGGAGGAGGCATGGGAGTCAGGGCCAGCATCAAAGCAACCTGAGAGCTCCAAGAGGGAAGAGGGAATGGAGCTATCAGAGATAAAGACAGAGGGAGCCTGAGACATCCATCAGCCCTCAGATGGAGAGTCAACAGCCCCCAGGTCTGGAGGTGGCTGATGAGGAAAAGGAGGAACAGCTGGGTCCAGTGCCTGATGCTCAGATGCACAGAAGGAGAGGAGAGCAGTGGAAATCTATGGGCAGATCTTTGGGATGGACGAGCCACCACTGCTAACGAAGCTCCACCCTAGCTCTGGGGATAAAAGGCAGGGGACAGAGATGAATAGGTGTGGCAGAAACCTATCTCCCTGCCGGACAGACTTGTTAGCCTGCTGTGAGAAAGAGAGAGAGAGAGAGACTTTTTGCTGGGGCTGCTGGCACTCCTAATAAAGGGAACATTTGTTTAAGTACAAGGGTTTGTTGTGTTTGGGAGCCAGGTCATGTTGTGGCTCCATTGCCTGAGCCTGGGCTATCGACAGATGCAGACTCTGAGAGTGAGGGAGAGGAGTTGGCAAGGCCTCCCTCTCCAGGACCCTCCTCTCTGGCAATGCTTCCGGAGGACACCGAAGGCCAAGAGATAGGCCCAGAGTCAAGCACATCCCCGCAGCCACAGGTGGACAGCAACGAAGGAGATAAGTGCTGGCTGGACCCTCGGCAGAGGTGCAGGGAGAAGCGTGCGCAGCAGAGGGGAAGGCGTGCCAGAGATTAGCTGAGTCACTGGACCACACCCCACAGGGTATAAATGTGGGTGTGGTGGCCGGTTCAGTTTGTGACGAGCAAAAACTAGAAATAATCCATGATCTCTGCGTTACTGGACTTCTGCCTGCCTTGTTGGACTGCATTTGGACTAATCCTTGTATTGCGGAAACTTTGCCTGCTTTATCGGAATGCTTGCAGTCTAATCTTTGTTTTGTGTGAGTAAAGTCTGAATTGGCAGCTAGCCACTGGGTTGATTTTGTCGTGTGGCTTATTAACTCCGGGCCGTCTGTGGGGGTGCATGTGTGGGACAGGGACAGAGCAGGTCAGAACACACAGAAAATGAATGGCAACAAATAAAATTTCTGCTTGTTGAGGTCCACGAAATTGTACATATACAATTTCTTCTATTCTCTGGAAAGAGTAATTCCTGGAGCAGTTATTGAGAGTAGATTAGAAGGAGAAATCTGCTCCTTTCCCACCAATTTCCTCCAACAGAACCCACTTCTTTTTCTCATTTTTTTTTTCTTTTCTTTTCTTTTCTTTCCTTTTTTTTTTTTTTTTTTTTTTGCATAGAGGGTAAAAACTATCCAATTGTTAATTTCTTAGTGGTAAGTTTGTATAGTATAACAATTTTTTAAAAAAATCAGTAATAACTGGGCAGGAAAGAAATCACAATCAGGAACATTAAGAGGAAGCATTATTTTTATAAAGAGATAATGTGATAATGGACAGAAGCAATAGAAACATTTGGGTTCCGATGATCAATAATTAATGTACTATTAATTTCAAGGGCTGAAAATGTAATACGTCTGTACAGCTTCAGCATTCTCCAAGTGTAGTCTTCCAGTTCATGGGTATCATAAATCATCCAGCATCCAATGCACAATAAGAGTTATCCAAGTATTTTATTGGATAACAAAGAATTTCAATTATAATTGTTAGAAGAAAGCATTGTGAACTCTTAATTGAATAGTTTCACCATTTAGAGTGATAATTATTTAAGTTAAGAACAGCTGGGGACTGACATTGCAAATGTTCATCTACCTTAATTTATGTACATGGCAATATGGTTGTTTTCAGCAGAAGTAAATGAAAGAAAATTTCCATTTAATTTTTTTTAAAAAAAATAAAGCATGCCACATGAAAAATGAGAAAGTGAATGACTGGTGACATACTACTATTGAAATAAATATGCACTTCTGCACATTTAAAATGATTGAACCGAGGCAGCAGGAAACAATATAATTAAAAATGGAAGCCAAATTTTAATTCTTTTTTTTTATTTAATAGAAGTAATATTCTTCTGTCTATAGTGTCATTTGCATGAAGACTTACAAGCAGTAATGAATTAAATGTTACAGTCCCAAGATATCCACAATATCAGCACTTTATCACTCCAAAATTTAGAATTTAGAATAGAATAGAATAGAATAGAATAGAATAGAATAGAATAGAATAGAATAGAATAGAATAGAATAGAATAGAATAGAATAGAATAGAATAGAATTCTTTATTGGCCAAGTCTGATTGGACACACAAGGAATTTGTCTTGGTGCATATGCTCTCAGTGTAAAAAGAAAAGATACATTTGTTAAGAATCAAGGCTAAGATTCATAAGGCCTATGACTTAATGATAGTCATAGAGTACAAATAAGCAATCAAATCTTATTAGGAAACAGTCAATCAATGAATCATAAGGATACCAGCAACAAGATTATAGTCATACAGTCATAAGTGGGATGAGATGGGTGATAGGAACGATGAGAAGATTAATAGTAGTGCAGACTTAGTAAATAGTATGACAGTGTTGAGGGAATTATTTGTTTAGCAGAGTGATGGCGTTCGGGAAAAAACTGTTCTTGTGTCTAGTTGTTCTGGTGTGCAGTGCTCTATAGCATCGTTTTGAGGGTAGGAGTTGAAACTATTTATCTCCAGGATGCGTCTGTAAATATTTTCACAGCCCTCTTTTTAACTCGTGCAGTATACAGGTCCTCAATGGAAGGCAGATTGGTAGCAATTGTTTTTTCTGCAGTTCTAATTATCCTCTGAAGTCTATGTCCATCTTGTTGGGTTGCAGAACCAAACCAGACAGTTATAGAGGTGCAGATGACAGACTTAATAATTCCTCTGTAGAACTGTATCAGCAGCTTCCAGTACCTTCATCAAAGCAAGTTCATTTAGGTCCTTGTTGTCCCTAAAGTTCCAAGCTGAATATTATTAATCTTGTCTTTTCCATTGAGTATCATGAGTTTTTAATTGCTGGTGAGTGTAGAAGAAAGGAGAGAAAGAGAGCCATCCACTCATTTATCAAACACTGTACTCACATTTTCTTTCTGTTGTTTTTACTAAGCAAAACTATGATGTCTATGGAATGGCTTATGACTTTTCTTGTATCTCCTTCCTAGGTTCCACCAAGCTGTTGGACAACTCTGAGAAATTAGCTTTTATCATTCCGACTGAATTCTGGTTAAGTGCATGCAGATGCAAAAGGAAGGTGCTTCTGATTTAGACTCACAATTGGAGCAGGCTGAGTACCCCATAGAGTTTGACCTCTGCTCTGTGAATTTGACAGCTGTCTGGCTTGCTTGAACTGAAACAGTGAAGGGAAAACCATCACTGCCAAACCTAGCAAATTTATTCTCTGCCAAGATGCTTTCTCCATTAGGAAATTTTCCCTAATCTTTGGGCAGAATCTACCTTCCTGTAACTTAGGAAAAATATTCCGTTAATGTAAGCTGGAGCCTTTATTTGTAATGGCAGGTTTCATATTTTTTAAAATGGTTCCCTAGAAATCAAGCTGAGAACATTAAAGTGCTTATTTGTATTACACATCTCAGCAGGCCCTCAAGGCTGCCTTCCTTCTCTCTTTCCTTCCTGGAATGTGTTACCTCCAGAACTTGAAACCTATAAAAGTTTGGGAAAGCTGCTTAGCAAATGGAGATCAGCAACATATCAAAGGAGCAACTCTGTTTCTCAGTAGATTCATTGGTAGCTTTGGTGGGAGACACTGCCACTTTACTAGTCTTGATCTCTCATTCAAATGCCAGGTCAATTCATTTCTTTAATTTCATTTACAGTTATACTGGGCTGACTCCTTAGGAAGAGCTTAATTGTTTGCTTTATTAATGTCTCCTATCATGCCAGAAAAGGCAAGGCTAAGGAAGCAAGAGCAATATGAATTTCAGGAAGGAATCTATAGTGTTAAAATTAGGGCAAAATATATACACTGAAAACTGTAAGAGGAACCTTTCAGTATTAGAGTGAGAATGTGTTTTTTTCTTCTTCTGTCTCTCAGCAACCAGACTGAAATACCTCTACAGACATAAACGAATACCTCATTCTCTGTTTCCTCTCCCATCTCTCCCTCCTTTTCTCCTCATTACCTTTTCTTCATGCAAAGAACATTATAAGCTATATTGTTCGGTTTAACTGTATGTAAGCCACTCAGAAATTATTTTCCTGAATCTTGTAATACAGCAATTTTAATAAGAGTGTAGTTTATAAAGATGAGATGGGGAAAGAGACATTAGACAGTATTTGCTTCTGTGGAGGCTATGGTGCTTATTGTTTTCAGGCTTAACTGAGCTCCATTTTTTTCAGCCATGGATCTTTAAATCACAAATCTGTACACTTTTCTAACAGTGAGAACAATTAATCAGTGGAATAGCTTGCCTCCCGGAGTTGTGGATTCTCTATCATTGAAGGTTTTCAAAAATAGATTGGGCAACCTTTTGAGTGGTGTGGTATAAGGTTTCTGACTTGAGCAGGGGATTGGGCTAGAAGTTCTCTGAGGACCCTTCCAACCCTATTATTCTATGTTCTAATTGGACTACTTTGTCAATGTGTATATTTTAGCAAATTCCTCTGTCAAAAGTCCTTGATTTTGTCTGTAGTATTGCTGGATAAAATTGGAATACAGAAAAGTTGGTTTTACTTTTATTGCTTGGAGCCTTCAGGATATTCTGGAGATGTCCTAATCTGATGTTTTTACAGAAAAAGAAACATGCCTTCTCTATGATAAATAATCCCAAACCTGAATACGACCCTTCCCAGTAGCTTCTTATAGATATAATAAGAGAGCCTGTGGAGAACTTTGCAGCATCCCCAGATAAAGTCCCAGGAAATTAGATAAGTATCTCCCAATACTAGCTTCTAAAAGTACCCAGGGAGTTTAAATTCAAGTGCACAGTTTTGGATGAATTGAGATGAAGAAAACTAGAGAAGAAAACTAGATGAAGAAAACTACATTACAAATTACATTAAAATAATTATATGTAGAGAGCTAGGTCAATTTTCTTTACCTATGTATGAATGTATTCTTTTTCCCTGGGGGAGCATGTAAAACCGTGACTTCTCAATGCAATGCTATAATTCAGGAAAAAAAGTATCATATTCTTAAACCTGTAGTTCAGTTATAAGACTCACCAAGCTCAGAGAATCTGATAGCTGACAGTGTAAATCAATTCTTATTGCCCATAGCACTATTTATTCATGTATGAGTTTCTTTAAAATAGTTACATCTTACCTCTCCAGCTTCTTGAGGCAATTCACAGCCCTCAATAAAAACAAATCATTAATTCTAAAATCATTTTGAAAATACCCAAACAAGCTAAAATGTAGTGAATACCACTCAAAGCCAAATTGATTGCTAAAGGGTGATTTCTTCCCAAATCAAATGCGAGTTTCAAGAGAATATTTTTTTCAAGAATAGAAATAGGTTTCCTCTATGCCGTCTATGTTTCTGATACTAACACATACACACATACACACACAAACCAACATATACATACACACATTGGACGATGTTAGCATTGGATGAAACTATTCATGGCGGGGAGGGAAGCATAATAAAGACAGAGGTGTATTTAATGTCTCATATCATGTGGACCTAATATAAATTCTGTAAATATAACATGTGTTACAATTGGATTATTACAGTGATCACTGAAGAGAATGAAGAGAGTTTGAGAAGCTGAGTTTGGAGAATGGAAAATGAGAGTTTACGTGTTTTTCTGACAAGGTACTCTTAATAACATTTTTGCAATATTGCTCCATGCCAAAATTAAACAAATGTAAAATTATAATGAATCCAACAGCAGCTATCAAGAATCCATTCAGATTCCTGCTCACATTTTTTTTTATTTTGCTTCTGTTTCCTAGATTATGTTAGTATTAGATGAACTACTGTGAACATTTATATAACCATATGCCATGTTCATCCTTCTAAATTCATGTTGATGCATGATGAAATTTTTCAATATGTTGTTCTCTGCATCATGGGGAAAAGAAAAAAAAATCTAGAGTTGAAATTTAATTTGTGTCAAATATAAAATAGATTTGCTCAGTTTGACTGCTTTAAACTCCCACGGTAGTGCATCTGATCAGTTTCAGGAATTTGTAGAAAATAACTTTTCTGCCATAAAAATGTCTTGACATGAGAAGAAGAAAGCTGTGCTACATATGCAAAGGCAGCCTCCTCGAGAGCCAAAAAGCAGCACCTTGTGTGAGTTATTAAAGCCATTCATCAAGACATTTGTCTCATGTAGCAGTCAAGCACGTGCTGTGTTCTTATGGAAAAACTAATTTTAGATCCATGATCTAAAATCTCAAGAAAACAAGTCTCTTCCAAAGCAGCAAGGACAAAGGAATGGTTTCATGGCAACTGTATATGATGACAACCTGAACATTCACTGTTTTCCATTTTCATTATCAAAAGTTGACTTTATGACCAGCGGGAATTTTTTGTCAAAGGAGCAGACAAACAATATGTCGACCCCATGCTGTTGCATATATTTGGAAAGTTACCATGTCTCAAATCCAGAATTTAAGAAGTTCTCAGGCAAGGACTGTGATGTCATATTTAACACAAGGATTTCATTAACTCATATGGAAAGCATGTGTTGAGTGATATTGACAAGCCAAACTGAGCTTAATGGTTTCTTTTTTAATTGATCGGTTGTCTAGTTTCTGTCCTGATTTTTATTTTGTAACTTAAGGAAGAATTTTTAGTAGTATCTCCTCTAATTTTATTTTCATAACAGCAATTGTGTAAAGAAAGTTGGGCTGAAAAATAATGATTGTGCCAGTCATTAAATGATCTTCCACTGTGAGTTGGATTTGAGCCTGGTGTTTCCAGATCCTAGTCTAACACCCTAACTTCTACATACATTTATTTTAACAGTTCAGCCACAGGCATCCATTCCTAAACATTATTATGCAAAACTACTAACAGACATTATTATATAATGATGTAAGCGCCACTCTTTCAAATTTGTGTTGTAATATAGACAAATATATAAAGGGCAAAATTTGTATTGTGTCACTGGGACACTTGTTATCACTTGTCCTCTGATTTCTCCCCCTGCTGATGCCCATTAGGACAGCACAATTTTATATATGTTTACTGAAAAACCTCACCCTTTTCAATGGGATGTACTCCATAATAAGTGCATTTAGAGTTGAGATCTAATTGGACAACTCTGTGCCTACTAATTGGGAATAAGCCCTTTGAGAGATGTATTCATGCATTCTGCTTTATGGAATACAATATGATCCAAAATAATTAGATAAAAAAATACTTAGTGCTTTCTTCCCTCCCCCACACTTTTTTTTTTCAAAGAAAAGAACCATTTTGATGTAGTTGTTAAGATATTGGCCTAGAAACAAGGAAACTGTGAGTTCTATTCCTGCCTTAGACATGAAAGCCAGCTGGCTGACCTTGAGCCAGTCACACACACCCTCAGCCCAACCTACCTCACAGGATTGTTGTTGTGAGAACAATAGAGGAGGAAGGAATATTAGGTAAGTTCTGTGCCTTGAGTTATTATAAAAATTATAAAGATGGGATTTTAAAATAAAATTTTAAAAGTTTATCACACATGTCTGTATTAGGGACAAGACCATCAGCAGGGGCTACCAAAAATGTGAGCACAATTGATCATCTGAAGCTGATGACTCTCATGTGAGAAAGAAGGCAACTTGAAGAGCTTTTATCCACAGTCACTGGGAATCAATAAGTAACTGGAATAAATTTGTACTGTCTGTAGTTACTGATATTTGAAAGTAATGAATCTAAATTTTGTGAGGATTAATTTTGTAATACCACTTCGTTTTTTCTGGGCCCTAATGGATCTTAAGTGTTATCAAAATATACAAAGATTTGATGATACTAAAGAAACTATTAATTCCATTGAGTTCAAAGAAAAATTCTGATTTTTGGTGTTTGCAAATCTGAGAGGCAGACCATTCCAACATTTTTTTATTCATCTCAACTTTTGTTCCAAAGCAAAGGACAGACAGAACAAACTGCTTTTTTTTTTTTTAGAAAATTACAAAATAAAAAGTAGCTATAAGGGAGATAGAAAGCTTTTCATCAGGATTGACATGCATGAAAAAGAATGAATTCTGAGGTAATAAGTGTGGAAGACCAGTCCAATCCTATCCTTTCACTCCCTTACTGGGCCTTTGTTGTTGTTTAGCCAAAAAAAAGAGCTAAACAGGGAATATTCCAGATTGCTTTCAATGGTGTTTGAAGAGCTTAAAAAGAAATTAAAATTAGCCTATTAATGTCACAAATGGGTAGAGAGATAACTAGATAGTGTGCATAGTGTGTTTTTCTGACATATTCTCTCTTCAGTTCATATGTTCAGTGTTCACAAACACCCACGGTAAAATTCTTTCTTATGCAAATTAGCTCATTGTTGTTGAGTAATGCATGATTTTCTTAACTTCTATGCTTTGATTGTTACTTATTATCATATCTAAGTTTAACTTCAAGGACTGTCAACCTTGTCATGTTTGTCCTCCTTCCTTCCGCTTCATCTTTTTTTTCCCTTTCTCTTCTCTCACCCTTGGACTACGTATTGTGGATTAAAAACATATTCAATCACTTTTGAAATGACAAAACATATCTAACTCCCTGAATGAAAACAAGATTACAAACTCTTGTTGTGTAGATCAGTTTAAAAATCTGCATATTTATTGTGCAGATTGTGACTGTATACTTGTGAGTATGCTCTATATAGAAGTGATCCTGGATTTCTGGGTTTGAAGCAAGCCCTGCATATTATATGAATGTAACTATTGATGGTTATTTTTTTTAATAAAGAATACTACCTCATCTTCTGTTTTCAGTCTCATAATAAAAAATCCGACAAAGAAAAATAGAACATTTGAGACGAATCAAGCAGTAATTTACTACTCTTTCTGGTTTTTGCAGTTTTGCTGTATAATGCCTTTTCCTTATATATTGCTTACATGCCACATTGTCATGTAGTCTTCCTCAGAGATAAAGCTATAAGCAACAACAGAGCCTAGCAAATACATTTCATGGTATGGGAAATAATTTGCACATTGTAATGAAAGAAGCTTTGAGGTAAGATAGGTAAGATACTACTAGAAAAATCATAACATGTCATATCAGAAATGAAATTCTTACATGTTCTACCAGAGGACATATCAAGCATGTATCTACACGAGAGGTGGGTTTCAGCAGGTTCTGACCAGTTCTGGAGAACCGGTAGTGGAAATTTTGAGTAGTTTGGAGAACCAGTAGTAAAAATTCTGACTGGCCCCATCTCCATCCATTCTCTGCCTCCCAAGTCCCAGCTGATCGAGAGGAAATGGGGATTTTGCAGTAACCTTCCCCTGGATTGGGGAGGGAATGGAGATTTTACAGTATTCTTCCCCTGAAGGGGGGTGGGAATTGAGATTTTACAGTATCCTTTCCCTGCCACGCCCACCAAGCCATGCCACGCCTAACAGGCCATACCCACAGAACCGGTAGTAAAAAATTTTGAAACCCACCACTGATCTACATGATAGTAGGAAACATACTAGCACTCTAACAAACATTTTCAAGATGAATTAAATGAGTTGGAAAATCATCTTTGTCCCACTTTTTTAAAAAATTGGGGGTTGTTTATTGCCCAATCACTAGCTAATAGATTCTATTTTTACTGTTTCCAATCCAAACTATTGCTATTGCTTAGCACATTGTAAGCCGCTCTGAGTCTCCGGAGAAGGGTGGCATATAAATCAAAATTTTTTAAAAAAATGATGGGATATATATATATATATATGTGTGTGTGTGTTTTTCTTCTAGCCAGGTTTTCCCTACGTAGCCAAGGTTTTTTTGTAGCTCCAGCTCAGTAGAATCTCATCTACTCGGTTCTGGGCTTTTTTCTTTTCTAACACCTAGCAAGCTCTCACTGCTAGGTGGGAGACCTAAATAGATCCATTTCTAGCTCGTTAGCTGTCATCAGTAGGCCACACCCATATCCTCCCTGTAAAGGCATAGTATCAATTTTCTTACTTCTTCGTAGGGTTTATGTGTGTTTTTCTTCTAGCCAGGTTTTCCCTACGTAGCCAAGGTTTTTTTGTAGCTCCAGCTCAGTAGAATCTCATCTACTCAGTTCTGGGCTTTTTTCTTTTCTAACACCTAGCAAGCTCTCACTGCTAGGTGGGAGACCTAAATAGATCCATTTCTAGCTCGTTAGCTGTCATCAGTAGGCCACACCCATATCCTCCCTGTAAAGGCATAGTATCAATTTTCTTACTTCTTCGTAGGGTTTATGTGTGTTTTTCTTCTAGCCAGGTTTTCCCTACGTAGCCAAGGTTTTTTTGTAGCTCCAGCTCAGTAGAATCTCATCTACTCGGTTCTGGGCTTTTTTCTTTTCTAACACCTAGCAAGCTCTCACTGCTAGGTGGGAGACCTAAATAGATCCATTTCTAGCTCGTTAGCTGTCATCAGTAGGCCACACCCATATCCTCCCTGTAAAGGCATAGTATCAATTTTCTTACTTCTTCGTAGGGTTTATGTGTGTTTTTCTTCTAGCCAGGTTTTCCCTACGTAGCCAAGGTTTTTTTGTAGCTCCAGCTCAGTAGAATCTCAGAGAATGGTTTAAAAAGTCTAGACTGCGGGCATAGTGAAAACTCTAGTCCAATTTTGTTAAGATGGCATATTGCCATGATGGTGAACCTATGGCACGTGTGTCACAGGTGGCACACAAAGCCATATTAGTGGGCAAGTGAGGTCAGCTCCCCTAGAGGCCCACCAGAGGCCAGAAACAGCCCGTTCAGGAAAACAGGAAGATCCGTTTTCACTCTCCCCAGGCTCCAGAGGCTTTCTAGGAGCCTGGGAAGGACGAAAACAGCCTCCCCCCCCCACCCCCGAGGCCCTCCGGAGGCTGGAAATTACCGGTCCCACCGGTAGCTCTAGAGCCTGGAGAGAGTGAAAAACAGGCCTACCAGGCCCACTGTGCCATCGCGTGCCAAAAGAGTGGTCATGCATGGGGGGAGCGTGGCGTATAAAATTATGGGTGTGGGCATGCATGTGTGCGACCCCCTGCACTCCTCCCACTTTTGGCACGCGATGGCAAAAGGTTAGCTATCACTGACATACTGTATGTAATGAAGAAGTGGACTGTTGATTACAGAATTGTATGTGCTACCTTGACTTTTTCAATCCCCTCCCATTGATATCCCTGGGGAAAGAAGTTTAACAAATACAATATTGAAATCAAAAATGTGATGGATCCAGTTTGGAGCTACAGAGAAAAACATTTCAGAAAAAGGGCAGGAATTCAGAAAGCTGATGGCTGCTCCATTCTGAGTCCCCTCCCTACTCTGCACTGGTCCTGTAACCCTGAATGGAGAATATGGAGCTGAAGGCATGCTTTAAAGTATACACTTAATCCAGGGGTGAAATCCAGCAGGTTCTGACAGGTACTGCAGAACCGGTAGCGCAAATTTTGAGTAGTTCGGAGAACCGGCAAATACCACCTCTGGCTGGCCCCAGAATGGGGTGGGAATGGAGATTTTGCAATATCCTTCCCCCAGGAGTGGGGTGGGAATGGGTTTTTTGCAATATCTTTCCCCTGCCACACCCACCAAGCCACGCCCACAGAACCAGTAGTAAAAAAAATTGGATTTCACCACTGACTTAATCACAGAGAGGCATAATAAACAAGAAATGTAATGTATGCAAACAGAGATGCAACATGTTACTTTACTACGCAGGAGTAATGTGGCTGTCGAGCCCCGGATGGGTCTCGCCATTGTTGGGGAGGAAGATGAGAAGGGGCCGAGCGGCTGTAAACTCCGGTGATGTGCTCCCAGCTTTTGGAGGGACCTTGCCGCTCAAGCACAAAAGAAACGAACGCTTTCATCGGAGCTCGGTGGAGCATAAAGCTTGCGAATGGCGCCTCCTTGTGACATAACAGAAGTGCGCCCTATCGTCGAGCAAGCTAGTGGGAAGGGGGGTGTGGTGTTAACTGTTTGATTGCCAAATGGTAAATTGGTTGTTACTAAGTGTATAAAGAGCGCTACACAGCGGCTGCATGTAGCGCTAACTTTAAACGTCGATGCCGGCTTGTGCCTTACTCCTGCCTGTGTTGCTGTGCTTAACCTGATTAAAGACGCTGCAAACCGCTTCGTTTCCTTCTGGTTGTTGTTTGCTTCAAGAGCGGTTGGGTGGACAAGCCGAGAGTGGCTGCTCCAGCTAGTAAAGGAATTCCAGAAGCCATGCTCTGCATGCTTTCCTTAATTTATTAAACTATTAAATCCATATCTATTTCTTCAGATCTAATTTCCAAAATTCAGAATTTAAAAACAAGACCTTTCCAGAGGCAAGTCAATAGCACTTCTAGTTAGTCTTGCTTAAGAAGAACCCCTTTGCATAAATACCCTGGGGAATAACTGTCTTCATCTTTACATGAATTGTATCTCAAGCTGCCAGATGCCATTTCAAACTCCTACAATCAGATCCTGCCATAAAATGTTTTTTTTTCCAAGACAATTGTGCAAAAAGGCCAAAGATTGTTATATTCTCTAGGGAGAAAAAAAGCACCTTTTGACTAGTTCTCAGTATGACATTACAGGCTGAAGTCACTGAAGAAAAAAAAAGGGGGCACATTTGTTAGCATTTGGAAAAACAACTGTCAGGCGGTTTTCCCAAATACAAAAGCTGAATGTGCAAGCTAGTGAAAAATAAAACATTTCATGGAACCTGGAGAAATAGATTCTGACACAGGAAAAAGCAGATTGTATAATCAATTCATACGACCCAAAGACAATATAGCTGAACAGAAACAAGAGAGGGTTTCTTTACACATCACACTAATAGCATGGATTTTGCTGCTGCATGATGTGGTAATGGTGGCTTTTTAAAAAGGTCTCAACAAGTACATCAATGGGAAGCTTATTGACAGAAAAGCACTTTAACGACTGAATTTCAGAATCATAAAATATATACTTCAAAAGACCATGGAACTCATGGACAAACCACTAGATGGAGAGAATATGAGGGTGAAGGTTCATTCTCCGAGCTTGTGGCTTTGTGTCCAAATGTTTCATTACCAGGCTAGGTAACATCTTCAACAGAGTTTAAACTTTTTGGACACAAAGCTACAAGCTCGGAGAAGGAACCTTCACCCTCGTCCTACACCCAAGCTACAGATATTTGCTACTATTGGAATGGAGAGAATATTTCATTTATGTCCTGCTATGGCCTTCTGGTCACTAGATGAAGAAAAAAAAAAGACTTTATGGGTATTTCAACAGCTCTAGAAGGGCTGCTATATTTTAAATTAATATAATTATGTACTCAGATGCAAATTGTATTTCCAAGAACATGCAAGATAGCCTTTTCCAATCTAGGAGCCTTCAAAATGTATGGGCTTCAATTCTCAGCAATGGGTATACTGGCTAGGAAATTGTGAAAATTGGTCTACATATTTAGAGGGCAACCCCATTGGATAAGGCTGTTTTAAGGGTTTTTTGCCCCACATTTCTAAAAACCATATGACACGACCCCAAAAAATCCTACTGAAATCATCTATAAGTAATAGAAAAAAATTTGCTAGTAGCTTTTTTGTCTTCCTTTATCCTTATATACTTAATCTGTATCACCTGCTACTGCAAATGTAACAGTTCTTTGACTGCTTGTTCCATGCCAAAAATGCAAATGAAAATGTTGAGATTAGAAATACTTCAGATATTCATATTCAGAGCCTGTATGTACAGGACAAATAAATTCTGACAGTGAGTTATCATTAGGAAAACAGAAAAGAGCAGATAAAATACTTAATAGAACTTTTAAGAAGTCCATTTGACACACGTGCTCAAACATAATTCACTTCATAAACCTGTTTTATGTCTTTAAGAATGACATTTATTCTTGGCTCTGTTGCTTCATTTCTTACCTCCCCCTCACCCGCCCGCCCCCCCCCCCAAAAAAATACTCTCTCTGCCTCCCATTTTTAAAGGTTCTTTTTGGTAGCATTGATTTCATTCCCATTTTTCATCAGCAGTAAAAGGAAACCAAAGTGCAATGAAAGAAATAGCAAAGAGGCTCACAAAGCTGACATGGAAAGCAATTTAGGAAGATCCAGATATATCCATGTAGATTTCCCATTTCAAGGAGATGATCCAAACTGAGCCAGACCTTATATAGGGAACATACTTCCTATTTCACTTATCAGTTTGTATGCATCTTTCATAGGGCTATTTTTAGTATAATTTTAGTGGAACTGAGCAGGGGTCGGTTCTAAATTTGTTTACTACCGGTTCTGTGGGCGTGGCTTATTTTGTGGGTGTGGCTTGGAGGTTATGTGACTAGGTGGGCATGGCTAGCTGGTCAGAGTCATTTCTGGAAGGTCCTCGCACTTACGACCCGATTCATTTGTTTGCTTTTAACACTGATCAGCTGTAGGACGGCCCTTTGAAGCCCTGCAGCAAGAGTTTAAACAGTTTTTTTCCCTCTAATCATCAGCTGGCACTCAGGAGGCAGCAATAGATTGGGGGTGGGACCAAATAAAAGGTAAGAATAACGTGGGGGGGTGGGAGGGCGGGGGGGAGAACCGGTTCGGTGACGTCATATTGTCACTGCTACTGGCTCGGCCGAACCAGACCGAACCGGGAGGAACCCACCACTGGAACTGAGTAAGGTAGACAAGGTGCTAGGTTGTAGGTATTGGTAGCAGATAACACCTGTAACCTGGTGCCTTGTCTACCTCCTCCATATTTGTAGCTGTTTTTGCTTGTTACATTATCTATTATCATTGCTATTGACAATAATAACACCAACAACAGTATGACAATCGTTTATCTGCTGTTTTGTTATTTAAAATAAGATCTGAAATAGGAGGTTTAGAAAGCAGACCCATTTGAAATAATAGTAGGCAGTACAACTAACGGGCCTATAATTTGAAGTAAAATGAAGTTTTGTACATTACCATCAAAGGATGGGGGCATATTAGAAACAAGGTTGGAATCTAAAATTACCTAATTTTACCATTAAGGTCATCTATTAATTGACATTTCTGTGTGCCTGCAACAGTAAGGGATAGCACTAAATGGCATTCCCTGATATTTTATGCACACTGTCAGGGTTCAAAATAACACCCCAATGAAATAAAACTCTGAATCTTGAAGTTCCTCAAAGCTACATTTTATTAGAGATGTCATATTGGCACATCTGGGAATACCTGAATCTGAAAGGTTCTGGGTTTTCCCCACCCAAAGAAAAGTTCAAGTCCCTGCCCAACACTCACAAGTCCATCACATGGTCTAATCAAACATCGTCCCAATTGGAGATGCCTCCCAAATCCAGCCTTCCAGTTGCAGGGATTTTGTCCTTGACTTTCTGAGGAAGGAATGTTATTTTGACTATATATATATATATCACCCTGGCCCCATACAATCCCCCCTCCCAGTTTCCCACAATAATAAATGTGGCAGGTCTGAAGGCCTAGGGTAAAAGTTGGCTTTGAGAAATCACACATACACACACACACACACACACGGGGGAGGGGGGAGAGATTAATACAATAGGCGACACCATATGTGAACGAGAGAAAATATACTCCTCTCTATAATAAAATGTTACCAGGCCACCACTATTGCTAACCTAATCCAACTAAGTGAATAAAATGACGGTTTTAAAAAGAAAAAAGAAAAGTGAATGGAGCTACTGACAATGCAAGAGCTTCAGAATATTTGTCCTCAGTACATAGCAATAAGGCAGACATCAAAAAAATCCCCAAAGGCATGTCAGGAAGCAAGATCATGTAAGAATTTTTCTGTTCTTATAGATACCCAGTAGAAAAGGCTACATTAAAAAGCTTCTTTTGAATCTGGCTCAACTCCTGGCGACTTCATGAGTACTGTCATGTAGTCTCCTTGGCAACAAGGCAGAAATGGTTTGTCATTTGCCTTCTTCTGCTGTATTGTCTTTTTTCCTTCTTCTCAATTCCCAGATTAGCCGACCAAGTATTCTATTCAAGTAGTTACAAGACCGGGAGATGCTTAGCTTCTGAGCCCAGACAAGGCAAGTCAATTACAGCATCCTAGGAAATGTTTTTCCATTATACATATCCCTCTAGAAATCTAGAGATTGGTAAATTAAATTGCTCTGGAAAAATAGAATGGATGCTTGAAAGCTCAGATAATCCAACAAGTGGTGAATTTAAGGAGAAAGAAACAGGATAGACTAATCTTGGGAGGAGTATCTATTTCTTCAAGAGTATTTAGGGGGTGGGGAATTTCAGCCACTGAGTAGGTAGTGAACTGGAGAAGAGAAGGAAAAGAGAGGGAATCATTTTTATTTGATTTCTGTTCTTTCATTCTGCCAGGGAGCTATCAGCATTCAGAATGGTATTTCTGGTTTCTTTCCAAAGCATTAATGTGCCAGCTGAGCAAATATTCGTGCTAATGAATGACACCAAAGTGATGACAAAGCAAAATGCAAGCAGAATGCAACAAAGGAGAGAAATAAAAAAGGGCAGAACTGTTAAAGTTAAAACACCCACTGTGAGCTTGGAGAAGGTTGCTTGGAAAGCAGGCAGATTCTGAACAAAATGACTCCGAGAGATTCAGAGAAGGAGTGGGAGAGAGTTCACCAGGACATTGATTTTGGAATAATAAACTTTGCTTTTCATTGCTCTCAGGACACTACTCTAAACAACTGGAACATATTTTTTTTTAATCCCTTGATGCTTACCTTCTATACAAATGGGCTCAAAAAGGGAGACCCAATCCTACAGTCCAGAAGAGTTGAATGATTGCTTGAAAAGAGTCCTTCCTAAGTATGAATAGTATGAAATGCTATACTATTTTAACCATTTTCTAGCTAAGGAACCTTTCTCGGTTTGCTAGACATAGTGGGTACATATAGTTAGACAATAGTTTATTATTCATTGTCTGAAGGTAATAGGGAACAAGATTTATGGGGTGTCAGCTCTTAAAAGAAATGTTGTACAAAAGCCATAATTTGTTGAAGAATGTTTTTACTGAACAAGCTGTCATATACTGGTTCATACACAATACTAAGCCACACATTTGGTTTACAAATTAGATGTAATCTGATTTACAAGTGAGGTTTAGTTTACAAATTAGGTCTTTCAATGGATTAGTCAAATAAACATAAACTTAAATGAAACACACTTTGAAATAGTTTTGTGATGCAATATGGCTGTTCACTTCTAAGAACAAAGAGAAGTAGCCATGTTACATGGCTTTGCTATGTTACACCTATCTTTTGAGACCTTCCCAACCATCTCAATAGACATAAGAAGCTTCTGGACATAATATGCTTGATCTGGTCAACGAGGAGGAAAGAAAGAGATAATGAATCATGCAAATACTCAATCCAGTCAATGATAGAGAACATACAATGTATACAGTGTGAAAAGATATTCTGTAGTAGCATCAAGCCCAGTTCCTTCAATGGGAATCCCAACAAGAAAGCACAGCCTCCTTTTTAGAGAAGAACTTTGAAAATGGCCACTCCTGAGCTGAGCATTCAAGCTTAACATTAAGATTATTGATGCCAGTAAGAAATTGGGATGCTAGAGAAAGTCACTACTGAAGTTCCTATATTTTTGGAAACTTTTAGTATCATAACTATGGAACTTGTACAGGGCTAAAATAGACCTCTAATCATCATAGATAATGTCATCCATAACTCCGAATACAAAGCTGAGGACAAACTACTCTTGTCAAGCTTAAATCAGGGTGAATAGCCAATAAATACCCAATGAACCTATATCATTCTCCTTTATTTAGTGAGGACGGCAATATTGGAGAAATATTGTTTTATAAGCCATGCCTATGAAATAAAATGGAGATAAGAAGAAAAACATTTTGCTGATTGACTGAACTGTTTTAATCATCTCTGAATTCATTTAAAATTGTGTCTAACAAACAAACAGTGCTAGCAAAGTGAATTAGATTTTTTTTCCCATAAGTATTTACAATCCAACTTGGAGGTGTTACATCCCTTTTTCTAGAAATGCATTGATTGATTAATTTGTTAGACTTGTATCCTGCCTTTTATTCAGGACATCAAGGTTCCTGCCCTCTGGAACAGTATCCTCCACCCCTCGGAAATTTGAGTTGGGGCAGATGGAGTTGAAATCCAAACCATACGGAAGGCACTCTGTGTCAGGCCTGGAAGCCATCTCTCAAGCCTCGGAGTTTTCTTTTGTTTGGGGTGTTACTTGGAACCCTGACACTCTGTTCTTACAACAAATTCCATGAACTCTTAGTTTGTTCCTTGGTGTGATTTCCTATATTATTGCTATTCATGCTTAAATGCTAAAAGAGAATGAAAGCTTCCTAAGGCAGTCTATTCAATTACAAAAGACGCTTCATTGTTAGAAGATTTGGGGAAAACTCACTTCCCTACCAACAGATTCTTAACTGGCAGGATCCAATCTGGGTTTGTCACTGGGACCAGAAGTTTTGTCTTCCGAGTTTTTGGATTAGTGCTGGACCCCATCCTCAGAGAACTTCTCTGTAACAGAATATGTGCTAGAGATTTTTTTTCTTGCTCTCTGAAGTAATAGTAGCCAATCTACTCTGGACAACTACTGCCCTTTTCTGAATATTAGCATAGTCATTGTTCTGCTCTTCTGCAAACTAATCATAGCAGTTTTCTCCATGCAGAACTCCCATTCTCCATATTTTATTTGCTGGGTCAAAATCTGGGAACCCTGGGAAGTATTGCCTTAGAACAGGGGTGTCAAACTCAAGGCCCGGGGGCTGGTGTTTGCTTAGATCTGGCCCGTGGGGCCACCCTGGAAACAGTGAAGGACTGGCTTGCGGTGCTTCTGCCAGCGAAAATGGGCTCCCGAGCTCTGTTTTCACTGGCAAGGGTTGCAGGAGGTTGTGGCAGCCGAAAATGGAGCTCAGGATTCCATTTTCGCTGGCAGAATACTCGGGTCACCACAGGTACCCCCAACAGGACTAATGTTGAGATGGCCACACCCACCCTGGTCATGCCCACCCCAGCCCCCCAAGGTCAAACACAAGCCTGATGCAGCCCTCAATGAAATCAAGTTTGACATCCCTGCCTTAGAGGCTTAAAATCACACATTGTTAACAATTAGCTTTTAGACATTTTTGTGAAGTTAGTAAGTAAATGGCAAGGGGAATGCATCGACAGATGGAGAGAAATGTTTTTCCCAAATGTCTGTATATGTTTGTGTTTATATGTGTGCATTGTAAGTAATGTGATCTTTAGTATTTATTCCTGAATCTAGTTTAATTGCTATGTGCTCAAGGCAAAATAAAATTTGATGAGTAAAATGGACTTTTTTAATAGTAAGACATAATAATTCTAATAGATAATACTAATCCCACTACAATATACCCAAAGCAATGTTCTAATTTGCAAAATAATTGTTCACTTTTGTCATTTAAACCCAATCCAGCTGTTATCTGAAACGCTGCCTGACAAAGATATACTTTAGGACCCTAGAAAAAAAAATATTAATCTCACAATCCCACTGACAATAAAAAAAGGCCATTGATATTTTGTCTTCCCTCCAGCAATAAATCTAAACCAAGGAAGCAAGTTTCAATCTTGTTTGCAAACTGTCCCTTTTGAGAAGAGCTATCAGTTCTCCAAAACCAAAGTTTCATCTAACAGCTGTCAATCAAGCACAGAACCGCTGAGTGTAAATCACAGAGCAATCAATAACAAGTACAGTCTCCATTGATCACTCAAGGGAGCTGATGTCATTCATGGGGAAGATTTTAGGAAAACATCCTTCTATGAGGCAGGAAACTAATTTTTTGACATTAAGTTTTCCATTTGGAGTTGTGGCTATTTTGATAGAAGTTTCGTTGTCTTGATGGATCGGATGATTTGATTGTGAAGGTTGAAATTGACAGCCTCATGCCACAGCCATTCTCAGAGGGGGAAGTGCTCATCTTTTCTACTCTTTTTTGCACAATTAAATAATACCATGTATTTTAAAATAAGGTGCAAAATAATATGAAGTTGCTACGTTTAAAAGAATTTTTGTTTTTCAGTATTAACATACTAAAAAATATGATGGTCCCTGCTTCCACTATGAATGAAAAGATACAAAAAACAAAGGATGAAGGAAAGAAAAAGAAAGCAATTGAACACCAGTTCCAAAAGTTACTGTGTATTTTCTAAAACAAACAGCTGGAGTGGAAACAGATGACAGAGGAAGTAATTGATACCATTCTTCCTTCTGTAGGATAAAGGTAATAAATAAATGAATTGTTGTGTGTTATATAGTGGTGTATATCAGTGGTGGGTTTCAAAAATTTTTACTACCGGTTCCGTGGGGGTGGCTTGGTGAGTGTGACATGGCTTCGTGGGCATGGCAAGGGAAGGATACTGTAAAATCTTCATTCCCCCCCCCCAGGGGAAGGTTACTGCAAAATCCCCATTTCCTCCCGATTAGCTGGGACTCTGGAGGCAGAGAATACATGGGGGTGGGGCCAGTCAGAGGTGGTATTTACCGGTTCTCCGAACTACTCAAAATTCCCATTACCAGTTCTCCAGAACTGGTCAGAACCTGCTGAATACCACCTCTGATGTATATTATCCGATGGGTGAGAAGTCAGAAATGCCAGTAATCACTGAAAGAAATCACTGAATATTTATGGTACTTTTATTACATTGATTTAGCGATATGTATTTAGAGACTGAACTTAAATTGAGGGATGATGATATTCTTATTGCAACAAAATACAGTTTCATATTAGTAGATTACTAATTTCAGCCATGAAAAAAATTCAAGAGGGAGAGGTGGGAGAGGGGGAGAGGGGGGAGGGAGGGGGGGAGAGAGGGAGGGTGGGGGGAGAGAGAGAATGAGAATCATCTTCTTTCCTTGATCAACTGGTAAGACGATATATCATCTTCTACCATTATCTTCATAGCTTTTACTGCAAATGCATTACCAGAATCTTACTAACATCAGCTTCCTCCTGCCAGGTTGTAAGAAATGTTAGTTCAAGCCACTGAACTCAGGTTATAAAAGTCATAGTCATTATAATCATTATATGCCTGTGCAATCATGCTAACTAACCTGAATATATATTCATATACATGAATATATTCACACATATACACACATAGTGAGCCAAACTTCTTCTTCAAGCAGCAAAAAATATTTTATATTTATTAAACCCTCCTACCAAACTCACTAGAAGATTCTGTAAATAAATATAGAAGATTTTTTTTAATTTTCTTTTCAGCACACTGAGACTATGTGCACCAGATAAATATAAACTGAATTCCTTTTAATGCGATTACCCTCCAGTGCTTCTACTAAGATTCAGAATCATCCATTCTAGAAGTAGAGGTCTGATGGAGTCCCAGTTTTCTATTAGAAAATGGGTTTATGTAGATATTTTCACAGATTATTTGGCATCTCTTATCTCTCTGTGGCTGTTTCATGCAAGGCGACTTACAGAAACACAACTCAGCTTTCATTTTCCACTTCATCCCTTAATCCTGCAGAATTCTATTGTGTTTATCACTTCATCAGAAAACCTGAGAGTCTGATTGGGCTGGCAAAATTGTATTTATGATCTTCTCAAGGAAAGCATCTCTCCATATATGAATAATAAATCAACAGGCAAACTTTGTCAGTTTTTGGGAAAATGAGAAATCCGTGAGCCATTTAATGTGATCTTAATACACCAGATTTTGCTTTTTGTGAAGTGCATTCACCATGACTTTTCCCAAAAGGCTTGGGGGAGGTATCTTTCTCCCTCTCTCCTTCTCCCTTTTGCCTTGGTTTACAGAAATATGTTGTAGCTCTGCAACATACGAATTTTTACTCTGCCTTGATTCTCAGCTACAAACTTAAATCTAAAACAACAAATTAGAAGAAACTTTCAACAGTAAAAGCAGTTTGGTAGAGGAACAGATTGACAATGGCAATAGTAGGTTTTCCTTCTCTTTAAGTATATACAGTAAGTAGAAATAGAATGATCGTCATTCATGGGTGCAGTATAAATCTATCATTGTATGATGAGCTGGACTACTGTAGATAACTCCAAAAGTCCCTTTCAACACTATGGGATGTCTGCACTGTTTCTGAGATATTTTATTGCTTAAAGTAGAGTCTAGATAATGCTTTCCACTGATAATACGTTTAAAAGACTTGTTGGGCCATTCAAAAATTAGTAGAGTTAACAGTATAACACCTGAGGATACCACGGCATGAAATGATTAAAATATTGTGCGGTCACCTCTCATAAACTGTTGGTATTTGCAAGGAAGAACTTGTGGAATTTCAATATTCCTGTGCAGAGTATTGGGATGACATCACTAAAAATTGTCCAGGGGTGACCAGTTTTTTTATACAAAATGGTGTGACTGCAACATCTTATTCTGTTTTGTCACCTAACTGCCTTACCAATTACATTTTGTAACATGCAATTCAGAGGTGGGTTTCAGCAGATTCTGACCAGTTCTGGAGAACCAGTAACGGAAATTTTGAGTAGTTTGAAGAACCGGTAGTAAAAATTCTGACTGGCCCCGCCCCCATCTATTCTCTGCCTCCCAAGTCCCAGCTGATCAGAAGGAAATGGGGATTTTGCAGTAACTTTCCCCTGGATTGGGGAGGGAATGGAGATTTTACAGTATCCTTCCCCTAGAGTGGGGTGGGAATGGAGATTTTACAGTATCCTTCCCCTGCCATGCCCACCAAGCTACACCCACCAAGCCATGCCACACCCACCAAGCCATGCCACGCCCACCAAGCCACACCCACAGAACCAGTAGTAAAAAATTTTGAAACCCACCACTGATGCAATTGTATCATCCTTCAAATCCAGGAGACCCAGAGGTGGTATTCAGCCGGTTCTGACTGGTTCTGGAGAACTGGTAGTGGAAATTTTGAGTAGTTCAGAGAACCGGCAAATACCACCTCTGACTGGCCCCACCCCTATCTATTCTCTGCCTCCCGAGTCCCAGCTGATCGGCTGGGTCTTCTTTTGTTGCCCTGCACACGGAGCTGGAAAGCAGGTTAGTGGATTGGGGAGGGAATGGAGATTTTACAGTATCCTTCCCCTGGAGTGGGGTGGAAATGGAGATTTTACAGTATCCTTCTCCTGGAGTGGGGTAGAAATTGAGATTTTACAGTGTCCTTCCCCTGGAGTGGGGTGGAAATGGAGATTTTATAGTATCCTTCCCCTGGAGTGGGGTGGAAATGGAGATTTTGCAGTATCCTTCTGCTGCCATACCCACCAAGCCATGCCATGCCGACCAAGCCACGCCCACAGAACCAGTAGTAAAAAATTTTGAATCCCACTCCTCACTGAGGAGACGTATTTTGCCATATTCAACAAACCATCTATTCCAAATTCAGTCATTAGTGTAATTTAATGCCTTTTTTTAGAATACTAAAAGTAAGATGAAGCAACATGAGTGAACTAATTTGGCCTACAGGTTAACCGTTGCATGAGTGCTTTGCTGGGTTTCCAAATCTTGATTTGTCAGTGTTTACACTCCTACCGCAAATATTGCTGAAAGCTTAGTCAACTTCATTCTATAAAATGTCACCCTGCTTTTAAGAAATTAGTTTGGCACAATAGCTTGAAACCATTTATTTATGTAGGCTGGACACAAAAATTGATTCTTATCTGCAATGCACTTACATGTCTCTATAGAAAGTTAAGGTGTCTGCTAGATGCTAATAAGACAACAGACCATCTTTTTCTAGTTTTTTGGGGTGTTGTTTCATTTGTTTCTTGGTTGCTTTCTTTGTTCATTGTTGGTTTATTCTGCAGAGCAACATCAATTATCACCCAAATGATCAGCATTAGCAACTCAGGCTCTATGAACTTTATTCAGGTGAAGCTGTGCTATGATTCTTCTACCTCTAGCTCAGGGGTGTCAAACTCACGTCATCATGGCGGCATCATGTGATGTATCAGGACTTTTTTCCCCTTTGCTAAACCAGGTGTGGGTGTGGCCAGCGCGTGATGCATTCGGCTCGCAGGCAAGGAGTTTGACAGCCCTGCTCTAGCTGAATATGATTATCCTGCACTGCACACCAGAACAACTAGACACAAGAACAGTTTTTTCCCAAACACCATCACTCTGCAAAACAAATAATTCCCTCAACACTGTCTAACTAGTTACTAAGTCTGCATTACTATTAATCTTCTCATCGTTCCTATCACCCATCTCCTTCCACTTATGACTGTATGACTGTAACCTTGTTGCTGGTATCCTTAAGATTTATATTGACTATTTCCCTATGACTGTCATTAAGTTGTACCTTATGATTCTTGACAAATGTATCTTTTCTTTTACGTACATTGAGAGTGTATGCACCAAGACAAATTCCTTGTATGTCCAATCACACTTGGCCAATAAAGAATTCTATCTATTCTATCTATCTATCTATCTATCTATCTGTCTGTCTGTCTGTCTGTCTGTCTGTCTGTCTGTCTGTCTGTCTGTCTATCTATCTATTTTTCTATCTATCCTGTTGATCACTTCTTACATACAAGCAAAACCCGACTGTGATTTTTGCTGCAATTGTTTGCATCTTTGAAAACAGCCCCAAGCAAAGTTCAAATACTATAATTCATGTATTCCAATCATCCTCATTTTAGCAGGCAAATCACTGCAATCCATCCATAACATATTCAGGTGTTCCTGCTACAACTGTTTCCAAGGTAAATTTTCCCAAGCACAATTGAAAGCAAAAGCAAATGCTTTCAAGTAAACATCATCATCATTGGCATCCTTCAGTCTCAAGAGACTATGGTATCGTGCTCTGGAAAGAGGTCCTAAAACAGCATCTAGTGTGACTAAAAAGGCCAATTCGAGAGTGGCAATCCCTTCCACACTGAGGGCAGATACATTCTGTCCCCTGCCCAGCCCCCAGATTTCACTGGTTCTGGGACTGCCTCTTTGCATCAGCCTGCTGAACAAGTGTCTCTTCGAATTGGAGAAGGCCCTGCTGCGTCTTTAGCCTCCAAGCTGAACGATCCAAGGTCAAGGTTTCCCAATTGTTAATGTCCATTCCCAGGGCCTTTAGGTCCCTCTTGCAGATATCCTTATATCACAACTGTGGTCTCCCTCTGAGGCGCTTTCCCTCCACTAATTCTCCATACAGGAGATTTTTCGGAATCCGACCATCAGCCATTCTCACAACATGTCCCAGCCAGTGTAGACGTCACTGTTTTAATAGTGTATACATGCTAGAAATTCCAGCATGTTCCAAGACTGCGCTATTTGGAACTTTGTCCTGCCAGGTGATGTCAAGTAAACGAAGGTAATGATTATAGCCAATGAGAGGTGTGTGTGTGTGTGTTAAATGGACAGTTTAAAAAAACACTCCTCTTGTTTCCCCCATTCCTTCTTCACTACTTGTTAAACTGTCCTGATTCATCAATCTGTATCCCTACTGGTTGGATAGTGTTGTTTTTCCCTCAATGGCAGCCTGAACAAAATACCAGGCGAGGGTTGTACTGTCCTCACTTTAAATTAGTTTTTTTACTTTGTTTGAACATGTCTAAGGACATTCTCAGTCATCCAGATCATGGTTGTCCCTGTTAGGATATGGTTTGAGCCTAACAAGTTGTCCAGGCAATATATGTGTTCTGTGACTTTAATATGAATATGTATTGTGTGACTTTAAAGTTTTACTGCTGATTCATTGTAGTGCTGAGTCATGCTGTAATTAGATAATCACTAGTTGTAAATGTATTTAAGAAAGGTACTGTAAAATATTCAGTTGATGATAAGCTACCATAGTGTGTGGAGTTGCTATCATTGTGCTATCATCATTGGATGGATCTGCTACCATCGTGGTTTGTGAACCAGAGTGAGTTTCTTATTCTAACCAACTACTGTTTGTGTGGTAAGAAGAGTTTTTATATCACTGGACTGGACCGATTTAACTGACAAAGACTTGGATTGATTTAAAAAGACTATGAGATTGTTTTTTCACTATAAAGTAAACTTTTGATAAACCAGTTTGCACATCTCTTATTCATTGCTCTCAACAACGTTTCTCTGTGCTCTACACTCTGCTGGTTGGTAACACAACAACAATATCCTTAACAGTCCCAAAGGTGCTTTTCAAAATGAACTGAAGAATTTCTTGGATGAGAAGCAAAACGTAATCAAAGAAAAACAAAGGAAGTCCAAGTTGCCTTTTGAAAATCATTCTTTCTTAGCATCTTATTTATGATATATGGGTGAACATGCATCATTTCCCACATTCACCTCTCAAAGCTGTTTACAATTAAAAAAAAACTTTCCCCAAAATGATGTGCTGAGCAGTAGGCAATTTTTCTCTCTCCTGCCAATGAAGCTTATAATAATAATAATAATAATAATAATAATAATAATAATAATAACAACAACAACAACAACAACAACAACAACAACAACAACAACTTTATTGTCATTGTACGTGTATACACAGTATACCCATACAACAAAATTCACTTAACACCCAAAGACCAGGTCCAACACACATAACAATCCCCAAACATACCCCCACCTACCACATATTCCCCACCCCTAAACCACCCAAACATCCACACAACAGACCAAGTTATTACAATAGCTCACTGATGGTGGCCCTTTAGTTCATTGTTGACCTATTTATTTCAACTAGCTGGGCTGGCTTGAGTTAAATTTTAAATTGATTTTAAATTGGATTGTTTTAAATTTACGGCCAAAATATTTAATTATCTTAAACTGTTTTTAAATTTTGTATGTCCTGTTTTTACTTTGGCTGTTCACCGCCCTGAGTCCTATTTGGAGAAGGGCGGTATAGAAATTGAAACAAATAAATAAATAAATAAATAAATGTTGAGTGCAATTATAGCTCTGAGATAAAAACTATTCAAAAAACGTGTGGTCCAAGTTTTAATTGTTCTGTATCTTCTGCCAGAAGGCAACAGTCCAAAAAGTTTGTAAGCAGGATGGGAAGAGTCTCTGAGAATGTTATGCAACTTCCTCAAACAGCGAGATTCGAAGATGTCATCCAGGGCTGGTAGCTGGAGCCCAATGATATTATGGGCAGTTTTAATGATTCTCTGTAGAGCTTTTCTGTCTGCTACAGAGCTGCTCCCATACCATGCAAGAGTGCCGTATGTGAGGACACTCTCAATGGTGCTGCGATAGTAGGAGCATTCTCAGGAAGTACAGCCTCTTCTGTGAGTTCTTCACAAGCATGTTAACATTCATATTCATGTGAGGTCCTTCGAGATATAAATGCCCAGAAATTTAAAACTACCAACCCTCTCCATCTCCTCACATTTATGTAAATGGTAAATGTACAAAACAACATTTTGCTGCCAAAGCTGGCTATTTGGTAGTTTTGTTCCCTAGAATTGAATGAGCGTAACTCTCGGCTCCCCTAGGACCGTGTCCACGCTCAAAGAACACGCTTAAAGCCAAGCTGGTGTATCTTCATTTATTCGTGGCAATCAGCGCTTACAGAAACCGGAATGCAAAGCTAGCAAAACAAAGACGCAGCTGTCACGCCCTTGCAAGCGAGTCCTTATATAGTTCCTTCCAGATTACATTCAGCTGGAAGGTCTCGTACTTCCTCATTTCCTTCAGACGTACTGGGATGCCGTCACTTTTCTAGAGTGTTCTCAGAGTAGTAAGCTAACCCCACGCGACCCCATAAGGCACCCGTGCACATAAACGCCTACTCGGAAGCCTATTCCACCACCATCACCCATGTGGCTCAACCCCCCCCTTCCAGCCGGGTATCCATGTTCTGCCGGTGCATGGACATGATGTCGAGTGCTTCTTGACGCTCGACAGGCGGCTCCCCCTACCAGGCGTCCGTCTAAGAGGAGGAGACAAAAAGAGATGATATTAATGGTCAGGTAAGGGATGTGGTTTCTGGGGGTTTGCTTTGTGGAACTTTCTCAGTAATCTGGGGGCGTTTATGTCTTTTACAGGTACCCAGGATGCTTCACTATCAGGATACCCTGTCCAGCGGACTAAATAGTATAACTGGCCTCTACGTAGTTTGGAATCGATGATGTCTTGTATTTCATAGTGGGCACCGGTTACCGGGCCAGGAGGTGGTTTTGGTGTTGTAGTGGGTGTAGTGGCCGGTTTTAACAAGCTAGAGTGGAAAACCGGATGGGTCTTTCCCAATAAGGGGAGTAGTTTTAGCATGAATGTTACGGGGTTAATTACTCTAATGATAGGAAATGGGCCTATATATTTGGGTCCTAGTTTTTTACTTGGTAATCATAGCTTTAAGTATTTTGTTGACAAATAAACCAGGTCTCCGATCTGAAAAGATGGACATGTAGCCCTCCTTTTGTCTGCCTGGAGCTTGTATTCATCGGCTGCCCGTGTCAAAGCGGTTTTTACGTGAGGCCACACAGCATTCACGTTAGTAGCCCAGTCGTTGGGAGTCATAGGTTTTTGGAGGGAAAGGTCTAACTCCGGGATAGCAGGGAAGTCCCTCCCCATGACTACCCGGAACGGAGTAAATCCGGTACTCCGATGTACTGCGTTATTGTATGCCGTTTCAGCAAATAGAAGGTAATCAACCCAATCGTTTTGTTGGTAGGTAACGTAGGAGCATAAGTATCGTTCTATCATGGCATTCGTGCGTTCAGCAACACCGTTCGTACTAGGGTGATAGGCTGAACTAAGGCCCTGGGTTGACCCTATATCACGGAGAAACCCTCTCCAGAATCGGGCGGTGAATTGTACCCCTCTGTCTGATATTATCCTCTTAGGCACTCCATGCAAACGGTAAATATGTTGTAGGAATAAACGTACCAGGCGTCGGGCAGAGGGTAAGCCTTTACATGGAATAAAGTGGGCTTGCTTTGAGAAAAGATCGACTACTGTCCAAATAACGGTATAACCTCTGCTACTGGGAAGGTCTACAATGAAATCCATGGCTATTTCCTCCCATGGTCTGTTTGGTTCGGCTACGGTTTGTAATAAGCCCAGTGGCTTCCCTGGTTGTGGCTTGGATACCGCGCATGTGTGGCATCCCCGGACGTATTGGTCAATGTCTTTCCTCATTTTAGGCCACCAGAATTGTCTGCGCGTCAGATGTAGGGTTTTAAGGAACCCGAAGTGTCCGGCGGTTTTCCTATCATGGCACTGGAGTAACACTCGTTGTCTCAATGTTGCTGGAATATAGAGTTTATCTCCCCACCACGCTAGGCCATCATGGTGGGTTAGGGATGCTGCATTGTTTTGTGCCCATGCGTCCGTCCGAATGGCTTTCCGTAAAAGCGTGAGCCAATCCTCGGTCTGCGGGGCTGTCAATACATACGCTTTTAGGGGTGAGATTACTGCTTGTAAACCCTCATCTCGTTTACTGTGATATTGCGGCATCCGTGACAACGCATCCGCTAAAAACATTCCTCTAGCTGGCTTATACACGAGGGCAAAACGGAACCGCTGAAAATATTGTGCCCATCTCACCTGTTTTGGGGACAGTTTCCGAGGTGTTTGGAGGGCCTGTAGATTCTTGTGATCCGTCCAGACCTCGAACGGTATGGGATTACCCTCCAGTAGGTGCCGCCATGTCTGTAACGCCCATTTTACGGCATAGGCCTCTTTCTCCCACACTGCCCAGTTCCTTTCTGCGGTTGTAAATTTTCGGGAGGTGTATGCACAAAGCCTTAACATACCGTTCGCATCTTTCTGCATTAGAATAGCTCCTACTGCCACGTCACTAGCATCCGCTTGTATTACGAACGGTTGTGACGTGTTAGGGTGTATTAATACGGGTTCAGTGGCAAAAGCCTGTTTAAGATTTTCAAAGGCTTGTTGGCATTCAGATGACCATTGTAGTTTGTATCCCGGCCTAGGCTTTTTCCCAGGGGCCACCACACCTTTTGTTCGCAATAGCTCCGTTAATGGTAATGCTGTTGTTGCAAAGGACGGAATGAAATGTCGATAAAAGTTTGCAAAACCTAAAAAACTTTGCAGTTGTTTACGGGTTTGCGGAGCTTTCCACTCTAAGACCGCAGCTACTTTCTTCGGGTCCATCTGGATACCAGTACGACTAATTCGAAAACCTAGATAATCGATCTCCTCCCGGTGGAACTCACATTTTGAGAGTTTTACAAAAAGATGTGCGTCCAGCAACTTGGTCAGGACCTGTCTAACCAGCTGGACGTGTTCTTCCATTGTATCAGAGTAGATCAAAATGTCATCCAGATAGACTAAGACGCCCCGATATAGGTGTTCATGTAAAATACCGTTTATAAGCTGCATAAACACCGCTGGTGCCCCTTGTAGACCGAAAGGCATCACCAGGAACTGGTAGCTGCCGAGGGGAGTGTTAAATGTGGTTTTCCACTCGTCTCCCTGACGTATCCGTACCTGATAATAGGCTTCGCGGAGGTCCAATTTCGTGAAGATTTTCCCTGACGCCAGGGTAGCCAACAAATCAGTTATCAGCGGCAGGGGGTACAACGGTTCTACGCAGACAGCATTCAATCCCCGGTAGTCAACACATAAACGTAAGCCGCCATCCTTCTTACCTCGAAAGAGGACGGGTGCCGCTAAATGCGAACGACTGGGACGAATAAATCCCCGGGCCAGGTTTTTATCTATAAACGTTCGCAATTCCTTCAGTTCCTGTGGTGTCATCGAGTACATACGGGGTTTTGGCAACCGGGCTCCGGGAAGTATTTCGATACCACAATCCGTATCCCGATGGGGGGGCAGGATGTCACATTCTTCCTCGCTAAATACTCGGGCGAGGTCATTATATGCTTGGGGGTATGTACCTTGTCTTGTTGTTTCTTGCTGGAGAGCCACCCTCTCTTTTGTACATGGCAGTCTGAGCCTACGATAACCCCCCTCCCACCATATGTGTGGTTCCCACCTGTCCAACCACGCGAGCCCAAGAATGATGGGTTCGATCATCTGGGTTACTACAATGAACCGGATCATTTCCTGATGGGCTCCTATTTGCAGGAATACGGGTTCTGTAACACTGGCAGTAGGTGTGCCTCCCAGGATGGACCCATCCATCTGCTCGAATTTAATGGGGGTACGAAGAGTCAGGATCCGAAGGCCCAAGCCCTCAGCTACCGACTGCCGCATAAGGCATCGAGTACAGCCTGTATCAATTAAGGCTTTTTGTTCACACTCCTTCTTAGTGACAGGATGTCTAAGGGTCACTGGTATCAGGAAGGGGTGTACAGGGTCACTTACCATAGGATCCTGCAACTCATCTCCGTTGTCGCTTTCTTCGGATGCGTCGGGGACACGAGCCGTCCCTGGCATGGTATTACTGGACCGGGTTGTCGGTTCTAACGAGGGCGTCTGCGTGGCCGCCCTAGAGCGTTCTGGTGTTCGTAGGGGTCGGTCACGTGGCGTGGTAGTCGGAACGGATGGCCGGGAAGTTGACAGTCGCGGGGCTGCGACGGGGCAGTCCGCAGCTCTATGACCCTCTTGGTTGTATCGAAAGCACCGGAACGGGCGTCTGTTCGCCTCGGTAGCGGTCGGCCCGAATGCCGGGGTTCCTCTAAACGCCCCGCGGTCACTGGATCTGCCACCTGGACCACGACGGGACTGGAACGGTGGTGTGTTCCGAGGCCTGAATTCTCGTAAACCAACGTCTAGGCTCACCGCTGCCTTGTACCATTCGGACAATCGTGGGCCTAGACCCCGGTATACACAGGCCTGTTTTATTTCTCTATCTAGCCCTGCCTGGAATTGGTGGATAAGTAATCGCTCTGGCCACGAATGGAGTTTTCCTGCCAGATTACGGAACTCCTTGACATAATCCTTGGCAGGGCGACCACGCTGCCGTAGGTTGACCAATTCACCTTCGATGACCTGGGTACGAGTTTCATCCTCGAACCTATTGCGTAATGCCTCAAGGAACAGGCCCAGATCTGTTAACTCGCGGGCGTGTTCACTATGTAAATCGGCGACCCATTCAGCTGCCTCCCCCGTGAGCACTGCTGTGACCGCCACGACCATGGACCACTGCGAAGGATATAATCTGCCATAAAGGTCCATATGGCTTATTACCTGACTCAGGAACAGTGCCACCTTTCCTGCAGTTCCATCAAATGCAGCCTGCACAGGCGGTAATCCCCAGGGATGTTGCTGGAGGGGGGGTGCCCAGGGACCGTGGCCCCATGCCGGTAGCGGGTCTCTGTAACGCTGTTGTGGTGGCCTATCTCCTGTGCCAGGTAGCTGTCGAGGGGCGTCTCTCACGGGATCTACTCTCCTCTCTCTCCCGGGCTGTGTAGCGGCACCGGGAGTTGCGTGGCTGCCCTCGCCCCCACCGTATGAATGTACAGCCTGTCTCCGCTCTCCACTCACCCAGCGTTGTTCACGCCCCTCCAACTTCAGCTTCGGGCTGGCAAGGCGGAATTTGCTGTCAGAACTCCCACCCGCCGTACCGCCTCCCGACCAGGAGGTGGCTCCCTCCATGCTGGGCGCCCATGGCTGCCAGGAGGGCGCGTCGCGAAAGCTTGCCTCGCCAAAACGGTCGCGTAGGATCTCTAGGGTGGAAGGCCCCAGGCCAGTGGAGTGGCTCCAGTCCCCTTCCTCATCTTCCAGCCATCGCCGTTCCCTCCAATCCTGAAACTGGGAACCGGCATAGGGCGGGGTTTGAAGACGCATCCCACCTGTCTCTGGGCCGGGCGTCTCCCGGGCGTTGCGTTCGCGTTCCTTTCGTTCACTAGGGGCGCCGGCGACCCCGGGCTCATGCTGTTTCGGCCGCACCACCGGCGGGCTGGCCGCCCCATCCATCCCGGCGTCAACCTCCTCCTCCGCTTCGCCCACGGTCTCCGCTGTATCCTCTGGCAGCACGTCGGCCGCTACGCCCTCTGCCATCCCGTTCCTTCCTTCACGGGGGGGGCGGCTCCAAAACGGCTTGTGAAAAGGGAGAGCTGTGTCTTCCTCTCGGCTCCCCTAGGACCGTGTCCACGCTCAAAGAACACGCTTAAAGCCAAGCTGGTGTATCTTCATTTATTCGTGGCAATCAGCGCTTACAGAAACCGGAATGCAAAGCTAGCAAAACAAAGACGCAGCTGTCACGCCCTTGCAAGCGAGTCCTTATATAGTTCCTTCCAGATTACATTCAGCTGGAAGGTCTCGTACTTCCTCATTTCCTTCGGACGTACTGGGATGCCGTCACTTTTCTAGAGTGTTCTCAGAGTAGTAAGCTAACCCCACGCGACCCCATAAGGCACCCGTGCACATAAACGCCTACTCAGAAGCCTATTCCACCACCATCACCCATGTGGCTCAACCCCCCCCCCCTTCCAGCCGGGTATCCATGTTCTGCCGGTGCATGGACATGATGTCGAGTGCTTCTTGACGCTCGACAGTAACTAGGAAGGACCCAAGAACATCTTCCGATGATTGTGCACCTTCAGAGGAGAAGGATCTTGAAAATCACAATTCTTGGTAGATAGCAACCAGAAGGCCTTTTCACTGAAGCTGTTCATTTTCAGCAATCAATAGACTAGTTGATTGCTGACCTATCTTACAACTCTTGCTGTATCTTTACAATTTTTTTTTCTTTGTTCTCTTTGTTTACCATTGAACTATAAAATACTTTCACTAAAATACTTTTATGTGAAGTGTTAATATCACATTATAATGCCTTGGTAAGGCCACACTTGAAATACTGCATCCAGTTTTGGTCACCATGATGTAAAAAAGATGTTGAGACTCTAGAAAGAGTGCAGAGAAGAACAACAAAGATGATTAGGGGACTAGAGGCTAAAATATATAAAGAACGGTTGCTGGAATTGGGTATGTCTAGTTCAGTGATGGCAAACCTTTTTAGGCACAGAGTGCCCAAACTGGAGGGTACGTGAGCCAGAGCGCCGGAAACCCGATGACCAGCTGGCTGAGAGGGCCCACAGAGAGGGCTCTGGTTGCAACCTCTGGCACATATGCCATAGGTTCGCCATCACAGGTCTAGTTTAATGAAAAGAAGGGCGATAGTGGTGTTCTAATATCTCAATGGTTGCCATAAAGAAGAGGGAGTCAACCTATTCTCCAAAGCACCTGAAGGCAGGACAAGAAGCAATGGATGGAAACTAATCAAGGAGAGATCCAACCTAGAACTAAGGAGAAATTTCCTCACAGTTAGAACAATTAATCAGTGGAATGACTTGCCTACAGAATTGTGGGTGCTCCAACACTGGAGAAGAAGAGATTGGGCCACTATTTACCTGAAATGGTATAGGGTTTCCTCCTGAGCAGGGGGTTGTACTAGAAGACCTCCAATGTCCCTTCCAATTCTATTATTCTGTTATCTGTAAGGAAGTCAGCAGTGAAAATTCATTCTCTTCTAGTGAAAGTCACCTGATTGGAATTAAACCTGCATTGAATTTTATTGTACAGATTTTATTTTTACTAGCTTTTTTTTTTTTTTAAAAAAAAAAAAAGAAAGAAAATGGGAAAAATCCTAATGCTTTGATTACTTTTAATCCTGGAAAAAATTATCTCAACTTCTATCTATGGATGTTTTATTATGATATATCTGTTTCTCTTCTCCTTGGAAGGAACAGTGTGTTTTTCAAAATGTCTATAAAAGGAGATAAAGCTTTCTGGGAAGCCTTTGTGGGGGAAAATGCTTTCTAGCTTACTGAGTTTTTTCAAAGAAATAAATAAAAAAATTTCATGGGTTAACAACGGTTTTGAATCAAACCCAGATTGATACCCAAAAGCAGAAAATAACAGCTGGACTTTATTTGCATTTTGATGAATTGGAATCTGATTTGTTGCCTTCTGATATGAAGAAGGAAGAAACCTGGTCTGAAAATTACAGTTTTGACAGAAAAGACAAGGATATGAATACAAGAAATTCAGAGACAATGGAATGGATGGGTGATGGACTGGATATTTTTTTGGCAAGATGAATCCTGTGTTTTCAGAAAGACATTTTGAACAATGGATGCTGCAGAGGCACTTACAACAGAGAGATATAGCTACGGGTGCAGTTGTTGGAAAAGTTCCCAACTAAAATTCTAAGGAATGGCTTTATTATTGAGTCAAATGAGGATTAGATTAGAGACGATGATTGGGGTGATTTGTGTTAGATGAGACACTCTTGTAGACTTTCTATGAGCTAATTACAATAACAGATTTTAACAGAGGGCTTTGAAGCTTAACTTTGTTGTTGAATAAACTGTTAACTATTATAATAGCTATATGTATAACAGGTCAAATTGGTTGAAAATAGATGTAGAAGTTTATAAATCTTAGATCTGACTCACCAGGGAAGAAAGCTAATTATTGTTGCAACGTATTTGTCAGTGCTAAAGTGTGGGGGGGATCATATGTGGGGTTTTTTTTTCTTTTTAATCCACATTTTTAAAATGTCTTTATTTAGTTTTGTTTGTTCTCATAAAATCTCCATTTTTCTCCCTTGGAGTTTGTATTTTATTTTTTTATATTAAAAAATAAAACATTTTAAATGATAAAAACATGGGTTTTTTTTTTTTAAAAAAGACAACAATAAGTTTACAGTAAATTAAAAGAGAAGAAAAGGGGACTCAGTGTGACATTTTTATCCTCTTTATTAAGTCCTTCCCAAGGACCTTGGAGATGCCAATGTTGTTTGATGGGGTTAAGGGTTAACAGAATGTAAGCTGTTCTAAGTAAAAATGTTTTTTGCAATTGACTGATGATGATTTTGTCAATGCCAAAGGTGTTCAAGTGGTGCTCCAGACATTTTGGGATTCTACCCAAGACAATTATTATTATCGGCACTACTTTTACTTTCTTTTGTCACAGTTGTTTGACTTTTATTTGTAGGCCTTTGTCCAGGTAGTCCTCAATTTACAACAGTTCATTTAGTGAAAGTTTGAAGTTACAACAGCACTAAAAAAAGTGACTTATGACCATTTTTCACATTTATGACCATTGCAGCATCCCCATGGTCACGTGATTTACATTTGGATGTTTGCCAACTGACTCACATTTATGACAGTTGCAGTGCCCCAGAGTCATGTGATCCCCTTTTGCAATCTTCAATGGGGAAACCAATTCACTTAACAACTATGTTACTATTTTAAGAACTGCAGGGATTCACTTAACAAATATGGGGAGAAAAGTTGTAAAATTGGGCAAAGTTCACTTAACATATTTCTCACTTAGCAACATGAATTTTGGACTCAATTGTGGTTGTAAATTGAGGACTACTTGAATTTTGTGATTTTTCTCTTTCCCTTCTGTTTTGCTGTCTCCAAGTACAGAAACATCTACAGTCCAGACCTTTTCGTCTTTCTTGTCAACACTTGTTAAGTCTGAGGTGTTACGTGGCAGGCAGTTGTCTATTTGAATTCTAAAGTCTCAAAGCAATTTATTTATTTATTTATTTATTTATTTATTTATTTATTTATTTATTTATTTATTTATTTATTTATTTATTATCAAATTTCTATAACGCCGTACTCCCGAAGGACTCAGGGCGGTAAACAGCCAAGATAAAATACAGATAATACAAACATTAAAAATTCATTAAAATTATTAAATTTTTTGGCCAAAACAAATTTAAAACACCCAATTTATAAACAAACGATTTAAAAATTTAAAAGGGAGAGTTAGGCCAGGCCAACCTGCTGAAATAAAAATGTTTTGAGAGCACGACGAAACGTGCGCAGATCCGGGATCCTCCGTATCTCCGGGGGGAGCTCGTTCCAGATGGTAGGTGCCCCCACAGAGAAGGCTCTCCCCCTGGGGGCCACCAGTCGACACTGTTTGGCCGAAGGCACCCTGAGAAGCCCCTCTCTATGGGAGCGTACTGGTCGGTGAGAGGCTATTGGTAGCAGAAGGCAGTCTCGTAAGTACCCCGGTCCGATGCCATGGAGCTCTCTAAAGGTGGTAACCACCTTGAAGCGCACCCGGAAGACCACCGGGAGCCAGTGCAGCTCGCACAGGAGGGGGGTCACATGGGAGTGCCATGCCGCTCCCATAACCACCCATGCGGCTGCATTCTGGACCAGCTGGAGCCTCCGGATGCTCCTCAAGGGGAGCCCCATGTAGAGAGCATTGCAGTAGTCCAGGCGGGAAGTAACGAGAGCATGAGTGACTGTATTTAATGAGTCCCAATCCAGAAAGGGACGTAACTGGTGAATCAGGAGGACCTGATAAAAAGTCCCCCTGGCCACAGCTGTCAAGTGCTCTTCCAAAGACATCCATGAGTCCAGGAGGACGCCCAAGTTGCAAGCCCTCTCCGTGGGGGCCAATGACTCACCCCCAATAGTCAGTGATGGCACCAACTGACTATATCGGGATGTCGGAAACCACAGCCACTCAGTCTTGGATGGGTTGAACCTGAGTCTGTTTCTCCCCATCCAGATCCGCACAGCCTCCAGGCACCGGGACATCACTTCAAGGGCATCATTGGGGTGGTCCGGGGTGGAGATGTACAGCTGAGTGTTGTCAGCATACTGATGGTACTTCACCCCAAAACCATGGATGATCTCACCCAGCAGCTTTACATAATTGTTGAACAGAAGGGGCGAGAGGACCGACCCTTGTGGCACCCCACATACAAGGGGCCTCGGGGTTGACCTCTGCCCCCCTGTCAACACAGACTGAATTTAACTTCCTCATTTCTATTATGAGGAATTTAACTTCCTCATTTCTAAGAGAGGCCTTGAACTCATAATCACACTTCTGCAAACAAAGCAGATATTATAATGTTGAGCTTTAGTTCAGGCATTATTTTTTCCATATAGCTGGTATAATCTTTAATATCCATAAGAGGTATTAAACACATCAACCAGGAATGTGTAAATGAGTCTGATTTTCCTTAAAGGTTGAGTTGAACAATGCTTGCAGAAAATTAGCATATGAGTATTGTGCACACTTATACTTGCCTTTTTCCATATATAATCAAGACCAATCTTTCTCTCATTGTAGGAAGTGGGCTAAACTGCCAAATCAGTCTTTCCAGGACACAGGATAGGCTCAGAACAAGCCTCATGACCCATGCAGTTTTATCACTGAACAGTTGAAATGGTTAGAGTTTCAGGAGGAAGGAATTTAGGGCTGTTGCTATTTCTGCCACAAACTTTTGCTATCTAAAGTTCTGCCTAATGATGGGACCATTCCTTCACTTGATGATAAATTGTTTGGAAGAATTTTCTCCATATTTTGAATATCTTAATTTACTTCTCCTAGATTTGTACTTCATTTCCATGAAAACATTGGGAATCTGTATTCACCCCAAAGTTCAGTTGCAGGGTTGAAGGAGGTTCTGAGGACCAAGAAAAATAGGCTCAGAGGTTCCATTTTATGGATTTACAAGCAGTAAGTAAGTAGCCTTAGGCATCTGTGAAATCCTGACAGGTATAGGGTTTCCTGCCTAAACAGGGGGTTGGATTAGAAAACCTCCAAGGTCCTTTTCAACTCTGTTATTCTATTCTATTCAAATTTTGACAGATGTGTTCTGGGCTCAGCTATGGAACAACCCACAGAAATATAACAAGAGTAGCAATAGCACTTAGACTTATACAAGAGAAAACGTTCTCTACAAATTTCAATGTGTCTGAGAAATAAAGCAATCTTTGTAGAATTTCTCAGCCACAAGTCCCTTGTGAAAATAAATTTCTTTTCTACCTGGAAGATTCTGAGCAAACCCCAAGAATTTTGAGGTTTGGGATCAAGAATCTAAACATATCCACATCTGCCTACTACTAGTTTTTGTTATTACATTTAATCCATTAAAACACAAGAAGAAAGAGAAATGTTTCTTTCCTGAAGCACGTAAGAAGGAAATCAATATGTTGTGATTTTCTCCTCCATTAACTCTTTGTGACTAAACTCATTCTCTGAACCAGAGAGAACCTTGGATTACAGCAGGAAACACAATGACAACAGACTGATCCTCAGACTGGTAAATGTGGAAACGGGCCAAGCCACCTGTGCATCTAGGTAACAAAGAAGCAGATACCAGCTTAATGTCTGCCTTCTTTATCTTGTCTGGCTTATTTCCCCAACCATAAGAATGGGAACAGTCAACTCTTATTCTAACAGAGTATCAGTCTCATTTGAATAGCAATATATGAATGAGAAATTCAACAGGCCCCTTCCTGCATGAAGCTGTGGCATACAGCTTAACGCATTGTAAGCCGCCCTGAGTCTCCGGAGAAGGGCAGCATATAAAGATAAATAAATAAATAAATAAAATAAATAAATACAGGAGCCAGCTCCAGAATTATATGAACATACAGTGCTTCCATTTACTCAAACACGAGGGATCCCCCTCCCCCTAAATCTTCTACTCTCACTATGGCAGCCTGGACTTGAGGTATAGGTAGGAGGAAGGGCAAGGCATTGGAAAGACTTGCAAGTTTGTGATCTGCCAAACTAAAAGAATCCTTCCAAAAGATGATACTCAAAATAAGAAATGGCAAAACACCTGCAATTCTGTAATGTACCTAAGTAAATTTAACAAATACATGAAATAAAATGAACACAATAGTTGTCAGAAGTGAGACAGAAGTTGATGGGCAAGAACCAAATCTTAATTCAGAAGATGTGTTTAGGTTAAATTTCAACCCTAGTTGGAAGCTTTTTTATTTGCTTTCCTGTCTGAGAACAGGTGGTCAACATGCACAGATTTGGCAAATTCAGAACCATGTCATAATGATTTTCCCAGCTGCAGTTCTCAAAGCTCACCAAACTAGCCAGTTTCCCTATTCTATTTGCATCAGTTTTTAAGACCACTTAGGTGTCACATATCATCTTGTAGTGATATCCTAAAGATCATTCCTTCAGTTCAAGAATCATAACATGTTTGAGTATGCAGAAACACTGAAAGGGTAACCAAAGTAGTTTATGTTCAAACAATACATAATGTTAACCTAACCCAATAAAAGAAATCAAGCTGTTTAAAAAAAATTAAAATGGCCAAAGGTTAATTAAAGCAATCAGGCCTTGAGGAATTTAAGCTGATCTAACCTAACAGATCTTTCCTCTGTGCCTATGATGGAAAGTACCAGGCATTGGTCCAAGAATACCAAATACCAGTCAGCTTCATTTTCCTTAAGCTTTGCCCAAAACCTAGTATCACAAAAACACAATAAAAGCAAAAGCAAAAGCAAAAAAAAACCAGGCCTGGAGTTTCTCATGGAAGGATAGATCTTATGCCTAGAGGTGCATCATTTCACTCAATGCTTACAAATTCGAGAAACCCACTGAGAAGCTGAAGAACAAAATAAATTTGTGGCTATGTAAAATATAAATTTCTTATCAGTGTGCCACATTCCCAGATTACAAATTGACTATCATGAGGGAAAGACAATATTAACTTAATTATGATGTTATATTGCTTAATGGAGGGGACACTCTTTAATTTTTACCACAAATATTCTACATATCTTCTCTTTTAAGTAATTCAATTATCCAAAGAACAATAGATTATCCCTACACAGAAATCCAAAATAATTGTGTCAATGGAACTACAGAGTTATCTCTACAATTACTAACACATTTAATCACATTATCTTTTGTCATCTATTTTTCCTTTTTCTGTTCAAGCTTATTTTCTTTTCTTTTTTTAAGTCACATTTTAGATGCTCATTTGTAATGAGTATTGGGTAGAACTATTTCTTCATCTCATTCAGTTTACTAGGACTTTTGAATTAAACTGAATAATTAAATTTTTTTATTCATCATTTTAGCTCAGTGGCTAAGATGCTGAGCTTATCGATCGAAAGGTCGGCATTTCAGAGGTTCGAATCCCTAGTGCCATGTAACGGGGTGAACTCCCATTACTTGTCCCAGCTTCTGCCAACCTAGCAATTTGAAAGCATGTAAAAAATGCAAGTAGAAAAATAGGGACCGCCTTTGGTGGGAAGGTAACAGTGTTCCATGTGCCTTTGGCATTTAGTCATGCCAGCCACATGACCATGGAGACATCTTCGGACAGTGCTGGCTCTTCAGCTTTGAAACGGAGATGAGCACCGCCCCCTAGAGTTGGGAATGACTAGCACATATGTGTGAGGGGAACCTTTACTTTTACCTATTCACGGCCAGATGAAGGCCTCTTCCGCATATTTCCAACCAATATGATCCTAAGCTTTCTTTTGCCAAATGGGCCAGCAATACTTGCTGGTGTTGTTGATCCATCTTGTTTTAGGTCTCTTTCATGAACACTTTTTATCAAGTGGGATCCATTCTATGACTGCCTTGGTTCACTTGTCATCAGTTCTTCTTGCTATGTGACAGCCTATTTCCATTTCAATTCTTTTACTCTCTTGATGATATTGTATACTTTTGTTTGTTCTCTAATGCTTTCGTTTGTCAACTTGATTATGAAATGGAAATAGGGGGATTACTTGTACTTAAAAACAAGTGTGGTGAATGTAATTGGTTAGTCTCTTAGAATCTAAATAATCCATCTGGCTTCGGACATGTCTGGGAAAATATATTTAGCTGGATATGCTGAAGAATTTATTTTTTTAATTCAGTTTAGACACTGCCCAACTCCAAATCAACTCTGGATTGTTCAGAGTATAGTAAACAATGCATGCATAATATCCAACATCCAACAAGGAGGTTCATAATCAGTGGTGGGATTCAGCTGGTTCTTTCCGGATCGCACGAACTGGTAGCGGCGACTGTGGGAGGCTCCGCCCACCAACCCGGACATAATGTGTGACTACTGTACATACGCAGAAGGTCATGTGCATGCATAGAGGTGGCATCTGCGAGTGAAGCAAACACATGTGCGTGCTCACATTTGTGAACCAGTAGGGAAGGGAAGTGAATCCCACTCTGTCTATAATACATAACAAAACAAGTGGCATTTGATTTCTCTTAATTTATTTGAAAACTGGATTTATAAGGCCACAAAACTCAAACAATGTGACTCTGGATGGTGGAGTCTCATTGTTCTCTATAAAAATGTAAAGAAAAATACATCCAACAAGGTGGTCCATTCATCTTAATTCAAGACCTGGGAGAATAAGCAGGTCTTCAGAGACTTATGGAACACCAACAGTGTGAATTTCAGGGGGGATCCCATTCAGGAGAACAATTACAGCATATTTCTTGAACCTAGAAAATGCCACAGTTTAATTGAAGGAATCAAGCAAGCTCCAACTCTGTGGGCATGTCAGCAGAAACCATGGGAGATAGGCAGTACTTCAGATAACCTGGCCCTAAATCACACAGAATAAATAAGAAAATAAGTCAGTAAATAAATACTGTCTAATATATCCATTTAAGCATTGGAAAAATATACGTAGAGTTTAGCTAAAAGAGCAGTCAATACGCCGATAATACAGGGGTGAAATGCTCCCGGTTCCGACCGGATCGTCCAATCTGGTAGCAATGGAGGCAGGTGGTTCAGAGAACCGGTAGCAAAAATCCCTGCCCCCACCCCCACCCCGCATGCCCTGCTGAGCCAGGCAATCATCAGAGGCTTTTTTTTAAAAAAAAGCATTTTTTCTACAACCTCTTCAGCCAAAAAAAAAATGCTTTTAAAAGCCTCTGCCGATCAGGCAACTTAGCAGGGATCGTCAGAGGCTTTTAAAAGAAAAAAAGCCTCTGCCGATCAGGCAACTCAGCTGGGATCATCAGAGGCTTTTAAAAGCATTTTTTTCACAACCTCTTCAGCCAAAGACGTTGTAGAAAAAAATAGTTTTAAAAGTAAAAAAAAAAAGTTGGCCACACCCACCCAGTCACATTACCCCCCCCACCAAGCCACGCCCACAGAACTGGTAGTAACAAATTTTACATTTCACCACTGAGATAATACACACCTCATGTTGTCATGTACTAAGTCTAGGAAAGCAGTAAAAGTCTTCTACAGGCATCTGGATTTTTGAGATTGGATAAATTAAAACAAGCTTTTTCAACAAGAAGTTACTGTTACTCTGTATAGTTAAAATGGTTGCGTGCAAAGACTTAACTTTTGTGATCAGATGGCTCACTTATTTGTCACATTAAGCTAACAAAAATAGATAATGCAACTAAAAATAAGGAAAAAAGACAAAAAAAGATAAGAATGAATAAATAAACTATATACCTGTAATTAAAAGTGTACAAGTAAAACAGCTGCTTGAATTATGTTCACAGGCAGACTGCCTTCTGTTTTGTTATTTTAAATATTGATGTCATCCTTTGTTTTTTTTCAATAATCATTTTGTGCATCACCTTGGGGAAATATTTACTTTTTTGAAGGTGACTTAAGAGACATCATCAAATCAAATTTACAGAACAAGTGTTATTTATTTTGTCCAAAGCACATATTCCCACTGCATATCAGCCATTCATCTTGAAATGAAAGCACAGTAACTGACCCAGGAGTTTTATGCATCAAAGTATGAGCTAAAAATTTTTCCCATGCACACATGTGTGTTCACACACACACACACTTTTTACTCTCCTCTTTGGTAGGGGAAAGAAGAGATAAGCTTTTTGGGGGGAAGGGGTTGAAAGAATATGGTTCCTCCTTTTTCAGCTGTTTAGGCGAAAGCTGGACAACTAATTGATACCTGAAAGCTCTATTTCATTTTGGGAAAGAAGGCTCAAAATCGGGGGCAGAAGGTGATACTCTTATGCATATGGTGGGAATAGAATTATATTTTTATGGTTTTCATGGTTTGGAATCTATTTTTCCCAACTTTCTGGCTCTTTGTTGTTTTAGATGACTAATGAGATTATTTTCTGTGATAATCCTATTTTTGGGTAACTACACATGGGCATCCAGGGTTGTGGTACAGTCAGGGCACAATCTAAAAGATTGCATCATACTCAAATCCCTATCTCCTTTGTATGTATAGAGAAAGGGTGTACTGCTTCTGCCATCTTCCAGATATGGATTCCACACATAAATGTGTCTTGCACAATTTATAGATATCTCTGATGAAATAACTTGCTAATTGAGAAATTCTGACAACTGAACTATATTTGAAGACTGACGAGCTGAGAATGGCCGAGCTCACTCTTTTTTATAACATCTATTAATGAGTCCACGTATATATGGTGTAAGTGGTGTGGTGGCTCAGCAGTTAAAATGCTGGGTTTGTTGGCTAGAAAGTTGGCAGCCCAGGATTGAGATCTGAGTGAGTACCATATGATGCAGTGAGCTCTGCCCTGTCTCCTGCCAATCTAGCAGTTCAAAAACATGCAGATGTGAGTAGATAAATAGGTACCACTTTGGTGAGAAGATAACAGCACTCTGTGACATCATGCTGGCCACATGACTTCAGAAATGTCTTCACTGACTCAATGGCTTTGAAATGGAGATGAGCACAGCCCCCTATAGTCACCAGCAACTAGTAGAGTAAAATCTGTTCCTTAGATATATGGGGTCACCTCTCCACAATTTCCAGTATGATCACAATTCTGAAATGATTTGATAAACTAAACACATTGCATTGGGCCAATATTATTATTATGCTTGGGACAAAGGACGTATGTTTCCTTTTCCATATAAATTCTTAACATGTATAGTAACTAATATGATAGTATGAATCAGCATTGAAAACTAGACAGCAGTGTCAGGGTTCCAAGTAACACCCCCAATGAAAGAAGACTCCGAGGCTTGAAGTTCCTCAAAGTTCCATTTTATTAGAGATGTCATATTGGCACATCTGGGAAAACCCGAATCTGAAAGCTTCCAGGTTTTCCCCACCCAAACGAAAGTCCCTGCCCAGCACCCACATGTCCAATCAATGCACCGTCCCATTTGGAGATGCCTCCTGTTCACACCCCTCCAGGTGCAGGGCAAGATGTCCTTGACTCTCTGAGAAAGGAATGTTATTATGACTCTATATCTCCCTTGCTCCATACAATCCCCCCCTCCCAGTTTCCCACAGCAGTAAATGTGGCAAGCGTGAAGGCCCAATGCAAAAGATGGCTTCCAGGCCTGACAAGCAGGCTCACCCTTAGGATATCAGAGGAGGTTCCAACTCATATATAACACTCATAATATCATCTTCCAACACTCGTTCTTTCCCTTCATAGCATTGGCAACCTCACCTTTTTAATGGCAAAACTCTGTCATTAGACATAAGAAACACCACAGCTAAAAGGTAATTTTTTCAATGTTGCATCGCTGCCTCTTGGTTTATACATTTTCTTTCTTGCTAAAAATAAACAAACTTCAGCAAACAAGCCATAGTTTATTTATTCTCTCAAATATGAAGTTTTTAGTGTAGCACAGCATATATATTACAGGCCACAATCCAAAGTACTACTTTACTAGTCTAAGGAATTGTTTCTTTCTTCTTTGAATAAATTAGTTACGCCAATCAGAAAATTGCTTTTAAATTTCCATATGGGCTTTGCTATTAATGGTTTCTGATTTAAATGAATATGCTGAAAACAAACTTAGTTGTAATGCAGATCTGATTGTGTTCTTTTTATTCTTTAATTTGTTTGTTTTCTATCGTTCTTGTTTAAATTTATCTGGATCAAAGCAGTGTGATTATATCCATAAGAATATTTATATTAAGCTTTCAAAGTGCAGAACAAAATCATAGTGACCTTATGCAGACCTCAGATTTACTGCATTTCTTTGTCTTTGAAATCCTTTGTTGAGGGGATTTAAATTTAAACCCTACATATTTATATTGTTTATCCATATATGTGACATTGACAAGTGATACCATCTTGCAACTATGCTATCAAATAAGAAGTTTATTTGTCCAGATTTAATTTGAATTGGTCAGTTTCAAAAAACCTTGCACATGTTGAAAGTTTAAAAAGTTGTTTGTTAAGTACTGCAATTAAAATTCATTTAAAAATCCTATTATGTTTGGTCACAGAAGACTGCATTTAATATACTTAAAGATGCAGTACTCCTTAGCTGCAACATATTTATGGCCAATTGCTAAAAGGTTTATAAAACAAAGCAATATATTCAGAATGTCAAGCAGCTCTCAAACCAGTCTATCTGGTTGTGATTTGATTTAAAATAATTTATCATAATGAAGATAACTGAACAAGTACATTTGTCCTTTCATGCTGCATTTTATTGCAAAAAAAAAAAAGTGGGAATCCCATAACCTGGCCACTGTTTATAAATCAACTCTCTCCAATCTAGCCAGGTGGTTGGAAGAATTCATTTAAAAAAAAATAGTTGCAATCTGAATGAAAAGTGGTGGGAGGGGGAAAAGTGGGGAAAAGAATGTCAGCAATCAAGAGGTTCTCCACATTTGTTGAATATAAAATGAGGCTGAAAACTGATTGATTTGGGACTGGGAATTGGTGCAGAGGATGGCACTTGAAAACCTTTAGAAAACTGATGATGAGCCTAACTCCAAAAGACTGGATAAGAATTCAAAGCTGGATGCTTATCTGCAGTGCATTCACTCTTATCTGTTGGCTTGCCAATTGAACCTGAAGACTTGCAGGATCAAATTGCCTCCAGAGATTTGCAGAGATGATTTGTGTAGAATAGACTGGGAGTCTGGGGGTGGGGGGTGGGGACTAAGAAATAGAGAGAGTTCAGGCCTCAGGTGTCATTTCAAATAAACATGCTAAGAACTTTTCAATAGATAAGAAAAGAGAAACTCTCTCAGAATGATATTAAGGTTAAGGTTGACTTACTTGAGCATGAAGAATACAGGCCTACAGCACTGCAGCCAGTCAGTGCATTCATCTCCTGACACCCAGATTTCACCTTAAAAAGAAATAAATAAAATAAGTTTCATCAAACTTTTGAGCTTAGAATTTAGCATGTGGAACAAAATGTCACAATAGTGAGACGTGCAAAGGCTACAACCACCACAGGAATGTAATTGGGGAGAAATTTTCAATCATCTATCTTCAGAATCACTTCACTTGTGTTGCTAGTTAATTATATAGCAGGCAATAATCAGAATGAAACAGTGCCCAGAATAGACAAATGCTGGTCAGTGGAGCAAGTACCCTCAAACCTAAGCCATGGGGGGTGGGGGGGAGAACCATACGCAGCAGATAGGGAGGACCAGGCCACAAATTCTTAAAGGTGTTCCACAAGAATATGCAATGCCATGTTGGGTACTATTTGAATTTATGACTTCTACACTGAAGCATAAAATTGAACAAATAAAGAGAGATAGGAAATGGCAGTGCTAGGTGGAGATTGGAATTACAGTATCTGTAACTTGCCCTGCATCTAAAGTGATGTAATGCGTAGTGTGAATGAACTTGGGAGATTGGGCAAAAAGACCATTCTCCCCCTGAGAGAATGGTCAGATAAGAGGGAGCATAGCCCACAGTTGCATCGTGGATTGAGCAAGAGGCTCAAGAGCAACCATCTTTAATTATTGGGCTACAAAAGACACAGTAGGAGAATTGTACTTTCAGACTTGCAAGATTCTGTTAATGCATCTTTGCAATAAAGTCTAGTTAGTGTATTTGGTGGACTGTGGTGACACACGTGGTTGGGACAATTAGCAAGCTCACATTCTAGACCCAAGTGCTGCTGTGATGGGGTGAGCTCCCATTGCTCACTCCAGTTCCTGCCTACCTAGCAATTCAAAAGTGAGTACTTTATCTAGAAGAGAAGAGAAGAGAAGAGAAGAGAAGAGAAGAGAAGAGAAGAGAAGAGAAGAGAAGAGAAGAGAAGAGAAGAGAAGAGAAGAGAAGAGAAGAGTTGGAAGGGATCTTGGAGGTCTTCTAGTTCAGCGTTCACCAACTGATGGTCCATGAGAAAATTTTGGTGGCCCACAGAAAAATTATTTGCATTTTTTATACTGCACTAAATCAGGGGTCCTCAAATACAGCCCCTGGGCCGGATACGTGCAATGAACGTTTGTGTTGCTGCAGAGAGTCTCCCCCTTCGGGGTCTTCTTGTGTGGGTCGGGGGGGAAGAAATTCCGACTCAGGGTCTGCTTCAGCCTCCTGGTGCAGGGCTTTGGGCAAAGGCTGGAGGGAAGCACCACTGGTGGCAAAGAGCCGGAGGACCTTGTTCCAGTGGGACTGCATCATGGCCTGGAACTGGCTGACCATCTCAGCCCGCTGAGCCTCCAGGCACCAGTATCTAGCCTTGCACTCCCGCAGGTCTTCCCTCTGCTTGGAAAGCCTATGCTCGTAGTCCTCAGTGAGGTGCTTCTGCTGAGCCTCCTTCTCAGCGAGATCCAATTTGAACTGAGACAGCTGTTTTGCCAATTCTTTCTCATGGTGGATGTTAGTTCCAACAACTGCTTTCTGTTGGGGCCCTAAAGAGCCCGGGCAGGCAGGCGAGGAGTGGCTGGGAGGGGAGGGGCAAGTAGAGGCTGGAGAGGCCATGCCCACCCAGTCACATGACTACCTAGCCACACCCACCCAGCCGGTGATTAGGCAGATCATATTAGTGGTCTGCAGGATTTAAAATTATGAATTTAGTGGTCCCTGAGGTCCGAAAGGTTGGGGACCCCTGTTCTAGTCCAACCCCCTGCTTAGGCAGGAAACCCTATATCATTTCAGACAAATGGTTATCCAATCTCTTCTTAAAAACTTCCAGTGTTGGAGCATCCACAACTTCTGGAAGCAAGTTGTTCCACTGATTAATTGTTCTAACTGTCAGGAAATTTCTCTTTAGTTCTAAGTTGCTTCTCTCCTTGATTAGTTTCCACCCATTGCTTCTTGTCCTGCCCTCAGGTGCTTTGGAGAATAGCTTGACTCCCTCTTCTTTATGGCAGCCCCTGAGATATTGGAACACTGCTATCATGTCACCCCTAGTCCTTCTTTTCATTATATTGCTGTTGTTGTTAGTTGCAAAGTCATGTCTGACCCATCATGACCTCATGGACAACGTTCCTCCAGGCCTTCCTGTCCTCTACCATCCGCTGGAGTCCATTTAAGCTCACACCTACTGCTTCAGTGACTCCATCCAGCCATCTCGTTCTCTGTTGTCCCTTTCTTCTTTTGCCCTCAATCTTTCCCAACATTAGGCTCTTCTCCAGTGAGTCTCTTCTCACTGGATACTAAAGGTGTCATTAAATAGACATACCCAATTCCAGCAACTGTTCTTTATATGTTTTAGCCTCCAGTCCCCTAATCATCTTTGTTGCTCTTCTCTGCACTCTTTCTAGCATCTCATCCTTTTTACATCGTGGCAACCAAAACTGGATGCAGTATTCCAAGTGTGGCCTTACTAAGGCATTATAAAGTGGTATTAACACAGTGGTGAAATGTAAAATTTGTTACTATCAGTTCTGTGGACGTGGCTTGGTGGGGGGGAATGTGACTGGGTGGGCGTGGCCAACTTTTTTTTTTACTTTTAAAAGCATTTTTTCTTCAACCTCTTCGGACATTTTTTTTTTTTTGCTTTTAAAGTAAAAGTAAAAAAAAGCCTCTGACGATCAGGCAACTCAGCTGGGATTGTCAGAGCCTTTTAAAAGCATTTTTTTACAACCTCTTCAGCCAAAGAGGTTGTAGAAAACATGCTTTTAAAAGGCTCTGATGATCCCAGTTAAGCCGTATGATCATCAGAGGCTTTTTTTTTTTTACTTTTAAAAGCATTTTTTCGGCAGAAAAAAGTAAAAAAAAAAGCCTCTGATGATTGCGCGGCTCAACTGGGCTCAACTGGGCATGGGGGTGCAGGGATTTTGGCTACCGGTTCTCCGAACCACCCACCATCATCGCTACTGGATCGGGCGATCCGGTACGAACCGGGAGCATTTCACCCCTGTATTAACACTTCACGTGATCTTGATTCTATCCCTCTGTTTACACAGTTCTAGGCTGCATAAACAGAGGGATAAAATCAAGATCACATGAAGTGTTAATAGCACTTTATAATGCCTTGGTAAGGTCACACTTGGAATACTGCATCCAATTTTGGTCGCCACGATGTAAAAAAGATGTTGAGACTCTAGAAAGAGTGCAGAGAAGAGCAATAACGAGGGTCCCCCTCGTTGAGATGTGCCCACCCGGTTTCCGCGCATTCCATCAGCCGAGGGCACAGGGGAGGGGTGGGGGGGTGGCGGTTGTTATTAGAGAAGGTCTTGGTCCGAGGGAGGTCACTGTTCCTCAGACGGCTGGTTGTGAGTCCCTCCTTGTGAAGTGGGGTCATGGGGTGCAGATGGGTGTGCTGGTTACGTACCTGGCTCCCTGCCACGTGACGGCAGCCCTGCCCGAGCTGCTCAACGTTATAGCCGCGGTGGCGGTTGACACCCCCAGGCTTATGGTCATGGGGGATTTTAACCTGCCATCCGTCGGTGAGGCGTCTGAGGTGGCTCGGGAGTTCATGGCTTCCATGACGGCCATGGACCTGACCCAGTTAGTTCATGGCCCTACTCACACGGGGGGAAACACGCTAGACCTGGTTTTTGTCTCTGGTCAGTGGTTGAGTGATCTTGAGATAGGGGATATAGTGATCAAGCCCTTGTCATGGTCAGATCACTCCCTCCTTTGCTTTGACCTTCGAACCGCTGCACCCCGCCGCAGGGAGGCGGAACCATTGAGGTGGTACCGCCCCAGGCGCCTGATGGATCCTGATAGGTTCCAGACGGAGCTTGGGCCATTTCCTGAGGCTCTGGCACACGGCTCGACTGAGGAGCTGGTGGCCGCCTGGGATAGGGCGGCCGCTGGAGCTTTGGATCGGGTTGTGCCTTTGCGGCCTCTGACCCGGCGTCGATCTCGCCTGGCTCCTTGGTTCACCGAGGAGCTGAGGGAGATGAAGCGCCAGAAAAGACGCCTGGAGAGTGGTTGGAGGGCCAGCCATTCTGAATCTGACCAAACACTGGTAAGGTCTCATATTAAGACCTACCTGGTGGCGATAAAAGTGGCGAAGTATAACTATTTTGCCACTCTTATTGCGTCATCAGATAATCGCCCGGCCACCCTGTTTAGGGTGACCCGCTCCCTGCTCCATCAGGAAGCGCGGGAGGACCCCTTGGAGGGTAGAGCCGAGGATTTTGTACAGTATCCGTATGACAAAATCGCTCAGATTCGGGAACATCTGGACTCTGACTGGGTAGATTCAGCGGGGAGGACAGAGGCAGGTCTTGTGAGTATTATCTGGGAAGAGTTTGATTCTGTGACGCCCGAAGACGTGGACAGGATACTGGGCAGACTGAGCGCAGCCACATGTTTACTGGACCCGTGTCCCTCCTGATTGGTGCTGGCCTCTCGGGAGGTTACACGAGGCTGGCTCCAGGGGATTATAAATGCTTCCTTGAGTGAGGGTGTCTTCCCTGCCTCCTTGAAAGAGGCGGTGGTGAGGCCTCTCCTCAAGAAACCTTCCCTGGACCCGGCAGTGTTGGCAAATTATCGTCCAGTCTCCAACCTTCGCTTCGTTGCGAAGGTTGTTGAGAGTGTGGTAGCGCGACAGCTCCCCCAGTACCTGGATGAATCGTCGTATCTGGATCCGTTCCAGTCGGGCTTCAGGCCTGGGTACAGCACGGAAACGGCATTGGTCGCGTTGGCTGATGATCTCTGGAGGGCTCGGGACAGGGGCTGTTCCTCTGTCCTGGTCCTATTAGACCTCTCAGTGGCTTTTGATACCATCGACCATGGTATCATGCTGCACCAGCTAGAGGAGTTAGGGGTGGGGGGCACCGTTCTACGGTGGTTCTCCTCCTTTCTCTCTGACCGGTCGCAGTCTGTGTTGACAGGGGGGCAGAGGTCGACCCCGAGGCCCCTTGTATGTGGGGTGCCACAAGGGTCGGTCCTCTCGCCCCTTCTGTTCAACATTTATGTGAAGCCGCTGGGTGAGATCATCCGTGGTTTCGGGGTGAAGTACCACCAGTACGCTGATGATACTCAGCTGTACATCTCCACCCCGGACCACCCCTTGAAGTGATGTCCCGGTGCCTGGAGGCCGTGCGGATCTGGATGGGGAGAAACAGACTCAGGCTCAACCCATCCAAGACCGAGTGGCTGTGGTTTCCGACATCCCGATATAGTCAGTTGGTGCCATCGCTGACTATTGGGGGCGAGTCACTGGCCCCCACGGAGAGGGTTCGCAACTTGGGTGTCCTCCTGGACTCACGGCTGTCTTTAGAAGAGCACATGACGGCCGTGGCCAGGGGGACTTTTTATCAGGTCCGCCTGATTTGCCAGTTGCGTCCCTTTCTGGATCGGGACTCGTTAAATACGGTCACTCATGCTCTCGTTACTTCCCGCTTGGACTACTGCAATGCTCTCTACATGGGGCTCCCCTTGAGGAGCACCCGGAGGCTCCAGCTGGTCCAGAATGCGGCCGCACGGGTGGTTATGGGAGCGATGTGGCGCTCCCATGTGACTCCCCTCCTGCGCGAGCTGCACTGGCTCCCGGTGGTCTTCCGGGTGCGCTTCAAGGTTTTGGTTACCACCTTTAGAGCGCTCCATGGCATCAGACCGGGGTATCTACGAGACCGCCTTCTGCTACCAATAGCCTCTCACCGACCAGTACGCTCCCATAGAGAGGGGCTCCTCAGGGTGCCGTCGGCCAAACAGTGTCAACTGGCGGCCCCCAGGGGGAGAGCCTTCTCTGTGGGGGCACCTACCATCTGGAACGAGCTCCCCCCAGAGATACGGAAGATCCCGGACCTGCGCACGTTTCGCCGTGCTCTCAAAACCTTTCTATTTCAGCAAGCTGGCCTGGCCTAACTCCCCATCTTTTAAATCTTTTAAATTTTTTAAATTTTTTAATTTGTGATTTTATAAATTGGGTGTTTTAATCTGTGTTTCGGCCGAAATATTTAATAATTTTAAGGTACTTTTTTAATATTTGGATTATCTGTATTTTATCTTGGCTGTTCACCGCCCTGAGTCCTTTGGGAGTAGGGCGGTATAAAAATTTGATTAATAAATAAATAAATAAATAAATAAAGATGATTAGGGGACTTATTTGCAAGTAAATAAATAGAATCACTTCAGTGGGTACATTAACAGGGGCATGAAAGAAGCCTCCAATCTGGAGCCCCCAGAATTAATTGGTGATAATATCACCAATTAATTCTTTCAACCCGGAAGCACTTCAGTGCTTCTGACACAAACATAGAGCAAGCATGTTTGGCTGAGATTCCTATCTGGTTTACCTGCTAAAGATGACATCAATCTTGTAAGTCTGAAAGTACAATTCTCCCACCATCACCAGAGTCATGTGAAATGGGAGGCCATATAAATTTGATAAATAATCAATATTCTATGAAAAAGATAATACTGTCATAATATGTTTAATCTTGAAAGACAACATTGTACAAGAGGCAAAACCTATCAAATAGATTAGAAGTTTTGTTTTATATTAATATTAAAGGATCTTCAAAAGTGCCAAGCACCACCCTGGAAATGACAATGTATTTAGTTGCTATATCGAAGCCTGCAAAGAATTAAATGCAATGTGTTGGTAACAAGAATAGTGAGGTAAAGATGGTAAACCTTTACAATGCCACCTTGACCCAGTACAAAAAATGTTTCATATCAGTCTTTGTAAGAGACCTCTGCAGATTTACAAAAACAGATTTAATTTGATCACTTACATCGTTGTTGTCTTCTTTTGCAAAATCTGTAATCTAATGTGTTAAAATTTTGCATATGTCCTTCTGGACATATTACCTCTCCCTCCATGTGAAAGATTAAGAGTAGTTGTCAGATTGTATACTACAAATACACTGGAGCACCAATTCAAGAATTTCTTTAGGCTGTACATTTTTGGCACAAAATGAAAATACTCCTCTTTTCCGTGGCATTTAAAACTAGGTACTTCCCACAGTGGAGTTCCTGTCTGCAAAGTTTTTCTCTCTTGTTGCTATTTGTCAGCCGAAATGTCATTTCATCTGAGATATATGCATTCTAATAAATCTCTTCATTTATAGCCCTGCCGGCATTTTAGCATGTTCAGCGTTACAGGTCACAAGTTGCTCTCAGCCTCCTAGACAAAGATCACTTATCGTCTGGCTTGACGCCATTGTTCATAAGGACCATTAAACAAATCAATTCTATTGATTGTTTGCAAAGAGTTAAGTTACTTTTGACATGTACTGAATTGGAAAAGGCTTGAATGGCAAATAATACAATCAAGAAAAGGTTTTGGCCCTCCTTGTATCTGATGACAAAAGAATTTTACTACTTTAGAAACAAGGCAAATACAATTGCACACAACTGTAATCACTTAGCTGTAATGGCTCCTGAAGTATCTGAGACAAGACAAGAAAAAGTCTCTCTTTGCACAATGTTAAGTGAAAAAAAGTTTTTAAGAACAACTAAAAATGGCTTTGGGGAGAATGGCTTAGTAGAAAACTTAATAGAAAACTTAGTAGAAATCTACTTAGTAGATTCTATAGAAGATTTAGTGTTAGATTGGCGCAGGGAAAAGAATACGCGGGCAGCGAGTGGTCCGTTCAGCACTTTTATTAAGGGAATCAGAACAGCCGACTGTGCTGCCGGGCTTGCCTTATAAAGGAAGTCGGCAGGCAAGCCGGCCAATGACAGATCTTCAAATCTCCCGCCGGTGGACTAGCCAATCCGGCGTGGATGCCCATATACGGACATAACACCCCTCCCCTCCTAGTTCTTAGTCCGTCTCTCCATTGGTCATGTACGTGACGTAGGCGGGGTGCCTCCCCGTCCTATCTGACCTGTGCAGATCACTCCACGCCATGGTCTCGATGTCCTGGGGTGCCACGAGGTCAACGGCCATCTCCAGGACTGCCGATCTGCAATGTGCCAGGAACAAGGCTCATTTGTGGTTGTCCTCCAGTCTTCATAGCCGTTGCCGGTCAGGAATTGGCAGAACCTAATCATATAGGCTTTCCACTTCTCCTGATCGGGGTTGAATGGCACCAGCGAGATTTGTGGCGCTGCCATGGTTCTCATGCTATCAGCTCTAAGTGACTCCAGCTCAGTGACTTGCTCTATTGAGTCGGGCTGGGTGGCGATCGTGCCACGAGGTTCTTCGCTGTGGTTCTTGAAATCCTTTGTCGCCAGTGTTAGATTGGCGCAGGGAAAAGAATATGCGAGCAGCGAGTGGTTATAAAGGGAGTCGGCAGGCAAGCCGGCCAATGACAGATCTTCAAATCTCCTGCCGGTGGACTAGCCAATCCGGCGGGGATGCCCATCTACAGACATAACATTTAGCTTCTTGGGTTTTGATGAAGTCAGCCAGCAAAAACTGAGAACTCAGCAAAACAGTACAGGAATAGGTACAGGTAGTCCTTGACTTACAGCAGTTCATTTAGTGACTGTTCAAAGTTACAATGACAGGGAGAAAAAAGTGACTTATGACCACTTTTCACATTTACAACCTTTGCAGCATCTCCGTGGTCATGTGATTTTTTCACACAAATGCTTGACAACAAGTTCATATTTATGATGATTGCAGTGTCCCAGGGTCACCTTTTGTGACCTTCCAACATGCAAAGTCAATGTGGAAGACAGATTCACTTAACAATTGTGTTACTAATTTAACAACTGCAGTGATTCGCTTAGCAAATGTGGCAAGAAAAGTCATAAAATGCGGCAAAACTCACTTAACAAATTTCGCACTTAGCAACATGAATTCTGGCAGTGGTGAAATCCAAGCTTTTTTACTACCAGTTCTGTGGGTGTGGCTTGGTGGGCGTGGTGTGGCTTGGTGGGCGTGGCAGGGGAAGGATACTGCAAAATCTCCATTCCCATCCCACTCCCGAGGGAAGGATATTGCAAAATCCCGATTCGCTCCCCACTCCTGGGGGAAGGATATTGCAAAATCTCCATTCCCACCCCACTCTGGGACCAGCCAGAGGTGGTATTTGCTGGTTCTCCAAACTACTAAAAATGTCCACTACCGGTTCTCCAAACTGCTCAAAATTTCTGCTACTGGTTCTCCAGAACCTGTCAGAACCTGCTGGATTTCACCCCTGAATTCTGGGCTCAATTGTGGTCGTACGTCGAGGACTACCTGTACTATATCGGCCATAACAGGTTACCCATTATGAGTAGTGGCTAGCAGCTATTTCTGGAGAGTTGGGATGGAGGACATCCATATTCTGGACATCTTCAGCCTCTGGGAATAAGAACCCCACCCATATTTTCCTGCTTTGAGATGAAAGCATTTTTTCAGCTTCAGTTGGATCAAGCATTGGTGTCTGGTTTCCATGCTGTGGTTTACTTTTTTTAGGCCAAGCATTCCAATTTGATTGGCTACTGCGCAAAGGTGGGGCCAGTTCTTACCTCATTTTCCTTGCTTTGTCTCACTAAGATTCTTTGTTTGAAACTCCATAAAAAATTTTTTTTAAAAAAAAAAATCTATTTTTCTCTGAGGGGTCCTTGGTGCTCTCTGAGCTTGCTGGTTTTCTTGCAGATGTTTCATTCCCTGAACTAAGTAACATCATCAGTTCTAGAGCTACTAGCACTAATGATAGTACCTAGTTTGGGTAATGAAATGTCTGCAAGAAAACAAGCAAACTTCATCCCAAAGGTGATTTTTCAAGAGGCAACTGGATTTTCTTGTTTTCCTTTGAAGACGTTTCACTTCTCATCCAAGTGAAACATCTTCAAAGAAAAACAAGAAAGTCCAGTTGCCCCTAGAAAAAGCACCTTTAGGATAACCATGACCTGGATTACTGAGACTCTCCACAGACATCAAGCAAGCTCAGAGAACACCAAGGACCTTTTCATTTCATCTCTGAGCTACAAATATGCTCCTTTGTTGGCTTTTTTCCTCTTCCTAAGCTATCTGATTTTCAGCTGGGCTTTCTTTTCTTTTATTTTATTAATTAGTCCATCAGACCACTGTTTCCAATCTACTGAGAATGAAGAGGTTTATCCCAGCCACCAATATAGGCCAAATACTGTATAGACGAAATTACTCCAGTGCAGAGGTGGTTTCTAAAATTTTTTACTACAGGTTGGTGTGGCTTATTTTGTGGGTGTGGCTTGATGGTCATGTGACAATTATTTAGGATTTAGCAGAGGTACTGGTCTACCAGGCTTTTAATTGCTTGCAGAGCTGTACAGATCTACCCATTTATTTTTGCAGTCACTGATCTACTCATGTATTTTTGCAGGCATTGGTCTACTCATTTGTCTTCTTTTAACACTGATCAGCTGTAGGGCGGCCCTTTGAAGCCCCATGGCAAGAGTTTAAACAATTTTTTTCCCTCTAGCCATCAGCTGGGACTCATGAGGCAGCAATAGATTGGGGATGGGGCCAAATAAAAGGTAAGAATAACGTGGGGGTGGGGGGGTGCAGGGGTGGGGGGGCATGGGGGGGCAGAACCAGTTCAGTGACATCATATTGTAACCACTACTGGCTTGGGAGAACCGGGCCGAACCAGGAGAAACCCACCACAGCTCCAGTGGTTAGAAAAATGACTTTCACAGTAGACTTTTTGAAATGTGAAAAAAACAGTAAAGGGGTAGCTCAGGGAAAGAAAAGCCTATTATTGTATTATAAATCAGTCTGTATTTAAAAGAGAAAATTCAGTGGAATAACAAAATAAAAGAGAAAATTCAGTGGAATAACGAAATAAATCCAGATAGGTAGAGGTTCTATCTATTGAGGAGGATGACAGAGCAAAGCTAAAGTAGAAGTAATTATTTATGTAACCCACATTTTAGATTTTGAAGTGATCTTCAGAATGGAACAGGGTGGTTTTGTTAGGGTGGCTGCCCTATTTTGTAAAATGCTCAGTCCTTAAAAATGCCTGAATTAGCTGTCTTCTCTTTCTGTTTATGACAATGATGGTTAGAGGAAAAAGAACAAGTTCAAGATAAATGGCAGACAAATTGATGACCTTCAAATTGCTGCCTTCCTGTTTCATTAGTCACTTGCTGTGATTCATCTACAGAGCCTATAATTAAGCTTAGTATGTGGATACAGCACATCAAGATGTACAAATAAAATAAGGTTATCTGCCTAATGTGATACTTTTGGCTTATTTACAATAGCTGAGGAAGCTATCTCATGGAGAGGGAGTCAAAGAGGGAAAGGGAATCAAACTATTCTCCAAAGCACCTGAGGGTAGAACAAGACGCAATGGGTGGAAACTAATCAAGAAGAGAAGCAACTTAGAACTAAGGAGAAATTTCCTGACAGAACAATTAAATATTGGAACAACTTGCCTGCAGAAGTTGTGAATGCTCCAACATGAATTTTTTAAGAAGATGTTGGATAATCATTTGTGTGAAGTGGTGTAGGGTTTCCTGCCTGGGCAGGGGGTTGGACTAGAAGACCTCCAAGGTCCCTTCCAACTCTGTTATTCTATTCTGTTCTGTTCTGTTCTGTTCTGTTCTGTTCTATTCTATTCATGTTACATATAACTGGAGTAAAAAAACAAAATTGAATTGGATTGTGGAAAAATATTCTATTCTTTTTATTAAAAGTTGTCCCATCCTCACTCATCTCCTCCGATGTCATGATAATATACATCATTTCAGTGGTTAATTTTATTCAAATTAAAGTAGTTAATTATGAATTTAAGCAAAAGATTGCAAATTCAGCCTTTAAAGATTGTAATACCTTTAACCAGTATTAATTATGATCAGAAGTGGAATCTACACCTTCACTACAGGTTCAGAAGTGCACGCACCGCGCACACACATCACATGCATGCAGGGACTCTCTGTGCATGCACAAAGCCTTCTGTGCATATACAGAAAGTAAAAAACAGGTTACTTCCTGGTTAAAATCAGGAAGTAATGATGACCTGGAGGGTGGGCTGAGCCTCACGCTGCCATCGCTACCGGTTCTCCGAACCACCTGCCGCCATCCTTACAGGTTCAGCCGAACCGGTCCAAACCAATAGCATTTCACCCCTGATTACAATTCAAGCATGGATGTTATGATGAAGCTATTTCACAATTTGGACAATTGGGAAGTTAGAAGAAATTGAGACTCTCCTTCAGGAAGAGCCACTCTTATAGCCTTTGGTAGTATATCTTCTATCACTATTTTGATACATTCTTTGTCTCTAAACCATGGATGTCAAACTTACAGAGTCACATTGCCATCATGTGACATATCATGATGTTTTTCCCCTTCGCGGAGCTGGGGTGGGTGTGGCTTGCACATGAAGCGTCCAGCCTGCGGGCCGCCAGTTTGACACCTCTGCTCTAAACCATGGACACGACTGCTGTAAGACATCAGGAATATCCACAGAATTCCAGATGACCAATCTGATCTTCACTAGCAGCCAACCTACAACATGGGAACTTGGTACACGATATATACTATGCATAAATGCATGCAAAAACTGATTTTTGGAACCAGGGATGTATATTATTTTTTGGTGATATTGTAAGTATAAGAGCATTTCAACTAGTTTGCATCAACACATTTAAGACCACTGAGTTAGAAACAGTTCATTGGAAAATATGCTTGTTAGTAGATTTGATTAAGATTAATTTGACTAATACGTATGGATCAGGCAAAATCCATGTCAACTCGGTGCTTGCAAAAGCTTTACTTTATTCAGAATGCAGAGTTGACAGGTTCTCTAATTCTCTTCAGGATTTGATTTGATTTGATTTGATTTGATTTGATTTGATTTGATTTGAATGGTGGCTCATCTCATCAGAGTGACCCATGGTCATGTGATCAAAATTCAGATGCTTGGCAACTGGTTCATATTTATGACTGTTGCAGTGTCCCAGGGTTACATTTTTCAGTGCTGTTGTATATAATTTTGAATAGTCACTAAACAAACTGTTATAAGTCAAGGATTACCCACATTTGCTTCAAGCTCGTTTCTGTGGTACGCTACAAGCGTTATAGTTTCTGATGAATTATTTATTTTATTGTATCACCCCTGACTGCAGCAGTACAATTATACTTGATGACTCAATGGACATCTATCTGTTGAGATGACTTGATTAATACAACATAGTTCTTCTGGGTCATTGTTGGGGATGGGGAGGAATGGGATTGAAGCAGGGGAGAAATGCTCCCGGTTCGGACTGGAATGCCCAATCTGGTAGCAATGGCAGCGGGTAGTTCGGAGAACCGGTAGCAAAAATCCCTGTGCCCTCCCCCCATGTCCAGCTGAGCCATGCTCAGAGGCTGTTTTTTTTTACTTTTAAAAGCATTTTTTTTCTGCAACCTCTTCGGCCGAAGAGGTTGTAGGGGGGAAAAAATGCCTTTAAAAGCCTCTGGCATCCCAGCTGAGTTGCCTGATCCTCAGAGGCTTCTAAAAGCATTTTTTCTGCAACCTCTTAAAGTTGTAGAAAAAAATGCTTTTAAAAGTAAACAAAAAAAAAAAGTTGGCCACGCCCACCCAGTCACATTACCCCACCACCACCAAGCCACGCCCACAGAACCAGTAATAACAAATTTTAGATTTCACCCCTGGATTGAAGCTTAATGCATGACATGGTTTCCTTCATGTGTGCAAAAGCATGTTCTTGGACCTGCCTGTCTATAGCCCATGATACCTTCTCTCTCCCATACCATTTAGCAGTGTTTCTCAAAGATTGGCAACTTGAAGACATGTGGACTTCAACTTCCAGAATTCTCCAGCCATCATGGAAGCAAAGAGAAGGAGAGGGATACAGCATATTCTGTTAGTGTGGGGAAACTATTCTATATATATATTTTAAAAAATATTAAAATGACTCTACCTATTTTGAGTCCCAATCCTGTCCTCCTTCAAAAGGTGCACTAAGGATTTGACATAAAAATGCACTAAAGTCTAACAAACTGCTTTTTTTTTTTTTTGACCAGGAGTTACTGTCTTTTTCTCTCTCTCTCTTTCTCTGGCCATGTTTCCTCTAGGATCAGCTCTTGGCTGTTTCATACCACAGAGAGGGCAACAGCTCAGAATAGGAGATTTGTTCTCCTTCATTACACTACTTGTGGATGTAGACTGCATCTCAGTCTATACATCAAATGATAGAAAAGGTTTGGTCTGTTTAAAACAGAGGAAGAGATCTACAGATGAAGGTTAAAAGAGCAGGGTTATCCATCAATCCTGAGAAATATAATTAAAGTTGAAGTTCTAGGATCTGGTGAAATATGAAAGAATTTGAATCCTTCTCCAATCTCTTTATAGAGACCTTTTTATTTATAGTAGAATAGCCCCATCTTGTGACCTGCCTGGAGGATTGTATTTTCTTTTGGATTTTTCTCTTTTGAATAAGTTGCCAGGTATAAGTATATTGTGAACTGGGCAGCTCTGTAAATGATATTCAACAATAAATATTTGTAAATTAATAATTAATGTATAGAAGTGTTTTTAACATTTCTTCCATTGATTTAATAAGATTTGTCTTTATTTGTCTCCTGCAAGATTAGTTATTGCCTAAGAGGAGGCAAGAGGAATTAGGTTACATCCCGTAGAGACCCATCCTCTGTGCTACATGGGCTGTAGAAATTATTTCAGCACTTGCTTCAATCTTTACTTACCAGAAAAGCATCAGCATCTGAGACATCAGCATCTGAGACATCTAGGTAAGTGATAGATGCCAGGCGAGGTGCTATTTCCCTACCCACCTTCAGAAGATTGGTAATTGCAGGAGGAACTAACAAGTCTTGTCCCAGAGCAGTATGTGAACACCAAGGAAATTCTAGGAAAGGAAATCTGAGATGACCAATCTTCTACAACACAGGCCTCAACTATAATACATTTCCTTTTCCTCTTTTTTTTAATTGTCTGATTATCAGCTCTTCAAGGTAAACCAGACTAGAAAACTACAATTATGAATGGTAATACTACTTTTATTGTAAGGTTACACTAATAGAATCTTGCAAGTCTGAATGAGCCTTTCCCTTCCCTATCTTTATCCTAAAGAGAACTAAGAGTTCCAGTATCTCAGGGGCGGCCACAACGAAGAGGGAGTCAAGCTATTCTCCAAAGCACCTGAAGGCGAGACAAAAAGCAATGGATGGAAACTAATCAAGGACAGATCCAACCTAGAACTAAGGAGAAATTTCCTGACAGTTAGAACAATTAATCAAGGGAAGGACTTGCCTCCTGAAATTGTAAATGCTCCAACACTGGAAGTTTTTAAGAAGAGATTGGATAACCATTTGTCTGAAATGGTATAGGGTTTCCTGCCTAAGCAGAGGGTTGGACTAGAAGACCTCCAAGGTCCCTTCCAACTCTATTATTCTATTCTATTCTATTCTATTCTATTCTATTCTATTCTATTCTATTCTATTCTATTCAAAAGGGTCAAGTTCGAGAGGCTTTCTCAAATTACATTTCTTGCCTCAAATTCAAATTTATTTTATCTGACCATTGTCTTGATAGAGGTTCTTCCTCCTATTCTTCAAGGTTATTCATACCACCCATTACACTGACACAATGTTTGCTCCTTACTTTTCCATGCAATAGAAAGTCAAGAAAGAAGCAGATTAGTTTTCTTGAAGTCTGAACTGATTGCTTGTAGACAGCTTTAAAATTAGACCAATGGATGCATGTGGCTGTTGGTCATTCCTAATTTAAGTAGAAGCATTGCAGAGGATTCCAATCATCTACCAGCCTGAAGTTCTATCAATACAATTAGTAGAACAGCAACTCAAGTTCAAGTGAGGTACTAATACCACTCTATAAAGCCTTAGTAAGACCACACCTAGAATTACTGCATACAATTTTGGTCACCACACTATAAAAAAGATGTTGAAATTCTAGAAAAACTGCAGAGAAGAGCAACCAGGATGATTAGAGGACTGGAGACTAAAACATATGAAGAATGATTACAGGAACTGGGCATGGCTAGTCTAATGAAGAGAAGGACCAGGGGAGACATGATAGCAGTGTTCCAATATTTGAGGGGCTGCCGCAGAGAGGAAGGGATCAAGCTATGTTCCAAGACACCTGAAGGCCAGACAAGGAATAATGGATGGAAACTGATCAAGGAGAGATTCAACCTAGAAATTTTCTGACAGTGAGAAGAATCAACCAATGGAACAGCTTGCCTTCGGAAGTTGTGAGCTTCATCACTGGAGGCTTTCCAGAAGAGATTGGACTGCCAATTTTCAGAATTGGTGTAGGGTCTCCTGCTTCTGTGGGGAGGGGAGTTGGACTAGATGACCTACAAGGTCCCTTCCAACTCTGTTAATCTTATCAAACATTGTCTCAAGCAGAAAAACACTATCTCAACTTTAGTGCTGGTCTCCCAAAGAAAACAGTTCCCATTACATTTCACTCAGCTACAAGCTATTAGTATTTTTCTTTTCAAAGTGAGAGCATGCTTTAATTTATCTTTGAAGATAAGGGGATGTTGGGACTGAAGAAAAGCAACAGAGAGACTTCACTAAGTACTGGTACTTCCAATTTATCAAATGCTGATTTTGAAAATAGCCCCAAGCAAGAGACTTAAAGTATTATACTTTATAGATGAATGGCCAGTAAACATTTAGGAACTTATCTGTCATGGTCTAGTTTTGCTTCCAGTTATAAATAATGAAACCAGAATTTTCTTCAGAATTCATAGGAAAAGGAGGTTAGGCTCATAGCTTAGATATGAATCCACTTTTAATTACATTAGTACCGGTACCAAGACAAAACTGAAATGATTCTTAGGCTTGGCAGCAGGTTAAAGGGCTGATTGTGTGTCCTTCATAGACATAAAAGGTCAATGCAAAGCACATAAAAATTTCCAGGCTATTAAATTTAAAGGTTGATTGTATTATATTGCCAGCATAATGCAGTGAGACTGGGGAAATGGCAAAAGGAATTCTGTGTTCTTTGGTTATGCTGACAGCCCAGCCTGATGCCTCTTTATTCGCATGTCAGGTTCATTTACTTCAATGGGTTCCCTCCCAATAACTGTGGATGGAAGTGCAGATTGAAATGACTCTCCTCCTACATACTCTATTTAACTTAGTGGAACTTACTTCAGAGTGAATATGCACAGAATAAAGCTGTTTACTACTTTGGGAGAAATATTCTTCAGGACAAGGAACTATTAATTGCTCTCCCCTTCCCTCAAATAGGAAGTTCCAGGACGCTGGTGTCATTTAGAAGAAAATTCCCACAAGATCTTCTGCAATCATTGGCTTCTTTGATTTATAGATGATAGATAGATTATAGATAGATAGATAGATAGATAGATAGATAGATAGATAGATAGATGATAGCAAATACCGTGTTTCCCCAACAATACGACCTACCCCGAAAGTAAGTCCTAGCTTGATTTTTACACGTGCGCCCAATATAAACCCTACCACCCCAAAATATGCTCTAATTAAGACCCCACCCACTCCAGGGTGCACATGTAAAAATTAAGCTAGGGTGGGGATGGTGGGGTGGAGCTGCCGTACTACATACCTTCAGATAGTTACAGGCAGGCCTCGCATACCGTGACACCTGCCTTGCCGACCCATTTCTGAAGTTCCTGAAGGCCGCTGACAGCAAAAAGGAGGCTGGGGGTGATGCACGCAAGTGAGGTGAGTCAGTGGACAACATCCCCTGAAAATAAAACCTGGTACCTTTTTTGGTGGAAAAAAAAAATATAAGTCTTGGTCTTATTTTCAGACCTGGATATAACATGGGTATAAGTGAAATTATGCACTTAAATCCTTCCTAGCAATCTGTAAATTGACAGCATTTCAACATAAAACTTAAGAGTTTAAGAATAAATTTTAAATGTTTTAATTGGTTTGTGATTTTTAATTTTTGGGCCAAATTTATATATATATTAATTGTTTTTTAATATTTGTATTTTATGTTCTTAATTCTGGCTGTACACCGCCCTGAGTCCTCAGGGAGAAGGGTGGTATATAAATTGGAAATAAAATAAAAAAATAAATAAATAAAGAGGTGTTACGTTCATTGTTTTTAGTTTTGTTGCATGCCACCCAGAGTCATTTTTGGTGAGATAGATGGGTATAGATAAATACAATTACAAACTGGATTTGAGTCAGCAATAAAATATGGCTATATCATTTTTTAAAAGGCAAACATATAATTAGGCTGCATCAGGAGTAATATCATTTCCAAATCACAGGAAGTTTTGAATTGGTCACCGCGCTTTTAAAAAATATTCATACAATCTGGAAGAGTCAGAAAAAGACAGCAATGATTTATTTTATTTATTTTATTTTGTCGAGTACATATTAGATAATATATACTGCTCAAAAAAATAAAGGGAACACAAGCAGAAGACATCCGAGATCTGAACGAATGAAATAGCCTTATTAAATACTTTGTTCCTTACATACAGTAGTTCATACACTGCTCAAACAACTAAAGGGAACATAAAACTACTGTATGTAAAGAACAAAGTATTTAATAAGGCTATTTCATTCATTCAGATCTCAGATGTCTTCTGTTTGTGTTCCCTTTATTTTTTTGAGCAGTGTATATAAGTATAAGCATGGATTGGATACATAAAATAGGTACAAATAGAAGAAACATTAGGACAGGTAAGGTAGGCACGCTGGTGCTCTTATGCACACACCTTACAGACCGCTTAGGAATGGGGTGAGGTCAACAGTAGACAGTTTTAGGTTAAAGTTTTGAGGGGGGTTGGGATGAGACAACGGAGTCTGGTAGTGCATTCCAGGCATACAACAAAACTAAAAACAATGAACATAACACCTCTTAAGTTTTATGTTGAAATGCTGTCAATTTACAGGTTGCTAGGAATGATTTAAACTAAGTCCTATGAAGAAAGATTGAATTAGGGATATTTAATGTTGAGAAGAGAAAAATATGCAGCAGTATTAAAGATCCCAAAACAGCAACAGAAAGCTAGTCATTTTCTCTGTCAATCCAGAGTATAAAACATGAAATTATGATTCAGAGTTGGAGGAAACCAATTTTTGATGTTAAAACTTTTTAACAATTCAGGACAATTAAACAGGGGCACCAAATAGGGATAATAAGCTCCTCTTTGATAAGTGTGTTCAGATAGAGAAAATAGGCCATTAGGTTGGGATGCATTAGTCCAGACTGAGTTTGTTTGTTTGTTTGTTTGTTTGTTTGTTTGTTTGTTTAGCAAATTTATGCATTGCCCATCTCATTGTCTAAGTGAGTCTGACTGGTAACAGATTCACTTAGACAATTTAAACCTAAATGATAGTTTTCAATTCTCTGATTCCATGATTTTCTGATGTAAAACTCACAAGTAAATCACACATTAGGTATTATGAAAAAAGCATGAGATTTTAGTTTAATTCAAATGAAGCAGGAACAAGGGAGTTAGCAATGCTATTCTTGCATCATACTTCATATGCAGAATATAAAAATCTATAACAGAGAACAGTTATTACCTATATTAGTGTCAAAATTTGGATTCTCAATTGTCAGCACAGCATACACAGATAAGAGGCAGTTTTCCATTATACAGTATATTTGCCATGCACACATGGAGGATAAAACAACAGAATGTGTGTAGAATTTGTGATGGACCAAACACTCTGCCAGAGAAAACGGGTTCCAGAGCTCCATTTTCAGCTGCGACGGCATCCTGCCACCCTCTGCCAGTGAAAATGAAGCTCAAAGGGGCTGCATGCAGCTCCCAGAGCTCCGTTTTCACTGGCAAAGGGTGATAGGAGGCCATCACAGCTGAAAATGGAGCCTGGGATGGCCTCATGCTGCCCTCCCGAGCTCCGTTTTCACTGGCAGAGGTACCATGGGCTGGTCCTTCGCTGTTTCCAGGGCAGCTCCCAAGGCCATATCTAAGCACGCCTCAGTTCTTGGTCCACTAAGCTATTATTTAAAATAAATTGTTATTCAATTGTATTGAATTTTAAGAGCCAATTTTGTGTAGTGGCTGAGATGTTGTCTTGGAAACCAGAGATTTGTGAATTCAAGGCCTCCCTTAACAATGAAAACTGATTGGGTGACTTTGAGCCAATTGCTCTTTCTCTTAAGTAGAATATGTGTATGTGATATGTATCAGTGGTGGGTTTCAATTTTTTTACTACCAGTTCTGTGGGTAGCCACTACCGGTGGCTTGGTGGGTGGGCATGACTTGGTGGGCGTGGCTTGGTGGGCGTGGCAGGGGAAGGATACTGTAAAATCTCCATTCCCACCCCACTCCAGGGAAAGAATACTGCAAAATCCCCATTTCTTCCCAATCAGCTGGGACTCGAGAGGCAGAGAATAGATGGGAGCAGGGCTAGTCAGAGGTGGCATTTACCGGTTCTCCAAACTATTCAAAATTTCCACTACTGGTTCTCCAGAACTGGTTAGAACCTGCTGAAACCCACCTCTGATATGTACAGAGGTGTATATACATACATACATACACGCATGCATGTATATATGTATGTTGGGATAAAATATAATAGTGATAACATGCACCCATGACTTCAAAGTGTTATAAAGTGTTGGTGGCTGAAATATATATTGTGGTAGCTCCTAAAAAAAAATCAGATCTTTGCCATGAAATGAACACTCAGGGTAACGATAAGTGGTATTATTTTAAGCCATTGTTGAGAGTATATTCTTCAGCCAATTATACTATATTTTATTTCCCCTTATTGGAATGGTGGCAATTGCTTCTAGGATCACAGAACTATTCCCCGCCCCTTCCTCCAGTACTCTTCAATATCTTCATCAATAATTTAGACAAGGGGATAAAAGGGGAACTCATCAAATTTGCAGACAACACCAAGCTGGCAGGAATAGCCAACACTCCCAAATATAATCTCAAGATACAGAAGGATCTTGACAAACTTAAATATTGGGCCCTATCTCACAAAATGAAACACAATGGTGAGAAAAGTAAGGTTGTGCATATAGGCAAGAAAAATCAAATGCACAGGTATAGTATATGTGGTACCTGACTGAATAGTAGTAATTGTGAGAGGGAGCTTGGACAATCACTTAAATATGAGCCAGTAGTGTGCTGCAGGTGCCAAAAAAGGAGAGGGATAAAATAGGATCACATGAAGTATTAATATCATTTCACAATGCCTTGGTAAGAGCACACTTACCAAATATTGCTTCCAGTGTTGGTCACCACGATATAAAAAAGATATTGAGACTCAGTGTAGAGAAGAGTAACAAAATGATTAGGGACTGGAGACTAAAACATGAAAAAAAAGTTGTGGGAATTGGTTATGTCTAGTCTAGTGAAAAGAAGAGCTAGGTGTGATATGATATCAGTGTTCCAATAACTAAGGGGCTGCCACAAAGAAAAGTGGGTCAATCAACTTCAGGTTCCAAAAACCTGAAGGCAGGACATGGAATGGAATGGATGGAAACTAATCAAGGAGAGAAGCAACCTAAAACTAAGCAGAAATTTCCTGACAGTGAAAACAACTAATCAGTGGAATCAACTTGCGTCCAGAAAACCTCCAATACTGGAGGTGTTTAAGAAGAAATTGGACCACCATTTGTCTGGAATGGTATATGGATTCCTGATTGAGCAGGGTTTGGACTAGAAGGTCTCTTCCAACTCTCTTATTCTGGTATGTATGTATGTATGTATGTATGTATGTATGTAAAAACATATTATAATGGTAACATGCACCCATTTGTTGTAACAACAAATTGCTTAGAAAAATTGCAGGCACCTGGGCTGCCTTCTTTGCCTCCCATTTGAACCTTTCCCCCAGCATTAGCATGGCAAAGTCACCAATAAAGCTGCAACCTCGTAACTAATATCAGAGGCGACACGTTTTTAAAAAGCTTTGCAGCCACCAGCAAACAGAGTAAAGCAACTGAACAAAATAAATTGTTTCTCCTTCAAAGGGACTGAATGGGGGGGGAAGGAGTATACAGGCACAGCAAGGAAAATTGCAGTATGGACAGTTGCAGATTACCTATAACTGTATAATTATTGTAGAAATACCATAGTAATTGGGGTACTAATGTAGAAATAATAGTAATAGAAGAGAGGATACAGAACAGCTCACATATGGATTTGTAAGTGATATGTTTCATTTTTATATCTTTTTATTTTTTCAAAACAAAACATCTTTCCAAGTCCAGTGGTTTTGTGGCTCTTTTGAGTCTGGATCAGTCTAATTATGTATAGTTTAAAAAAGAATTTGATAGTCCCCAAAATGGGTTCAAGGTTTTTGGTATTGCAAAAGTTCTTTGAAGTCATCTGCTACCACCATATTGTTAAAAATGGACACCTTCTAGGTCATTCTGTTGCAAAAGAAAGAGCTCAAAGAAGACCTGCTGTGTAGCCTTTTTGAAGGTTCTGATTTATATTTCCTTTCTGGCATTCAGAACTAACTTCCCCAGCTGAGTTGCAACAGTATAAATTGGGGGCAAGCCAACTAGTGAAACCAATGTGTCATTTGCCATTAAGATGTAGGAATGAATAACTTTCAAACACCACAAGACTTAGTTTGCTTTCTAGTAGGAACAAATGAAGTCATAATTGGCCAAAGTCCTATTAGATTCTCAGTCTTCAACTTTTTTTTTCTCCTTAAGGCCAGTTTCATCTTTTAACATTTGTATTAAATGCACACTGCCTAAAAGGTCAAATAAATTAAGCAGCTCTGATAGAAATGACAACTTTGTTCCTTTGTGGGCTTTGCTCAGGAATCGTTCACAGGCAATATATATATATTCAAGTACATGTTTAATAATGCCACCAAGCCAAGTACTGTCATCAATGGGGGGATTAAAATATGTTTAAACCAACTATTCTGGAAATAATTTTCTTTTTGTTCAAAATGGTACTCTGGATTAGGAAGGTTGAGAATAAGAATTTTTCTCATCCCTAATTGAAATTGCTTTCATTATCCATGGGTAAAAGTATAAGAATGCCTCTAGAGCAACTATCTTTTCTAGAACATATTCTTCAGGTACTGTATGAAATAACACAAAAGCATAACATACAAATGTAAAATACAGGAGAAAACCTACATAATAAAATGCAAAGGAAGTAAAAAGATAATGAGGTTAAAAATCTAATACAAAAATCAACCAAATAAAATAAAGCAAAATTTACAAAATTAAACTAGTCAAGCAATGAAATAAAAGATATATTAGCAAATACACTAGTAATGTTAAGACAACTTATTTCAACAAAGATAGAGCAACTATCTTGAGTTAGGAAAGGTTATATTTTTCCTTCATGAATCAGATTAAAAGGATTATTCAACAAAAATTGAACCATGGAATGTAACAGTTTCCAACAATGCCTACTGCATTACATTATATTTCCATCCCTGTAAACCCAGAAAAGAATTAAGAACTGTCATCAGCATTCTCAGAGGTCACAAAGCTCAGAGTTACATTGAGTATTCCTACAGCCCAGAATAGTCCCTTTGTTCCTAGTAATTTCCTTCAAATCTTAAAGAAGGCATGTTACTTAAAATCTCCCTGAGAGCTCTAGACATACTAGATATTTTCTTTCTTCTGATCCACCCTAAGAATAGTTCATGAATCGTTCTATCACTGCCTTTAAATTCAACCATCATTTCTAATTTTTTTTTATTCCTCATTGTCCTGCTTTTGTTGTTGTTAGTTGCGAAGTCATGTCAAACCCATCTCGACCCCATGGACAATGTTCCTCCAGACCTTCCTGTCCTCTACCATCCTCTGGAGCCCATTTAAGCTCATGCCTACTGCTTCAGTGACTCCATCCAGCCACCTCGTTCTCTGTCGTCCCTTTCTTCTTTTGCCCTCCATTGTCCTGCTACTTTACTTCTTTAAAAAATAACAAAATAATCTGTAATCTTAAAAAAGAAACTTAAAGAAATAGAAACACTGAGTAAAAGTATAAACTAAGAAAGAAAAGAAAAAAGAAAAAAAATCTATCTTATATTTTATATTTATCAAGTCATTGGCTTACCAATGAATTCACTGTTATAATATGAACAGCACATCTTAATGTAAAATATCTCAGAATCTCTGCCATATTTTTTTTTTAATTTGATTTATATGCCACCCTTCTCTGGAGACTCAGGGCGGCTTACAATGCGTTAAGCAATAGCCTTCATTCTTTTGTATATTTTATACAAAGTCAGCTTATTGCCCCCACAAACCGGGTCCTCATTTCACCTACCTTAGAAAGGATGGAAGGCTGAGTCAACCTTGAGCCTTGGAGAGATTCGAACCAGCAGATATTGCAGGCAGCTGTGTTAATAACAGGGTGCACTAAACCACTGTACTATCAAGGCTCTTTGCAGCATCTCTTTGCAATTTTACCCATTGACTGGTAGAAAATATTGCCTTTTCTGAAATACATCACACATTTCCAACAGCCATTTCTTGATGTCTGAAATAATATCATTTTCCATTTCTTACTATAATTCTTTTTATCACCCTGTATGCTCAATACAACTACCATTCATGATAAACAGTTACATTCCAAAGTTTTGGTATATAACTCAACATTACATTAACATCTTTGTAGTTCACTAATCTTTATAGATTAGGGAAAAGTCTAGTGAAAGTCTAGTCTAGTGAAAAGAAGGTCTAGGGGTAATAGGATAGCGGTGTTCCAGTATTTGAGGGCTGCCACAAAGAAAAGGAGGGTCATCCTCTTCTCCAAAGCACCAGAAGGCCAAACAAGAACCAATGGATAGAAACTAATTAAAGAGAGAAGCAACCTAGAACTAAGGAGAAATTTCCTGACAGTGAGAACAATTAATTGTTCAGTGGGATGGTTTGCCTTCAGAAGTTGTAGGTACTCCATCACTAGAGGTTTTTAAGAAGAGATCGGACAGCCATTTGTTTGAAATTATATAGGGACTCCTGCTTGAGCAGAGGGTTGGACTAGAAGACTTCCAGGGTCCCTTCCAATTCTGTTCTGTTTTTCTGTTATCCTTATATATGAACTAACATATAATATATCAGCTATTTCCAGGAATGGATCTATTAGGATGCTTGTTGCCATCCATGAAACATTTGCAGCCTTCTCTTTCAATAAGCCATTACACTAAGAGCACTTCAGCTCACTAGAGTTCCTATGATATTGTCTGAAAAGATTGAGAACAGCTTCCATGGTGTGTTGTCAACTCTCTGCTAATTAGCCAACATTCCTCATATAGAAAGTATCAATTGAATGAAGTCAAGATTGTCTGAAAAAGTGACAACCAACCTTGACTCCTGCTGATAGGATGTTGTAGTGACAATGTGGAAGACCATTCGTTTTTTTTAATTATTATTTTTTTTTGTCTTATGCATCAAACAAACATTAAATCTATAGCGGTCTACATCACAGCGTGAGAAGGAAGTAAAATTGTCCTATTACATACATAAAATAGCCAAGAAAAATCTATTACGTATACCAAATAACATGTTATCATATACATCAGTTTGCTGCTCGGTTTGACATCCAATTGTACCATTGACTCCAAGATATATAATAGTCTGTGTCCCCTCATCCTTTCAGTATCATAGTAAGCCGATCTGATTCCGCACAGTTCGTTATCTTCTGTATTACTACTTGTTCGGGTGGGCTGACATCCATCTTCCAATATTGGGCTCATGCCAATCTTGCAGCTATTGTTATATGTAGCAACAGGTACCATGTCATTTTGTTTACATTTTCGGGTCTTATCCCTAATAAAAATACCTCAGGACGCAGTTGTATATGCTGCCCCAACATCTCATTAAGCCATTTCTGAATATTCTGTGGAAGACCATTGTTATTTCAAGGAGTTTAGTGACAAATTTTGATTTCTTTTTCATATTAAGAAAGATTTAAGTGTTTAAAACATTCTCAGCTAACATTTTTGTTGTCACGCTTGCTTGTTGAATAAAGGAGAAGACATGATGGGAGAAATCTTCACATAGCTGCAAAGCTTACCTGTGAAAGTCTCAGACTTTTGAGTCATGTGCCATCAATTTAAGGTAAGGTTTTGCAGTCTTGTGCCCATAGAAACAGGGCCATGAAGTCATGGTGCCAGGTTTTAATAAAAACTCTAATATTGGCCTTTAAGCTGGGAGCTCCTGCATAGAACCTAACACTGGGTTCTGTAGAAATTGGCCAGCCTTGGGGTATCTCTACTGTTTTATTAAGCAGTTCCTGGCAGCTTCTAAAAATATTTATCATCTTTCTTGTTATGTATGCATTTTATGATATGCTTTTAAATTTGCTTGCCACAGTTACACAATAAAGCTTAAAATCTCTTTATTTACAATGTGCATATTGTTTCTGGACCCAAATTAATCCATTGCACTGACAAATAGCAAAACAGATGTAGTGTGCTGTGTGTGTGTGTGTGTGTGAGAGAGAGGGAGAGGGAGAGAGAGAGAGAGAGAGAGAGAGAGAGAGAGAGAGAGAGAGAGAGAGATCTTCAAATACTAGTAAGTAGCTTTGTGTGAAACTCAAAAAGCAGACAATAAGAACTACACATTCTAATTAGCCAGCCAAAGATAATGTTCTGGCAGCAGCATTTTCAACCAGTAAAAGCTTCAGGAGGTTTTCAACCGAAGACTGACATAGAAAGCATTATAACACTAATTGGAAAAAGTGTCCTAGGCTAAATAGAACATATTATGAAACATTTATTTATTGGTAGCAGTGCTTATATGCCATGCAACTGTGAAAACTCAATATATCATAAGATCATTTGACATTAAAAAAAAATTGTGCCATGCTAGGAAAGGATGCTCTTAATTCAGTGTGGTGTTCACACTCTAAATCTGTGCCCAAAACATTAGAAGATAGAAAAGATTTGGAGAGTGTGTAGGAAGTGGAAGAAAATAATCCATTCTGCCAGGAGTCTCTCGTCTGTTGGCAAATAAATACAGTCAAATGCTTTTATATTATACAGAATTTAAATGTAAGAGAATTTGTTCTGAATGTATCCTCAAATTGCATATTTTCCTAAAGCTGCAGTTCTCCGTTCAAATTTACATACTAAAATAGCTATAATAGGAAAAGATGCACAACTGGGGGAAAATGTGTGCATGAAAATCGGTATAATTACAATGGAACATGATTTAATGGCCCATTCAGAGGGATCTGTTAAATCAAAATGTCTAAAATTACATTTTTACATCAGTTTATATAACCGGCTTTTGGTGTCATATGCAGGAAAGCCTCAACAGACAAACCCTCAACTTAAATGAGCGTGAAATCCAAACAAAAGAAAACTTCATTGTATCCAAAGCATATTGAAGTGAAGTCCATTAAAGTCTACCAAGGATTTGCTCTATTTAAAACTATTAATATTCTCAAGTTTTCTAATTTGTCAGACTGATTTAATTTAATAGACTAGATCCCATGCATTCAAAACTGAGATGAATCAGAAACAGATTGATTCATACCATCCTTATTTCTGTATGGTATGCCAACTGATATGCAGTAAACATCCTATTGATTGGGATCATTGTCTTTGGCAGAACTTCTAAGAAACCTTTGCAAAGTGATCTAAAAGCCATATTTCAGAACTATTGTTAAACTAATTTGAAAGAGAATGCTTTTTAAGAAATCCAAGTAGCAGAGTTAGAACAAAGATATTATCCAATATCAGATGATTCAAATGATATATTCCCAGAAACTGAAACAGTGCTGTTTAATTTATAGATAACTCAACCCTAGCTAGTTAAAGCATGTTGAGCCTCAAAGAAAATGCAGACATTTCTATGATAAAGTCTTTGATTTGGTTTGGAAAAGAAATATACTCTGAAATTCTTGGACATCCTGTATATTTGTGTATTTTCTATGCATAATACAATCAGTAAATCTCATTTCTCTAAATGTCAGGCTAAATATAATCTCTCTGACCTAACTGAGCTCAGATAGGTCACAAAGCACTTTATTCAGTGGCATTTTTCTTCTTCTTTTTTTTTTTTCAAAGGTTATTGCTCAAATCATACTTTTGACCTGGAGAAGTCCTTCCTGTTCATCAGAGAGAGTGAAGTACACATGAAGAAATTCAAGCACATGGCAATCTTCCCCTCAAGAAAAACCATTTTCTTTCTTTCTTTTTTCTTTTTAAAATCTTAATCATGATAAAACTCACATGAACAGAAGTATGCCTAAAGCATCCACCTTTCATCAGCTTATTCCACTTATATATCCAGAACAAACACTCTTCAAACCAACCCTTTGCTGAATGTTTCAAAAGCAAAAGAACAACCAGTCCAGTTAATTAACCCAGAAATGGCAATTGCCATAGCTAGGAAGCAAAGAAAAGCAAGGAAACAGGATTGCTTCAGTTCATGTGTTTATTAATGAAGGCAGGGGTGCTATTCAGCAGTTTCTGACAGGTTTTGGAGAACCGGTAGCGGAAATTTTGAGTAGTTCGGAGAACTGGCAAATACCCCCTCTGGCTGGCACCAGAGTGGGGAGGGATTGGGGATTTTGCAGTATCCTTCCCCTGGAGTGGGGTGGAAATGGAGATTTTGCAGTATCCTTCCCCTGCCATGCCCATCAAGCCACACCCACCAAGCCACGCCCATAGAACCGGTATAAAAAAATTTGAATTCCACCACTGAATGAAGGCTAAATCAAATTGTGGAGAAATCCAAGTCAACTCTTTCTTCTGCCACGTAAAAAAAGTGGCTAAATACCCTAACCATGAACATTAATGAATGTTTCTCCATAAAGAAAAGCCCAAACTCAAGCAATTGAGTTGGACATCTGGAACATTGTTTTTCCTCTGAAAAACAGAGAATATACTTCTCTTTAAAAGGCTCAGAGTACCCTTCTTATTAGAACAGCTTTTTTGTGGCTATTAAATTGCACAAATAAATTACAGTGTTGTTTGAAGGAAATTGGAAGCAGGGGAATAAAAAAAAATAACATGCATTTGTGATCCATGGTCTAGGGCAGTGTTTTTTCAGAAGTGTTTAACTTGACAATTTTGTGGTGTGCATCCATTTAAAACTTCTCATATTTAAACCTGACCATTTTTTCCCTATTTGAGTGGCAGGTTAAAATGTTTTAAAAGAGTGCCTTTATTAATTTTTTCTCAGGAAAACTTAAACTACTAGTTTCACCCTTATGCCTTTCCTGGTAAAAGAAAGTAAAGCCATGAGAAAAAAGGTGGAAAAGTTCAGTCTCGGTTATCAAGTTGACATCAGAACTGCAAGAACCATACCCTTTGAGATTGCCTATCACTGATCTAGTGCAGTGTTTTTAAAATTGGAAACTTTAAGATGAATGGACTTCCACTCTCAGAATTCTTCAGCCAGCATTCTGGGAGGTGGACTAGCCATCATAAAATTGCCCCCCAAAATGATTTACTTGAAAAAATACTGGCATAGTGCATGGCTAATATTTGATTTATCATAAGTGAAAATGAGAATATTTTCAATTAAAGTCATGAGGAAGCTTGGAAAAACTAAAGTTTTATCCTTCCCAAACTCCTCTTTCAGGTCAATATATTTGCTGATCTCATTCAAAAGTCTTCTGCCTTAAATAATACAGGGAGACAAAAGCGTTTCTCTTCTCACCTCTTAGAAATTCTGTCTCAGAACACGGTTTCACTTCTGAAGGGCCACAATATTTGTTCCAAAATAAATTTCCTTTTATATTTCTTTTTTTTTAAAAGCTTACCTTAACAGATCTGTGTCTGCTCTGTCCTCCTTAAATTTCCTAATCTGTCTCTGCATTCACACACACACAAACCTCATAGACACTTTTTCTTCCTGTCTGATGTGCTTCTTGGAGAAAAAGTTAGGCTTGATAATAATGACTCAAGAGAATAGTTTGGGACAGAAATAAAAGAATGTTATCCAGTTGCAGCATATACTGCTTTAATATAGTGAGGATAAATAGGTTAGCCAAAAATAATTATAGCTGGAATTTGACTGGAAGATTCAGCTGACATCTCTACTCTTGCAACTCTTCCTTTGAGTATATTACAATGAGCTCTATAGTAAAATGATATGAGAAAGCTTACGTTACTACTGACCATGCTGTGTCTGCTCTGTGTCTGGTAATACATGATCACTCACAGTTTAATAGCTTTTATGAGTACTGTAATATAGTTTAACATTAACATTTTGACAGGTTGGGAGTGGAAGTCATACACCCCAGCTACCAGCTTCTATTTCATCCTCCACATTTGGCAAACCAATGTCAGATTCTGTACCATCTTTTTGACAGGTCTGGAATTTACAAAGGATGTGTTGATATAGTTGTGGCTTTTTCGGTGTTTTAAAACCAGCGGGGACACCTAGGAACTAAAACTTGAAAATTCAAAGCCTGAAAGGCAAAAATATGTGGGTATAAGAAGGCAGTTTTCCCTTACCTATTCTTTGGTTATTTGGGCTTCTTAATGCCATAATGATAGGCTTAAAGCTGGTCTCTGCAACAGTGCTAAAGGTGAGATGTTCGGCCATCTTAAACCCCTAATGCAGCATATAGCATTTAGGCTACACACCATTCAATGACTGTTGAATCATCTGTGTAGGGTTAAGAAATGAAGTTAATGGGCAGAGCAGCTAATACTTGCTTATGTATTCCATAGCACATCTCCATTCCATTTAGTTGGAAGGGTAGAGGCTAAATTTTAAAACTACTTAACATTTACAGTGAAAGGAAATCCTCTGTCATAAACATCACCCTTAGGCAGTAGAAAAGGAAATTTAGACAACTAGGATTCTTTGTCTAGAGGCTTGGACAGGGTCAAACTATAGGATCATTGGAAATATAATAAAGAACAAATTGTGGCATGCATGAAGAAATGAAGCTTAGAATATGACTTGGGGCCATGGGAAATGCAAGGTTGTTTCAACACAGGAAGGGGAATTGTCAAGATAAAGAAGAAGCTGGTTTGTCAGTTTCTACCCTTCATCATTCCAATTCTATTCTTAAAATGGTAATCAGACTAAAATAATGCTGCCCTGGACATGTATTTTTTACTCTATACTGTATTCTGTATTTTTTACCAGTCTCATTCTAATTCTTTTTCCAAAGAAAAATAAATTTTTGATAATATTCCCAAAGGTGGGATGTAAGATAATTTGTAAGATATTTTTTAAAAATCCTCTGACAATCAGGCAACTCAGCTGGGATCGTCAGAGCCTTTTGAAAGCATTTTTTACATGGTTTTACATGTAAAAAATGGTTTTAAAAGTAAAAAAGAAAATTGGCCACGCCCACCCAGTCACATTACCCCCCCACCAAGCCACGCCCACAGAACCAGTAGTAACAAATTTTAGATTTCACCACTGACCATTATGTACTATATTACTATTATAATGAAATGTAAATATATTGTTCTGTCCCCGTCTCACACACGCACACAAACAGATATCCAGGGGTTAAATAAAACTGGCAGACAACAAATTCTTTCGATAAGAGGATTGGCAGCAACCCAGTAGCTGCTTGCCAAGAACTTTACCCATAAAGGGAGGGGTTGTTCCTCCGACAAATAAAGCCAAACAAGATACACACAGTTCAAGAATTGTCAAGTCCAGTCCGTATTAAATCCGAGGCAGATATCGTTGTTGCAAAGATACAATGTGACTCGCTAGTAGTTAGTTTTGTCCGCCACAGAGTCTGAATGGCCACCTCACCCCCTTATATCCCCTGTGGGGTGTGGTCCAGTGACTCAGCTTAATCTCTCGCACGCCTCCTTTTCTGCTGCGTGCGCTTGTCTCTCTGACGCTGGCGTGGATCCAGCCAAGACTTATCTCTGACACTGTCTGACTGTGAGGAGATACCTGGCTCCTGGCCAATCTCTTCTCCCTCGGGAGACACCTGAGGCATTGCCAGAGAGGAGGGTCCTGGAGAGGGAGGCCTGGCCAACTCCTCTCCTTCATGTTCGGAGCCTTCTCCCTCCGATAAGTCGGCCTCGGGGGTCAGAGTCACAACATATATAATAATACATTCAGTGCTTTTATTTTTATTTTTTATTTACACTTTATTGGATTTTTTTTTTACACAAATAAAATATAATAACAATTCTGTTTGACATCGGATTCGCAGTGTTTATACATATATACATGAAAAATTATCTGGTGACGTTTATACTATACATTTCTAATTAATTTCTAATTAATTTCTGTGCCTTTTACTCCTTCCTTAATTCTGATTGATTTCTACACCTTTTTCTCCTTCTTTGATTCTATCATTTATCCATTCGTACCATCTTCCCCACACAGTATCATAGTCTGAATTTTCATCATCATTTATCTCATGTGTTAATTTACTTATCTCTGCACACTCTAATATTTTGCTAATTATAAGGTCATCTGGTGGTGGGTCTTTCTTTTTCCAGTATTGAGCATACGCCAGTCTGGCAGCTGTAGCTATGTGTATTAGGAGGTGGACCTTTTCCTTTCCATACCCTTTCTTTGCCATTCCCAGGAGAAATATTTCTGGATTCAAATCGATTTCTTCTTTAATTATGTCTTTCAACCATCTCCGAATTTTGCTCCAGTATCTTTTTGCTTCGGGGCATGTCCACCACATATGAAAGAAGGTGCCCTGACCATGGCCACATTTCCAACAATTTGGGTGTACATTGGGGAACATCTTTGCTAATCTCGCAGGTGCTAAATGCCACCTATGAAGCATTTTATAATGATTTTCCTTGTATGTGGCTGCTCTAGTTAATTTATAGTTTTTATTCCATGCTTCTTCCCATTCGTTAAAGTTCAAACTGTGCCCAATGTTGCTCTCCCATGCTCTCAAGTCAAGAATTACCTGTATTAAAAGCACTGAATGTATTTAGATGAAGACAGAGATGAGGATACAATCAGAATACATTCAGTGCTTTTAATATAGGTAATTCTTGACTTATAACATTGACTTACTTCATTTAGTGACCGTTCAAAGTTACAACAGCACTGAAAATAATTACTTATGACCATTTTTCACAATTACGACTTTTGAAGCATCCCCATGATCATGTGATCAAAATTCAGATGCTTGGCAACTAGTTCATACTTATGACCATTGCTGTGTCCCATTTCCAAGGTCATGTGATCACCTTTTGCAACCTTCTGACAAGCAAGGTCAATGGGGAAACCAGTTTCACTTAACAACCAGGTTACTAACTTATCAGCTGCAGTGACTCATTTAACAACTGTGGCAAGAAAGGTTCTAAAATGGGACAAAACTTACTTAACAAATGTTTCACTTAACAACAGAAATTTTGGACTCAATTGTGGTCATAAGTCGAGGACTACCTATACCAAATAGCTACAGGAAAGTTTTCAGAGCAGGCCCTTGCTAAGGGATCGTTGAAAAATGAACAAAATGTATGTAAACTGTTTTGAGGAAGTTCACATCAAATGAAAACCCAGGATTTAGCTATATCTTCCCTGCTAGTAGCAGCTTAAAATCAATTACAAAAACAAAAGGGGGAGGAAATTCTCTTCCAATAATAGCAAGTATGTTTTTATCAGAACTGACACCAAGACTTACAAAACTAAATGAAAACCGCACAGTATATTGATAGAATCTTATAGATGAAAAATACATTCAGTTGTAGAATGGCATTTTTCTTCCCTATGTGACTGAAGCCCAAAAATCTAATTAGATCTACATTTGCAATCATTCTAAGTGATAAATAAGTCTTCTAAAATTCATAGTATATCTCCCATCAATATTGTACGCCCAAGTGCACTTAAAGTGCTGGCTTCCTTTTTAGAAAATAAAGTCTATGCAAATTCAGTATCAAATGTCTTAATCAATTGATTCTATCAATTAATAAAGACTGTAACTGGATTTTTGATGTCTGTAAATATTAATATATCCCAACTGCCTATAGAATATTTTTATCATCTATAATGTAATAGCTTTTTTTAAATAAAACAAAGAATATTGATGAAGAACTATAACATGTAGATTGCAAACGAGAACAAAACAGATGCATTAGAACATGAAGAATAGGATAAATGAGTTCAAACTTTATTAACATAAATAAATCTGCATTAACTTGCATGATAGACAGAACTGTGCACCCTTTACTCCTGTACAACTCTCTTTTAATTGTATCCATCTCAAATTTATTTATTTATTTATTTATTTTATTTTATTTTATAAAATTTTATACCGCCCTTCTCCTGAAGGACTCAGGGCAGTGTACAGCCAAAAATAAAACCCACAACTATATGAAAGTTAAAAGACAATTTAAAAATATTAAATAATTTGGCCGAAAGAGCTAAAATAGAAACCGCCCATTAAAATAGCATTTAGGCCAGCCCTGCTTGGTGAAACAATAGCGTTTTGAGGGCGCGGCAAAAGGTGCGAAGGTCAGGGATCCTATGAACTAGTAGGATTACGAACTAGAATCTAGTATTGGTATTATTATTGAAGGGATTATTATTGTTGCAAATTTCATCACATTCTATATGAAGCCAGTAAATATTATCTGGAATAATAATATTCAATTTCAGCTAATTTTGGCAGATTAGCCCTTTTCTCCTTCTTCTGTAAATCTCTTACTCTGTAAAAAAAAATCATTTATGTTATTCTTATGGTACATTATGGGGGAACAGAACTCCATTCTTCTCACTTCAAATCTGACATCATTTTGGATTATATTTTTTTGCAGTCTGTATCTGCATTTTTAGTGGCTTGCTCATTCTCCGATAAGATTGTCTGATCTCTGCAAATCTAATATAAAGCAATTCAGGATTAGGAATATGCAAAATATCATTTTCCAGAAATGGAATACTCTGAAGAACTTTACAATCTTCTGATTCTTCTCCAAATCATAGTCATGTGTTTTGGTTGTTCCAGATATGATTTAGTGCTTTACCATATACCCAGTGGTGGGATTCTGTCGGTTCTAGGGGGTTCGGCTGAACCCTTTGTTAAATTGCTGGCTTGCCCCACCCCTTGCTCCGCCCCTCCACACCACTATTTATTGCCAATAAATAGTGGTGGGCGAGGGGCAGGCGAGCCAGCAATTTAACAAATGGTTCGGTGTTTTTTTGTAATTTTATTGGCCCACGGAGCTTCAGCATAGGCTAATTAGCCCTTGATTAGATCGGCTCCCGACTCTTAGCTGATTTGCTTTCAGCTGTTTTGCTCAGGGCTCTCCTGCTTGCTGGAGCAGATTTTTTTTTCCCTAGCTATGCTGAAAAACGAAACTGAAAGTAAAGCAGGCTGTTGGCTTTGCTGTAACTGCAACGTTAGAAAATTAGACAGGCAGATTTCTTTTCTTTTTCCTCACCAAAAAAGGAAGGTGCAAACAATGGGAAATTTAGGGAAAAAGAGGAGAGTTCAAGATTTTAAAACACAAAGAAAAAAAGCTCTATTTAACTAGGGAATTGTAATAATTGAGATACTATTAATTGTATATTGTGTTGAAAGCAGAAATGGTTAAGTTGTGGTTTGGAGGAATATATGGGGGAAATTATTTGGTTTATTATTATTGGTAAATATAATTCATTGATTTGTAAGAAATTGGATTGCATGGAAATAATTGGAATATTCATGTTCATATTGATTAATATACAAAAAAGGTAGTTATATAACTAATTGATATATATTAAAATGTTGAATTTATATTAAACAACTTTAATATTAATTACCAATAATTAACCAATGTGAGGATGGATATAAAAATAGATGACAATGGGAAGGGGTATAATATAGAATAGAAGGGAAAAATTGAATTTGATTAAAATTAGAGATGAGGATGAAGGGTAATATTGGTTTTTTACAAAAATAGATGAGGAATAAATATGGCAAAAAGGAAATATAGAAATTCTAAATTTAATTGAAATGACTAAACACTGTTTAAATTTGTGAACCGGCCAAATACTCTGTTCAAAGAAAATACATTGTATGTTTGTATGTGTGTTCCTAATTATTGTTATTTATTCATATTTGTTCTCTTTTATTCTTTAAAGTTTAACAATTCATTCTTTATCTTAATATCTTTATATTTGTTTGGGGTTGGCTTTCTTCCCTTTCATCTTTTTTATTGTACAGCAATCTTTCTCCTCAAACCTACCACCTCTCTCTTTTCTTTCCTTCTTACTTTCTCTTCCTCGCCCTCTTCTTCTCCTCCCTATTTCCTCTTCCTTTCTCCTTCTCCTCCTCTCTTCCTCTCTCTCTTACCCTCCCTCCTACTCTAATTTCCCTTCTCTTCCTTCATCCCTCTCTATTGCTGTATCCTTTTATGCATATGGACTACTCAGAGGGCTGAAAAAGTTATTTCTGACTGGTCCTCGCACTTTTGACCAGTCCTCGAACTTACAACTGTCCTCACATTTTACGTTTTTGCCCTATCTTGTCACCATGGTGAAGAGAAGCAGTTGTGAAATGAGTGACACGGTTGTTAAGAATGCTACAATGGGCATAAATGATGACCAGTCATAAGTGCGAAGACCGGTCAAAAGTGTCAGAAATCACTTTTTTCAGCCCTCTGGGTAGTCCTTTTGTGCATATGGACTCAGAGGGCTAAAAAAGTTATTTTTTAACTGGTCCTCGCACTTTTGACCAATCCTCGAACTTACGACTGTCCGCACATTTTACGTTTTTGCCTTATCTTGTCACCATGGTGAAGAGAAGCAGTTGTGAAATGAGTGACACGGTTGTTAAGAATGCTACAATGGGCATAAATGATGACCAGTCATAAGTGCAAAGACCAATCAAAAGTGCGAGGACCTGTCAGAAATCACTTTTTTCAGCCCTCTGGGTAGTCCTTTTGTGCATATGGACTACTCAGAGGGCTGCAAAAGTTATTTTTGACTGGTCCTCACACTTTTGACCAGTCCTTGAACTTACGACTGTCCTCACATTTTACGTTTTTGCCCTATCTTGTCACCATGATGAAGAGAAGCAGTTGTGAAATGAGTGACATGGTTGTTAAGAATGCCGCAACGGGCATAAATGTGAGGATGGTCATAAGTGCAAGGACCAGTCAAAAGTGCGAGGACCAGTCAGAAATGACTTTTTTCAGCCCTCTGTAGTCCCTATGCCGATAGCCACGCACACCGGTCACATGACCAGCTAGCCACGCACACCCAGTCACATGGCCACCAAGCCACACCCCCAACTAAGCCACGCCCACAGAACCGGTTGTTAAGAAAACTGCATATACCTGATTTGTTCTGCTTTCCAACAGGTCTGTTTGATCTGGCACATCTAAAACTTCACTAATTACTTCCAATTTGGAAGATTAACTGCAATACAACACTAAATCATACCTGGGATAGCCAGATCAGCCTGGCAAAATGAAAAGTTTTCAAGTTCTCAGGAAAGTTGTGTTCCCAGAATAATAACTTTTGCTTCTATCCATTAAGAATACTTTGCCAACAAACAATTCTGATAAAATTTTTGTCAGTAACATCCACCAAAAAAAAAAAGGAAAAAGAATATCAGTGCAATAGAATTTGCTTGGGTTTGTGTTTTTATAGGAACACAAAAGAATTTTCAGATGGGGGAAGAACTTGATGTTTTCATAATTCAGACATGGAAAAAAATCATATTAGAATTTCATCTGTACTTTAATGGATATATGTAATCGCTTCTTGGTTTGATTTCCCTATACAAGCAATCCTCGACTTGCAACTATGTGTTTAGCAACCATTTGAAGTTACAACAGCTGTGAAAAAAGTGACTTACAACTGCTCCTTGCATTTACAGCTATCACAATATCTCCACAGTCATGTAATCAAAATTCAGGCGCTTGGCAACTGGCAGGTATTTTCAATGGCTGTAGTGTCTTGAGGTCATGTGATTGTCGTTTGTGACTTTTCCAGATGGCTTCTGACAAGCAAAGTCGTGGGGAAAGCTGGTTTTGCTCCAAGATTCACTTTGATGATTCACTTAACAACTGCAGTGGTTTGTTTAATCGAAAAGTCATTAACTTGAGTACAACTCACTTAACAACTGCCTTGCTTAGCAACAGGAATACTGGTCCCAATTGTGGTCATAAGTTGAGGATTCCCTGTATAACCCTTCCATGACTTCCACATGTGTGGAGATGGGAGCACTTTTGATGATTGGGATTACCCAGAAAAAAAATATTTGGTGATTTAGGCTTGCATCATGATGAGATGATGATGATGATGCAAACTGGATGGCAATAAGTTTTTCTGTGGAGATCCTTGGGGGGGGAGGCAATTTCATAAACTGCATTACAGATGTTACATCACCGTTGACAGTTTTCCATCCCAACAAGGCAAGAAATTATGCCATCAATGTTTAGCAATGATGGGCAGAGATAGCTCTGATATTCACCAAAGGTGACTGGGGGCTACATGTAGCTCAAGGAATGGAATTCCCATCACTGTTCTAAAGTAGCACCAATCTAATGTGGTTAGGCACTTTGTAACTACTGCATGAAGTTGATGTTTCATCTATGGAACATTCTACCATCTCTGGTGGACTTGCCCAGTGGCAAAGAAATTCTGGGCCAAAATCAAAAAGTGGCTAGAGAAAATAACACAGAAATCAATAAAGGGAGAACCAGAGACATTCTTAGTAGGGATTCTCATAGAAAATTACACAAAGGAAATACAATATTTAATACTACACATATTAACAGCAGCCTGCGTAGTCTATGCACAAAATTGGAAGAAGGAAAATTCACCAACAGAAGAAGAGTTAATTAAAAAAAAATTTAGATTGCGCAGAGATGGACAAACTGACAAAAGAACTCAAGGAGAAAGAAGATACAGAATATTATAAAGTATGGCATAGATGGTATGAGTGGTTGGAGAACAGGAAAAATGAGAAAGAGGAATAAAGGGGAGAGAAAGAAATGTTAAAAGATCAATGTAAAATGTAGACAAAATAAAGAAGATGGATAGCAATATGGAGTAGGATAAAGTTAAAATATGTATAAATAGTAAATATTAAGAAAGGACCACTACGAAAGAGCTGTGAAAAGAGTTTATGTATATAAATGTTGTATGTTTGTGTCTTGTTTTAATGTGTTTACAATAAAAAACTTTTTTTAAACTTTTTTTGTTTCATACTAACTCCTCCTCCAGCATTGTTTTCATTTCCCAAAATGAAATCAGTTACAAAATAAAGATAGAGCATAACTTTGTTAGGAAATATCTCCATCTGCCAAGAAAATTAAATAAAAGCAAACTATAAAGTAAAGAGGAGCTGGTGGGGGTGATGTTGGAGATAGTATTAGGAAGCAAGCTCACGTATTTCATCTCTGAAAATGTTTTCTGACAGTCCATGTCCAGCATGGCAACTATTTTGTAAACAGCAAGTCTCCAGTGGTTGGCATTTTGTAAGAATATCAACTTATAAAATGCTTTTTGTTTTTTCAAGCTCATCTTGTGTCAACCAGCATGATTACTTACTCCTGATCTTAGGCAGTGGTGGTTGATTTAATAAATAGGTCAATAGGCAACCAACAGCTTGGCTAAACAAACTGCATGGGATCATAAGAAACTCCTATATAGGCTGTGCCACATTCAAAGATTGTGCAGACTGAGAACAGTGCCCTATCCCAGGTCCCATGAGACTTCAAAGCTTCTGGAGATGTTCACAAACTATTAAGTTATTGGAACTATTAGCCTTTCCCTACCTGTTGCAATGAAAGCACAGTAGAAAATAAGAGAAAAAGAAGCCAAGGTTCCTTGTTAGCAGGCTGAATACTTCTGTAATGGTTGATGAACCATAAATTAGAAAGCATTTATTGCAATCCTACCTACCTACTTATGATGAGGAAATGTCCTTTTGCTTAATTGCTGCAGTGTTGCAGAATACCCATTATTATGTCCCACTATCTTCTTGACATGGAGATCTATAGCTGAGCTTCCTGCAGCCAATCCTATTATGATAACAATAGTTGAAATGAAAATCTGTACATGAGGAACCATTCCTGATCCAATGACTTTGAATCTGCTCTGTCGATACCTGATATCCTTCAATGTTAGTTAAAGTTCAATTTTCCAAAGCAACCCAAATAAGTTGATATTTGGAAAGATGTGGCCTGCTAGTTGCCTACCAAGAATTTAGCAGGAATCCTTAAGATAGAATTAAGGATTTCATAGACGTAGCATCTTCTTTATACAGGCATAAATTAAATATATATAGTGTGTCATTTACAAAGGAGTTTGTAGGACCAAGCAGTCAGGCCTTAGTTCTTCCTATAATACTGTGTGTGTCCTGACCTATACTGCATGATTAGAAATGTTCTGGGCTACAGTTTTCTCCCAAAGGTGAAATGCAGTAGAAAGTAATATTAGCTAAAGGAAACAATATTTAGCTATGAAACTTTCTTGCCCCAGTGCTCAATGTCTCTGCTAACCTCACACTATTCATTTGACAAGTGTGTTTAGATGCTGTCTCAAAAATAAGTATCAGAAATGCTTCTGGGATGGAGAAGGAGAGCGAATGAAAATCCCAATGAAGAAATAAACTCTGATTTATGTTATTTTAGTGGTTTTTCTCTTGTTCTGGGCCATACTAGAAGAAAATGCAGAACTCATCTGTGCCAGTATAAAATCACCTGCAAGCTGTGTAGGATCACAGCACTAAAGCAAATATAATAAAAAAAAAACCAGAAATCATTATAACTCTCAGGTGGAAACTTTATTTTTAGTATGAAAACTGGAAGCATATTGCTAGGGCACAATTAAAAAAGGAAAGGAAAAAGGGACATGGGTTTCAAATGTGGTTGCTAGGTGATGCTGTGATAAGAAACTAGTTAATGGAATGGGGGTCAGACAGGAGGGAGTAAGCTTTCGCTCCTCTGAACCTCAACTCATAATATTTTAGGGCAAAGGCAAGAGAAAAACAGCCTTTCGAATGTTGCTCTATTTATCCATCACCCCAAACTAGGATGCCAGCAAATCATCATAGGCTCTAAAACATGGAGGCTGTTGCCTCTCAGGAATGAAATACCCAATATGCTTGGTTGTTATGTTACAGGCCACCATAAAGAAAGGCAAATCAAAGTGACAAGACTTGCTTTCATATAGGAGGGAAATGTAATGATTGAAGTATATATCTAACAAAAGAGAGAAAAATACTGTATTTCACACAAAGCATGGCAAGGAAGACACATCTGCATTTGGCAGTCAGTGAGGTAATCAGAGCTTGAATGGAATGGAAGGGTGGCTCTTTGGCTCTTTAATTTTAATGGGATAAATCAATTAAAAAATTGCAAAGGCCTGCTGACCCTTGATGTATATTTCTGAAACTACATCACAGTATTCTCAGAAATACTGTATACATCAGTGTAATTGGAAGGGGGAGACAAATACCAATTCCTTTCATAATTTGGCGACACCTAATATAAGTACAGGGATGCAGTGGCTCAGTGGTTGGGACACTGAACTTGTCGATTGAAAGGTCAGCAATTCATGGTTTGAATCCCTAGCGTCGTGTAACTGGGTAAGCTCCAGTTACTTGTCCCAGCTTCTGCCAATCTAGCAGTTTGAAAGCACGTAAAAAATGCAAATAGAAAAATAGGGACCACCTCTGGTGAGAAGGTAACAGTGTTCCGTGCGCCTTTGGCATTTAGTCATGCCGGCCACATGACCATGGAGATGTCTTCGGACAGCACTGGCTCTTCAGGAACGATTAGCACATATGTGCGAGGGGAACCTTTACCTTTAATATAAGTACCCCCAAGCTTTCCTTTTGTAATTTGGTAGTATTCTTATGGTTTATTTCAAGTCACCTAAAAATTAAAAAATACATCCTCCATAGAATGTTCCATGATTTCCAGATCAAAATAAAAAAAGAGCAAATGTATCTTTTTTTCGCTCTCTGAATTTATCTTTTGGGAATGAAATCAATATGTTCTTCAAAGGGTTATTTGCTTGTACTCTTTTACATTGTTTCTGTTAGTCAAAAAGTACATGGGAATCTCTGCTATCATCTGTTGATGTTAGTTTTTAGCCAAACTGAGATTTTTTTTTTAAAAAAAAAAGACAAGTTTCAATTCATAAAGGGAAAAATTAAATTTTAAGGTTAGTCTCATTTCATAAAGAGAGAAGGGAAGGAGTAGCCAGAGATTAGCCCAAGTAAGTCCAAAATTAACAGTCCTGTTCACCGTTCTCTCTATGTCTCCTTTCAAATACACCATTCTGTTTTGCCACTATTTTCTTTTCTATGAGAAGCCAATGTATTTTCTCTGCAGTTAAAGCACATTGCCAACAGTTGAGTAAGACCAACTGTAAGCTCATGTTTTCTACCACACAGTGCTCAGGATTGAAGGGGAGGAGGGGGCAGGTAAAATGAAGCTGCTGCCAGTCAAAGAAACAAGAGGCATCGGAGTCTTGCAGAAAGACTGCAACTGCATAATAAGGAAAATGACAGATATCTGTTGGCTCAGTAAAGAGCAGCTTGCGCCATCCAAGTAATGACAGAATAATAGTTTGCTCCCACTGATATTTGACCTGGAATTGCAGCACTATGTAAGGGAAAGCCCTTGGCAAGAAAAATCAAAGGCCATCAGGAAAATGCATCAGTTTTACTCATGCAATAGCAAGAGTAAAATAAATCTGGCTTCCCCAGGATATTAAAGCTGGTTCTCCTTTATACCTTTTCTATTCCCTTTGGGGATTTTGTCTTTTTTAAAATCTTGTGTCATTTTCTTTATCGTTGTTTTTATCTGACATTTGGGAAACAGCAGATTTCCTAGAGAAAACAAGACTTTTTTAAAAAATAGGGTTTTATTAGAAACACAAAACAATGGTTAGCTCCCATAGGAATATTTCTAATTCTTTGACCTTAGTCATTTTAGTATCTCATAATAAGTGCAGAAACTGGAAAAATAGTTGGAATTGTAGTTGTAATAATGTTTGTTAATAATGACTCAATGGAATAGTTTTTCATTTACTCCTGAAACCCATTTTATAAGAGCAGTGTTCCAAGTTCCAAAGCACATATCTAATGCAATTCCAAGGTTAGAATATATCCAGTTGAGAGATCAAGGTTACAGCATGGACATTAATCTTTAATAACTGGCTTAAATGCCATTATTTTCCAGTTGACTGATTCCATATCTTCTGTCTAATATATTCCTTCCTACATTCATTCATTCAAACAAAACATTAAAAAAAAAAAAACAATCACATGATCCATGACTTGATTCTCCACTGAGTTTACACACATTAGGAGAATGTTCAACGAAAGAGTTTTAGACACTGAATTTCAGAACAAAAGGGACTCATCTCAAACTTTGCCCAAATTCAGTTTGACCATGCCAGATAGAAACCACCAACTACATTAACTCACTTGTTTCTCCAGTCCAACCCACATTCTTTTTCAGAGCCTGATATAAAGAATGTTCCTTTCACACTAGCCCCTTGGCCTTTCCTTTGCTTTTCCAGATGTTTGCACATCTGGATACCCAAGAACTGATTTTCCATATTATCTCCTTTGACACTAAGCAGACCTTCTCCTCTGTCTTTTTCCACCTATTGTTGCTCTGATGTTACAATAATCAAAGCAACAGAAAAACTGGCTGTTTTTCTGGTTCCTACCTTGTTTGAAGGTTCATGGAAACTTCATGGCTACAAGAAAGAAATGATTCATAGAAACTAAATAGCAATATTCCTAATTATTTAAAATAGAAGAAAAGAAAGGGAAGCTTTGCAGTATTGTGGGCAGATGGTAGGAAAGGTAGGTAGGTAGGTAGGTAGGTAGGTAGATAGATGATAGATAGATGATAGAATAACTTTATTGTCACTTTGAATGTACACTAATTAGCATATATTAAAATGAAATTTTGTTGCATATAGCTCTCAAAAGGTCACCACCTCCAATATACACTACATAAACATGACAAAATAAATAAATATATAAACACAAAATTTAAGAGGATCATGCTTTACCCAATGGACAGGTGAGGAACCAAAAGAGGTCAGTGGGGCATATAAGGGGAATCAAGCATCAGCTTGTAAAGTTGAGTTAATTGATTTAAGGACCCAATATTAAATCAACTGAGAAGAACATAGCAACTGTTATTCCAAGATGCCCAGAGTAGATACTGGGAAGGGGGAGGTGGGGGCATCCAAAATACTATAAACAATTAGAACTCAGATTGCTATCAGAAGGGATTGAAGGACTGGTGACCATCAACTCTGAAGGTGTAGAGAGTACAGGAAATGAGCTATACAGGATAGGAGGAATAGCACAACCTGGGCAATGGTCAGATAAAAGAGGTTTGAGTCCAGGCTAAGAAAGCAACTTCCACAAACATCTGAGACAAGCCTTTCCCTAGTTCACAAGATAAAGGGAGGAAGAAGCACATTCAGACTTGAAAGACATGTCTGTTACTTTAGCTGTTTCAGTAAAAGTCCTGACCCACATGGCATTGGTTTCCTCATCTGATTTACTTTGTTGGATTGACAGAAGGGCTTAAAGCAACTCAGATCAGAAAACAATAGTTCTGTACTGAGGCTGGAAAACACAGGGGGATAGTATAATTTGTTTTTGAATTCAGGAAGTGTTGAGTGGCTAATTGCGGAAAATGCACATCTTCCCTGAAACTGTCAACACCCATGGGTAGATAATTTCTGGGATTGTTGTGGGTTGTGTTTCAACATGCATAAAAGGTAGGCATTTGGAATATGGCTGATGGTTGCAAAATGTGCCACAGGTGAAAGCATTTTCTATTTAGCGATTCTATTCTATTCCTCTTATCCTCCCCTTGCCTGCTACAGTTCATTTATACATTCAGCAATATTAGGCAACATATCTATTTACAAATTATACCTCAAATCCTATTGCAAAGAGTTTTTAAAATGTTTGTTTGTTTTGTTATGTTTTTTCACATCAAGGAGTAGTAGGAAACCATTTGTTTCCTGCTGTATGATTGAGATTCATGTAGTGGTTAAGGATTCAGGCTAGAAACTAAGAGAGCATGTGTTTTAGTCCTGCCTTAGGCACAAAGCCATCTGAATGACCTTGGGCCAGTCACTCTTTTTCACTCCTCCTAGGAAGGAGGCAATGGCAAACGACTTCTGAAAATCTTGCAAAAAAAATGCCCAGGCAGTCCCCAGGAGTCAAAATGGATTCAAAGGCACAAAAAATAAAATAAAATAAATAAATAAAATAAATAAATAAAATAAAGGCAGAAAAAATAAAATAGCATGGTACTGTTAAAAGGTTTTTTAAAAATCTTTCAAAATACATCTACTGGCCCTTGAACTCAAATATCTCATCATTTTGTTATTTGGGAACCTTATAAAAAACTGGCCTCATCTATTTGCTTTTACCATTTGAAACCCTTTGCTTTCATAACACATTTTCACATTGGTAACACGGCAAATGTCTGACCTGAAGCTGAATATCACAACATCATAGGAAGCTATTCTAAAATCTTGAGTTGAATCACTCAATCTCCCTAACCCTGTCTCTCCCTGCTCACCCCTGGTTTTTTTTTTTTTTTTTTTTTTACGTTTTTTGTGTGCTATTTTGCCAGTTAACTTTTTTTGATGTTTGGTAATAATTAATACATGAACATTGAGTTATTTTTGTTAGTTGAACTGAATGGCGTGTGTGCTTCCTCTGATCTAGATATGGAGACTATGCTGGATCAAAGCAAACTGGAAATTACCCATAACACAGATTTCTCTAATCAGATGTCTTCCAAAGATATTGAGACTTTAATACTCTCTGGATATTTAGGGAATTGAACAATTGGAAGGTGAAGACTTGGGATTTCTCCTCTTCTGTGAAATTCATTTCCCAGATTGAACTACGAATCCCCATATTGCCTTTCTTTATCTGGCAAGCAAGCAAAGTAGAATGTGCATTCTAGGGTCTACTCTGTGCTCTGTTTGTGATTTATTCTGCAGTTGCTCCAAGCAAATGTTTTTAGAAAAATCTTATTATTATTATTATTATTAAAAACCAATCAATCCACAATGCCCTATTGATTTAACTTTTACATTTTGAGTATATTATTGAAATGCAGCCTGAAGAGTTTACACTATTTGACTCCATCAGGCTTCTATTTCCATTGTGTTTTCTCCTCCGTGTCTTAAGGTTACTTAAGCTAAAATTGTCTGTAATTAAAACTACTCTTATTATTTCATATATATTATAAATTCTTTTACTATAACTCTTCTGCCTGAGTTATACTGAGCAAAAAAACTTCCTCCATTCAGCAGCCTCTCCCTTGCAGGCTATAAATCTCTACAACATGAGCAGGTCCATAGAAAGAAAGTTATAATTCTTGTTTGAAGCTTCTAAAGTATTTGTCATCAAATCTAAAGGAGCCCTGTGAGATTTAGGTGAGAAATCTCTGAAGTACGTGGCAGGCAAGTACAACTTTTAACGACGGAGGATCTTACCTTGAAGCAATTCATTCTTCTCCCAGATCCCTTGATGCCTAGCAATCTTTGCTTTAAATGTTTTTTCTATTCCCCAGCTCAATTCACAGCATCTTATTTTCTGAAACTGCCAAGCACGTTCCAAACAGTAAAGCAGTTTACCTTGGTTTTTGCTGAAGCCAGGAGACATCTTGATATGACCAGATGTTTCTGAAAATTGAACTCAGATTCTGTAGGTCAATTGTTTATGCTCATTTTAGCAGATTTTTATTAGTATCATTAATATCATTTTGACATACATGTTGTTTTTGTTCAGTCCAGTGATGAAATCTGAACTGGTTTGCTACCAGTTCACTGGCTGTACATGCGCGCTGCACACCAAATGCATGCTGCAAGCACATGCGCAGTGGGCACCAAACATGTGATGCAAGCGCATGCACAGTGTGCACCAAAAGGAGGCTTCGGAAGGTAAATAGAACAACAAGGGGGAATCAGCTGGGCCGCATGATTTAGCTTTGCTAGAAAGCAGGATTTCCTGCTTTCTAGCAAAGCTAAACCCCGCGGCACAGCTAATCATCAGAAATACCAGTTCAGAGGAACTGGTAGCTTTTTTTAACTAGCTAACTACCAGTTCACCCAAGTTTTTTAAACTAGTTTTTATTGCCTGAACCGGAGCGAACCAGGAGCATTTCACCCCTGGTTCAGTCTCTAAATCATGCCTGACTCTTTGTGACTCCATGGACCACAGCATGCCAGTGCCCCCTCTCCCACTCCACTGTCTGCTGGAGTCTGTCCTCATCCATGCCCACTGTGTCAATGATACAATCTAACCATTGGCACACATGTTGCTAATAACAAATTCAGTTTAGAAATTATTGTAGGATTATAAAACTTCAAATTAATCTTAGAGTTCCCAAAGGGATATCATAATGTTCAATTACAATATTGAGCACTATGGTTCTGTCTACTGAACCTACTGAACTTTTATATCATAGTCCTAAAAATCTCTTTGCATGCAGATAAGATTCTGTTAGTAACATAGAACTAAAAAGTTGTTTAGGGCATCACATTTAACAACCTTGCTCTGTACAGGAATCCAGATTTCCAATGGATGTCTATTCACATTGATCAAAGAATAAACAACTTCTCTAGAAAATTGGCTCCACTTCTAAACTCCTTTTAATGTATGGTCATTGTTTTCTGAGATGCCAGAGAAACTCAGATAGATTTGTTGGCATTTCTTAAAGTATTTGAAAAATGCTAGCATGTTCTCCCTAATACCAACTTTTCTCAAGACTAAATATATCTACCCCCTCAACCTATCCTTATAGAATTTAGTTTTCATTTTCACTCATCTGATAAACTTTGTTATGCTACTTTGGATCTGATTTAGCAAGTCTAGCTGACCTGTGCTATTCTGAATTTAAGAGGAATCTTATTAATGTAGAACAGAGCAGAAATGTTGTGTTTAATAATTTGGGAATTGTACCGTATTTTCCGGCGTATAAGACGACTTTCTAACACATGAAAATCTTCTCAAAAGTCAGGGGTCATCTTATACACTGGGTGTCGTTCTCCTGTAACCAGGCAGACCAGCCCAAAAGGCTCTGACGAGCCTTAAATGGCTCTGACGATCCAAGCCCTGACGATCTGCTAATCAGGCAACTCAGCTGGGATCGCCAGAGCCATGGAGAAGAAAAAAAGTTTTCTCCTTTCACATGGCTCTGATGATCCAAGCTCTGACGATCTGCTAATCAGGCAACTCAGCTGGGATCGCCAGAGCCATGGAGAAGGAAAAAACTTTTCTCCTTTCACATGGCTCTGACGACCCAAGCCCTGACGATCTGCTAATCAGGCAACTCAGCTGGGATCGCCAGAGCCATGGAGAAGGAAAAAAGTTTTCCCCCTCCAGCTTGCTTACCTTAGCTGCTTGCCTTGCTTCGCTTGCCTTGCTTCGCTTGCCTGAATCCATTCCATCAGCAAGCAACTCCCTGCCTGCAATCAAGCAGGCAGGGAGTTATGGACTTCAACTCCCAGAATTCTTCAGCCAGCAAAACAAAGCTGGCTGAGGAATTCTGGGAGTTGAAGTCTAAAAGTCTTAAAGTTGCCAAGGTTGGAGACCCCTGTTCTATTGGGTAAGTTTTTTTGGGATCTTTAAAAAAAATAGTTAATTGGGGGGTTTTTTAGTTGTTCTTTTTTTAGACCTAGCCATTTAAAGTTTAGGAAGTTTTAAATTTAGCTTTCATATAAAAATAAAAATAAAATAAAATAATATTTGTGCAGTTTTCTGAGATTTAGTATGTTTTTGTAGTGTTTCACTCTAACTTCACAAACACACAAAATCTCACAAAGCTGTATGTGGAATTTTGTGTTTGTAAAGTGTGAAAGTTGGGTTTTTGGGCTTTTTGTGGCTGTGTGAGGTTCCTGCTTGTTTCAGGGGCCATTTTGGATCTAGCACAGCTGCTTTTACATTGTGGGTGAGCCAGTTGATGTTTTTTAATTTTTATTTGGTGTGCGTTGGAAGAGGGGTAGTCTTATACGGCGAGTATAGCCCAAACCCTATATTTTAACAGGAAAATTCGGGGGTTGTCTTATACGCCCAGTCGTCTTATATGCCGGAAAATACGGTACTTCTATTAATTTAGCCTATAATTCTACTTGCCTTTTTGTGCAGGCATATCATACTGCTGGTTCATATTCAATATCTGATTAATTACAAATCAAGATTATTTTAACAACTACTATTGCCAAGTGTCTAAATTTCATTTTGTTATTTTCTATCTACTCCACTAAACTATCAAGATCATTTTTTTCCTTTAGCAAAAAAAGTTTGTAAAATTGGTGCAACTTACTTAACAATCACATTGCTTAGCAACAGAGGTTCTGATTCCAATTTGGTCATACATCAAGGAATACCTTTACATTACTTTGCTTTCTTTTCTTTTTATTCTTTTTTTACTTTTTTTCTTTTTTTTTCTTATATTTAGTTTCTTTTTTCTTTTTTTCTTTTTTTTATTAAAAAGTTTTACAAAGAAAATTTCCCCCCCCGTTTTCCCCCCACCCTTTTCCCCCCATCCACCCCCACATCCCTTCCCCCCTTCCCATCCCACCCTCCCCCCAGACTTCCCCGAGCAAAATACAAGGTATTTCAATTAACAATCATAATCTAAATTAACCTAACCATTTTTAAACTACCAAATCCCCCCCTGAAACCTTAACTCCACTATAGATAACATAATACTTCTAAAGTTTAACATTCATTCATAAGCTATTTGATATTTTCTTGTCTGATACTTATTTTGAATATAATCAATCCATCTTCTCCATTCCGATATGTATCTTTCTTGTGTATAGTCCTCCAAATATGCTGAAATTTTTGCCATTTCCGCTAGATTTGCTACTTTCAATGTCCATTACATTACTTTGCTTTCTTAACTGAATGTTATAATATGTCCAAGTTAAAGCCATTTTTCCTGCCCCCAAGTCATTGCATCATAAATCCATAGATACAGTAGTAGCTCTCTCATTCATCACACTGAAGCTCAGTATGAGTCAACCCCCACAGCATTTCTTTCTCGTGAAAGAATAATTCTACCATCCATAGGCAAATAATTCTACCATCCACAGGCTTTTTTTTTTAGTATCTGCAGACTGGATTTATGCAATTGCTCCAAATAATGGATTAGTGAGATACTTTACTGTATGTGAACATTAACTGGTGGCATTTTAACAGAGTATATTTTCCAGAAATTCATTAATTACTCTTCTGCAATTATCTACTAATAGGTCTTCTATAATTACCTACTCCTATATTGTTTGTAAGGGACACAGTGGCTCAGTGGCTAAGACACTGAGCTTGTCAATCGAAAGTTCGGCAGTTCAGTGGTTCGAATCCCTAGTGCCACGTAATGGGGTGAGCTCCCGTTACATGTCCCAGCTTCTGCCAACCTAGCAGTTCAAAGGCACATAAAAAATGCAAGTAGAAAAATAGCAACCACCTTTGGTGGGAAAGTAACAGTGCTCCGTGCACCTTTGGTGTTGAGTCATGCCGGCCACATGTCCACCGAGATGTCTTCAGACAGCACTGGCTCTTCGGCTTTGAAACGAAGATGAGCACCGCCCCCTAGAGTCGGGAATGACTAGCACATATGTGCAAGGGGAACCTTTACCTTTTAAAATCATTTGTAATAGAGAGCCAGTTTGGTGTAATGGTTAAGACATCAGGCTAGAAACAGGGAAACGATGAATCCTGCTTTGGATACAAAGCCAAGTGGGTGACCTTGGGCCAGTCACTTTCTTTCAGCCCTAGAAAGTAAGCAATGGCAAGCCACTTTCAAAATCTTGCTAAGAAAACTGCAAGAATTTGTCCCCCTAAAAAGAAAAAAAACAGGATTGTGATAGGGTAGGAGGCTAGCCTGAGTGCGCCTCTAAATTGCCTATCTCCCAACTGTAGGGTGATTATAAGGAGCAATCAAGTTGTGGGGAGGAAAGCATGATTAGAATTTATACCCATGTTGGGTGAGCAGGAAGAGTGGAATGGGCAGGTGAGAAACATACCTGCTCTTTCCTGGTGGTATTGAATCAAGGCAGACATAGGGTGTGGGGGTGGGTGGGAGAGAAGGGATAATTAGATAAGTCATAACCAGAGGTGAACATGGGTTTGTCAAAAACACATCATGCCAGACAAATCTTACTGCATTCTTTGACAATGTGACAAAATTAGCAGTGGATATAATATACATGGACTTCAGTAAAACATTTGATAAAGTAAACCAAAAATTAATTAGCTGGGTCAGCCCAAATCATTAGGCAGAGTGAGACAATGCCTTCATATGGAAAATTGTGACTAGTAGCAAAGAACTGAACTCTATCTGAACTGAACTATCTTGACTATCCTCTATCTTCTATCCTCAGGAGAACGGTGATCGTTCTGGTTGATTGCTGCAGGGGTTACGCAAACCCTGGACCACAGCCTGTTCGGAACCAGGTTACACGAGTGGTGGGCAAGCATGCACATGCACACACAGCACCACTTGCATCAGTGGTGGGTACTCATGCTCGCTTGTGAAGCTCCAAGTGGCAGGCACATGAAAATGGAGGCTGTGTATGTACGCATGTGGCTACCGCTCACACAGAACCATCCTCTTTTTCCCCCACCAGGCCACCAAGCCAGAAAGGTTGGGGACCACTGAATTATTGTATGTAGCAGCAATTATACATTGTTAGTCTCAGTCATCCAAATGCTTTGGGTTGCCTCTGCTGGTAGCTATTATTTAGTACTTTAAAACTGGAAATCGCAGCAGTCAAAGTTTTATAGCTTAATGAAGAAAAAGACAGGATGAAATAAATCTTTAAAATGGGATGAGTCCTTACCATATTGAGACTGGAAAGCTTTGGATGACCACTTGATGGAGCAAAGAGATCCAAATGAATTACCCTGAAAACAATTAATGTTGTGCAACAAATTTTATTTGATATAGTACAACAATATTTTTTTTTTGTAAATTATCAGGTTGCTCAATTAATTGGAACAAGTCATATATTTGCTATAACTTGTAATATATTTATGGAAATGTTTTTTAAAAATGGGACTTTACTTCATATTTGAATTCCTACCTTGGAATAATTACCCTAAGAAAACATATTTATTTATAGAGTAAATATTTTAAATTGTTTATCTTGAATTAATACTGAAGTAAACACACAAATAAAATTCAAATGAGTTTAATGGAAAAATATAACTATTGTAAAACTGAATGCAATTGAATAGACTGCATGGTTCCCACTCTGATGATGTTCAGGAAGTTAATAAAAACATGGGTATTCTCCTAGTCTTTGGGGCAAGGGAAAGATGGAGCTCCTGCTGGATGGGATTTGTGGTTATATATTGTTTCTAGATCTGTTCATATTCCTTTTTTCTTTTGTGATTTTTACTTTTAAATGATAAATCAGCCAGAGTTGTTGGGAGTCAGGCAGGAAAAAATGAATAAATTTTATATATTTAAAAAATTATTCAAAGGGATTCTCTCTTAATCTGGTTATCAAGGTTAGTAAGAAGGGTTTTGTGGGAAGTGCAAACATGTGGATTTTATTTGCTTAAATCTTTTATATTGTGAAAGGAGTTTTAACTTTCCTGATTTCCAGGTTTATCACTGAGCATTCATTTTGACTTCTCTTTCTCCATGAAATCCAAGTTATCAAATCTTAGAAGCCAGATAGTTATTGGTAAATTATTATATGTCCTTTATATTGTAATTGTGAAAGCTTAATTCTTTTTTTAATTCACAATTCTATTATAGTATTAAAGTTGGAACCAACTGTTAATTATGATCATTATTTTTATAATAAACTTTTCCTTTCCTTATCCTTCCTTTTCTTTTTTTCTTTGTGATAGGTTAATGGAGTTAATAATTTAGATTAAATAAATGATAATCATGTTTTTAAATCATTTTATCATTGCAGGTAAAATCTCAATTGTTCAAAACTACAGAAAGGTAGTACATTCAATTTAATTATTTCTTGGCTTAATGCAAATGTATTATCAGCATCTAAAACTCCTGAGCTGTTATCACTACTCAAGTAAATTCCTCTTCCAGACTACTTCAGATGCAATGATTTCACCCATTATTTCAGAGGTTATCTGAACCAATCTTTTGCCTGTAGCATCTCATTCCCTTAAATGAGGACCCATGAAATTGAGGCTTTACTGCAGGGGTGTCAAACTTGCACCCCGCAGGCCAGATGTGTCATGCCTAACCTGGTTTAGCAAAGGGGGGAAAAGTTGCAATATATCACATGATGACAACATGTCGTCGCAAGTTTGACACCCCTGCTTTACAGTATTTCTTGAATATCCAGCGCTATGACCAAATCTTGGCTCACTTAAAATGACCAAATTATTTTGATGATACAACATAAATGTATTAATTATGCAAACACCTACAGTGTATTGTGGTCTTCCAGCTGAACATTGGCAGCTTGCTGAATAGCCCTGAGCAAAAGCAGAGCTGCAGCTTACATATCTTTGGCCTATTGCTTTACAAAGACAAGACGAAGGAAAAGGCAGCATATCTTTGATGTGTTTAAGGTAAACCCACCTGGATGGCCTTTTCATTACTTATCCCTCCTACTAGGTCAGCATCTTTGAAGCATTATCAGTAAATATAAACAATTTTGTTCACTAGGCCACTGGTTCTTAAATGATTCTTTCATCTGTTGCCATTCATGTCACGTAAAATGTCTAACTTACATATGCTCCTATTTCCCTATGGTCTAGCAAGGGTTAACACAACTACACAACCCATCACTCCCACAATCCCACCTTACCTTGACTCCTCCCCCTGGGTACAAAAGACCGTCCACATGGGTACCAAGCCAGTTCCAACTACATACCTGTGAAGAGAAGACAAAGGTCAGTTACAAATGTATATTTAGGCCTATGATATATTTATGCTTACAAATAAATAAGCTGCAACAACCACTACTTTGTATTGAGAGTTATTGGGCTAGATCCTTCAACTTAACAATTCAGGGTCAATCCAGCTTGCTGTTGAATATTTTATTACAAGGACACTTTAAAGCAGTGCACACATTAGTTTTGTTTTGGGGGATGGGCATCTTAGAGGTTTGATAGGTAAGGAATAGAAACAAACAAGGCTGTGCATATAAGTACTGCCATCCCTCTGCCAGCTAAAACAGAGTGCTTCAGGTTTTATCCTGTATAAATTCTATCATCCATCCCCCTTGTTTATTGCATTTTCAGCCCCTCCCCATTGAAATATTGTACAATGTTTACATTCTCACTTGCAAAAAAGGAAGCTGAACAGCATTAAGTTGCCCACCAAAATATGTTATTTGCCTTTTGAAAACATAAGGTGTTAGCCACACTCAGTTAGGGGAAGTCCTAATCTAAAAAGTATGCTCACGCTATGGTTTAATATAATTACTTCCAAGATAAAATAGGAATATTAGTGTAGTCATAATATATTTTTCATTTGGACAAGTACAAGATACTTTGCCCTTTAAGGTGAAGAATACAGTGATTCATTCTAAGTATATAAGAGCCGTGGTGGCGCAGTGGTTAGAATGCACTATTGCATGCTAACTCACTGCTCACTTCAGGAGTTTGATTCTGAGTGGCTCAAGGTTGGCTCAGCCTTTCATCCTTCTGAGATCAGTAAAATGAGGACCCAGATTGTTGGGGGCAATATGCTGACTTTAAACTAATTAGAGAGTCAACCACTTTCAGCCTGCAGCTTCCCAAATGAAGCCAAGCTCACCCATTCTCAGGAATTCTTTCAATGTTCTGATCATGTGGACAAGCCAGAAAGCTTCTCCAGAGCATGTACACAATTGGATAGCAATTGGATTAAGGTAGCACCATTCAAGGCTGTAGAAGGGATTGAGCAGATATGGAGAGGAGGAGGACATAACAAGCACAAAACATGACTTTTCAAGAATTATTTTGTTGGCATCTTCTATCACTACTTGGCTTTTTATTATTTTATTCTCAAATTAACTATGAGATAAATAAGCACCATCTCACACTAGCAGAAATCTATCTGAACTGCATTAAAAAGTTGTTCTGGAAGCCAGTGTGAAAGGCAGAAAAACTGTTTGTATTCGTATCAAAGAAATTCAGACCCTGAAATATCATTTTGGAAATCCTAGATGATACATCTTTAATGCCAAAGATCAAAGAAGTAGTTCACACATTTTATTCAAGACTCTTAGGGAAGTGGATATAAATAAAGAGGACAGATTCCTTTTCTCAGACTTACGTCTGTGTTTGCACAGCAAACTAGTCTATCAACCATGGTTAACCAACCATGACATTTAAAAGACAATGTGGTTTGTTCGGTTTTAGTTTAGCCATTGCAGTTCACAAGAAGCAAAACAAAAACAAAATCCTTCCTAGTTTCCTCTCTTACAGCATCTGATGTGCCAGGAGCAATAAAATCACTAAGACCAAATGTATTCCACAATAAGCATCCTTTAATTTTATAGCCAGGCAAGGTGCATTATAAATTTAGCAGGCACCACAGAACAACTATTAGCCACCTGTGATAGGTTTCCTTAAAATGCCTAAGACACCACAAAGTTCTGCTATTCTGCCAACCTTCCCAGCTATCACTGCCTCAATCTGCTGAGAATGGGTAATATGAAAATGACTCTGACTGTGCACTCTCTCCTAAATTGTTCAGGTGCCTGACAACCAATCAATCAGGTTGGTATGTGCACAGAGGTAGGTGCATGTATGCATACAGGAAGATGCGTGGGGACAGTCAAACTGCTGCAACCAAAAACCCCATTTCTTTTGTTCATATATTTTTTAAATCTACTGCTTATATAAGGGATGTGCAATCTATCAACTATCACTAAACATGGATCATTCAATGAAAAGGTTTTAATTGCTCCAAAATTCATCTTTGTTAGATCAGGCGCAGGAAATGAAGACGTGACCAGCTCGATACATTTAGTAACTTTATTAGCTACAAAAGTAACAAGACAAGACTGCTGGCGCGCTGCCGGGGCTCTCCTTATATTCGCTCCCGGCAGACGCACCGCCCCTTGACAGGGATTCAAATCTCCCGCCCGATGGCTAGCAGCCAATCAGGGCGGATGTCCTTATAAGGACATAACACTCCTCCCCCCTTAGTCCGAACTGTCAAATCTCATCCACAAAAGTCACGTAATCGCGCAGGTACGTAGGACGCCTCGGCACCCTAGCTGACCTGCGCAGTCTCACTTCTTCTCCGTCTCCGGCCTGGATGGACGGGGCTCTTTCGTCTCCTGGCTCCCTCTCCGGAACCGGGCTTGGTTCGGCTGTCAAGTGAGCGGGGTCACCCCCAGCGCCTCCAGCCGGACCGCAGACCTTGGATGGCTGGTTCTGGTGGTCTTCCTCCTGGCCTGTGGATCTATCGCCTCGTCTCGATTGCTCGGTTCCAACCCAGGAAGAGCGTCTGAGTCTTGGTAAGTCTGTCGCTTGCTCCTCCCTGGTCTCCCGGGCGCTGCGGTTCAGTTGCGGTCCGGCCTGCTGCCGGTTGGGTGGTGGTTCCGCTCGGTGCCCTCGGGTCCGGTCCGCCGGCTGCGGGTGGTGCTGGCTTGCATTGTGCTGTCCGACCTCACAGGGGTGGCGTTGGTCCCCTCGGTTGGGCTGGCGTTGGTCTACCCCGTCTGGTTGGTAGTGGTCGACCTGGTCGGGATGTTGTTGCGGGACTACCTCTGTGGGGCGGCGGAGGTCTCCCCTGCCGGGGTGGTGTAGGTCTCCCTGGCCGGGTTGTTGTCGGCTTTCCCTTCCCCCTAGTCCCTGGTCTACCGTCGGGTGGTGCCTGGGGTCATCCGGGTCGGGTTGTTGCTCCCTGGCTGTCTTCTGAGATGGGCGGGGGTCCCTCTCGCCGGAGAGTCAAGTGCCACCCTCACCCCTGGGTAGTGGGGTGCCCGTCTTGGCTGGGTCCCGGTCTACTCGCCTGGAACTGCGGTCTCCCTGGCTGGGCTGGCGTAGGCTGTCATCACTGGTGGGGTGCGCTGCTCCTCCTCTGGGCAGGTCCCGGTCTACTTGCAGGCTGGGTTGGTGGTCCCTGGCCCTGTTGTGCCGGGTGCCCACCTGGCTGGGTTGGTGTTGCCATCCCCCGTGCGGTTGGCCCCGGTCTACCTCGCTGGACTGCCGATGTGACAGTACTTGGTAGTGTGCCGGGCCGACCTCGTCAGGATGGCGTTGCTCTGCCTCGCCGGGGTGTGGTAGGCCTACCTCGTCGGGGTGTCGTAGGCCTACCTCGTCTGGGTGTGGTAGGCCTACCTCGTCTGGGTGTGGTAGGTCTACCTTGCCGGGGTGTTGTAGGCCTACCTCGTCTGGGTGTGGTAGGTCTACCTCGCCGGGGTGTTGGAGGCCTACCTCGTCTGGGTGTTGTAGGCCTCCCTCGTCAGGCTGGTTTTCGTGTGCTCCCCCCCACCTTTTCCGGAGTTGGTCGATGTGACGTCTACAGACCTGTCCATCTTCCAACTCGACGGTGTAGGATTTGGGGCCGGTTGTGCTGGCAATCTTCCCCTTCAGCCACTTACGAGAGCCGTTGAAATTCAGCGCGAAAACTGAATCTCCCTTGCTGAAGGCGCGAAGCGGGCGGCTGGCGGTTGCGGTCACTTCCGGGCTGTATTGGGGGTGCAGCCGGTCCAAGGGTGACCTCAACCTTCTGCCCATCAGCAGTTCGGCTGGGCTCTTGTGGGTGGTGGCATGCGGCGTGATGTGCTGGGTGAGGAGGAAGTTATCTATGCATTCTTGCCAGTCTCCCGGGCCCATCTTGGTGAGGGCTTCTTTGGTGAGTCTGACCATGCGTTCAGCTTGTCCGTTTCCGGCCGGCCTGTACGGGGTGGACAGGGCGTGGCGGATGCCCAGTCCTGCCAGGAAGGACTCCATAGTCAGGGATGTGAGCTGGGGGCCGTTGTCCGAGACCAGCACGTCCGGTAGTCCATGTGTGGCGAACAGACGGCGCAGGGCTCGGATCGTCGCTTCTGTTGTGGTAGATGCCATGGGTACCACCTCGAGACACTTGGAGAAGGCATCTACCATGATGAGGAGGTGTCGCCCCTGCATCGGACCCGCGAAGTCGATGTGGATCCTCGACCAGGGGTTGCTGGGGGTCTCCCACTTCGCGACTTCGGATTGCGGCGGCGCTGGGCGAACTTCTTGGCACGGGTCACATCTGGAGACCCATTGCTCAATGTCTCTGTCCATGGACGGCCACCAGACGTAACTCCATGCCAGGGCCTTCATGCGGACAATGCCCAGATGCCCTTTGTGCAGAGTCTCTAACGTTCGCCGTTGCAGAGTGCTTGGGATCAGCACCCTGTCTCCCCATAGCAGACAGCCCTTTATGGTGGACAGCTCCTTCTGTTTCCTGGCGAACGGGCTGAACCTCTCCTCTGTCTTTTCCGATGGCCACCCTCTGAGGATCCAGGACTTCACTTGGCGGAGTGTGGGGTCCTTTTGGGTGTGAACGGCCACATCTGCGGATGACACTGGACAGCTGGCGTCGTCATCTATATGAAATAGGTGGAGCGTGGGGGCTGGGTCTTCAACTGGGTTCTTCGACGGGCATCTGCTGAGTGCGTCGGCGTTTCCTATGGCTGTGCCTGGCTGGTGCACGAGCCTATAGGAGTAGCCGGCTAGGAAGATGGCCCATCTCGTCATCCGTGGGGACATGAAGGTCGGGGTGGGTTGGTCGCCTGCGAGGAGTCCCAGGAGTGGCTTGTGGTCGGTGACTATGGTGAAGCGTCTTCCGTAGAGGTATTCGTGGAAGCGCTTCACTCCAGCCATGATGGCCAGGGCTTCTTTGTCCAGCTGACTGTAGTTCCGTTCCGCGCCGGACATCGTCTTTGAGAAGTAGGCGATCGGGGCTTCCGTGCCGTTGGGCAGTTCGTGGCTGAGGACTACCCCCACCCCGTATGGTGAAGCATCACAAGTCAGCTTGATGGGCAGCGTCTCGCTGTATTGGATGAGAACGCTTTTGGACGTCAATAGTCCTTTGATGGCCCGGAATGCTGCTTCCTCTTCCTGGCCCCACTTCCAGGAAGCCGATTTCCCCAGCAGGCGGTGGAGTGGCTCAGCAACTGTGGCTTTCTGTTTCAAGAAAATGGCATAGAAGTTGAGCAACCCAAGGAAAGCCTGAAGCTCCGTTTTGTTTTTTGGGCTTGGAGCTTCATGGATTGCTTCCACTTTTGATTTGGTGGGGTGGATGCCAGTGCTATCAATGAGATAGCCCAGGAACTCGACTTCCTGTACTCCTATGATGCACTTGTCCCGCCTGACCCTCAAGCCCTTGGCCTTGAACCGCTGCAGGACAAGACTGAGCCTTTCAAGGAGTTGAGCTCTTGAGTCACCGGAGATGAGCACATCGTCGAAGTAAGGCACCACCCCTGGAACGCCTTGGAGGAGGCGTTCCATCATGGATTGGAAAATGCCGGGGGCAGCGCTGACTCCAAATTGGAGGCGGTTACATTTGAATGCCCCCCTGTGCGTGACAATTGTTTGTGCCTCCGCCATTTTTTCATCCACTGGCAGTTGCTGGTAAGCCTGGGCCAGGTCCAGTTTCGCGAAGATTGAGCCAGATCCCAGGGAATGCAGCAGGTGTTGCACTACTGGGACTGGGTATGCGCTCTGTGCCAACGCCTTGTTGATGGTACAACGGTAGTCGGCGCAGATGCGCACAGACCCATCATGCTTCAGTGGGGTCACAATGGGGGTCTCCCATGAGGCATGATCGATCGGTTCCAGGACGCCCTGGGCGATCAGCTTATCCAGCTGTTCGTCTACTTTAGGCCGCAGGGCAAACGGAACTCGGCGGGGCTTAAGCCTAATTGGGGTGATTCCCTTATCCAGATTAAAAGAGATTGGCCTCCCCACAAATTTCCCCAGCTTACCATCGAAGACTTCCTTGAACTCTTCGATGAAGGTGTCGAGTTCGTCCCTGTGGATTTCGTGGATGCCCTCGATGGAAAGCCCCAGCGGCTTAAACCACTCCACACCTAACAAGTTCGGTCGGCTGTGCTCCACGATGGTGATGGGTAGCTCTCCGTTGAAATTGTTGTATTTTACGTGGATGGTGGCTCTGCCCAGGATTCCAATGGGGTTTCCGTTGAAGTCCACAAGCCTCGACTTCGGGGTTTTCAGCTGGGCCTTTTTGTAGGATGGCTTCAGTTGCTGTAGGTGCTGCCAGTCCATGATGGAGTAGGCGGATCCGGAGTCTACCTCCATCTTGCACGGTGACCCCTCTGCCAGCAGCGTCACGTGGAACTTGGTGGTTGCCTCGTCGCTTGTGTGAGCGATGGTGGTCTGGTGCACCGTTCTATTTCGGGGATATTCCTCCTCCCCGCGCCGGGACTGGTTTGAGGACCGTTTGGATGTCCTCTGATTGTCTTTGCGATTCTCCCAGAATCGTGGTCTGGGCGGTTCCGGGGCTGGATCTGTGGCTCTGCAGGCCTTGGCGATGTGCCCTCTCTTCAGGCATCGGCGGCAGGTCACGTCCCTCCATCTGCAGGTTGCCCTGGGGTGGTCGCCTCTGCAGCTGCCGCATCGTTCTCCCCGGTCGCCATGCTGTGGGTTTTCCCGCCTGGGGGGGCGGGAAACCTTGTGGACGGCCATTTCCTCATCTGACTCGGATTGTGTGGTTGCCTCGTCTGATGAGGTCAGGCCCGACTTGTGGATCTTATGGATCCCTCTTGCCTTTACCATCACGGAGGCTGCTTGCTCAGATGTTTCAGCCGCTGTTGCCTCATCGAGGACGTCTTTGAGCGGGATCCTCTTTCGGCTGAGGAACTTCTTCTGCAGACCCACATCTCGCATTCCAAAAACAACGCGGTCTCGGATGGCATTATCCACGTTGTCGAACTCACAGTTGGCAGCGATTTGGCGAAGTGCTGCCACGAATTCCTTGATGGATTCACCTTCCCGCTGGTTTCTTTGCTGGAAGGTGAACCTGTTTGCGATAGGGGTGCCTGTGGGTGCGTAGTGCTCCTGTAGGACTTCCTGCAGGTCGTTCCAGGACATCTCCTCAATGTCCCTGGGTGCCACGAGGTCAATCGCCATCTCCAGGACGTCCGATCCGCAATGAGCCAGGAAGAGGGCTCTTTTCCGCTCATCGTCGAGGTTCTGGTAGCCATTACCTCGCAGGAACTGTCGAAAACGGACCATGTATGACCTCCACTTCTCCCGGGATGGGTCGAATGGGTTCAGCGCGGTCATCGGGGCTTGCGGGGTTGCCATTCTGGAAGTCGCTGTGGTGTAGTGACTTCAGCTTGGTGGGCGATCGTGCCACGAGTCTTGCTCAGGTTCTCTTCTCTAGTCCTTCGTCGCCAGTGTTAGATCAGGCGCAGGAAATGAAGACGTGACCAGCTCGATACATTTAGTAACTTTATTAGCTACAAAAGTAACAAGACAAGACTGCTGGCGCGCTGCCGGGGCTCTCCTTATATTCGCTCCCGGCAGACGCACCGCCCCTTGACAGGGATTCAAATCTCCCGCCCGATGGCTAGCAGCCAATCAGGGCGGATGTCCTTATAAGGACATAACAATCTTAAAAAATATACATTTGCCAAGTCCAGAAGTAATAGGAATTGAGCATTATTTCCTTCAAAGAAGTGGATAGTATTCAAACTAAACCATCCTCCCCCATCTCCCATTTCCCCAAACAAAATTTTCAAACCAATGGAGTCTATACATTGAATTAGTAGTAATAGCAGTACCTGTTGCACTTGGGCATGTGAACATTTTTAAACGAGAAGTTAAATTTGAGCATTACAGGCACAGCTTTCTCAGTCATCACTTTCCTCATAGTCATGTTCTCTGTTTTCCAGCTGTTTGTGTGGCACTCACCCATGGTGAGTAGTAATAATGATCATTGCTTTTCGAAAAGATTTCTAAATGTTAATTAAATGCAGATTGGGAGATTTATATGGCACAGGAGAAAGATGCTGGCATTCTGTCAATGTCATAGGCATCCTGATTCCCCTTACCTGCATGCACTTTTTATCTTACAATCAATCTGTCTGGATGAAGCATAGTTCCTCCATTGCTACATTATTCAGATAAAAGAAAATGTTAGAACTAAAAAGAAAAGAAATCGTTTAGCCATTATCAAACATAGGGCTCTTGGGACAACTCACACATTTAACAATGGAAAAGGTAAGATCACCAAAGAAGTGAACAGACTTTGGTGAAAATTCAGCTGTGAATGTTGATATACCATTAAAACACCAAATGAATCACATAAACCAGCCAAGGCAGGAATTCAATATCTTCACACATGGAATATTTGACTCAAAATGTTGTCACAGGGCACATTATTTTGAAGCATCACTAGCAGGAATGGCTTCTTTTGTTACAACTTCATTTATAATTCACTCATTCTTTTCTTCCTTCAAACTCCCTGGTGAAGGTCACCTTCTTTGTGATCTGGCTAAGCCATCTGGATTTAGATAAGGGAGCTGAGGCTTAATAGCAAATTGAAGCACAAGTTCTTGGGGAAATAGAGTCCACTGGGGAAATCATTCACCTGCTTTCAGTGGAGATACGAGATTCAGGATCTTATACAATAACTAGAAACCCAGTTCATATAACATCATTCCTCACCTACAAAGCTTTTATTTGCTTAAGTGTCACATAAACTCATACATAGGTATATTCATAATCATGTTTCCCACTACAGTTTGGGCAAATTTGTAAAGAGTTTTGGGAAAAACTAGGCACCAAAATCAGATGAAAATAGGTATGCGTGGCAAAGTCTTTCAAAGTAAGATCCCTCACAGTTTTCCTTTTCATCATTTATGAACAGTTTCTGTCACACATTCCATTCCACATCACCTCAGGCTTTCATTGATCCTTGCATGGCAGTTCTTATCTTTGGTAATTGTCATTCCAGACCTACTTTAGTCCTGATGAATTATTTCCTTATGCATAGCAACCCTTATCTCTGGTAATCTGGTCTGTTGCCTTCTTTATTTTTCATGCTCCAGTGCATGTTCACATTTTCCTCATATTCAGATTCCATACATCCATTTCTCCCAATCTTCTATTTCTTGTAACATATGGGTTTCCTGATTCAAATCTGAACCCTAAAGGGAAAATTGAAGGTACAATAGAATTTTGCTCTCCACTGTAGTCCTGACTGCATATATCAATTAGAATGGTAAAACATGATACATGAAAATAACATTTATTTTTTATTTATTTACATTACAGTTCTACTTCATTCAGAATTTAAAGAGTGTTGAATCTAATTAATACTTAGATAGAAAATTACCAGAGAATTCCATAGTTATAGGTTCAATGGGAACATACTGTAGAAGAAACATTCTGGGAGAAAGCAATGCGAACAGTTTATGTTCTGTTGACAAGAAAACTGTATGGATCTAAGTAATCATTAGGAGTTGAATTTGATTCTTTAGCATCTTTAACTTTTATATAGACTCGATATAGATTTGGGATCTAATTCATGTGGTCAAGGTCCAGCTGAGATTATATTCTTTGGACTGACTTCTTAGTGGTTTAAAAAACAAATGTGGAATGTAGGCTTTTAAATAGGATGCACTAATTTGTAGATTACATCAACTCATAGGAATTTACCATGCATTCAGATTTTATCCAGTTTGCCTTCTGAATTAAGATTAATTGTAGATTCCTAAAATAAATTGGGCATCATCCAAACACCTCCAGTGCTAATCACATTATTTAAAAAGGCACCAAAGTGACCTAAACCAAACCTTTTGATGGTCTATATTCCAACTTTATATTAGGGCTACCATATCTATACTAGGCTACCATATCTGCAAAAATCCTAGTGACAATAAGATGGCTACAGAAAGCTAGAATTTTCTGTACATCTTTGCTACAATTTAGTGACTCTCTGGATTTTGCAGCCCATATCTGTAACATCAAATTCACAATACTAATTTCTATTAAAGTTATAATATAAACAAATGCCCTACATTGTTCTGAACTAATCAGTCATCAATATTGTACTGTAGACTTCTAAATGAAGCACACTTAAATACTAGTTGTAATCTAGTAATTGTAATTTTGTCTGAAATGGTATAGGGTTTCCTGCATGAGCAGGGAGTCGGATTAGAAGACCTCCAAAATCCCTTCCAACTCTGTTATTCTGTTATTCTAAAGGTTAGTAAATAAAATTGATAAAATAGCACAATAGTCATTAATAAACCAGAAAACCCATTTTTCTTTAAGTATCTCCAAGATCAAGGCTCAATTCAAAAATGATATACTAATAATTGAATCCAAATAACTGGAATCAGTTCAGCAATTGCTTCAGGTTGAAAAAGAGGGAAATCAACTAAACAGCAAAAGAAGGCAACAAAATAAAAACTCACACATGTGCATACATTTTTTTAATCCAATACTGTGAACTGCAAGTCAGTTCACAGTATTGGTTCACAGTTCACAGGTTCAGAGAAATTTGACGGGTACTTGGCTTAAATGGTGAAATGATTTTTTTAGAAATACATTTCCAGCTCTTGGGGCTACAACCACAGTGTGTCTTGAAAGCAAGAAACAATTGTGTTCTGAACTCTTGTAGAAAGCTTCTTTTTTTTTTTTTTGCCCCATCCAAGATCATATTACAGGGAAGTTGTAAGGAACAATTATGTTGGCCTTTGCTACCGCAGAACACTGAAAAAGACAGTCATAGAATACATTCATACTTATTGACTTTCTAAAGAGAAACATAGTGTTGTCAACTTTGAGAGAGGATGTCATTATTTATTCATCAGTGTTTATTTTTTCTTCACCATAAATGTTTTTGTGTATTGTGTATTCAGTGGCCGTTTATTGTGTTGGACAATATTGTAAAGCGTGATTCTAGCAGATAACTATATTAGTTAATCAATATTTATTTCAAAAGATCATGACTACCCATCTGGATTGCAAAACTCTAGTCAACCAACTAAATGGAATTAAGAGTCAGATTTTTTTATATCCTTGTTGACTTGTCATGGTTTTCTGGAATTTTGCAGCTGAAATTTAGAAGAACTGCTACAGGTTAATACTGCTCTTAGGGCTAGATGAAGTTAACTCACTCAACAGGCCCTAAATATCTTTCAGGTGTTAGAAAGTAAATCTGTATCCTTATTTAAAAATAAATTGTCAAAGGTAATACAGAACACAGAATAATAGAATTGGAAGGGGAGGCAGGTCCTATCCCCGAGGGAGGTACACCTGGTGGGACCCAGAATAAGGGCCTTCTCCATGGTGACTCCCTCTCTCTGGAACATTATTCCCCCAGAGATTAGAATGGCCCCCACTCTAATACTCTTCCAGAAGGAGCTGAAGATCTGGTTCTGCCAGTGGCCCTGGGGAATGCAGAGCAGGAGAGAGTCCATTAAATGGCTCGTGTGATCTGCTGTCTCTGGGGTGGGGCGTGGAGGGCGTGGGGTGATTTTATTATATTATACTATATTAATTTATTTGATTCTTTTTATTAGTTTTATTGTTTTAAATGTGGTTTTATATTCTATAAGCCGCCTTGAGTCACCATGGGCAAATAGGCGGCAATAATAAATAAATAAATAAATAAATAAATAAATAAATAAATAAATAAATAAATAAATAAATAAATAAATAAAGTAAGGGTTCCAAGTAACACCCCCAGGCCTGTTAAGCCTGGAAGCCATCTTTTTCATTGATCTTCAGGCCTGCCAAATAAATCTTGGAGATATTCTAGTCCAATTCCCTGCTCAGACAGGAGACCTTAGACAATTTCAGACAAATGACTGTCCAATCTATTCTTTAAAACCTTCAGTGATGGAGAACCCACAACTTCTGGAAGCAAGCCATTTCATGGATTAATTGTACTAACTGTCAGGAAATGTCTCCTTAATTCTAGGTTGGATTTCCCCTTAATTAGTTTACTTCTTGTCTTGCAGGTGCTTTGGAGAATAAGTTGGCCCCTCTTCTTTCTGGCAACCCTCCCTTAGATATTGAAAGACCGCTATCAGGTCATCCCAGTCCTTCTTTTTATTAAACTAGACATACCCAATTCCTTCAACCATTCTTTATATGTTTTAGCTTCCAGTCCCAGAATCATCTTTGTTGCTTTCTCTGCATTCTTTCTAGAGTCTCAACACCATTTTTATATTGTGGTGACCAAAACTGCATATAATATTCCAAGTGTAGCCTTACAAGCCATTATAAAGCAGTACTAACACTTCATGTGATCTTGATGCTTAGGATGCTATTGACTTTTTTGGCAAATGCAGCACACTGCTGGCTCATATTTAAGTGGTCATCTACTAAGGCTCCTAGATCCTTCTTACAGATACAGGTATTGAGCAGATATCACATATTCTATACCTGCGTGTTTGATTTTCCTTGCCTAAGTATGAAATCTTATTTTTCTCATCATTGAAGTTCTTTTTGTTGGATAGGGCCCACTGTTCAAGTTTGCTGAGATCCTTCTGGATCTTGAGCCTATCTTCTGGCATGTTGGCTATTCTCACCAGTTTGGTGTCATCTGCAAATTTGATGAGTTTGCCTTCTATCCCTCATCTAAATCACTTATGAATATATCATAATATAATAATCATCTAGTGAATAGCTGAAAGGAATGAAGAAAGATGCATACATGTGGAGTGCATGAATAGGTGAGTTTATGTATGTCCATATAAGTCCCTGATCCCCACCTGACAGGTTGTGCAGCCCTAAGAGTTGACCACTTGCTCAACTATTTAAGTGCAAGAGCAGGTAACTATTTGGGGCCAGGCACCCATGTGGAATTTTGAAAGTATTGGACTGATACACTCACAAAACAGTTCCCATATTGTCACATATGATGACAACCAAATTCTCACAGAAAGTAAACTTGGCCTGCAGATTGCTAGCTGCCATTGTAAAAGGAACTTTATGGCATTAGTACAAATAAATATAAAGCTATACCAGGGGTGAAATCCAGCAGGTTTTGACAGGTTCTGGAGAACCAGTAACAGAACTTTTGAACAGAAATTTTGAGTAGTTCGGAGAACCGACAAATACCACCTCTGGCTGGCCCCAGAGTGGGGTAGGAATGGAGATTTTGCAATATCCTTCCCCCAGGAGTGGGGAGGGAATAGGGATTTTGCAGTATCCTTCCCCTGGAGTGCAGTGTGAATGGAGATTTTGCAGTATCCTTCCCCTGCCATGCCCACCAAGTCACACCAGGCCCACCAAGCCATGCCCACAGAACCGGTAGTAAAAAAAATATGGATTTCACCACTGAGCTATACATTGACTTTTGGCTATGCAGTATGCCAGCTTCCTATTTAAGATGATGATGATGATGATGATGATGATGAGGAGGAGGAGGAGGAGGAGGAGGAGGAGGAGGAGGAGGAGGAGGATTTCATAGTTTTTAAACATCAGACTGGCCTGAGTACCTGCTGAGGACCAAAAAAAAAGAGGTTTAAGAATACATAGTCTTCTATTTCTCCTGTATTTCTAACCATATTGGGGCAAATAGCCTTATCTGGATTGCCTAGTTAATTTCTTTTTTATTCTGATGACGTCCATACTTATCCCATTTTCCTTCTAGCATTATAATCTATGACCAATAAGCTCTCAGTCAGTTGCAATTTTCAGAACATAAGAATAATGCCCAGTCTAAACTGGGCACAAAAAGGATGCCAGACTTTCTATTACTTCTGACACTCTTCTTATTCATTCAAATTGTATGCAATTTGTTTTAACATATAATTTGAAATCTGAAAATTAGTCACACTCCTCTGGATGTCTTGCATTCCAGTTTGGCTTGGGTCAAAAGTAAGCTCCCACCTTCTGACACAAGGTGCTGAACACATTATTAAAGGTGATTAAATTCTTGAATTAAAGGCATGAGAAAATGGGAAAGTATAATTAAGTGAAGGTGTTTGCTACTTTATGGCAGACCTGAACACTTTCCATCCTATCATGTTATATTGGTTATTAGAAATAAATGTCAAGTACAATTTTTAAAGTGCTAAGAAAAGTCATAATGGGTTTTTCCCAGGTAATTTATCCTGCTCAGCTTCAACTGACAAGAATCATTTTTAAAAAACCTTAATGAACCATTTCAGTGCAGTCACTTTTAAAAAATTACAACATGTATTATGCATGTATATCAGGTTGCCGTGCATTAACATTTGGAATTCAATTTTAAAACATTGATTATTAATGCTTAATACTAGTTTATTTAATAGTAAAGTATTATGCTAAAAGGGAATCCAATATGCCAATTTATCATCTTCTGCCGCACAAAGGAATAATTATCTTAAATTGCACAAATGCAGAAAAAGAAAGATAAGCTATATGGAATAACTGTCATCCAGTAAACTTCCATTTATTAGCAGATAAAACAATAAAACAACCCTTCTATAGAAATCTACTTGTACATATTTGCTTATTGTTCTTACTTTCTATATGTGGTCAGAGCATATAGTCTTAGAACTGCAAAGATATACCAGTGTAAATATCATAAATTTAAATTTTTTTGAGACTATACTGTACTAGCTACTGGTAGGTATGAAGATGACTAATTTTAGAATAATGACTGAATTAAAATAATGACACCTTATGAATGAAGAGCAGGAATTTAACCAGTCATCTTTAATAGCTTCTAAAATGTAGTGTGAGCAGGCATTCAGGTCGCTGGGCTACATCCTCCACTGTGATGAATTGAACTGTAGTTCTATTTAAATTACAGTAATTATTTCTTATTTGCATACATGTAAATTAACAGATGCAAATGATGTGTAGATTGGTATGTTTGTCCTGTATTGTGACTGATAAAAAGTACCCTTATTGTGGCATTTTAATGATTAGTATCTGGCAAAGTTTGATCTATTGTAATGTTTTTCAAACTTGGCAACTTTAAGATGTATGGACTTCAACTCCCAGAATTCTGCAGCCAACATGCTATGTGGGAAATTCTGGGAACTGAAGTAAGCAAATCTTAAATTACTGAGATTGAGAAATATTGAACCAGGTTTTAGTCCTTCTTAGGCATGGAAGCCAATCATTTGTTTTTAGCCCTGGGAAAATAGTAATGCAACCATTTCTGAAAATGTCACCAAGGAAACTCCATGGACTTGAGTCAAGATTCAAAGACATTTTTTTAAAAAAGCAGAAAAAAAGCCAGCTATTTTTAGTCCACTGAGAGACATAAATTCTTTGTTGGTATTGTTGGTATGGAAATTATAAATAAGACTGAAAAATTAAATGCAATAACTCCTGCTGGAGAAGGGTGGTATAAAAATCAAATAAAATAAATAAATAAAAATTTTCATAATTCCAAGACAACACTTCTATCACAAAGGGAGTATGGAGCTGTAATCCAAAACACATGATGGTGATCTGGTTTGCTTACCTGATAATAATAAGAAATACTGTTTTTTCTCAAAAAAGAAAATATCATCAACATATGTATAAACTGGCATTCCTGTATCTATAAATCTGGGATTAAATCCACCAAAATCAGAGTTTTTTACTCACCTTGCTGCATGAGATCAGATTAACCAGAAATACCAGAAATAAAAAGCCTTGTTAAGCCATTTTGAGATCACGGAAGATCAGCTAAGCACTGCCATTTTTGAGAGTTATACCTGAGGACCCAAAAATGAGGAGGGACAGAGGGGAGAGGGAGGGAGGGAGGGAGGAAGAGAGAGAGAGAGAGAGAGAGAGAGAGAGAGAGAGAGAGAGAGAGAGAGAGAGAGAGAGAGAGAGAGAGAGAGAGAGAGAGAGAGAGATTTATTGTGAGTATAATCTCACACACTCACATACTGTTTCTCAGTTTTCCACAGTAGGCAACTTCCATTCATTTTAGAAAGACATCTCAAATTCTCAAGTGCTAAAAGGGGAGGATTTGGATTCAAGAGTCCAAATGGGACCCAAATCTGTATTTTCTGAACAAAATCACTACAGGGAAACTTGTGTGCCTTGGATAGATGCATGCATAAAGCAACATTCTACCAAGGTACTGCTATAGGTATAATCTATACTACCTATAGAGATATAAAATGTAGCTTTAAAACTCCCCACCCTTTTAAATCTCAGAAACTTGATCCTCTTGTGATGATGTGAGATTTATGTTTTAGTGGAACTGAGATTTGGAACTGTAAGCATTTTGTTTTCCTTTTGGGTAGAAGAGCTATACCCCTCATATATCCAGTGATCCACTCCTGAAAATGTTTTCTTGCATTTTCCTCCCTGAAGACTTCCACTTTTAGCTCATACAACTGATAGATATATTGTTTGATTGCCTGTTTTTCTAAACTCCAGAGAGGGAACAAGACAGGTAAAGTCTAAGGAAAAGAAAGAAGTTTGTTCAGATCACATTTTGATAAGTAGTTATCAATTTTACACTGCCAATTCAAGAAATGAACAGAAATGCAGTTTTGCATAGATATATGGACTATTTTATCACATGTTGTTGTTTGAACAATAACAAAAAGAATCTGCATTAATAGTTCATAAAACTGTACATATTGGTTCAAACATATAGAATCAACAGCATTTTGTTAGAGAGAATTGGTTGCAAGATATGCAGCTAACTTGCATATTAAAAAATGTATTAGAAAGTTCTCTGAAAAGATAGACCACTTTTCATGAACAAAGTTACAAAAACTCAACGAGAAAACTGGCAGGAAACTCCCACGGCTTTCTTGTCCATCAGTGGTCATTCTTTTTTGTTCTTTAAGTAAGGAAATATCTGAAAACGATGATCCAATGGGACACAGGTTGTCTAGTGGAGTGTTAAAACTGAATACAGGTTTGCTAAAGAAAATTTTCCTACATCTTCCTTTTTTTGTTCTCATCACAGTTAACCACACTCTCATCTTGTAATATCTTAAGCCTAAGGAAGAATCTCAGCCTTCTTTTTACAACTATTAACCAATTAAATCATTAGTTAACCACTACTATTAATTGCATTTCCAAAAGCAATTGCAAAAGCATCCATCTTGTTTTATTTATGTCAGTCTCAGGAACAGAGGCTGGGTAATAAGGCATTCACTGCCGCCAGGGTTGTTTTTCTGTTAGAAGTGGCATTAATTTCTATTGCTCTGCTCTTCCTTTGTTCTGATTTTCTTTTTGACAGTAAAATGAGTTGATTATGTCTTTATTGGAATGGATGTGCATGCTAAGTGGATAAAAGGAGGTGTCAGAATTGTAAATTTCAGATACAAGTGTTTCATCTTATTTCTTCCCCCAAGCATATGGCAGGCGTCTACTTTATCTTCAAAACGCAGAGGATTGGTATTAAGACACAACAAAGCCACCAACATGCCCAGGCATTTTGAATTCAGAAATTGGATTGTTTCAGCTACACCCATTATAAATGAATGGATGAGCCTTGCCAAGGGATTCATGGAAAGTACACCACCCCAAACTCCCACCACCCCAAACTCCCACCCGCCCCCCAAAAAAACTGACAGAAAACCAAAGGTTTCTCACTCCTCTAGAGCATTCTGCCTACCAGCTACTCAATTTTTATGTTTCTGTCTTTGTTGTCTGCTATTTTGTTGGTGGTGTTGTCATTGCTGCTATCTCTTTGTGAAATTTTTGTTTTACATATAATAAATTACAGTATGAAATAATAATCTAATAATTGTTGACATAACAGAATCTGATACAGAAACAACTTTTTCCCCACTCTTTCATTATGAATAAGAGGCTCGTTAAGTCATATTTAAATTAAAATGACTATTTAAGCATGGGGCAATGTCACCAACTTTTGCTGCAGGGTTTTTTCAAACTATGTACAGTTTCCCACTTAGTTAAAACAGACACATTCATCCTATCTTTTGTATTTTTATTTTTAAAAATCACCTACCATAGTGGCTAAATGTATTTCAGCATGAAACCCGGGTCAGAAATCAGATTGAAATAGGAAGCGTGCAATGGGAAACAATACAAATTATCCATAGACCTATTTTAGGGCCAGAACAATTTGTCAATAATATACTGTACCATAATATAAAATACACAAAATTTGAAAAAAAATGTTAATGCACGTGTTCTAAACTCCTGGAAAATCATGATTAGCTACAGTTTACTGATGCATACCTCTGTGTATTTTACACATTTAGATTTTTCTCTTGGAATGGACTGTACCAAGAAATGGTACTACACTTGGAGCATATGACAAAATGGTTCCTCTACTGCATATATGGAAGTGTTGCCTGAGGTAATTACCTCCAGGTTGCATAATGGTGGATCTGAGCCTTGTTATTAGGAGTCATGTTGAGAGCAGGGAAGAAGCTTATCTCCCATCTTAAGTACAAAGACTTTCTCATGTGAATTTCTGATCCTGAATCATTCAAACAGAAATGAATGCTTGCTATTTGTTCTTATCTTTGCTGTATATGAGTAATGCAAAACAAGCTTGTTTTTGTTGTGATGGTGTCAAGCCTGATGCATGAAATGTCCTCGTGAAAATGTCCTTGTGCATTACTTCTATTGACATGTATTTCAGCTTCTATAGGAGGCTTTTTCTTCACCTCCTTTAAGCTGCTCTTCTACCAAAACATCTGTTTAAAAAAAGTATTTTGTCAAATCTAACAGCAGAATATTGGCTGCCTCCAACAGCAGTATGTTGCAGACAGTATTTCAATTGAAACAATAAAAGAAACTTTATTGCTGCCCATTACTTGTACTATCTCAGGGTCTCTCAAACATTTATTCATAGAAGAATCCAGTGGAATAAGTAACTGAAATAGAAACATTTATCCTTCCTGTCAAAAATAAGCTATATGAAAGCAGAGTCATATTCCTTTCATATTGAGAAGCATTTCAGGTTATTGATAGCACCATCAACCCAGGTTACTTATTGGTGTAAAATTCCAAAGTGAAAACAGACTAAAATAAACAGTGATTTCATTCAGGTTCATAAAGCTTGTCCTCCAATACTTATGGTTTAGTGCTGTTTACCACAACCTGGAAGCTTCAAAATAGGCTAGACATCAATAGTGGTAGTTATTGGCAATGTTATATTCCAGATTAATGATCATTTAAGGATTTCCTTTTTTAACAATAATGTGGACAACTACTCTATTACTTTTGTAAATAACTCCTGCTCATCCTGTTAAGTGGGAGACAAATATATTTCCTCAAATCCTGCCACAATGTTCCTGCTGGTTGTCGACTTCCTATGGACATCCTGGCTAAGAACTTAAGGAGTCAAAATATCAAAGCATTTCTAGAATATGATCAAGTTGAGGATGTTGCCTAGAAAATTTTTCAAAAAAACCCCTCAAAGTACAAATCTGTTACAGATTGGCATGAATTTGTATTTCATGCCTAAAACCCATTGGAATTCCAAGTATTTATAAGTGGCTGAATTATGCTTGATTTCTGTACAAAATATATGTCTTTTTTTTTTCAACCACAGATCAAGGCAGAACCTAAATTTAGAAAATCAATTGAACTGTAAAAAAAATCTTGAAAATTGTGTCTTGGCCTTACAGAAGTATATCTATTTTACAATATTCTTTTGAATTCTGGAAAAATTCTTATTTAGCCACTCAAATCATTTCTAATTGAAACCTGAAATAATAAACCAGGACATCTAATTTTAGAACTTTGACAAGTAAGCCATGGATTTTCTTTCCTTGTTGATTTCATAGTTTTGGCTGCTGAATTCTAATTAGCAGAAGACAAATAATAACAGCCAACACATTCCATAAATATGCAAACTTTATTTCCATGCCAATCTGCTAACACCATTATGTTATTATTAATGAAGATATTTCTTCATTGTTACCAGGAAGATGTATGTCTGTCAAAGCTAAAGTGAATTCCAGTGTGTACCCAATATTCATACTGGATAAACAGAACAAGCAGAGATGGTAAAGATTTCAACTCATACAATGACATGAGCTCCAGTGTGTAAAAAATGAAATAACAAAGCTCTATTTGCTTTAGAGATAAATCAATCTGATGTGAAAATATGAGCTTTTTCTCTGGAATGGAGCTGATAGAAGAGAAAATGAAACAACTTGCTTAATTGTTTTAGCTCCCAACTCCAGTGTGTCAACATTGTGACAGGACCCCAAAGCTAACAGTTTGAGGCCTGCAGAATTTGTTCCAATTGTCCTGCTAAATTTTAATGGTGCTATTATTGAAAATCAGATACATTCTACTTTGAAATGGAAAATGCACAAACGTGGATTATAAACCCTGAAATCAGATGAATACATTTTTTAAAGAATCTCCATACATTACACACACACACAAAATTTATGTTGGGTAACTCTATCTACAATGTTACTTGTACTGGTAACTATCCACAATTGCTTGATGACACCCATTTATGAAGACATTTCAGTGAATTAATCAACGAGTTTAAGTTAACAGCTCATTACATTGCCATTATTCAAGTAAAGTATTTCATATTTACCTCACTAATTAATTAGAGTCTTGTGATTAAATAGTTTTCTAAGGTGCATCTTTTTTCACATTGCATCCCTGGGAATGTCAAATGAAATGGGGTCTCTGCTTTTGAAACATGTCATTATTCCAGGATCAACCTTCAGGAGATATTTTCATGGATGCCAGCTTTGGAGCAGGACTGGCTACTGAACACAATTCAAATTCACTCTGCTTTTTTAGTACCTTTGCTATTATATCTCTGTAATCTCTAATATACCTCTCCTCTCAGCCAGCAAAATCATTCCAGCTGGCAGAAGTGGATTTCAGCCAACAGAAATGACCTGTACCTTGTTCTAACTCCCTCCAGCTAATGCAGCTTTTTTAATTAGGGTTGGACCTGGAGGCAGAAGGAGAATTGAGATGGAAAGAAGGCAGAATAAGTGCATATGACAGATGTAGCCTGTCTGTTGGGAAAGATAATTAGAGAAGAACATTAGGAAGAACAATTAGAGGAGAAAAAGTTCAAACAGTGCAAGTGAAAAATCAAGTGTTCCAATGTATCTAGTGAAAGGTAAAGTCAGATATAGTTATAACAGAATAACAGAGTTAGAAGAGACCTTGGAGGTCTTCCAGTCCAACCCCCTGCTCAGGCAGTCAACCCTATATTATTTCAGACAAATGGTTATCCAAATCTTCTTGAAAACTTCCAGCATTGGAGCATACACAAATTCTGGAGGCAAGTTCCATTGATTAATTGTTCTGTCAGGAAATTTCTCCTTAGTTCTAGGAGGCTTCTCTCCTTTATTAGCTTCCACTCATTGCTTCTTGTCCTGCTTTCAGGTGCTTTGAAGAATAACTTGTCTCACTCTTCTTTGTGGCAACCCCTGAGATATTGGAACACTGCTATCATGTCTCCCCTAGTCCTTCTTTTCATTAAACTAAACATACCCAGTTCCTGCAACCATTCTTCATATGTTTTAGCCTCCAGTCCCCTAATCATCTTTGTTGTTCTTCTCTACACTCTTTCTAGAGTCTCCACATCTTTTTTACATCATGGTGACCAAAACTAAATGCAATATAAGAGCCTTGATAGTACAGTGGTCTACGCACCCTGTTATTAACACAGCTGCCTGCAATTTACTGCTGGTTCGAATCTCTCCAAGGCTCAAGGTTGACTCAGCCTTCCATCCTTTCTAAGGTAGGTAAATTGAGGACCCAGTTTGTGGGGGCAATAAGCTGACTTTGTATAAATATACAAAAGGATGAAGGCTATTGCTTAACGCATTGTAAGCCGCCCTGAGTCTCCGGAGAAGGGCGGCATATAAATCAAATTAAAAAAAAAAATATTCCAAGTGTGGCCTTACCAAGGCATTATAAAGTGGTATCAACACTTCATGTGATCTTGTTTCTATCCCTCTGTTTATGCAGCCTAGAACTGTGTTAGCTTTTTTTGGCAGCTGCAGCACACTGCTGGCTCATATTTAAATGATTATCCACTCTTACAGTTACTACTACTGAGTCAGGTACCAGCTATACTATACCTATGCATTTGGTTATTCTTGCCTAAATGTAGAACCTTATTTTTTTCATCATTGAATTTCATTTTGTTAGATAGCACATCAGTGTTCAAGTCTGTCAAGATCCTTCTGTATCTTAAGCCCATCATCTGAAGTGTTGGCTGTTCCTACAAGTTTGGTGTCATCTGCAAATTTGATGAGTTCCCCATCTATCCCCCTCATCTAAATCATTAATGAAGATCTTGAAGAGTACTGGGCCTAAAAAAAAGCCTTGGGGTATCCCACTGCATACTTCCTCCATGTAGATGCAGTTTCATTAAGGACTACACATTGAGTGTGGTTGGTCAGCCAGTTATGAATCCATCTGGTAGTGATACTGTTTAACCCATATTTTTCTATCTTATCAAGTAGTAGGTTGTGATCTACTTTATCCAATGCCTTACTGAAATCCAAGTAAATTATATCCATAGCATTCCTCTGGTCCATTAATTTTGTTACTTTGTCAAAGAATGCAATACCTCCAGATTTGTCTAGCATGATCTGTTTTTGACATGTTGGCTTGTGGTTATGACCCTTGTTTGTCTCTAAGTGTTCGCTGTTTGATTACTTGATTATCTTTTCCAGAATCTTTCCAGGTAGTGAGTTTTCTGGATCTATTTTTTTTCCTTTTTTGAAGATGAGAACTACATCATCTGTTTTCCAGTCTTCTGGTATTCCCCGGTGCTCCAGAATTTTTGAAAGCTATAGTTCAGTGGTTCTGAGATCACATCTGCCAGTTCCTTCAGTTAAGCAGTTCTGCTTTTTCTCTGTTGCTTGTCATCTTCTTGTCACTTTCTCCCATTAATGGACCAATAATTTCCTTTACTTTTTTCTTGTTTTTTACATGTTGAAAGAAACTATTTTTTTTTGTTATTTTTGACTTTTGTCACAAGCCTTAGTTCATTTTGAGCCTTAGCTTTCCTCATTTCATATTTGCAGGCTTGAGCTATTTGCTGATTATATGCCCCCCTTTCCACTTTTTATACTTGTCCTTTTTGTCTTTCAATTTATCAGCGAGTTTTTTATGTAGCCATGCTGGTTTCTGTTGAGAGCTGTTATTTTTCTTCTTCATTGGTATTGTGCTAGACTGGGCTTTTATAATCTCACTGTTCAAAGTTTCCCAAGCTTCTTGGGAAGTTGTTTTCCACTTGAGGATTCTCATCCATGGAATCCTTCCCAAGCTCTCTCTAAGTTTATTGAAATTAGCTCTCTTAAAGTCCAAGACTGGTTTGACTTTGTTCTGTTGCTTGTCCTTGTCATAATGTTGATTTCCAGTATTGCATGATCCCATGATATATTTGGTATGTTAGACAGCAGCAACTCCTTATTAAACTGCATGCTTATAGATTCTGTAAATAAATATAATATTTTATTTTATGAATTCTGGAATAAATAGATACCAAGATAATACATATCACCTTACATTTTAACATTCCATTCATTAATTCATTTACCTATTTATTTATTAGATTTTTATCCCACCTTTATTAATTGTAAGTAACTCAAGGTGATAAATATACATACTGTTCCTTGCACAGTTGGTGAAAGAGTTGTTTATGATGAATATGAACCCAATGAACAGATTGTACTTCTAAATATCTGTAGTACATGAATCAATCGAAATATGAACCATTTTTTACACACTGTTTGGAATCAAATTAGGAGTATCAGTTCTTTCAGTCTTCCTGTTCGCTTTCTGACTAGCGATACCAGTACTATACTGAAAAATATTGTGGTCATATTTATACAATTTTGGAAATCTGAATTACTGCATCTTATAATTATTTGATCAATCTGTATGTTTGTCCATATGTGTGCACACTTGCATATATGTACATATAAATACATGTGTATAAGTGTATATAATTATTCATAATCAAATAAGTTGCCCATCAGTCTTTACAACACAAGGAAGAGAAAACAGAAGTTTAGCATAGCTTGGGACAAGTAACTGAAATGTTTTTCTCTGACAACTTTCTTACAGTTTACAAGATCAATATCCAGACTGACAGATGGAGGATTTCAAAAGATTCAAAAGTCAGCTATATACTAACTTCTAATTTGTGAGCTATGAGGGATGTGCAGAAAGCAAGCCTTTTCTTTGGAGAGCCATCTAAGAGTTCTTTCTGAGAAGCAGAACAAAAATACAGAGTACTCCTTTGGTACTGTATTTAGCACATGAGAAGGACCTCACTCTGCTTCATGCTTTCCAAGCTTTACTTCAAATTGGGAGTGTGTTTTCATTTCTACAGGCAAAATTGAAACTTAAGAGATGGAACATTTTCATTTCCACCAGCCACATTTCAGTTATGAAATACAAATTGTTATTATGAAGGACACCATGCTGAAACCTAGCTTAGTTTAGTTTTACTATAAACAATATAATCCATAATTGTGTGATCTGAGTTTGGCTGGGTTCTTAAAATTTATTCTTCTTTTAGTTATTCTTCTTAGATATCACCGGGCATCCAAATATTCAAAAGTTATAAAAAATATATATTTAGGTACTCCAGTCATTTGTTATTGTTATTGATATTATTGTTGATTTGGAACTCATTTGGTCACTCAAATTTTGAATTGACTCTGGTGCAAATCCAACCACTCTTTGTCTCCTTATTGGTTCCATCCTTCTTTAAGTCTTATCATCAAAGTTGCCAATAAAGTGATTGTCCAAAATGTTTGCTTCAATATAATGCTAGATAGTGCATCTTTAGAGAAGCAGCTCATAAACAGAAAGTGAGTACGTATCGACAACCCAACAATCCAAGACTATAAATCTGGTGCTACACATAAAAAGTTATTTTTATGTTTTGTACATGTTTTGTATTTTCCATCAAATAATCAATGAGAAACAATGGAACAAGTGATCCCTCACCCATTAATATTTCCAATACAATATTATTATCTTTTAACTTAGGCTCAGGGGTGGGCTTCAAAAATATTAGCAAGGGGTTCGCTGTCTGGTTGCTGGGTGGGCGTGGCCATGGTGGGTGTGGCCTAGTCAGTCTCCTGCATCACGGCGAGGGGGGGCATTTTTCCCTCCCTGGGTTCCGGAAGCTTTCCTCAAGCCTCCGGGAAGGCGAAAACGGCCTCCTCAGATTCTGGAGGCTCTCTGGAGGCCAGAAATGGGCATATTTCCAGCCTTCCCAAACTTCTGGTAGGTCCATTTTTCACCCTCCCCGAGCTCCGCGCACGCCCTGCACTTACCTGCATCCAAAATGGGCTGCATGGGAAGGGTGGGGTGGGGGGCAGCCAGGAGTGGGATTTGTGGGTTCTCCAAACTGCACAGAATCTTAGCTAGAGGTTCTTCCGAACCCCTGCAAACCCCCAGCAGCCCACCCTTGCTTAGGCTCCACATTATAATTCTGTTCCAACATTTTCCAAAAGTGTTGCAGCCTTTAATGTTGTTAGTTCAATAGACCTATGTCTAAAAATAGAGCTAGTTTGGTGTACTGCTTAAGGTACCAGGCTAGAAATCAGGAGACTCTCTCTGAATCCTAGGAAACGGCAATGGCAAGCCACTTCCCAAAGCTTAGCAAGACAATGTTAGTGACTTATTCAAGCAGTCACAGAAGTCAACACTGATTCAAAGACACTCACTCCCCCCCCCAAAAAAAATTCCTGGACTTCAGTAGTTATAGACCTAGAAGTTATATGCTACCTGGAATAATTTGGAGAACATCAGTAGCTGCCATTGGTGATAAGACGCTACCAGCGATGTGAAATTTTGCTGTGTATTTATGCTCTACTCCTTTAATAATGTTCTCATGTCTTGTAATATTTTATTACTTTGTCTATAGGTATTTCCTATCTATAGTATGTTTTGCAGTTAAAGTTATATTAACTGTACTTTGCTACTAAGTTCTTTCAACTTTTACTTTGTGTCTATAGGGCTATGTAGTTGACAGCTTAGTAATACAGTTTGTTTGTTTGTTATGTTTACAAAAATTCATGAAGAGAGAATATATTGGTTGTTCTTTGAATTAAACATAGGGTTTTCTCATCATTGAAGCTAAAGTGAGGAATGCAAAAGGATGTGAGTCTGGCATAATATCAATCAGTTCATATCAATAATACGATTATAAACAATATCATATTATAATAACATGTTCACTGACAACAGCAAAAAATGTTTGTAGATGAGCCAGTTTCTTGGGGGAAAAAATGCTGTTTACTCTCATATAGAGTATAATTGATGTCCTTTTAAAAAGAAATAATTTCTGACTTGTTCAGCATATGACAGTGCTGTTATTAAAATGTAGTGGTTCCAATGCTGTCATATAAGTGTAAAATAACCCAAAAGAGAATAAAGATTATTTTTTTGTTTTTCACTTAAAAGGGGTTTCAGTGCCTTAATTTGGATGGTTATTGGGTTGAATTAGAAAGCAGGCTACTGACATTAAATAAATGACTGTGTAAATCCATAGAAATCAATGGGGATAGTAGCCAATTTGGAATAGCAATCCCAGGTTTACTGACAGAAATAATGACCTTTATTAGACATCTAATAGTTGATTTCTGCATTCTTCTACTTCTTGCTATATTGCTTCAAGGCAGAAATGTAAAGAAAGAAGGTACCAATTTGGAAAAGAAAGACAAAATGCTAAAAAAGATAGAAATATGTAAAATATAAGCCCTACTGCCTTTCATCAAGATATGACACAAACCTGGAAGTGTTTTCAGAGAACATCAGCTCCATTTGCTATTGAAAGGGACCTATAACTTCATCAAGATGTTAATCTTTGCACAAGTTTAGGGAGCTACTTTAGCAACACTAGCAACGTCAAACAAAATAGTAAGTATTTATCACTCATTAAAAGCTCCAGCTATTATTTATCTAATCTAATCTCTTCTCACATTTATATTCCAGTCTTTCTTTGAAAAACTCAAATTAGTCAATGAGCTGAGGTGGCGCAGTGGTTAGAGTGCAGTACTGCAGCTACTTCAGCTGACTGCTAGTTCAGCAGATCAGCGGATCAAATCTCACCGGCTCAAGGTTGACTCAGCCTTCCATCCTTCCGAGGTGGGTAAAATGAGGACCCAGATTGTTGGGGGCAATATGCTATTTAGTATACTGTCTTTGGTGTAAGCTGTCCAGAGTCCTCGGAGAGTGGGCGGCATAGAAATATGACTAAATAAATAATAAATAAATAAACAAATAAATAAATAAATAGTACCCATACATACTTTTTTTTCCCCCATTCCAGGTCTCTCATTGTCTGAGATAGTCCTGTTCATGTGAGAAAATCACACCATTTGCATACTAAAAGTCCAAGATTCAGTTCCTGTCGTTTCTAGGCAAGACAGGAAAATATTCCTTTCTAAACATAACACATGGCTAATCAGTGGCTAGTCATGGCTAATACACACTGCTCATAATATTGAGGTTGGTATAAAACTGAAAAGCAATTTCCTAGGAATTCAGGTTTTATGGTTGTATTTGGTCTACAGTTAACATTGTTCTTTGAACAGTTTAAAAGCTTTTATCACCACAAGCAACCAACCTCAAGTTCTCAATATAGTAACATGGCCTGGCCCTAGCAACAGTATAGTTAGGGATGATAGAAATTTGCTGTGAGAAACCTTCGAACTTAGCAGCAGAGAAAATGCATAGGTAGTGTTAGTAATTTAACATTCACATTTGTAGGGAATAGAAAAAAGACTCTAATACAACTCTGTGGGCTTTAGAACCTATATCCACTTTTTGAAGCACTCAAGTTTAAATGAAAAACATGTATACATACCATAAATGATGAATGAAAGGATAGAACAGAAGTGGGATTTCCTAAAAATCTGAACTTTGATTGGTGTTTAACTTGCCCACGATGTAATCTGCTACTAGAAGCAAGTGGGTGGGGTAGGGGAGTACTGAGACATGTGAACAGGCATTGAACCAGGGGTGAAATTCAGCAGGTTCTGGAGAACCATTAGCAGAAATTTTGAGTAGTTCGGAGAACTGGCAAATACTATCTCTGGCTGGCCCCAGAGTGGGGTGGGAATGGAGATTTTGCAATATCCTTCCCCCAGGAGTGAGGAGGGAATGCAGATTTTACAGTATCCTTCCCCTGCCATGCCCACCAAGCCACGCCCACAGAACCGGTAGGGAAAAATTTTGAATTTCATCCCTGCACTGAACTAATAGCTGAAAGACAAAACTGACATAATAAAAAACAAAAACCAATTGAGGGTGTCAATAGAAATGGATAAATATAAATACTGCAATTGTTTTATTCAAAGTAAAATGAATTTTTCATAAATTAAAACAATGGCTATCCAATAAACCCAAGATTCAGGATAGACAAAAAAGAATGTATTTCCTACAACTGTGGATTTCATGCTACTACAAAGCATAACATATCTTGAATGGATTTAAAATAAGATTTTTTATTTATTAATTCGTGATTTGGATACAATGTTTATATCAGTGATGGGTTGCTCCTGGTTCGATTCGGTTCTTGCGAACCAGTAGTAATGGCGGCTGGAGGCTCTGCCCAACTGCTCATCACTGACAATCTGCGCATGCACAGGTGCATCCGTGCGCACTCCCGTTGCAAACCAATAGTAAAGGTAAGTGGAACCCACCCCAGTTTATATCCTAGTGTAAGATGTCAAAGTAAAACATCTCTAGATTTGTCATATCCAATGACAATGACCTATGACATATCTTACTTATCTATCTTTCCTTTCCTATTTTTAACCAACACATTTATACAGTCATCATAATAATTCCCTTTGTTCTATCTGTCATCTATGAAAAGGCTGGTCTGAAATCCCATGGCTTAGGAAAGACATAGCTCTATTTTTTTTTAATCATCTATCCTCCTACTATAGTTTTTTTTTTTTTGATGCAATCCCAGCTACAAATTTGAATGAAGTCAAACCCTTCATCCAAAGCTGGATTGTAAGGCAGTGTTTTGTCATGTGTCCTGATTAGTTAACAAAGGATAAATCGAGATGGCAGTCAGAAATACAGATGATATTATAAAAAATATGTAGATTTGAAACAGTTCCCAATTGGGAGGATCAGAGATCATGGTAAGAGAGAGAACAAAAGCCAGAGCAAAGATTGATGTTGTTAACAAGATAAACATTCCCTTGTGGTGATGTTGCAATGCATTTAAACATGAAAACAGAGTTGGGGGAAGAAGATTTATTTCTCAAACATATGGCATGCATACAAGGTGCTGCTATTTCAAGCCATTTTGCCATTAAGGCTTCATCCGACGAAACATTTTTCAATAACTTGTTTTTTAATACTAAGGCAGAGGAGAGACAAGAGATCTCTCCCAACATAATCACGCATTGCTAATGTACAAGAAGCGCCAGCATGTCTCGAGAATATTTGTCACGGCAGCTGGGATGTTCAAACATTCAACAAGTTGGAAGCAGACAATTACATTCAGAAAGGAGCTGTCTAAGGAATGTGGGCTTCGATCATAACATCTACCCCTACAAGCTCAACCAAAACTGATTATGAGCAAGTTGATTTCAAGACACCTGGAAGGGGGGATTTCAATTTTAATCAACTATGTTCCTGTCTTCCTGTTGACTAATATGCACAGAAATGAAGGAATAACTATTACATCAACAGTACATAATCAACCCATTCATGAGATAAAATAGCCAACTTCTTTTTGTCTCTCATCATTGAGTAAAAATCATCACCATCACCGTTATTCTCTTATGGGAGAAGATACCATAATGCATCCTGATGCATCTACTATAGATCTGTGGGATTTTTTATTATGTTCTATCATCTTATAAAGTTGCTGTAAAGTTGCTATAAAGGACTACCTGTATAAACTTGTATTGTTAGTATTTTTCAGCAAGCCTTAAAATAATCTTACAGTTACAGTAATATCATTCTTAGTTGATGACCAAATGTGTTAGAAACACATTCAAGAATTTAAAGCACAATAAATATTGGAGCCAATTTCAATAAAAAAAATAAATTTGCAAATGGCACTATTTTCACATAATAGATGTGTGAGCAATATTCTTGTCCAGATTTGAATTTAACAACTATATGCTTCATGAAATATTTTTAAGTATTATTGAAATTGGGAAATTTTCTTGTTACTGTAAAAGTTGTTTTCCTTTCCCTATATTAACACCAGTTCATATCAGCTTCAGATTAGTCTCCCACTCTATCAATAAATAAAATAAAAATTTATTTCATCTTACTGCATCGTTATATTGCAATATATTTGGATAACATTCTCAGCATAGATTGCAGCTTTTTAAAGACAATATGTTTATGAATGATCATTCATTTCAGTCTTTCCATTTTTATAGAAGTTTTTGATATTTATCTCAACATAAATAACCCACTTGCTCCAATGATAAACTACTAATCCAAAGTTGGAAAAAATATAGAAAATTTAAATATTCCTTACTGCAAAAATTTGTGCTAGTGCAGAGAGGTAGAGAAAGAAAACAGACATGCAAAATTCTGAAGATATTTTTCAAACAAGATTGGGCTACAGAATAAATCTGTTTCCGTCTCATTCAGCCTGATGCTTTCATTTTTTTTTCCAAAAGAGATAAGAATTTTAAATAAATTATAAAGATAGACTGTAGAATTCTTGCAATTATTTATGAGCTGGTCAAAGGAGGGACTCCCAGAATTCAGCTGCAAAAGTTCAAATAGATGGCAACAAAGAGATGTCCTGGCTTACATTCAAATTTTTGCAACCCTGCTAGCCCTAACAAAGAGATCTGCATGAATGTCATGCCTTTCGTTGTGCAGACTTATCTCCAAGAGTCAGCCTTCTTCCTGGTTCACTAAACAACTCAGTTAAATTGCAATGAGGAAACATCAGCCATTTGGTTCTTGTAGTCCTTGTTAACGGAAAGTCCAGACTTTGTTGGAGAATGTACCCTTCTTTTGCAGAAATTGGGAAGAATCATCCATCCCATCATCTGGCCACACAGGCCATTTCTAGTATCCAGTTTACACTCTCTAATAAATGCAGATAATTGTTCCTCACCAACCGCTTGTTCATCAACCATTCAAAGTTACGATAGCACTGAAAAACAAGACTTCCTACTAGTTCTCAAAGTTGCAGTTGTCACAGCATTCCCATCATCACATGATGGTGATTCAGACCCTTGATGACTGGCAGGTGATCACAACAATTTCAGGGTCCTGTGGTCATGTGATCGCCATTTGTAATCTTCACAGCTGGCAAAGTCGATGAAGCCAGCAGGGAAGCACAAGTCAGGGTCACCTGATGTTGTACATAATGATCCACAGTAATTCACTTAATGACTGCAGCAGGAATGGTGAAATTGATGCTGTAAGTGGGTGTCTTCACAAGACATCATGCTTAATGACCGTGCTGCCTAGTGACAGAGTTGCTAGTTGCTATTGCAGTCGGTAACTGAGTACTAACTGGGATGGAATTCATCCAAAAGTTGGGGAGAAAAGGCATTGTGCAATTTATAAAATACTAGATATATTTCTAAGTTAAAAAGTACTAGAAACAATATACCTCTAAGTTAAAAAGAGAAACAAGTTGTAGCAAATAATCAATATTCAGGCAATATCTGTTTTTCATAAGAGAAATATGAAAAGCCAATAACATTTTGTATTTCCCATCTATAAGTTATCCTGTGAGCCTAAATCTTGTCCATATTTGCTTTTAAGCTCAATAAACAGAATATTTATTGAATGGCTCTGTAAAGTATATATAATCCACTGCTTGCTTATTTTTAGCTCAATAAAACTATTGAATTATATTATGTGAGATGGCTGGCCCTATAAATTTGCTAAATAAATAAATTTGAGCAATTGTTAAAAGTATTTTTCACCCTGCTGGCATGGAAATTCATACCATTTCTCCTTCATTGTGGAATGGTCTTCAGGAAAGTAAGTAGTTACCCAACCCCAAATTTCCTTTATTAATAAAATCTGGAAAATTCTTTTACAGATTTTCTCTTTTTTTCCTCTCTCCCCCCACCCCTCTCTCTCTCTCTCTCTCTCTCTCTCTCACACACACACACACACACACACACACACACACGGGGAGAGAGGGAGGTCAACCATACCCACACTACTTCAATTGCTTTGTCACCATAAAAGCAGGACCATCAACTGCAGATATTTTGGGGACTGCAGTATTTTAAAAACAAACAAATACCTTTTTGGACTACTGAAGCATTCTTACATTTTTATATTTTCCACAAATACATAGGTGTGATTAAATGGAGACACCGACAGAGTAGCAACAATATAAAAAGCAGCATAAATCAGCCATTGTGTGCTAAGACAAAATGTTTGTACAAAAGAATGATTGAAGGCAGCAATCAAGAGAGTTTTGACATATTTAAAATAAAAAAATAGCAGCATTTACAATATGGACATAAAAGAGTGTGAGGAAGTGTGAAAATTCAGTGAAGCAAACGTTCAGTATAAAAGCTGTTTTAAAAGCCAGGTACTGGATTATTGGATGCAGTCAACAGACTGTAAAAGAAGATCCAAAAATTGATTGCTCTTTTTCAGTAACCTTTATAGTTCCAGATGGCATTTGGCTGGTCGTAGAAGATTAGAGAAGCTTCCTTTTATATTAAGAACTTGGATTCAGTTCAGCAAATGTGGTTCTCAAATTATCCCTCATATCTTTTATAAAAATGGGCAATTGTAGAATTGGGCAATTCTCCATGTCTTCATTGCAAATAATGTTGTTTGAAAAATAAATTCAGACAATATAATTCATTCAGTTCCTTTTTCTTTTCCTGACCATGTGCAGATGGCAGGGATTTTTTTCCAGGTGATTTACTGATGTACGGTATATTTGCTCGTGTTTTCCAATAACATGTTTGCTCCCTTGCTACTTTCTAAGCTATTTAAAATGGGGTTTATTTTCATCTGGATAATTTAACAATCCAGAGATGTTGTAAAGTGAAACTAGGTTAGAGTTAAAAATATGCTGCCCCAACTTCATATGAAAGAGAGAGATTTCTGTTCCTAAAAATAGTCTCTTTCATACTAGAGCAGTTCATAACTTCATTTCTTACCTCACATGTTCATAATATAATATAATCTATATATGACTGGTTCTATTACCTACTGGGATTAAAATAATATCTCTACTCCCCTGCCACTTCAATTCTTGACAATGCTGAATTCTCTTCAAATAAGGAATATCCAAACATAGATTGAGTATAGAGTAATTATTCTATTGAAGAAATAAAATTGTGTTTAACTTTGGCTACTTTTCCCACAAATATTTTACAAGGACAAAAAGAGGCAAAAAATAATATAAGGAGAAAGTAATATAATTTTTTAAAAAGGTAGTACAGTAGATATTTCTCTGTCTTGTTATAGAAATACATGCTTCTCTCATCAAACTCATACAGAAGGAAAGAAGGAAGGAAGGAAGGAAGGAAGGAAGGAAGGAAGGAAGGAAGGAAGGAAGGAAGGAAGGAAAGAAGGAAGGAGATGTCACATCTGTCTCTCTGTAGCTGTAATTAATAAGAATTTTATATGATTAAATCTATAGTGCTGAACAGTGATTTAGACTAGATGCATGTTGCAAAGATCTGAAAGCACAACTTTCTTCAGCAGTCACTAAGCACAATCAATATCCTGCCTAAATTTGCACAGCTACCAACAACTTTGGGCTTGTTCATCATCTGTTATCTATGAAAAATGGGTATATTGAAATGGACTGTTTAATTGCTACAAATCTATCTAGAATGCTTCTGCAAAAATCTCCTTAAAGCTGCAATTCTATATCCATTTACATGGAACTAAACTGCAACAAAGCAATGGGACATACATTTTACAGTATTGCATTATAAGGAAATCAAGGGAAGATGTTATTCCAAGGAGACATTTCTATTTTCTAGGTCAATGCTTCTATTCAATTCATCAAAAAGAAGTTCATAATAAGAATTATCAAGGCAATTTTTACAAATTAATCAATCTAAATGTAATTGATTTCACAAAGACATGGAATTTTATCCTGAGTCTGAAAAAATGGAGCAGCTAGCTTGAGAAATGACAGTGATGACTCATACATCCATTGTTGAGATTACTATTCTATTCATTATTCCAGATCAAAATGATAATTTGAAATTGCATCTGCATCTCAAAAGTTACTGTAACTGGGGATGCTGCAGGGAGGGAACAGGGTGTCAGCAGCATCAAAATGAGAGACTGAGCTGAATAGTTTGCCCTCTGAAAGAGCAAACTGAATAGTTTCCCTTTTTAACTATACATTGTAAACATAACCCTCACCATTTCAGATGCTATTGACATTCTCTATAAAAATTGCTCAAAATTGTTCTCAAAATTGCTATATGAATAATGACTTCTTTGCATAAACAAGACTTTGTGTCATATGGTTATGGGTATATATAAAAGGAATGGAAATATGAAACAAGTGGGTACTGCCCCATTACGTATCAAAGCATGTTGTAGAGCAATGATCCCCAATCTTTTGGGCACCAAGGACCGGTTCTGTGGACAGAGGTTTTTCCATGGACCAAAGTGGGTGTGGTTTCATGTGTTGACTGCAGATGGGGCTTTGTTTGTTTGCATGGACTGGTTTCTGGCGTGCGGCAGATCACTGCTGGTCCACAGACCAGGGGTTTGGGACTCTTGTTGTAGAGTTAAATAAAACAAGACCTAGAGAAGAAGAAAGAAAAAAACAGAGAAAGTGTGAAGACAACTTAAAACAGAGAAAAAGGCAAGACTATCAGAAATGGTAGCAAGAGGACTAAGAAGGAAATTAACTTAAATTTATACCACAAGTCACAGGAAGATTGAGTGGACATAGAATCAAACAATGAATTGTTTTCCTAAAATAAATACAAAGGTATTATCTGCACCAATAAAGTTTGTGAACTTCCTGTCTATCCATAAAAGCCACAAGTTCATATTACTACATGCATATCACTATGTGATGTTTAGATCAAGCTCTTTATTCTTCGAGAAACAATAAAAGTCTTAATGCATTGCTGGCTGAAGAACCAACCATGTGGGTTTTTAAGAGAAAAGGGCAAGAATTATCTTGAGGGCAGCCAGACTCTACTGTTTTATATTTGTACTCAAGGATCATTGCAGTTAAAGAGAAATATTCAGTATTTTTAGCATGTACTAATGTAAACAAAAACAAAGTTTTAAAACATTAAAATCTTGGGAGGGGGATTATCTTGGAATTAAATAAACATGGCATGTAATCTATCAACAATATAAATAATAGTAATGCCAACATGTCATTAAAAAAACAAAAAGCAGAAGGATACTTTAAATTTTCTACTTGGCACTAAGAGAAGTTTAATATTTTTTTAAACTACGACATATGGTCTTCTGACATAGCATATTATTTGCATGCCCAATAAAACAGTTCATTAATCAAACATGGTGATGCTGCTTGAGCTACTGGCTCCAAGTTCTCACTATATAGTCATTTACTTGAAATATTTTCTCTTTTAAAACAAAATCCCCTTGTCACTTTATCAGGAGCCACTTACTCTAATCATGTTGTCACAAGAAATCAGAGTCTTAAAATGAAACAAAAGCTCATGCATTCTGTTGGCTGATGCTTCCTTGCTGTTTCTTGATTTGTATTTTTGTTAAGTAGAATAACTCTGAAGGGTTATATCAGGGTTATATTGTAACAATCAGTAGTTACAGCAATAGCACATAGATCTATATTCTGCTCCATAGTGCTTTACAGCACTCTTTGAGCAGTTTACAATGTCAGCACATTGACCCCAACAATTTGGGTCCTCATTTAACTGACCTTGGAAGGACAGAAGGCTCAATAAACCTTGAACTCATCAGGATCAAACTCCAGACTGTGGGCAGAGTAAGCCCACAATACTGCATTCTAACCACTGTGCCTCTGAGGTTATATTTTGCACATAGTAACCCACAATTCTGCTAGATTTAGATCAATTTGTAGTAAGATCCATTAGGGATATAAACGAAATTTGCATAGGCACAGACATTTTTTATAATATAGTGAAGCATTTCTGGAATATGATAAAACAGATATACTTCAAAACCAGGGGATTAGAATCTGAACTAGTTTAGCTCTCAAACCAGGGGTGAAATCCAGCAGGTTCTGACCGGTTCTGGAGAACCAGTAGCAGAAATTTTAAGCAGTTCAGAGAACCGGAAAATACCACCTCTGGCTGGCCCCAGAGTGGGGTGGGAATGGAGATTTTGCAATATCCTTCCCCCTGGAGTGGGGTGGGAATGGAAATTTTGCAGTATCCTTTCCCTGCAACACCCACCAAGCCACACCACACACACCAAGCCGTGCCCACAGAACCAGTAGTAAAAAAAATTGGATTTCACCACTGTCTCAAACTTTCATTAAAACAGAATGCAGAGATTTAACACACATTCGTCCAAAAGATATATGTGATTACCAAATAAGTGGCTCTCCTGTAATAGTCAAATTTCAGCTCTTAGCAACTGTAACCAATGTGGTCAACAGTGAGTGATGATGGCAGTTATTTACCAGGATTTTCTGAATCAAATGTTCATAGGGATGGTGACTATAGTCATGAAATAAAAAGATGTCTGTTACTTAAGAGATTTTGACAAAATAATAAAGCACAGAAATACAGAATTTTTCCCCTTGATGCCTCTAAACATTCTGTCTTATCTCATGTTTGAAAGGGGTTTTTACATCCCTGTTTTTTCAATAATCTGTATCATTGGTTTTTTTTAAGACTAAAAGTTTCCTGTAAATATCATAGAGTATTGGAAGCTGAGGAAATATAATACTCTATCTGTGGAATTTTAATTATTCAATTAAGTTAGAAATTCACTATTTCAAGCTTCTTTACTTCCTTTCCCAATAGCAACAGACAATTACTATTATTCTCAATTTCTGTCTTCTCCTCAGAATATTATGTAACATTACACCACTCCTCTGGAGGGGCTATGAATGATTGCCTATGATGCTAGCTAGTAGAGATAAGCTAGGAATCCTGCTAATGCATTGTCCATCTTGCTATGTGATAGAGTCCCTTCCTGAGCCCCTGGACTGTCTCCAGGTTGGTAATGGAATTTCCTTGGCTTTCAATGCTCATCCTCAGAGGGAAGATTTCAAGGAAAGCATAAGCTTGTCCAAGCTCAACTCACATAAGGGCCACATATTAGACATTTTAGACCTGGAAATTGATAAGTGATCTTAATTTAGAAGATGTCAGAATTGGTTCATTATCTTAGGAGTTATACATTAAAGTTACTCTAAATTTAGGAAAGGACCTTATAAATTTTTGGAGTTATCATCCAAAATCTTTGTGAAATGTCAATGCCAAAATTTAAGAACAATGTTGGCATGTAAACTACTTAAATTATTGCTCAATAATTTGCTCTGTACAATCTGATTTTATAATGGAGTATTGGGCTTCTAATAATATTAGATAATTAGTATATTCACAGTCATTTGCATTGATGGGTGTGGGGAAAGTCTCTACTATAGGTCAAATTAATGTTTTACAGCATAGAGTGAACAGAAGTTGCTGGACCCTGCCAGTTAAAGAAATTGCTTTTCCCCATAGTAGGACTGGAAATTATGTAAGCCTATTTTAGTTGTGTGTTGTGTCGGTTATTTGTTCCTTGCACAATATGCTTTTATAGAATCTTATTTGTACTATGGTATTTTTAATCTTTTCATAATTGACTAGAGTCACTTGGTGAGTGGGTGCCTAAAAACTGAATAAATAAAATAGATTCCCTGCAGAATTTATTTTGTGGATTTAAAAAATAATGAATTCCCTCTTCTTGTGTAATTGCCAATGGGATTATATCCCTTATATAAGTATCAAGGATTTCTTCTAACTCCTTTAACTGTAAATTTTGTATTATATCTTTAGTGTGTTTAAGAAGATAATATAGCCAAATTCATAAGGATATAATAGAAATGGAATACAAGTTATTAGATGCAGATGATATATTGAGTAGGTACAGATACAGGTTAAAATAGGATTTGTTTATATCACAGATTCTATTAAATACCTGTGGGTATTTTCAAATTGCTTTACCCAGATAAAAGAGACTGTACAGTGATAGACGAAAATACATACAAGCTTCTGAGGACAAATAAATTATGAAAATGGTTATTGTTTAGATGATAGATAGATAGATAGATAGATAGATAGATAGATAGATAGATAGATAGATAGACAGATAGATAGATGATAGATAGACAGACAGAGACAGAGAATGTTGTCTATGTTGATTCCACTTAAATATTTTGAATATTGACATAGTTAATGGTAAATATTTTATGAAGAAAGACACATCTATAAAACAATTACATCTTTGAAAAGATGGTGGTGTTCCCCCTACTGAAGAAGTCCTCCCTAGGTCCAGATTTAAGCAGGTGTTGTCCAGTTCCTAGCCTTCCTCTTTAGAGACACTTTTGTAGAGAAAGTAGGGGTATGCAAAGCAAAGCATTTTAGAAGATACCAATTATCTAGATGTGTTTCAGTAAAAATTCAGACCTGGGCATTGAGCAAAAATTGTACTTTTCACACTAGTGGATGATTTTATCTGGAGATATGACATGGGCTGAATGCATCCCTCCTGGTCCTTTGGGATCTCTTAGCACCCTTTGATACCATTGACCATTTTATCTTCCTAAACTGCTTTTAAGGATTAGGAGTGGGAAATACTGCTTTACAGTGATCCTGCTCTTTCATAAGTGAACTGCATTTATTGACATTAGTGGGGACGAAAAAGTCATCTAGGTGAGTGAGAGCTGCAGTGATTGTTGTTTTCTACCAAGTTTTTTAATGTCTACTTGAAGCCATTGAAAGAAATCATTCACCAATTTAGGATCTAGTATCATCAATATTCTAATGATACTTAGTTATTCAAGCTAGATAAAGGCTGCACCAGAGGTGGGTTTCAGCAGATTCTGACCAATTCTGGAGAACCGGTAGTGGAACTTTTGAGTAGTTCGGAGAACCGGTAGTAAAAATTCTGACTGGCCCCGCCCCTGTCTATTTTCTGTCTCCCAAGTCCCAGCTGATCGGGAGGAAATGGGGATTTTACATTATCCTTCCCCTGCCATGCCCACCAAGCCACGCCCACCAAGCCATGCCACGCCCACCAAGCCATGCCACGCCCACCAAGCCACACCCACAGAACCGGTAGTAAAAAAATTTGAAACCCACCACTGGGCTGCACCACTTGCAACTCTACCTGGAATATGAGACCCTGCAACAATAAATGAGCATTTATTGCTTTGTCAAGCTTGTGATTTTATCAAAGAGTTAAAAAAACAGTGATTTTAAAAATCTTAATTTTAAAACTAGAAACTTATACATGATTAATAGAACCAGAACTTTGTGTCTTTATCACATCTAGAATTGCCTGTTGCAATGTGCTACTGTTCTGTGGTGGGATTCAAAAATTTTTACTACCGATTCTGTGGGCATGGCTTGGTGGACATGGCATGGCTTGGTGTGTGTGGCTTGGTGGGCATGGCAGGGGAAGGATACTGTAAAATCTCCATTCCCACCCCACTCCAGGGGACAATGTCGGCTGGCGGGCCCACGGGGGAGGGCCTTCCCTGTGGCTGCCCCGGCTCTCTGGAACCAATTACTCCTGAAGTCTGGACCGCCCCCACCCTATTGGCCTTCTGGAAAGCGGTGAAGACCTGGTTCTTCTGGCAGGCCTGGGGCCATTGATCTCGTTATAGTGATCTTGCAAGACCCGGACACAAATTGGAGTGTATGTGTTTTAACGTTTTAATGTTTTAATGTCTTCTTTTAACTTTTGTATGGGATATTGTTGCATTGTTTTATTCTCTGCTGTAAGCTGCCCAGAGTTGGGAGGCATAGAAATGCAACAACAAAATAAATAAATAAATAAATAAATAAATAAATAAATAAAGTAAGTTACTGCGAAATCCACATTTCCTCTCAATCAGCTGGGACTCAGGAGGCAGAGAATAGATGGGGGTGGGGCCAGTCAGAGATGGTATTTACCGGTTCTCCGAACTACTCAAAATTTCCTCTACCAGTTCTCCAGAACTGGTCAGAACCTGCTGAATACCACCTCTGCTACTGTTACATTTATATAAGCACCTAACTCAAGCAACGTAGTGATTTTTTTAAAAAAAATGCAAGAGAAAAAAATACTTTAAAAAATGGTGTCAGGACTAAATTATTAATATTCCACTAATTGGGCAATTCCACTAGTCCAAGTGCCTGCATAAAGAGTTTGGTAGTGTTGAGGTTGACTGTACATTAAGGGGCAAGGAAAGAGAAAAGATTGTTGCAAATGGATCTGACTTTGAAGGTTTTCCAGGGTATGCAGCTGCCCACACTTGGCAGATGAGAACCATAATAAGAGTGCCATATAACACCGGTTCCTAACCACTGTTCATAATGATGCATATTACATGGCAATATTATTTGAAGGCAGGAAGATGGCCCATTTATTGGTTCCATTTATTTTTTTATTTTAAATGCATTTCTTTGTAGACCTAATCAATGGAAACTAATCAAAGAGAGAAGCAATTTAGAATTAAGGAGAAATTTCCTGACAGTTAGAACAATTAATAAGTGGAACAACTTGCTTGCAGAAGTTGTGAATGCCCCAACACTGGAAATTTTTAAGAAGTTGGATAACCATTTGTCTGAAGGCAGGGGGTTGGACTAGAAGACCTCCAAGGTCCCTTCCAACTCTGTTATTCTATTCTATTCTACCTTCTTCAAGTTCCCTTTAAGCAATATGATTATATAAACACACATACAGAAAGAGAGAGTGAGTTTTACTTTATAGTAAAACAGAAGTTCAGAAGCAAATTATAAATCTTAATGAGACCACTCTTCTTTTTCCAACTTTTAGTGAGCACTAATTTAGAATGCTAACAAATATTTAAAAGCAGTGAAAATATTATAAATTAAATTGGAATCATTCTTTATTTCATTAAATAATAACTTTCACCTGCAGAGGAAACTGGCACCTTAATTATTTCGAGTGCTGAGAACACCACTATCACTGCTAGATTATTAACTTCCAAAGATTTAAAACACTGATTATCACTTTATCATGTTTTCGTTCAAAGAATTATTTAGACTTAGACGTTCCAGGGACCCAAACAGGATTAAGAACAAGGAAAGAAATGAAAAATGAAATTTACTATTCTAGGTCTATAACTAAAAAGCAAGCAAATATGACCGATGATCCGATTCTGAGATAAATTATCAATTGTGCACAGCATTACGTACAGTGGTCCCTGCCTAGCCTGGGCATAATAGAGCTAGATATGATTCAGTGAGCAGAAATAATCTTCTAAACGTGGGGTGGGAAAATTTTATTGGCAAACCATCATTATGATTCATTCCTGTAATAATCTGGAGGGCCACAGGTATCATCAGAATGGGCAAAGGTGAGGTTTTGTCCATTCCTCATTTTTCTGTGGAAATTAAGGGTAGTTATAGGAAGAAGAAACATCTAGGTGGTAAACCTTCAAATGCCACAAAATCTTACCTCTGAAATGTAGATAGCAAAATGGCCAAATTTTGGGTTGCAAGGTTTCAAAACATTGACTAGGGGAATCTGACTATCCTAAGGGTGGAAAATATGAGTGATCTGCCTCCTAGAGGCCTCTTATTTCCATTCCCATCCTAGTTTTTTTAAAAAATGAAAAACTGCACCACTAAAAATTGCTTTGCCATTGCATTTTAGCAGATTTTGGGATGTTGCGGAGGCCATTTATAATGTGGGTTGTCTGCCCATTGGAAGATGTCTATGGAGATTCTCAGTCATCTAGATCATGGTTGTCCCAAAGGTGCTTTTTCAAAAGGCAAATGTACTTTCTTAGTTTTCCTTGAAGATGTTTCGCTTCTCATCCAAGAAGCTTCTTCTGTTCTTTAGTAAGAACTGAAGAAGCTTCTCGAATGAGAAGTGAAACTTCTTCAAGGAAAAACAAGAAAATCCAATTGCCTTTGGAAAAAGCACCTTTGGGACACCCATTTAAGAGGTTAATTTTTTCCATTTCCAGTTTGTTGGTTGAATCTTGAAAAATGCTGGACTGAGGCATTGGATGGACTGGGATGGACTGGGGGCTGGGCAGGGGACAGAATGTATCTGCTCTCAATGTGGAAGGGATTGCCACTCTCGAATTGGCCTTTTTAGTCACACTAGATGCTGTTTTAGGACCTCTTTCCAGAGCACAATACCATAGTCTCTTGAGACTGAAGGATGCCAATGAGCTGGACTGAATGAAGAAACTTATTTGTAAAATCAGATATGCATCGACAAACAAATGCATCCCTTGCAGAGGTGAGATTCACTTACCTTCTCTACCGGTTTGCAAATGTGAGCGCACACACATGCTAGCTTCGCTTGCATGCACCACCTCTGTGCATGCGCATGTCCTTCTGCACATGCGCAGTAGTTGCACATTATATCCAGGTGGGTGGGCGGAGCCTCCCACAGTCGCCACCAGTTCATGCATTCTTGAGAGAACCGGCTGAATCCCATCACTGATCCCTTGTATATAATCCCTTAATTTTGCTCTATTTTATCCCTGTGAAAACTGACTCCACTGGAAAGGACTGCATTCAGAGATTATGTGGCAAGATATGAGTGTTATCTTTGTGATTGTTCAACTCAGGCAAGCAAGTTACCATGTGATATTGCAGTGATGATATACTGGACATGGATAAATGGAGTTGAATCTGGACATCAACATCGATCATATCAATAGTGCTGAAATTCCCATGAAAAATCTGTGCTTGTCTTTTAATTGTAGAACTAACAAAAACTCCAGTGTAACATTAATAAAAGATGTATGTTATTATTTATCTTAGTGGAACCTGAGATTCCTTTTTTCAAAAAAAAAAAGGAAGTTCTTTAAGAAGAAAACAAAAGTCTTACATTTCATTTGATGGGCAATTTCCCCAAACCACTACACTGTAGTCAATTTTACTGGGATATCATCCAGGTGCCTACCCAGCTAATGAATTACAGGTCAGATCTTTTAAGAGAAAAGAAGACTGCAAAAAACAAAAAAACAATCCATTCCAGCCCAGCCACATAGCTGAACATATTGCAGAAGGGAATTGGGGCACTTATGGGGCCAGGTCACCAAAGCACATTACAATTTACCCTGTCGCAGTTTTCTACACCTTTGGAGGCAGAAGTGATATAGGAGAGGAATAATACACGATGGATGGTTAGTAATTTAAAATATCTGGACCTAATATAATAGTGGCGGTAAGAAAGAAATTAGGAAACAATCCTTATATGGCAGCGGGGGTTGTATTTTCTGACAGTACAATGGGCAAGCATGAATAGCATTTTATAAAGTATCACCTATTTGTTACAGACAAATGACTATAAGCAAAAGCTTACTTATTACTCTTATTACTGTTCTCACAGTTGTCTCTTTAACTTTTAGACTACTTTAATCTCATCGCCAAGGTTGAGAATGTTTCAGTCGTCTCATTTTATTTCTAAAAAGCCTCCAGCAATTAAACCAATGGAAACCAATTCAATTTGTATGTTAAAGAAGGAGCAAAACAATCATTCCATCATACAGATTTTCATTTTTATTAATCAAAGCATTTCCTTTGGAAACACTTCTCACAATCCCCTGCACAAAGCAATAATCAGCTGTTAAAAGGAGATAAATCGAAGAATGAAAAATTATAACACACATTCCACCTGCAAAAGTGAACATCAATCATTTTGCAGATAATTAGTATAGTGCTGGCCTATAGGGAACCAGCAAATAGAAAGGCAAGATTTAATGCTCTGTCTACATAGCCATTTGGACAGAAATTCTCATTCTCCACAATGCCCTCTTGTGAGTCCCACAGTATACTTTAAATGGAAAAGCCATATGTTCACTGGCATAAATCTGGATTAATAAGACTGCCAAAATTGATGGAAATCTAGATAAAACATTTAAAATTACCATTTTAAAATTCAGCCAAAAGTCCCAGCCAGATTCTGAAGCGAACAAAACCATCATGGTTAATTGATAGATTGTCCACAAGACTCTGTGGCCTAAACAGATGGCAAGACATTAATGAAGTGTAATTCAGGTAAACAAGTGAGACAATGCACTTAAATGCTCCATAAAACGATATACCAAATATTGCTCAAATATAGATGGTTTCCTGGTTTAACAGATTAACAGAGTTGGAAGGGGCCTTATAGGTCATCTAGTCCAACCCCCCGCTCAAGCAGGAGACCCTATACCATTTCTGACAAATGGCAGTCCAATCTTTTCTTGAAAGTCTCAAGTGATGAAGCTCCCACAACTTCCGAAGGCAAACTGTTCAATTGGTTGATTGTTCTCACTGTCAGAAAGTTCCTCCTCATTTCTAGGTTGAATTTCTCCTTTGTCAGTTTCCAACCAATATTCCTTGTCTGGCCTTCAGGTGTTTGGGGGTTGACCCCCTTCTCTCTGTGTATTGGAAGACGGCTATCATGTCTCTCCTAGTCCTTCTCTTCACCAGACTAGCCATGCCCAGTTCATGTAACCGTTCTTCATATGTTTTAGTCACCAGTCCCCTAAACATCCTGGTTGCTCTCCTCTGCATTTTTCTAGAGTCTCAACATATATTTTATTGTGTGGTGACCAAAACTGGATGCAGTACTCTAGGTGTGGTCTTACTAGGGCTTTATAGAGTGGTATTAGTACCTCACTTGATCTTGATTGTATCCCTCTGTTAATGCAACTTATAATTGTGTTGGCTTTTTTAGCTGCTGCTGCACACTGCTGGCTCATATTTAGCTGATTGTCCACTAAGACTCCAAGATCCTTCTCACAGTCACTGCTATTAAGCCTGATTTCTCCAGTTTATATGTGTGCTTTTGGTTTTTCTTACCTAAGTGTAAGACTTTACTTTTCTCTACATTGAATTTCATTTTGTTAGATGGTGACCAGAAATGCTAAGCCATTATCTGCCACATTATTAGTCCTTGAGTAGAGTAATATAGACACATATAAAGAAGAAAAGTACGTAACATGACACCTATGGACATCAGAATAACAGCAGTGTCATCTAATAGGTTCCTTACCTAACATTAATATAATTCTCACCCTTTTAAGAAAACAACCAACATATATGATGTATTGAAAATCAAAGTCCCAGTCTTCAGTAACATCTTTATTTAATAGAATACCTTTAGACTTCTTATAGGTCCCAACACATGCTTAATAAAGAAACAAACAAAAAATGTTTAGAGGATGGATGTAGCTCAGTGCTTTACTTGGAATGGACCAATCTCTCCAAAAGAAGGGTAAAAGACTTGGGACTACTTGGGATGGGGGGCTGCCAGCAGACAAGCAGGGGAGAGGCAACAGAGGAATTGTTGGGGAAGCAAGAGAAGGAATATGCATGTGCACAATAGCTTATTAGAGGCTGATGAGAAGGCATAATGCAAGTTGGAAGGTTCGTGATCAAATACCACACAATATGTGAAAAACACAGAGGGGTGAGCCAGAGACTCAGTCAGGAACACACTGAGGACAAAACGAAGCTTGAGTCAAGAGCAGAAATGCACAAAGCACAATACCAGATGCCTAACTTACTTCCAGCAATCAAAGGCAGTCCCTGAACAGTTTAAGTCCTCTCCCTACCAGGGTGCACTGCTGGAAGCTTTCCCTGCCCTGTGGTTGCCAGTAATGAGGCACAAGGCTTTCTGGCAGTTGGCATTTTGCAGCTTGCTAGCAAGGCACTTACTGTGCCAAGGTGCAATATTCTCTGGTTATTGGTATTTGCCCTGCTTCTTGGCACTCATGGCAGCTAAAGAAGGAACACTGCATTTTGAGGAGGTACCTGAGAGAGTATTAGTGTTGGCTTCCTTCTCTGAAAGGAACTTAACAAAAAGTTTCACAGAGCTGCTAGAAGAGACAAGAAGCAGGATTACAACAACATGTATAAAGACATTGAGGATGGTAATAGATATGGGGAAAGAAGGAAGTCTTTCAAAAGATCTCTGAACTTAGAAAGTGGTTCCAATCTTTAATTGGTATGTTAAAGGATGCCAATGGCCAGCAACCAATTCAAAGGAAGCCAGGTAAGATGGAAGGAATATACCAAACTACTGTACTGGAGAGATATCAACATCCAAGATACCTCAGAGGATACTCCATACTTACAACACTCTTTAGACCTAGAAGATGAAGTTAGATTAGGACTGCAATTATAGCCAAGTCAGAAATCTACAGAAATTGATGGAATACTGACAGTACAGTAAGTACAGTAAGAAGTACAGTACTGAAGAAGAATCGGAAAAAAATCTTACCAAGCTATTCCAGTAAATGTGGAAAATGGCACAGTGGCCAACAGATTAGAAAAAGCACTGTTCATTCCAATACCAAAAAAGGAAGACTTAATAGATTGTGCAAACTATCATACAATATCCTTAACGTCACATGCTAGACTGACTCTAGGTTGGCAAAGAGGTGCAACAAGGCTGAATTCTCTCCCCTTTTTGATTATTGTTGAATCTATATATATATATATATATAAATGAAATACCACTTATGCATCATCACAAAATCTCCAGAACTGTAAAGCCTACAAACTTGAAATTTGCCATGTATGTTCCTCTAGGCTTCTAGGTGCCCACTAGGAAAGGATTTTTCAAAATGACCATCAGAGCATTAGTATTTCCTACATTATTATTAACACGCTCTGATGCTAAGGAGTTATTCCCCCTCCCCACCTGAAAAGAAATCTGTTCCAAATGCAAAACACAAGCAGAGGAGAGGAGTTTCAATTTCAGTTTTACTTTCACAGCAGCAAGCAGGGGATAGGATAGGGGAGGCTTCTGTGGGGCAAGCCTGAGGGAGAGAAGGGCATAGGATAAGGGAAACTTCTGTGGGGCAAGGCTGAGGGAGAGAAGGGGAGAGGATAGGCCAATTGTAACTACTCATTAATTTTCAAGCTGTAAGTGTCGATTTATCAAGCCCAATCACATAGCATGGATATTCAGCTAGTAGATATATAAATTAAGGCAAGCTTACTTGAAATATGAATTTTTTTTCAAAACTGGAGGAAAAAAACATCAATAACTTGTGCTGTGTTGATGACATTATCCTGATAGCCAAAATGAATCAAAGTCAAGAAGTACAATGAAGAGATGGGAATAAAAATTAAATATAAAAATAAATAAAAATTAAAGAGACCGAACTGATGACAACAGTAAATGAGTCATGTTTAAAATCAATTATGAAGATTTTGAAGTGGTGGATCTTCAACAGTAATGGAACAAGCAGCCAATAAATATATCACTAACTAGCCATGAAGATGCTTCATCTAGTGCAGGACTCTCAAACTCGTGGCCCATGGGTCAGATGTGTCACGTGCTGGCCACGCCCACGCCCAGTTTAGCAAAGAGGGGGAAAGTCGCAATATGTCACATGATGGTGCCGTTACAATGCAAGTGTCAAGTTTCTGAAAGATGCCCTAATTAATTCATGAGCCATGATCCAAACTTCAAAGGAAATATAGTCATTTATTAGGAGCAACATTCCTGCAATACTTGGATGCAGTTAGGACTGATCCTACGTAGATTTACGTTCCCCTATGACCCTGTCTCTCCCCTCCTCTCTGGCCATGTCATAAATCACATTATCCAATTAACCACTATGGCTGGCTGTGAAACCTAACACCCTCCTTCTGATTGCAGTCAGAAAAGAATGTATGGAATTCACTTCAGTTCTCCCTCCCTCCTGCTCATGGCAACTTGAAAGCTTTGCAAGTTGACAGCAAGTTTGACACCCCTGGTCTAGTGGGACCAAATAGAAGGGCCTTTTCCATTGTGGCTCCTCCTTGTGGAGGTATCATCTCTGTGGAGTTAAGATTGGACCTCATCTTGATACTCTTTCAAAAGGATTTGCTGATTTAAAAAATGTTGCATATGGAAAAATATGGAATATAGAAAAATGTAGCATAATTTTAAAGAGGGAGGAGAGATAAGTTTGTTTGCAACTGTTGTAAAGAATATTAGAAGTCTGCACTGTTTCTCATGCTTGGCAAGGTGCAAGAAGCACCATGGATTGACTGTTTGAAGATGATTGGTGCTGCAACTTAGATAATTGCAGATCAAAGAACAATATAGTAAAATTTAAAACACTCCATAACATTCATTAGCTATGCCATGGTGCCACTGTGATTAGAATGCACTACTGCAGGCTAACTGCATTCCACTGCCAGGGGTTGGATCCTGACTGGCTCAAGGTTGACTCAGCCTTCCATCCTTCCAAGGTCAGTAAAATGAGAACCCAGATTGTTGGGGGCAATATACTGACACTGTAAAACTGCTTAGAGAGAGCTGTAAAGCACTGTGAAGCAGTATATAAGTCTAAGTACTATTACTATTGCTATGACAACAGAATGTCATTCTCCTTTTGAAGATGCAAAAACCCATTTCTCTTTTGAAGGTCTCTGGAACTGAAGTGGGGAGGGTTTTGATAGTAACCAGAATAACTTTTTTTTCTCTCCCCAAAGATGGTTGGAGAGGCGTTTCTGTCACAAAAACAATTATAGGGATCAGCAGCAGTTGGATATACCAAGAAAAACAACAACTCATCAGAACAAGTTTTTGTGAGATGGTTCACAGCGATTATAGGAGCTAGAGAACAAGCCAGAGACTAGTACAAGGTAGGCTTTGATTATAAATATTGCCAACAGTCCATGAGAAATGGCTTTTGAAATTTAAAAACAAGTGCACAATTTTCCTAAAATCAGTCAGAAAGGCTTACTTACACATTCTTTGAAAACCAGAACTAAGATTCACTATCAAAGCTAAAGACAGACAAAATGCAAAACTGTTCTTTTGATTTATTCCAATTTTCTCTCAATGAGCAATATTTTGTTTGATGAAAACCACAGAAAGATCCCACTTTCTAAAACTCAGCAGGCATTCAAAACTATTATTATTTATTCTCAAAGCATATTTTTTTTCAGATGGATTTCATATTTCCATTTTACTGGCAGCACTATATGTAAAACAGCTGCCAGATAAGAGAGGCTTTTTTTAAAAAAAATATTTGTATGGTGAAAAATGATTTTAAAAGTAACCAAGCATTAAAATGTAAAGTTACACAGGTAAAAATAATTAACTGGCCACCTGTGTGCAAGCTATCTATCCATCATGCATTAGTCATGGAAAACTAATAGTGGATTTAATTAATATGGTTATGTAAAGATCTAGCTAACCAAAGCTCATTCAAAATTGACTCAGAATCAGTGGTGGGGTTCAGCCAGTTCACACCACTTCGGGAGAACCGGTTGTTAACTTTCTGAGCAGTTTGGTGAACTGGTTGTTGGAAGAAATCATTAGGGCAGAGAACCGGTTGTTAAATTATTTGAATCCCGCCACTGCTCAGAATCATTTCTAAATATGAGTAACTTATTAAATGAAATAAGCTAACTTTTCCAGCTCTTTGCCATCCATATGTAAATGGAAATTGAAGTCCAATAATTGGAACATTGGAGAGCATTACATAATGCAATTGTTGCTATCCTTTTGAGATATCTTCATCTCAACCCATGGGCATCCACAGGAAGGTTAAATGATAAGATGTGCAGCAAATTACAATGTAAACTCTGCCTACTTTTTACTTGTGCCATAATGCCACAAGGAAAGGGAAACGCTTACCTTTGATGTTATGATATGTATTTCATCATTTTGACAAAATCTCCGCTTGCTGCAGGAGTCCCTTTACCAGCATTACGAAATAGTCTTAACCATCTCTAGTGCTATTGTGGCTGATGCACATAATTATGATGTAATGTAAAAATAAGTGCAAATCTGTCCAAACTAAATACATTCATTGGGTTAAACTTAAGTGACAATATATTACAAACCCATGAATTTATTTAAAGTCTGATTGACACGTATTCCTATTTAGTTCCTTATGTGTATGTGCGTAAAATATGTATGGCATATGTGTGTTTATACACGCATGCCTTCAAAATACATTAAGAACTTATGGCTCAATTATCTAGTGACGGCTTTCAAATGGAGTCAACAGAAGTCTCAAGTAAACATGAATCACCAGAGTGAACTATTGACTTGAAGGCCCCAATTATAATATTCTTTCTGCAACCAATTTTCATTAGTAAAATTGTCCTGCCATTCCTTGATTTAACCTCTAAGCCTGGAAGATCTTTACTGCTATAAATAATAGAGGAATATCTCACATCCAACATAGAAGAAATGAGACAGCTACTGCAAGAAGATTTGATTGGAAGCTTTCTAAAGAATAGTTTTTATAAAAACTCTTATCACAGTCATAATGACACACAAAGGAATCATTCACGCAATTTTCTTAGTTCCTGAAACCAAAATCTTCACAGCCTGGCAGCATCAAATAAATAAAATAAATAACTTTCACTATTTCACAAAAATAAAATGACAACATAAAATAATAAAATAAAATGGAATAGATAACCCAAGGTCTATAATTGAGGATTTAGGCAAGCAAAATATTTACTCTGCCCTAAATGAATAGGGCATTTTTGTTTTTCATTATATAGGTACATTTGCTTATAAATTATTTATAAGCTTACAGATTGTTTATGAAATTAGAATTAGGACTTTTCTATTTTATCCACAATAGTACAATGTGATAAATGCCCAAGTCTACAAATTGAAAAATTTCTCTAGGTGGGTAAGGATTGAATAGTTTTGCCCTGCTCACCTAGCCAATGGTTCATTTGATAGGCATCTAAAGAGCTATCCATAATATCTCAAATTCTGATTCATTCCCAGTGTAGTCCCTGGACTGAATTGGCAGTGATTCTTTCAGATCTGACCCTTGTTCTTCTCCCACTTTCTTAAATTCATGGCTGGCTGCCTATACCTCTACCTTACAAAAGGTTATCAGCTGAATAAATATTCTCAAGCCATTTTGTTAGGAACTGAGTGGAAATGTTCTATGATGATTGTATCTGACATTGTACTATAGCAAATTTCAATACCTGTCAACCCTGGACACTTAGCAATATCATCTTAATGAGGGTTACTGTTGTGAACTGAGCAACCTTTCATATTATTTTGCTGGCTTGACATTCCAAACAGCACAATTAGTGTTCCGGTTAGTCAGCTTATTAACTTCCCTCCACATTCCTGGTCTTCTATACTCTTGATGTCTAGGGAGATTCTCAGTCATCCTGGTCATAGTTGTCTCAAAGGTGCTTTTTCAGGAGGCAACTGGATTTTCTTGTTTTTTCTTTAAAGACGTTTTGCTTCTCATTCAATAAGCTTCTTCAGCTCTGACTGGATGGTGGGGAACGGAAGGATTTATATTTCCTGCAGACAATTGGTCATTTGCATCCTTTTAGACAGTGGCATCCAGCGGTGAAATCCATTTACCTTCGCTACCGGCTTGGGAATGGGAGCGCATGGGAGTGTGCATGCTATGTGTGCACGCTATGCACATGCACACCTCTTCTGCGCATGCGCAGAGGGTAAAAATAGGATGTAATGACATCCCGGCAGGAGCCTCCCACCGCCAGCGCTATCAGTTTGCACGAACCGGATAGATCCGGCCAGATTTCACTGCTGGTTGCATCCTTTTAGAGAGGCGATCAAACCGGTCAGGAGATCAACCCTGACTGCTCTTTAGAAGGCCAGATCCTGAACATGAAACTCAAATACTTTGGCCACCTAATGAGAAGGAAGGACTCACTGGAGAAGAACCTAATGCTGGGAAAGTATGAGGGCAAAAGAAGAGGATGACAGAGAATGTGGTGGCTAGATGGAGTCACTGAAGCAGTAGGCGTGAGCTTAAATGGACTACAGAGGATGGTAGAGGACAGGAAGGCCTGGAGGAACGTTGTCCATGGGGTCGCGATGGGTTGGACACAACTTCGCAACTAACAACAACAAGAGAGTTGTTGAGGCACTTGGAATTTTATCTGTGTCCTCAGGATCACCTGAGTAATGCAAATGGTTCCTGTAGTCTGCAATTTTTCTGGAAATCCATTCATATTCCCACAACATTCGAAAGGTGTTCGTCCCAAAGTGCATAGATAAAAGTCTGTGGAAATTCTCAGTCATCCAGGTAATGGTTGTTCCAAAAGTGCTTTTTCAGGAGGCAATTGGCCTTTCTTGTTTTTTCTTTGAAGACATTTCAGCCAGATGTTCTCATGGAATGATGTGGGGGTATGAATGGATTGGGACAGAGATAAACCTCCAGGTGGTCTCAACGACTCTCTAAAGGATACAAATGACCAGCTTCTACAAGGAATATAAATCCTTCCATTCCCCACCAAAGTCCAGTTGCCTCCTTAAAAAGCACCTTTGGGATATACTCTTAAGGCTTTGCAGAAAATACAAAAAGGAATTAGATACAGTTACCCAAAACTGGCTAGCATCTACTGAAATCAAGGAGGACTCAGTGAAAGTGTTTTCCAAAGGCTGCTGAAGTTTAATATTACAGGAATCTAGTATGAAGCAACACCTGAAAGGGATGAAGTACCGTGTTTCCCCGAAAATAAGACCCTGTCTTATATTTTTTTGAACCCCGAAATAAGGGCTTGGCTTTATTGGGGGGGGGGGTCTTATTATTTTGGGGCACAATTTTGGGGCGGCAGCTGGGGTGGGGAGTGGGAGATGCGAGGGGCAGGAAGCCCTGCCATGCCTGGCGAGAGAAGAGACGGCAAGAATCACAGCTGCTTTTGCAGCTGATTGAGGCTGCAAAAGCAGCAAGAGAAATGGTGGAGGGGAACCAGGAAGATCGGGTAGATGAGATGCCGTACCTGCTGTGCAGGAGCAGCTGAGCCTGCATTGCGCAGCTGGCCGGTGTGGCCACAGCTTCGTGAATGTGACCTTTCCTGGTCGCTGGACATCGGGTCCTCCCCGCCCTCTGCTTCCGAGCAGGGAGGCTGTCCGTGGTGGGTGGAGCGGCAGCTTCCTCCTCCTCCTCCCCAAAAGGCCCAACCTGCTTAAAGGCCCAGCGTGGCACTTCCCCTAGCCCGCCTGCCCCTTCACCAATCCCTCTCCAAGCGCTCTGATCACGCAGCCTCCCCGCCCCTCAAGATAAACCAGCCAAGAGGTGTACAGCAGCGAGCCGAACCCGTCCTGAGCCTCACTGCTTTTGGTTGCTGCCTCCCTGACTCAAGGCTCCCGCAGCGTGCCCATTCGCACAGGCCAGGAGCCCTTTACTCCCGGTTCTGCCTTCAGGGCTCTACCAGTTGGCCCCCTCCCCACACATACCTGGCCTGCCTGTCAACGTTACAGAAGATGCAGCACTGCACACTGCCCATAAGCAACGTGCAGCCTCTCACAGTAATGAGAATTGCCTGCAATTCTCCTTACTGTGAGAGGCTGCATGTTGCAAAGAAGAACAAAGCAAGGCAGTGGGAGGGTGGAGGAAAAAGCAAGGCACGGGCTGCTGAGCTGCCCCAAGGCCCCGCATTGGCTTACCTGAAGGCCCTTCAGCCAGACCACCCATGCCAAACTCTCCCCTTCCCCCCCAGGGCAGCCACATCCCTTCACTAACCTGCTTTCCAGCTCCGTTCTCCCCTGCGCATAGTCTGTTGGACTACAGTAAAAAAAAAAAAAAACAGTAGTTCAGACCTTCCAACTTCTCATGAAGAAAAAAAATCTCGCGAAGTTGGGAGGTGTTTTTACCATAGTCCCACAGAGTACTTTTCTTGCCCTGCATGTGACGGTGGAGAACAGAGCTGGAAAGCAGATTAGTGAAGGGATGCGGCTGCCTTGGGAGGTTTGGGGGGGTAAGGGACCTCTGTGTGTGTTGTGTAGAGAGAGGGGGGATGGAGAGAATGTTGCTGCCTACCCTGGATAACTCTCCAAGGTTGGAACGGATCTCTCCCTTTCTCTCTCACACACACACACACAAACACCATTCTTTCTTTGGGATCACAGCACAGATGGCCCTTCTAGGATTGCAAGGCTGAAGGCTTCAGATGGAGCATTTTGGGGATGTGTGTCTGTGCTGCGATCCCAAGTAAAGAAAGATCGGCAGGAAAGGGGGAAGGAGGCCAGCAGCTGAGGAGGTGCTCTGGAGATCAGGGCCAAGTTGCACAGCCCTCGCTGGCTCAGCTGATCAGCGGGCAGCAATTAAGGGGCTGAACCTCCAGGTGGTGACCGGGGAAGGGAAGGGCTGCCTCCTGTGCTGGCCACGCCCACTCCATTACTAAGGCTTATTTTCGGGGGAGGGTGTATATTTATGCCCACCCCAAAAATCAGGCTTGGCCTTATTTTCGGGACATGTCCTATTTTCTGGGAAACACAGTAATAAAATATAGATCTCTAGTCATTCTGGTTTGATTATCTAGAATATAACATATGATTCAGACAATCTGTCTCCAACTATATTAAACAACAGAGTAACCAATGTTTTTAATAGGCTAAAATAGTTTGAATGCATAATATTGAATGTTTGAACATTGATTCCCATGAATGAAAGGAAACATATGCAATGGTCAAAATAACATGAATAAAAATTCTGTTGATTTATTTCAAAAATTCGTCAACTTAAGTTCTAAGTGCAGAGTACTTGCAACAGAGAAAGATGCCTAATTTGCATAAAGAGATAGCTCACTAAGAATTATTTTGTCAACTCAAACTCTGAATTTAATGTTTAATTGTTTCATTTCTATTGTTCTGGGTTTTGAGTTTTTTAATGGAAAAGGGAAAAGGCACAGCTGTTTATTTCCTATGATACATCTTTTGGAAAAGAAATAAAGTGTGTCTTTAAAAAAGAAAAAACCTAAACCCCATAAATTTCTAATAGAATCTACATGCCATTCCATAAACAAACTGTTCTGGAGTTTGCAAGAAATATTAACATTAATTTAAATTGCAAATCTGACCTTATTAAAAATGAGTTTTTGGAAAGCTATAAACAAGCAGTGTGTGAACTAGTAACAGGGTGAAAACAACAGAATGCATTCTAAACCAGCCCTATAATTAAAGTGGGAGAGCATCATTTTCATAAGACTGAAAGTCTCAAAACGGATGAATGAGATGAGAAAAGCCTACAGAATTGTCCTGAGGATGGAATATGATGAGATTATAAGACCCTTTTAAGAATTGTTCAAGACAATTATACCCTTAACTTCAATGTAAATCCCGATGAACAGCTTGAGAATGTCATTATACCATTTCTAATGTAACGTTTTGAATGCTTTTCCACCCCTACAGCTACTACTTTGCTTCTTAATGTTCAGGCACAACCATTAAAATTTACTGTGCTTCCCATGAGAATAAAAGTGGAACAATTAGGACTGAATGTATATCTGTAATGAGCATGACAAGCAAACACATTTAAGAATTAAAACCAGGTTAGTTTCTTGGTTTGTGGAAAATCTATACCTGAATCTGTATATCAAATTGTTTCTTCTTTGCTGTAGAGCATGGGTGTCAAACTGGCAGCCCATGGGCCAGATGCCTCATGTGCAGGCCACAATCACCCCATCTCCGCGAAGAGAAGAAACGTCATGATACGTCACATGACAGCAATATGACGTTGCCAGTTTGACACCCATGCTATATACCAGCATTTCTCAAACTTGCCAACTTTAAGATATGTGGACTTCAACTCCCAAAATTTCCCACAGTGCAAGCTGGGGAATTCTGGGAATTGAAATTTACACATCTTAAAATTGCCAAGTTTGAAAAATGCTGCTATTGAGGAACACCATACTGAAAATACATTTAAATAAATAAAAATAAATAAAATAAATAAATAAATAATTTTATTTCTATACCGCCCTTCTCCCGAAGGACTCAGGGCGGTGTACAGCCTATTTAAAAACACAAAAAACACGACAACAATTTAAAATTTAAAATCATTAAATAATTAGGCTCCAATTAAAATCCCAGAAATTTAAAATACCCCAATTTAAAACGTTATGTTAATAGCCCTGCCTGGTGGAACAACAGGGTCTTCAGAGCACAGCGAAACACCCAGAGGTCGGAAATCTTTCGTATTTCGGGGGGCAGTTCATTCCACAGGGCTGGGGCTCCCACAGAGAAGGCCCTCCCCCTGGGTGTCGCCAGCCGACATAACTTGGCTGATGGCACCTGGAGGAGACCCTCTCTGTGGGAGCGGACTGGTCGGTGGGAGGCTATTGGTGGCAGAAGTCGGTCTCGAAGGTACCCAGGTCCTATGCCATGGAGCGCTTTAAAGGTGGTAACCAACACCTTGAATCGCACCCGGAAGACCACTGGGAGCCAGTGCAGCTCGCGCAGGAAGGGTGTCACGTGGGCGCAACGAGTTGCACCCATAACCACCCGCGCGGCCGCATTCTGGACCAGTTGGAGCCTCCGAGTGCTCTTCAAGGGGAGCCCCATGTAGAGAGCATTACAATAGTCCAACCGGGAGGTGACAAGGGCGTGAGTGACCGTGCGCAAGGCGTCCCGATCCAGAAAGGGCTGCAACTGGCGAATCAGGCGAACCTGATAAAAGGCCCCCCTGGCCACGGCCGTCATGTGCTCTTCTAAAGACAGCCGTGCATCCAGGAGGACACCCAGATTGCGAGCCCTTTCTGTGGGGGGCAAGGATTCACCCCCAATAGTCAGCGATGGCACCTGCTGACTATATCGGGGTGCCGGAAGCCACAGCCACTCGGTCTTGGAGGGGTTGAGTCTGAGCCTGTTCCTCCCCATCCAGGCCCGCACGGCCTCCAGGCAGCGGGACATCACATCAAGGGCATCGTTGGGGTGGTCTGGGGTAGAGATGTACAGCTGAGTATCGTCAGCGTACAGATGACACTTCACCCCAAAACCATGGATGATCTTACCCAGCGGCTTCACATAAATGTTGAACAGGAGAGGCGAGAGGACCGACCCTTGCAGCACTCCCCATGCGAGATGCCTCGAGGTCGACCTCTGTCCCCCTGCCAACACAAACTGCGAGCGGTCGGAGAGGAAGGAGGAGAACCACCGCAGAACGGTGCCCCCTATTCCTAACCCCCTCAACCGCTGCAGCATGATACCATGGTCGATGGTATCAAAAGCCACTGAGAGGTCTAATAGGACTAGGACAGAGGAGCAACCCCTGTCCCGAGCCCTCCAGAGATCATCCACCAACGCGACCAATGCCGTTTCAGTGCTGTACCCCTGCCTGAAGCCCAACTGGTATGGGTCTAGATAGATAGCTTCATCCAGGTGCCGGGGAAGTTGTCGTGCCACCACGCTCTCAACAACCTTCGCCACAAAACGAAGGTTGGAGACTGGACGATAGTTGGCTAATTCAGCCGGGTCCAGGGAAGGCTTCTTGAGGAGGGGCCTCACTACCGCCTCTTTCAAGGTGGCAGGAAAGGCACCCTCACTCAGAGAAGCACTTATAATCCCCTGGAGCCAGCCTCGTGTAACCTCCCGGGAGGCCAGCACCAACCAGGAGGGACACGGGTCCAATAAACACGTGGCGGCACTAATCTTACCCAGAACCCTGTCCACATCCTCGGGAGTCACAGGATCAAACTCCTCCCAGGTAACATTCTCAAGACCTGCCCTCGTCTCCTCCCGTGGACTCATCCAGTCGGAGTCCAAGCCATCCCGAATCCGAGCAACTTTATCATGCAGGAATTGCACAAAATCCTCAGCGCGACCCTGCAAGGGATCTTCCCGCACTCCCCCCCGAAGGAGGGAGTGGGTCACCCTAAACAAGGCGGCTGGGCGGTTCTCTGCAGATGCGATAAGAGCGGAAAAGTGGTTAGACTTTGCCGCTTTTATCGCCACTAGGTAGGTCTTGATATAAGACCTCACCTGTGTCCGGTCGGAATCGGATTGACTAGTCCTCCAAATGCTCTCTAGGCGTCTTTTCCGACGCTTCATCTCTCTCAGCTCCTCAGAGAATTTAAGTGGCATACATGAACATTCTCATTCAAGCTTTATAGATATCCTGGTGCAAATTTCAAACACAGCACACATTATCACTTGGAAAATTGATAGCAAGATGGCCAGCAAATAAATGTAATATTTTTTTAAAAAAAAAATTAAGAAATTACCGGTAGTCATATAAAAGACTGTAAAAACAGAGTTTATAAACATTGCTGACTAGAAATAGGTGAAAAATAAGTAAGTATTTAAGTAAGCAAATGTACTATGTTTTGCAGATTCCTTCATCTATGAAACAGGAATAATGTGGATTAAAATAATTAAATAACATGGGAGGAAACAAAACTGTCAGATTAGTTTACCAGAACAGCAGATTTGAGTTTCATGTTGAAAATCTGGCTTTTAATCCCTGCGAGTGCAACTAATTTTGTGGAGTTGACTTATGATTGCACATTCTTTAATTTTCCATGACAGGCTCTTCAGATTTAATAGCTACTTGGCAGGTACACACACAACCTGGTCTTCTCTGTGTTGGGAACAGCTGAATACATTGAATTTTGGCTGATGCAAATAGGCAAGAGCTTCATCAGAATTTTTAAAATATATATATATATATACATTTTTAGAAACACTTGAATGAATAGAGTATGAGAAACCATCAAAATGAGCTTGAGCTCTGTCATTAAGAGGCAAAGGTAGCTTAATAACAAAGATTTGGTGTGATTATTCCTAATTTTTTACTTATTTATTACATTTATTTGCTGTCCATGTCATAATGAAATGGCTCTGGGAAGCTTACAGCATAAAACATTAAAATCATAACATATAAATATCTCTAAAACAATAAATATAGAAGTCCTGATCTAGATAAAATCATAATTAAAAGATGAGGAGGGAGGGTACAGGATACATTTATCGATTTAAAATATTCCCTCACTGGCTTTTAGGGTTAAAAATATTTCCAATGCAACTCAGGTAAAATAAATATCTTTTTAAAGAAATCATACAAACTAATGAAACTCACTGAAAAGCATAAGTTTTTCCCTCTAACACGCTGAAATCCCAGTTCCAATAGAACACATTAACAGAAAAGTTCATTTGGGAGAAATTTCAAGTGATTAAATCAAAGTAAGTTCTGGTAAGAGTGTTTAGTTGAATTCATTTGAGTTTCTACTTCAGACATGCTTCCAGGAAAATATAGAAAGACTGCAGTGGAAGAGGCAGGAGCTGTTTCAAGTAGCTTTCATGCTAATAATTGGGTGGGGGGGGGACTTTCAAACCAGACTCTTTTTGAATCAAGATGGCAAAATATGAAGGAGGACACAAAAGCAAAAATCTGACTCACTCTCCCCTTAGAGATAGGCAGAAAATGCTCCAGTGCAAAAGAGGGAGTGGATTTTCCGATGAATCAGAACAAGTTCTGATAAACCTTTTAGAAGCCTGTCAGATGAATGTTCAAAAGAATATTGACACAGCAAATGTGCTTTTTTACAACCTTAGTTAATGAGCAATCTTCAGCACCTTACATCTCTAAAGTAATTGCAAGGTTGAGGCATTACCTGACCTGTTTCCTTCTTCCATTACGGGTATTCCATCTCCTGAGCTCATTTTCAGCATTTTAGTTTATTTGCACATTCCTGCTTTTCCAAAGATCTTTTCCCCATCTGCTGGAGTGAGGGAGTTCTACAAGTCAGCATTTTGGAAAAGAGGCTGACTTTACAGTTCGCTAAAATCTTTAAGACCCTCCCCTAAGGAATCAATAGGAATGCTGAATAATGTGGCTGTAAAAAATGATAATGAATCTACCTATTGGAAATCCAGTCTTACATAACTTTCAGACAGGTTTTCTGACAGGAAAGGATGCAAGTAGCGCAAAAGATGTGCAATAATCCAACCACTTGTCAGAGAATTCATGACTGGCAGAGACATGGTAACAAGGTCAGCCAATGAATAGGCATAGCAACTAGGTCAGCCAATGAGGGCTGTTTGGAAACAGAAACTTAAGCAAGGAGTCTGGGTGTGGCTTAGCTGTGCTGAGCTCTGAATTTGTCTGCTGAATTGAAACTGAAACCAATCTCTCCTCTCTACCACATTGGAAGAACCACTCTTGGTATTGTATAGATGTCTCATGTGTTATTATGTATATAAGGAGAAGTTAATGAATCCTGCTGAATCAGTTACCTGTGTGTGCTTTCTGGATTTGATTTCTGCAACAAACTCTGACACCACTTCTATGAGTGGTTTCAGATGGGAAGAGGATCAAAAGCCAAAAGGATATCCTGCCATGTCTTCTGTCTCTAGAGTGGAAACAGGGAAATAATGAGGCACAAATATCAAACATATGAAGCAGGTTAATATGGACAATACAAAAAAAAACATGGGAATTTAAGGAGGAAATGTTCTCACCCACTTTATGTAATTCTACAACAGACACAAATTATGTAACTTAAATCGTTTCTATGATAATGATACACATGGCATCATCATTATCATCACCAGTCCTACAGAAAAGTATTCCAGATTCACTTTATCATAAAAATGGTAATTTTTACTATAGAAGTGAATTTGGAATGCTATGCTAAACTGTGTAATCTTCTACCATAAATTATTATAATAATATAATATAACACAACAACACAAAACACATAGCATAAAATAAAATGTGGCATAAAACACATAATATATAACATAACAATAATCCCACTTTTATTTTAAGATGAAAAAAATAGAAGACACTCATTCCATCCATAGCAATACTTTGCTGGTGGACAACGTCACCAAACTGGTTCTCTTTGTTCGGGAGCTGCCCGCCACATTGTTCTTACCTTTTATTTGGCCCTGCCCCCAATCTATTCGTTGCCTCCCGAGCCCCAGCTGATCAGCTAGAAAGAAAAAAAACTGTTTAAACTCTTGCCGCGGGGCTTCAAAGGGCCGCCCTATAGCTGATCAGTGTTAAAAGGCAGTGTGGTGGTAGATCGGTGCCTCCAAAAACAAATGAGTAGACCAGTGCCTCCAAAAACAAATAGGTAGACCGGTGCCTGGTAGACCGGTGCCTCCAAAAACAAATGAGTAGACCAGTGCCTCCAAGAACAAATGGGTAGACTGGTACAGCTCTGCAAGCAGTTAAAAGCAGTTAAAAGTATCTCTGCTAAATCCTAAAGAATTGTCACATGACCATCAAATCACGCCCACAAAATAAGCCACGCCCACAGAACCGGTAGTAAAAAAAATTAGAACCCACCCCTGAAATGAATCTTTACCTTCAGGGAGTTATGAACCTAGCCGTGAATAGATATGAGTTTTCTTCTTCCGATCTGCTAAAATTAAAAAGTCAAGAAATATCATACAGGTTCCATGAAAAACCATTAAAAAACTATAACAGATAATATTTCTGCTAAGAATTTTCTGCTTCTGAGAACCGTTCTTACTGTCTTGGACTGCCTTCAAAATTCTTTGGAAAGTACAGGGAATAAAACATGGAAACTTCTCAATTTCTTTCAGAGTAGATTATATGGAGTATGTATTTAAATGTGTGCATTTGAAACCAAAACCTAATAAATTCATCATGATTATGTGTACACTGTATTGCAATCAAAAATAGTATTTAAGGCCAAATAATATACTGAGACCTTCTAATTGCCTTTCCTAATTTTGTAGAAGTATTTGTATTACTACACTCCAAATATTCTGCCCGCTAGCCAGAATTCCCTTCCTGGCATAGAATTTTCTTTCATGAGGCTCTATAGATTTGAAATAATAAGAGCAAACTTGTCCATTCTGATCCAGTTTGGTACTGCCTAATGGGTGTCTGATTCTAGATTCCATTCAGAACTTAATTTGATGTTTTTATAGCCTTAGGAAAACAACACTTTTTTTCAGACCTAAACATTTATCTTTTGCTCCTTAACTACAGATAAACTAAAATAGCTGGGGGTTGGGGGCATAATCTGTTCATTCAGATGATAGCATTTGGAAATGTCCACTTGTTCTCAATTTTAAAAGTTTTTAGATTAAATTAAAATTAGGGTTCTCCTAGGTTGTATTGAGGTTACAATTTAAGACAATCACTCAGAAATAAATTCCACTAAATACTTAATTTTAAGTAAATATACAGTATATGTATTTGACCTAAGTGCTCACTAACTCAAGTTCATTATACTAAACTGCAAAAGAAAACAAAAAACCTTACATTAATATAACTGTTCTAAAGAAAGAAGAAATGTCCCTTTCTTATATTTCTGGAGGCATCATTATAAGTGATGGCATAAAATAGAATGCCTCTTCCAGAAGGATAAATGTGTTTCCTAAGAAAAATGTGAAAAAATATTCTGCCTTCTTCCACTACTGAAAACTAATGCTGTATCATCAATTGATAAGAAGATATTCATGTCACTGGATTATAGATCCCGATCAGTTTTATAATTATGTATAAACATTCTTAGTTTTTCATCTGTAAAATAAGAATATCAGCAGCCAACTTTCCCATGACATGAAGAGAATCAATTATGTAATTAGAACTGAAGTACTTTTATACTAGGTATGATGGGAAAAGGTTATAGAAGTTATAAATAATAACAATATACCTGGTAAATATTGGATTTGTTCTGTCTTGTGGAAACAACTCCATTATTGTAAAACTAAATCTTATATATGTAAGTGTCAGTGATGAGGAGAGGATTATTAGAAGCTTTTTTGTTAGTGGGATTTGGAAAAAAAATATTGAAATAAATAAGCAGGTATATCATATTGGAGCAGATATATTAAAGCTGTTAATTCAGCTATTACAACTACGGTATCTACAGAAATCATATTGCATTTTAAATTTTGCTCTTCTCGTTGACTTCCATTCTTGTGAATGTTTTATATCTTCACCAACCTTTTGGATATGGTGTAATGACCTATGAATAATTTGCCATTTTAATAAACTTGAATATGGCTTCTTTCTTGAATAGATATTTATAAACCCAATTGCAATGGGAAAGAAGGGGTGCCATCATCAAATCAAATGAATTTAAAACCCTCCTTATTGCAAAACCTATAAAAAGTACTTAAACCAAAACTCATTTCAGCAAACTTTCCCTCAATATTTGTGCTAAATTAAATTGCTGTGAAATATTAAATCTAGTTCTTTGTTTCAAAGTTATTAATATAATGAAGGCTTTTCAAAGAAGGAAAAAGACAACTCATTGAACTGATGCAATTAAATCATTTCTATCACAATACTTGATATATTGCTTTTAATAAAGTATTTTCAGAGACATTTCAAAATACCCCAGAGACGCATTATTTTATTAGTTTGTTCAGGTGCAAAATGCAGTGCTAAAACATTCCTTTCTCTTGCCATTAACCACTGGGAAAAATGAGACAAGAGATATTGGTGATCACAAATATTATCACTAAGAATAAAAATGTTATTCTTTTTATCTAATTTTGGAATAAGCAAAGGACAAAGTATTTATTGAGTGAAGAATCTCTAATTTACTCAGCATGGAAGGGGTGAGAGAGTTGCAAATAAGTTACTTGGCAGTTTGCTGGAGTAAATGGGTAAGCCACAACTTTTGGGCCTAGAGCCAATAAAAAAACTTTGGATGAAAGTCTTTTCATCCAAAAACTAGGATGGAGAACCATCAAAGCTGACAGATGTAAAAGCTCATTCTAATATTAAGTGGATTCCATGAGAACTTTTTGCATCTGTCTTTACACAAAGAGAAAAAACAGTCCAACCTATCAAAAACAGCACCACAAAAAACAGATTAGGAACACAAGTTAAAATAGGGAAGAAAATGGTAAGTTAACACCCGTCTACCCTAGACGAGTTCAAATCACCAGGACTGGAGGGATTATACCCCAAGGTTCTGAATCTGAAGGAACTGGAAGACGAGATTTCAGAACCACTGAACTATATCTTTCAAAGATCCTGGAGCACCGGGGAACTGCCAGAGAACTGGAAAAGAGCTAGTTCCCATCTTCAAAAAAGGAAAAAAAAATACATCCAGGAACCTACAGACCTATCAGCCTGACTTCAATATCAGGGAAGATTCTGGAAAAGATAATCAAGCAATGAATCAGCGAACACCTAGAAGCAAACAAAGTAATAACAAAAGCCAACATGGGTTTGTCAAAAACAAATCATGCCAGACTAACCTTACTGCATTCTTTGACAAAGTGACAAAATTAGTGGACTAGAGGAATACTGTCGATATAATTTATTTGGACTTCAGTAAGGCATTTGATAAAGTAGACCATAACCTACTACTAGATAAAGTAGAAAAATGTGGGTTAGACAGCATCACCACCAGATGGATTCATAACCGGCTGACCAACCACACTCAACATGTAGTCCTCAATGGAACTGCATCTACATGGAGTATGCAGTAGAGTACCTCAAGGCTCAGTTTTAGGCCCAGTACTCTTCCACAACTTCATCAGTGACTTGGACAGGGGAATAGATGGGGAACTCATCAAATTTGCAGATGACACCAATCTGGCAGGAATAGCCAACACCCCAGTAGATAGGCTTAAGATACAGAAGTATCTTGACAGACTTGAACATTGGGCACTATCTAACAAAATGAAATTCAATGGTGAAAAAAGTAAGGTTCTACATTTAGGCAAGAAAAACAAAATGCCAGGTACAGTATATTGCTCAATAGTAGTAACTGTGAGAGGTGTCTTGGAGTCCTACTGGACAACCATTTAAATATGAGCCAGCAGTGTGCAGCAGCTGCCAAAACAGCCAACACAGTTCTATGCTGCATAAACAGAGGGATAGAATCAAGATCATGTGAAGTGTTAATGCCACTTTATAATGCCTTGGTAAGACCACACTTGGAACACTGCATTCAGTTTTGGTCACCACAATGTAAAAAAATTGTGGAGACTCTAGAATGAGTGCAGAGAAGAACAACAAAGATGATTAGGAGACTGGAGGCTAAAACATATGAAGAACGGTTGCAGAAACTGGGTATGTCTAGTTTAATGAAAAGAAGGACTAGGGGAGACATGATAGCAGTGTTCCAATAGCTCAAGGGCTGCCACAAAGAAGAGGGAGTCAAGCTATTCTCCAAAGCACCTGAGAGCAGGACAAGAAGCAATGGGTGGAAACTAATCAAGGAGAGAAGCAACTTAGAACTAAGGAGAAATTTCCTGACAGTTAGAACAATTAATCAGTGGAACAACTTGCCTCCAAAAGTTGTGAATGTTCCAACACTGGAAGTTTTTAAGAAGACGTTGGATAACCATTTGTCTGAAGTGGTGTAGGGTTTCCTGCCTAAGCAGGGTGTTGGACTAGAAGACCTCCAAGGTCCCTTGCAACTCTGTTATTCTGTTCTATTCTATACCATTGTGATAACAGGCAAATATATTAATATACATTTTGTGGGATGGATGGATGGATGGATGGATGGATGGATGGATGGATGGATGGATGAGTAGGGTAGCCTGGTGCTAAACAAAGAAAGGTCGCATCTTTTTAAGTAGCTCCTTTTAAATGTGGGGAGGGGGCTATAGTAAACCTGCTATCCATAGGTTTACTGCTTCTGTTTGTTGTTTAGCACATGGGTTCATCGGACAAATTATGGATAAGACTTTTTTCCTATTATTCCAGACCCATGAGAACATTTAGTAGAACAAAGCAGATGCTGTATCCATAAAACTTTTCTCGGGGCTTCTATACATACTCCCAGTTCATCTACTATTTATATTGCAATCCACTATTCTTTGAAGCAGTCCTCATTGTCCATTCAGAAGCACTTGAGGCCAGTTCTCTGAGAAACTTTGCATCCAGTCATTGGCTGATGGGACATCAAAGGCATTGCTTCTCTGAGGAATCTACTTTGGGACTCACCCTTACTTTGAAAAAGAGCAGAATTCCTCCTTAAGGTGGTAAGTTTAAAGAAGACGTCTTAAGAAACTTCCCCTCAATCTTTCAATGGATAATTATAGCCTAATCTCTAACCTATTATGGTTGGGTACCGTGAATGAATATACAATTTCTGGCAATATTGGCAATAGCAGATTATCTTGACCATTTTAAACTGGCTCCAGGATGGGTTGAAACTGTACTGATGAGCCTGATGATCTTTGCTGAGGAATCAACAAAGAGAATAAAACTAGGATGTTCTTGATATTTAAAGTTTTGATATAACCTATCATGCCTACTAAATAGTATGAGAGATCTGATGTGAAATTAGAACGTGACAATTCTGGTCTGACTAAAATAGTAGGATTTTCAATAAAAGAGAATATATGTAGCCCAGGATTAAACTGTGGAGTTTAGTAAGATTTTCATAAAATATATAATGTGACATTATTTTGTCCACCAACATTTTTAACAGTTTTAGGCATCTATTACAGTGTTTCCTCAAAAATAAGACCTCCCCGGATGATAAACCCAATTGGGCTTTTGAGTGCATGCACTAAAATAAGCACCCCAAAAAAATAAGCCCTCCCTGAAAATAAGCCCTCCCTGAAAATATTTAACCGCATACACAGCTGGTCCCCACCATTTTCTCTGGTTAGTGTTAGGGAGACAGAGATGGAAATCAGGTAAGACGGCAAGAGGAACTCCGTCTTGCTCCATGCACCCCAAAATAATAAGACCTCCCCGAAAATAAGGCCAAGCGCTTATTTTGGGGTGCAAAAAAATATAAGACAGGTTCTTATTTTCAGGGAAACACAGTACAAGCAGTAAGAAGTGAGAAAGCATGCTAAACAATATTATGGGATAATTTCTACAAGAACTGGTTTTTGAAATTATCATTCTGAGGTAACGCAAAGTAGTCTCTATTACCCCCAAACCCATGGAGAAGCATATTAAATGCTGCTGAGATATCCAGGTTCACATTTCATCCTTTCATCCTGATACATAGGTTACCAAGGCAACCAAGACAAATTCCACTCCAACTCCAATCAGATTGAATTAATTCAGGTAATTCATTTCATCCCAAAGCACCTAGATGTGTTACAGTGTGCAACATATCTACAAATGATAAATCAGAGCTATCTGAAAATTTCCCTAATCTTTAAATGTTTTTTTAAAAAAATATTGGTATTATGATTTTACTTCAAGAACAAACTGTATTAGTTTCCTGTCATCTCTCTATAAAAAAAAAAAAGAATACAGATGAAAAAAATCAAAGCTTGTCTAAGAAAATCACAGAGATCATAGAAAACTTCCACATTGTAAATAAGATAATCTTATTTAAACTTGATTTCTTTGCTGGATATTTATAAAATGTATTAGTTATCATAAAACAGTATTGGTAGTCCTCGATTTACAACAGATCATATAATCTTACAAAGACTTACAAAAGATCATATAATCACCTTTTGCAACCTTCTGATAAGCAAAGTCGATGAGGAAGCCAGATTCATTTAACAACTGTGTTACTAACTTAACTGCAATGATTCATTTAACAACTGTGGCAAGGAAGGTTGTAAAATGTGACAAAATTCACTTAAATGTGTCACTTAGCAAGATTACATTTTGGGTTCAATTGTGGTTTTAAGATGAGGATTACCTGGGGAGGGTAGGAGAGAGGGCAGGGGAGGGGAGGCAAAGGGCAGGGAGGGGAGAGGAGGAGAGGAGAGGAGAGGAGAAATAGAACTGGATTGGGAGCAGTTATCCAAACTGACAATTAGCAAAAAAAAAAAAGTAAATAGGGGGTGTTAAAATTGTATATTATATTATTTTATTCTTGTTCAAAATCATATTTTAATTTTTCCTGGCATATGACCACTGTAAGGGATATGTAAGGGAAATAAATAAATAAATAAACGTCATGTCATTTCATCATGGAGGAGCTGAATTGACTTCATGCATTTTCTCGAGCATCCATAATGTCTCAGAACAATCCAGAGAATCTCCATGTTTATAGCATCAAATGCCTTTGTCAGGTCAATAAAGACAGTAAAGTAGTTTGTTTTGCTTAATGCACTTCTTAACTTGCCTTACAGAAAATATTGTATTTTGTTATGGCCAAAAGTTGTACTGTGCCTCCTGTGTTCCTTTCCAATGATGACGTTGATGATCCACAACCAGCTTTTAACTAAACAGTACTACTAATATATATGGTTATCAAGTGAAGTAATGATGGACAAGTATGAATAGGAGTGTCTATGTGTTCTACAAAAGACAGAAAATTGGAATCTATTTGCTTCTAAGAATTCAGACTTTCAAATAGTGAAGAATGAAATTGAGAACAAGGTGATCTTCAGGCTATTTCTTTGAAGGCTTCACAGGCTCATTAAGATGTAGATTCTCATGCATTTCTTGGGTAGCGACTGCAGTGAAGTAGCCTTGGCAAATGATCTTTAGTGAGAAATTCATTAATAAGAGAGGAAAAGTGAGGTCTAACTTTGTTTTTAATGAATAAGTTGGCAATTTATGTGATAGATGAAGCTTCAAATTGTAGAAGACATTTCTCTTGTACAAATGAAAAACTTCTTCTGTAAATGCATACTCTACTCAAAGACAGTATTTCAAAGCACTTGGACAATGATAACTGCTACTGAATTGTCTTCATTGTGAGGACACTTTCACCATATATTAGCCCAAGCCAGGCCATCCATAGCCAATTAATTCCATATTCCCCACCTTTTTTGCACTCCATCTTCACAAAATTCTCAAAATGCATCGTTATACTTGTGTTTTAAAGGGAAAAAAGGCAGGGGCAACTTACCTCTCCAACCCCTGGGGGGAAAATGCAAAAACGGGAGAACAAAAATCAGCCAAACCTCCTAGTAACATGACCACATGACTGCCAGAACTTCTGTGGCCATCAAATGCTAAAGAAATAATACAATAGAATGTGATGGTATGACCATCACATAAAAGTTTTTCCCATTCTTGCTTTAGCCTAATATTAACTTCTCCCTTTCCTAAAACATCTTTATTTCTGGTGGATAAAGTGGTTTTATTTTATTTTTTCTAATAGAGTTTTTAGAATATTTATATCCACATGTTTATAGAATCAAGAAATAGAGTATTTAGATGATTTCATCATTAAAAATATCTATCTAACCAATAGCAGATGAATTCTTTTTAAGAATCTTGGAAATAAAGGCTTGATTTTATAGGAAGACGATATCTTCATCCTTTAATAATTAGTAACACAGCATCTGATTCTTCATGATAGGAGGAAAAATTAGACTAACTTGAAGTTCATGGAGAATGAAAGGACAGGATATTTTTATACTACTCTTTACAACAGCCTTAGGGTTATTTTTTAAAGTCAGACTTAAATAAATTAAGGAAAGGACACAGTAATTGTTTCTGATATTTCAGAGATCTAGTAAGAATAAGTACATAATTCATGCATTCACATTTGAAATTGAAGATTGGGCATAACAACAGCTTTATAATATCTTTTTGCTGGAATAATATTCTGCAACTAGCAAAATAAAATATTTATTGTATTCCGGATTCCTTTGGAGGAAATACAAATAAATCATTTTAAAAGCATTTTCTCAAACATTTGAAGCTCTCTAAAATGGCAACTTAATGTTATTTCTTTTCCTTCATTTCAGCCCAGCTTCTTCCATTTCTTTTAAAGTGTAATACTGTTTTTGTGTTTCTGTTTTGTGTTTTGAACATTTCAAAAATATCACTGGAACAATTAAAATATCCTTGAAATTTCCTCAATTGCCATGTAATCTAGAAAGTTTTACAAACGAAAACTTGCTCCTGCATTTTATTCAGTTCAAAGATGATTAAATAACATGCCAGTTAAAATAATATCTATTCCTAGACTAATACTTTGAGCTGTCTAAGCCTTCCCTACTGAACAGTGCAAAAGCATTACAAGGCATTTGCTGTTCACTTTCCCAAAGGACCACAAAGATTAAGACAGTCAATAGGAAATCTATCCTTCTATGAGAACCCAGGATCTACCCAATAAAGCCTATTTAGGTCCCATCTTTTGGTCAGCAAGCAAAAGGCTCATATCATTAACAGAAAAACACATTCTCAAATTAGTTCCTTTTATCCACACTTGATCTTAAGGAAAACACTGCTTGCTCTTTGCCTATCGTATTATTAATCTGAGAGCACTTCTTTTTCCTTTCTTTTTCCAGATACACAACAATACAGCACAGGCTCTTGGACTCTTCTCCCCATAGGATGCAGCTAGCTAGGTGCTAGGCTTTGCCTGTTTTTATAATGGATTTCCTGAAAGTATTCTATTGTCTGTGGAGATTCTCAGGCAGTGGTGGGTTGCTCCTGGTTCGGTCTGGTTCTTGTGAACCAGTAGTAATGGCGGTGGGAGGCTCTGCCTACCCACCCGGATGTCATCATGGACAATCTGCACATGCGCAGAAGCACATGTGTGCGGACCTGTTGCAAATCGGTAGTAAAGGTAAGTGGAACACACCCCTGTTCTCAGGTCATGGTTGTCTCAAGGGTGCTTTTCCAAAAGGCAACTGGACTTCCTTGGTTTTTCTTTCTTTGAAAACATTTCACTTCTCATCCAAGAAGCTGAAATAAGAAGCTTCTTGGATAAGAATCTAAATGTTTTAAGGTGAAAAAAAAATAAGAAAGTCCAAAAGACTTTTGGAACAACACCTTTGGTGTTCCTCTTTTTAAACCTTTTAATTCTTTCTTCTCTTAGGAATGCTCACAAGTACATAGGACAATTCAACTTCCAACAATCAGAGGGTAAATACTGATAGATTGCTAGAAAATTTATACCAAAAGTTTCTAGAATTAAGCAATGACAATAAACACATTTGTTTGGTTCCCCTAAACAGAGCTCCTGCAATAGTTGTAGTAAGTTAGTTTGTATTTGTATATAGTTCATCCAGGTAGGTGGATTATCAGAAGTAACTGATTCCACCTCTGTTTTGCTGGATCCAGTTGACTTTTCTAATACAGAAATAAAGTCTGCCCACATGTTTACAAAAACTGCACAGAATGAGATGAGCAGCCATATAAATGTGATGTAAATGGTGCATTAGTCCAATCAATTCATCCCACATGTGATTATCTTGACTGACTGGGGATATCATGGAATAAAAAGTTGGAAGGATTTGTAGAAATCATCTTGTTGAATCTGCTTTCAATAGAAATGCAATCAAGAGCTAAGAGTTCTAGAACCAAGTTTTAAACAGCCTGGAATAAAAAAATGTTATCAAGAATTATTGGAGTCATTGGGTATTATAACTTGCTGAAAGACTGTGAGGACAGAGAATAAAACTATTTTCAAGTATCTGAAGGTCTGTTGTATAAAAGGTTAGGTAGACTAACTCCAGAACGCACAACAAACAACAGTAGATTTCAATTATGAAGATCAAGATTTCGAATGGACATCAGGGGAAAAAATCCAAATGATAATTGCTGTTCAACAATAGACAAGATTACTTTGAGAGGTGATGAATTCTCTTTTGCTGGAATTGCTTCAAGAGATGTCTGGGGAAGGAGTGTTATAGTGGAAGATTCCTGCATTTGGCCAGGAGATTGGACTATCTAATTTCTAAAGTCCCTTCCAACACTCATATCGTATGTCACTCATATCGTATTCCTGCAGTTCTTCGAACTTGCAGGAATACGTTTATAGAGGCAGTTTAGTGTTTAGTGCATGGGTGTCAAACTCACTGCGTCACATTGCCATCACATGACGTATCACGTTTTTCCCTTCGCGGAGCTCAGGTGGGTGTGGCCTCCCCATGACAAATCCAGCCCATGGGCTGCCAGTTTGACACCTCTGGTTTAGTGCATTTGTTTTTTATTATTACTATTATTTTGCAGCTGCATCATATTGTCAGTTGATGTTTACCTAGTAATCTACCAACACATTGAGATAATTTTCCTTTTCTGCTTGGTATACTTTTCTCCACCTCATGCTTTTGTTTTTTATTCTGCCTCTGTTGGATTTTACATTTTGTCCCTGTTGAAATTCATTTTGTCACTTTCTGCCCATTGTTTCAGCCTACTGAGATCCTCCTGATAATGTTTTCTAACCTTGTCCCTTAAACAGTCTATGTCTATTTTTCTAAACAAAGGGAAGTTTTATCCCAAATTCTTCATTATTTATTTTACCAATCTATCCTTCTGTTTCATAAAGAATCATCAAGATGCAGTATAATAATACTTAAAAACAATTAGACAATTATCTAATAATATTCCTTGATAAAGACATTTTGAAACCTTACATTTAAAAGATATATCTTTTAATACTTTCTTCTAAGTCCACAGAGGTGAAGATCTAACCATCTACAAAAGCAATGCATTTCAGAATGGTGCAAGAGAGAGCACTCTCTATTTGCTAAATAACCCAATGGATATTACTGGCGTTTTTTAAAAAAATATTCTCTTGTAGATGTTTTAAGCAGGCAGGTATATAAGGAGACAATTAATGTTTTTATAGCCAGGCCCAGCACTTCAGAAGGGAAAACCAGTGCCTTGAATTGAACCTTAATAACAATTGGCAAAAAAAATATATGATTCATGATAATGAGAATCAGAGCTATTATCAAGGCACAGTAATCTGGAAAAGAGCTGTTAAAAGAAATTGTGCAGAGAACAGTGCTTTTACAGTAGGGAAAATTTGGGGGACAATATGCCACGTCAGGAATGGGCATAAGAAGAATACTAATTAAGAAAAATGTGAATGAAATTTTCAAGGAAATTTTGTGCAGATTTTTTTGGTTGAACTTTCAAACTGATGTAGAAATCAACTGAAATAAATATGTATTTGGGTCAATAATAAAACAGCTGGACTTGCACATTACAGTAAGCTATTGTTTCATTATGGTTTATTAATTAATCCACAGCAGGCTAGCCTCACATATTGTATTAAGTTGTATACCATATAAAAAGCTATCTGTCTTCGAGTAAGACTGTAGTTTGCAAGAGCTACTTGACTCCATTCTAATTCTGATGTTTCAGGTAGCAAAATATCTGAAACTGTGTTTTCATATATTTTCCGCTAAAAGAGTCATTTTTCTGCTCAATTGATAATTTTAGAATTATGGAACAGACAAATGCATTCTGATTTAAGTTTTAAATTTGAAAGGCAAATGATACTAAATACAAAATTCAGACCAATTCCATTCCTAAGCTCTAACAGAACAGGTGGAATTCCAAGTTCCATCAGGGTATCACCTAATCAATAGCATCTTTGCCTTGTCTAGAATTAACTCCATCTTAGTCATTCATTACCCACTTTCAATATTTTATTTTATTTTTAATGTACATACAATCTTGCAAAATGAGTTTCCAAGAATTAATCAAAAGCATTAAATACTGGGATATGAGCAAACAACACGTGGTTCACAAATGTGGGGTTTATGACTTCTTCTCCATTCCATTTGCCAGACTTTGTTCTGGTTTTTCAAGGAATTATTGACAGGAGCAACTACCTGGATGATAAGCAATGGGCAAGCAGAGAAAATTCCTTTTCAAGCCATACTCATACACAAAGATGAAAAAGTTAGGCTAGAAAGTCCCAACAGATTCTTGATCATTTATTGCCCACTCAGTTACTTTCTTTCAGTCTAGCATTTCAAAATTGTGTTTATCTCAAAACTAGAGAATGACATCTTAAAGTAGCCATACATTAAATTGTTTTCCTGAGAGGGAGAGCAATTTTTTAAACACGCTATTTGAAATTTAACCTAAGTAATGCTGCCATCTAGTGGCAATTTACTGTAAAACGTATACTTAAAACCTAATCATATATACATGACTGTCTATCAATCAATCTATCCACGTTTCATGCCAACTTTCTATTTTGAATATAGGAAAGCAATGTTTATGATATTTTTCATTCATTCTAATTCCAGGATAATTTTGTGGTTAGAAGGTGGTGATCTTTTTTTCTTTTTTAACCACCTTTTTCTAGACAGAGGCATAAAATTCTTGCTCATTACATTTTTGAAAAATGTCAGTCTTTCTTAATATACTTGAATGATACTGCTGCTTACCTTTTTACAGTTGAAGTTTAGAAGATGTTCAGAAGAGAGGGAAAACAGATCATTGTAACATGTAGCAATAATCATTCTATTACATAGATGGAGAATTCACTACCCACAGTTTCTTCAAAATAGATTTAAAATTTAGTTATTGACAACAGTGTACCAGTGACAACTCTTTTCTTGTTGTTTTACTCTAACCAAAATATATAATGTAATTCTTTCATTATTATGCAAGAGATATTTGAACATTCCTGAAGTCAAAGGCAATTCAGGGAATATTTTTATTCCCTAAATGAAAGAAAAATAGATCCCCATCATTATTCATCAACAAACAGAAACAGATAGATGCATTAGATATGACTAGTATTTGTATCTACCTAGCTCTTTAAAATTATCTGACAAGTAAGCCGTTTTCTTCACTGATATTTCTCAGCTATGATAATTGAAAGAAATAGGAGTCCCAGAACAGTTCATCTTGACTGGAAAAAAAATGCCATGGTTGTAAATAATGTAAAACCACAGGAAGAATACGTGAGAAAAATGAAATTTGAGGGGGGTGGCTCATATTCATAATCATTTATAGAATTTAGTAATTAATTAATTGGTTATTTAATGAAAATCAATCAATCCATAACATTTAAATGGACAAATAAGATCTATTATTGTGAACTGATTGAGTATATGGTAAGAACAGCATTACAAAGGAAGACCTTAGCAGTTGCACTGAGGTTCTTGCAATATTTCTGCCTGACTTTTTTTCATCAAGAACTGATTTCACCTTATCAGAGAGGCATAAAAATATCATAAGGCAAGAAGTGAACAAGTTACAGCTGTTCTTACATATGTCTCATATCCTAATTTCAAAAGCCTAATGTCATTTTCTAATCATTTTTGCTATTTTTATATTAAAAACATTAGAATATACAGTATGTGTGTGGGGGAGATTGGAAATATATATATATATATATTGTTACATAGTTTGTTATATATATATATATATATATATATATATATATATATATATATATATAGAGAGAGAGAGAGAGAGAGAGAGAGAGAGAGAGAGAGAGAGAGGGGGGGGGGGGGGGAGGGAGGGAGGGAGGGAGGACACACACACACACATATATGTATGTAATTTATATATATAAATTAGAAATTAGAAAAATGAATAAGCTTAAGAATTAAAAATTAAAAACAAATAGCAAAAGACTAAATAAAAATTTAATTTAACAAACATATACATGGACTTTTGAACCTTAGGATTTTTGCTAAATGATTTGGGGGGGGGTGGAATAAAAGTGGTATATAATACCTTCATGGGAATACCATTTTGTTTAATCTATCAAACTAATAACAGAGATTTGAGCCTTTATGGTTTCAAAAATTAGACACTAAGGGAATTTTTGAATTGGAGGGTAAACATTGGATTATAAAGAATAATAGATATTGCTGTGAAATCTGAGTCATTTCAGAAAACTTCTGAAGAATGATGACAGAGACTTGTAGCTACAATGGCAGAAATAATGTTTACTTATATGAATATATTATTTACAAAAGAAGAAAGGAAAGTTGTTAAAGAAAATGCTTTAAACGACTTATAGAATGAAGAGGTGAAACAAGTTTATTCAGATTAAAAAGAAATTGTGGATTACCAAATAGAGACAGCAATAAAGAGGAAATACAAATGACAAGCCAAGATAATGACCTAGATAACAATTTAAACTAAAGGTAAAGGTTTTCCCTGTCCAGTCATGTCCAACTCTAGGGGAGGAGGTACTCATCTCTGTTTCTTAGCCAAGAAGCCAGCATTTTCCACAAAACACCATTTAATCCTCTGAATAATTGTATCCATTACATTAGGCAGAGAGAAGATGAGTGGATTTATTAATACATGGGGAACTGACCCAGCTGAAATTCTCCATGTATCTTGTCCGCAGATATGCCACACGTAAGGAATAAACTCTGTCTTAACCATGTGACTTGGGGGGAAGGGGGGGCAGTGTAAAAAGATAATACATCTAGTGCTATTTGCTGTTATTATTCATCCAGACACACAGAATGCATAGAGAAAGATATGGAACAGTACAAGTTTTATCGATCACTTATTGAACTGAAAACATTAAATCTTTCCTTTACTTATTCTCCCTCTCTCTCACACACACACACATGTCTATGCATGCTCCGATTCAAGGCCTGGCTAGCCAGACTAGTTTTGAGGTCCAAACTCATTAAATGGAGAAATTTATCATGCATGGTTCCTTGCTCTACGCATTTCCAAGCTATCAGAATCTATAGACTTTACTGGATTTTATCAATACAGCTTTTCACTGAGTGTTTTAATAATGGATCAATTAAAGATCAATAACATTAAATATGCATTCATACCATCTCATATATATAGGAGTACTTCAGTCTCTAATGCAATTTGAGCTGAAAGAAATACAATTATAAGCTGCAAACTGTAAGATATGGCATTCAGTTCCGAGATTAACAAAACTTCAGAGGAGCCAGACTACATCAGCCAAACTAAATATGAGTCTCAGTCTATTTCCTGTCTCACAACTAAAAAGTGAAATCAACCTAAGCCTGAAATCACTGGAAGATTAGGTTTAAAAATCCAACTGCAGCTAGATCTAGCATGAGGTCAGGTATACATTGGTGATAATACCTAAGCACTTTCTGATAAAATCAATTTAACATTTTGTGTCAATACATTTGGAGCTCATATTCCATATTTTGGGGCTGAAGTCCAGCATAAACTTGACCCTGCATGTTAGAAATCAGTGTACATGGTGGCTGCAACTTAATACCATTCTTATTCACTTTATAAACTCAGTCAGTCCCAGCTTGGTACTTTTCTATTACATCTAAGCATTTTTCCACTTGAATTTCATTGTTATATCCAATTTCCTTAGAAGCATATCTTGTTTTGTTTTCTTGGAGGTCTCTTCATATGGTATTCTTCCACATGCTGGAGAATTAAAATCTTTCAGAAGAAGGCATTCTTCTTATATGATCTGCTTGATTGTGCCACATGAACTCCATCTTCCATCCTTACCTTGTCATGTTTTCATCTGTGTCCATTCATATTTTTTCTATCTTTGTCCACCTTGTATAGGAATAAGGCATAATAGAGACAGGCAGGCAGGCAGACAGGCAGACAGACAGACACAGACAGACACAGATATGTATCAGACACCTACAAAACTATACAGTATGTGATAATTACATAATAACACTGATACAAAGATGATGACATTCACAACCATTCAATGAATGTCAAGACTACAAACCATAGCATGTTACTTTACTCTCCCATATCTATGTCTATCCCATTCATTGGCTTTGATGTCAAATAACACAAAACAGAAAGGAGCATGGTTGGTTTGTTTTAGGCTTAGTAAAATATTTTAATTCAATCATTATAGATTACTGTCATGTAATCTCCTCTGGGTGCCGTTGGCCAAACAATGTCGACTGGCGGCCCCCAGGGGGAGAGTCTTCTCTGTGGGGGCACCTACTATCTGGAATGAGCTCCCACCGGAGATATGGAGGATCCCAGATCTGCACACCTTCCGTCGCGCTCTCAAGACTTTTTTATTCCATCAAGCCGGCCTGGCCTAAATCTTTCCCCTTTAAAATGTAAATTTTAATTTGTTTTTAAAATTATTGGGTGTTTTAAATTTGTCTCAGCCAAATTGTTTATTTCGGTTTTATTCTGTTTTTAAATTTTGTATTTATGTGTTTTATTCTGTGGCTGTTCACCGCCCTGAGTCCTTCGGGAGTAGGGCGGTATATAAATCCAATAAATGAAAATGAAATGAAATGAAATGTACTATATGAACTAGGCATTACTTATTTCCATTGGTGTTACCAATGCAGCTGAGATAAGGTAAAGTTCTTTCTTTGCAGAAAAGAGAAAATTAATCTGAATTAGGACAATGACAAACTTTGCTATATGGAAAGTTTACCATATTAGTCGTCACAACTGCTGCCTGGTTATCCTTAGGAATACATTGCCTCAATGTGCTTCATACTTGGCCTAGCGGTTAAGGCATCAGGCTAGAAATTAGGGGACTGTGAGTTCTAGTCCCATCTTCTGGATAAAAGCCAGCTGGATAATTTTGGGCCAGTCAATCTCTTTCAGCCAATTCATCTCACAGGGTTGTTGTGGGGAAAATAGGAGAAGAGAGGAGTATTAAAGATGTTTGCCACCTTGAGTTGTTTATAACAATAATAAATAAATAAATAAATAATAAATAAATAAATAAATAAATAAATAAATAAATAAATAAAGACTTTATACTTTATATACAATTGACATATTACAAAATGAACATGAAACAAAAGCAAATAAACAAGTCCAGATATCCTGATCTTCTATTGCATTCTTCAATTACCAGCTACAACATCATTGCAGTAGACAGATATACAAGGAGATCTTAGCTGCTGTAGTTACTTGTTTTATACCTTGGAAATGCTACAATTTCAAGAGTGATCTATCCAATTATTTATTTTGGTCTGAAACAATACCTATGTGAAGTGTCTATGATGAAAATCAAGTAAATGCTTGAGTGGTTCCATTACAATCAGGGAATTTTTAAAATTTGATCGGATCAATTTCACATTCACAAAATCAAATCCCAAAATAATTGTGCCAAATCATCTTTTCATTCATTCAATGGTTCAGTGATTCCTTCATCCTACCTATATTGATTTAAAAAAAAAAAGATGTGGGGGGAGAGGGGGCTTGCATGTACAGAAAAAACAGGGATTAAAAAGCAATCTATTGAGTGAAGAAATGGCAAGTTAATTTGTGACATTAAATAAAAACTGTCACCTAAAAGACACACTGCTGCATATGACACCACACAACGCCTTGAAATGAAGTTTGCTTTTGAGATGACCTAATAAGACTAAGTGCCTGGCAGCAAGAAAAGCTATGGATGCTGAAAGGCCTCATCAGGGAGCCTGGACAGCAGAGAATTGCTGCAATCCATCTTTGTAATGAAAAACAAAATGCAGCACCTTTTCTTGACCAAGCTCTGCTAAACATACCATCTAGGAACTTATGACAGGCTGTAATGGTGAAAAAGCACAGTTAATACAGGAAAGCCAGGGATGAAAGGGATGAAAGAAAAGCCTGCTGATTGAGACAGCATGTTTTATGTCTTGGAGAGTGACAACTTAATTTATAGCCGAACTGAAAGGCTAGTTCCCATATATCAGCGAGGTATGACTTTAGCATGTAACAACATGTAAAAGTTAATCTAAATACATTCACAGATTTAACGTTTCTAGAACATTGCACAAAATCTGTAAATTATTATTTTTTTATTTTGAAAAACATTTAATTTAGTACTGATCAATGATCTGATTTTGTCTGTTATAATATATGGCTGCAAGGAATGATATATTTTTCAAAGCAACATCTAATATAGCTGGGACATATGTCAGTCTGACCACTTAAAGAGAATGCAAGCTACAGAGATGACATGATGTCTGCACTGCTTGCCAATGGCATTATCAGACACAAATTAAGGTTTTTGACATTGACCTTCAAATGCTGTTTCATCTGTTTCATTATGAACCTGTTTGTCCATCAAGACCTGCAATCGAGGTCCTTCTAAAGTTGCCCCTGTAGCCTATCTTCTGGCACATATCCTTCCTCTGTGATATACCCTTAGAAGCAGCATTTCACTTCCATTCCCTCGGTATTTAAAAAAATCTGTAGACAAACTGCTTTCAGCAGATTGTTTCATACATCCATGTAGTTTACATGGCAACTGTATCAAAGATGTTTAATATTATCCTTTTCCAATATAGACTCTCCATCTCTGAAGGCCTTTAAGAAGAAGCTGGAGAACCACTTCTTCTGAATGTTGAAGTGGCTTTCCTGCACAGTTGGAGAATTGGACAAGATAATCCTGGTGGTTCCTTTATAAAATCTGGGAGGAGAGATAGCAAGCGTACTCTAGATATAATCCCTCCTACTGGTGCTGACTGAACATGCATTTGAAGCCTTAAAAGATGGCTAAAGGGTAGAACATAATGAATAATCTTAGCTGCATGAACAGTTTTACTTCTCACCAGCCACGCTCTTCACCAATTCTATTGCTTCAGTGCATCTCAACCAAAAGTAAGAGAGTCACAGGAATGAAAAGGAATTTGTTTTGTTTGACAGTAGGCAGTTATGCACAATTCTCTAATGTAATGCAGAGTGAGGAAAAAAATCCAGTTCTCCATGAATATCTATTTGAAGCAGAACATTAGAAATTTATTCTGAGATTTATTCTTTCCTGCCCTTCTTATTTCTGGCAAGCCAAAACATTGCAATATAATCTTGCTTAACATTTCAGTATGTGGAATGAAATCCACTTCCAGCATCATTGAACCGTCATGTTATTCTGTTAATATTCAGTTATAACTCTGAAAAATTAAAGCATCAGCACTATATTTCTTTCCTTAATAAAACTTTTCATGTTGAGTTCAATATTTATAAAAGTTACAGCTACAGACACCAATATTGGCTTATATTTGCACCTTGCGATTTTAAGAAGCTCAAAACAGTACATATGAGAATGAATTGATATGATTAATTAATAGGATTAATTCCTATTTATTAAGTTGACCAATAAAAAGATGGGGTGGGAAAGAAAGGGAAGAATTTTCTTGGTGGAGAATATCTAAGCTCAGGTCATCCAAGCCAATTCACAGGTCTTCTGACTGCATTTCCTTGCTCTGTATACTTAGAAGAAATACTGGGAGAACAGAAAATGTGCACTATAACTATTTCCTTATCATTTAAGTTTTCGAAAAGCTTTTAAAGTACAAAAAGGAAAACTTCAGCCCCTTCATATCCAGCCCAATGAGGCCAAGAGGTATAGAAAATCTCATTTGTTGGGGTCAATATTCTGACAATAAAGGCAGAGATCAAATAGTGGCTTGGCTATGGAAGAGGTAACTCAAGCTATTTCCTCACAATTGATTTATAACACTATCCACCTTTCCTTGTGTCAGCAGAAAACAATGCCCTCATAAAATCAGCCGTCTGCATCACCAGTTCTCATCCTCTCTCTAGTGCATCTACTGCGACTCTCTTCCAAACGCTTTTTGGCCAAATTTTCAGGTACACCAATTATGCAAATATGTTATTTCTCTCTCTCCCTCTCCCTCTCCCTCTCCCTCTCTCTCCCTCCCTCCCTTTCTCCCTCCCCCCCTCTCTCTCTCCCTCCCCCCCCCTACTGCTGTCCACTTTCAGCATGTTGGCAGACACAGAAAAATCATACATCATCTAGGCACTGCAGCATGGATGGAATCAGCATTGCATAATTCCACAATTTTAAAACATAATGTAAACCCCTTAGAGATAGTTCATCTATCTTTCCTTCATCTGGGCATCTTGCAAGTTACAAATAATACTAACTGAATAAACAGGAAACACGTCTCAATCAGAAATGGATGTCTACTTTTTTTTTTAATAAATTGAGCACTAGTTTCTAATGCAAACAAATAATAAAGGCACAGTTCTAATTCAGACAGAAAAAAAAAAACACCAAGTAAAAGTAAAAGACAAGGAAGAAAATTCCAGCAATGACTGCCATTAGCTAGGTCTTGTAGAGCTAAATCACTGAAACTGAGCCACATGCCGGGTGCTCTCTTGTTTCATCAAGGGAAATAAGACAAATACAGCAAAATTGTCAACAGAGATCAACATCATTTTTCCCTCTGTAGAAAGCTGTAATGCGGAAATGCAGGAATACTGTACGGGATAAGCCTGTCCTCTACTAGTCTTACCAGCTCTTCATATATTAATGCAACTATCTAAACAAAACAGTTTGTTCTCACTTTGCAGCTAAAGAACTGAGAATACCACTTTAGATTCTCATATGAAAGTTGACACAGGAAAAATCAGAGATGCAATTAGGCTGGCATCAGTACAAGATCTGCACTGGAATTAGATGTGGAGTCAAATAGCATCGGGAATGTCTCTAGGAAGAAGATTGGAAATGGAGATGATGGCTGGCAGCTAAAATCGAGTTTGTCAGCAGCTGGCTATTGAAGAGTGACTAATGGTTTTTTGCAAAACCTAGTAGGGATAAACGAGATGGATTTGCTTGTGGACAAATGTCAAAAAGTTTGCCAAAAAGAATTGTTTGAGCACTACTCGAAATATGAGACACTGAGGGATCTTTCTACTCAAGTCAGAAAATTTGTGGTGAACCTGAAGATGGAAAATAAGATCAAAGGCATGCCTGTCAGATAACCAACTGCCAGTCTGATTGATGGGAAAAAAATGCTTGCTAGAATAATTTCAGGCTCTTTTTAAATTCTAGATAGAAATAGTTCTATTATTTAGCAAACAGAGAAAGTTGCATACATGCTGGGTACATGTATTTCCCAAGTTTATATAACTTTCTACGTAATGCAATTTTAAAATGGCTTTGAGCTAGACATTAAGAGTCCAGACTGGGGGGAAAAAATGCTTGCTTGATATTTTTGTGACAGGCTGTGACAGGCTATCGTTCAGAACAAGTATATGACCACAACAGTTAGTGAGGTTTGCAGGTAGAAAAGTCAGTGCTTAACTATTCTGATAAAACTTGGCTGAAATTGCTTCTTGCTCTCTTAAAGTGATTTTTTTAAAAAAAGGTGTGAGGAAAAGTTGTGTGGACCTGCCTCTATCAACCACATCTCTTAAGCTCATATACCTTTCTCACACAGCATCTAACAAGATAGCTTTTGGGAGTTATGCAAATACAGTTATCCAAGTCACTATTCTTCAGTGAATAAACTAGTGAACTCTACTCTTCACTCATACTTGTTTGGGAGTCTGCAGAGACACAGCGTTCCAGAAATGGTGATGGTTGGGAGGTTATCTTCCCTTTATTTCCCCCTCCCCTAGCACTTTAAAGGCAGCCTGAAGACTATACCTGGTTTCAAATTATAAAAGGAAAACACTGAGGAGACAAGTGTGGGCATGTCTATGTGCTTTAAGAAAGATTTGTGTTGTGTGGGAGAAAAGAAAGGAAGAATTTATAGCTGAGGGAGTGGAGTTATCAGCTTAACTGGCAAGTGATAGTATAGGGGAAATAGGCTTGGACTTCACCAAACCAACGGCAAACAAACTGAATGAAGAGACAAAGCCCAGCAGTTTCACTGTTTCAGCAGCAATGCTGAGAAGTTACAGCCAGCCAGCAGCTGGTAAACTATCTTCCTTTTTTTACCTCAGCACAGACTGAGAAACTGTCATGCCAGTGCAGAACAGCAGCTGACAGCAACGAGCCAATCAGAAGGTGGTTAAATGATGGCTAAAGACTTTGGTGCAAGCTCAAGCAACAAAAATAGACTATTTAGGAAATAAGAAACACATATATACTGTACAGACATAGATGTCAGTCTGGCTGTAGTATAAGATAACAAGGTAAAAGTAAAGATTCCCCTCGCATATATGTGCTAGTCATTCCTGACTCTAGGGGGTGGTGGTCACCTCCGTTTCAAAGCCGAAGAGCCAGCGCTGTCCGAAGACGACTCCATGGTCATGCCAAAGGCGCATGAAATGCTGTTACCTTCCCACCAAAGCTGATCCCTATTTTTCTACTTGCATTTTTTACATGCTTTCAAACTGCTAGGTTGGCAGAAGCTGGGTCAAGTAACGGGAGCTCACCCCGTTACACAGCACTAGAGATTCAAACCGCTGAACTGCCCACCTTTCGGTCGACAAGCTCGGCATCTTAGCCACTGAGCCACCATGTCCCTTATTAAGATAACATAGTTTAGGAATAAGTGGTGAAGTAGAAAATAAGTTTGTTAATTTTTAAAAAACTAAAAGCCTCCCTGGGGAAACAAAGTGAAAATAAAAACAGCCTGTTTGTTGCTGGTTTGTACCATCTCCCAGAAGAGTCTCCTCACTGAGATGAAGATTTACATGTGGTATGCATGCATATATACAGCCACCCAACTCAAATATGTGATTCTGGGTAAAAAGATAGAAAAACTGTAAATTGCACAAAATAATGTAATACATTAAAACATACTAAATAATAAAATGGTGAACAGGTTATTTTAAAGGTTAGAATTATGGCTCTGACTTAGAATCATGGAATCCTCACTCAGGCTGAACAAGGTCTTCCAGGACTATCTACACAGGAATAAGAACCTCTGGATTTGGAGACCATGGAAGAATCAGTCCCAAGGGCTGTTGCAATTACTTTTTAAATATCTTGATTAAATCTCTTCCCTGCAACAAAAGCATTGCTAATGATAGTCACATCCCGCTCCTCTTCTTTGCATCGTGTTCCCAATTCCTCTTCTCCTCTGTATTTCTTCAGGTTACAGAAGATCCCAGGAAATATTTAGTTTAAAATAGTAGTCCAATATTAATGCAAAATATTAGCCCAATATTGTCAATACTCTAGTGTTGCACGGTAGTGTTGCACACTGCACTACGCCCTTCTTTAACCACAGTTGATTGTTAAGCCAAACCAAACAAATCATGTATAACCCAGCTATTGACAGGCATAAGTTTCAGACTGTACAGTATTTATTTAATCTACCAGAGATTTATCTTTGAACCTTCTACTTGTTTTCTATCATTGAAATTTCTTTCCCAGTATTATTTCTGAACCATGTTCTGCACTATATAATATGGTGACCTCTGAAAATTTCATCTGTAGTTATTTTGACAGTATATCCCACCTTTCCTCCCGGACTTCAAGGAGGCATACACAGCACTCTCTCCTCCAATTTTTCTCAACAAGAACTCTATAGGTTAAGCTCAGAGAATATGACTAACCCAGACAACTTTCATGGCTGAGAATGGACTTGAACACACACATGCAAACAAATCAAAGATTTAAATGACATTTATTCTTTGTTTGAAACATTACGAATTGCAATAATCAATCACATACATCAAACTATTGTTGAAACATCAAAGCAGTTTCTTAATTAAACAAGCCAATTTTATGACAAACATCTGTAATTCCATAAATTAACAAGAATTGATTTTGCACAATTTTAGTGCACAATGCAAAACCAGAACCATTAATGTAGTGCATAAATATTAAAGCCTTTGTAATAAAGGCAGGTAAGCATGCTTATCCCTGAATTAGTCTTTGCCAACTAGTGTTCAAACTGCTTGGAATGCATAAGTTCCCAGAATGAAGTGGTTGGGGGAGATAACTATATGCAAAGGATGTCATGTGCCCTTAGTAATTTTTCTGCAATCCTCAGAAAGCAAAATAGAAATCTTAAATTTGCAGCCTTATAGTATTCATTAACTTAATAACTTTAAGGCATTTGCTTCAATCTTAAATCCATCCTCAGACTGAGGGGGTACTAAGGGACAAAAATTTAAGAAACCCATTTTCTTGGGCTTCGTTCTATCATGTAGAACGAAACAAAAAAGCCAAACATTTTGACTCTGTCTGCTCTGATGGTATGAATTACTTCATCTGCAACTTTAAAGTCTATTTGGGGGAAAAAATGACAACAAACAAAAAACAAATCCTGGGTAGTCTATCCTTTATATTCCCACACTACAAAGGAAAAGAAAGTAGACATCATTTCAACCTCCAGTTTTGAACACCTGGCCAATATAAGATATCAAAATTTATTTAGTTGCTAAACCATTAGTCTTTAATGGGGAAAGTTACTTTTTTTGATCTCTAATTAAAAAAAAAACCTTTTCCTTTTAAAAATATGTGTTTAATTTTGATACCAAACAATATCCAACTAATAAAACAGACAAGCATATATATTATTATTAGTTTATTAACTGCATGCAAGTATATATGTACCATTGGCCAATCTGATCATCTTTTGTCTTAAGCTAAGCCATAAACAAGCATTTCGCTCATCCCAGGAACTTTCAATAACCAGAATTTTGTCTTTGCCTAACTGGTAATCAACAACTTACAAACAAACTAAACTGTTCAAGTTTGAAATTTAATTCAATATCCTGGCTAGTAAACAATTGTTTTGGTCAAGATAGAAAAAAATATGTTTAATTGGGGGCTTGTGGTTTAATCATGTCTGGAACAGACAAACAATCATAATTCTGTTCTGTAAACCAATACATTATCAACTGTAATATCTTGTCTCAGAAGTCTCTTTGAACTAGAAGAGAAATATATCTGTGTGTCACTTAACAAAGATATTTTGTAATGCTATCTAGAGTATAAACACAATTTAGTCAGAATCAACTTTCAAAGTAGCATATCCAGTTAGTTTTACTGAATGTCATGACATTGCCTAGAATTAAATGAAAAGAGACACAAAATTGAACTATTTTTTATAAAGGGGCACAGTTTTAAGAAGATACCTATTCTTTCTATAAAGCCAGCAATCCATAACACTAGCAGAAACAGGAACATATTAGTGTTTCTTCAATGGTAGATAAAAGGTGAGAAAACGTAAAACAAGATTCAGGTGTACAATCTGTATAATTTGCTACAGCACTGCAAATCTTTCTGATTATCAATAGTAACAAACAAAGAAAACAAATCCACAACCACAACCCTTTCTGGCATAACTTGTCTTATATAGACTATTTATCTCTCAGCTTCATTTGTCAAATTATGAACAACAACTGATCAGATGTTGATCAGAACCTTATAGACTTCTGTTGAGCAGTTTTAGAATTCTGTGTTAATATTTTTCCCAACTATAATTATTCAGTATACTTTTGCAATTATATATTCAGGACAACTTAGTACATTCTCATAGAGAGCTATTTGCTCTGTCCTATAAATTGCCAGTTTGTATTAGTTTTATTCTCCATTATTTTGTATTTGGCACCTACCCTGTACACTTCAGAATACTAAGTAATAAAATAAACTGAAACTAGTTAACTAATAAAAGATCAATAAATAAGCAAATTATTTTACCCTTCAATATTAAATTTCACCAAAAAGCATAAAGGAACATTGGCATTTGCAAGCTAATGTATGTGAACTATTGTTTTTATGCATGCCTTCTTATTCATGAAAGTTAGGGCCTTGCTATGTACATCATCCACAGATACTGATGCTTGTGCAACTCTTTGGGTTATAAATTTCACAATTTTACTGCTTGTAATGTCCTTTTGCAATAGTACTTTCATATGTATGCTGGCCTGCAGACAAGAGATAAAACAAGGTCTCGTGAATTTTCATCAACCACAGGTAGTCCTTGACTTACAACATAAATGAGCCTGGATTTATGGTAGTAAGTCATGGTAGTTGTTAATCGGATGACCATGTGACAGTGCCCAATTTTACATCCTTCTTTGTGTCAGTTGTTAAATAAATGCCACGGTTATTAAGCAAATCTGCTTTCACCAATAGATGTTTTTTGTCAGAAATCAGAAGTAAAAGCCAGAAACCAGCAAAAAATACCAAAAATCATGGTCATGTGACCACCAAATGCTGAAAACAGCCATAAATTCAAGCCAGTTGTCAAGACCCCAAAATGTGATTATGTGACACATTTTGGAGATGGTGCAGCCATCAGAACTGCAAGTACAAGTTGTAAATAGCTCTTGGGAGGTCCATCATAATTTTGAACTTCACTAAGGACCACCTCTACACTTTTTTCTCCTTCAATGTATCTAGTCAAAAACAAAGAAGAAAACTATAAAGCTATCTGGGTTATTGGGTTACCAACGTAAGATTAATAATAGGCATTTTCAATATATTTGCTATGCTGTTATCAACGAGAGGTAGTTTAAAATAAGGCATTTCACAGATAAACCAGCCAGTCATAAACTGGTTATTTTTTTTCTTCATTATAATTAGATAAGTGTATTAAGACATTAGAAAACTAGGAGTAAAATCTCATGTCCTAGTAGAAAACATAAATCCACTAAAATCCTTATTCCATCATTCCATGCTTCATAACAAATGAGGCATTCCATATGATTGCATTTCCATTTATAGCTTGCACAAAAATGTTTTAACAAAGATCTGATTTTAAGAAGGGAAAGAAGCAATTTATAGTCAGAAGAACATTGAATGTATATTAATATTAGCAGGAAATGATCAAAAAATCTCCAGTAGCATAATTAACTATTAAATTAAGGTTTGTCTGGGCACACTCAGAATTGACAATGTATGATGGAAACCTCAGCTGGCCTCAACGTGAAAATTATCAAATTGTGTCAGTTCAAAAGAATGGGTCCCAATAGCTGCCCAGCCATTCTCTGGACTGTGTGTGGTGATGTTCTCCCACAAAGGATAGCCATTCAACATGCCAGAGATATTGGATCCCTGTCAAAAAGAAGGGAAAAGTACAAATTTGTATTCAGGAGTCAATATTGTTTTCAGTATAATGATGAAGCACATCATAAGACAATAAATAAATCTTTCTAAACTAATTGGAAAATATTTGCCCACAAGGCAAATACTAGATCTTCCATTTTGAGGGAGATCTGCATTGCAAGCTCTCCACTGAAAATAAATTCACAAAATACGTACACTGGATTGAAACCAGAAAACAAATCATGGCCACATTCTATAATCAATGGTCTATAACCATTCCCACTGACCTTTATTTGCACCAGGCATATTTATCCATAATCTGGATACTCTACAGAGATGGAGTTCAACTCTCAGAATTCCCCAGCCAGCCTGACCCTTTCTGAGACCTCTGGAAGTTAGACTATTAGAACTGGGGAGTGGGAAGCTGACAGGGGAAATTGCTATTTCAGAGTTATTTCCAGGTGAATTAATTCCTATCATTTCAATGTCACAGGAACAACAAGCTAAATTAAGTGGGGGATATCCACATATTATTTCCTCTATTCACTTCATTCAGAGGAATAAATCAGAATATCACACACACAAACACACACATGTCCAAAAAGTAACCCTATGATGTACAGTCCAGATTTTAGAAGTAATAGGAAAATACGTAACTATAATGCATCCCAAGGAATGCCTTATATATTAAAATCTGACTTCAGGAAGGGCAATTCTCTGAAAATATGTGGATAGACAGGTTTTAACCTGCTGGGGTTTCTTGTACTAATCTCTAAGAGGCGATTCTTGAACAAAGGAACTCTCTCAGCATGATACTACTGAATTGCAGCTTGTCAGGTAGTTGAATTTTAATACCTGTGGCTTAATGAGATAGCAGGCCTTTATTCCTCTTTAGGAGTTAATCAGCTTACCAGTATTTGGATAGCACTTCAATGCTTACCTTGAGAATCAGAGTGAGTGTATGCCATCTGTTTGCTCGCACACCAGATAACCCTTTCATCAAGATATCAACGCCAGCTACAAAAGAATAACATTTTAAAATGCTTTCTCTATTTATAAAGTGAATTGAAATTGTGTGCCATACAAACTCTAAATTTGAACAAAATTAAATAAAACAAATTAAAAACATACAAGAATACAGTATAATTAGTATATTACATTCAAATACATTATTATATTATATTAGTATATATTATATATATATATTAGTATATATATTATATATACTATATATTATATATATATATATATATTATATATATATATATATATATTAGTATATTTTATATATATATATATAAACACGATTTTGCAACTAACAACAACAACAAATTCAAATACAGTGATAACTTTCAAGATAAGCTAAGGATAAAAGATAGTTTTCAATATTGTAATTTATTTGGTGTTGTAATGTATGTGATATACACCACATTTTGAGTGCATTTTGAGTTTTGAATATTAAAAAAAAATGTTCCAACTTCTACCTTTTTTTTATGATCTAACTTTTTATTAGTTTATCCAAGTATAAAATACAAAGCAAAAAACATGGAAAAGTAAGAGAGGGAGGGGAAAACAAGGGATATAGTATAATGGGAGGGAAAAAAAAGAAGGCACCAACTTCTGACTCTCTTTAGAACAGAAAGAAACATTACAACCAAAACATTTTGCTTTTACACAGCAGTATGTACAACTTTTTTAAAAACTTTTTTTAAGGGACGCGGTGGCTCATTGGCTAAGATGCTGAGCTTGTCAATCGAAGGGTCAGCAGTTCAGTGGTTCGAATCCCTAGTGCCACATAACGGGGTGAGCTCCCGTTACTTGTCCCAGCTTCTGCCAACCTAGCAGCTTGAAAGCATGTAAAAATGCAAGTAGAAAAAATAGGAACCACCTTTGGTGGGAAGATAACAATGTTCAGTGCACCTTTGGCATTTAGTCATGCCAGCCACATGACCACTGAGACATCTTCAGACAGCACTGGCCCTTCGGCTTTGAAACAGAGATGAGCACCGTCCCCTAGAGTCGGGAACGACTAGCACATATGTGCGAGGGGAACCTTTACCTTTACCTTATATACAACTTTAACCTTCCTAACATCTGGAGACACTAGGTTGCATAAGATTCTGAAATATGTAACATGAAAGATTTGCAGGGCAGTTATCAAGCCTCTGAGAATAAAGGGCAATCCACCTATCCAATACCCTCCCCCATCATGCTGCAAAAGTTAAAAAGTAAGAACTCACCGAGATCTCTTGTGACTCGATATGTGCCATCAGGAAAAACCCAGAAGAAAATTCCTTGGGCAGATGGAACATATATGCCACCTTTGCTAATTCTTCCTGCAATGAATGCTCCTCCTTTATTTGATTCTATATAAATATCACAGGTTATTATGAAATTTACCCTGCAGGAATAAATGGAAGATGGTTAAATTTTGGACTGATTTTTTTTTTTTAGGAATGGATACTAATTGTCTTAATGTTTGAATAGTCTTTTCTCTTGCTTATTTTGAAATCAGAATTTGTAATAGAAGGGTGATCCAGTTCATAATTATGTCAGGGGAGTGATATTTTCTTCCCACGAGCCGGATGCGTTACACGCTGACCACGCCCATGCCTGGTTCAGTGAAAAGGAAAAAAGTCCTGATACGTCACGTGACGCCATCATGACGACATGAGATTGACACCCCTGATCTAAAGTAATATTCTCAAAATAAAATAATGCTTTATTTGAGGCTAAAGCTTATTCCATATAAGACTTCCCAAATGAGAACTGCTTCATCTTGGATTATTTTTTAGCAAAGATGAAGTAAGACAGGTCTAGGACTTTTCGGCTCGAACTCTTGGCACTGCCTGTTTCTCCACCAGGGTTTCGTCTCCGTATTATTACACTTCGGCACTTTGGGACACGACCCCTCCGTCCCAGTCCCTTCACCGTGGCCCATTCGTCACAGTACAGTTCGTGTCAGGCTTTTGGGCACATAGGACAGTTTGAAGCCAGCCAATTGGTGCAGGGGCTCGGGGGCTTTGGGAGTAGAGCGGGGGCTGCAATTCAGAGGGAGGCTCTGTCAGTTCGGAGCCTCCTGAAGCGCCCAAGAGCAGTGTGGGGGAGGGATCCAGCCACAAAAGATGTGGTGGAGAGGGGCAGTAGAGGTTCCCAGGGCCTCTCCCTGTGGAAGAGGGGGCTGGGAGGCGGCAACGGTATTTCTACCCCAACCAGGGCTGCCCTAGTTAGTAGTGCTTCAGGCTCTGAAACCCCCATCCCCACCCCGCCTGTCAGTTTGGAGCCTCCCTTGGCGGATGAAAGCAGCGCAGGGGGAGGAGGACTGTAGAGGACGAGGGATCCATCAGGTGGGGCTTTTGCAACCAGCTGGCGGGAATGGCTGGCCTGATCTTTTGCTTTTCCTTCTGGTTTCTGAAGATCCTTTGTTTTTCCTTCTCCTGGTTTCTGAAGACCCACCTGTCCCAAGAGCCCTGCTCTCTTCTAATCCCTATCCCCACCTCTTCATTACCTAGGTTTCTGGGAGTACCTGGCATTTGTCAAAACAGATGTCTCACCTTTGATCAGAGCCTCCCCCTTCTGCCTAAGAATGCATTCAGTTTTGATCTGTTCCCAATACACCAGGGGGCCAAATGGCCAAAGGAAAGAGATTAGACTGATAAGACTAATGAGGAGTATTCTATCCTTTTTGCAGGAATACACAAATCTAATTAGGAAGCCAGGATGTTATTTTATGATGTTTCTGACTATATAAAAAGGAGTTACACCTTCTCTGAAGTGTAGCCTCCATTTAAGTTTCTTGTTTGGTATTTATGAGCTTAAAGTATTATTATTGGACCTTATTGGACTTTACAGATGGAAATGAAGAGTAGTGAGGAGCAACACTAATTCCAATCGCTTATCTTTTTCTCTTTCTCTGCTCACATTCCTTTCCCCAAACAGCCCTGGGAGGGCTAGAGCCCCCGGTCAGGAATTCCCTGGAATTCAACGGGGAAAATACACCTTCAAAACTGCCTGATATCTTATAAGATTTTAAAAATTTTGTTTCCAACAAAGCCAACACTTCACAATACTTTTAAGAGTTTTTGAAGTTTAATTTGGAATGCATTCAATACTATCTAGGACTATTGAAAATGTTATATTGAAAGTGATATATTACATATATTATACAATTACAGAAATACTGCACCTAAAAATACCTCTGGAAATACATCTAAGAGCAACAGAGATGCAACTATCAGTCTCTTTAGGAGAACTGAATCTAAAAGGATAATCAACAATATTATGCAATGTTCCATTTCTCTGGCTACCATGCTTGTAGCTACAGTATATGAACCTTCATTTTATTCCCAGGTGCTTTTTCTTTTCTAGTTTGGTATAGCTAAGGAAGAAACAATATCAAAGATGAGATCAAGGGAAAGAATACTGCAATAGGGAAGACAATAAGCAATTATCAGTATGTTCTTTATCATTTATTTGTAAACCATTCTGTAGATTCATTTTTAAAATCGAAGGGCATCACAGTGTCTTAAAATAAGTAAGTTTATTTACAGCAATTTTGTTTCCAGAATTCAAGAGATCAAATAATTCATACTTTGAAATATAAGACATATCCTTGTAACAAGCCTACTTTCAAGAATACTACCGGTAGCTAGGATAATTTTTGTCATAGGAAATATGTTCAGTTTTCTTTTAGCAATGGCTTCTATTCATCAGCTTCTCATTACACTGAAGGAGGCACTAGGTGGCAATCTTAGATTAAACATTATGTAGCACAAGATTTATATAAAATGACAACACCTCGGATTCAACAGAAAAGGCATGTTATAGGTCTTATCTACAAAGGAGTTCCATCTGATGGCACCCAGGAGACCTTTTTCTGATGTGACAGTATAGATTGGCTACAACCTCATTGGCCCTTAGAAAGTCCCTGAAGCCATTGTCACAAGATCAGGCCTTGATTGGTTAAAAAAAAGTTATTTGTTTTAATTATTTTAGTTTATTTCTGTGAGTTTGTATTTGCTGTTTTAACTCATGAGATGCCAAAGTCATATAAGTGAAATGGGGAGCAGCTATGTAAAATGTATGAAATAAAACTAAAATAAAGAATAACCACAATAAAGCAAGTTATCAAGAAAAGATTCTCTGCAACTGTACGTTCACTGCTATGCCCAAGTTTCATAATAAACTTTGGCCTAAATTGAAAATGTACTACAATACATGTACTACATACCACTTATAGTCGCCTATAATGCTGATTGTGTTCATTGCATCAAGAGCCCAGGTTACAGGTCTCTGAGTCACCACTTGCCGGAATGTAAAGACATGGTCCCCTGGATCAGAAGCATTAATAAAATATTCAAACACTCCTGTTTGATCAGCAAAGTATGGTGCTTCGCTGAAAGGTGGGTTGCCTATTTGAAGAACATAAATTTTATTATTTCAACTCCTCACAGTCATAGGTGTTCACATTATACAAAAGTAGAAATTTCTTAGTTCCAAAAAAACTCCACATTGTAATTGTTTATCGTCATATGTACTGCAAAACTCATTTTTACTGTCTTAACTGGTCCCCTCTTCAAAGTTATCAAGCTAAATGAAAAAAAGACCACCAAGAACAGTCAACTGAAATCTGTATGTGATTGGGAACTCTAGTGGGCTCAGATCTCAGTATTCATGTTTTTTGTGATTTACACCAACTAAGATGCTTTCAAAACTAAAAGGCTGCAGAAAGAAGTTCAGTGAACAAATGCATGGACTGACCAATTTGCAGCAATAATCACCAAGCAGAGCTAAATAGTTATTTATCATGGATGGTTTAATTTGGATCCCTGTCCAAACAAGGGATTAGACTTAAGGTTGTCAATAGATTCTCCCATTGTATTGATTTCTGTGTTTACCATTATACGTTTCTGTTCCTCTACTATAGGGAATGTTAGAGAATTTATACTGTCGATGAGGACCCTATCCTTGACAAAAATGACTAGTAGCCGAGGATCATCAAATAAAGAATTCCCTCAAAATAGCTTGATGTTGACTTACGGATGTTGAAATCATCTTTGTAAATGGACGGAAAAGGTTGAGAAGGAGGAGGTTCTGAGGAAGAACCTTTATGGCCAGTTGTTAGAGTTGTCAAAGTATAGATTTCATCCAAGCCCAAATTTAGCGCCAATATTCCTTCAGAGATCTGCATAGCAAGAAGGAGGACAAGTGACCAAGTAGTAGCAGTACATACAGGGAAGGCTTTCAGGGCATTGGAAAGGATTCATTTTTGGACCACTGGCAAGAATGAGAGACAATTTGGTCTAGCACTTAAGGTACCAAGCTAGAAACCAGGAGACAGTGAGTTCTAGCCCCACCTTACACATGAAAGCCAGCTGAGTGACTTTGGGCCAGTCCCTTTCTCTGCTCGATTTACCTCACAGGGTTGTTGTTGTTGTGGGCAAACTAAGAGGAAGAAGAATATATACAGATAACTCTAAAGAAATGAGTTTTAGCTGCAAACTATCATTCCAAGTGATTTTCTACATTCCCAAATCAGCCATTTATTAGGAGAGAGTAAGGAGTTATACTAAATTGTTATACTAAACCAACTAAATTGTTGGTTTAATACACCATCTGGAGTCCATTGGAGTTGGGCACCTGTAATCAATTTAAAATGAATAGGGCTTATAGTTTTAACATTTAGAGTGCTCATAGTTCTTTCTAAATTCTAGCTGCCTCATTAAAAGCAGAAATATGCTGCCTGCTATGACAAGATGCACACATTTCAGATATGGGAACTTCATAATACCTTTCCTACTTAAACAGCATTACTCTTTTGTTACAGAATAACAAGCAGTTTGGTTTCAGGAAAAATTTGTCCTGTAATTTACAACTCCTACATTGCAAAAACATATGGACTATACAACTTGACCAGGGTAAAGCAATAAACGCAATTTACATAGACTTCTGTAAAGCCTTTGATTCAGTGGTACACAACAAACTACTGTTAAAACTAAACTCTTACAGCATTTCCGGATCCTTGCATAAGTGGATAGCTGAGTTCCTGTCAAACAGGCAACAAGTAGTCAAAATAGGGAGCGCCCTATTAAATCCTGCACCAGTTAACAGCGGTGTCCCCAAGGCAGCGTTTTAGGACCCACACTCTATACTTTACATAAATGACATTTGAGATCATATTATAAGCAACTGCGTCCTCTTCACTGATGAAGTTAAACTATTCAACACCACTGTCAATGCTGCTGCCCTACAAAGTGATTTTGACTATGTGTCAGAATGGTCAAACAATTGGCAACTCCAAATCTCAACCAACAAATGCTCCAACTTACACATTGGCAAAAAAAATCAGAACACCATATACAAGCTGGGCGTATATGATCTCATAGATGACCCTCACTCTGTCAAGGATTTAGGAGTACTCATCTCAAATAATCTAAGCGCCGGAGCTCACTGTAAAAGCATTGCCAAAAAGGCATTAAGAGTTGTAAACCTAATCTTGTGAAGCTTCTTCTCCGATAACATTGTATTGCAAACTAGGGCATACAAAACCTTTACTAGACCAATTCTCGAATACAGCTTGTCCGCCTGGAATCCGCACTGTATATCGGACATTAATACAATTGAGCGAGTCCGGAGATATTTCACGAGAAGAGTACTCCACTCCTCTGCTCGCAACAAAATACCTTATGCCACCAGGCTTGAAATTTTAGGCTTGGACAACCTAGAACTACAGCGCCTGCGGTCCGACCTAAGCGTAGTACACAAAGTTATCCGCTACAACGTACTACCTGTCAACGACTACTTCAGCTTCAACTGCAATAATACACGAGCACAAAATAGATAAACTCAAGGTAAACCGCTCCAAACTCGATTGCAGAAAATACAATTTCAGCAACAGAGTGGTCAATGCCTGGAATGCGCTACCTGACTCTGTTATTACATCCTCAACCCCCATAACTTTAACCTTAAATGATCTACTGTTGACCCCACCCCATTCCTAAGAGGTCTGTAAGGGGCATGCATAAGCACATCAGCATGCCTTCCGTCCCTGTCCTACTGTCCCCATTATTCGTACCCATTTCCTGTATTAATATCCATGTTATACTTACTCCTGTTATCTCGTACATGTTTGACAAACTAAATAAATAAATAAAATAAAATAGAAGCAACTTTGTAGAAGACAGCATGCAGGCAAATGCTCTTCCTTTGCATACCTTTAGTTCCTCCAATAGACTCTTAAAGGCAATATCCATTAACTGTATCATAGCCATATTAACCCTTTAACTTATGGTGTACTCACATTTTTAGGGCCAAGTGACTGAAATAATGTAGAGTTGGCAGTAGAAAAACCAAGCTTGGAATACCACATCTGAAGAGATTTCAGCTTGTTCTAGAGGAGAAAAAGTTTACATATAATTTTTAATTTTATTTAATTTTATAGCCACCAACATAGATGGTTTTTAAATTATAGGCATGAAGAAGACTAATATTATCTACTAGCCAGCATCAGGACTATTGTGACTCTAATTACTAGTTACTAAATAGAACATGAGCAATAAGATACCACTTTGCTCATATCCTCTTTGTGGGCTCCCCACTGGTATCTTTTTAGCCACTGTGAGCCACTGGATATGATTAAATTGACCTTTAGTCTAGCCATCACAGTTCTTCTGTAGTTGCTTAGACAGGAGGCAGTGGCACAGCAGCAGAAAATTAAAACAAAACAAAACTCTAAACTAGGAAGTCAAAATAACAATCATCTAAACACCTTTTTATATAGATGGATAAATATCAGACTATTGAAATTACATAACTTTCTTTAATTTTTCAATGTTGTAATTAATTATTTTATTTATTTTTTTGTAATAAGTTTTTTATTTTATTTGATAACACAAAAATTCCAATTTCAATTGAACAGTGTGTTCTCTGGGTACAAATCATTTTAGGAAATAATAATCATGGTATTTACAACAATACTTGTTGCATTAATATCAATTGTATTAATATTAATAATATTAATAATATTTGTTTAACCATGTTTGTTTATGATGAATTGAATCTACTCCATATGAAATTGCATTCTCTAGTCTTGCCTCTCTCGATACAAAGCTGATTCAAAGTCTTCAAAGTTGACAAATTTAAGAGAATTAAATAGAATATTCTATTCTATTAAATTAAATATTTAATAGAATATTCACAGTTTAGAATTGAACTATTCTTCCATATGTAGAAGATCATCTTTTTTGAATCCAAGCACAATATATCCAAAGTTCTTCCAGGATTGAACATTTCTACATTTTTGAAAGATAAGGATTAAGAATATCAATGTATTGTTAAATTAATTGCCTTTAAAAAGTTCTGATTCATCATGGCTATAATATATGACCAATAAGGAATTACATATTTACCAACATTCCTTGAAATTTATTACTAATGTAGCATATTAATAGACCCAAACAATTGTTTTTTTAAAAAAACTCAGAATGCTGGGGAAAAGTAGCAAACTGCATAGATAACAAAAATTTTAACAGTATTTATTGCTATTTAAAAACCTTTTCAGAATCTCAAAAATACTAATAGCATTTCTAAAATTCTAAATTCTAAAAACAATTGATTAAGAGTATTATGAGCCCATGACTTTTTAAAAAAATGTACTTCTACCCATTTTAAAATAAAAGAAAAATTTATACTATAATTATAACTACTATAATTGTCCCGATAAGCTGAGCCCAGCTTAGGGCTCTGATATTTATTCAATATTGTTTCCATTCCAATGCATGACTGAGATTAATAAATGGGCCTCATAATACTATTTAAAATCAGAACAACAAAAACAATTATTATTTACTTCAAAATAAATTAAAATCTGGTTCATTTATCATCAATTCTGCTGCTGATAGTTCCACTTAAATATTTTAAAACCCATTAATAAGCTAATAATTATTTTTTAATGGAAGGAACAAATATCCAGAATTTCCCTGTTCAAATTAAGTCTTTCTTGGAAATCTGAGTTACACAGCAGAAATTAGTACTATAATCAGACCACAGGAGGCAAAACATTGCAGTACCATGAATCTGAACTGCACCACGTTTATTTGTTCATGGACAACTTCTGACAACAGCCAATAAGACTGGGTGCATAGGAATGGAATTTGTCCCTCAATTAGTTTTATGTAACATTCAACTACATAGTCACTTCAAAAATGCCAATCATTCTAATTGCTATAGATAAACAAAACAAGCTATTGTCTTATCTTATTTTGATCATCTACTCTTTAAGGCACCTGACAGAGTGATTGAGGTACAGTTCAATTACTTACAAAGGATCCCTTCAAGTGGAAAACTGCCTTTTGGGGTGACACAACATAGGGAGGAAGTGGTGGCCTGATGCACTTTGAGTGGTTACGAGTCTAAAAATAAAGAATAAATTGCACAGATCAAACATCACCTCAAAATGTAATTCCTTTTATTTCCATCATCCAGACTGTACATGACATTGCTTATTTAGATAAAGAGTGTCACCCACATAAAAGCATAATTATCAAATTCTGGAAAATCATTATGTATGTATGTATTACTTTTTTTAAAGATAGGGTGAAAAGAAAAGGACAGAGAAGAGAGAAATCCCAAGAATAGCTCAATGAGAACTGAGCTATGTTTGGTGACCACGAAATACTGACCACAGGAATAGGGGGCGAGGTTTCCCCACCCCATCTTTGTCTGTCTTTGTCTCTCTCCTAAGACAGCATTCTGAAGAGGGTGTAAGTCATAATGCAATACACTGCAATAATAATTCTGCTTGCAACTTATGTCTAGGATATCCCCATCAACTGTGGTAGTGACTGGGAGTGAGGAGATCCCTGGAACTAGGTTATTCTATCTGATATGCCAAATCAGGAAGTGGAAAATACATCACTAACACACAACAGAAAAAAAAATACACACACACAAAACATAATCAGTAAAAACAGACCAGGTTTGCATTGCTGAATCCTTAGAGCATAATGCAAGACCTTAAGATCACAACTTGAAAATTGTTAAAGAATACAATGAACCACAATCATAAGCTTCTTATTGTCTACTCAGGATCTGAAAAAATTCCCGTTACAAAGATGTGGTTCAATATAAACAAATATAAATTTGTTTAATATATAAATGAATAACTTGACTTTAGTATTGCATTTCAAAATGTTAAAAAAAATCCTTTATACATACTATACCAATAATTTATACTACAACCCTGTAAAATAAATCAATATAACATATCCCCAGAAGACAAATTTGTTTGTCTAAGGCCTCTTCTCGAGGCCTGTCAAAACTGAGACTCAAAGAAGGCACTTCTCATTCACAACTTAGTCTTAGGGACTATGTTAGACCAACTGAAAAGACACTAATACAATGCTCCTCATAGAGAAGCATTTATTTTCAATATATATCAGCAGGTGGCAGCATTTGACTGATTTTGTGGGGGCTCAAAAACAAAACAGTGTTATTATTTGGATGGGAGAGTATCAGAGACTACTTGGGTTATAGACTATACTGAAAGTCGGGGGTGGGGGAGACACCTTGAAGAAATGCAACAGCAATTCATTTTCATATTGTTGCCATGAATACTCCATGGATGCATTAATGCAATTAATAGGAGCCAGGAGCAACTCAAAGACAGTATACTTCCATAGCATTCGTCCTGTTATGCTTCCATAAACTTTATAGTGTGTGAAATCAATTCTACATTAGACTTTGCCGAATAACACTACCATTGTTTCAATGATGATGGTCAGATTGCCTAGCCCATCAGTCAGAGCCACAAAGCTTCCACCTTTTTTCAGATGCCCATCTACTTTCAGGTAATACCAGCCTGGTTGGGTGAACTGTGTTGTATGTGCTGTGTTAAAACAAAAAACAAAACAAAACACTGAAACCTGCTTCAATGGGAAGAAAAAATAATAAGGTCAACACAAAATCACATGAAGAAAGGAGATAGCTCAATTGTCCTACAAGTAAGCAATCATCTCGCTCTGATTGCAGTACCTATATATAGTTACAAGTCAAAGAAAGGTCCAGGAATAACTTCTTATAGGAATGCAGATGGTTATGGATTTAATTCAGAAGAGCTCCTTCATAATGTGCGGGATCATGAATGCAATACCAGTCTGTGACTCAATAAAACTACTGTGGTTTAAACCAACAGTTCACAGCCTGTGCTCTCCAGCTATTCTGGATTCTACGGCCTATAAATCCCAGACAGATCAGATATTGTAAAATGGAAGGTTCCAGGCTAGACTCCAGTCCTAATTGTCAAACTTCTGAATTAAAAAGTATTTTGAATGATTAAGCAATAAAGTAAGAACAGCATTATGTTCTCATACAACTCACACTTTTTTCATAAAGTTATGAGCTTATTAAAATGTAAGCATTGAATCAGTACATTTAATGGTTTGAATTCCAAACCTGACTGAGTCAGAAATCTGTACATGGGAAACAGAATGAGCCTATGGCCTCAATTTTGATAGGACAAAATGTCTGAAATCATTTCAAATCAACAGTAGTCCTATGAAGCTACTCCATTGTGCAAAATCTTGCACACATGTTGAAACAAAACTGTTTTACTCTATGCACATTCTCTTATAATCTCTAGTAAGAAGCTATGTATTATTCATTCAGAAAGATTCTGCTATACTCCAACAAGTATTACGATTCAAAACAATAGATATTCAATATGCTACTCAACAGCTCAACATGCATTTGATAACTGGAAAAGTTTATGTCTAACTTTTAAAATGTACCTGTGACCCATATAGGAGAATTCACAGAGTAATGTCCACTCCATGGTTCTTGTGCTGTCATTAAACCACACCTTCCAAAGGGTAATTCATCATAGTAACTAGCCACCAAATTCCAAGCAAGAGTGCTAAGAACAAGAAATAAGAAAAAGGAAGGAAATTATTAATTATATTCCACTATTCATAAACCAAAATGTTCCAAGTGATTTTACAGGAGATAACAGCAATCATTAATAAAATCTCAATAAATAAGTATATGAATAAATGGAGGTGGTTACCAAAGGTGAAAATACTGACACAGACTAACCTTAGAGAGGTATTTATTTATCTGCCTGCCTTTCACTCTCTTCTGAAACTTTTCACTTGATGGTAATAGCGCAAAAAATCAAAAGGAAGGGGCTTCACAGATGTTTAGACAGTTAAGTGGCCAAGCAAACATCCACCTATTTAATTCATCCCAAGAGCTACTATATATTGATCAATCAAGCACAACGTAAGTATTTACCAAATCATATATTAAGAAACACTCTTATGGGGGAATGTCTGCAGAATAAATGTTCTTGTTATGAATAATTCATCTTGGGGGGTGGGGAATAGTTGGTCCAAGTTTCATGAGCATAATTATTTCATTTATTAAAAATATTGATCCAATTGTCACTGCCAAAAGAATTGAGCAAGGTTTTCACAATATTATAGGTCCACATTATTGTCATGAAATACACTTTTATATCACCAGACATATCGATACATACGCAGTCATGTTCCCATTTACATAATTTTGATTCAGGATTCGAGCCCAGCAACCAGAACCCACTTCATTGTTGAAGGTACTGTAGTCCTCAGAAGACCAGAGTTTCTTTAGAGTTAATTGAGCAGCTTTCACTGTTTCTGTCCCTGGATAGTGAGCCCTAGACAAGGGAAAAAAGTATACGTTTTAACTCCAATATATATGCATTTGATTAAATAACATTCTAGAAAAGTATAGAAGGCATGGTGTCTTTTCTGATAACGTATTTCCTCAAGGCTTCAATTTTTGATGGTTATATGGAAAATTGGGAATCTCAACTAGTCTTAAATAACTCATAGCTCTTTCAAGGGCATTTCAGCAATCTCTTTGCTCCCATCTATTCTCCTTAGCGTTTACTTTTAGAGCAATGATAAATCTGTGGCATAGCAAATAAAAGTGTTCATGCATGAATTCAGGAATAACATTTAAAGGCTACCATTTACAATGTAAATGCTCAGCATTTATCCAGCATTTTAAAAGTCAGAAATGTTTGAAAAAAAGGAAGAGTAAATCAGTACGATAATCCCTGGATTGCAGTTGGCAAGTTTTAGCCTTAGTTTTCTTTATGGCTGTCTAGTAAGATCAAAGGAAAGACAAAATTTTTAAAAAAGATTTCCAGGGTTTCACTATGTGGCAGCATTCTCTCATTACTACTGAGCAGACTTTAGAGACCTAAATGTCTCAGTGCTTTTGATTTATGTATCTTAAAACATGAGTCTAGATTCCTTTTGAAATGAGGAGATACAAAATAACTCAAACCTCTATCTTCATTTAACAACTAATATATTCTGAAGTCTTGAACACTTGGTACAGAAATCACTGCTAGGGACAGTCTTGTCAATCCAACTTAAATCCTTCCAATAAAACATAAGAGACTTAATATCTACCTCTTTAAAAGTTATGTTCAAAACTCTTTAAAAATTGGGACCAGCAAACATTAGAGATAACTGTGACTGGGAATTTCTACTGGTTCATTTTGATAAAAATCAGAGCAGAAGACCACTTTAGAATTTTCTTTGGTTTTTTTTTCAACAAATACACAACAATTACTTTCATTTTCCAGCTACATTCCTCAACAAGACTGTTTACACTATGCAAGCAAAGATCATCAGTTTTCCTTTGTCAATCCAGCTGACAGTTGTCCTTTTTCTCTCTCAGGTTGGTAAAGCCATTTTTCTTTCATCATCTTCAGTCTTGTTAGTGGTCATCTGTGAAAGGCATCCCCTCCTCCTCCTCAACTTTGGCAGGTCTAGGCTGAATTTCCTCTCCTTTGCTTCAAGAGGATTTAAACTCGCCTGAAACTAGCATATCAGAACCAAAAAAGCTTTAGCAGTGACACTGTCTAGCCCAGGGGTCTCTAACCTTGGCAACTTTAAGACTTGTGGACTTCAACTCCCAGAGCTTTGCTGGCTGAGGAATTCTGGGAGTTGAAGTCCACAAGTCTTAAAGTTGCCAAGGTTGGAAATCCCTGGTCTAACCCATGTTAGGTTTATCAGACATCCATGTGTTTTCCTAAAACCAAAAGCCAATTTTCAACAGCCAGAGCTGTCTTCCATCATCTTAGATGCCGGTCATTACACATCTCCATTAAGTTCTCTCCAAGATCTCTTTCCCAGAACATCTGATGAGTTTTAATCTTTCACTTCTAATGTCAGCAGAATAGTTTTCTTTGGAAATCTTTTCTATAGGAAATTAAACCATCCCTATTCTTATCTAATAACTAGAAGAGGCACTTGGTTGATTTTTATGTAGATATGTAAATAGCCAGCAGGAAACCAGGGCTGAATGCAAACTATTATAATAACCAAGTACGAAAAACAAGTGGAGCAACTTTTATTCACTGGAAAGCCATTGAGGTGCTACCTCAGATATGTCTATGGAAATTCTCAGTCATGCAGATCATGGTTGCCCCAAAGGTGCTTTTCAAAAGGCAACTGGACTTTGTTTTTTTCTTGAAGATGTTTCACTTCTCATCCAAGTAGCTTCTTCAGGTCTGACTGAATGGTGGGGATTGGAAGGATTTATATTCTTTGCAATCATATGATAAATCCTTCCATTCCCCACTATTCAATAAGAACTGAAAAAGCTTCTTGGATGACAAGCAAAATGTCTTCAAAGAAAAAACAAAGTCCAGTTGTCTTTTGGGACTACCTCAGCATATCATCTGAGTTGAAAGTATACAATTGAAACTACATCTCCCATAAGATCTAGGCAACATGGCCCACAATTGTTGATTACAGAAGATATAGTCTGAACATTTGGGTGACCCAAGGTTTCTCCATCTCTTCTACATGTCAACAAATCTGTTTCTATCTAAAATAAATAACCTGAATTGGGAAAACTCTTTCTACATTTCTCAACATAAAACTATGACAAAGTTGTACAAATGCACCAAAAAACAATCAAACTATTCAGGGAAGAGTTAATTTTGAGGGAAAATTTTGAGGGAAAATAGTAGGCAAAAAGAAGTTTCCAATCCAGTCTTCCAATATTATGTATACATTAAATCTCATGAATTCAGGTAATCATTACTTAATCTCCATTCATTCAGTGATTTTGAAATTATGATGGTGCTGTATGAAGTTCCAGCTGTTGCAGCACCCCTGTAGTTATGTGAACAAAATTCAGGCACTTGGCAACCAGCTCGCACTTATGACTGATCACAACATCTTCACAGTCCTAATTTTAAAGTCCTGCTATTTCCTGCTTAATAACCTACGGGCAACAAGAGCAACTGGGACTACCTGGATTGATGTTGCTAAGCAATGTGAACTCATAATATTGCACATTAAGACCACATCACTTAGTGATGGCAATCCCAGTCCCAATTGTCATAGTAACTTCACACTACCTGCGTAAGAGTCTGAAGGGAATAAGCAGCCTGGGTATTGCAGTGAAAAGAAGATGGAAAAAGAAAACGAAAGCATTTCCTTGAACTTTCCTATGCAAAATTGCCAGTTTGTGACAACTGCACTTTTGTCCCTATGGACAAAAGGACATGAAATCAAACAGAAATAAATACTTTTTTAAAAAAAGACGGTCAGGGATGTGGTCATATTTGCATATGTCATTTGACACTTTGAAAGCTCATGAGTCTAAAGATTGCAACTACTTAATATTCCAGAAAGATTTTCTTTCTTCTCCCAAAAGGTGCTACCTCTATCAGATGTGCCACAAGGGGTTATGAGGAAAGAATCAGTTTTGTAAAGATGCCCTACCCAATAATACTGACTGCTTCATGGAGCTCAGAGTCAGTGAGCATGAAAAAGGATATTGGTTCCCATAGGTCATCACTGGCTATGATCTGCACTCGTTGAAGGTCTTGCTTATCCAAAGCGTACCTTAAAATCTTTTAAAATAAAGAGACAAGAAAAGTAGCATTTTACTCATTTTTATTTATTTATGTATTAAATTTGTATGCCACCCATATCTCTGCCAAGCAACATTTTTCCCATCAGTTGTAAGAAATAAATATTTAAAAAGCCAAAATGTGCAATTTATTTTGCTGATGTCTAGCAACAAAACACGTATCTCTCTCTATGACAAGTGCATAAATGTGAATAGCAGTAGCACTTAGACTTATATACCGCTTAACCGTGCTTTATGGCCCTCTCTAAGTGGTTTACAGAGTCAGCCTATTGCCCCCAACAATCTGGGTCCTCATTTTACCGACCTCAGAAAGATGGAAAGCTGAGTCAACCTTGAGCCAGTGAGACTCAAACTCAAGACTCGAGCAGAATTAGCCTTCAATACTGCATTCTAACCACTGCACCACCAGAGCTCTTGAAGTTACAATAAACGCAACCATTTGTCTGCCAAAGCAGACAAATGCTGGTGGCTCAGCAGACTGATAGCATTGTGATTAACACCAGCTGTCTGAAATTACTGTAAGTTCGAATCTCATCAGGCTCAAGGTTGACTCAGCCTTCCATCCTTTCTAAGGTAGATAAATTGAGGACCCAGTTTGTGGGGGCAATAAAGCTGACTTTGTATAAATATACAAAAGTATGAAGGCTATTGCTTAACGCATTGTAAGCTGCCCTGAGTCTCCAGAGAAGGGCGGCATATAAATCAATTTTTTTAAAAAAAGGGGGGGGAATAGAGCAAGATGCCACTCTCTTCAGTAAATTGCTTCACTTCTAAAAGTTTTAAATGGACAAAGTTCATAATAGTTGCTTTGGACAGTGAGATGGATGGCATATAAATTAATTAAATAAATAAGAAAGCTCCATAGACAGGCTGGGGAAACAAAGAGGCAAGCCTCATTCTCCTGCAGCAAAATTCTAAAAGTCTTTTGTAGGCAGACACCTGTCATTTCAGATGCCAGAATAAGAACATGTCGAAGAATAAACAAATCAGGACAAAATCCAATTGTCTGCTCACACCACAGAATGTTCTCCCACTTCCTCCCCACTGTGGTCCGCCTGCCCCAATTTACCCCAGAAGTTTCTTCCAGCCCAGAGAACAGATGTCTATGGAGAGTCTCATTTATCCAGGTCACAGTGGTCTCAAAGGTGGATTTCATGAGGCAACTGGACTTTGTTGTTTTTCTTTGAAGACATTTTCCTTCTCATCCAAGAAGCTTCTTCAGACATCATCCAGTCAGAGCTGAAGAAACTTCTTGGATGAGAAGCAAAATGTTTTCAAAGAAAAACAACAAAGCCCAGTTGCGTCCTGAAAAAGCACCTTTGGACCAGAGAACAGATGCTAATGATGCACAGGGTGGAGGATGGAGACAGAGGAAGAGAAAATAATTTCTCTCTTCCACTGATGGAAGTACTGTAGCGCTGTCAATGAAACAATTTCCCCACCCATATTTAGCTAACAGTGTAACATCTTTAGTGAAATTGAATTTCAGATTACGAAAGAAATATCAATAAAAACTCACAGAGCACTCTTGCACACTTATTGACTGAAGACCATTAACCAACTTTGAATAGCCAATTCTCTGCAAAGCTATCAGATGACACCCAGAATAAAGCTCAAGACTTGAGATTATCTACAGGATTGCAATTTGAGCCAAATTTATAACGTGCATATAGACTATGACAAATGAATCGGAGACTTGATAAACACTGAAATACTGGAATCAAATAAGATACTGTAAAGATCAAGAAAAGGTATGCAACACTCTAAAAAACAGAACAGTTAAGATAACAGGGGAATAGGGGAATTCTAGAAAGTTTTTATACCCTACTGCATTTTGTAACTTTTAGAAAAGAAAATGTTTTCTAAATGGGGAGAAATATTTTTTCTACATAGTAAAATGATGCTATAAATCCAATCATTTATTTACGAAAAGTGACATTTTAAGATTTGATAAGATTTTCAATACGTGTGTGTGTGTGTGAGAGAGAGAGAGAGAGAGAGAGAGAGGGAGGGAGGGAGGGAGGAAGAGAGAGAGAGAGAGAGAGAGAGAGTCCAATTATGTCTTCATTTCATCTTATGTATTAAACAATTTTCTTTCTATGTTAGTAGTAACATGATATTGCACACCTAGTGCATAGGTTCAGGATAATGCTAGATTTGAACTCTACAATAACCTTATTCTCATTTTATACAGTACCTCAGTATTAAGTAATGACAAGCTTGATGGTAAAAAAATTCAGCTATCAATGAGTTTTTGCTTACTTATTTCAGTGTTATTATTTTGAAGTTCTAAAGTGATGCTGCAACTGAGATTCAGCCATTCTTCTTAGATATACATAATCAGTAGCAAATGGTGGTTTGATGAGAGCCAAGCAGTTATCTAGGGTACCAATTTTAACTTTTCTCAACTGCAATATCATCAGAGGGCCGTATATTTGGGAGGATCAGAAGAAAGACAGGCACCCTGCCATTTATAAGTGATGACAACTGCCCCTTGAATGGCGGGGGACAACTGTCAGCCAGAATAATTGTTAACAGTCATAAATGGCAATGATAGCAATGACACTTGGGAGTTTGATCACGAGAGAGGTGGTATCAGCTTCAGAAGCACTCTCATATCCAAAGTTTCTAAGTTTCTATTTCTATTCTTAAGAAACAATAGAAAATCAAACTGCAAAGCTTATGATCCACAACAATCTTCAGCCTTACTATAAATGCATAAGTATAAACTTTCATTTATAAATTTTCAAATTTTCAGGTATAAATTTTGTGGTTATTATTTAATAAAATGCCATCATTTCTCATAAAAATCATTTTTAATAGAAATCAAACACTGTTCCATTTTTAATGTCTTAAAATTTTTCCACCGAAATGGCCCTTTGAGTGCATACAACTACTCTCTAATGGTTTAGCTTAGTCAATGAGTTAATTAATGCAGCACATCTACACAACGTATTAGATAGCCATAAAATCAAAGCACTGAGAATATAGAGAATAAGATTAGATGATACAGTTTAGTAAATCAGACATGAAAATTATCACTGATAATCTCCAGGTAGTGTGTTCACTTTGGAAAGGTGACATTTAAAAGCATAATATACAACACATTCCTGCATCTCTGGCAGGGTGGATAAAATAGATGTTTTTTTTTTTAATTAAAAATCAGATTTTTAAAATTTAAATCATATTTTTTTATTTAAATCATATTTTTTATTTATTTTAATAAAATGCTTTTGGAGTAAACAATCTATCTAAAGATAGTTTTCTGTTTAAGATACATTAATAATTTAGTTTATTCAGCATAAAATGGAACTTAGCTATGTAGCATGAGGCTGTATATTCTGCAATATTTACATTTTTGGTAAACTCATTCAATGAATCCAAGCTCTGCAAGCAGAGGTAATATGCACTCTAAATAGGAAAGCTTCATTTTGTTTGCAAATAATAATATTAAAGATTTTAACTACCAGCAATAATGAGTTTAAAGAGCACCTGTCATTTCAGATCTATCATGGCAGCCCTGTTAGCAGGCATCCACTCACCTGCAGCCCGCCACATCCCTCACCTTGTTGTGTCACTGCCGCATCACCAGTCGTCCCATTAAAGTGAATGGGACTGTCGGTGAATCAACAGCGGGCCAGAGGAGGAGCCGCTGCGGGACAGAGATGATAGTTGCTCTTTAAAAGTTATGATTTAAATTGAGTTGATTTAAAACAAATCCATCCTGATCTCTGGCATTCAAAGCAACTATGATACAGATCAAAAAGCAAAATGAATATATTAAAAATACCACCACAAATAGACTAAAAGATAAAACAAAACAAAACAAAATGGGACATTTTCCCAAGAAGTGTATTCTTAAGCTACGATAAGACTGCCATCACTGAAAAGGTCCAAGCAATCACAAGAAACTTCCTCAGAGTTCCTATTCTCTTCTATTGGTTCCTTAATAAGATAGTCAATAGTGTTTTAACGTTCCACACAATCCTATATATATACAAGTATATCAACAGCTCTTAAACTTTATGCCACCAATTTTCAAAATTTCCCCTAAAGATCAACACATAGTGAAGGTACTGAGAATTTCCTATTGATATGAAGCCTTAGGTTCTTATGGTACCCATAGGAAAGGAAGTTACTATTTAAGAAACATCCGTGGAACATACTATATAAAACAAAAGTCACATAGTTACAGAAGATAGCAAATGATGTTGGTATCCTATTAAGCTACAACAAATACCGTAGTCAGCTGGAAGTAAAACTAGTGTCAGGTGCAGGACTGGAAACAAATGATACTGCAGCCCATGCATAAGAAAAGCAGGATAACCAAGCTTGTGTCCAGATTCTAATTAATACAAAGCTTTATATATATAATAGAGGAATAACTGTTCCTCTGTATTTCCACACTTACCCTACTATCTCAACCGCATCATATAGATAAGGATCGACTAGCATTTGATTGGCAATGTTCCAAGTTCCATCCGCAGCAATGATGCCAAGGGTCTTTAAACCCACTCTGTCCAAAGTTTTGCGAAGTACCTTGTTAACAGATAATATTACTTGAAGAATAATTTTCACCAACTAAGGAACATGACATTAGCTTAAGGGAACAAATAAGGACAAGGTAATCGAGTTCTGAAACGAATTGTTAAAAAGCTAAAATAATATATGTTGTTGGCTTGCCTAGATTTCATAGTCCTTACTAGGAACTGTGCACTTTTTGGTGATAATCAGTTAATAAGAAACGTTACTTGTATAAGATTGGCTACTTAATACACAAATCATGGCTAAACAAAGAGGCAGTGATTCAAAACACATCTGAAGAAATTTAGGTGGCACAGGAGACTGAAACCTTACTGATCTACTCCCCCAAATCTATTTTATAAGTAATCAACAGGGGAAAAAAGTATGCATTATATGCACTACTTCAAAGGGTATTCAGATGGCATCAATACCAATGCCACCTAACCAGAGCCCATTCTTATTTCAGAATTTGAGCACTGACCATTTAATATGAATTTAATACCTAACCTGGCTATTAAGAAGCACATGTTGAACTCAAGAATTTGAGAATTCTTTTAAGTATCTTGTTTTAAATTAAAAGATAAACTAAATTACTATCAGTGTTCTACACAGACATTCCCCAGAAATATTAAACCTTATTTTACTTACTATCTAATAAATTCCCATTTTAAGAAAGACAGTGCTTTTTCATAGACTATATAAACTGGAACAAGTGATCACTGCCAAAAGGTTAATCTGCCTGAACAAAAAAAGCCTTGTTCCAAATCACTGTTGGACAGCAACCATCCCAGTTGGGAGGAGGGCTCAGGCACGGAATTAAGTCTGTTCCTTGGCTACATCTCCAAATGTACAGAGCCAGGAAAATGACCTTGAGAGAGATACACTAGATCCATTACTAAAGCAACAAGGAGAAATACATGGCTTAAATTTAAAACAGAAATACCGAAAGGCAGAAATACAGGTAGCAATAGCACTTATATACCGCTTTACAGTGCTCTACATCCCTCTCTAAGCAGTTTACAGAGTCAGCCTATTGCCCCCAACAATCTGGGTCCTCATTTTACCGACCTCAGAAGGATGGAAGCCTGAGTCAACCTTGAGCCTGGTGAGATTTGAACTGCCAAATTACAGGCAGCCAGCAGTCAGCAGAAGTAGCCTGCAGTACTGCACTCTAACCACTGCACCACCACAGGTAGTCCTCACTTACCAACTACAATGGGCAAATTAGCCACTGGCAGCTCTGTTACAAAGCAGAGCAGTTGTTAACCACAATGTCATGTGACGGCACCAAATTACAATGTCAGTGTTGGCTGCAGTCAATATGTGGATCACCACAGGTTGTAAAATGTGATGTCATACGACAGTAACTTGTGACTTCCTTCTAGCTTCCCCATTGACTTTGCATGTTGGAAGCTGGCTGTGAAGGCCACAAATGATGATCATGTAACTTAGGAACATCATAAAATGCATTCTGGTTGCCAAACAGCTGAATTGGGACTGCAGGGATGCTGTAATGCCCACAACTTTAAGGACCAGTAACGTCTCGTTTTTCTGTACCCTTGCAAACTTGAACATCATTGAATAAATGATCAGGAAGCAAGGACTAGCTCTAGGTATAATTGGCTCAGATACACACCTCCATAATTCACATAGAAATTCACAAGGGAGGAGGCACAGCCCAATCACACTTACAAGATTTTGTTATTATAGTTTTTTTTCTCAATAAAATTAGAACACCTTCCTGTACAGTTGAAGCTTGGTCTGATCTACTTGGTGGGGTTACATCAGTATCCAGAATCTATCAAAATATCTTCTTTTTTTGATCCATGTGCAAAATTGTAAAGATCCTATCATATATAACACTGAAAGGATAAATTTGTTATTTGTAAAAATAATAAAGTTGGGATATAAATAAATACATGAATTACTGAAGTGGGCTATTGAAATATGTTATTTATTTTCCTACGACAAACAAAGCTTTTTTTAAAAAAATGAAACTGAGATAATTTGGGGATAATTTGTTTTATCTATGGCACAAATGTCCAGGGTCCCCCGTAGCCACAGCTGCCAACTGCTCCACAAGCATAAATCCAGGAGGACCGGCCCAGACTGTGAATCAACTCTGTCCAGGGAATAGAAAACTTGTAGTGAAAGTTACAACTGTGAGTTGACTGACAAGCACCTGGATTGTGATCCTATTACCAAGGGGACTGTGTGCCAGCCAGAACTTTTGAGGACTGGTCATAAGTACCACTCATCTTCACCACTCTAACTTCAAGTTGCAGCTGAGCAAGTGGGCAATAAGTGAGGACTAGCTGTATATAGAAATATAACTAAAATTGCAAATTTACATCAAAGCCACCTGCTCTAAAATAAAAGAAGAAAGAAGAATTTATTGTCAATTGTAGATGTACCTGTGGTGGGTCCTACAAGAAGTTTTTTTAAACCTGAGGTTCATATGAGCTCATGAAAGAAACATTTACATCACAACGAGCACCTTAAATTGCATTCGTAAAACAAACGGCAACTAGTATAGCTTGTTCAACATAGGTGACTATGAAATACCATTGTACACACCTGCTGCCACATTCTGGGCCAGCTGCAATTTAAATTACTAAAAAATTAAACAGCAAATCTTTCCCACACATTTCAACTCACAGAGATCTCCCCTTAGGAATTAGGCAAGTGCCTATAGCCTTCAGGTCACTTGGTATCAAATATTCATCTCTTTTACACATTCCATAGCCTTCCTTACATTTTAAATCAAAAGTAAACCTTATCTAAATTAGCCAAAACTTGATGAACCCTAGCAAGTTAGATATGTACGCTAAACTGTATATTTTCAAAAGCAAATAATGAACTCCATACTAGAAACTAACAGACATATTTAAATGTATAAGTGTTGTATCTAATCAAAGTAGGAAATACTTTTTTAAAACCTAATCATTTTTTCTAGATTAAGTTCTGCAACATCCTTCAAGCTAAGAAATCAATTAAGTAATACATGAATATTATAAAGAAATAAGTATTCTTTTTTAGATTCTAGATACTGTATCTACATTCTATATAAAAGTTCCTAGATTCATCAATCACTAAAGGCCCGAGCTTTATCCATGGCTAAGAATGCTTAATGTCAACTTGGATAATATACCACCTAGATCAGGGTTGTCAAACTCCCGGCCCATGGGCCGAATGCGTCACACGTTGGCCACACCCACCCCGTTTAGCAAAGGGGAAAAAAGTCCCGATATGTCACGTGACGCTGCCATGACGACATGAGTTTGACACCCCAGACCTAGATGCTTTTTCTGGAGAGGGACAACCCAGCTACAATTGTTTATGGATGCATAGCCTCATCCATAGATCATTCCAAAGTATTCAGTATAAAACTGTTCTTATACTTGGTCCACAAAATGCAGCTGTATGGTGGAGCAACTAAGATAGGTTAGTTCCTGCACTGGTTGCTAGTTAGCTACTAAGCCCAGATCATGTTTCTAGCTATGGTAGTCAAGATCCTAAACACCTTGGAATCAGAATAGTACCTTTTGAGCCAGTAGGATAATGAGCAGACACTAACCAGTAAAGGCCCCCAAATTGAGAATATTTCAGCTCAAATGTCACACAAAATGAACAGCATTACATTTTACTTTCAATGTCCAGTCAGTATTATATGGATAGCACAAAATGGCTCAGATGTTATTAGTGAATAGGAGAGCATGCAAACGTAAAGCAACTAGGCAACAAAGGCAAGCATATTTTCAGTACACATCAAGTCATGCAAATGGTTAGTTGTTTACCTGAAGTAACGTAATCCCACTTTCTTGCTCTGCTGCATAATTTTGTTCCATCTTAAAGCAAGAACAAGACTCCTATTTGGTTAAATAAGTGAAGGATAGTTGTTGACATACCTTGATATATGTACTGTTAAAAGGTCGTTCATTCCAAATCTTCAAGGAAAAAAAAGGAACAAAGTTTAAAAGTGTTATAATGTTGCTTAAAAACTAGTAATAAAATCTAACTGCCAGCAAGACTAGAACAGGAATTACAAGAAAATTCCACTAAATCCAGTTCCCCAACCCCAAAGCACAATAACTTGAATTGGAACCCTAACAATTAGGGAATGAAACATAAATGGAACAATTGAATATCTCAGCCACGGTGTTTCTTTAAAGTCTGCATGACTAGGTCAGTGTTTCTCAACCCTGACAACTTTAAGAAAAGTGAACTTTTAACTCCCAGAATTCCTTAGACAGCGTCTTGCTTGGGAATGCTTAGAGTTAAAATCCCTACTTCTTAAGGTCACCAAGGTCAGACAATACTTCCCTAGGTCATTCAAAACACATTAAAAAATATGTACTCTTTTAAATTTAGCACTGAAGCCCTGTTCCAGTGAGACAAGGTCTTTGTATCAAGAATATTCTGCCAGTGAAGATCCTCTGTATCTTTGTGTAACATGTCTTTGTACTATTTTCCAAAATATAAATAACTACACTAAAGCATGCCAAGTCACTTATTTCTTAGAAAATAATTGATATTGCTTCATTATTATTGGATCTTTCTTAAATACTGATTTTTGAATTTTATATATATTCTTCTCTGGGATGAAACTTTGTTCTCAAATCAAGAACTCAATCTTAAAATAAAAATCAAAACTATCTGTTGCCATAGACACTCATACTGCATCATCTCTGACCTTGCTAAAGTCTTAAAAGCAAGGACACATTGTCTACAAAAATGTCAAATTAAATTCTACATTAAAGTCTCTAACACATTGTTTAGCTACAAAGAAAACTCCTGTGAGCGACTATAATCTTGCAATTTATTTTATCATTTATGATGGGGAAATAATTAGTGGGTAGCCTCCTAGGCTATTATATATCCAGAGGCACCTTTCTTTAATTCAAAGATTAATTTTCAGATATTACATAAAATCCAACTTTAGCATATAATGAACAAATTTAGACTAGTTTCAAGCTTATGTCATGTATCTATATACTGTATGTATGTATGTATGTATGTATGTATGTATGTATGTATGTATGTTTTTACAGGACTAATATCGCCACCTATCTCATGCAATTACTCTAGGCCGCTCACAACAATCCATGAAACCTAATTTTAAAACAAAGAATATCCTAATAAAGGAAAATATTTGTAGCTGAGGGTTGACATGAGGGGTCCTTGGTGCTCTCTAAGCTTGCTTGATTTCTTGCAGACGTTCCATTACCTAAACTAGGTAATATCATCAGTGATAGTTTGGGTAATAAAATGTGTGCAAGAAAACAAGCAAGCTCAGAGAGCATCAAGGACCCCTCAAAGAACACCCTTCTCCTCAGGTGCCAGACCAAACATTCTCCCAGCTCAACCCCAACCTAGCCCAAGCTTAGAGGAAGAGCTAGGTCTTCACGGCCTTCGGGAACAATAAGTCATTGGAACATCTTGCCTTCAGAAGTTGTAGGGTGCTTCATCACTGGAGGTTTTTAAGAAAAGACTGAACAGTCACCTATCTGAAATGGGATAGGGTCTCGGGGTTTGGACTAGAACAGCGGTCACCAACTGGTGGTCTGTGGACCACTGGTGGTCCGCGTGAAAATTTTGATGGTCCGCAGAAAAATTATTTGCATTTTTAATATTGCACTAAATTAGGGGTCCTCAAACTATGGCCCCTGAACCAGATACGTGTAATGAATGTTTGTGTTGCTACAGAGAGTCTCCCCCTTCGGAGTCTTCTTGTGTGGGTTGGAGGGGGGCAAAAATTCCGACTTGAAGTCTGCTTCAGCCTCCTGCTGCGGGACTTTGGGCAAAGGCTGGAGGGAAGTGCTGCTGGTGGCAAAGAGCCGGAGGGCTTCGTTCCAGTGGGACTGCATCATGGCCTTGAACCGGCTGATCATCTCAGCCCGCTGAGCCTCTAGCACCTGCCTTGCACTCCCACAGGTCTTCCCTCTGCTTGGAAAGCCTATGCTTGTAATCCTGAGTGAGGTGCTTCTGCTGAGCCTCCTTCTCAGTCAGATCCAATGTGAATTGAGCTGTTTTGCCAATTCTTTCTTGTGGTGGCTGCTTAGCTCCAACAACTATTTCCTGTTGGGGCCCTAAGGAGCCCAGGCGGGCAGGCGAGAGTGGATGGGTGGGGAGGGGCAAGTAAAGGCCGGCGAAGTGCCCCTCGACGCGAGTGTCATTGAGTTGGCCATGCCCACCCAGTCACATGCCCACCTAGCCATGCCCATCCAGCTGGTCATTAGGCAGATCATATTAGTGGTCTGCAGGATTTTAAATTATGAATTTAGTGGTCCCTGAGGTCCAAAAGGTTGGGGACCTCTGGACTAGAAGACCTCCAAGGTCCCTTCCAGCTCTATTCTGATTGATTGAAGGCTGAAAGGGTAGCGATCCCTTGAATCTAGATGGAAGGCTACTCTAGAGGGCTGGGGTGAAGGTCCCATCATGTGAAAATATTTAAGGGAGGGGATCTTGAGTGCGTCCATCTTATCTAACCTATTAGGATGACCAAATACTGTACCATGGTTTTAACAGAAGGACATGGATTATCTGGCCATCTCCACTTGGAGAAATTATATGTTTTAAATCCAGTCTCTATGTAGACTAATTAAAAAACCCAGAATTGCTTCAGATAATGAGGTGGGCAGAATATAAATTTAATAATGAACAAACAAATAAGCATTTTTGAAATTTTTAAAAAGCTACTTTGAATCAATCAATTGCATTCTACATTCTAAGCATTCAAGAAAGAACATGACTTACTGGCATGCAGATTCTTTCCTGCAATCAGTCCAAAGTAAGCTAAATTATTTTTTACTTATGGATGAAATGCATGTTAGTATAAATCCAAATTCACTTTACTAGTTCAATTGCCTTTTATATTACCGTATTTTCCGGCGTATAAGACGACTTTTTAACACATGAAAATCTTCTCAAAAGTCGGGGGTCGTCTTATACGCCGGGTGTCGTTCTCCTGTAACCAGGCAGACCAGCCCGAAAGGCTCTGACGAGCCTTAAATGGCTCTGGCGATCCCAGCTCTGACGATCCCAGCTCTGACGATCCCAGCTGAGTTCCCTGCAACTCAGCTGGGATCGCCAGAAACCACGTAAAAGGAAAAAAGTTTTTTCCCTTTTACTCTGACGATCCCAGCTCTGACGATCCCAGCTGAGTTCCCTGCAGCTCAGCTGGGATCGCCAGAAACCACGTAAAAGGAAAAAAGTTTTTTACCTTTTACTCTGAGGATCCCAGCTCTGACGATCCCAGCTGAGTTCCCTGCAGCTCAGCTGGGATCGCCAGAAACCACGTAAAAGGAAAAAAATTTTTACCTTTTACTCTGACCATACCAGCTCTGACGATCCCAGCTGAGTTTCCTGCAACTCAGCTGGGATCGCCAGAAACCACGTAAAAGGAAAAAAGTTTTTTACCTTTTACTCTGAGGATCCCAGCTCTGACGATCCCAGCTGAGTTCCCTGCAACTCAGCTGGGATCGCCAGAACCATGGCTCTGACGGTCCCAGTTCTGACGGTCGATCCCATCCCAGCTGAGTTCGCTGCAACTCAGCTGGGATGGCCAGAGCCATGTAAAAGGGAAAAAGTTTTCCCCCTCCAGCTTGCTTACCTCAGCTGCTAGTCCCAACGCTTGCCTTGCTTTGCTTGCCTGAATCTATTCAGGCAAGCAAGCAACTCCCTGCCTGCAATCAAGCAAGGAGTTAGTTGTGGACTTCAACTCCCAGAATTCCTCAGCCAGCAAAGCAAAGCTGGCTGAGGAATTCTGGGAGTTGAAGTCTACAAGTCTTAAAGTTGCCAAGGTTGGAGACCCCTGTTCTATTGGGTAAGTTTTTTTCCCCTTTGGGAGCTTTAAAAAAAAGAGTCAATTGAGGTTTTTTTAGTTGTTCTTTTTTAGACCTAGCCATTTAAAGTTTAGGAAGTTTTAAATTTAGCTTTCATATAAAAATAAAATAAAATAAAACAATATTTGTGCAGCTTTCTGAGATTTAGTGTGTTTCTGTAGTGTTTCACTCCAACTACACAAACACACAAAATCTCACAAAGCTGTATGTGGAATTTTGTGTGTGTAAAGTGTGAAAGTTGGTTTTTTGGACTTTTTGTGGCTGTGTGAGGTTCCTGCTTGTTGCAGGGGCCATTTTGGGTCTAGCACAGCTGCTTTTACATTGTAGGTGAGCCAGTTGATGTTTTTTAATTTTTATTTGGTGTGCATTGGAAGAGGGGCAGTCTTATATGGCGAGTATAGCCCAAACCCTATATTTTAACAGGAAAAGTTGGGGGTCGTCTTATACGCCCAGTCGTCTTATACGCCGGAAAATACGGTAACTTTTATTTTACCACCCCAATTATGTCTTTTGACCAAATCGCCCACAAATAAATTGCTTAATGCAGAAAGAAGGGGATTAAAAAAAAAACACTTGGTAAACATACCTACATTATAAGCCATATAGTACAAGTTGTATTTAATTTTTTTACAAAAAACAGAATGTAATGAAAAACTCCTCTACTAACCCCAATGTAGTCAATGTCCAAATCATGATATTTTTTAGCTCCTATAATCCAGGAGATAATATAATATGCAGTGACATCCGGGTAGTCATAAGGCCAACTCATACCCCTCCCAATCCATCCTGGAAAAGCCCAGGGCAAGCCTGCAAGGAAACACATAAAAAACATAAACAAACACAAAGGAAAATTATGCTTAACACATCAATTTCACAGAGCTAAAATGTTTTTTTTTTTAATGTCGATAATGTGGGGTGAAAAGTACTAAAATGTCAGTTATTGTAGAAACAAATTAATTTGTTCACATGTTCTAGGACCCCTACAATAGTCACTAGATTCTACACATTTTTTACTTTCTTTTTCTACTATGCTAGTGTTATGGTTTGCATTATTAATAACAGGGTAATTCACTAAAATGGGAAGAATGAGCGGTAAAAATAACTGCTAGCAAGCACTGGATGAAATAATTAACAAAATTAAGAACAAGCTGATAAATAGGAGTGTGTTTTTCCGAAACCTCAGAGCCCTGATTACGTTTGTTGAAAACTGTCATGTTGTGCTTATGAAAACTGCTTCATAAAAAGGCATGTTATTGTTTTAAACATTACCTCTGCCTTTATTTATAAAAGCCCTGAAAACCATTGTTTCTCCCAGGTCATGTGATAATTTGAATGGCGGGATCCTTTAGAGAGGTCTGGTCTACATGGGAACATTTTGATTCTTCTGTATCACTATCATTTTCTGTTAATTGTTGCCTTTTGTCTTTTTTTTTCAATATTGTGAACTGTACAGAGTAATTTTTGAATTGGGAAGCCTTATAAATTCTACAGACAAACAAACATGGCATATGTAATAAGGCCCCACCTACTTTGTGATTCCTCATTCCTGTCATATGCCCCTTGGCCAATGAGTTGATTAGAAGTCAGGGAAATGAAGATGAGCTAGAAACAGAGAAAGAATGAGAGGGGTCAGCTGGCAGGCAACATGCCTGAAAAGCGGGAATCAGACACATAGAAGTAATAAGCAAAAGACTGGTGATGAAAACAGTTGATTTAAGAAAAGAATCAGTGGATGGCAAATGGATGCATAGAATGTCATCCATTTGCCAGCAGAACAGGTACTGCTAATAAGTCTTGCTTGAGAGATAGAGGATCTTTCTGAGTAAATCAGAGGGAAATGCAAGAGGATAGGGAGGATATGAACAGAAAGCACAACAGCAGTAATAAAAGTTAATTCAGTTGATGCCGGATGTAATTCAATGATGAAGTTATTAAAAATATTTTTCTTTGTTAGATGATTACTTGTTGTGGGTAGACAATTTTAATTTCCTGGATTCCAAGCTAAGTGTATTTAAGACTGGCATATCTATCTATGTATATTATTTCTTCATTTTTTATTATTTCAGGACTTCTTCCCATTTTTATATATTATAGTGTTTTCCAAAAAAGCTTCTGTGTGTATGGGTTATACAAGGAGTGCTTTTTTAATGGCCATTTGTTCAGTAGGTGTTCAAAATTACGGCAGTGCTGAACGAATGGTCCTTGAAGTTACATTCATTGCACCGGCCCACAGTCATGTGACCAAAAATGGACACCTGGCAATTCACCCACATTTAGGATCACAGGGTGCACCTCAACTCCCTCCCCACCTAATTTTCCTCCACTGGCCTTTCGGTCCCTTGTACTCCAGTGCCCCTCCACCAGGCACACCTCATAAGCAGCAGGAGGAAGAAAATGGCGAGGGGCAGCTGGGATGGAAGGTGCTGCAGAGGAGCTAGGTGATATATAAGCAAGATGGTGGGGACAGCACAGCAATGGAGGGCACAGTGGCTGGACAACAGGGATGGTGGAGTGCAAGGCAGCAAAGTGCAGGACAGTCAAAAGGGCAGAAATGGGGGAAGATGGGCGAGTGTGGGGAGCTGAAGTGCTCTATGAAATTATTTGGGCTGCCGAGCACACAAATTTTAGTCACATGACAGCGGGGTGGCGCAACTGCCATAATTTCAAGGACTGGATGTAAGTACCATTTTTTTAGTGCCTTTGTAATTGAAGTTTGCTGAACAAATGGTTCTTAAACAAGGATTAGCACCCCAAATTAGTTTGTTCTCACATACTATCAACTTCATTAATCGCATTTACCTGAAAAGCAGACCATTTTTATTTTTAATACCACTATTTTCACAATGCAAATTTAAATTTAAAAAAAAATACTTTAGGAGAGATAACAATAAATGTAATTAAAGGAGTATTGTTACTAACAAAAGCACTTTTTTTCCAGGCTCCTCCACAATCCTGAAAAAGAGATGGTGCTTTTAAGGAAAGTAAATCCTAAAGCAACAATATATTTATTTAAGCTTTCCCAGAAGGCGGAAAAAAGACTTGGTTGCTTTAAAACAACAAGGAACAAAAGCAGTGTGTGATTCATGCAAAGTTTCAAGTACTTCATAATCTTTTTCAAAGCACACAGAGCTCTAATAACTACTTCAACATTAGGGTCATTCAACATTTAGGGTCCTTTTGCATTGTTAAAAGAAAATTGTTCTTCTCCCAAATCATTTGGAAGGAGCAGCATCTTCAGGCAGGGGAGTCTAAGGGAATCAAAGGAAGATTGTGATTTCATGATACCAGCCTAACCAGTGGTGGTATTCAAATTTTTTTATTACCAGTTCTGTGGGTGTGGCTTGGTGGGTGTGACAGGAGAAGGGTACTGTAAAATCCCCATTTCCTCCCCACCCCACTAACCTGCTTTCCAGCTCTGTTCTCCTGTGCAGGGCAACAAAAGAAGACCCAGCCAATCAGCTGGGACTCTGATCAGCTGGGACTCCGGAGGCAGCAAATAAATGCTGCTACTTCCAAATGATTTGGGGGAAGAACAATTCTCTTTTAACAATGCAAAAGGACCCTAATGCTGAATGACCTTGTTATTTTAAAGTAACCAAGTCTTTTTTCCGCCTTCTGGGAAAGCTTAAATAAATATATTGTTGCTTTAGGATACAACCAGAGATGGTATTTTTCGGTTCTCCAAACTACTCAAAATTTCTGCTATCGATTCTCCAGAACTGTCAGAACTGGCTGACAGTTCTAAGCCTAACTATGTGTATTTTCTATGTGCATTATGACAAACATACATGTGAAATTGTGACAGGGTTTGCCACAGTGCTGCTTTCAGTATTTTCACGAATGCAGCAAGACCTTGGAAGCACAATTATCACTGATTCCAGCGCTAATAAATTTTTATTTTATTAATTGTATTTATTATTAACTTTTTATGCCCATCTCCCCTTAAAGGGAAGCCTAGTGGTATTGCAGAGGAAGAAGTAGATGGTATTATTCATCTAGGATGATAATAAAATAATAAAAAGTATTCAAAATTCAATCCACTACAGCACACTTAGGAATTACTCCCAGAAAACAGGCTCAGACTACACTTTTCAGTGTTGTAGATTTACTTAATTAGCAATCCTTCTGGTATTATCCATCAGCAAATATCTCTTTAAAAAAGTACAGACTCCTCCATTCTAAGCTTTACAATGACTGGAGAGAGATCTGATCAGAGGCAAATTCCAATCAATAGGATTGATTCCCTAGAAAGCATATTCTGGCTTACTGCCTTTTCCAATTACTTGTTTTGAGCTGGAAGGGATAAGTGATGAGTAATGAGCCAAGCTTGGCTCTACTGTGTCAGTGGACAGAGCCACAATGCTCAAGGAGATATCAGAGGCAGGCTGAAGTATGTAGGCCAAACAGAAGAACCACAATTGAAGCAAGTCCTTACAGGTAGTCCTTGCTTAACAACCCTGTTTGGGACCAGAATTTTTGCTGCTAAACAATGCAGTTGTTAGGGGAAACATCACATGACTGCACTGCTTAGCAGTTTCAGTAGCCCCAGTTGTACTTGTTAAGCCAGTACCATGCCACTGTAGGACCTCAGGCTTCTTCTTCCCTGCTGGGCTTGCCTCCACTTCAACTTTCCCATTCACCTATCTTCTCTATTTTTGCTCTTTAGGCCACCCTGCACTCAGTCACTATCTATGCCAAGATTGCAGATTGTCTTAGAAACCTTGCAAGATCTCAGTAGGGCTACACATGACATCAAAAGATGATGTCATGCTGCGGCAGCAGTCCCTGGCAAGGGAGGAAGAAGGCAGAAAAGTTCAGCTGAGGCAACAAGAATGGTGGAGCAAAGGTCAGCAAAGGCAGTGAAGCAAATGCTGCAGGACAGCAGGGGCAGTGATTGCAGGGTGGCAAGAGTGGTGGAGCCTAGGGCGATCAAAAGAAAGAGGGGAAGAAAGATGGAATGCATCTCATGATCATAAATGCAGGTGGGAAGCCAAGTGCCTGAATGTTGACCACATGACCAAGAGGGCACTGCAATGGCCATAACTTCAAAAGCCAGACATAAGTATCATTCATTCAGTCTCATAATTCTGAATATGTTAAGAATATGTTTAACCTCATTAAGCAAAGACTACCTGTATTATTATATACAAAGCAACACAAAGCTAGACTTTTTGCTAAGAAACCAGTAAACACATGCAGTCCATGTATGTCAAGAAACATTGTGTATGGCAGGGGTCAGCAACCCGCGGCTCTGGAGCCACATGTGGCTCTTTCATCTCTCTGCTACAGTTCCCTGTCACCGGTCGGTTCCACAATTGATAGGGCTTTCAGTTAGGACCCGTAGAGGAAAAAAATGACACCTCGCTAGGAGGAGACTCTGTGGTGTGGGAACCGGACTTCCGGTTAGCTCCAGAATTGAATGGGGGGCTTCCGGTTAGGACCTTTGTGGCTCTTTGAGTGTTTAAGGTTGTCGATCCCTGATGTAAGGTATGCAATCTAGTCAGCAGATTCTCCAACAAATCACAGGGTTCAGGATGTATTGCAACATGGGTATTTGCACTGTAATAAGACTTTCAGAAAAATAGCAAAGTTCAACTACTAGAGAACATTTTTATTTCAGAATGTGGTGTAGGTTGCTACCGCCATATCCACACATTACTTTGAACCAGCTTAATGGCCAAGAGTACAAGACCGATGCTCATGGCTACTTCTCTGTTCCAAATAACGTCCCTATGTTCCCTGATTAGATAAGTGGCAAGCAATATACAGGGTTTATTTCCCAGCCAGGAACAGGAAATAGAAGAGGCTAAGTCCTGGAACATGAGATGATTGCTGTAAGCATGTGATGAAAGCCTCAAACCCCTTTTTAACCTGTTTCTGTTCCTAACGCTTTGCCAGCCAGGATACAAAGACAGCAACTAGGAATTTGGCTTAGTCTGAAATCCAGATGAGTACAAAATAAAATTATTTATAACATAAACTGGATATTTCACTTGGCATTAAGAGATTATAATTAAAAATGAATCACCAAGCTGTTTTCAAATTATACTATCAAGATACCAAAGCATCATATCTCAAAGGCCTCCAGTTCTTACCAATCAATTTAATGGAAGGATTTCTCTTTTTAGCTTCTTTCATCAGCCACCATTCATAGCCACGAAAATAATTTTCATCATTTTCATAATGCATGTGGGAGGGTTCAGTGCCATCTAGGAATGGAAAATAAAAATCTTCTTTGTATTTCATTAAATGCAAGACCTTCAATTATTTTTACTCCAGCGTATTTCCCAAAATCATATGAAAGTACATATGTGTAATGAAACTGAATATGAAAACATTATTCTATTTTAGCCCACAAGATAATGTCAAGGGCAGAAGCATTAATACAGGTAATTGTCTATATCACATTCATCTTTATAATCTTCATTTTAAAAACATAATTGTATGACTAGCTAGTAATAACAGATTGCAAAGCTTTTGCTCAATAGAAAACAATTATGTGCCAAGAACAGTCACTCCTATATTTTAGACGTAAGTTTCAAAATGGAACTTTAAAAATGAACTGTAAGCATGATACCAAATTTCAGACTAGATTTAGAGTTTTCTTCGGTAAACAATCACTATGAGCAGTTGTACACCCTGCCTATCAACCATCCAGATCCTTAAATAGTTCTTCAATTATCTACATTGGCAGATACTAAGTCTTTAATAAAATTGCTTTACCACAGGCTAAACTTGTTTTTCCATTTTCTATGTGCCTGAAATAAACTTGTTATATAAGGAGCAACCTCACAATTCTAACAGTTGGCACCAGATTTACTTGCTGATTTTTTAAACAAAGTGGCCCTATTTTGTTCAATTAGTACAGTTAATACAATCATATGTAGGGAAGTAGAGAAAATGCATGTTATATCATGCAAAACTTACTTGCAGGTTTGCAAGTATCACTTAGAATTAAGGATCTATCAATACATTATCTAATATTAACCTAGCACATATTGGAATATTACAGGATCTCCCATGCACTTCTTCTTCTTCTTGTGCCATATCCGTCATCGGACGTTGGCAATCATGTTGGCAATCCTATTTTTGTCAACAACCGTATGAAAAAGTGCTGCTGAGTTTTGTCCAAACCAGTCCCTTACATTTTGAATCCATGGTGTTCTTCTGCCTGGACCTCATTTGCCTTCAATCTTTCCCTGGAGGATTAAGTGAAGGATGCCGTATTTTTCTGGGTGTCGCATCACATTTCCAAAATATTCTAACTTTCGCTTTTTAATGGCTTTGATGATTTCCCTTTGCTTTCCCAGTAGTAGTTTTGGGTTTATCATGCTTCTAGCGGACTGGGAGATTCTTAGCACCCCTGCCCTCTTTAAGGGCCCCCTGTACTTGGGGTCATTGTTAGGTTTTGCCACAATTAACATGATTTTCTTGGGAAATATATAGTGTAGTAGTCATTCCTTTGCTTTCTACACCGCTGTACACACACTGTTCAAGTGGCTGCCACCACACCATGTGCTGTTCTTCTGAAGTCATTCTGACCAATGAGGTCTCCGCCTTCAGTCAATACTGATGAGCCAGCTACCACTCACCAGGCCTGTTGGTCCATGGGCAGTATTTTATTCCCTCTAACCCACCATTATAGCATAAAAGCTATACTGGGTAGGAGCCCCCAATCCGCCACACAGGGACGCGCTCTGTGGGGATTCCAGGCTCTCCCTAAGAATTTCCATGCACACCGTCTAGAACAGTGGTCACCAACTGGTGGTCCGCGGACCACAGGTGGCCTGCGAGAAAATTTTGGTGGTCCGCAGGCACACCCGGGTGGAGGAGTTGCTCCGGGATGAGCAATGGCCAGTCCTGTAACTAGAGCTCTGGCCAGGCAGCTCATAGTGGAGTTGTAAATCTCCGCCATAGAGGGAGTGCAACTTGCAACTTTGCAGCACAGCCCTCGCTGGCGGGAATGAGGTAATGGTGCAAGGGGGGTGGGAGAAAGAGAGAGAAAGAAAGAAGGGAAGAAAGAGAGATGAAAGTGAGAAAGAGAAAGAGGGGGAAGAAAAATGAGAGAGAGAGAAAGGGGAAGAGAGAGAAAGAGAAAGAGAGGGGGAAGAAAGAGAGAGAGAGAAAGAAAAAGAGATGAGAGAGAGAAAGTGGGAGAGATATGAGAAAGAAAGAGGGTGAGAGAAAGAGAGAGAATGAAACAGAATCAGAGTGAGAGAATCAGAATGAGAGAGAGAGTGGGAGAGAGAGAGAGAGAATGAAACAGAATCAGAGTGAGAGAGAATCAGAATGAGAGAGAGAGTGGGAGAGAGAGAGAGAGAATGAAACAGAATCAGAGTGAGAGAGAATCAGAATGAGAGGGGGGGAGAGAGAGAAAGAGAGAATAAGAGAGAAAGAGTGGGAGAGAGAATGAGCGGGAGAGAAAGGGGAGAGAGAGAGGGAGAGAGAGAAAAAGAGAGAGAAAGGAGGGAGAGTGCCTGAAGGATCCCATCCTATCACTGGGAGTCCAGGCGCTTCAACAAGCGGCATGCTGGATTCGTATTAGTGGTCCACGGGATTTAAAATTATGAACTCGGTGGTCCCTGAGGTCCAAAACGTTGGGGACCCCTGTTCTAGAATATATGCAAGAAAGGAATGGAGGAGTGGGTTATAAAAAACCATTCATTTGCAGAAGAACACATATCAGCACTATTACCCCAAGGGCTCTCATTCGCTGATGGTACAAATCTTTCCTGAAAACCCAAATTTAAATACCTGTAGTCTGTGCATCACCACCAATCTCTACTTTGAGGAGTTGTAAGGAGGCACCAAAATTTGGCTTGAAACAAAAGAATGAAAAAGAAGTGTTAATGTTTATGTTTGGTAAACAACATTCCACTGTTATCACACTCATGTTAATAGGCTTCCTCCTAATTAACATGAACTCCTCATGATTCTAAAAAAAATAATTACACTATTTCCTCCCTCCCTACATTTTATGAAAATGATAACACTCTACATTGGCTTTCCTTCCTTCCTTCCTTCCTTCCTTCCTTCCTTCCTTCCTTCCTTCCTTCCTTCCTTCCTTCCTTCTTTTTCATCAGGTCAACTTTCTTAAAATGTTCCATTCATTCCTCAAAACATTATATTGTTTCAGATGGTTCAGACAAGCATATCAACCCACTAAGTAGGATTCATACATCATGGCAGTGGTGAAATCCAAAATTTTTTACTACCAGTTCTTTGGGCGTAGCTTGGTGGGTGTCGTGTGGCTTGGTGGGCATGGCAGAAGGATACTGCAAAATCTCCAGGTGATATTTGCCAGTTCTCCCAACTACTCAAAATTTCTGCTACCGGTTCTCCGAACTGCTCAAAATTTTCCGCTACCGGTTCTCCAGAACCTGTCAGAACCTGCTGGATTTCACCCTTGCATCATGGTGAATAAATTCACATGGTATGCTAAGATCTAACTATGACTTACAAATCCCAATACCCAAGTTCATATTTCAACTGCAAAACTCCAGAAGACTCTTACATGGAAGCAAAGAGTTAGCATTCATAATTTTGCTGCCTTCTAGGATATTGCCTGAATTTCTGTAGCTCACAAATGGTATGTCAACATACTATGGCTCTGTACAGTGGTGGTGAACCAAGACATATATGTCAAAGATGACATGCCACAGTATTTTGGTGGACACACCAGCATTTACCAGCATCCAACATCAACTTCTCAAAAGAATGTCCCATCCTTTTGTGAAAGTTGGAGACTGCAGAGGTCACACAAGAATGGGTGTGCTTTCCTGTGCTCTCTAGAAGTTGTGCAAGAGGGTCATACTCTTCCACCACCTGCAGACCCTCCACTTTTTGAGTGACTGACAGCAGTGGCACCAGGACTGAAGACAAGGTCTGTGTATCTACTTCAGTTCTAGCATTGGCACTGTTGCTGAATGCCGCTGTTTAGAGTGGTGTAGATGGGAGGAAGATAGAGAAATGTTTATCTTTTGGTCGTGTGTGTGTGTGTGTGTGTGTGTGTGTGTGTGTGTGTTCGTGTGTGTGCATGTGAGATGCCAGCAAAGTCAAGTTAGGCATTTTCCAAAATTTTGATATGCCAAGCCAAAAGGTTTGCTATCACTGGTTTAAGTACAATGCGAATCCAATCTCTGCTTCTATTCACATTTTCTTTCTAGATTACTTCAGAAAGTTCAAACAGACTATGTTTGATTTTTCCACAGGTAGTCCCTGCTTAACGACAGTCAAGTCATTGGGACTGGAATTCTGATTGCTAACCAATGTGGTTGTAATGCACAACATAATGTGAGTAAAATTGCATCGGTGCCCATAGCACCCTATGAGTAATTTGCGGCTTGGGGGTGGTTGCCGCTGTGTGGGGGAGATTTAACTTTACAAGAAAGGTTGCAAATGCTGTTCACTTGACACTGAGGGCCATTGTAACTGTCATTAAGTGTGAGCCAGTTGCCAAGTGCCCATGTCATAATCATGTAACTACAGTGGTGAGATGTTGAGTTAGAAGACCAGTCGTACCACTTGTTCAGCACCACTACAACTTCAAAGAGTCACTGAACTGTGGTTGGTAAGCGAGGACTATCTGTATATCATCCAATACTATTGGAGAAAAACAAGAACTAGCCCTAAAGGAATTTCCAAGTAAAAAGCCATAAGATTAAGAAAAAAGACAGCCAATATATAAAGGGGACAAACCAGGAAACTGATATGAATTATGTACTTGCATTATTTAATGTAATGGTACAAGAATGTAAGTTTGCATAATGTCTGAGATTGTTACAGGATCATGTGGGTGTAATAGACATTATTGGCTCTACACCAGATGTATCCTTCAGATAACCAATTTTAGATCATATGAGAGCTCACTGCCAAGCAACACCAAAATTATTAAAGAAATTCTGAAAACATTTTATAAAACTTGTTGGAAGAAAACCAGTTCTGCCTTCTCCAGTCATTAGTATTTTTTTTCTCAAGTGCTTCCAAAAATATATCTCATTGCTCAACCAGATTGTATACCCACCATATTATTTTCATTCAAGGCAAGTAGTGATATGTAAAGTATAGAAGAGGAATACATTTGTAATGGAAAGAAATTAAAGAGAAAGGGAAAGGGAAGGAAAATCTACATTCTCTCTAATTTTATCATTTTACCAAGCATCTTCATACTTTCCATTAGTAATCCTTTTCATTTTGTTCCAAACAGCTTCCACATCCTCTTTATGTCTAGTTTCATTTGTTTTCTATTGGGAGATTAATCTACCTGCTAATAGCTTTGGAATTGAGTATATCTAGTTTAATGAAAAGAAGGGCTAGGTGGTGACATGATAGCAGCGTTCTATTATCTCAGGGATTGCCACAAAGAAGAGGAAGTCAAGCTATTCTCCAAAACACCTGAAGGCAAGACAAGAAGCAATGGATGGAAACTAATCAAGTTCTAAGAACTAATTAGTTCTAAGCAACCTAGAACTAAGGAGAAATTTCCTGACAGTTAGAACAATTAATCAGTGGAACAACTTGCCTTTGGAAGTTGTGAATGCTCCAACACTGGAAGTTTTTAAGAAGAGATTGGATAATCATTTGTCTAAAGTGGTGTAGGGTTTCCTGCCTAAGCAGGAGGTTGGACTACAAGACCTCCAAGATCCCTTCCAACTCTGTTATTCTATTCTGTTCTAGCTTTTTGATAAGGTACTTGTGTTCAGTCATTCAATTTTCATTCTAATTTCTTTTATTTACAATTTCTTCAATGTCCACTTGCTCCCATTATCACCTCTTGATATAGCAAAAGGTGCTCTGGCCCATATTCAGAACATCTCAAGAGTCTTGAATCTTTCACTAATTCTCTCAAACTTTCATCACAATCATGCTTTTAGATTTATATTCATTTTTTTGGTACATGTATATATGAAGGGATTTGCTTGAAGTATTTTAAACATATTTTTATAAGCAGATTTATAAGCAAATTCTTATCCTTCTCATTCATTATTGGGTCTCTGAATCATTCTGGTAGTTAAGATTCTGGGCTAAAAGAGTAACTCAATGGCATTTCCTCTCCCTCCTTCTCCCCCACTCTCTCCCTCAGAAAACAATTAAAGTTCTACTTAAAATCAATCCAATAAGGCAATAATTACCTTAAAAAGATAATCTAAAATCTGAGATCGATAAGGCTCTGGATAATTCACTAAAAGACGTGAGGTAGCCTAGAAAAAGAATTAGGAAGAAAAATGTTTGGAATTAATACTTATACATAATGATACTACTGATCAGAAGTATCAGATAATCATTTTCCATGCCCATTTTCCCATGTTTGGTTCATTATTCCTGTCTTCAAAAAAATCTTGTCCTAGCCCCGTGATGGTGAACCTATGGCACACATGCCAGAGGTGGCATACAAAGCCCTCTCTGTAGGCATGCATTGCCAGCTGCTCTTCTGGTTTCCGGAGCGCACATGCGTGCTGGCCAGCTGGTCTTTGAGGGTGCCAGAGCACTGGAAAACAGCATGAAAACGGCCCAAAAATGGTCTGGAAAAGGGCCAAAAAACAGGCATGTGCATGCCAGCCAGCTGGTCTTCAGGTTTCCAGCACATGCACATGCATGTGCATGCACGCACTCAGCGCCGAAAAGATTCACCATCACTGTCCTAGCCTCTACATATGTTTTCTGCAAAAACTGAATTTAACAGATAGCTAGCCAACCATGCTGATCTCAAAATACCATGTAAGATCAAATGTGGAGATCAACAGAAAATCCCTTATAAATTTGACAAGGAATTCAGAAAAAAAATTAGCCAAAGAAAGCAGTAACAAATTACTTCCAATTTCTTGTCAAAGAAAATCAAAAGGATTTGTCCAAGAAATAATAAATAATTAGAAATAAGGTTTCAACTTGAGTGTGCCTTTATTTTACCTAATAAAATCTTATTTTTACCCCACTTGTCTTATCAGTTTCCATTATCTTCCTATATTTTACTGCTCACAATGAAATATATCCCTGCATGTCCATTGTTGACACTGATCACTTCTTTCTCCTGCCTCCAAATTCTTACCTGAAAACATCCCTTTTCTCTATTTGGTTATTTTAGAAAACCAGTGTACAAAGCTTCATCCATTGAAATCCAAATGGCAAAAATTCAAATCCAGCTTCTAAAAAAAAAAAAAGACATTTCCTTGCCCATTTCCCTCTCTCCTCTGCCCGCACTGAACAAAGCTGGAGAATATATCTTACCTTTAAGCACATAATGCAACACACTGCCCAATTATGTCTGTTTCTTTATATCCCCTACCTGATGTAATAGCTTCCCAACTTGGGATAATAAAATTTGCCTGTTAGGTATTATAAGTTCTGTAAGGAAACCCTGTTCATCCTCATTGGAAAAATAAAATATAAAAAATGTCATGCAAGTTACAGCAACTTTTCCTGGAAGTTACTTATTATTATTAATGTACAGTATTATATGCATCGAACACAGGAGCAATAAATTGAGTTTATATGTGCATATAATATACGAATTAAAATTAAGTAACAACCACGCTCAGATCTCCTTAGAGGCGTTTCCTGTAAGAAGAATCTGATCAAACTTGACAGCTCAGATCTTCTTTTTTTTTTTACAGGAAACGCCTCTGAGTTCACAACGGGTTCTCTATTTTGCCTACTTTGCCTCTAAGCGCGGTTGTTACTGTACTTTGTCCCCAAGGTAAGCAGAGGACACGGGACATCAGCAGTGCTTCCAACTAGGAAGCGACCCGAGCTTCGGGTTCTCACATTCGCAGGATTTTTCCTGGGACGATTTCCGTCAGGCTGTGAAAAGCCTCTGCAAACACCACCCACCCAACCGCAACGGATTGTCCGACCCGCTCCCAGCCCGCCCGGGGTCTCCGTTCACCCACCCCGCCGCCGCTAACGGCTCCGATGCCATCCAACTGCCGCCCCAGCCCGACGGCATCATCCAGCGAGTAATCGTCGCTCCACCAAGCAGCCGCTCTGCAGCCCAGCAGCCACAGCAAAGACCAAAGCCGCATCCTTGGCAGGTCGAAGGAACCGCCGCGCTCAGGACGACCAGGGACAGCCCACCGACCGCATCCCCTCTCTCGGAGGAAATCCTCGGGAGGCGGCTGAAGCCTCGCTCCTTATCGAAAGCACGGTCATGTGACACGCGATCACGTGACCAGGCGGGCAAAACTGGCGGCGCGGAAAGAAAAGGGAGCTAAGTCTTTTGAGCGGCGTGGCGGCTCTGTTTCGCGCCTCCCACCCCCGCCCCCACGCCTTGGCGATGACGTAATCTCCAGGTCACGTGCCGGGACTGGATTGTTATTAAGGAAAAGGGCTTGCAGGTCGGGGCCCTTGCGCTTTTTCAACCATTGCGTACCGTCGGCGCTGCAACTCCCTTGAGGAGTTGAAAGATTAATGTGCCTTGCGGTGATTTTAACAGCAAATGAGAACCATGTTCCTTGTAATAAAGTGGGGGAAAGCATGCAGAGCGTGGCTTCTCCCCTCTAACACCACTGGAGGATTTTATTTCCTTGGGTGGAACGACGTGGAGTGGGGAGTCGGTCCTGTGTGTGTTCTTCCCTTCACAGTTTGGACCAGGAGTCTCCAACCTTGGCATCTTTAGGACTTGTGGACTTCAACTCCCAGCTTTGCTGGCTGAGGAACTCTGGGAGTTGAAGTCCACAAGTCTTAAAGTTGCCAAGGTTGGAGACCCATGCTTTGGACAACTCTTTGTCCTCTTTCTCTCCCTCTTCCTCCCTCCTTCCTTCCCTCTCTCCACCAAATGTGGTCCTATTCCTGTTTGGGGAGAGTTTTGCTGCTGATGGACAATCTTCAACCCTGTGGTTTTTCCCCACATTTGTACTAAACCAGAGGTCTGCAACCTTAAACACTCAAAGAGCCATTTGGACCATTTCCCACAGAAAAGAAAACACCGGGAGCCACAAAATCGTTCCTGTGCCTGACTTTTTCTTGAGCGGCCACAAAACTAGCATATGTAGTTCAATTGTAGTTCCGTCAGGCTGGACTATCAGTATAAAGATTTTAATTGGTTTTAAATGGGATTTTAAATTTGGGGTTTTATAAATTGGGCCTATTATTTAATAATTTTAATTATTTTTAAATATTGTCTGTCTTTGTGTTTTTAATTAGGCTGTACATCACCCTGAGTCCTTCAGGAGAAGGGCGGTATAGAAATAAAATTAATAAATAAATAATAAAATTAAATTAAATGTTTTGTTTTCTTCTGAAACTTTTCTTCTTTTGGATTTATCCATGGTTGGCCTACCAGGGGTTGAAAAGCTCAATATATTGCGTGCTGGTGGGTGTTGCACATTGGCGGTTGTGACGCATATTTGAATGACAGAGCCGCAGCAGAGAGGTGAAAGATCCACATGCAGCTCCAGAGCCGCAGATTGGTGACCCCTGTACTAGAACAAGTCCACAAAAATGTCTTATTTTTCAGATGGGAAACAGTATGAAACTTTAAGAAAAGGTTCCATCCCATCTGCTCAGTCGTTTTATTGCAGGTTAATTGTTTTTGAGAAGCTTTGGATATTCTAAGGTAATGTTAGATCAGTTTATCCACCTATGGTGTATGTGCTTTTTTTTTAAATGCAGATGTGTACAGTCATCAGGTGTGTACATTCATCAAGAGTCGGCAAAATGGGCGGCATTGAACTTTAATAATAAATAAAGTAAATATATAGTGTTAGTAAGTCATACAGTAAATTCAGAAATCTGGTTGCCTTGAACACATCACCAAAGGGATTCTGTCTTGGGAAAGAAGATTTTGAAATACCTGGTATTGAAGTATTATAAGATAACCAACCTATAAGCACTCACAGGAATCTTAATTCATATATTCATTAGAATGTGTTTTAAGTGTGTAGTGCTTTACTAAAATAATGCTTTAAAATATGTATAATTATGCATGCATTTTTTTTCTTTCAGTGTGCAGGAATAGTCTGGATTCTTTTAGGATAATGTATTGTGACTTGAATGTTTGTTTAGGGTCAGGAACCTTCTCAGGATGTACAATATATGCTTACTATGGTCTCCACTTTGAGCAATTCCCATTGATTATTTGGTTCTGTAGTTCTGTTTCCAAACCCTCTTTAACCCCATGCTCTAAAATATTTCCTTTTTAAATTTGACAGATCTATTTTGTCTCTATTTTACTATAATAGTAGTACTTCACTCAGATTGGTGCACATACTGAGATCTCTATCATGTTTTCAGCTTCATAGTGCTGAGTCACTTATTTTATTTTTATTTATTTATTTATTCCGTCAAATATGTATTAGGTAAATATATAAGTATAAAACATGATAATGAATACATGAAATGGATAGGAATAAAAAGGAACATTAGGACAGGGATGGTAGGCACGTTGGTGCGCTTATACACGCCCCTTACAGACCAGTGATGGGTTGCCCCCGGTTCCGACCAGTTCTATAGAACCAGTAGTAAAACCGGCGGGAGGCTCCGCCCACTGACCCCGACATCATCAGAACGCTTCTGCGCATGCACGGAAGAGCGAGCGAAGCCCCGTTGCGAACCGGTTGTAAAGGTAGGTAGAACCCACCCCTGTTACAGACCTCTTAGGAATGGGGTGAGGTTGACAGTGGACAGTCTTAAGTTAAAGTTTTGGGGGTTCGAGGAAGAAACCACAGAGTCAGATAGTGCATTCCAGGCATTGACCACTCTGTTGTGTGCTCATGTGTTGTTGTGGTTGAAGTGACAGGACATTATAGCAGATAATTTTATGTACTACGCTTAGGTCAGACTAAAGGCGGCATAGTTCTAAATTGTCTAAGCCCAAAATTTCAAGTCTGGTGGCATAAGGTATTCTGTTGCGAGTAGAGGAGTGAAGGACTGTTCTCGTGAAATATCTCTGGACATTATCAATTGTATTAATGTCCGATATGCAGTGTGGGTTCCAGACAGATGAGCTGTATTTGAGAATTGGTCTAGCAAAAGTTTTGTATGCTCTGGTTAGCAATATAGTATTTCCAGAGAAGAATCTCACCAACCATTTTGAGTTAGTTTGTCTTGCACAGCTCTGGAGATCACAGAGCAATGATAACTTTAACCTTATCCTGAGTAAGAGACAATACAAATCACAGAAGTTTAACATTTTATTCTGTTTGATGATTGGGAATGCCTTAATCCTGTGATAAATAACCCATTATCTGGCTATGGTTATGTAGTGGTTACATCTCATTGCTGTAGAAGCCGTGGACCTATTAGAATAGTCTTCCCAAAAGGTCTATTGATCAAATTGGACTTCAAGAAGACTTGTGCAGGTTGGTGGTTAATCCCACTAATAATCTGTTGATGCCCTGAAATAGGAGACTTGCTAAGGCTACTCACATAATCACTTCTAATTTTTGTCATGCTTCACAAATGACTCCTTGAGGTACAAACTCTGGGAGCTGAAAAAGCAAATTAGATGGCTAAGAACAGGTGGTAGATGACTCAGGAACTACAGCATAAAATCTACTTGAGAGCATACATTGTGGTGATACATGCAGCAGAGAAGCAATATATACTGCATTGGCAAATTCAGTGCTTGCTGGGCTCTTCAGATTGTCTTCCTTTTCAACCTCCAACACTTAATCATAGAACTTCTAGACTTTTGAGGTTTTGTTGGATTTTTGCTTTGTTGTTTTGGGGTTTGGTTTAGTTTGTTTTCCTCCTGATTAAATCTCAAGCTTATTCAAGCTTGCATAAATGCCAACATTAATGTAGAGTCAATTATGTTCTGTTGGTATCTAATAATGACTCCTGTATGATTAGAATGCATAAATTTCCACGTGTGATATCTGTAAATGTGGACAAACCAGTTATTCTCTTAATTCTTGGTTTGTAATTTCTAGCCAGGGGTTATTAAAAGTGTTATAGTCTGTATCATCAGTACTACTCTCTGGAATGCGAAATACCTCATTACTTGAAAGAGATAAGAATTTTAGAATGCATCCTGATGAATTATATTTAGAGAATGACAGATGGAAAATAGAAGAAATCCCAAAAAAGGGGGAAAAGAACAGGTTCTAAAAGATAAAAACATTGATTTATACAGTACAAATAATGTCAGTAATTGTATTAGTATACAGCAGAAACACTCAAATAATAGTAATATAATACAATAATAGTAATATAAGTAGTCCTCGCTTAATAACTGCCCTGTTTAGCGACCATTCAAAATTAGTGCTGAAAAAATAACTTACGACTGGTCCTCACACTTACAGGATGAAAGCGTGATAGTCCTATAGTCACAGGATGGAAATTTATGTGTTTTACAACCAACAGGTGTTTACAACCATCACAGCATCTCATATTCACGGTCTATGGAGAATCTCAGTCATCCAGGTCATGGTTGTCCCATAGGTGCTTTTTCAGGAGGCAACTGGGCTTTCTTGTTTTTCTTTGAAGATGTTTCGTTTCTCATCCAAGAAGCTTCTTCAGCTCTCTCTGGATGGTGGGAAATAGAAGGATTTCTATTCCTTGCAGACGGCTGGTCATTTGCATTCTTATAGAGAGTCGTTGAGGCCGCTTGGAGGTTTATCTGTGTCCTTAGGGTCACCTGAGTAGAGCAAATGGGTGTGGCGCCTTCTTGCCTGCAGGATGTTTTCTGTCCTGTGTCCCTTCACTGTTGAAGACAGGCGCAGACTATTGGAGATGAGTCTGATTGTCTGCATCTCAAACTGAAGTGCAAATGGTTCCTGTAGTCTGCGATTTTTCTGGAAATCCAGTCACATTCCTGCACCATTCGAAGGATGTTCATCCCAAAGTGCACGACTAAATGTCTATGGAGAATCTCAGTCATCCAGGTCATGGTTGTCTCAAAGATGCTTTTTCAGGAGGCAACTGGACATTTTGCTCTGCTCTGCTCTGCTTTGTTTTTAAGATGTTTAACTTTTCAACCAAGAAGCTTCACAGAGCTGAAGAAGCTTCTTGGATGAGAAATGAAACTGTTCAAAGAAAAACAAGAAAAAGCACTTTGTATTCATAGGGACTTGTATTCACAGGATCGCCATCCTTGGCATACTTCACAGCCAGCTTCTGACAAGCAGAGTCTGTTACATTTGAAAATACCTAACCTGATATCTGTAAATATGTATGCTTGTGTATATGTCATTGTGTGATGTCATTGTGTCACTTATCATTGGTCACTACTTACCATTAGCCCCGCCTCCTCTGTATATAAGCTCTCGCTCCTCTCAGATTGACTGCGGTCTGAATGTGTTCCTGAGGAAGAAGAGAATTAAACATTATTATTACAAGAAAGTCTACAGTCTTTTATATTGGGCCTAACCAGGATAACCAAACTAGCAATAAATTGGTAGCAAGAGGATGGTTTGGTAGGCCCAACCAAACATAAAGATGCAAGACTCACAAAAAGAAAAAAGAAGACCTGCCACCAGATACATAACAAAAAGAATGGCAGCCCAGCTGACTCCTGACATATATACACCACTTGAAAACATGAAGAAACAAACGCAATCGCAAGAAAATGAACTGCTAACACAAAACGAACAACCACTAGCTGGAGCAGAAGAACCCTTCTCAACACCAAACAAAGAAGATGAAGTAAAAAGAAAAATACTACAATTAATAGAAACAACTACAATTGAATCAAATCTGCTTGTGAAAATCCGCAGCATGATAAACGACCACGGAACAGCAGCAGATAACGAAAATAACAAACAAGAAAACTGCAAGGTAAGAAACTCAACCCCTAACTTCAAAAACGGCACCGAAGATGACGACAGCTTCCCGCCTTTTTTATGGCAGCCATCTTACCCACCTAATACCTCTAAAATGCCCGACCAATTACTAAAAGAATTCCAAACTTCAAACTATGAAATAAAAAACAAAACCTACCAAGAAGATGACTACCCGAGTCCAAAAACAAATAAAAAACAATTATTTAAACAAAGCAAAGCTCAACCTACTGAAGTAGAAATAGACAACGCTATACAAGTGCTGACTGCAGCACTCGGGACTAAATTAAAAATACCAAACGAACTATCAGAAAATAAAATAGAAAATTCTAAACTACCATCTGCTAAAAGCCAAAAAGAAACAGACTGTCTAAACAAAGACCTAGCCACCCGAAAAAAGACGCGCTGGCAATCATACTTACCTACCGAAGAGCAACTCGCTGAGCAACCCAGCTCCATCGGTGATGACGGCCCGCCTCGAGCTCCACTTACTGACGACCTCAGAGAAAATGGCCGACAAGCCTCCGGTGTCTTCTCCCTCGATCCTCGCGACTTCGGAGACTCCACGACGAGCAGAGCAGCACCCCAGGCATTCTCCAGTCACCAGAGGCCCTCCAGAAACAAAACAGAACAACAGAAGGCCGTCTGGGACTTCACCCCGGGAACTGCAAACAAAGGAACCTCCCTCGCCGACTGCTGGAAGAGAATGAAGACTGAGCATGCCCAGAACGAGCCTGCAGAGAAAAAAGAAGAAAACATAGATACAAGTCAGCACAACATAGAGATAAGTAAATACAGACATACATCTACCATACCCAGGCCTTATTGCGAGTATGCTAAGGTCTTAAACCATGGACAGCTACTAAACATGAATAACACTTCACTACACTCAGGGACAATACCTTCAGACTTTATAAAATTGAAATTAGATGGAAGCAACTTAATGGAATGGGACCAGTGTTTACAGATTATATATTTGAAAGAAAATGTTTTATTTTTTATTGATAACCCACCAAATAAGCCTTGGACCTATGAAATAGACTGCCTCCATCACAAAGCATATTATATATTAATTGTCTCTATTTCCCCAAGTATACTTCCCAGTATAGAGCATAATTTAACTGTATTTGAAGTATATCAAAAATTATTCAGACTGTTCTATAGCAAAAATGTAGCCACCACCACAAAAATCTCTAGGGAATTCTATTCTGCCAAACTAAAACATGATACCTCCATGAGTGAACATATCTTGAATCTAAACACTGTAAGAGCAGACCTTATTCAAAGGGGGGAAACCATTTCTGACAACACCATGAAAAGCATTATAATTAACTCATTAGATCACAGCTGGGATAACTATATTACTTTAATAGATAACCTAAGTATAGAGCAAATTACTTTAGAAAACCTTACCAATAAGGTTACTGAAGATAGACTTAGAAGAGAGCGATATACACAACAAAGGGAAGGTAGAAATCAAAGAAGAACTGATTTTAGGGTCAGAGATAGGTACCCACATGAATGTCTCATATGTGGATCTGAAAGACATCAGAGTAGAGATTGTCCCAAGAATGCAGGATACAGTGACTCATATCAACACAAGGATAGGAGAATACACTTCTTAGACAGAACTTCCCCAGATTACAGGTATAAGCGAAGAGAATCACCACACCCTAGAGAAAGACAAATGAACAGAAATAACCCTAAAGATAGTAAGAAAGGATCACTATATGGAATAAGAAACAATAACACTTTGATGTCTGATTCACTCAACACTTGGCTCATCGATTCTGGAGCCACATGTCATACAACTCATAATAGAGAAATATTAAGCAACTTCATTGAAAAGAAATATTACATTAAAGTAGCAAACCAAAATAAAGTTCTAGTGAGAGGAATGGGAGACACGCATATAAAGGGTATAGGAAAAATAGAGGGGGTACTATTTGTGCCCGAAATTCCAAATAACATATTGGCAACCCTAAAATTAAGTATAGAGAATGGAATAGAAACCACTTTCAGAGGTGGAAAGGTATTTATGACTAAAAACAACAGAAACATAGGTAAACTATTTACAAATGATGGACTAACATACCTACTGCCACAAGATAATGAACTAGTCTATGCAAACTATCAATTAAGAAACGAAAAGCCAAATTCAGATAGCCATGATGAAAGTAATAATGATAATGCATCAACCACTGATACTAATATGTCTGAAAATTTAAACAATGGAAGACCTATTCACGATAATTGTAGTCACTTACTCCACAGAAAGCTAGGACACGCGAGCTTTCCCGTCATACGAAAAATGTTAGAATGTTCCGAAGATTTAAAAATAAAGAACTGTAAAAATTACTTAGAATGCTCTGTGTGCAATTCATCCAAGATTAAAAACAAACCAAAACCCAAAAAAGCCACTCGCACCACACAATCAATTTTTCAACTAATTCATATGGATGTAGTAGGCCCATTAAAACCTTCAATTAAATATAAAAAAAGATACTTTCTAACCATAGTCGATGACTACAGTAGATTCGGTTTTGTATATACCCTTAATCACAAAAGTGAGGTTTTCAAAAAATTTAAGGAGTTCTTTAAAATGGTAGAAACGCAACACAATACTAAAATTAAACAAATAATGACTGACAGGGGGTCGGAATTCCTATCCAACGAATTTTCAAATTGGCTAAAATCACAAGGAATATTGCACTTTAAATCTTGTCCATTTTCCCCATTTCAAAATGGAGTTTCTGAAAGAAAAAATGGTTTGCTACAAACCATGGTTAAATGTGTGTTAGATGATGCTGGCTTAAACCAATCATTCTGGGCTGAAGCCCTTACTTATTCCAATTACACTATAAATCGCTTATGGTCCAGTACAATCAACAAGACCCCATACGAACTCATGTATGGAAGGAAACCAAAAATTGGGCATTTACACGTATTTGGTGTATCTGCTGATGTATATGTCCCCTCACAATTAAGGCGCAAAGGAGAGAAAGTATCCAAAAGACTGATATTTATGGGGTACGAATCAGGAACCAAGGGATATCGCTTCATTGATAAAAATAACCACTTCATTGTATCCAGATCTGCCGTGTTTCATGAACACATGAACTGGTCAAAATTACATCTCAATGAAATTTACCCAGAATCAAAAAATATTACACACACGCACGCAAAACATCATATATCAGATACGAACCCCAAATCCACATCCACAAACAGAATCAAATGCCCAAAAATAGTTAATGATGAATGGAAAAAAGGACACCCCACTTTGAAGGTAGATCAATTAACCGAAAAAGAAGCTAAGTATATGCATAGCGATGAACATCCCCAGAATAGGCCCATTAGATCCAATAGGGGCATAATCCCTAAAAGATTAGATGATTACGTACTGTCTATACAAGCTAAACACCTGACTCCCAACACATATGATGACATACTTAAGTTACCTCTAGAAGAAAAAAGTAAGTGGGAGGAAGCAATGAAAAAAGAGATGGACAGTTTGAAAGAACTAAATGTATATACACCAACAGACCTACCCACTGAGAAATCCCCCATTGGCACTAGGTGGATCTATAAAATCAAAGAGCTAGAGGATGGTAAATTCCTATACAAAGCCAGGTTAGTGGCTCAAGGCTTTGCCCAAAGATTTCCGGATGACTATGAAGACACATACTCCCCAACCGTTAGATCAGAAAGTGTGAAAACAGCACTAGTGTTAGCTTCCATTTTAAATCTAGAAGTATATCAATTTGACGTGCAGACAGCCTATCTGCACGCTGATCTAGATAAAGAAATTTATGTGAAAGCACCCCCAGGAAAAGATACAAAAAAGGGAGAAATTTGGCTATTAAATAAGAGCCTTTATGGACTAAAACAGTCTGGTAAGCGGTGGTATGAGTGTTTATCAAAGATACTTAAAGATATAGGCTTTGTAGCTACTTCATCTGATTTTTGTTTTTTCACGAAAAGAAATAATGATTCTATTGAATATGTTTTGATTTATGTTGATGATATATTATATTTTGGACGTGACAAGATTAAATGTGATAATTTCGCTGAACAACTAGGCAAGAGTTTCAACTTAAAAATATTAGGAAAGGTAAATAAGTATTTAGGAGTCCAAATTGACAAAACAGATAAGGGGTTCAAATTATCTCAGAAAGACAAAATTATGGAACTCATACAAAAATGTAACATGATTAACTCAAAAATTTGTGATACTCCTATGTCAACTGATTTTTATAGGAATGTGTACAAAGAATACGAACCATTCAAGGATAACACTTTATATCGATCAATTATCGGGTCCTTATTATACATATCTAATTGGACCAGGCCTGATATCAACCTTGCCGTAAATTTGTTGTCAAGACATGTAAGCAATCCTAACTTATATCATTGGGAGGGAATTAAGAGGATTTTAAAGTATCTGAAATCTAGCATTAATGTGTGCCTATTCTTAGAACCATTCATTTCTGAAAAACCAACTTTGACCTGCTACGCCGATGCTGATTGGGCTACTGATTCAAAAAGCAGAAAAAGCACTTCTGGATATGTTTTTCTTATAAATGGTTGTGCAGTGCACTGGTACACTGGCAAACAGAACTTAATTGCCACTTCTACAGCGGAAGCCGAATACGTTTGCTTATCCAAAGCGGTCAATAATCTAACTTGGTTCGATGATTTGTTATCTAATGTGTGGGATGAACCTGTTTATCCAATTATTATCAATGAGGACAATAAGGCAGCAATAGATATATCAGCTTCCGAAGCAATAGGTCAACGATCTCGACATATCGATATCAAATATAAACATGTGAGACAACTGTCAAGTATAGGATTCATTAAAGCTGTCCATTGCAATACTAGTGAACAAATTGCTGATATCCTCACTAAGCCATTACCAACCAAACAACATGTGTATTTGACTTCCAAACTCAATGTACATATATAATCTTAATAACTCACCATTAGTTAGGTATTTTAGAGGGGGATTTGTTACATTTGAAAATACCTAACCTGATATCTGTAAATATGTATGCTTGTGTATATGTCATTGTGTGATGTCATTGTGTCACTTATCATTGGTCACTACTTACCATTAGCCCCGCCTCCTCTGTATATAAGCTCTCGCTCCTCTCAGATTGACTGCGGTCTGAATGTGTTCCTGAGGAAGAAGAGAATTAAACATTATTATTACAAGAAAGTCTACAGTCTTTTATATTGGGCCTAACCAGGATAACCAAACTAGCAACAGAGTCAATGGAGAAGCCAGCAGCAAAATCACAAGACACAGTCGCATTATGCCTCACTTAATGAGCTGAGTGATTCATTTAACAACTACAGAGGAAGTAAGCCTGTAAGCCCATCACAATTACCTGATGTCTTGCTTAATAACCATGACACTTAGCAATGGAATTGCCAATCCCAATTTTCACCATTAATGAGGCTACCTGTAGAAATAGAAGTATATGTAGGTTAGGATGCAAGTATATGTATATCATGTTTATACTTTTGATTATGCGAAATCTGAAGTCTTCCCATCCCTTTTAAGACCTATAGAGAAACCATCTGGTTCAGGGTGCTAATGGGTGCTGATCAGTCTTTCCACCTCCGAACCATTCTTAATTGAATTTAAAATGCATTTGAGATTCTTTTGGTTATTTGGAGATAATATGAATGCAGTCATATTTATGAGTTTGAAGCCCAAACTATGTAGAGAACCATCAACAATTCAATAGATATTCTTTCTGGCTAATAGCTAAGCACAGTTTTCTGTGCACAATCTTCTAAGCACAATGGTTTTCTCTTATTTCCTTCTCAAGCCAGCCAAGAACAGAGCGCCATGTTTCATGCCTTCCACTGCACTGGGGTGCACCTAAAAATTACTTTTTTTCATCACACATGTAAAAAAGATAGTAAGTTATTAGCAGAATCCTCTTTTCTATTCCATTGTTTCTATGTATCTGTTCTAAATATTTGTTTAATTGCTTAGTAATAAATTCCCAGTGGAAATTTATTGTGAAACTATGTGAAAGAAAATGAATTATTTAAAAAATAATGAATAAATACCTGAAAATTTTCCAAAGTGTTCCCAGGCACAGAAGAGGTCTTCCCCTCTTCTGGTGTACCTGTTGTGGTCCGCCAGCAGCCTGTGGACCTGGCAATGGAGTCAAACAATGAGGAGGCTGGGGAGGACAATGGGCCAGTCCTGCAGTCAGGGGAAGGCTCAGACGAGGGTTCTGTGTCGGAGGCAAAGATGGGGCCAGGCCGTTTGGGAGCGATGTGCGGACTCCTGAGCCTCCAGAGGTGTACAGCAGAGAGGCAGAGGAACAGGAGGAGCCTGTTCCTAGTGCGTGCATGCAAAGAGCTGCCAGAAGGCAAGAGCAGCTGAAGCAAAAAGGATGACTCGGGAGTAAGGCCAGAAGATGATTGGCCACTCCTATAAGGCTTAAAAGAGCAGCAATGAGCCGTTGGGTTCTTTGTAGAAAAGCAACATTGATTCCAGTGCTTTTTGTCAGCGTCTCTTGAACTTTGGGGGGGGGGTTTGCCAAAAAAAGCCTTTGTCAGATTGCCAAAGACATCAAAGATTGGTAATAAGGCCTACGGACTGGTTATGAAGAATTTGTTTTGGACTAAGCTGAGAATGAATTAATTTTCAGCTGTTTTAATAAAATAAGTTTGTTCAGGACTGAATTGTGTTTGGTAATCACTACATTGGCCTCGGTCACAACCAGTGGTGGGTTCCGCCCAGTTCCGCCAAGCCGGTAGCAGTGACGATATGACGTCACCGAACCGGTTCTGCCCCCCTGCCCTCCCTGCCCCCCCCGTGTTATTCTTACCTTTTATTTGGCCCCACCCCCAATCTATTGCTGCCTCCTGAGTCCCATCTGATTGGCTAGAAGGAAAAAAAACTGTTTTAACTCTTGCCGCGGGGCTTCAAAGGGCCACCCTAGAGCTGATCAGTGTTAAAAGGCAGTGTGGTGGTAGACTGGTGCCTCCAAAAACAAATGAGTAGACCGGTGCCTGCAAAAATAAATGGGTAGATCAGTGCCTCCAAAAACAAATGAGTAGACCGGTGCCTGCAAAAATAAATGTGTAGACCAGTGCCTCCAAAAACAAATGAGTAGACTGGTACAGCTCTGCAAGCAGTTAAAAGCCTGGTAGACCAGTACCTCTTCTAAATCCTAAAGAATTGTCACATGACCATCAAGCCACGCCCACAGAACCGGTAGTAAAAAAATTTAGAACCCACCCCTGGTCACAACAGTACCAGCACATCTGCACTGGGTTTATTTTTCTAATTATGTCAGCATATTACTGCAGTGGGATCTCAAAAGGTAAAAGACAGACCAAATAATTCTCACAAATGAGAAAATAGATCAGTCCTCAGAACAGGTCAATGATACAGGTTTTTGGTTTTGTTTTAAATGCATTTGTTGCCTTAAAAAAGGCATTTCTCCTCAGGTACAAGGTATGGAGTAAAATTGCTTCCATCTCACTGCTACGACTGTTCTTTCATATCTCCAAAGAACCTCTGTACTGAAGACATTATATTTACTGCCAATTTGTTTCCAGCATTAAATATAAAAAGGTAGCAAATATGGGTCCAAATTGTTGGACCAAATGGCTGCTTCTATATGATCCTACCACCCACCACTGATCACTGATATATTTTGAGGAGGATACCCTAAAGTTGCTGTAGGGTCTCGTATTGCAATATGGTTACAAGCTGTTTCTACTAGCTGAGGTCGCTCTACTGATTTGAGGGGATTAATCTTTTTAGATTTTCTATTATTTAAAAAAATATTTTTAAACTGATATATAATTTATTATTTTAATTTTGTTTTTAATATTTCTGTTTTTAACTCTCCTATTATTGTAAACTGCCATTTAATGATAAATAAAATCAAAGTAATTAATTTTAATTATTTAAAATTAAATAATTTAGTTAAAAAAAGGTATACAACAGTATGGCTATCCAAAGCAAAATAGTCAATACGTTTGATCTTTCTTTGGCCTGAAGTCACACTGACCTAGTGTCAAAGGCTGAAAGATAATTGCTTCTTATTTAGAAAGATTAATTATTTATGCTTTGTAACATGCAGGTTATAAAAGATGAACCAGACAGACTTATGTGGCAAAATGTCACTTTTGTTTCCTCATTTTAATTGTTCCAAATGTCTAGGCCTAGATTTTTAACCCTACCTAGTATCACTTTAATTGGACAACAATCTTGAGCAATCTTCCTTAGAAGAATGCTCCATTGAGCAAAAGTAAGACCTATTCCCTAGCCAAAATCTAGAGAACTAACTGAATAAAGTCTAGACTTGCTTATTATCACAACTAAAATAAATGGCATTTGTTTCCAAAGTAAGCTTGTTTTGGATAAGGAGGTTGCAAATTGTTTGCCCTAGTCCTGTGACACATAATTATTCCAAATGTATTGCATGTATTACTGGCAGGCAGGGAGGGTTCAAGTAAGTTTAATCATATATGTCAACTATGACATATATCAGATGAAGGCCATTTATTTTGCTCTCTGTATGAGTAAGAGAAATCTACTACTATGTCTGGTGCCTCAGCACTTGTATGTCAATGAGAAAGAGACATGTGCAGTGAACCCAAAGCAAACTACACAGAGAATTATTTTTTGTTGGATTTGGTTCATTGAAGCAACATCAAGGGGGGAACTGCAGGTGGTGCTGTGCTGGCAAAAGTTATATTCTAAAGAAATTTAGAATATCACACAGTAGGATCTGCTTTAGGTTGAGTGAGGCAAATTGCCTTAATGTCATAAAAGGCAGTAAACTTATCAGTTAATTTTATTTGTACAGTGTTTCTACTCTGGGTTAGAAGTAGTCATGAATTTTTCTGATTCTGATAAAAAAATTATGTCTGGCCTTCAATATTACAATGTATTGAATTTCTGTTCTAAGGCTCTGAGCTTTCAGTTTCCATATCTACACTGCTAGCAACACGTTATTTTATTTTATAGTAGACAACCCATGACCCCATTGGGTCATTCTTTCAGAGATGTTTCCTTACCAGAATGCCTTCAACAATGACAGAACTTCTAATGTTCTGCCTTCACTGGAAAAGCTGAGACATATTTAAAGATGTACCTTGACCTTGAAAATAGCCCATGTTGAATTGTATAGTATAGTCAAACACCAGCATGGAAAATTTGTTATGGCATTTTGTATTATGTCATAAACTGTTTTATGATTATTTTTATGTCCTAAAATGTTTTATAAAATTTGCCAAATTTCAATTCCATCGAAGTCATGGATTCCAGATTTTGGATGCACTTTGCAAGTTAGCCTATTAGGTACCTAATCAAGGTACCTTGGTTCAAAAATTGTTGCAATGTGATGCACCGTTTCACCCAGGGGTGAAATTCAGCCGGTTCTATCTGGATCGCGTGATACGGTAGGGCCGACTGTGTAAAGCTCCGCCCACCCACACAGATGTCATGCAGTCCCTTTTTTGCAACGATTTTCAGCCTCTGCACATGCACAGAAGGCATGTGCACATTTGCAAACCGGTAGGGAAGGTAAGTTGATTTCACTCCTGGTTTCACCCAATTAAAGGCGACAGGAAGAAAAGTTATATTGTTTATGGTAATTAATAGATAAGCACCTTGGCTTGGCAAAATGAGACAATTTCCAATGCTGTTGTACCACTTCCGAGCAATATTTTTCCAGAAGTCTCATTTGCAGCCCTATTGGTCCATAGGATAAAAATATTCAAGATTTAGAGATGAGTGATACTTTTATCAGGATCCACAAAAAAGGATGTGCAAGATGTTGAGCCTCCAGAATTCTTCATTAGGCAAAACAGTACAAGAAAATTTGGACCAGATTTTTAAACCAGTTTAAGCCAGTTAAGTTCAAAGTCATTGCCAAAATGATCATTGTGAACTGAATGCAGAATATGAGATGTTAATATATAATTATGTTCAGTCTTCAAGAACAAAGGATATGATTGTTCCCTTTCCTAATTTTCAGGTCACAAAGTCAGTTCACACAGTTACAATTATGAATCATCAAGTCTTAGGCAATCTAAATAAGAAGGGAAGCATTCTGCATTCTGCTGAAAGCTACAGAAATAAGTTGTTTGTCGGAAATTTGACTTTTGAAAGACAGATCTTAATCTGGGTTTCATGTCGTCATGGAGAAAATCTATCTACTGTATGTGATACCCAGGAGTCAAAAACAATGTGATGGCACATAAATTTGAAGCATAAATTTGAAGATGCAGCACCCAAATTTCCCAACTCTTCCCAAATTCCTTCCTATTCCTTGTAGAAACTAATTCCTACTTTTTAACTCCACAAATTTACATATTTACAAAATTCCAAGTTAAAATCCCTTTTTGTTGTTTTAATGGGATACATAAGAACATTGGATCAGATATTTGGATGGGTTCCTTTCTCCTGATCTTCAAGAATTGGTGATGACTTGGCTATTTTGTTATATTGTTTTTACTCTGTTTTTAAGAATTATTTGCCATCCAGAATTATATATTTGAAATTGGCAGCCATATAAATTCTATAAATAGCACTTAGATTTATATACCACTTCACATTGCTTTACAGCTCTTTCTAATTGGTTTACAGAGTCAGAATATTGCCCCCAACAATCTGGGTCCTCATTTTACAGACCTCGGAAGGATGGAAGGCTGAGTCAACTTTGAGCCCGTGAGAATCAAACTGCTGGCAATCAGCAGAATTAGCCTGCAATACTGCATTCTAACCACAGTGCCACAATGTTGGGTTTTTTTGGGAACTTTGCACATAATTGTTTATACTGTACTTGGCTTAAATTTTTGCATGTTATATATTGTTTTGATCCAAATTATCGATATGGGGAGTATTGTGCCACCCAGCATCTGGGTAATTGGAGAAGCCCATAACCTCTGTAAATAAAATAATAAGTACTAATATCTTTTCCACTGGTTTTGTAAGAGCTGAGAACATAAAAAGCTGGAAGGATTTTTTTAAATGTAATTGTTAGGAAAAGCCTACAAAATGTTGAATGTCTTGAGAGAATGAGGGATGGAATGGAGTATAATAAATAGGAATGTTTCAGACAACAGCATATTTCATTGTGGACTTGACCTAATAATAGCTCTAAGCAGACTCTGATTTTTACAAACCTTTTTTTCCCAGATATAAACTTTGATGCTTTGCATTGTCTAAAAGAAGTGCTTCTTTTTGGTTTCTGTGAATTGGGTGGAATTACGCTAATTTTTTTGAAGCAGAACTGAGCTGTTTCCACATTAGTCATACACTGTGGTAAAATAGTAGTATTCTCATTCCTTAAAATGCTCTCAGGCTTACTTACAAATGGCTAGGGCCTTTAACAATGAGCATTATTGAGTAAGCACATCTGTCTGTGTTGGATTGCAATTAAAGAAGTCACTGTGCCAGGTAATAACCTATTTGAGAAATACTTACATTAAAAGATATCAGGCTGAACTTGATACTAAACCAGGTTTGAACAGCAACAACACAAATTTTTGAATAATATAGTAGATGAGAAACCCTGGGGATAGGTGGGAAAAAAATTGAATGTTTTAAAATCCTAGAGTGTTAATGTAATCTGCTATGCATCAGAGCATTTAACAAACTTACTTTACCTTGGCAAACAAAGGATTGAGGAGTTTGGAGAAGTAGTAGGTTTGAAGATAAATAGAGAAAAAACTAAAGTTATATTTAAAAACCTTACACAGAAACAAAAAGAACAACTGTCAGAAAAAGTGGACTTTTAAATAGTCAAGAAAGTTAAATATTTGGGAATATACTTAACAGCAAGATGTGCAATGATAAAAGAAGATAATTATATAAAATTACTTAATCAAATAAAACTGAATCTGGAAAAATGAAAAAACTTACATCTATCAATGTTAGGAAGAATTGCTACTGTGAAAATGAATATTTTACCAAAACTGCTTTACCTGTTCCAAATAGTACCTATAAAAATTAAGAAATTCTTTGATGATCTGAATACACTGATTTTGAAATTTATTTGGCAAGGAAAAAAAGCTAGATTTACACTGAAAATGTTACAAGAATCCAAAGAAAATGGGGGATTCGGATTACCAGATTGGCTTTTATATTATTGAGCATGTGTACTAACATGGCTAAAAGAATGGATAACCCTTAGATGCAAAAGATTACTATATTTAGAAGGACCCAGTGGTGAAATCCAATTTTTTTTACTACCGGTTCTGTGGACGTGGCTTGGTAGACATGGTGTGGTTTGGTGGGCGTGGCTTGGTGGGTGTGGCAGGGGAAGGATACTGCAAAATCTCCATTCCCACCTCACTCTAGGGGAAGGATACTGTGAAATCTCCATTCCCTCCCCACTCCTGGGGGAAGGATAATGCAAAAATTCCATTCCCACCCCACTCGGGGGCCAGCCAGAGGTGGTATTTGCTGGTTCTCTGAACTACTCAAAATTTCCACTACCGGTTCTCCAAACTGCTAAAAATTTCCGCTACTGGTTCTCCAGAACCTGTCAGAACCTGCTGGATTTCACCCCTGACATGACCTACAGCTTCAATGGCATGCATTTTTATGGGTATGAGAAGAATAAAAGCCAAAGATATTTCCAAAGTCACTATGTAAGAAATTCATTATTGTCTGTGTGGGGGAAAAAATAAAGCTAAAATCTACTTGAGAATCCCAGGATGGCTCTCAACGATGGAAGCATTTACCCATCCAAATCTGGTGAAATTTGAGAAAATTTTGATTTATAAAGATATTTTGAATACTGAAGGGAAATTAAAATCTAAACAAGAGCTTGAAGACCAGGGTATTGAATTATCATGGTGGCCTCAATTGCAAATACAATCTACATATGAGAAAGATGCGAAAATGTATGGCTTTTATAAAGAACAGACAATCTTCGATCAGATATTGTTGAATTCCAACGAAAAACTGATTTAAGAAACTATATAACTTCCTATTAAATTTGAAAATAGAAGATGAACAAGTAAAAGAAACAATGATACAGTGGGCAAAAAACTTTGGATATAATATAGAATTAGAGAAATGACAAAATATATGGGAAAGAAATTTTAAATTAACAATGGCAACTTCTTATAAAGAAAACTTACATAAAATGTTTCATAGGTGGCATTTACCACCTGCTAGATTAGCCAAAATGTTTAAAAACATGTCTAGTAAATGTTGGAAATGTAACCAAAAATCTGGCACATATTATCACCTATGGTGGACTTGTGCTAAAGCAAAAAAAAAAAAATTGAGAAAAAATATGGTTAGATGAGGTTAGAAAAGATGTCAGGGAAATATGTAGATCTTAAACCTGAACTTTTTCTTTTAGGTATAGTACCAGAAAAAATTGATAAAGTGTATATTTAATATTGCATGTATTAACAGCAGCGAGGATTTTATTTTCACAGCATTGGAAAAATGAAGAAATACCGCTAGCTGAAGAGATAATTAAGAAGATATTGGACTGTGCAGAAATGGACAGACTTAAACAGAAAGAAGATATAGAACTACCAAACAAGGAATTTATTTTATCAATGGCTTGAAAAAAGGGGTAAGATTAGGAATATAATTTGTATTGTTAAGCAAACAAAATAACCCAGACAAAACAATGTTTATTAATTTAATGCAACAGTAGAAAATTAATAAAACTTTATTTTTTACAAAAAGGGTTTCATGTTTTATTATTGCACAAGAACATCCTCCACATTAGAGGATGTAAGAGATTTTAATTGTAAATTAATTTTGATAAAACTGTATATTATGCTACAACAAAGGTCTTCAAACTTTAAAGCTATGCTGGCTGGAGAATTCTAGGAGTTGAAGTCCACAAGTCTTAAAGCTGCCAAGTTTGAAGACCTCTGTGCTACAATATGTATTGTTGCTTTACTTTTAATATGTGAGAAAAAAATTGGATGAGGGTAACTCTATACAGTAAAATCACAAATCTCAGATCTCCTGAGCAAAAATGGAAATTTTGTTGAAGAGTGTGGGGGTGGGGATAGGGGAGCTAAATGTCTCCTCCCTAGATGGCTTCCCCTTTTTTTGCCTGCCCACAACAGTTTCCTGTTCTCTGTGAGAATCAAATTTAATCAGAAGCCTCAAACATGTAAAGAAACAACCACATTTCTCAAATTGTACCTTGCAGCATGGTTTCCTGAAATTTTGGAACAAGAAGGTTAATCTGCATACAGGGTGAGAGATACAATAGTCAATTATAGTTCAAAAGGTAAGGAAAATTATTCGCTCCTGACCATTATAGTATCAGTTATTATTTTTGCCTTAATTGGAACAGTGACTTTTAAATATAATTACGTTAGTCATATTTCACTGATGGTTCAGAATCCACATCAGAGTTTTGCGTTGTTAAGAGATCTTGCTACCAACTATAAAATAATATACTGTAATATAAGGAGCTGATGGAGCCTCTTTTTTTTCCTTTCTTTTTCTTTTTTGAGCCAGGAGTCAAGCAGGCAGGTGGTCTTTCATCAAATTCTCTAAAGCAGGTGTGAGAAAATTTTCATGGTTCATAGCTTTGAGGCTACAGTTGTGACCTACTGTATGTAGTTGCGGTCATCTGGCTTGGAAGCAGTTTTTCAATAGCTTAGTTTGGTTTCTTTTAAATAATAAACCCCTTTACACCTATTTTAAAGCTGCATGTGAGTTACCATATGTCTCCCAGCAGACAAGAGTGGGAAATGGAAGATGCACCAAGCCAAATTTGGATGCTCTAGAAGAAATCTAGAAATCAGGACATCCTGATCAGGACTACCTTAATCAGACATCAGGAAATCCTAGGGCTGTAGGCATTGGAAAAGAACCCAGAGGGAAACAGTAACAAGCCATTTCAAAGACCCAGGATTTGAGCCAAGCTCTAAGAGACTTGACTTTCTTGTTTAAAGTTAAAAATGGCCCCAAAACAGCCCAGAATTTGCAACTCTCTGTTCCGAAATCATTCCTCAGTTTTCATGTAAGACCGCTGAGAATTTGACAAATGATAACTTCACATTTATGTAGGATTGCTAGAATCTCTAAATCTTAGCCATTTTTATTTTTAAATATGTGTACTTAATGTATACAATGTATTTATTTAAATTAGTTTCCATTAACTCCAAATACACATTCAAACATCACAGATATTCTGGTTTAAAGTAATGGCACAGTTGTTTAAGATTCCAGTCAGAGATCTTTCCCAAGTCTCTTTGTAGATGCCCTGGGTTGATCCTGGGATTGTCATCACGCAAGTCTTGTATTCTGATATTGATTTTCAGTCCATAAAATCAGTCTCACCAAGTTGGAAGAAACCTCAGAGTTTAGGAAGGAGGAAGGCAGTGACAAAATATGTGACATGGTGTTCCAAAGCAAACTTCCCTTTACCTGCACAAATATGTTTGTGCCATGACTTCACAATGCATATTTCATCATTTTGGTTTCCTCCTAATTAGGAATGGATACATGGTGTTGCAGTGGTTAGAGTGCAGTACCGCAGGCTACTTCTGTTGATTTCCAGCAGTCTGCAATTTGGCAGTTCGAATCTCACCGCGCTCAAGGTTGACTCAGCCTCAGGAGTGGGTTCTAAAATTTTTTACTACTGGTTCTGTGGGCGTGGCTTATTTTGTGGGGGTAATGTGACTGGGTGGGCATGGCCAACTTTTTTTTTTACTTTTAAAAGCATTTTTTCTACAACCTTAAGAGGTTGCAGGAAAAAAATGCTTTTAGAAGCCTCTGATGATCAGGCAACTCAGCTAGGATTGCCAGAGGCTTTTAAAGGCATTTTTTTTCTTACAACCTCTTTGGCCGAAGAGGTTATGGAAAAAATGCTTTTAGAAGCCTCTGACAATCCCAGCTGAGCCGCTCAATCATCAGAGGCTTTTTTTTTTTTACTTTTAAAAGCATTTTTTCGGCCAAAGAGGTTGTAGAAAAAATGCTTTTACAAGTAAAAAAAAAAAAGCCTCTGATGAGGTGGGTGGGGTAAGCGAGCGGCGACCGGGCTGGGGACCAGTTCAGGGGCATGGCCAGCCAATGTTATTACTGGTTCTCCAAACTACTACAAATTTTTGCTACCGGTTCTTGCGAACCGATGCAAACCGGGAGCAAACCACCACTGCTCAGCCTTCCATCTTTCCAAGGTCGGTAAAATGAGGACCCAGATTGTTGTGGGCAATATGCTGACTCTGTAAACTGCTTAGAGAGGGCTGTAAAGCACTATGAAGTGGTATATAAGTCTAAATGCTATTGCTATATCTATGGAGGTCACCCACTGTGCTCAATGCTCAGAATCTATCAAAATATTTCATCCACTATTTGTAGACCTCCAGTGAAGAGGAATTACCTTTTCACAGAACTTATTTATTTATTAATTATTTATTTCAATATGTATAGTCATTCTCTTGTTATGATACCAAGAAACCAAAAAATGTCTAACATTAACGAAATAGTCTGAAAAATTCCTTCTAGGGATTTATCTCAATCACAGCCAGAATTTTTCAAGTTCTCAAGGGCTCTTGCAAAAAGAGTTATATCAAAGGCTGGAATACGTGATGTTTTGGTTCTGCATTTTGCAGCCTTTGTGGGTTATAGAATTACTTAAATACAAGCAGATTCTTTCTTAGGTTCATAGATTCATAGATATACAGGTAGTCCTCGCTTAACGACCATTGTTCAGCAACCATTCAAAATTACAATGGTGCTGAACAAAAGGACTTACAACTTCTGCTGAAGTTCTGGCTATTGCAGCACTCCCATGGTCACCTGATTGTAATATGGGTGCTTGGCAACCTATTCGGACACACAACTGGTTGCCAAGCAGCCCGTGATCATGTGATCGCCATTTGCAATCTTCCTGCTGGCTTCCCCAGAAAATCAATGTGGAAGATAGCACTAAAAGCTGCAAGCTGTTGGCACCTGCTAAGAGGACTCTTTGTGGTTTCTGGGGACTGGCCGAAAAAGGTCTGTGCTGAAATCAAAGCAGGATTCGGAGGTTCGGAGCGTTTGAAACACAGGGCATTTGCAACCAACCTCTCCCTCCCAAACCAGAGGGAGACTTCTTCTCTCTAGGGGCAGGCTCCAAACACCCTGTGCTGTAAACTCTCCATGCTGCAAACACACTGTGTAAAAATCTTGCTTGGATTTTAGATGGAGCTTTCCAGACAGCCCCTTTGAGAGCAAAAGGGTTGCCTGCTGGAGGGATTCAGCTCCACATGGGACTGAGTCCCTCTAGCAGGAAACTCTTTGGCTCCATTCATTTAGTGATCCAAAAGATCACTTAACAACCTCAACCAGGATGACATCAAATGACATCTTGTTTAATGACTGCTTTGGTCAGTGACTGAAGATTCAGATCTTGATTGTAGTCATAAGTGAAAGACTACCTTGTATCAAGTGATATGCAATAATTTCTAAAGATTACTAAGATGAGTAAACAAGAAAACAAGACCATAAACACAACTAAATTGACTAGTCAAGTTCCGAAACTGCTCTATATAGACTTGACAAGACATTGTGTGAGATACTGTATGTTGCTTTCCAGAAATTCCAAATCAGGATGTGACTGACAGGCTACAAAAACTCTTCAGTCCTATAGACTGGTTGGTTATGTTGCCACAGATATAGAGTATTTAGATTTCAGCAAATCTTTTGACAAAGTTTTTCATAGCATCCTTATTTAAAAAATGATAACAATGTGGATTTGACAACTCAACTATTAGGTGGATTCCCAACTGGCTCAAGGATTGTACTAAAAGGGTGGTTATAAATGGCATCAAATCTACCTGGAGAGGCACCTCAAGCAAAGAGCTATAGTGTTCTGTCCTGGGTTCAATATGGTTCAATGTTTTTGTAAATGATATAGATTTGAGGGAATGCTTACCCAATTTGCTGATGATACAGAGTTAGGAGGATTGGTTAATAATTGGCAGGACAGGGAGAAACAATGAGCAGAAACAAATATAATGAAATATAATACATAGAAATATAAAATCATGCATCTAGGTAAAAACAACAAAAGAAACATATACAGAACAAGGAAAATCTTCTCAAGGGTTGCACATGTGAGAAGGATTTGGTTGCACTAATTGATCACAAACTCAACTTGTATCTACAGTGTAATGAAGCTGTGAAGGCCAGCAACACCTTGAAGATCAAGAGTGTCACACAATTCAGATTGTGGAAAATACTTATTTCAGTCTACCCTGCCTTAGTCAGACGTCACAGAGTATTGTGTTCTTTTCTGCACACCCCTGTTTTAAATGGGGCATTGATAACCTGGAGTAAGTCCAGAGTCCTACCATGAGGACTAGAAATCTACAAAGAGCAGTTAAAAGACTAGGTATGTTTAGATTGTAGAAAAGAAGATTGAGAGGAAACATGATAGCTGTCTTCAAACAATTGAAGGACTATCAAAATGTAGAAGATTTGAGCTTATTCTCACTTCTTCTAGAAGATAAAGCTAGAATGAATGGGATAAAACTTCAAGGAAGTAGATGAAGATTAGATATTAGGAAGAACTTCTTGATAGTCATAGCTATCGATCAGTGGAATAGTTTAACTCATGGAATAGTTTCTTTACTGGATGTTTTCAAATAAAGGATATATAGTCATCTATCAGGGATGGTGTAGTGAATCCTGCACTAGGTTGGGATAGGTTGGACTTGATGACCTGTTGGGTCACCTCCAATTTAACGGTTTGATGATTTGTAAGGGGGGGTAGCAAAAAAGTAAACTATGCTTATATTAAGTGGAATTAATTTTACTAGGTTGAAAATTATTAGAAGCCAAATCAAGCAGTAAATCTCCATAATAGCACTGTGTTAATATTTCAAGGTTGCTTCCAGATAACATTAATTGATGCCACCCTAGCAAAGACAACTTTTTTCAACAAATTCACAATATTCAGCTGTTTGGAAATGACCATTTTTCTCCAGCTTGTACATTTGTTTCAGAATATGCCAATTCTGGAGCGACATATGCTTACACATTGATGTCTACAAACCCTGCGCACCTTCCTTCCTGGCCCTTCTGAACACTTTCTTTTAGTTCCTGTATATGAAATGCAGCAACAATTAGTAGAATCATTGTATCCCTTGAGTTGGAAAAGAACATTTAGGCCATCGTCCAAAACATTGCTTAGTGCAGAAGTCAAAATTAAAGCAATAGCACATTTATTATAGAGATAGTTGAGACAAACAGTTATTCTTCCGCCATCAGAAACTTTAGCTCAAGGAAGAAGAACCTGCAGTCTATGGGACTATTTTGTTTGTATGTCTTCTCCCATTTGACTCAATGCAGCTAAAAAGCTTTTCATTGCTGTTCTGATTCTTCTTATATGTGGTTCTGAATACTGCCAAAGCATAGGAGAATATATAATACTAGCGGGTTTTTTTCCTCTCAGAGATTTTTCTTGCCTTTTTGTGTAGCCAATCCTTTATGTAGTTCAATAGTCAATCCAGCTTTTTGTTCACTTAATACATTATTTTTAAAAAGGAAAGAAATAGATTTGAAGCCATCTGCCAGGTTGGGATGGAGGGGAGGACATATTATTATTTCATCACTTTAAAAAAATGCTTTGAAATTTTGTGAAAGTTCTCTTTCTCAAAGTAGCTCAATAACCTATTGGCTGTTTTCTTTTTATCTTGCAGGCTAAGTGATGGAATTTTTAATTGAACAGTTATAATCCAAAGAACAGGAATCTCTGATCGTCTCTCTTGCTTTCCACCTATGAAAGCCATGAAAAATACATAAATGTCTGTGCTTTTCCTTCCCAGTTGACTCAGCCGGTATTAACAATGAACATTAGCTATAATCTTAACTGCAGCTTTTATGACAAACTAGATACAAAATTGTTTCCTTTTTTCTACAGCATCCTGATGATTATCAGCATTCCTGCTAATCTATTATCACTTTACATTTCCTACTGTCAAATCCAGAAAAAAAATGAGCTGGGCATCTATCTCTTCTGTTTATCATTAGCCGACCTATTATACACAATGACGCTACCATTATGGATTTATTATGCTCAAAAGGGGGATGACTGGACCTTCTCTCTACAGCTTTGTAGGTTATCTGCTTTTCTTCAATATCTAAATTATTACACCAGCTCAGGATTTCTTACCTGCATCTCCTTGGATAGGTACTTAGCCATAGTTCATCCTTTGAGGTTCCAGTCTTTGCGATCAAGAAGATTTGCCCTGCTGATGTCCTTTTTAGTTTGGGCTTTTGAAATAATGTCAAACTTTCAGATTTTATGGAGAACAAACTTCTACTACGAAGTTGCAAATAAAACCAGGCATGTTTCATGCTATGACACATATCCTCTACAAAAATGGCAAGCTTACTTCAATTATTACCGCATCTGTGTGGGGTATGCATTCCCTTTAGCTGTCATGATCTTCTGTTACCTCAAAATATATCAGGCTGTGAAGCATAATCAAGCAACTCAAGACTGCGACAAGAAGAAAATCAATCATTTATTACTAGGCATCATCATAACCTTTTTTCTTTGCTTTACTCCATATCACATTGTCCTACTTCTACGCAGTATCTTGGAACCAGGTAAATGCTTTTATGTTGAGTCTCTATTTGTACCTTATAGAATTGCAACAGCCTTGACAAGCATAAATTGTATAGCCGACCCAATTCTTTACTGTTTTGTGAATGAAACTGGAAGAGCAGATATCTGGAACATATTCAAATGCGGGTTTTTTGTCAGCCGGACAGAAACACAGCCATCCAGTGTTTCACAAAACAGAACCATAAAGGTTTCAGAATCTGCAGAATTCATGTAATCCAAGAGTAAGTGGCTTGCGGTCTTCCAAGTGTTGCTGAACTACAATGGGAGATATGATTCACCAACATATGGAGTATCAAGCGGTTTCTGTCCTCGATATATCTTCAATGATGCACTCTGCCAAAATAAAATGCCAGGAAAGTTTTATTTGTCCTGTCATCAACCAAGAGCCAGGTCCATCTTCAAATCAACACAGAGACTGCTTATGAGGATTCACAGCACATTTTAAAATTATTGAGTTCTCCTGCAATTTTTGTTTTGTTTGTTTTTCTCTCAGGAAGAAGGAATCTGAATCAGAAGAAAGCCCCATTCTATCACCCATTGCGGCTTTCATTAAAAACAATTGCATAAATAGTAAACCCAGGCAATATCTTTGGAATGGACTTATGGTTTGCATTTTTTATGCTGTGAAACGAAATTATTTGGTTTTCAGAAAGGCTGGTTTATATCTTGTCCTACATCATTGTGTAAAAAAAATATGTAATTAAATTGAAAGATATTACAGTATTCAACTATTTTGAGACATAATCGGTTTTTCCAACTATATATATATAAGATATATATATATATATATATATATATATATATATATATATATATATATATATATATATACATACATACATACACATACACATACACATACACATACACATACACATACACATACACATACATACACACACTTCAAACAACCATGCTATAGTACCCAAGGAGGCTAGCTCTATAATGCTATCACAAGAGTGAATTGGAGAAGATAGGGACTGCTCACTAATTCTTACTTTTTGAGATCTATACATGCAAGATCAACAGACAGCTAGAGGGGGGCTCAGAAAAATGAGGGGGGGGGGGTACTGTAGATTGCAAAAAATACAATATATAATTATGTTCAAAAATTATAATTAATACATCTCCAGCTCCAGAAACTCTACAGCACTCAAATCCCCAAGTCCTTCTAGATCAGCCAATTTTTGTTTACCATTTTCTAGAAAAAATAGGAGTTATCTTTGTCAAAGAGAGCAAGTTGTTCCAAAGAAAGGGACCCTCGCAAAAATTGTTTGTTTTAGATCCCCACCCCACCCCTCTGTCACATTGTACCTCCATTGTGGAGTCCTTCAGCAGGCTTTCTATGTGCCCCTGGATTGGAATTTATGGGATAGGTGATCTCAAAGATACCCTGGCTCTGAATCATATAAATTATATAGATAATAACCAACACTTTGAGTAGCACTTTGAAATGTATCAGTAGAGAGTGCAAATGTGACTGTCCAGTAAGAATACAGGGCTCCTATACGGACAAGAAACTAGGAAGAGGACAGAAACAAGATGAGGAATGCCTCCAGTACTGGCAGCAGAAAATTCATAAATGGTTGGGTCTCAGTTCTTTCTTCCACAGAGTTATAATAACAGAGTTATTAGTATGCTGGCACTACTAGAACCATTTTCATCTTTCCATCCTCCCTTCACATGTCACCTGTAGCAAGATTCTCCAGCTTATTTCTCCTCTGACACTAATCACTGTTTTTAAAGTCTGGCAAAGTTGCCATGGCCAAATATGAGTAGGATAAAGAGTGGGTGTCTGAAAAGGGTACCCAAAGGAGGGCAATTTTGAAGTTGCTCAAGTGATAAGTTACCCAAGTACACAGGTTCCCCAAGTGACAAGTTGTACAAATGGTGGTGTAGCAATGTTCCACACCAGTAATTTATCACTTCAACTATTTCTGAACTCAGTTCTACTGGTGTTCTGTAAGCCAAGGTGACAGGAAGAACAGTAAATCTATCTACCAATCTTCACTGATAAACCTCTGTCTCAAGTTATCTCATCTGAAAGATCACTGTGGTGGATGAATCTCCCAGCTATCATCCAATCTGTTATTCTGTCAGCTGAGATATTCTTGGCCAAAGGTTAATCAGTCATCTAGCGGACTGCTAGATAGATTTACTATTCTTTTTCATCATTTGGACTAGGAGGACTGACCAGCAAACCTCTTGTCAATTTCATCCCAGTTCCCAAATATCTCAAATATTGGGAGAAATGCTGGCAGACAGTTAAGAGGTATCCCTTGGAGTATACAAAATTGTGTTAGAATAGGCAGAATGATACTGCCTTTCTACATTGACACAAATTGGCACATATAGGAACTAGCCTGTCAGAGTTCCAAAACATGAGTGCGTCATGGTTCCGAATAATGGGCCTAATCAATTCCAGATTCTGAGGCTGTGGCTTTTCTCAAAGATCCATTTTATTGGGTACATGATATCAGCACTTTCAAATGTGAAGCTAACTCTAAATATTTCCCATGTTTTGTTATAATAAAAGAAATAGATATCATCCTTCCCCCTAGTGTCACTCATCACGTTAACCAACCAGGCAGCTGGTGGGCTGCTCAACTACTCCCTCCAGCCATTATGAGCTCTCATTGAGGCGACCTTGATTCCCATGGGCCTTATTGCTGTTATGTCTGGCACCTGGGAGGAAGTTATCCCACACCCAATAGTTCCCCCTCCCCCCATATATATGGCAATTAAGAAGTAAAAAGAATATGGCGTCAGCTAAACTCATTTTGAGAGTTGACAGAGTGTTTTCAAACATATAAAGAACATTTCAAGTCAGAGTGATCGGGACTCTCACAACGTTTTTTGTAAAAAGACATCTGCAGGCCCTATGCTAATGAAAATCATGTCTAGACTTTACATAGGAAGGGTTTATCCTGGGAAAAAAAAAAGCAGACATGCCAACAGTCCAAGATGAAATGGCTGTAAAGGGCAGCCAACAATGAATGGAGGGGGGGAACTATATTTGCAGCAGAGTACACTGTCCAATTAAAATGGAGCATTAGAGTTGTTTTGCTGAAGTGGAAATACCACTTTTGAAATAGAGCAACAAAAGATGGGTGGAGCTGCCTTCACAACAGGCCAAAGCAGGTTGATTACAATCTTGTGTCTTTGACAAATGGTTTAATGAGGAGTCCTTGGTGCTCCATGAGCTTGGCAGTTTCATTACCTGACTGGGTAATATCATCAGTGCCTGTAAGTGCACGGTTTGCTCCCTGTTTACATAGAATAGCTTGCCCTGTCTGTATAATTTAATGAGTAATTAATTTAATTAAAATTAATGTAATTTAATGAACTTAGTATAATAGTTTAATGGTTCGATGAGGCTTCTCTCCACCATGATTAGGAGGATATTTGAATAACCCTAAGTCATTTAGAAAGGATAAAATAATCCAACTTTCAAGGTAGCAGTTTAGGTCCGTATTCTCTTTATACATATTTTTAATGTATAAAAAAGTAAGGCTTTGGGAAATTTCATTGATTTTAAGAAATTTCAGCTTCAAATTGGAGCAAAGTTCTGGATTTTCCTCTTATGTTTTATTGGAAGACTTCTTTGCATTTCTCATAATTAAAATACAATTGAAACATGATATAAAATACAGTGATATATATCATCACAGATGGTTTGAAAGATGGAATAGACAAATTCAAAAAACACAAAACAATTCAAACCATTAGTGATTTACCTAGGATTAGAATAGAAATGGCTGAACTATCTCCTCAGGCAACTAATGAATATTCTGGGCTATTTACTTACTTACTTACTTACTTACTTACTTACTTACTTACTTACTTACTTACTTACTTACTTACTTACGTATTTATAATTTTATATCACCCAAGATACTAAGATTCCAACCAATTTACAGCCAAGAAATACCTCGCACAAAACTATCCTTCATTTCCCCTTATCCCAATAAAAGCTATAAATCCCCATTCATTTAAAATGAGGAGAAATTTGCTTACCCTCAATTAAAACCCCTTTTAATAAAGTCCTGCTCTGGTCTGATAAACATTTCTCTCTAAAGGAGCCCAAATTCTTGGTCAGGCAACACTGGGAGCTGTTAAAGGAGGTAGAAATCTGTTTCAAAGTATAGTATAGCCTTTATTGTCATTATACATCATGTATACAATGAAACTGGTTTTAGCCTCACTGGTGCAATCACTGTGACACCAGGAGCTCAAAGCCACAGCATCTATACATGCCGCTATCTTGGAAACTGTAGACTAACTTTTCAGTCTGAATTCCACTATTTCCTTGGAATCTAAGAAGCTACAAGAGTTGATGTGTAAATTGCACACTAAGAGAGACAGGAATCTGAAAGTAATAGCTAGATTTTTACTTTGGTATGGCAGTTTGAAACTGGAGCAAGTATTTAATTAATGTACACTTCTATAAAGCTCACCAAATGCTTACAGGTAGTCCTTAGGTTATGAGCACTCATTCAGCAACTGTTCAAATTTATGACAGTGATGAACAAGAAGGGCTTATGACCAGTCCTCGAATTCCAGCTGTTGCAGCATCCTCTGGTCATGTAATGGTGCTTAGGTGCTTAGCAACTAGATCACAGTCCTGATGGTTGCAGCAACTCATGATCATGTGGTTGATAAATAGCAATAGCACTTAGACTTATATAGACTTCACAGTGTTTTACAGCCCTCCATAAGTGGTTTACAGAGTCAGCATATTGCATATCCTCATTTTACCCACCTTGGAAGGATGGAAGGCTGAGTCAACCTTCAGCTGGTGAGACTCGAACTGCTGAACTGCTTGCAGCCCCGCAGTCAGCAGAAGTAGCCTGCAGAACTACATTCTAACCACTGTACTACCACAGCTCCTGAGGACTATCTCTATTTGCACTGAGGATTTACTTCATTAGTATTTTTCTGCCTATTATAGTTACAGCCTGTGAGAGATACTTTGAAACAGGAAGGACAAACTCTTAAATTTCTTCTAGATGAAGAAAAAAATTGCTTCCTTTCATTTGATTGAAATTTATTTATTTTATATTTATTTATAATTAGACTTCTATACCGCCCTTCTCCCGAAGGACTCAGGGCAGTGTACAGCCATATTAAAATACATAGAATTACAAAGTTTAAAAGCAATTAAAATCAAATATATAAAATGGCTCAAAAAATTAAAACATTTAAAACATACAAACACCCCTTAAAAATTCATATTAGGCCAGTCCGGCTTGCTGGAACAGAAGAGTCTTCAGGGCGTGGAGAAAGGTGCACAGGTCGGGGCTAAGACGAAGCTCTAGGGGGAGCTCATTCCACAGAGCCAGTGCCCCCACAGAGAAGGCTCTCCCCCTGGGTGTCGCCAGTCAACATTGTTTGGCCGACGGCACCCTGAGGAGCCCCTTTCTGTGGGAGCGTATTGGCCGGTGGGAGGCTGTTGGTGGCAGAATGCAGCATATACCCCGGTCCTAAGCCATGGAGCGCTTTAAAGGTGGTCACCAACACCTTGAATCACACTCGGAAGACCACCAGGAGCCAGTGCAGCTCACGCAGGAGGGGTGTTACATGGGAGCTCCGAGTTGCCCCGATAACCACCCGCGCGGCCACATTCTGGACCAGCTGGAGCCTCCAAGTGCTCTTCAGGGGGAGCCCCATGTAGAGAGTGCTGCAGTAGTCCAGACGGGATGGGACGAGGGCGTGAGTGACCATGCACAGGGCATCCCGGTCCAGAAAGGGATGCAATTGGTACATCAGGCGAACCTGATAAAAGGCTCCCTTGGCCACGGCCGTCATATGCTCTTCCAAAGACAGCCGTGCATCCAGGAGAACACCCAAGTTGTGAGCCCTCTCTGAGGGGGCCAAGATCTCGCCCCCAATAGTCAGCGATGGACCCAGCTGACTATACTGGGACGCCGGGAACCACAGCCATTCAGTCTTGGAAGGGTTGAGTTTGAGCTTGTTCCTCCCCATTCAGATCCGCATGGCCTCCAGGCACTGGGACATCACGCCAAGAGCATCATTGGGGTGGTTCGGAGTGGAGATGTACAGCTGAATGTCATCAGCGTACTGGTGGAATCTCACTCCGAAACCATGGATGATCTTGCCCAGCGGCTTCACATAAATGTAGAAGGGGCGAGAGGACTGACCCTTGCGGCACCCCACAAACAAGGCGCCTCAAGGTCAACCTCTGCCCCCCTGCCAACACAAACTGCGTACGGTCAGAGAGGAAGGAGGAGAACCACCGCAATATGGTGCCCCCCACTCACAACCCCTCCAATCGTCACAGCATGATACCATGGTCGATGGTATCAAAAGCCGCTGAGAGATCTAATAGGACCAGGACAGAGGAGCAACCCCTGTCCCGAGCCCTCCAGAGATCATCAGCCAATCGACCAATGCCGTTTCCATGCTGTGCCCTGGCCTGAAGCCCGACTGGAACAGATCTAGATAATAATCAGCTTCATCCAGGTACTGGGGCAGTTGTCGTGCCACCACACTCTCAACAACCTTCACCACAAAGCAAAGGTTGGAGACTGGGCGATAATTCACTAATACAGCCGGGTCCAGGGAAGGCTTCTTGAGGAGAGGTCTCACCACTGCCTCCTTCAAAGAAGGGGGGAAGAAGCCCTCACTTGAAGAAACATTAATAATCCCCTGGAGCCAGCCTCGTGTAACCTCCTGGGAGGCCAGCACCAACCAGGAGGGACACGGATCCAGTAAACATGTGGCAGCGCTAAGCCTACCCAGAATCCTGTCCATATCCTCGGGAGTCACAAGGTCAAACCCCTCCCAGATAATATTCTCAAGACCCCCTTCCATCACCCCATCCGAATCTACCCAATCAGAGTCTAGACCTTCCCGAATCTGAGTGACTTTGTCATGCAGGAATTGCACAAAATCCTCAGCCCTGCCCTGCAAGGGGTGTTCCCTCGCTCCCAGATGAAGGAGGGAGCAGGTTACCCTAAACAGGGCTGCTGGGCGGTTCTCTGCAGACCCGATAAGAGCGGAAAAATAATTAAATTTTGCCACCTTTATCGCCACTAGGTAGATCTTAATATGAGACCTCACCAGTGTTTGGTCAGATTCAGAGCGACTGGCCCTCCAATCGCTCTCCAGGCATCTTTTCCGACGCTTCATCTCTCTCAGCTCCTTGGAGAACCAGGGAGCCAGTTGTGATCGGCACCGGGTCAGACGCCGCAAAGGCATAACGTGGTCCAGAGCTCCAGCGGCCGCCCTATCCCAGGTGGCCACCAGTTCTTCAGTCGCACCATGAGCCAGAGCCTCAGGGAATGGCCCAAGCTCCATCCGGAACCTATCCGGGTCCATCAGGCGCCTGGGACGGAACCACCTGGTCAGTTCCATCTCCCTGCGGCGAGGTTAGCGGTTCGAAAGTCCATGTGCAGGAGGGAGTGATCAGACCATGACAAGGGTTCAATAACTAAATCCCCTATTTCCAGATCACTCTGACACTAACCAGAGACAAAAATTAGATCCAGAGTGTGTCCCCCCCATGTGAGTAGGGCCTTGAACTAATTGGGTCAGGTCCAAGGCCGTCATGGAAGCCAAGAACTCCCGAGCCGCCATAGACATCTCGCTGACAGATGGCAGGTTGAAATCCCCCATAACCATAAGCCTGGGGGTATCAACCGCCACCCCGGCTATCATGTCAGGCAGCTCGGGCAGGGCCGCTGCCACGCAGCAGGGAGCCAAGTATGTGATCAGCAGGCCCATCTGCACCCCACGACCCCACTTCACAAGGAGGGACTGAAATGAAGCCAGTTTAGTTTTATTTGCACTGCAAATTCATCTAACTTTTGTAGAAAGCCTCAAAAGGATGGACCTAGGGTTAAAATTTCCTGCTTTTATTTTTTTAATATTTCAAAAAAATTATTTATTTTTATTTTATTTTATGTGATTTGTATGCCACCCTATCTCCGTAGACTCAGGGCGGCTCACAGCAATAAAAACAAACCCAATGAAACATAAAATACATACAAAATACATAAATGTATAAATATAAATTTAAAACATATATTAAAACCCATTAAAATAATCAAACTCCCTCAGTCCAGGTTGGGCGATGTAAACAACCATGTTTTAATTTGTAGCAGAAGGTGCAAAGGTCAGGAGCCAACCGAAGCCCCAGGGGGAGTTGATTCCAAAGAGTGGGCGCACCCACAGAGAAAGCTCTGCCCCTGGGGGTCGCCAGCCGGCATTGTCTAGCCGACGGCACCTGGAAAAGGCCCTCCCTGTGGGAACGTACCGGGTGATGGGAAGCTGTTGCTGGCTGCAGATGGTCCAACAAATATCCTGGACATAAGCTTTATAGGTCATCACCAGCACCTTGAATCTCACCCAGAGGGCAACCGGTAACCAATGCAAGTCGCGCAGGAGGTGTATAACATGGGAGTATCGGGACCCTCCCATTACAACCTACGCAGCCACATTCTGCACCAGCTGAAGCCTCCGAGTGGTCCTCAAGGGCAGCCCCAGGTAGAGATCGTTACAGTAGTCAAGACAGGAGGTGACTAGCGCATGAGTAACTGTGTGTAGAGCATCTCGGTCCAAATAGGGACGCAACTGATGCACCAGACGAATCTAGGCATACGCCCCCCTGGTCACGGCTGTTATGTGATCATCTAAACTCAACCGTGAATCCAGGAGGACACCCAAGTTGCGTTGTCTGTCTACGAGGGGTAAAATTTCACCCCTATAGCCAGCGATGGAACCTCTCCATTGGATCGAGATGCCGGTACCCACAGCCACTCAGTCTTGGCAGGGTTGAGCCGAAGTAACAATAAAAATGATTTATTGTTTATATTAACATTTACTTCATGAAAGATGTTGGTGGAAAAAGTTTGAAATGTTGCTAAGTATGTTCTCATCTTAAATAACATTTGTGGGATAGTAGGCTGATTAAGAGGTAACAAAATCCATTTTCAGTTTTGAAGCCTTGGAAGGCATTCAACAGCACATAAATCTGTCTGTTGGCAGTGAAGAAATTGTCCTAGGGAAATTACAGATGCTCCCCTAGAATGCCAATGTTGAGACTGTTCAGAGAGATCAAAAGAACAATTTGTTGTGTCTGAAGTAAGTAATTAATTTGAAGGATTGCCTCTTTTGTATCAAAAGAGTATGGAACCATAATTTTTTGCCTTGTCAGGGAATGAGGATTAATCAATACAAACATTTGTCTGTTGCACAATTTGGTCAGTTTGTTTTACTATAATGGCTTGTCCTTTATCAGAGTGCATGTCAGGAATAAGTGATTTAGCCAGAGTTTCTCCATAGGCCTTAATGGAATTGGTAGGTCTGGCTTTGTATTTTTCTTTTTTTTCTTTTTTTTCTTTTTTTAATTTTTTAAAATTTTTATTAATTTAAGAAACCACATAATACATTTATAAATGCAAGTAAAACAATTTACAACAAACTTTGTATTGGCTTTGGCTTTGTATTTTTCTAACACTTCCAAGTACCAGTAGAACAGATTCCTGTTCCTCTTCATAAAAATTTGGAGAGATGCTGCCAAGGTGGGGGTTTATTATTATTATTATTATTATTATTATTATTATTATTATTATTATTATTATTATTATTATTATCTGCTTGTATGGAATCTATTCGTCCCCCCTATCCAAACAGCTGCCCAAGTGACCACCAGACAACAATGCCGCAACCAGCAAGACCAACCTGCAAGCGATCTAACCACAAAACTCAAAACCGAGCTCCTCGCAGACCTCTGGTTCTAAGACAACCAACACACCTTGACAAAAAGAGATGACCTAGTGTGGAAGGGAATGATACTCTACGTCCCAGTATCCTTACACATCCTAATCCTCCAGAGGAGTCACGACATCAAACCGGCAGACCATTTCAGGTTCTAAAGACTTTACCCTTAGCACAGAGGCAATTCTGGTGGCAATTCTCTTAATTATTCATTTAAGGTAGTCATAAATAACTTCAAATAAATGTCTGCCTAACTGAGGCAACAAATACATACATTAAATTAATGTCTAAATTGCCCTGGAAAAACTTGGCTTCCATTCATTAAACACAGCATGACTCTCCTAAATTTAGTTCAGTTCAATTCAGAATAAATAAGCTAGTTGTTATATGGCTCCTAGGTTACATTTATGATCTACCTGAGTTTTCCAAGTATGGGTGACTAGAGAAGACAGGACCAACAGTCCTAGTCAACAGCCAGGAAATAATTAGGGAAGCACACAAATCATTTTCAACTGAACACACAGGTGCTTTGCAGGTTCTTTGTAGTACAAAAAACCCCATTGAATTTAAAGTAACAGCTAGTTATCCTAGAAACAACAATGCTAAAAGGCAGTCTATTTCTTTTTTAAAGAAAACTGTGAACATTTAAATTCAGTGATCGTAGCAACATGAATTAAACACAGGATTTCTATTTTATATATATTTATTATACTTCTAAGTAATACTTATATAATAAATATACATAAATAATTATATTTCTTTATATTGATATAAATTTATATTACTACCAAGTAATATATCAAGTGATTCTGGATGACAAACTTTCTGTACTATATCACTTGTATCTCTATAAATTCTCTCCTCCATTTTTTTTTTGTTCTGCAATGTAGCTCAAAAAGCTTTTGTACATTTCTTTCCCTAGAGGGCAGCTTAATATTTGGATATAAAATGAGATTATGAAAATATTACTACAGAAAATGGAGCGGCGGAGTCTCTTGATTGCAGTAGTTAAACTATTTTTTCCTGAGGAGGTATATCCATCAAGCCTCAAATATACTTAAAGAAATAAACAAACATTATTAACTTTTATGAATCCACAGGACTTTATCATTACAGTAAAAGAGGCATGTAGGTCTTGGATCTTCAGGAAACTGTCATTTATATTTCAATGCGTTGTTATTATAGTTCAGTTTTCATGAATGTGAAGTGATGCTATGAAGACTTTCTATCTTAATTGACAAAGGAACACAGCTAATTTCATTCTTATATATTTTGATAGGAAGAAGGGGGGATCACCATGCTGCTCAAATACCAAGAACAAAAAGTCTTGTGTCAACACTGTAAAAATAACAACAGTTTGTATCATTCTATTATTATCATTCCATCTAGAATTCCTGATGGAGTGACTTACTGGTGGTCATGGTTGAAAGCAGAGTTCCAGACTGCACTTGGACCAAATATTCACAGTATTTATTTGGCTTCTGTAAAGATTACAACAAACTCAGGGGACAAAATATAAACATTCAAACAAATAGGACAGGTAGACTCCAACCGATAGTTAGGACTGAAGAAAGAACCATTGCAACCAGCCTGACCTTCATAGAAGACCTGTATATTGAACAGGTCAGAAAGGGGGCTGGGAAAATATCTACAGACCCCTCACATCCTCGACATAAACATTTCAACTTCTCCTCTTGGGATGCTGCTATAGGACTTTGCATGCCAAAACAATTAGACACAGGGACAATTTCTTCCCTCGTGCCATCATTCTACTGAACACCTAATTCTCACAGTAGTGTGGTTTTACTATTATTATTTTTTCTTCTTCTTATATTCTTTCCTTTCCCCCGCCCCCCCCCTTTATTGGTATTATGATGATGATTACTCTTGCTTTGCATGTACACTAACAGTTTCTGCACCGGAGTCAAACTCCTTGTGTTTCTAATCACATTTGGCCAAATAAAGTATTCTATTATTTATTTTCATAGGTAGCCTTCCATTGCTGTGACTCCATGTCTTGCATCCTTTGGAAATCCCAGCTCCGATTACACCAAGAATTTCTACTAACATATGCAATGCAAAAATCCCCCTAGGTATCTTTAATGTAGGGCTAAACATCCATTTTGTAGCAAAGGATTGCATGTGCTTTGGGAGGAAAAGATATTTATTTTATTTTATTTTATTTTATTTTATTTTATTTTATTTTATTTTATTTTATTTTATTTTATTTTATTTTATTTTACTTCAAATTTATATACCGCCCTTCTTCCTGGAAACTCAGGGCGGTGTACAGCCAGATAAAAACACATAATATAAACATTAAGAACAAATTAAAAGGAAATATCTCAATTTGGCCAAAAATTTAAGAAACATACAAATATAAAATCATTTAAAAGGCATTGTTAGGCCAGCCCGGCTTGTTGGAAAAGGAAAGTTTTAAGGGAACGGCGGAAGGCACGGAGGTCTTGGATTCTCCTTATCTCTGGGGGCAGCTGATTCCAGAGGGTAGGTGCCCCCACAGAGAAGGCCCTCCCCCTGGGGGTCACCAGCCTGCATTGCTTGGCTGATGGCACCCCGAGGAGGCCCTCTCTGTGGGAGCGCACGGGTCGATGGGAGGTCGTCGGTGGCAGAAGGCGGTCTCGGAGATAACTAGGTCCTATGCCATGGAGCGCTTTAAAGGTGGTAACCAACACCTTGAAGCGCACCCAGAAGACCACTGGGAGCTAGTGCAGCTCGCACAGGAGCGGTGTTATGTGGGAGCGCCATGCAGCTCCCATAATTACCTGCGCGGCCGCATTCTGGACCAGTTGGAGCCTCCCGGTGCTCCTCAAGGGGGGCCCCATGTAGAGAGCGTTGCAGTAGTCCAGGCGAGAGGTGACGAGGGCATGAGTGACTGTGCACACGGAATCCTGATCAAGAAAGGGGCGCAACTGGCGAATCAGACGATCCTGACAAAAGGTCCCCCTGGCAACAGCCGTCAGATGTTCCTCCAAAGACAGCTGCGTATCCAGGAGGACTCCCAGATTGCGCGCCCTCTCAACGGGGGCCAAAGACTAGCCCCCGATAGTCAGCGATGGAGTCAGCTGACTATATCGGGATGCCGGGAACCACAGCCACTCAGTCTTGGAAGGGTTGAGCTTGAGCTTGTTCCTCCCCATCCAGATCCGTACAGCCTCCAGGCACTGGGCCATCACTTCAAGGGCATTGCTGGGGTGGCCTGGGGTGGAGATGTACAGCTGGGTGTCATCAGCGTACTGGTGGTATCTCACCCCAAAGCCACGGATGATCTCACCCAGCAGCTTCACATAAATGTTGAACAGAAGGGGCGAGAGGACCGACCCTTGCAGCACTCCACAGATGAGAGGCCTCGAGGTCGACCTCTGCCCCCCTGCCAACACGAACTGCGACCGGTCTGAGAGAAAGGAGGAGAACCACCGTAACACGGTGCCCTCCATCCCCAACTCTTCCAACCGGTGCAGCATGATACCATGGTCGATGGTATCAAAAGCCGCTGAGAGATCTAATAGGACCAGAACAGAGGAGCAACCCCTGTCCCGAGCCCTCCAGAGATCGTCAACCAACATGACCAATGCCGTTTCCGTGCTGTGCCCAGGCCTGAAACCCGACTGGAACGGGTCTAGATAGGACGTTTCCTCCAGGAATTGTGGGCACTGTCATGCGACCACACTCTCAACAACCTTTGCCACAAAGCGAAGGTTGGAGACAGGACGATAGTTAGCCAATACTGCCGGATCCAGGGAGGGCTTCTTGAGGAGAGGCCTCACCACCGCCTCTTTCAAGGTAGTGGAGAAGTGACCCTCACTCAACGAAGCGTTGATAATTCCCTGGAGCCAGCCTCGTGAGACCTCCCGGGAAGCCAGTACTAACCAGGAGGGACACAGGTCCAGTAAACATGTGATCGCATTAAGTCTCCCCAAAATCCTGTCCATGTCATCCGGAGTCACAGAGTCAAACTCTTCCCAGATAACATTCTCAAGACTATTCCTCGTCATCCTGCCCGGATCTACCCAGTCAGAGTTCAAATCCTGCCGGATCTGAGCGATTTTGTCATACAGATACCGTCCGAAATCCTCAGCCCTGCCCTCCAGAGGGTCCTCCCGCACTCCCGGTTGAAACAGGGAGCGGGTCACTCTGAACAGGGCCGCCGGACGGTTCTCTGATGACGCAATAAGAGCGGAAAAGTAATTAGACTTTGCCGCTTTTATCGCCACTAGGTAGGTCTTAATATGCGACCTTACCAGTGTTCAGTCAGATTCGGTGCGACTGGCCCTCCAACCACTCTTCAGGCGTGTTTTCCGGCGCTTCATCTCCCTCAGCTCCTCAGTAAACCAAGGAGCCACGAGGAATCGGGACCGGGTCAGAGGCCGCAAATAAGACAGGGATTCATCAAAGGAGTTAACCTGAAATGGGGGGGCTGGGTTTTTTCTTGGTGTCTCAAATCAACTCGTGGATTAAACTATTTTAACTCTTACTATCAAGATTTATATCGTAAAATAACAGACTTGGAAGGGACCTTGTAGGTCATCTAGTCCAGTGGCCACCATTAGTGGCCCATGAGAAAATTTTGGTGGTCCGCAGAAAAAATTATTTGCATTTTTTATATTGCACTAAATGCAATTTTTTTAAATCTTTTTAAAAAATTCATATTAGTGATCCACGGGATTTAAAATTATTAATTTAGTGGTCCCTGAGGCCCCTGAGGTTGGTGACCCCTGATCTAGTCCAACTCCCTGCTCAAGCAGGAGACCCTATACCATTTCTGATCAGTGGCTGTCCAGTCTCTTCTTGAAAATCTCCAGTGATGGAGCACCCACAACTTCTGAAGGGAAGCTGTTCCATTGGTTGATTGTTCTCACTGTCAGAAAATGTATCTTTATTTCTAGGTTGAATCTCTCCTTGATCAGTTCCCATTCATTGTTCCTTGTCTGGCCTTCGGGTGTTTTGGAAATTAGGTTGTCCCCCTCATCTCTGTGGCATTGTATTTGAGAATAAAATGAAAAAATTATTCCAGCAACTTGCCATTTAATTTCAGAAGCACAAACTTGTGGGAGTATGGAGTCACATACAGCCTGTGGAATGGTCATCCTTCCTCCATTGTCTTAATAGTCCTTTATTTAGACTTCCAGTTTTATAATAATGTGTAACTAGTCATCCATTTTAAATGCCTTTTAAGATGTGATTCCTCAAATGATAGAGTAATTATGAGGCTTGATTGAAGAAAAAGATGGTGAGCACTACCAACCAGCCAAAAGGTAGAAAATGTATCTGCTTAATATTCCATGCCATGCTTCCTTAGAAGGAAATATAACCTTGTGACCACTCAGCCTAGCAATGCAAATCCAATTAATGTTAAGCAGAATAAATTAAAGCATTTTTTTTACCAGAGAGCAGCTTAGCATCATGCTAGGAAAAGTATTATATTATTTGTCAGCCTAATTAGACCTCATACTTCTAACAGGCATAAGATCCATAAATGGGACCTTTGACATACAACATTGATCTAGGGTTTAGATAAGTCTCTTTCAAAGTTCAAACCATGCAGAGTTTTTCTCTGCTTAGAAGTGCAAGATTTAGAAAAGTAATTACAGCTCTAGTCCTGATAATATTGATTTAATAGAGCATATAAAAGCACATTTTAGTACCATGAGATGGGATATCTATCATGGAAGAGATATAGACACACCAGTCGAGAAGCTAAGGACAAACTACTGTGTATTGTTTTCCTTAAACAAGAAGACTAAAACAGCAGGAAATCATTGCATCTATCTGCATACCGTATATAATAAACATCAGTGCCACATACTGGCTAAAGTATGTAATTTCATTATTCAGGTAGTAATTTTTAAAAGCCCTTTAGTATCACAGGATGTCTGGCTTAAATCTGGTTCCTATAAACCAAAAAATATTCCATTCAGGATATATATACCGTATATATAGCGGTAGCAAAGGTAAGTAAAACCCACCACTGGTGTGATGGCAAAAAATGTAGGAACCCCTGATCCAGGGGTGAAATGCTCCCAGTTCAGACTGGTTCAGCCGAACCGGTAGCGATGGTGGCGCAAGGCTCCGCCCAACTGCCCGGTCGTCGTTACTTCCTGGTTTTAATCAGGAAGTAACCTGTTTTTTACCCTCTGCGCATGTGCAGAAGGGTTTGCACATGCGCAGAGGGTCCGTGTGCACATGTGACACACACACACACGAACAAAGCAATCATTCCAAACCGGTTGGACAGGTAAGTAGATTTCACCCCTACCCTGATCTAAGGATTTCATGAGCACTACTGCACTTGCAAGCACCACTTCTTGACTCCTGACCCAGGAAGAACTTAGGGAAGGGCAGGCCTGCTCTTCTTTGAATTTGAATATCCTAATTCCACAAGGCTTTAGGTGCAGTCCTATCTAGCCAATTACTTTCTGATCTTGTAAGGACAAATGTGTGTAGTTCTGAACAAACTTTAAAGAGTTTAAATCTGGATTTGCACACCAAAAATTATTTAACTGAACCACAATGGGCAGAATTTCTGGAAGGAGGTAACCAAGCATTGAGCTTTATCCTAAATTTACACTGCTAAACGTGAAGCTTAGTGTAATTTCTGGAATTACAGAAACAGAATAGCAAAACTATATTGTCGGACATTGTGCTCTTTCAGGAATCTTTGAGCTTTAAGTCTATTTTTAAATCTTATGTGAATAGGTCAACAAAATAGCATATTTGACTATAAGTTTTGGGAGACAAAGAAATGTACCAACTACAATTGCAGAAGCTAAACTGCTCACATAAATAATTCTCCTCAATAGCTTTTACTGGTAATGAAAAAAGTGGCACATTTTTTTTAACGCATGCACTACATATGATTTAGCCTCTAATGTCTCGTAGTTATTTTGTGAATGAATCAATCACTGTGAGATTGTTGTCTCCAGGGAAACTTTCAAAATAAATGGTAATATCATGAAAATAAATGATCATTTATCTTTCAGTATTCGCACATGTGCACCACATTTAAATAAGGGCAATTGGTCCAATGGAATGTAGCAGGGGCTTGTCTGCCTCAGCACATCTGTCATACTAATGGATGTATTTTGTCATTTTCATAAGGCTGAATGCGGGAAGTGGGGGGGAGAGATGAAGAACAAGCAACTCTTGCTATGATCTACATCCTTTCATGGACAATAATACTTCCTTCCTGACTTGCTTGACAGATCTGTCCTATTTTACAGGCAGCCCTCTTAACTCAAACAGCTATTTATTAACAACAGCAGCTACATAATAGGCTATAGGAACCACATACTTCAAAAAGCTTGCCTACATAGACAACAGGCTATTGTAGGATCTAATAATGTCAGGCTCAACATTGAAGTTTCACTTGTTCACGTCCCAATAAAAATACTGGAAACTTTCAGTAGTTGGCACAAATTTGACATCAGAATGGAACAGCAGAGTATAGTGAACAGGGATCATTGGGGGCCAGGATCTGAATCACATGGGTTCCACTTACCTTTACTACCGGTTCGCAGTGGGAGTGCGCGCATGCGCAGATCACCTATGATGACATCGTGGCAGGTGGGCGGAGCCTCCTGCTGGTTTTACTACTGGTTCTATAGAACCAGACCGAACCGGGACCAACCCACCACTGATCTGAAGGATGAAAGCAGCCCTGCCCTTATCAGGATTCTGCGCCTATGCACAAAAGGTTTTTAGCTCCTACAAATGCTACTGATCCAAAAGAACACGTTGACCTTAGGGGGTTATTCTCAAAGAAAGGAATTTGCATCAGAAGATCCAATGTGTAATTTCAGCCTTCCAAGAAATTAAAATGTCATTTATATTATATGTTATGATAGATAGATAGATGATAGATAGATAGATAGATAGATAGATAGATAGATAGATAGATAGACAGACAGACAGACAGACAGACAGACAGACAGACAGACAGACAGACAGACAGACAGACAGACAGACATATGACATATGGAACTACAGGATGAACTTGAAATGTTAGCTATTAAATGAATCTCTTGTTTGACATATTGGAAACGAAAGGTATCAGCTGCTCAAAGGATATAGATATCCATAGGATGACCAGATATGGAAAACCTGTTGAGTTTATCTGGGTAAAAATTAAAAGATGGGAATTATGTATTATGTGTTATGTTTCAGACTATCAAGCCTGGCAGAATAGTAGAATGGTACTTTAATAATTCAGATTATTAAAAGTTTAGCAGTGATAAGATACTACTCTGATATTTGATGGAAGCCCAACTCTGCTTAAATGAAATATCTAAGAAGTTCTTGACTTGTTCTGTTGACAGTTTCATCTTCCCCAAAGCAGAAGAATGCATCTTAATCTGATCACTGGGAATAGGATAAGATGGCTGAGGAGATGAAACTAGTAAAAACCGTGTATGAAATTGAACACATCATCTTGGGATTTATGATACTGAGGAAGGAGAAAGTTGAGTACAATGTCAACTTTCTCTTAGCTGATACCAGAAGAGGAAGTTACGCAGCAATGATGCAAAGATATAAATCTTTTACAAGTAAATTTACTGCAAAAACCAATAAAGGCATTTCAATGACAGCTAAAAAGAAATCAAACTCTGAAATTCTTGTGTCTCTTTCTCCTGCTGCATGGCATAACAGTCTCAAGGCTTTCTTTTCCTTTTCCCTTTTTTTAAAATATAAAAATATTTTTTAAACTCTATCAAACCGAAATAGTTATTGTAAAAGCACTAAGAACAACCCATTTGGGATTTCCAGCCAAGCAAGTGACTGAGAATTCAGGCACCCATAGAGAAAAAGGGAGAGATTGCATCTGAAGTAGATAAGCAAGCCTGCTAATGATGTAATTTTTTGAGGAAAGGGGCGTCAGTTACACCTAGAAAGTTTACAAACCATCTTCTGTAATGATTTGCCACAACTTAATTGATACATTCTACACAAAATGTTGTATTGCTTCATTTGTGGATCAATAACCTCTGAGAAGAAAAATTGTGTGTGTGTGTGTGTGTGTGTACATATATATCTACACATACACCTGCATGCACAACATCCCCACAAAATGTTATTGTATTGAAAAATTGCACTCATACATTTGAGAAAGAGTGATCTAGTATAGCATTCTGTTTCCAAAAGTACCAAATGCATGGCACGAAAGTAATACATTTAGAAACATACTACCTCTGAATATATTCTGTTTAATTATCATGGTATATGACAGTGATGGCTAACCTTTTCTGGACCGAGTGCCCAAAGTGTGCGTGTGTGGGCAAAGCCCCAAATTGCAATCCACAACCGGCCCCCGTGCATGTGCCCCGCCCCCTACGCATGCACCCGTGGCCCCCTGCATGCATCCCGCCCCCATGCATGCATGTGTGGCCCCCACACATGTGCCCCACACCCACACACATGCGCAGCAGAGACCCAAAGACCAGAGAGGGCTTTGCATGCCACCTCTGGCATGCGTGCCATAGGTTCGCCACCACGGATATATGAGATGGGTGTCCCATCTGACTCTATTTTTCCTTTCTGAATTCTTATTTTGTTCAGATGTGATGTTCTTCTTGCATGATCCTCTACTATCTTCTAAAAAGACAGTCTTCTTATCTACATATAGAGCTTTCAATATCAGAGAATAATACAGGACTGCATATCAGTTTACAAAGACTTCTCTATTTAAAGTGTTATTTTTGTCTGAAGGTGTCCTCTCTCTGAAGTCTGATTTAAGGTGGTCATTAAAGGTTTGCACTTGGATAGCAAATTAAATAGGCTCTTGGGTCATTTGATCAAAGTTTCCCTATTATAGAAATATATAAGATATTTCTAATTAATAGTAAACAATTATGTCTAAATTTGTAAATATATATATATATATATATATACACACACACACATTTATCCATAAAAATCAAGGTCATTTTTTACTTTCTTTTTGTGATGAATTTCCTTTTTCTGGTAATATATCCACAATCACCCTAGAAAATAGATATTATTATCAAGAATATATAAAATCTAACACGTTCATTTTTCAAAATAGTATTGTATCGTTATATCTTAATCATTCTTTTTCTCTTTCAAAATTAAACTTTAGATAAAATGACTGAATCCTTATTTCTTCCGTGGCTGCTTCAGATTGATTTCCTATCATCTGAAGTAGAAATTCAATTGTTCTCTTGTGATCCCATTTTCCCCATTATGCTAGCAAAGCTTAGATTTTCAGGTTATCCATTTTGCCTGAAAGGTCAATAACGTTCTCTAGAGAAAGTGTGAAATGGTTATATGGTTTCTTGCGGTGCTCTTATTGCAAAATATATGGTCTCTGGTATCTGTGATTAGTTCCACTGTCCATATCTTACAATCAGAATGATACAACTCTGCTGAGAAGAATTTATAAATCTGATTTAGTACCTTATTGGATAGACAAAGACAAGAAGATAGTAAAAAAAAAGAATAATGCATAATATATAGAATTCCCAAAGTCATAATGAGAAGCATATGGCTATGGCTCCAGTGGTGGGTTGCCCCGGTTCGCAAGAAGTAGTAAAACTGGCGGGAGGCTCTGCCCACTGCCCTGGATGTCATCATCAGCGATCTGCGCATGATCCCATTGCGAACCGGTAGTAAAGGTAAGTAGAACCCACCTGTATGGCTCCTATCTCTGATATGCACATAATACACACTGAGAGTGATCATTAAAACACAATGGGAAAAAACACTGACATCTCTACTCTAACCCTCACCCACAGTCAACGTTCTGTTTTAAGGTTCTTCTAAACAATGCACCGTGTACATCATGGGTGTCAAACTTGCGTCATCATGGTGTCATCATGTGACATATCACAACTTTTTTCCCCTTCGCTAAACTGGGTGCGGGCATGGCTAGCACGTGACGCATCTGGGCCACGAGCTGCAAGTTTGACAGCCCTGCTGTACATGGATTTTGAAAACACAGCATGAACATGGATTCCTTCTGATATAAGGAAAATATATTTATGTAATTTGCAATGGTCTCCTTCAGAACAATAGTAAACAGGTTTTTTTTCCTATTATTTCAACAGCAAACAGTTTTCTGGTCCTGGATCAGTCAAGGTTCAGTCTTTCAACAAGGCATAATATAATGCCATGCAATAATCAGATATTTTATGTACTAATCTAAAACCTATATATTGAAAACAGAATATTGATCTCCATTAAAAAAAAATGACTAGACTATCAGTACTTATAGGGAGGCTTTTTTTGCATAGCTATAGCAGAAGCATGGCAGTCAAAATAGATAGAGTTTAGTAATAAACGTAAGTATCTATAACTCTAGAATGTTTTAAAATAATATGGAAAGGGGGGTTCTGTACGAGCTCCTATTGGGACCAGAGCTATCCATTTCATTTCAGGCTTGTTCCTTATACCAAGACTTTTAGTCCAAGACTTTAGAGATTAAAGAAGAACTGCTTTAAACAACAACAACAATATAATTTGATTGACATCTAGGATGCTGGCAGCAACCCGTATCAACCATCAGCACCAGTCAATGATATTTGTGATATATTTTTAAACGTTCAGTTGACTGAGATTCATGTTTAATATATAAATGAGATAATAATATAACTTTATCACAATCATGATGATTACTCCCAGTCTATCTTAATTGTACACTTTCCTACATGTGAAATTAGTCCAGTTGATCATCAAAATTGTCAAGAAATCTTCTTCAATCCATAGATGTCATTTAGATACAGTTCCTGAAAAAGTGTCTCATTCCCCAAGATGACACCAAAGAGTCTTTTGAAGTATACCAACTTAACTGCAATTAATGAAAATCTGAACACATGGGGCAACTCTCACATTGTAGGTCAGTTAATAATATAGATAATTTATTAACATAAATTTTGAATGTAAATTCCTTTTCCAAAGAATTATATTATTATATTAATGGTAGGATAGACCTGAATATAATACATCAATGAATATCTTATTAATATAGCATATCAGATAGATATAGATTCGATCAGGAGTCCCCAACCCCTGGTCCATGGACTGGCACTGGTTCGCAGCATGCCAGAAACTGCGCCACGCAAACAAGCAAATCCCCATCTATAGGATACAGGCAGCACGCAAAACCACACACCCTCTCCAGGTGGACCAACCTCTCTCCACGGAACCTGTCACTGGTGCCCAAAAGTTTGGCGGCCACTGGATTAGATAGCTAGAGATGATTAGATAGATAGATAGATAGATAGATAGATAGATAGATAGATAGATAGATAGATAGATAGATACAGAATGAGATTGAGAGACTTCTGTGGAAACCTAGATGCTACTTATGTTGAGTAAAATCTTTAATTCATCTAATAACATCTGCATTTATTGCCAAAGACTCTCCAGGGCAGGGGTGAAATCCAGCAGGTTCTGACAGGTTCTAGAGAACCAGTAGCAGAAATTTTGAGTAGTTTGGAGAATCAGCAAATACCACTTCTGGCTGGCCCCAGAGTGGGGTGGGAATTGAGATTTTGCAATATCCTTCCCCCAGGAATGGGGACGGAATGGGGATTTTGCAGTATCCTTCCCCTGGAGTGGGGTGGGAATGGAGATTTTGCAATATCCTTTTTCTGCCATGCCCACCAAGCCACGCTCACCAAGCCACACCACACCACGCCCACCAAGCTACACCACGCCCACCAAGCCAGGCCCACAGAACCGGTAGTAAAAAAAAATTGGATTTCACCACTGCTCCAGGGGTTTGTACAAAAGTGCAGCAGATGGTCAACCTTGTGTAAATTCAGAAGCTAAGCAAGATCAGACTTGGTTAGTAACTGAATGGTATTCCTCTAAGGGATAGACCATGAATTAAAGTAGAATAATGAACCAACATTCAAAGCAATGTTAAATTGCAAAACAATGCGATATTTTTGCCAAGAAAACTGCATAGACATGCCTGAGAAATCATTCAGAGTTAACCTTAGCCCATAAAAAGCTTTGGTTTTATTCATTTGCTAGTCCTCTTCAATTTATATCAGAGACATATCTTTCAGTCATTCTGTGTTGATATTTAGGTAGATAACCTGGGGCATTATATATTTAATCAAAAATCCTTCCAATTTTGATGGCATTATAAGATATTTTTAATTTTTATTTGTGTTTTAAACTTCCATATAATAGGATTGCCCTATGGTCTGTACCACATGTATAAATATTTTGTTCATTTTCATATACAGTATATACATTATTTTAAATCAGGATCCATGCACCCATCATTTCCTAAATCATTCTGCCAACTTTGGGAAGGGAACAAATGGATCCATCCAGGCATTCACTAGGGGCGACATTATAGCAGTGTTCCAATATCTCAAGGGCTGCCACAAAGAAGAGGGAGTCAAGCCATTCTAGTTGCAGCTGAATTATAGGAATGTTCCTGAGGAATGTATGTTTGTTGCATTTCTCGAAGGAAGTATTCCCCCAAATATTATTAGAATAATTAGTCAAGCAGAAAATCTACCATTCTTCTATTTATCTTCAGTCAAAAAAGACTAATATATTGGGTATGTGTATCTTCTCTTAAAATCCTTGGTACCTGAAGAACTAGGATTTTAGAAATGGAAAATTGGATTGATTTCTACCTCAGCTATGTGTCCCTGCTAGACTGGAGGAAGACATAATAACATTATAATGCAATCAGTGTCTTATAGTCTTTCAGATTAGGCTGTCATGAAGGATAGAAGATTAACAATTCATAATCCTATCCATCTCAGAATATTTTACCCTACTGTATACACTCCATCGCCCTCTGTTCAATGAATGCTCAAATCATAAATAAAAGCATTAAAATTCTATTGTACTATCACCTTATCTAAGTTAGAGGGTAAAGCTGAATTGTGGAGTTTTGTTGCACATGATAAATAGAATAGGAAGAGGAAGAGGAGACGGGGGGAGGGAGGGAGAGAGGGAGAGATCTCCCCATAATATCTTCCTAAATAAGGCCAGTTTAAAAGAGACAATGCCAAAAATAACAATACTTTCCACATATAATCTGACTATAAGATTATTTCAGTGAATAATGACTCTTATTGGAGTGCAAGACCTGTGAGGCCAAAACAAAATATAAAATTTGTATTATGGAATTCGGCTTTGTTCTTCCACATTACTTTGCTGTTATTCTCATGATTTTCCACATCATTATACCAATAATGTATAGTTCCTTCCAATCTACAAGATATAATTTTTAAACTAATCAGTAAAGCAATAGATTTCAATGAACTTGATACTAAAATCAGAAGGTAAATAAGCATTCATTTTTAGCAACCAGTAGTATAGGATCCATAAAAATGATTAGTGGACAAATAAGAACAATTCATAAAGGTATCTGAACAATGTGAGTTGTTTTGCTGCTGCCTGAGGCAATAATCCCAAACAATTTATAGTCTCAGTTTTCGGTTTGGTATTTCAATACTTTATGTTTCAGCATTAAAAATGAAGTGTGTTATTTATATTATTTTCCACTTCTGTAAAAATATTTGTTTCTAGAGAACTTATTATTCTCCCTTTATTCATTCAAATATTGATTGAAACATAAAGTTTCCTTCAAATGTAGAATATCTATCACTGGGGATCTGCTACTGAAGAATCAGAATTGGTCCCCTCTGTTTGTAAACAGACATATGACGAGGCATAACACAGATTTGATCTAAGTTAGATAGGTCCTTTCAGGGGTGGGCTGCTGGAGGTTCGCAGGGGTTCGGGAGAACCTCTAGCTAAGATTCTGTGCAGTTCGGAGAACCCCCGAATCCCACTCCTGGCTGGCCCCACCCCACCCTGCCCACCCCTCCCTTCCCCTCCCAGGAGTCCCCACGTGGCCTGTTTTGGATGCAGGTCAGTGCAGGGTGCACACAGAAGCTCAGGGAGGGTGAAAAATGGGCCTATCGGAAGTTTGGGAAGGCCAGAAATGGGGCCGTTTCTGGCCTCCAGAGGGCCTAGGAGCCTGGGGTGGCCGTTTTTGCCCTCCTGGAGGCTTGAAGAAAGCCTCCGGAGCCCAGGGAGGGCAAACCCCCCCCCATGCCATGGTGCAGGAGGATGACTAGGCCACGCCTACCATGGCCATGCCCACCCAGCAACCGGGTAGAGAACCCCTTGCTAAAATTTTTGAAGTCCACCCCTGGGTCCTTTTGAGGTAAAGCTTTGCCATGTTACCTGGGAAGAGTTTGATCCTGTGAGTCTTGAGGTGATGGAACAAGTCCTCAGGGTTATGAACGTAACCACAAGCATATTAGTTCCATCTCTCCCTCAGCTAGTAAAGGCCTTCCAGAAGATGACGTGTGGTTTGTTCTAAATAGTGGGGAATCCATCCTTGAGGCAGAAGATGATCCCACCTGCTTTGAAGGAGATAGTGTTATACGAAGCATGATCCTTGTCCCAGTGCTCTCAAACATTCTGCTGGTTATGGTGAACTTCTACCACCAATCAAATTGTTTTGATTTTCAGCTTTTAAGAAAACTAGCACAGAGCTGCTTTTTTACATTAAATTTTAGTCTGAACAAATTACAGGTAGTCCTTGACTTACAATAGTTCATTTAGTGACCATTCAAAGTTACAACGGCTCTGAAAAAAGTGACTTATGACCATTTTTCACACTTACAACTGTTACAGCATCCCTATGGTCACATGATCTAAATTCAGATGCTTGGTAACTGGTTCATATTTATGACGGCTGCAGTATCCTGGGGTCATGTGTTCAACTTTTGCGATCTTCTGACAAGCAAAGTCAATGGGGAAGCTAGATTCACTTAACAACCATAATATTGAAGGACTTCCAGTTTGCGAGCCTCGGCGACGGCGGTGTTTCTTTAAAGACCGCCAGCCCCGCCGCCTGTAGAGCCGCCCCGCGATCGAGGAGCGGCTCGAAAACTCCAAAATCTTGAAGATTGAAGGAGAAGAGATAGCAGGGTACAGGTTGAGCCCCTGTAACCCCCCAGGGAACTGTTTCTGGGGAGGAAACAGGCGTGGCTCCCTTCCAACCTGCTGAAACTCCGGGCGGCGTGGGACGTTTCTGCTAATTAGCAGAACAAGCCGGCAGCAGCAAACTCTTAAAGCGAAAGGAACTAATTTTAACAATCAACGGAAATATCAACTTGAATCCAGAAACTTGAAAACTGCAAGTATCAGTGCTTTGTTGACTTTCTAATTTAAAAGAGAAAGTGAGTGAGTGAAAGTGATTTGAAAAAAAAATGGCGCCCAGCATTTGAGTTAACGAGCTAATGAAAGTGGATTTGTGAAGCCTTCCTGCTTTGTTACAAAGTTATAAAGCTGCTACAAAGTTGCTCTATCTAAAGAAAAAATTTCTTTTTCTAAAATTTGACTTTGTTTTACTTCAGCTTCACTTGATTAAATCTGGGGGACTTTTTTAGAAGCTTTTGTGGAAGAGGGAAAGGAAAAAGAACTTCCCTCTTTAGAAAAATTAGCTTACGTGGCACAATGGCTTCAAAGAAGCAGGAAGGGAAGGCATCAGGGGGGGGATCCCCCACACATAAACATCAAATGCAACTTCCCCCTGCTCAACAGTTACAAACTCAGAAAAAAGAAATTGATGTGGGAGATTTAAAAGACTTTATTTCTAAAACTTTGGATGAAAAATTTCAAGAATCTCAACAGGAAATAGATCATAAACTTCAAAAATCACATGAGGAATTTCTGCAGGAAATTAATGAAGTTAAAGATATGGTGAAGCAGAATCAAAATATGGTGACCAAAAAAATATCAGAAGTGGCGTCTGGCCTGGCAAATTTTATTGGGAAAGTTGATTTTAAAGTTGAAGAACTCAAACTAGAAGTTAATGTTAGGATGAAAGATAATGACTATAAAATTGAAGAAGCTGATAATAAAATGCAGAGAATTGAAGATGAGATTGTCATGATACAATTCCGGGCGATGGAATTTGCCATACGGCTTCGGGGAATTCGAGAGGAGGAGAGACAGGACTTGAGACAAGTTTGCTCTGAAGCCTTGGCTAAGATCTTACAAGTTAACCCTGATCTGGTATTTCACAAAATAGATAAAATTTACAGAGTGAACTCCTGGGTGGCCAGACAAAGACAACTGCCTAGAGATGTGGTCATATATTTTACTGAGAGAGAAATTAGAAATGAAATCCTCCAAAAATCTTTTCACACCTCTGTACAAGTGGGGGGCTCACGACTTGTAATTTTTAAAGAATTACCTCCTAAAATGCTGAAAGCTAGAAAAGAATTTGGTTTTCTTGTTAAGGAATTGAAAGACTTACAGATACCCTTCCGGTGGGACGCGCCAGCTGGGATAATTTTTAGATATAAGGGAGAAGGATATCGATTGAATACTGTGGAGAAGGCACAACATTTTTATAGTACTATTCTTAAGGACAGAACACCATCTCCACGTACATCTACAGTTTTGGAGATTAAGGAGAGTGAAGAGAGGCAATTGGAAGAACAGCCTAAGCAGGAATTAGAAAATGTGCAAGGTGCAGAAGGAGGTTTTCTGAGTGAGCCCTTGCTGGATTCTTCTCCAATTTTGGATTTGATTCAGTTGACTGAAGTTAAAGATCAACGTATAACTAGAGCTCAATCCAAATTACTTAAACAAAAGCAACAACAACAACAGGAAAGACAAGACAAGAAGGCAGCAAAGAGTACCCCACAAGAGAGTGGAGCTATGGGAGGAGCAAGATCGAAGCTCTTGGATGAACTTCAAATATTTTGCTCTGCGCTCCAGAAACAGGCCGATGACCCTTAAGTGTTTATCTTGGAATGTTAATGGGTTGAATTCAGCACAGAAAAGGAAGAAACTATTTACATATTTGAAACAATTTAATAATGATATAATATGTTTACAAGAAACGCATATTACAACTCAAGATCAGAAATATCTGATAAATTCAAAATTAGGAGTACATTATATATCTTCAACTTCGCAGAAAAAGAATGGTGTGGTTATTTATGTAAATAAAAAATTAACAGCAAAAGTTATAGAAGTAGATCAAGATGGTAGGTTTGTAGCAATTGAATTGCTTACAGCAAATGGTCAAATTCTTTTGATTGGAATTTATGCTCCCAACCAACAACAGGATTGTTTTTACAAGATGTTACATACTAAAATAGTGCAATGGGACTATAGATCTATTTTATTTATGGGAGATTGGAATGGAGTAATTGATTCTAAATTAGACAAAAAGAGCTTGGCAAAGTCTAGAATTAGACTACCGCAGACTTTTTTTGATTTGAAAGAAGATATGGAACTAAAAGATGTTTGGAGAATACATAATCCAAATGAATTGGATTACACTTTCTTTTCCGATAGACATAGATCCTTTTCTAGGATTGATTTTATCCTGTTGTCAAATGATCTACTTATTAAGACAAAAAGAACAAAGATTTTTCCAAGAACTTTGACTGACCATAGCCCTGTATGGATAGAAATTGAGATGGATAAGGTTGAGAGACGTTCTTGGAGATTAAATGAGAATTTGTTTAGATATGAAAAAAATACAATAGAACTTAAAAAGCATTTGAAAGAATTTTTTGAGATAAATTTGAATAAAGGTACCCCAATTGAAATTGTTTGGGACGCTAGTAAAGCTTATATGAGAGGGGTACTTATCTACATGAATTCTAAACATAGACTGTTCCGACAAAAGAAAAGATCTGAGTTGGAAATGGAAATAAAGAATAAGGAACAATTACTTATTAAAAACCCAACAGATGAAAGAATACGAAGTGCTATAAAACTTTTGAAAGACCAATTTCAAATGCTTATGGCGGAACAAGTTGCAACAAGTTTACAATACGCGAAGCATAATACATTTTGCAATGCCAATAAACCGGGCAGATGGTTGGCTTACACACTGAGGAAAAAACAAAGTATACGGACTATTGATAGTATTAACATTGGAGGGAAAGAAATTTTTCAACAAAAATTAATTAAAGAAGCTTTTGTGGATTATTATACTAAATTATATGCCAAAGAAGAGGTGCAGAATGGACTTATAGAAAAATATTTAAAGGATAAGAGAGTTACAAAAATTACTGATCAACAAAAGGAAAGAATGAATTATCCTATAACAGAGGAGGAGATAATAGCAGCAATTAAGCAGCTAAAAACAGCCAAAGCTCCTGGCACGGATGGTTTGACTGCAGTGTATTACAAAACTTTACAAGCTGAAATGGTGGAACAACTTAGAGACTTATTTTGCAATATTCAACAAGGGGGTAAAATACCCCCATCTTGGACAACTGCTTATATATCTCTGATACCAAAGGAACAAGTTGGTCCTAAAAAACCAGAGAACTACAGACCAATATCTCTTTTGAACACAGACTATAAAATTTATGCGAAGGTATTAGCCAACAGGTTGATGCCAGTAATCCAAAAAGTAATTCATGAGGACCAAGCGGGATTTATTGAGGGCAGATATATGAAGGATAATGTAAGGCAAGTAATAGACTTATTGGAATATCTTGATAAGAATAAACAGATTTCTGCAGTGCTGGTTTTTTTGGATGCGGAGAAAGCCTTTGATAGAGTGGATTGGAACTTTCTACTAAAGACTTTAAAAAAGATGGGCTTTGGGGACCAATTTATACAGTCGATCTCAGCAATTTATCAAGAGCAAAAAGCACAGATTATTATTAATGGAAGTTTGACGACAGAGTTTAAAATTGAAAAAGGAACAAGACAGGGATGTCCGTTGTCCCCACTTTTATTTATATTAACATTGGAAGTCTTGCTAAATACAATACGGGACTCAAAAATTTTGAAAGGTATAGTGATAAGGCAAGAGGATTATAGAATAAAGGCATTTGCAGATGATCTGGTTGTTACCCTATCACAACCAATGGAATCAATAATCCTGATGAACGACATTATACAAGACTATGGTAGAGTTTCAGGTTTTAAACTGAACTCAAAAAAGACTAAAATGATAGTTAAGAATATGACACAAGATCGTAAACACGAGCTTGAAAGGAGGGCAGGTTTTGAAATTGTACCTAAGGTAAAATATCTTGGAATTCAGGTTGCAGAATCAAATATGAAATTGTTTCAAAATAATTATGAGGTGTTGTGGCGAGAGGTTCAGAAAGACATGGAGACTTGGAAAAAGCTGCAACTGTCTTTACTTGGAAGAATAGCAGCAGTTAAGATGAATATTTTGCCAAGATTTCTGTTTTTGTTCCAAATGATTCCGGTGCTTAAAAGTGACAAACAACTGAAAGTCTGGCAGTCTGGTGTGAATAAGTTTGTCTGGAACGAGAAAAAGCCGAGAGTGAAATTGAAAATTATGCAAGATGTTCCAGAAAGAGGAGGCCTTAAACTCCCAAACCTACAGTTATATTATGATGCAGCAGCTTTAACTTTAACAAGTGACTGGTTTGGAAATAAAAAGGCTGGAATATTGAATGCAGAAAGTTTTGATCTTGAATTTGGATGGCATGCTTACTTATTCTATGAAAATAAAGTGGATAAAGTATTTAAAAGTCATATACTTAGAGACTCCTTGATGAAAGTTTGGAAGAAGCACCGACTCAAATGGGATTATAAAATACCGCTATGGCTGGATCTTGGTCATACCTTGTGGAATACAAATATAATGTCACTCGGGGGGTTTTTATATAAAGAGGTTCTTTTTACAGATGCGGGCAGATGGCAGCTGAAGACATTGCAGACACTGTTGGACGAAGGGATTAATTTAACCTGGTTACAATATAATCAATTACAAATGAGATGGAAAGAGGACCAAAAAACTGGTATTATGTTGCATGAGGAAGAATTGGTTAGACATATAAGAGAGAAAGGTCCAATGCATATTAAAAGGCTTTATAATGTTTTGTTAGAAAGAGATTCAGAAACGGAATTAGTTAAAGATTGTATGATTAAGTGGGCACAGAATTTTGAAGAACCAGTGATGCTGGAAACTTGGGAAAAAATTTGGGTTCAGAATGTTAAATTTACACAGTCGCAAAACCTGAGAGAAAATTTTTATAAAATGTTTTATAGATGGCATTTAGATCCTAAAAAGTTGTCATGTATGTACCCTAATGTTCAGCCAAAATGTTGGAGATGCGAATGTTTGGATGCTACGTATTATCATGTATGGTGGACCTGTAGGAAAGTTAAGGCTTTTTGGATAAAAATTTGGTGGGTCATGCAGAATGTTTTGAAGAAAAAAATTCAATTTTCTCCACAATTGTTTTTATTGGGTATAGTTAAGGGTTTTACACGGGGTGAAATAAAACTAATATTGTATATGATAACAGCAGCAAGATTGTTGATAGGTAAATACTGGAAGAATGAAGCTTTGCCTACTATCGAGGAATGGACTTTGAAGATGGCCAGTTTTGCAGAGATGGCGAAGATTTCAGCGTACTTAAAAGATTGTTCACAAGAGACTTATGAATGGGAATGGAAAAGGTGGATAGAATATGTTCAGAACAAATACCAAACTAGAAAGTATCAAATAGCTTTTATTTGAAAATAATGTATTAGAAATATTTTAATGTAAAGAGACAAAGAGGAAAAATTATATAGGGGGAGGGATGGGTTCAGGTTTATTTATTAGTGTTATTAGTTATGAGTATGTAATAGGGAAGTCTGGGGGGGGAGGGTTAGGGAGGGTTAGGGAGGATGGGAAGTTTGGGGAGGGTGGTGGGGGGGGTGAAAAAAGGGGTGAAAATGTAATTGTAAAACTTTTGCAATAAAAAAAAAAAAAAAAAACCATAATATTAACTTAACAAATGCAATGATTCACTTAACAATTGTGGCAAGAAAAGTTGTAAAATTGTGCAAACTCACTTAACAAATGTTTCAACATAAATTTTGGGTTCAATTGTGGTCATAACTTGAGAACTACAGTACCTGTATATGGAAGTGAGGGTAAATTAAAAAGAAAACATGTAACGATCCAACAAACAGCTTTTTAACTGGCTGTTTTTTTAAAAAAAGAAATCCTATTGTATAGGAAAATCAAATTATTCTTATGTAATCCTGAATAAGTCTAAGTTTTCAGCATGACCAATTTTCTCCTGAAAATCTTTTGGGATTCTAAATTTGTTGGATTCTATACTGACAATAGAGGGACGCGGTGGCTCAGTGGCTAAGATGCTGAGGTTGTGGATCGAAAGGTCGGCAGTTCAGCAGTTCGAATTCCTAGTGCCGCGTAACAGGGTGAGCTCTCATTATTTGTCCCAGCTTCTGCCAACCTAGAAGTTCAAAAGCATGTAAAAAAGCAAGTAGAAAAATAGGGACCACCTTTGGTGGGAAGGTAACAGCATTCCGTGTGCCTTTGGCATTTAGTCATGCCAGCCACATGACCACGGAGACATCTGTGGATAGCGCTGGCTCTTTGGCTTTGAAACAGAGATAAGCACCGCCCCCTAGAGTCGGGAACAACTAGCACATATGTGCGAGGGGAACCTTTACCTTATACTGACAATTAGGGAGAATTTCATTGTCCCAGGACAAAACAAAAACCAGATATGGATAAAGAAAGAGGGGGTTGGGAATTGAATTATACAAAAATTATGTCAAAATAGTTTTAGTTGTTCTCATCACAACTTCTTGAAAGTGGTTCCTCATGAAAGGTTATAAATGGTGTTTGTTTTGTGCCAGCATATTTCTCTCAATTCTGCAAAACTCTGTGGCATATGATCTTGCTCTGCTGTGGTGCTTCTGCTACCACTGTATTATTATATTGGCTTCAAATAATAACTTTTGAAACAACTAAGTACCGGCAGTGTTGAAGGGGTCATTCCCAAGAGATATCAAGTTTGCCAAGCAGTAGACTTCTTGGCACTTCCTCCAAGCCAGTGTGAGGGGTCTTTTCTAGGAGAGGACAAAGTTTGTGTCCTACTCCATCCTCTTCCCAAAATAGATCAGAATCAACACTGGCAGAAATGCTAGTGAAAAGAAAGATACTTTTTAAAACGGTTTTAAAAATTAAGATTTCAATTTATGTCTTGAACATTTGCATTTTTAAATTGGAGTAGGACACTTCAGCCAATTTCTCTTGGCTCCAGATGGGAAGCTTTGAAGGCTTGTTCTATCATCTTTTCCTATGCTATGCTTTGCTTTGCCCAACAATTTTAAATCAAAACCTTTTCCAAATATGCATTAAAATACATATTTACATGAGAAGCATAACATATAGTAGATAGTTTATTATTTATTACTTACTCTTACCACCACATAAAAAACCCACCAAAAATAAAACACAGGATCTAATTCTTGGGTAAAATAAATAAAAGAAAACACAGCAATAAAATGCATATATTGATATACAAAGAATTAACGTTCAGATAACTACATCACCTTTATAGGATAATCTAATCTATTCGATGTATCAGGTTCTTAGCTTAATTGCATTACTATAAAATATAAACAGTACATAGTAGAGCCCAGGAAGAAATAGGACAAACTGCGATTCAGATCCCAGTGGGCAGTTCTTCAAAGTAGGAATCATAAGTACCTAAACTGGGAGGAGGGATTGTCATATAGTTGACAATTGAACAAAACATGAGCAATATCTTCAATGGCTGGGATACAATATACACGTCCTCTCATGATATGGCAAATGTTGGAAGCACCCATATTTGGCCATAGAATCCAACAACTCCAATCTTGCTCAAGAATAGATCCTTCTTGAGAATTGTGTAAAACTTATTGACTGGTATTTCTCAAATTGGAAAATAGTTTTGTTCTTAGCCAACAACTTAAAGATCCATTTCTTGCCAATAACTCCATGTCACTTTGAACATAACTTATAATACCTCAAAAAGCTGTACCTTGCCCCTGAAAATGACAAATTACCCTTTGTAATAAAAATGTGCAGAGCAAAGCAAACCTTGAAGATTAGGTTTTAGTGGTGTTCAGAAATTCTGGTGATGAGGGATTATCTGGTGTCTGGATTTATTCTCTATAGACACAATTTCCAAAATCAATTTGTGCAGTTAAAAGGATCCGTACCAAACATCATCTTTTAAAGATGGTTTAAATCTAGTTACAGCTTGGGACTAATGTTTATTTTCTTTTTGTATCTCATTCATAATATTATTCTTTGTTATTTGAAGGCATATTTTATCTAAACTTTCTGACTTCATTATTGTACCCCTTCTTCCCATCTACTCTTTATATCATTTTACTTGATCACAATTTGTTTCTTTGTTTATCTGTCAAATTTACAGGCTGACCAAAATGAGTCTGGCTGGCATTAAAAGTCAGGAAAAAACAGCACTATCCATGCAATTGTGTGTGTGTGTGTGTGTGTGTGTGTGTGTGTGTGTGTGTGTGTGTGTGTTGGAGTTTCCCCTCAATGCTAGTTGTGTTTTATATATAAAAACACAACTAGCATTGAGGGGAAACTCCAAAACATTACATGCCTCAATATTTAAGACTGTGTTGTTGTTTAGCAGTTCTTTAGATTTTTGCATTGCTGACTTTCCTATGTTCTTTTTTTTTCTTTTCCCTTTTTAGAGCACATCTGGAGCTAAGAAAAAAATTATCCCTGGCTGTTGGTAAGTTTTATTTTAAATTTTAATATTTTGTGGTTTCATTGGAGTTTGTATTTTAAGGGTCTTTAATTACAAAATGTGCTATTGTAACTGGGCTTTTTTTTTTTTTTTTTTGGCTTTTACGTGTGTGTGCCTTTTACAGTTTTTAGTTTCTACTCAGGATAGGGTACAAATGCTATAAACATATTCTCTTGCATTATATTTTAAAGAGAGAAACTCAAAATATTTCTTTGTTAGCTCAGCAAATACCATGTTGACCAAAGGAGATATTCATGCACTGGATATTGCCTATCTGCCATCAAAGCTTGTATTCTGTCTTTTAAAAAATACAAGGATTTATTTAATCTCATTCAAATATTTACCCAACAATCCTGGGTTCATAGCAGAACTGAGTTACTGGCACCATCGCCAAATATACAATATCAAGAAATTCAGGCACAGCAAAAAGTGAATGTTCTCAATCCAAATAGCTTTCCCAGAAGATTACAGTTAAATTTTCAGAAACAATTGATCTCACCTGCTTCATAGATGAAGGGAAAGCTGAATGCACATACAGTATTTGCTGAATACCTGGATCTGCACAAAATCCGCCCTTCAGAAGCATTGGAATTCAGATGAAGATAAAGAACTCAAAAATAGAAACAGTTCAAAACTGACTGAGAAAGCACTGTTTGACTTTTTCAATAGACTTTCTATTGAATAATTATCTAACAAGATAAAAACAATACAAATATTGGATAATATATAAAGAAAATTGAAGGGAATAATGAATAAGAAAACAGAAATAGTAATAAATTGTAAAGCAGTAGCTCCCAATCCTTGTCTGTGATTAGAAAAGCATTTATATTTTACCCCAAGATTGCATCATAATTTCTATCTTTCCATAGGTGACGCTTTCTAATACTCAAATTCATCAATCACAAATTTTCTCTCTCTCTCTACCCTCCCTCCCTCCCTCCCTCCCTTGAGAAAGGAGGATAACTTTATTTTCTCAGTTGTACATCAGAGGTGGGTTTCAGCAAGTTCTGACCATTTTTGGAGAACCAGTAGTGGAGAATTTGAGTAGTTCGGAGACCGGTAAATACCACTTCTGACTGGCCCCGCCCCCATCTATTCTCTGCCTCCCGAGTCCCAGCTGATCGGGAGGAAATGGAGATTTTGCAGTAACCTTCCTCTGGAGTGGGGAGGGAATGGAGATTTTACAGTAACCTTCCCCTGGAGTGGGGTGGAAATGGAGATTTTACTGTATCCTTCCCCTGCCACGCCCACCAAGCCACACCCACCAAGCCATGCCATGCCCACCAAGCTACACCCACAGAACCGGTTCTAAAAAAATTTGAATCCCACCACTGTTGTACATGTCATAGTTTATTCCAACCTTTAGCTGTTAAGTACATGGCCTATGATCCAGATATTACCTTTTGGGGGGAGGTGGCCAAAAGAATCGGTAGGAGAAAGAGAGCATGGGAAATAGTTGCTCTTCTTATTGCATGCCTAATTCTGTGTTTTTATGCAAACATATGCTGATTTGTTTTTGTTTTTTTCAATTTCCCCTACAGGACTATTAGGTATATGTAAAGATCTCAAAGAAAGGAGGAGTCCTATGTAACATAGTTGATATCTGCTATGGAATTTCAGATAGCTGAAGATGAAACAGCAGCAGGCTTGTAGAAAAAACAGCTTCTAGATGCTGCCAAACCATGGATGGAATATTTATATGTTAGTTACATATTATCATTTACTGGAATAAAATGCAGACACCAGCATTCTCTAGACCTGTCCACTATAGGATGCTCTCTGCTCCTCAAGCAGGTAAGTCTGAAACAGAAAAGAAAGCTAGAATATATATATTGAGTGACTAGGAGGTTGTGCTCTTGACCATATGCTCCCAAATTAAGAAGAAATTTATCTATACAAGCAAAGATACTGAATGGGATCACTTTTTAATGGATAGTTCCCAGACTGTTAAAGATTGAGGAGGTCAGGAGGTACATAGCCAGCTGCAAGCTTCTTCATTAGCAATAAAAGATTTGTTAGTTTGCAGGAAGGTAGTTAGAAAGAAGACACAGAAGCATCTGCGCCATTGTCCCTTGGGATATATTGCTGTTCATTTGCCAGAATTTTTACAATCCTATCCCTTCCTTCTCAACAACATTTGCTAAAGGGATCACGGAAGAATTATGCTAGGAAAAGAATGATTTCTGTTTCAGCTAGATGCCAAATTGGTTCATTTTTAAAAATGGCTCCCCTCGTAGCCCCATGTTATGACAGAACTGTGCATTACACACAATGGACAAAATAAAATTTCCCAGCTAACTTTCATCACTGGTAGCTTCTCTTATGTGTGATTTGGAGAAGAATAAGATGAGCACTGAAAGAATCATTTACATTTTCAAATACATACTTTGAATATTTCATTCTTCATCTTAAAAACCAAGGCTTTTTTCCACCTTAAAATTTAGAGCAAAGTTATAAAAGGAAACGAATGAGAGTAAATACTGTATTCAGATCTACTACTATTTTAATGGTTTTGAATCTAATTGCTTTGGTATAAGAATTCCACCTATTTTTTTAGTCTTTTTTTTTTCAAAAGAAATTTTTATCAGCTGTGGTTTGATCTGAAATGTCAGTTACTATGGCAACCACATTTACTTCTTTGAATGCTTAATTTTAGGCAATTCAAAAAAAGTTCATCTTTCCTGTCAAGAAGTAATCTAATCTTGAATATAACTATAGCGTCAGAGTTTTGGATTTAGATGTATTTCAAGTTTTACTTGATTCTATCACTTTACACTAGAAATAAAATTAACCCTTTGCTTTTTCTCTTGTATAAACTCATTCAAAAACTCAACAATTAGAGGCAGAAAAGGGAATGCTCAATTATCACATATTATTTTAAAACATCATTATTTTTCATTGTAACATCACTATCTGGAGAATGTTTATTGTGAAATTGAAAGACTTTGTCTTTAATAATTAAGTTTTAAATGTATACAATTCTATGTATACATCTTCTTAAAAGTAAATCTAGCTGAAATCAGTTGAGCTTATTAGTTGAGTAAATATAAGGCTGCTACTTGAAGTGTTTTATTTTCTAAGTGGCAAAAATGTCAAATGACCTCATAATACTCAGCTGAGAATACAAAAAGATAAATTCTGAATACAAAACTAACTTTTTTAAAAAGTTGCATACCAATTCCTGTTTGCTATTTTTATAGCAGGATTGTGTTAAATTGGTAATTGGAAAGAAAGCTTATCAAAGAAGAAGTCACAAATAGAATGTGTGTTTTTCAATACAAGTTTTCCTCAATTGTTGTCCTTTATCTCGGATTTGCAACCTAAAAAGATATGAAGAATCTCTTCTGGATGAGGTCAAAGACAGAATCCTATTTCCTAAAGTAACCCAGCAAAAAGGCCATCTTTTCACCACAGAGCACATTTTATAGGCAGAAAGCCCCAAGTTTAGATAAACATACACACACAAAAAGAGTTGATTTGGTCCAGCAATTATGGCACTGGTCTACAACTGAGGACCCCCAAGTTCTGATGCCAACTTAGGAACAAAGCCAGCTGGGTGACCTTGGGCCAGTTCCTCTCTTTCAACCCTAGGAAGGAAACAATGGCAAACCACTGCTAGATAATGCATCAAGAAAAAAATCATGACTTGTCCCATGTAGTTGCCAGGTGTCCAACCTCTCTTAAAGGCACACTTATACACAAAAGTAATAGTTAATGTCAAAGATACCTGCTCAAGACTTTGGAAAACAATTGTCAAAGTAAATAAACCATACCGAACAATATGAGCCAGTAGTTCAATTCATCAATTTAAGACAATGTTAGTAATTTGAAACTGAGCTTCAGTAGACTGAAGAGGCAGAAAATCAGTCCAATCCCTAGTACTTGAAACTTAAAAAAAAAAAAAAAGACATGTGACAAAGTGGGAATCATCTTTAACTGAGATCCCAAAGGGTCACTGCCAGCTGGAGGTCTGGTCTGGGTCATGGTGAAGTATTAGTTAAAATAATTTCATATTATGCATTATTTTTATAGTGCTATTAATGCACATTTTTTTTCTCTACAGCTTTTGCAGAAAAGGATATAGCATTTAGAAAACTCTAAAGTAGCAGTCCCCAACCTTTCTGACATTAGAGACCGGTTTCATGGAAGATCATTTTTCCATGGATCGGGACGAGATGGTTTCGCATGCAACCTAGATCCCACACATGTGCAGATGAAACTTCGCTTGCTCACCCACCACTTGTGCAGTCCGGTCCCTAAACAGGCCACAGACTCGTACTGGTCCATGCCCTGGGATTGGGGACCCCTGCTCTAAACAATTGAAACTGATCCTTCATTATCAACTGTCCATTGTGAATAAAAATAGGACAAGAGATTGGAAATCTGCAATTATGCACCTCTAGCAAGGAAGCATTCAAACTCTTACGCCTTCCAGTCCAAATATTTAAGAGCTGGTATTTTACTGTTGAAAATATTTATCTGTGGAAACATGCTAAAATGGATGCCTACAGCAATTATTAAATGTTATTCTAATTTGAGAAGTATAAGATTAGCAGGCAAGAATCTTTTACAATCTATGACAATAAACACACAATGTAATTTAATCAGCAGCAAATCACATATTGCATCCAATCAAAAAAAAAAACATGTTTCTAAGGAGGGAAATTGACACAGCAGGAGTTGTGCATTTGCTCTAATTTTATATATCCATTTGATTTGAAGACTGCAAATTATTCCCCCAGGAAAATCAAACACTCCAATTAAAGCGCTAACAGTCAAACTGTCCCAGAATGCAAAAGGTATATGTGTCAACTAGCAAAGTTAATAGTCTTAATCACCTACTCCCTGCCCTCTGTCCCCACAATACTTTTTTAGTTTCAGAGTCACTTATTACTGGGTTGTGCATAGGCAATTTAACTCACCTTGAAGCCAGATTAAATAGTTAGGGAGAAAAATAGCCTGTATTATCCTGCATTGGCACGCAAATTGCTCAGATTGAAGTCTGCATCAGCTGGAAACTCTTTATAATATAAACTCTTTAAATCTATTTTAGTGAGTCATCAGGAATTGACCAAGAAAATAAGCCATATGCTATATTACAACAGTAAGACCATTAACATTATATCACTTTAACACTTTGTACATATTTTAGTATGATTATACCAGAATGATTTTGACATTCTATCTCAAGTTTAATAATTCAGCATCTGAAAAGAAAAATTGTGTTGTCCAGATATAAGAAAAAGGGGAAAATTATGTGGTCCAACCACAAGCTTTATTTGATTATGCTAAGTTCTGTAACAAAGCTACATTTCTGTAATTGAACATAATTACAAAGCTCATAAAATTAGAAACCTTGTCTTCTTAGCAAAGACAGAAATGTCCTCATCTTAATGCAAATGCATTTCCACTAAAATCTTTTTTTATTGTGTATAAAAGGGGCGGGGTTGCAATGAACCTCACTGCTATCTTTCACTAATGTCAAATAAAAATCCCAATAGACTAGACTAGACTAGACTAGACTAGACTAGACTAGACTAGACTACAATACAATACAATACAATACAACACAACACAACACAACACAACACAACACAACACAATACAATACAATACAATACAGAGTTGGAAGGGACCTTGGAGGTCTTCTAGTCCAATTCCCTGCTCAGGCAGGAAACCCTATACCATTTCAGACAAATGTTTGTCCAACCTTTTCTTAAAAACTTCCAGTGTTGGACTTTTTATAACTTCTGGAGACAAGTTGTTCCATTGCTTAATTGTTCTAACTATCAGGAAATTTCTTCTTAGTTTGAGATTCCTTCTCTCCTTGATTACTGTATTTTTCAGACTATAAAACGCTCCAGTCTATAAAACGCACCTAGCTTTTGGGGAGGAAAACAAGGGGAAAAAATCTGCCTCTGCCTCCCAGCAGTTTGCCTCCTTGCAGCAAACAGCAAACAGCCTGGTCAGCTTCAGCACAGCCTGACTGCACGAGCAGCTGATTGGCGGTTGGATCTGCCTCTCGGAATACCGCCTATCAGCTGTTCCAGGCTATGGAGGTCACCATCACCCATCACCACCATCACTGCCTATCGCCGCTGTCACCTATCGCTACCTCCGTGTGCCCCATTTTCAGCCTCTGCACACCCCATTTTTGGCCTCTGTGCGCCTCATTTTTGGCCCATTCCAGGTGGCAGGGATAGTGGCAGCAGCTATAGTTTAAACTATAACTATTATAGCTTAATAGTTTCATTAAGAAAAAATATTTTTTAATGAAACTATTGCTCTCTAATTTGAGAGGAATACAATTTAATAATTGTATGTACTGCTTTGTTTATCAGGGATTCAGATCATGTTTAGCTCCAGGCAGCTTGTCTCTCAATCATTGCTGGTTGCAACTGTCAAAAATTACAAGAAGATAAATGAGCAGATTAATGCATCATCATTGAGTGTATGTGCTCAATGTGCATTTGATGATGTCGGATTAATTCATGAAAATCAATACTTTTTATTGATTTTATTATAAGAGCTATAATGCCTTGTTCTATTTCTATCCCGCTTAGGGGCACGAAGAATATTTTTCTGCAAAGGAACTTTACAGGCAATAAAAATTCTTCTTTAAATGTTTTCAAAAATAATTCTAAATGTGTGTTTTCAGATTTGGTCTGTGTTTTGTGGATTTACTTTGATCAGACTTTATTCTAAATAAAGTATTCAGATAAAATAAAGCAAACTAGAGAAAGATTTTTTGATACAGATAAATGGACCATTTTTATTTATTTCTTTGGGGAGGAGATAAATTTGATCTTATTGTATTGTTTAAATCTAAGATGAGAAAGGTACCAAGGATAGCTCGAAACAGTTTCCACACTAACAGCGATAAAAGTGGTTTTTTGAAATTCTAAATCAGATAGTTTACATTCTTATCATGAAAAGTTATGTATTCAATCAGGTTTCATTTCATATTAATCACTTGTTAATAGCAAGATATTTTGTTAACATAGCTAAAATTGTTTCCTACTTTATTTGATATGTTTAATAGTTTTAACAGATGTATCAGTCCGATGGCACCTATTAGCATTTAGAGTGAAAAGTTATCACATTTGGTAATATGTCATGAATCTGTAATTAAACAGTTGGTAGAGAGCTTCTAGAAACAAAAGTAATTGTCACTCCACATGAATATAGATGTTAAAATAAAGACTAGTGGTAACATTAAAGATCAGGTAGATTAAAGCCATCATCCTTACTTAGCAGAAAATCATGATTACATAAAAGAATTCTTCTAGGCCCACATAGATTGTATGGGGCATTCTTAGAAAATAAAATGATGAATGACCAGCAAAATGTAACAGATTTCAATACTAAAAATCTAAGATATAGTTAACATAGCGTTACTAGTTTTTAAAAAACTGCCTTATAAAACTATATCATCAAGTATATAAAATAAAAAAGATATTATGTAAAAGTACTACATGAAAATATCACTGTTGTAAAATATCATAAAATATATACCTAAAATATCATAAAATATATACCTAAGAAAGATATGTTTCCTCATTTTGATTAGTTGAAAATATTGTCTGTTCTTACACATTTCTCAGAGCCCAGTTCTTCATGTCTGGAGTAATATTATCTTTCCAATTCCTCAGTATAATAAATTTGTTATACTGATTAAGGAAGCTTGTTTTTTTTATCTCATTGCAAACAAAAGACATGATGTGGCTTTTGAAAAACTGTTTCTGTAAACAGTTTACAGTAAATTAGAAAAAGAGCATGGTATTTTCTTTGCTGTCACTTTAAAATATAACATATTGACTGTGTATGTATTTTTAACTAAAAGTCAGGAGTGAGAAAAATCCCAGTTTTAGGGTATCCTAGTTCATCTGTCAGACTATTAATTATCAGATAAGTTTTCTACAGTAGAATGACACTGCATTAAAGCAGTGCAAAAAAGCAACACCTTTGTTACAGAATAATAGCTAAAATTTAGGACTTAAGAAACTGCAGGACCAGCAACAATCAATCATAGCTGATCAGCAACTCTGTTGAGTAGTCTTAGAATTATTTTGCTAGAAAGCACAGATGGGGAGCTGGATGGCATGAACAACTAAATTCTTTTTTTAAAAAAATCAGCTAACTACAAAGCTATATATTAGTGTAATTCTAGTATTCATTTTTCAGGTTTAAATTTTGACGCGAAACAGTAATTGTACATCCTTAGTACCATACTTGATCATTCAAAAGTCACGGCTGGGTTATTAGGAGATTTTGCTTATTTTAAAAAATCAGTATTAAATGTTTGAAATGTGTTTATCAAAATCATTTTTTCACTGCCAGTAAGAAGATCTTTCACTGCAATGAAAGTTATGCTGAAATGCAATTATGGTCATACTTCTTGTGCTCTCTGATATAATATTCCTTCTCTCTCTCCCTCCCTCCCCCCCAAAAAATCAAAGGCAAATATTTTAACATCTAGGCAGAAAAATAATCAGAAATGAGAAAGAGGGTTGGCATGGTAAAACTCTTGATAATTGTAATTGAATATTAATTACTGTGTTTGTTATTATATTAAGCCAGCAGAAACATGCACATGAGGAAACTGGTTAAAGTGCAGTATTGCAGGAAAACTCTGCCCACAGCCTGGAGTTTATTCCTAACAAGGCTTAAGGTTGACTCAGACTTCTATCCTTCTGAGGTTTGTAAAATAGGAACCCAGATTATTGGGGGCAATATGCAAATAATGCTTCTACATTGTAAACTATCCAGAGACTGCTGTAAAGCGCTATGGGCCGATATATATGCCTAAATGCTCTTGCTATCATTTAGTATCTAAGCAGATCTGGAATTTACAAACAAAGCTCTGATGATAATCAAGAAAAGTGGGAGAATATGACAGCCTTTTCCAATTAGGCGACCTACAGATGTGATCAATTACAAGTCCCATTACTCAGCAAACAACATATTTGGAAAGTTAATGACAACAGTAACTGTGATCGTCCTAAAGGTGCTTTCTCAAAAGGCAATTGGACTTTCTTTGTTTTTCCTTGAAGACTTTTCACTTCTCATCCAAGAAGCTTCTTCAGTTCAATTCTTCAGACCGGATGACCTGGATGACTGAGAATCTCCATAGAAGTAATTGTGATCTATTTTCCATGTAGGTTGCCAATATGAGAAACACCCTGTCATTGTTGCACAACCTATACAGGTTAAACCCAAAGTTGCAGTTACCCATCCTGGTTTAAATAATCTCTCATTTATTATAGAGTCCTATGCAGAGTTTGTTTCCTCAAATAAGGGCTTACAGTGGTATGGGACTTTTATGAAATGGGACTTTTAAGGCATGCTAAATAATTAAAAGCCATCAATACCATTTACTAATGACTATCTGTAACAGAGTGAAGAAAGAAAGATTTGGATGCTTCCACTTAGCGTAAGAACATATTATTGTTCTTATGAACACTTTATTCCCATTTTCAACATTCCAAATTTTTACCCAAAAATTTCTCTCCAAGCAAATTTTCAGAGTCTCTGTTGTAAACACACACACACCCACACAACACACACACTTAGAAAGAAACATTGGGCAAAGATTGACATTTGGAAGATTTAAATATCTCATTTGAAAGTTCCCCAATATGGACTTGAAGTTCCCAAACTCACTTCTAAATAAAGATGTTGTTGCTACAAAATTAGCGTAAGTATTTTTGCTGTTTCAGACGGCAGCTTAACCATACAAAGAACATTAACTCAAGGAATTTCCACACCCACCAATATTTTCATCCCACAAACCTCAAACAATTCACAGGCAATCTAAAAACCACAAAGTCATTGTTGCCTGGCCTTTCATTCTTCTCCAAGGAAGCAAGCAAGCATTAACCTGGTGCTTTGCATGCCAGCTCTTCCACTGTTGAAGAGAAAAGTGCTTAGGGCTGCCATATAACTCCATGTAAGTAATAGCTGGAAGGAAACAGTTTTCTTCTTACTGTCAGTGCATGGTTGTTGAATTTTATCAATTTTACCACTGCTGTTAGCAATAGCAGTAGCACTTAGACTGATGTACTACCCCATAGTGTTTTACAGCACTCTCTAAGCGGTTTGCAGAGTCAGTCTATTGCTCCCAACAATCTGGGTCCACCTTTTACCGACCTCGGAAGGATGGAAGGCTGAGTCAACCTTCAGCTGGTCAGGATCGAAGGAATCAAACTCCTGGCAATGTGAGCAGAGTTAGCCTGAAATACTGCACTCTAACCACTATGCCTTCATGGCTCTTCAGTAGCTCAGGCTACTGAAGTAGATCTGCAAAGCAACCAAACTAACATTTCCCTTATAAGATCTGAATTTTGGAAGCCAAAGAAGGGGTAGAATAAGAATGTAGTTGTTATGTCCTTATAAGGACACCCGCCTGGATTGGCTGCCAGCCATTGGGCGGGAAGTTTGAATAGCTGTCTAGGGGTGGTGCGTCTGCCGGAGCGAATATAAGGAGAGCTCTGGCAGCGCACAGCCAGTCTTGTTACTGTAGCTAATAAAGTTACTAAATGTATCGAGCTGGTCACGTCTTCATTTCCTGCGCCTGATCTAACACTGGCGATGAAGGACTAGAGAAGAGAACCTGAGCAAGACTTGTGGCACGATCGCCTAACCGAGCTGAAGTCACACAACCGCGGCACCGCACAGAATGGCAACCCCACAAGCACCGATCGCTTCGCTGAACCCATTCAACCCCACAAGAGAGAAATGGAGGTTGTACATGGTCAGGTTCCGGCAATTCCTCTGAGGGAATGGCTACCAGAACCTCAACGATGAACGCAAGAGAGCCCTGTTCCTGGCCCACTGCGGTTCCGACATCCTGGAGATGGCCATCGACCTCGTGGCGCCCAGGGACATTGAAGAGATGTCCTGGAGTGACTTGCAGGAAGTCCTGCAGGAACACTACGCACCCACAGGCACCCCGATTGCCAACAGATTCACCTTCCAGCAAAGAAATCAACGGGAAGGTGAATCCATCAAAGAATTTGTGGCGGTGCTTCGACAAATCGCTGCCAATTGCGAATTCGACAACGTGGATAATGCCATCCGGGACCAGATCGTCTTCAGGATGCGGGATGTGGGGCTCCAGAAGAAGTTCCTGAGCCGCAAGAGAATTCTGCTCAAGGAAGTCCTCGAAGAAGCCACAGCCACCGAGACATCCGAGAAAGCGGCAGCCGTGATGGTGAAGGCCAGAGGGGTCCACAAGATCCACAAGTCGAGCCCTAACTCCTCAGATGACTCTGCCACGCCATCGGAATCCGAGGAGGAAATGGCCATCCACAAGGTTTCCCGCCCCCCCAGGCGGGAAAATCCTCAACATGGCGACCGGGGGGAACAATGCGGCAGTTGCAAAGGCAACCACCCCAGGGCAAACTGCAGATGGAGGGACGTGACCTGCCACCGCTGCCTGAAGAGGGGACACATAGCCGAAGCATGCAGAGCAGCAGATCCAGCCCCGGAACCACCCAGGCCAAGATTCCGGGAAAACCGCAGAGAAACCCAGAGGACATCCAAACGGTCCTCGAACCAGTCTAGGTGCGGGGACGACGAATATTCCCACAGCAGAGCAGTGCACCAGACCACAATCGCCCACACAAGCGACGACGGTGCCACCAAATTCAACGTGACACTGCTGGCAGAGGGGTCACCGTGCACAATGGAAGTAGATTCAGGTTCCATCTACTCCATTATGGACTGGCAACATCTGAAGCGCCTGAAGGCATCCTGTGAAAAGAACCAGCTAAAACCCCTGAGGTCAAGGCTCGTGGATTTCAGCGGGAACCCCATCAGAGTCCTGGGCAGAACCACTCTCCACATCACCTTCAAGGACTTCCAAGGCAAGCTTCCCATCACAGTCGTGGAACACAGCCGACCGAACCTGCTAGGAGTGGAGTGGTTCAAGCCGCTAGGGTTATCGATTGGAGGCATCCATCAAATCCAGAGGGATGAACTCGACAACCTCATCGAAGAGTTCAAAGAAGTCTTCGATGGTAAGCTGGGGAAATTTGTGGGGAGGTCAATCTCCTTTAATTTGGACAAGGGAATCACCCCAATTAGGCTAAAGCCCCGCCGGGTTCCGTTTGTCTTGCAGCCAAAAGTAGACGAGCAGCTAGATAAGCTGATCGCCCAGGACGTTCTGGAACCTATCGATCATGCTTCATGGGAAACCCCCATTGTGACCCCAATGAAGCATGATGGATCTGTGCGCATCTGCGCCGACTATAAGTGTACAATCAATAAGGCGTTGGCCCAGAGCGCATACCCAGTCCCAGTGGTGCAACATCTGCTGCATTCTCTGGGGACTGGCTCAATTTTTGCCAAACTGGACCTGGCCCAGGCTTACCAGCAGCTGCCAGTCAACGAAAAAATGGCTCAGGCCCAAACAATAGTCACCCACAGGGGGGCATTCAAATGCAACCGTCTCCAATTTGGAGTCAGTGCTGCCCCCGGAATGTTCCAATCAATGATGGAACGCTTTCTCCAAGGCGTTCCAGGGGTGGTGTCATACTTTGACGATGTACTAATCTCCGGAGATTCCAAAGCACAACTCCTTGAAAGGCTCAGGCTCGTCCTGCAGCGCTTCAAGGCCAAGGGCTTGAGAGTCAGGAGAGATAAATGCATCTTAGGAGTCCAGGAGTTGCTGAGCCACTCCACCGCCTGCTGGGGAAAGCCCCAACTCACGTCCCTGGCCATGGAGGCATTCCTGGCCGGACTGGGCATCCGCCATGCCCTGTCCACCCCTTACAGGCCAGCTGGGAACGGACAGGCTGAACGGATGGTGAGACTCACCAAGGAGGCACTCACCAAAATGGGCACGGGCGACTGGCAGGAAAGAATTGACAACTTCTTCCTCACCCAGCACATCACGCCGCATGCCACCACCCACAAGAGCCCAGCTGAGATGTTGATGGGCAGAAGGCTGAGGTCACCACTGGACCGGCTGCACCCACAATACAGCCCAGAAGTGACCGCAACGGCCAGCCGCCCGCTTCGCGCCTTCAGCATAGGAGATCTGGTTTTTGCACTGAATTTCCATGGCTCTCCGAAATGGCTGAAGGGGAAGATAGAAAGCTCAACCGGCCCGAAGTCCTACACAGTGGAGCTGGAAGATGGACAGGTCTGTAGACGTCACATCGACCAGCTCCGGAAAAGGTGGAGGGAAGTAGGACAAAACCAGCCCGACGAGGTAGGCCTACAACACTCCAACGAGGTAGGCCCACAACACCCCAACGAGGTAGGCCTACAACACTCCAGCGAGGTAGGCCTACAACATCCCAGTGAGGCTGGCCAACAACACCCCGGCGAGGTGGGGAAGCAAAGACCCGACCGACCAGGACAGCAGGATGCCAGAGAAGTAGACCGGGGACTTCTCAACCAGGGCGAACCCCGGCCACCCGGCTGGGGCAGCAGACGGGCCCAGAGCAAGGAGGACTGCCAGCCAAGGACCGCAGTAGACCGGGGACCGCCCGAGGTGGGCACATCACAGCTCAGGGGTGAGGATGGCACACAACACCCCGGCGAGGGGGACCTCCACCCAGCACAGAGGGCAACCCAGCAACAACACCCCAGCCCAGAAGACCCCAGCCACCAACCTGCAGTAGACCAGGGACTAGGCGAAGGGAAAACCTACAACACCCCGACCAGGGAGGACAGCGCCACCCCGGCAGGGGAGACCTCCGCCACCCCGCGGAGGTAGCCCCACAACAAAAACCTGACCAGGATGACCACCGCCAACCCAACGGGGTAGGCCAACGCCAGCCCGGCAAGGAAGGCCTCCGCCACCCCGACCAAGGAGGCCTGCACCACCCCTGCGAGGTCGGACCCCACGACCAAGGTCAGCACCACCCACTGCCGAGAGACCAGACCCGAGGGCACCGATCCGAGACACCCCCCCCGACAACAAGAAACCGAACCGCTGCCAAACCACAGAGCCCGGGAGACCGGGGAGGAGCAAGTGACAACCAGGGACTTACCGAGACTCAGACGCTCTTCCCGGGTGGGCACCGAGCGGCCACACCGAGACGACCGATGCACAGGCCAGGAGGAAGACCATCAGAACCAGCAGTCCGAGGTCCACGGTTCGGCCGGAGGCGCTGGGAGTGACCCCGCACTCTCGCCAGCCGAACCGAGTCCGGTTCCGGGGAGGGAACCAGGAGGCACAGGAGCCCCGTCCGTCCAGGTCGGCGTCAATGAAGAAGTGAGACTGTGCAGGTCAACTAGCATGCCGAGGCGTTCTACGTACCTGCGCGATTACGTGACATTCATTAACTTTGAGTGACTGTTTTCTAACTAGGAGGGGAGGAGTGTTATGTCCTTATAAGGACACCCGCCCGGATTGGCTGCCAGCCATTGGGCGGGAAGTTTGAATAGCTGTCTAGGGGCGGTGCGTCTGCCGGAGCGAATATAAGGAGAGCTCCGGCAGCGCACAGCCAGTCTTGTTACCATAGCTAATAAAATTACTAAATGTATCAAGCTGGTCACGTCTTCATTTCCTGCGCCTGATCTAACAGTAGTCTTTTTCAGAAAGACTTTACCTTGCAGCCATTTCAAATGCTTTGGAACTGACCTGCTGAGATCATAGACAAAGCTGCCTGCAAACAATGCATAATCCTCCTGTGGAAGTGCTCTAAAAATACATTCACTCTTTAGGTTGGATGAACAAGCTGAGGCAGCAGGTTGTATGCAGCTCTTGGGATTCTTTTTTAAAATTGTCAGGCGCCACCTCCAGGCACAATTTCTGGAAATTAGCAATGCTGATTCTTGTGACTGTTTATAAGAATGAGCCTAAATGAACCTCTGAGGGGTCCTTAGTGCTCTCTGAGCTTGGTTGTTTTCTTGCAGACATTTAATTACCCAGACTAGGTCTGTTTTTTGGTATGCTTGCCTCTTTTCTCTTCCCATACACCCAGTTATAGGAATCTGATGGGAAAGTTTTGCTTCTAATTGAGACAGGATCAGGGGTGGGTTCCACTTACCTTTACTACCAGTTCGCAATGAGAGCTTCTGCAGATTGTCCATGATGACATCCAAGTGGATGGGCGGAGCCTCCTTCCACCATTACTACCAGTTCGCAAGAACCGGACTGAGCTGGGAGCAACCCACCACTGGACAGGATGTAGTGAAAAGTTGTACAGTAGTCTTTGACTTACAACAGTTCATTTAATGACTGTCTGAGGGTACAAGGGCACTGAAAATAAGTAATTTATGATCATTTTTCACCTTTGTAACTATTGCAGCATTCCAATGATCACATGATCAAAATTCAGATGCTTGGCAACTGATTCATATTTATGACAGTTGCAGTGTTCTGGGATCATGTGATTGCCATTTGCAACTTTCTTACAAACAAAGTCAATGGGGAAGCCAGATTCACTTAACACCTGCCTGTAGTGATTTGCTTAACAGCTGTGGCAGAAAAGGAAGTAAAATGGAGTAGAACTCACTTAACAACTGCCTTGCCTAGCAACAGAAATGTTGGGCTCAATTGTGGTTGTATGTCCAGGACTACTCGTATACAGATGATTGGTTTAAACTTCCAGCTTTAACCTGTGGCAATGCAAAAGAAAGTTAGGAGAGGAAGAAACATTCAAACACAATACATATCTGGACATCCATCGATATGCTAATTTGGAGATAACATAGCATCAGTAGCTAGTCTTGTTATTTTATATTATTTGATTTAAAACATTGGTTTCTTGAATGATAGAAAATTCTAGGAAGAAGGGAGGAAGGGAGGGAGGGAGGGAGGGAGGGAAGGAAGGAAGGAAGGAAGGAAGGAAGGAAGGAAGGAAGGAAGGAAGGAAGGAAGGAAGGAAGGAAAGTAGATTCTACACTCTCTATAATTTTGGGTTGCAAATTGGTTGGAAAGACAGAGAGGACTCAAGGTTCTTCCTAGCATTCAATTATAAGTGACAAATTATATATACCAAGTCTATCTTTGAAATGGCCAAGTATTCTCTATCTACGGGAATCCCCTTTTTATTAACTGTTAATTGTTAACTCTTCAATCTTTTTTTTAATATGTCAGATTCTTTTATTTGAAGTGTGCACCATTGCTATAAATTCACATAAGGTCTGTCATCCCAGACTGAAAACTAAATTGCATTTCCATGATGTAATACACAACATTGAACTTGTTGTTCAGACTTGTCCAATTAACATAAAGAATAGCTTCTAAAAATAAAATAATAATCACTTAGATGTGGTAGAATACAGTGTTACACATAAAAATGTGACACTTTGAAGATCAATTGTCCTAATTTTCAAATAGATTTCAACATCCATATTGGCAAGCTCAGTATAATTATTTTTAAAAAGAAAATACCGAATTAAGTAGGTCAAAAGAGAGCAATCTGGTGCAGACTTTTGTTCCTACATTCAAAGAGTGATTAATCTTCATATAGAAAGGCCGGTCTAAAATTGTATAATTTATGACATTGTTTGATTCTTCTGCTTTGTAAACATTAGACTCCGTTTCAGATCCGGGAAATAGCTCCAATATAATGTAATTTGAGAATACAACAATCTTATTTTTAAAAAAATAATGGAAAGGATGTGATAGTATAGATCCCATGGACTTTGTGTTTCCATTTTATCTGCTTTAGAAAAATTGTTGGAAGAACATGTAGGAATGTTGTGAAAAATTTAGTCCTTTGGGGTCTTTTTGTAAGGAAATTCTGATTTAGTGCTGGTATAAATTTTAAAGACAGGGAAGGTACCTGATTTACAAATCTCATTTTATTTGTTTTTTTAATAGATGCTTATAATGGAACATGCCAGGGTCTGAGAACAGTAATCAAAGGAACTATAAAACTGCCATGGAAGCTGCATTGGATCTATACATCTACTCTGAAACTCTATGAACAAAAGAAAAACTTATTTAGTTGTGAACTGGAGCACATTTTTCAAAAGGAAGGCGAGTTCTTGAATAACAATAACTGTTAGAATAAGTTCTAACACTAAAATATTTACATCATTTTGTCTGGAGATATTCTAACTGTTATGTATGTATCTATTTTGTGCGGGAAATTCAAATGCAACAATGCTTGTGATTGGTTAACGGGTGTTTCAGAACTGTATATAAGGAGGGGTGTTGCCTGTGGTTCTTGACTGAAGTCTCACCCTGAATTAAAGAGCTGTTGTCACTAGCTTGCTTGTGCCTCTCATTATTCCTGCACTACAACACTAACCAAATGAGGTGTGGCCTTATACTGTATGTTGTAGATGACTCCTGTTTTTCTTCTTGGGCTATGGTGTAAAGATTATAACTGCTCCTGTAGGACAGACAGGCTGAAGACCAGAAGAGTGCATTTATGAACACTAAATAGTATTCAAAAGATACAAGGAAAGCTCCATAATCTTACAGTCTCAACATACTTTCAACTGGGAAACTGTGAGCATCCTAGACTAAACTAAATCCAAAACTTCAACAATTCCAGGAAGTCTAGAACTCCTACATATTCTTCCAACAATTTTTCTACAAGTACCAGTAGATGCATTCAGACAAATCAGCCAACAATAAATATATAGAGATAGACCACATTTATAACCATTCAAAGAAATAATAAAAACAGTAATCCTAACAGTAGAAAAGAAAAAGACCAGAACACATCTTCTCCAGCATCCAACATCCAGATAAGCAGGAATTAATACCAGACAAACAACCAAGAATAAATCAATATCCTAATCAAGGAATTACCAATGATAAAATCACTCCACATGAACACCACCAGGGGTAGTGGTATGTAAACAGGGAGCAAACTCCACACTCATGTGCACCTATGATGTTACCTAATCAGATAATGAAATATCTGGAAATGTACAACTAAGTTAGGGAGTGCTAAGAACTTTACAGTTCAACTCTTTTTTTTTTATTTTTGCTTTAATTTATATGCCGCCCTTCTCCGGAGACTCAGGGCGGCTTACAATGCGTTAAGCAATAGCCTTCATACTTTTGTATATTTATACAAAGTCAGCTTATTGCCCCCACCATCTGGGTCCTCATTTCACCTACCCTTGAAAGGATGGAAGGCTGAGTCAACCTTGAGCCTGGTGTGATTTGAACTTGCAGTAATTGCAAGCAGCAGATGTTAATAACAGTGCTTTAGTCCACTGTACTACAGGCTCTTGTAGTACTCTTAGCTATAAATATTATATTATAAATAACTCTTAGCTATAAATATTCTATGGGAATGTTTTACTATGTGTATCTATCTTAATTTAAACGTCAGTTCATTTAGATCTCTTACTTTTACTTACACTTCCTACTTCTTTATCTTGAGTTCACCTACAGGTAGTCCTCAACTGATGAGCACAGTCAGGACCAGAATTTCCATTGCTAATATATACGTTATGAATTAGGTAACCCAGCTATCCATAATGTGAATATTTTGACACACAAGTCAAGAAATATTTTTGCCTGAGACACAAAATAGTAAGTATCGTTCTGAATAAGTGGTACCAATCTAGAAAAACTGCTGACCTGAACCATTGTAGATGTCTGGGATCATTTTTGAAAGGGATTTAATTAAAATATTTACATAGTAATAATGAATGAACTGGTCGCCATCAACAAGATATTATTCATTAGTTGACCACTACAGAGCTATGTAGACATTGCCTAATTGAAGAAGTTAAATAAGAACCAAATAAAAGTGTGTGTTGGGTGGGGGGGAGAGATTATAAATAATTTTTGTTCAGCAGCTTAAGCTAGAGAGGAAAATGCTACAGTATTGATATGTGCTTACAGTAGCAAATCAGGTCATGTTAAAACCCAAGCATGAAATAAACTGCATTATTAATGGCAATGTCTTTCTCTTGTTCTTTCCCTGCTGTGATGGGTCGGCTTAAAGAAAACCTTATGAAAATAATAGGAAATTGTGACAAATTGCTGTTCAGACCCACAACATTCTCTTTGGAAAACAAGATGGAGTCACAGACTTTCTTCTATATCATGTCCTAAAGTTCATCCATCATCAACACAAATTGGAATTTTCAGCACAAACAACCCAGCCAAAGAAAAGTATTTTTAGGTCCTATTACTTACTCAATAAGAAAGGTTTAAAGCAAATACAGATGCAATTTGCAACTATTTAAAGTTCATATCTTAATTAAGCGTGTGCACCTGGGCCTCCTCTACAAATTTGGAAATCTATCATGTGACTTTATTTATACAGTCCACCCATTTGTATGAAGAAGAGAGATCAGTCAATTTATGAACAGTGGGTGACTTTCCTTCATAATTTTAATGGGAATCTAGTCATGGACATAATATGCCTAGGCAAATGAGCTTTACTAATCTCTGTCTCTGACAGAAAGCCACTTGAAGAGATTAGAAGCATTTGAAATGTGGATTCACAGGTAGCTGTTACGTATAAATTGGGTTGACAAAATCAGAAATGAAGAGGTGATAAGGCTCCTGGGAAAGACAAGAGAAATCATCACAACCATAAAAAAGCAAAAGTTAGAATATTTTGGACATGTGATGTGACACCCAGAAAAATACAGCATACTTCACTTAATCCTCCAAGGAAAGATTGAAGGCAGAAGTCCAGGCAGAAGAGGTCCAGGCAGAAGAAGAACATTGTGGCTTCAAAATCTAAGGGACTGGTTTGGACAAAACTCAAAACTTCGTTGATAAAAATAGGATCGCCAACATGATCGTCAACATCCAATGATGAATATGGCACAACAAGAAGAAGTATCTCTTATGCTATCTGCAATTTTTGATTCTCAAAAACTCCATGGAAACTGACCTCTATACTTAAAACCTGTTAGACTTGGTGGACATTTTTTGTATATTTTAGAAGACATTATGGTTAAACTTCAGTTATTGTGAATTTAAATAAGTCCTGTGAACAGATCTGACCCTACTGATTTTTATTTATCTATTTTTATGAATTTTATTGAAAAAATATTAAATTTGGAGACTGCCCATCTCACTGATAGAGTGACTGATTTTTCCTTTTAGTAGCCAGTAATTTTACCTATTAGTATGTGTGTGTTATTTGGTACAACTTTTTTCTTTTTTCACATTTCTAATTTCTTTCACCATCCAAAGATCACTCTCAGCATTTTGACCTTAAACAGATTCAATAGTTTATTCCTAATTTACATTTTTGATCACATCTAATCTACATTTGTAAACAGATATTAGTATCCATGCTGTTTTATGGAAGTACGTGGTCTTCCAGTATTTTCTAGTATGTTAGATTTTATACCATTCTTAATATAAAAACAACCCTCATTGACCATCACTGCCCTCCCCTGATTTCTCTATTAAAAAGAGTCAAAAATTTTCCCTACATCTAACAAACTATATCATGTATGCATTGAGACCCTGATTATGCCTGTTTAATTGGTGTTACATGAACATCAGAGTGCATTTGTGAGAATGCTACCTTGCAGGGGTGTCCACAAGGAAGTTCAAAAAAGTCAGGATGGGGGTATGACATCTGCAAAATGTGTAAAAGGGGAGGGACAGAACTTCTTAAAATTACATCTGCCATGACTTTATGACCATCTTCAATTGATATCCCTGCAACATATGCTGAGAAAGCACAGCATTTATGAAGTTGCTACCTGAATATCCAACCGTTCCTTTTCATCAGCTTACCTGGGTTGTAATATTATGAGAGAAAACAATATTTCTATTCATTTTCCGCACATGCCACACTTAATTTTATGCCCTTCTACTTTTGTTCCTCAGAGAATTGCTGTAACATCTGGATCATTTCCTGTTCACCAAGCCACAACCTTTTAGTGATATTGATGACACATGGATATTAAAGTTCAAAAGGTAAACAGAAGGGATCTAACTATGGAAACATTTGAGAGAAGAAAAACAACAGGGAAAATTATTATCTTCCAGGAAGTCTTCGTTGTAGTTTTATCCCTTATTGAAAAATGTTACATTATAATTATTTTTAAAGGATAATAGCAGAAGCCACTGAGATGCTAACAAGTGTTTTTAGGATTTAGAATCCATGTTTTTTATTCTGAAAATGCTTTTTGCCGAGCATCATGGAAGAAAAAAATACAAAATAAGAGAAAACATAAAGTGTTTCTGAAAGAAAAAGCAGTTGTTAGTAATTGTTCGGGGGGGGGGGGGGGAGACTGTTTATATGCCCAATTATCTCTACTGTTGTGCTTTGTTAAACTTCAGCTACTATCAATCCCCGCATCAAGATCTCTGCTTTATTCAATAAAATGTGACTTATGAACATCAGTTCAATCTTCTGGGTTTGGAAAAAAATCAACACTCATTCAAGTCATAAATATAATGATAACAATGGTAACCTCATCTTCAAATGTTGAAATTAGGTTTAAGACAGTGGTGAAATCCAAATTTTTTTACTACCGGTTCTGTGGGTGTGGCTTGTGGGGTGCGGTGTGGCTTGGTGGGCGTGGCTTGGTGGGTATGACAGGGTAAGGATACTGCAAAATCTCCATTCCCTCCCCACTCCTGGGGCCAGCCAGAGGTGGTATTTGCCAGTTGTCTGAACTACTCAAAATTTCCGCTACCAGTTCTCCGAACTGCTCAAAAATTCCGCTACCAGTTCTCCAGAACCTGTCAGAACCTGCTGGATTTCACCCCTGGTTTAAGAACATTTTTATCCTGAAGTAGGGTTTATCCCCTCTTAAAATTTAAACAATCATCCTTAGCCAAAAGAGAGACAAGTTCAGTAGCTTTTAGGGAAGAGTGTTCAGGTTGTTCCTCCTAAACTCCAGATATTCCTTTATACTGAAAAGAAGAAGAGGGGTTCATCTAAATTAGTATACTCATGTGGCATGGTAAAAAAAAAACACCATTCCATTAACCGTGCATGGAATATGTTCAGGAACAACTACTTTACCTAAGGGAATAAAACATCTTGCACCAGCTTTACATCAGATGTGAACATAATCCCCATTTATACCAAACCATGAATTTATCCAGTTGGGCTTGGATGAATAATGAACATACAGAAGTAAAGTTGCATATAAACATCAACATTGGAATATATTTCAAAATGAGCCATGTATCTACATCTGTCTTGTTCTACATACTGAAGTTCACTTCCATGCCATGTTCTTCCCTTACTAGGTGGGAACATACATTTTCTCCTTGACCTTGGGAGTTTGTAAAGGATGGGCTAAAAACTGGTATATACTGTATGAATTGCATATTTTGTTAGGCATCATTCAGAGACAGAGAGATATCACTGACATGTGGCAGAGTGTGTGTTACATGTAGGGCAATCTTATTTCAACAATTTTATCCTGGCATTTGAAGAAAAAAAGGCCTTTCTGTGCTTTAGCTGTATAGAGTGTGAAAATGATGCTCCCTTTAAAATGTAAGCAACATTTTTATTTCATGCTGCAAATTCCAGGATACCACAGGGCTGTAAATCAGACTGGCACACACTTCAATACATCCCAGAAGCACATTACTAAAAAAAAAAAAAAAAGTTTCTGTCATGCCCATGAAGCCACCAGAAGTCAGGTTTAATTTAACCAAGTTTTTACCTTTATTTTCCTAAAATGTTACACAATGTTCCAAGTTTGAAAGATCAGGCATTTAAAATTAAAATATCAGTTTCATATGAGCAAATTAGATTAGTCTGTACTCTCTGTACCATACAAAATTGCATGTTAAACTGATTCCCAGTCTCTGCTTATGCAGGCCAACTGGGCAGCATTAGCAGCTATCTTGGTTCTCTAAATCCACAGATTTCAAGTATTGTAAAGAAGGGTTGCCTTTTTTTTAAGTGTGCATCGGAAATGACATCACTCTGCATTTTTAATATATGAATTTATACAGCATCACTCTTTTATCTGACACATTCTGAACCACATGGCTTCAGGTTGCTTGCCCAAAAATGTCAATCTAACAGCCAATCATCCCATTTTGGCCACAAAGGTTTCTGTATTTGGCCTCCTATGTGGTATATCACAACGTCTTCACTCAACAGAAATATGAATCTGTTTCATGTTTTCCTTTAAACTGAAAGCCATGCACTGTGGTGAACACAAGTAGGTCAATCCATTTTCATATACAATGGCACCAGGACTAAATCCTCACCTAAGGCAAATATAGCTTGTGTGCATGTCTATGTGTGTGGGAAAGATTTTCATCATAATTCAAATTATGACAGTAATTTTTTTAAAAAAAAAAAACCTTCCATGGCAAACACAAGCTATAGAATGTGATGGTTCTCATGTCTTACTTTTGGGGTGCCTATTAAGCATCTGGTTTGTAAAGGCAGAAACTGTATTTTGGACTAACTGGGCTTCTGGATTCATACAGAGAATATAATAAAACTGCCAAATGTTAGTAGCTGCTGGGAATAGGCGGCCATTTCTCCTAGTCTTCAGCTGCATGATAAATTCATTATTTTCTATACCTGGAACAGAGGACATTATATTCCATCTCTTCTCCCTTTTTCTGCACACTCTCCTGCATAGAATTGACACCTATGATTATCAGATTAAGATTTACACAAAATGGAATTTAAATTATGTGTAGTGTGTAGCTGTAGGGTCATTTAAAAGTATTTCTTCTCCCATTAGCAGCATTGTGGTTTTCATACAATTTTCTTCTTTGCTCCAAATGTTCTTTCTCAGTGTGAGCTAAGATGCAGAACAGCATGAGCCTTCTTTGGGGGAACTGACGGTGGAAACTCTCTTCCATTATTTATTAGCTGCAGCTTTCCTTAACCTGCAACCTTTGATATCATGGAACATACTGTCCAATACCCACATACTGAAAGTTCATTTTAGCTTCAGAGAATGGGACTTTTATTTTAACCAGTCAAGTGGATGATACATTTTAAAAAGTGTCTTCCGTTACGTCTTTTCCCCCAAGATGATGAAGATGGTACATATGTGTCTCTCTCAGTTCATCTTTTATTTTTCTGATAATCATTGTGCAAACTTGGAAATTCCCAAGGCAATTGGTAAACTCCATAGTTGAAGAAGGATTTGATTCTGGGTCTACATCTTCACGGTTTTATGGATTAGACAGGAATAGCAAAGAAAGAAGGAGTTAAAGATTTCTTTAACTATAGACTGGTGCAAATAACTGAGATGCTTGAAATGACAGCATTACAAATACATTCTCCATAAATTATGTTGGGCTGATCATATGAAAGCAGGAAAATTAAAAAGTGCAGCAATGGCTTTGGCATCCTTTAAAAACATTACAAATAGTATTTGGGGAACTCTATAGTATTTACAGATGTTCTCTGAATGGTAGCTGAAGGATGCTAATGTATGTCAATCTGCATGTGTATTCCAAGCAAATTTCCATTCAAACATTCACCAAGAACTAATTTCTTTTTCTCTTTCCTCATCTCACAGACATACAAAGAGAGGGAGAGAGGGAGAGGGGAAGAGAGTGGGGGGGAGGGAGAGATCCAAGCATTATAATTCTAATTAATCAACTCTCTCCTACATTTTCATTTAACATCTGTTTTGAAATCTGAAACGATTTGTGCAATTTGTTGTGGAAAGAACAACAAATGCATAAGTGATAGTGTTTTCTTATTTGGTATAACACTAAAAGTGAATTTGCTCAGTTGCTGTGGAGAGAAGGATCAAATAAGAAAAAAAACTTTAAACTTTAAAGAAAGTTATTTAAAAAATAGGTGATTAAAGACTTCACAATATGAAGTTATTAATCGCACTTAAAGCTCTAAGCACTTAAAATAGTTACTCAAACATTACCACCAGTTTCCTTTTTACTATCCTGGAATTTTGGACATCTTTCTCTTACATTAAGCTTAACCACCAATAGGGACACAAAGCCCTGAGGTTTGTAAGTTGCCCCACCCTTTACTATACATCGTATATGACATGTCTTTTTTAATGAATTTCTGCTACAGAGAATAGCAAACTGTTGACATCATGCAAGGTTTAACTTTCTATTTTTAGTGTATTACAGTGTTAAAACTGAAGCTCCTTCAGGAATAGAAAGTATGATCGTAATTTTTTTTAAAAAAGAACTTCACTGATTATTGACCCAAGCACAAGTTTATATTTTCCTTCCTAACACTCTGCAGTTGCTTAAATTTTGAAGTTTCCCCCCCCCAGCATAGTATTAGTTTACTGTATAAGATGAATTTCTTCCAAAGGCAGAAGTTTTTCATCATCTTTCCCTTTTTTCATTTTTCATGACAAATATTCACAATGAGCTGTTTTTACGTTTTCTTTTCTTGTTTCTGAAAAAGACATTCTGTTGTCTTTACTGATAACATCCCAGCATCCAGATACTTTTCTTGTGCATAAAAACATTTTAATTTGGGAAGCAGGGATCTCTGAAGGCTCATTGATTTTTCAAAACATAAAATGAGGGAACCCTCATACTTGGATCTTATGCCAAAACAGAAACGCTGCCTTAAGTTCAGCCTCTTATTTTACTTTTCAATCAAAAGTATTCAACAGTGAGAGAAAGAACTTGCAATCCACTGGAAAGACTCATGCCGGCTCCATTGCCTCCTTTCCCAAATGATCTTCTAATGTGTCTGTCTTTGCTCTCACACATTCCTACCATGCTGTTCACCTTTCCAGTTGCATTACCATCTTCCTTTGGAATTTCCCCCCCTTGTACGCATACAGTGTAGGCTGACACTGTCAATACTCCACCTTCAGATGCCATTCTCCAGTGTATTATCTCTGATTTCTTTTGGCAGAGCAAGCTTCGGTCATTATGGCACAGTGAAATATTCTAGGATGCTATGCAATTCAGACTGAACTAGGTCTGTATAAGGCACGTGTCTTGATACATACATTTATAGATCATGTACATATATAAAAGACTAACACTGGCTCATTAGAGTCAAAGAATGATCTACATTTAATTCCTGTCTTCAAGTAATGATTTATTTTCGTGTTCCCTTTCTTTGGTTTCAGTGGGGAGCATGCCATTCTCCAGGACCATGTGTTGTTCAATACAATTGGTAAGAATGGCAGTACTGGAGTGTGCCGAGTGACACACCTTCTCCAAGTCGTCATCCTCCTCCTCTTTCTTCACCTCCTCATCCAAGGAGTAGTGCCGTAAGGACTCATAGATTTTCCGCACGTCTTCCGGGATACTTTTTTTCAGGTCTTTGTTTTTCCTTTTGGTCAGCTTGGATGAAGAACCAAACTTGTTGATGATGTTGTCCTCAGATGCCCCCTGCCCATGTTTGCTCAATTGCTCTGATCCTTTAAGGCGCAGATTGTTAGGCTTGTTGTTGATGCTTTCCTGAGATGAAGCCTTGAAATGGCTGTTGCCCAAGGCAGCAAAGACACAACGTTTCTCTGGAGACAGCATATCCAGGGAGTGGGCTCTCTGGTCCAGACCTAAACGCCTGCGTTCCATGCTCCGAATGGTGGCTGCCCTCTGAAGTTTGTCATGGATCTCCACACTGAGCCGCCGCCGTGTTTCCCTGAACTCTGCTGTCACGTTGGCTTTCCATTCTGCTGCATGGGCTTTTATTTCACCAACCTGTCATGGAAAGCCAAAAATAACAGAGGAAGATTCAGAATAAATTCAAAAAATAGTAGTAGTTAAACAGATGTTTATAAAAAGGATTATCCCCTGAAATTTAGATGGTCCCACCCCTGTTGACATTTCATGGACCTTTTTCCAGGCACTGGGCCAGCCTGTCAGATGAGCTTCATGTGTGTATTGGTGGGGACTATCATTGTGTTGACTTTGGTTGTATTATATATTCTCTGCTCGTTTTAGTCCTGTTGATTATTTTTCATTTTAATCCTATATTAGTTGCTCGGAGTTGCAAGTGGGCAGTCATCTAAACTGATTAAGTAAATAAGCAAACAAATGTTCCTCCAACTGCAAATGGAATTAATGAACAATTAGTAGGATCAGGCATTCATTTGTTTTCAAAGGCTGAGTATTTTTATTTGTTATTCAGTTTTCCAAATACACACTAATTTCCTATATAATAAACAAATATTTATATATTACATTAATAGCATGTAAAGTAATGGGGAATTAAAAAAATAAAAATAAAAGCACCTAAATTAAACTAAAAACCTCCTCCTTCACCAACTAAATTGAATTTAATTTTGGGTCTGTGTGTGACTGTGTGTGTATCTATTAATATTCAATATATCTGGACTATGAATATTTAGACTCAAGTTCTAATCTCTTAGTGACAAAAGCTGACTTTGGGCCAGTCACTCTCCCTCAGCTCTAGAGTGGGATGTCAAACATCTAAGTTTGATTTGAGTTCGTACTATTCATTCACACACATAAATACATTTACATACACACAAACAAACAAACATATATTTTTATTAGGATTCAAATAAATATAGGCCATACAGAATTATATTGTTCATCTTGGCTCTCCTTTAATACAAAGCTTGAAAGTCTAAGAACTAACTAATTTTGTAAAGCCAATTTACAAGAATATCAGCATTTTTCCATAAGCATATAATCACTTTTTCACAAGAGTCCATGCTCAATATATGTTAAATTCTTTACACTGAAACCAGTCTAATTTAACAAATATAAACAGTTTTAATCTTTAAGTGACTTAAAAGAACTTGGTTCACCATAATAATAACAACTAGCCAACAAAGAATTGCAAGCACATAACCCATAACAAATGTACTCTCAATTTTATTACATCACTAACTTAAAAAGGATCAGACCCAATTGTTTTAAGAAGATTCTCTATAGACTCCAAGAGACTCTAAAGAGAATTTTTGCTGCATTTTAGGTCATAACAAATATATTTAACACTCCTCAAAACCCGAGGCCACAAATATATTTAACACTCCTCAGAACCCGAGGCCATTGATTGGGCAATATAGAGGCATTAAATTCTCTTTTCTAAATTTCTTCTATATTCTTCAAATTTAGTTTTTGATTTTTTTTTTTTACATTGGCAATATAAAATCATGGGTTTTGAGTCAACAAAGATAATATGTTACAGACACAATTCTCCTAAAGTTTCAGAGTGTGTAAGGGCATGAGAATCAAACAATGAATATAACAAGTCTTCTAACTCTTAAGCATTTTCATTCAGCCTTTCTTTGTGAAATATAGTCCTTTTGTAAAATCTCAAAAATTTAAAGATATCATTACTTAATAGCTGATTGAGAGTTATAGCTTCATGATTAGTTGGTTGTTTTTAAAAAAAAATAAATTAGCAGCTTTTAAAAAGCAAGAATTACTCCAATGTAGCAAATTCTCATGAGATGAAAAAAATATGAATTTCTAATTTAATTGAATTCAATTAGAATTTGTCTACCCAATAAATGACAATTTCTGAGTACAGCTTTTACTATTCAAAATTAGAGATGACCTTCAGCCCATAATCTTCTTTATAAAGTTTAATAAACAACTAATTATTTTAATGTTGTTTTAAAATTTATTTGGATTATTTTATTTTATTTTTTAAGATATTGGATATTTTTTCACAAATTTGTTATGTGCTGTATTGAGTACTGAAAGAGTAAACTTCAAACCCGAAAGCTGTTATAACATGACACAAAACACCCTGCAATATAAGCTACTTGTCAATAGTTACCTCCTCTTTAGTCTTCTTTGAAATAACCCGCAGCCAGTCTCCAATCATGCTGAGGACAGCAGCAAAATATGCAAGGCCCACAAGGATCCAGAACCATACCAAGGGTTTGTACCACTCCCGGTAAGGGATTTCTGCATTTCCTCCTAAGATGGTAAGACAACGATGATGACAATGATGATGGCAACAACTACAACCACAAGAAAACATTTAGATGTGTAGATGCAAAACATATCTTAAAAGTGAAACTACACTTTTTCATTTTCATGTTCCCAATCCACATTATTTTCAATATTTGAGCAAGACTCTTGGCTAACTCAACTCAGTATGCATGTTCACAATATGTTCATACCATCCTGACAGCACATAAAGATATTTAGCATATTGATTTATAATTTGTTTATTGATAAGAGATAAGAAATGGGGAGAGGAGACATTTCACTGAAATATCAGAGAAGGTGAAAAGTTACGGAAGTTGTTTGCACTTGTCTTGAGGGAAGAGGCAGTCATTTCTTTGTATGTCTTTTTTTCTTTATTTTTTTCTTTTTCTTTTTAATTCTGTTTTATATTTGTAAATTTAATAAAATTATTACAAAAAGGAAATAATAAATGATTAGAATAAGTTCACTGTTTTAACACTCGTGTTTATAACAAAAGCTTTTTGCTCATGAATATACAGTATAATCAGATACAAGTTTTCAGCTATCAATATATTCATGTTATTTATAGCTAAACATTAAGACTCATTAATCTGCAAAGGAAATTCCACCTTTTTTGTGATAATTTTCATTTTTTTTTTTTGAATACAAGCTAGTTATCAACACAATGTTTTGCAGCATGTGTTCTCTCTAAAGCCATGTCCCCCCAAAAATGCTATTTGCAGTACAGTCCTATGTATGTTTTAAGGACAGTAAGTTTTACTCACTGGAAAGGCGTGCCTTACAGTGTTGCATTTATTCACCAGGGAGGAAAAATGGGCCCAACTGCTAAGGTAAAGGTAAAGGTTCCCCTTGCACATATGTGCTAGTCGTTCCTGACTCTAGGGGGCGGTGCTCATCTCCATTTCAAGGCTGAAGAGCAACATTGTCCGAAGATGTCTCCATGGTCATGTGGCCAGCATGACTAAATGCCAAAAGCGCACGGAACGCTGTTACCTTCCCACCAAAGATGGTCCTTATTTTTCTACTTTACATTTTTTACATGCTTTCAAACTGCTAGGTTGGCAGATGCTGGGACAAGTAACGGGAGCTCACCCCATTACTCACTCCGTTACTCACTAGGGATTTGAACCGCTGAACTGCTGACCTTTCGATCAACAAGCTCAGCATCTTAGCCACTGAGCCACTGTGTCCCCTCTGGGCCCAACAGCTACATAAACATAAAAAAATTCCCTTCTCACTCTTATGGGTGGCATATGTCTTCCTAAATTTTGGGTCCTCTACCAGAGACCTGGGAGTTTGGAGGTTCTGCACAGTATCTTAGCTGCTCCTAGCAATACATTCTTCTGGACAGAGAGTTCTGATGCTGTTCCTGGAGCCTCTCTCCAAGTTCAGATGTCACAGGTCCCAAGTGACCTTACCACCCTGGGATCACCTTGGCCCTTTTCACATCATTTCAATTCCTCCTTCAGATACTTCTCCAGCTTCTCATACTTCTTCCTGATGTTGCTGTCACTTAGCACCACTATATCCATTCTACTCTATATCAACTCCAGATTCTTGTCAAGAGAACCTGGAATTTATTTTTATGTGAGTGAGTGAGCGAGTGAGTGAGTGAGTGAGTGAGTGAGTGAGTGAGTGAGTGTATACTGTTAATGTCTCTTATTTAAATACAGCCAACACAGGGAACTCAATTTTATTGTTATAATGTTATTTAGTCTTCCATCTTCTACTTCCCTGACCTTCTGCATTTTTACAGTCTGTTAGCAATTTGAAACACTGCAATGAATCTTTTAAGGTGCATTCTAAGTAGCCTGCATATGAGCATGCTTATAATGATTTAAGATTCACATAGAAATCCAAGCATAGAAAGGTTGGCAAAGACTCAAATATTGCTTCTGGTTTCAATTATCTTTCAACAGATGTATTGTTATGGCTTTACAGCTGTCAAGGTATAACAAAGGGCAAGCAGCTGTGCCCTTGTTTTTATGAGCTGATGATGTTCTTCTGATCATGTATCACAGGTCCCAGGGGAGAATCACTAAAGAGTTAACCGTGATCTGTTGCACAGAATAAGCAGATATTATAAAATAAATGCTACTACTTTCCAGCTAAACCAGTGCAATATTTTTGTGTTTGATTGTCATTTTTCTTCCCTGCTGCCCACAAATTAACAGGACAAATTCCTTTCCAAATTGATAAACATCAAGAAGTTTACTCTGGTATAAATTTGCAAATGTCAATGATCTACTGCAGGAGTATATAGCCCAAGGCTCAAAAGCCACATCTAATCCCTGAAAGTTTTAGATGAGATCCTTCAAAATCTACCGTCATAGTATACATAGCAGTTAAGACAATCATACAATCATGCAATATTTGCCTAGGAAACAATCAAGATAGCTAATTATTTTAGTTACACTTAAATGTAAATGAAATGAAATCAAATTTAGTTTTTCTACTGCTCTCTCCCACTGTGCCATCAAGATAGTCAAGTGTTTTTAAAGGAAAGATGGAACTATTCTTCATGATGTTTCTGATCATTATTTTAATCATTAATTTCATCAATGCTTAAATTATTTTGCCATGGGCCAGTATTATTCTGTATGTCAGACAGCAGAGTAACTTTCACAATTTTCAGATCACCATAAATACATGGGTACCACATTAATTCTATTTCTCCTTCAGAATCCTACAAATGAGATGTTGTGCAGGGTAGGAGATGCAGATTTCTTCCTGGTTATCTAAATAAAAGTGTATAGCATCTTGTTGGGAAAGTGGAAAGGAGTTCCTTCAAAGTCCATAGCTTTAAACAGCAACACTGCAAATGAAAAATAATTCCACTACGGAGCTTGCTTATTTTATGGTTTTCGTAATTGATTGCCTTCACTCCTGTCACAAGCAGTTACCTTGACTCCAGTCACATTTAGCCCAGACATTCACTTAAATTCATTGCCTTGACTGGCCATAGTGGACAAAGAGAAAGGGGAAAGGAAATGCCTATAAATATCTCATGTGGAATCATTCGGGTAATAAGTTGGATCTTCTAAAGCAGATTGTAAAAAGATATATTTGTGAGCAATATAAAAAATGTGATAAATTTGAGAGATCAGCATGGATGTGTCAAGAAACACATTTTGTCAGATCAATCTTTTCTCAGTTTTCAATTGGATTTCTAGAGCAGGACACTCCCTAAATGAGGAGGGGATTGCTGCGGTCAACCATGAGACTCTGCAGGCATCAAAAGAGACTATCCATAGAAACCACATGAGAGACCTTGTTGGTGCAGCTGGGCCCAAGAGGCCAATGCCTGATAGATCCTGTTAGTTTTCAGAGTTTGGGGACTTTCTCAAGCATCTTGTTTGTGGTTCACTCAAAACTCTAATTACACACTTAATAAAAGGGCATCCAGAATAAAGGTGCTAGATTTGATTGTACTGAAGTGGCATTTGCTGGAAAGTGGCATTCGTGGCAGGAAACTGGATTATAAGCAGTAATCAATGCTTCAAAGGGGTGTCTCCTTCCACTGTAAAGGAAGCTGTGGTTTGCTCCTGCTCAAGAAGCCTTCTCCCATTTTATTTTAGACAATTTTTCCTGGCTATACTTGTGGATAAGGGATGTGGTGGCTAAGTGGCTAAGTGAGTTTGTCAATCAAAAAGTCGGCAGTTCAGCGGTTCGAATCCCTAATGCTGCAAAACGGGGTTAGCTCCCGTTACTTCTCCTAGCTTCTGCCAGCCTAACAGTTCAAAAGCACGTAAAAAATGCAAGTAGAAAAATAGGGACCCGCTATGGTGGAAAGGTAACAGCGTTCCATGCGCCTTTGGCGTTTAGTCATGCCAGCCACATGACCACGGAGACGTCTTCAGACAGCACTGGTTCTTCAGCTTTGAAACAGAGATGAGCACTGTCCCCTAGAGTCGGGAACGACTAGCACATATGTGTGAGGGGAACCTTTACCTTTACCTTATACTTGTGGATGACTTATGGAGAGACTAGATCAAGAAAGCACAACTTTCTGGTTCTTCTTAATCTCTTAACAGTTTTTAATGCCATTGACCATGGTTGTCTTCTCCAAGAGATTGGAGCAGGGGAATACTGTTCCATCTGCCTAGACACCTCCACTCAATGGAATGCCTCAGGGAGCTTTCTTCTCTTTCTTCTTTCTAATTTCAAGATAAGGTACCTGTCAGCCTGAAGTTCAATATAATCAATATGCCGATGATATCCACTTATACATTCTGTTCTCAAGCTGAAAAGTGATAGATGGTAAAAGTACAATCCAATGCTTAGAAGCTGTCAGGGTTTGGACTGAGAGGAATAGGCTCTGACTGGGCTTCTCCAAAACTAAGTGGCTTTGGGTTTGTGAACCTAACCATTTCAGGAAAATTTCATCTTTGTTTCTGAACAGAATTGTACTCTCCTGCTCCAAGGCAGCACACAATTTGCAGGCTCTCTAGATTCATAGCTGTGCTTTGCTGAGCAGGTGGCAACTGTGGCTAGAAGGGCTTCTGTTCAAGTACCGTTGCAACCATTCCTAGAGTAGCAACCCTAGATGAATAGTCATTCATGCATTTGTTAACATCCTCTCCTCAAGGGTGTCCCTGAAGATCATTTAGAAGCTTTAGTTGATATAAAATATTGCAGGCCATGCAACTTATTTGGTATTTGTGAGCCAATTTAAATCTGTAGTTACAGAAATGGCTAAATATCTATGTGAACTAATTGTTATTGCTTGAAGATGTAGTTTTTTGCTCACTGGGGACAATTACAAATCAACAGAATAAAGAACATCCTTACAAAGCCTGCACAACTATGGGTTCTGATTGTGGCCTGTGATCATTTACTGCTCCCAAGCAATTTGCCAGAGATTTGGAAGCCCAACTAGATCAATCTGCCCAATCCAGGAATGTATTCCCGAATAATCAAATCAGGTTTCAAGCCAACAAGATATTTTAAATCAAACAACTGTCTCTAAACTACAAAGAGAACTAACATTAGCATGTTTTATTATCCTCACAACAGCTATTCTCAAGGGAAAATATAAAAAAAATCTCTGTCAAGTTAAAATCATGCCCTTATGGAGAAGGATTTCTGGAACCCATATATCTTGTTATATTATGCTTTCTATCATCTCTTCTATTGTACCTTCTATGAGGTCATTTAACTTTCTACCAGGAAAGCAACCAGACAGTTAGTATTTATTTTAATGTACAGTTACTTTTATTAGACTGACATGATTTTGTTTCCTTGAATATGTCAATAATTGGTTATCTGTAAAACTAGACATTCCTTTGTCAACCTCTATGACCCAGATATAATTTTATGGCAATTTTATTTTGTTTGAAATAGAAATTGTGTAATTGTTTTCATTACTACTTAGTTAACTTGCAGAATTCTGTTGCTGAATTCTGGCCAGTAACCATTAAAGACTACTGCGACTTCTGAATTCTCTAATATTTGGTTGGAAGTAGGTGGAAAAATAAGAATAGTGATATCTTCCCTTACCATGTTCTGCCATTCATTTTGCTCCTTGGATTTCCCATAGTTACATAAACAGATCTAGATGAATGTTGATAGTCTATGGGTGCCATGAATGACTGACTTTAGTCCAATATTTCATCTTATAGTCCCTCTTTATACTATTCAATAAAGCCTCTTTCATTTCAGCCACATCCTGAGCTACAAGTAAAAATCAGTTGCATGAGTTTGCATAGAACCCTTCTCCTGTCAGAGGTGATAGATCACCTATTCAACAGGATCACTGAACATGGTCTCATAATTATGACAAAAGTATAAAGCTATTCAAGTCCAAACTCTTCTGCGACATTTGAAAAGAGAATGTCCATCTTGCAACTTTCTCAATTATCAGGTCAATTATAACTTTATGCAAGAAAAATCAGTGGGAATCTTTAGGTCTTAGCTCACACTGAGCAAGGAAGGCAGTATACCTGTCCACATTCCTATTTTATGTTTCAAATAGGACTGCTAGTGATTGGCATCAAATATCAATAGCTACAGGGCCTTAGATGGAGACTGATATGGAACCATCAATTATTTGTTGATGATTAGGACCAGGGGTGAAATGCTCCCAGTTCGGACCGGATGGCCCGATCCCAATAGCAATGGTGGCGGGTGGTTCGGAGAACTACTAGCAAAAATCCCTGCCCCCCCCCATGCCCAGCTGAGCCACGCAATCATCAGAGGCTTTTTTTTTTTACTTTTAAAAGCATTTTGGCCGAAGAGGTTATAGAAAAAATAATGCTTTTAAAAGCCTCTGACGATCCCAGCTGAGTTGCCTGATCTTCAGAGGCTTCTAAAAGCATTTTTTTCTGCAACCTCTTAAGGTTGTAGAAAAAATGCTTTTAAAAGTTAAAAAAAAAAGTTGGCCATGCCCACCGTCACATTACCACCACCCCCATCAAGCCACGCCACGCCAAAGTACTGATTCGAAATTGAATCATATCACATTCTGTCCAATATGTTGTTTTCAGTACAGAAACCCGCAATAGCACAAATGTAATTCCCCTTCCCAATGGTGAAATCTAAAATTTGTTACTACTACTACTTGCCTGATCGGCAGGCAACTCAGCTGGGATCGTCAGAGCTTGGATCGTCAGAGCTTGGCTCATCAGAAGCATTTAAAAGAAAAAAAGCCTTTGATGATCGCGCGGCTCAGTTGGGCATGGGGGGCGGGGGCAGGGATTTTTGCTACCAGTTCTCCGAACTTCCCGCCAGCATCGCTACCTACTCGCCCGAGCCGTTCCAAACCGGGAGCATTTCACCCCTGCCCCTTCCCCTATCACTTTTTTCCTTCTTACTGGCTAGAAAAAATAATTTCAAAACAATTATATGCTTTCAGTTTCCAGTTTGAAAGCATACACCTTCACTTAATTGACAAAAGCACATGTTTATGGGTTAATATTGTAGTTTTCATGCCTACAAATTTAACATGCTATTTGTAAGGCAGATTGGTAAGATTTGTCTCTTGATAAATGGGACATACAGTAGTTCACTGCAATTAATCAATCAATCAATCAATTGATGGAATGTCTCACCTGCCACAAAATCCCCAAAACCAACTGTGGTCAGAGTGACGACGACAAAATAAAAAGAGTCCAGGGCTGACCATTCTTCAATATATTTGAAACTGACAGCTGGAATGGTGACAAAAACAACACATCCGGCCAGGATGAAAAGAATGGTAGAGATCACACGAATCTTTGTCTGACTCACTTGTTTCTTCTGCAAAAAGAAAATGATCATCATTTGTGGGTTTCAGGGCACTGGTTTCAGAAACTGACACAAAATAAATTGCTGCCTGGCAATATATTAAAAACCATCCATTCATTACGAATTGCCAACGGCCTGTAAACATGAAAAATATGCAATACTGTACAAGTTTTAATCTCACAACTGTGTATATGAAATCACAGTATTTTCCCCCACTGCCAAACTTCCTAGTAGTAAAGTTTGCAATACTCCAAAGAGAAGAATGAGTGGCTGCTAAACCTTAACTTTTACAAAAACATGACAATTGCTCTTGAAGAAAAAATAGAAGCAGAAGCAGAAAAAGAATAATGGAAATGGCAGTATATTTTGTGTGTGTGTATACTTGAATCAAAGTATGACAAAATGATTAGTCATTCATGATTTCATGCTTCAGAAAAGAATGAGCTTTCATACAGTATGCATGCATCATTTACTCTGCATTGCAGAAATGTGCACTTTAGATCCAAAAAAGGGCAGCACAATTCACCTGGATGGGACCTACAGAAAAAAAATATAGTCTGGCTCATCAAGGCATGGGGACAATATGCTTTTCTTTACTGAAATACTTTACATCATATAAGGGCCAGTATCCCCCACAGTGCCTGAACAGAAATCCAGTTCCTGCACATGAGACATAATGGCACATCTGCATCTCTGCAAAAGGTCACACAGTCTGCAAAGTTTTATGAAGCTGCTTCAAAAGGGTACTTCACAGCTACATTCATCAAACCATTTATTCAACTACACCTCTGAAATCTACACCAAATGAACAGCCAACCTCACATCAAGAAGGGGTCCATGCTCATCCCTAAAGGCACACACAACACCACAGCCATCCTATAGCTCCATTATCAATTGCAGGTTGATGATTTTATTATTCACCAAGGGAGTTGCATACGCTGCCCTTGAATGATTAAATAATATAGTTATCCTCAACAGTATAGAAGTTTATCCTGCACAGTATAGTATTAGTATTAGCCATCAATATATTAGCATAAAACTAAAGGATTTTTTTTCTTGCTCAGTGTGGGATTCGCTCTTCTTTTCTGTGCATGGAGTACTTCCAATTATAGCAGGATTGGTTTCAGATAAAGTGCATTGGGATAGAGCAACTTTAAATTAGCTTTCCCTAACTTGATGTATTCCAGATATGTTGGAAGTCCAACTCCCACTATTCACAATCAGCTGTTGCCATGCTGGCTGAGAATTCTAGCGATATAATCCCAAAATACTCGGACAATATTGACTTAGAGAAGGCTGTTACAGAACATTGATGAAATGAAGTGTCATATTATATTGTTGTTAGCCTTCCTGTCCCCTTTCACAAATACAAACATAGAAACATACATCCATGCATAGAGAAGATGCTTCAAATATGAAATATTCAATTGAGGAGATCCAAACAAGTGAAACAAGTGCAGGATCCAATCTGGGTTGGTGATTGGGACCAGAGATTTAGTCTTCTGAGCTTTCAGGTGCATGCTGGAGCTCATTCTCAGTGAATTTCTCTCTAACAGAATGAATAGTCTAAATATGAATGTAAACTCAAGGGCTGCGAGCCTGATGTGTCACATGCTGGCCCTGCCCCCGCTCGGTTTAGCAGAGAGGGGAAAAGTCCCAATACGTCACATGATGATGCCGTGGCGATGCGAGTTTGACACCCCTGGTCTATAACATTCTGATAGAGAGAAGTTCCCTGAGAATGGGCTCCAGCACAAGTCCAAAAGTTCAGAAGACCTCTGGTCCCAATCACCAACCCAAAATGGACTTCAACTCCACACTGGTTTCTGGGGAATTCTGCAAGTTGAACTCCACACATCTTCAGCTTGCCAAAGCTGGGGAACACTACTTAGACTGTACAGTTTAGGGAAAGCTAAATAGAGATTATATAGTAATAAAAGGTTTTTTGATTGATTCCTATCTTTCCTGCCTTTTCCTCTCATAAACACTTGGCTGTTCATACAAAACTGCAGATGAAGTAAATATTTTTTTCAGGGGTCATATAATTTCAGATTGGAGGTAGAATAAAGGTAAACTGTGGTCATTTGCATGACTGAAGACTATTTCAGATAAAATCTTCCTGTACAAAAAAAATCTGCATTCAAAGAGAACGATATTAAACTAGTTTTACACCTTAGAATGCTACTGTCATTTTGAGGGTATCGAAAGAAAGAAAAATCTAGAAGTTGGATGATTCCCATCAGCTGATCGAAGCACTTTAGAGAGTGAGCAGTTTTCAATTCCACTGCAATTAATATGAATTGGGATGGCTCTAGATTAAATCATCAAACATAAACAGACACACTGTTCAGGGATAACAAGTTGCACAGAATAAATTAATTCCTTTCCTGATCTAAATCTCAGCTTCTTCTGTAAAGTTATCAAACAATATCAAACAGAAGATACGAATTGAGTTAATTACAAAGAGAATCATCCCTTAGGACTCAAGAAATATGCCAAAGAAAGAAGTAGGAAGTGACAAAGGAGATTTTTAACAGCATGTATATATTAGATTTAATTTAAAGTTACCTGGCAGCCTATTGGGCTTGTCAGAGATACTTGGAAGGAATGCCCTCTGGCAAAACACAGAACTGCCTATGTTCTATTGCAACTCACACATTCATTATTTTTTCCCCTGAAAGTCCCTCAACACTATCTAGCTAAGAATTCTGTAACTTTTATAACAATGCTTTTCCTAAATGGTGAAAATACATCTATGAGACAGGTGGCATCACTGGGTCCCATTAAGCCACATTTTTCAGAAGCGCAGATGCTTTGCCATTAAGATTCAGAACTAAAAGAGAAAAAAGGGGGAAAAATAAACATCTCAGTCTTACTCGAAAGACCTTTTCGACTCGTGCAATGCCCTTCCCAAAGATGGTTCCAAGCTGGTCACCTATGCCAGCTAGCAGAAAGCCAAAAAGCGGGATCCCAAAGATGGCATACAAAATACAGAAAATTTTTCCGCCTTCTGTGCTTGGGGCAATATTTCCATAACCTGTTGAGAAAAAAGAAGTTGGTTGTGAGCTCTCTCTTCTGAAGATTGTGAGGAGGAACACCTCTCATAGTTACTACTATTGAGCAACGTATCACATATACTGTACCTGTGCATTTTGTTTTTCTTGCCTAAATGTAGAACTTTACTTTTTTCACCATTGAATGTCATTTTCTTAGATAGCGCCCAATGTTCAAGTCTGTCAAGATCCTTCTGTATCTTGAGCCTATCTTCTGGAGTGTTGGCTATTCCTGCCAGTTGGTGTCGTCTGCAAATTTGATGAGTTCCCCATCTATCCCCTTGTCCAAATCATATAATCTAGCTAAAAGAGATGCCAACTTTTAGCTGAAGAATTTGGAGAGTTTAAATACACCTATGTTAAAAATGCCAATTTTGAAAAACACTGCTATAACCCTATGACCAATAGGTGCCATTAAAAAAACAGAAAAAATGCATTGCTATCTATTTCTGTGTGACTTCATAATGCATTGCTGTTCATTTCTATGACTTCAGAACACACTGCTCAGACCATTGTTGTTGTTTTAAGTAAAACCTCAACTATCTAAAACTAACTTAATCCTGTCTTAGGACACAGTATCATGGAAATTTAAGCATCGGCTTGTCATGTGATACTACAGTAGAAGCCAAGATTAAACATGGGATGAGGCCTGTATATTAACTGCTTCATATTCCCCCCCTCTTATTCAGACCAGGAATTTGACTATTACAATTATAAGTGTACATGCTTTATTTAATTATTTGTTTTGCCAACAATTTAAGTGAAATATATTATGAGCATGATATTAATCCTTGTACTTGCTTTTATTTCATTTTCGTATATTTTCAGTTTATCTTTACTGATAAGCTTTTAAACACATTTAAGATGCACAATGTAGCTATATGCTCCAGAAGACTAAATGAAGGGGGAAAGGAGGATTATCGACTATGTCCCTGCTGACAAAATAAAGCAGATTGGGATTTGTGTGCCTGTGTCTATGGTTAATGAACTATATGGCAAAATTTCTAGCACTTCATAATGATATGCTTACAACGATGGATTCATAAATGTTTAATATCACTTGGAACTTCAACAGAAAATGGAACTTAGCTTGCTATAAAGTAATAGTAATGGCTGGTAGCTTTTTAAAAATTCACATTCAATAAACAAAACTAAAGCAAAATATTCACAGCAAATTGTGAACAGGCTAAACAGGAGGTACAAGTTGAACTGTTAAATATGAGACAATACATATCTTTACATTCAAGATTTGGATTTAACGTTTGGTTGCGTTCTTTAAAAACTTTAAGCTGTAATCAATATTTTATAACTTAAAATACATACTGCAATCTGTAAAGAATCCCCTAGCCAGCTATTATTAAAGATTGGTTGCCTATGTTTGGTTTGGAAATATAAGCACTAAACATGTAAATGCTGTAAAAATATCCAGAAATGATTTTGCAGTTATAACATCCATCATTATTCTCTAGTAGCATTGGGGGTGGGGGGGGAGTTACAGAGATGTATATAAAAATTAGACTTGCTGTATTTGGGTTTCAAAAATCTAGATGACCAAGTAGCTCAGGGGTCTCCAACCTTGGTAACTTTAAGCCTGGAGGACTTCAACTGCCAGAATGCCCCAGCCAGCTCATCAAAGGAAGACCCAAATTTGCAACCAGGACAAACAGGACTGCTGCACGGATAATTCAGTAAGCTTTGCTTCAATACGGGTTGAAGTCATTTATTTCTAAATTCCTCTATAATTATGTGAATAGCTTTGCTGCTACCCTGGGTGCAGCTGGTTGATCACTGTAGGGAACCAGATGTTCAGCTTGATAGACCTTTGCTCCAACCCAGCTGGGTGCTCCTTACATTTATTTGCTTAGTAAGCCTGCAGCTCCAGATCTGGAATGTTTATTCATCATTAAATCTGTCAGTTGGGAGAATGCCTCTCCTGCATTTGAAACGCAGTCTCCATTCACTGGTAGATCTGCCTTTGCTCTTGTTGTCAACTCACTTGAAAGAGGGGTGTGCCTGCATGCATCCTTTTTTAAGAGACATTTTTTTCCCACCACTTAAGTATAGCTATTCCAAAATTGCAAAAATCTGCCAGTGAACAAGGTTCTAATTCAACTGGTGAGGAACACCCAAAAAAAAAACTATTATCGCATGAAAAGGCTAAACAGCATCATGCAACAACAGCCCTTCTGTATCTCAAATGAACCACAGTTCGGTTCTAATTCCAGAACAACCACTTGCTAGTCTTAAATAGTGGGACTGAATTATAAAAAGCTATTTCACCAGAAAATACTAGCATTTTTTTCCAGTTTGATAAACAGAGCAAGCAGAAGTCAGCTTTGGCTTTGTAAAAAAAAAAAAAATGCTGCTTTCTATTATTTCCAAAGGTAAACTAGGCAATATGGCATGTGTGTGTGTGTGTTAAGTGTGTACTTATGCACAAAAGAGAATGAAGGCTTGCAGTAACCTCTGTTGACTGTTCTGATTCCATTTAAAGAAATACAGCAAAGGTAACAACTAAGGCAGCTGACAGTCAAATAAACCTACTTTAAATCTTTTTGTTTTCATTGTCAGCTGAGTCACTCCCATTATTCTTTCAAGACATGTATTGTGTTATGCCATGTCCTCGGGAATCTCCTTACTTTGCCCTCTTTGGCTACTGTCTATTATTCAATGTTGATTGATACATCTGTTAAAATATTCTATAGTTTTCTTCCTGATTAATTCATTTTTTTGGGGGGGTGCCTTTTATTGATTGATTTAGACTCTATGGTTGGGCTCCATACTTCAGACCTCTGAAAGTAGTAGTTGATAGGCTATATACAGTAAAGCCCATTTTCCCCATATCTGATCATACCAAGACAGAATCATTCAGAAATATAAATTATAAATATGGATAAATAGATACCTATAGTAGTAATGACAGTTCCTGCAAAGAAAAAGGCACTTCCAAGGTCCCAGTGGCTGCTGCTATTAGAAGAATCTCCAACGGGGTTGACTCCTGCACTGGTAGCATTCATAACCCGCTACAAAAAAAGAAAAGAAGCAAATTGAGAGCAGAATATATTGTAACTGAACAAAATATCTTGTCTTCCAAATGCAAGATTGATGATGCTTGCTGCCAATTCTTTTCTCTAAAGTTCCAGGCAATAAAAAAATTATCCATTGTCTACTGCTTGGCCTCTCTGATACAAGATGTCCCACACAATTTCTACATGCAAAGCCGTATTCCTCTATCACTGAGTCAAAGCTTCTCCCAGAGTCCATTGGAGTTGTATATCTGTAACTCTTTTAAGTATAAAATAAAATAGATCCCTTCAAACACCATGGGTTCCCAGTAATACACTAATTTACAGGGACACATCTCAAGAAGATGCAAGATGCTGCATTTTGCAAGATACAGAAGCCAAAGAAAAGAACTTACCTGTGTAAGTATTTAAGATGCATACTATCTTGTGTATCTCCTTATGTCAACTTTTCTATTTAAACCTTCTCTTATGGTGACCTTCACCATTGTTAAGATTATAAACTCTAATATACTTCCATGCGGGAAGCAATTTTTGGAATCTGTAATTTGTAAATCACTTCTAACAAAGTGGGCAAAACCATTTCATGCATGGCAAATTCTGTATCTTTTGAAACATTCATTCCCCACAATACATCACACATTACTTTTTTACCAGCATTTGCACCATGATACAAAAATGAATTCTGCTCTAACGTTTCAGCTTTTATATGCAACACAGAATTATTTGCTCCATTTTCTCTTTCAGCTACTTTAATACTTTGATTTTCACTCCTCAGTTTGTCATGTGATCTAACATTTACTGCAAATAGTTCAATCTTGGTATACAACACAGCTCCATGAAAATGCATGTGCATTTATGTCCTCAATCAACACACATCTACAATCGCTACAAGCATCTTATATTATATAAAAGCATAAGATATCATACTTTTATCTATAACTACAATAAAGAAAATATCACATATTCTTATCTTACTCTCTGTTCAGCATTTCCAACACATTTAATTTAATTATCACACTTCCTTTCTACCATATAACATTCTTATTACATTCAACATAATCATGCAAAACATTCCATAATTCAAAACTCTTTGTTTCCTTATCTATTTTTCTAAATTGACAAGCTTACAATAAACTTTTTCCCTTATATTCATACATTACTCAGTAACCTGAAGAACAGAAATCTGGTTTGCACACTCTTTGCATAACACAAAGTGTTGCACTTTTCAAATTTTGCTCACTGCTACTTCTCATCCCTTGCAAGCATAATTCTGCCAACTTTCCCATGATACATAACAAATCAACATAATTTTGCATTCATTCTTGCTTCCTTCTCATGTATATAGGAAGACAATCCAGATACTCTAGAGACTATCTTGCAAGTCAACATATTGTTGACTGCTTCCCAACTACAAGTATATGTAATATTATAAGGTGTATTCAGAATTCAAGAAACAGGAATCTGGTATTCCCAAGAGATTTATTTTCCCATTTGAATGTAGAAATGCAACAGATTAATAAGTCTTGAATCACATGCATGCCAGTTATATATTCTCTTTGAGTGCTAATTTGAATGAGTGTCCATATTGTCAAAATGGAGGGTGAAACATGGAAATTCACCTCTTTTTTAAATGACTAGCATGCATTGCACGCACAAAACAAGACAGGGCTTCACTCACACACACTTGTGCCCACCCCCCTACCAATTTTGACATTGTTGGCCTCCTCTCTGGATGTCTGCTATCCAGGCTTTTCTCCCTTGGGCCTCTGATTTCTAAGCCATTTTCTTCTGCATAGTCCTCAGTAATCTAGAAAACTCAAATTCTCCAAAAGCTTTTTTTTTGTCCCAAGCAAAGGAAACAATGCATGAAGAAGACAACGTATGCAGAAAAAAAACCTTCTTCCTTTGTGGCCAATTAATTGCCCACATTATTTCTGTTGGTGTGAAAACAAGTAAACAAGTGGTGATCTGTTAAAGCTGTGCACAATTTAATGGCATTCTGCATTTAGTTATCATCAAGTGACATTTATGAGACTACTTGGCTGGTATAAAAATTTGGTTCACAAATCCGTAACAGAAAATGCTGCCAACAGAAGTTCTTTCATTGTCTTCAAATTTAGTTCCATGTGCACTATATTTCATTAATCTAGACAAGAGTTTATGATTGCTATTGAAATTTGTAAAAAAAAAAATGAATCAAGAACTATACTATTCCTAATTATCTTTCAAAAGGTTATGTCACAGACATTTCGGATTGCACCTCAACTTTCCTACCCACATTAGCAATGCAATTTATTTTTTATCTTGTTTTTCTTTTGGCCAGGAGCTGACATAAAGCTCTTCTCCCAGGTCAAGAACTCTGCGCTTTTACCTTTTCTTGCCAAATGTTTTTTATATTCGTTTCATGAATGGATTCTCATGCATGAAATGAACAAGGGGTCCATGTAGCAATTGTGGTGCCATGTTAAAATGAAATGGCAATGGCACACAACTAACTATAACAGTTAACAGAGTTGGAAGGGATCTAGGAGGTTCACATTTATGTGAAGCCGCTGGGCGAGATCATCCGTGGCTTTGCGGTGAGATACCACCAGTACGCTGATGACACCCAGCTGTACATCTCCACCCCAGGCCACCCCAACGATGCCCTTGAAGTGATGTCCCAGTGCCTGGAGGCTGTGCAGATCTGGATGGGGAGGAACAGGCTCAGGCTCAACCCTTCCAAGACTGAGTGGCTGTGGCTCCCGGCATCCCGATATAGTCAGTTGACTCCATCACTGACTATTGGGGGCGAGTCGTTGGCCCCCACAGAGAGGGCTCGCAATCTGGGAGTCCTCCTGGATAGGCAGCTGTCCTTGGAGGAACATCTGACGGCTGTAACCAGGGGGACCTTTTGTCAGGTTCGCCTGATCCGCCAGTTGCGGCCCTTTCTTGATCGGGATTCCCTGTGCACAGTCACTCATGCCCTCGTCACCTCTCGCCTTGACTACTGCAACGCTCTCTACATGGGGCTCCCCTTGAGGAGCACCCGGAGGCTCCAACTGGTCCAGAATGCAGCAGCGCGGGTAGTGACGGGAGCAGCCTGGCGCTCCCATGTAACACCGCTCCTGCGCGAGCTGCACTGGCTCCCGGTGGTCTTCCGGGTGCGCTTCAAGGTGTTGGTTATCACCTTTAAAGCGCTCCATGGCATAGGGCCTAGCTATCTTCGAGACCGCCTGCTGCCACCGACAATCTCCCATCGACCCGTGCGCTCCCACAGAGAGGGCCTCCTCGGGGTGCCATCAGCCAAACAGTGCAGGCTGGTGACCCCCAGGGGGAGGGCCTTCTCTGTGGGGGCACCTACCCTCTGGAATCAATTGCCTCCAGAGATAAGGAGTATCCAAGACCTCGGTGCCTTCCGCCGTGCCCTTAAAACCTTCCTTTTCCAGCAAGCCGGGCTGGCCTAATTTTTTTAAGTGTTTTTAAGTGTTTTGTTTATTGTTTTTAATTAATGGGGCCAAATTTATATATGTATATTTTAACTGTATTTTAATATTTGTACTTGATGTTTTTACTTGGCTGTTCACCGCCCTGAGTCCTCAGGGAGAAGGGCGGTATACAAATTCAAAATAAAATAAATAAAAATAAAAATCTAGTCCAACCCCCTGCTCACGCAGGAGACCTATACTAGGGATTCAAACCGCCAAACTGCCGATCTTTCTGATCGACAAGCTCAGCATCTTAGCTACTGAGCCACCTAGCCAGGCTGAGTGAGACAGGCTGAGACATAAAGTGACCCACTCAGCAAGGATAAAATAATCCCACCAGAAAAGAGAGCACATTGGTGGTTTTATTAAAGGCTTCTAATAAGTGCATGTGTTGGGCAGGATATTAGCAACAGACGATCAAAACTCCAAGTTGACTGTAGGAAGTAAATGAACTAAGAGAATCAAAAGATTTGTCCGGGAAAAAGTAGGCCCTTGGAAAAATGATTTACCTACATACACTGCTAATGTTTCAGTAGCTATTGTTCCAGGTTACTGAAAGAAACTGTCACTGCAGCACATCAAAACTGAAAATAATACCAAAATGTATGTTTATCTAGGAAACATTTGCATTTATATAAAGTGAAGTACTGAAGTTTTCAGATACTGGAGGGAAACACAAGATTGTCCTATGTAGAATCTTTTCACTCTTATCTCAAGAAGAGATTGGACTGCCATTTGTCAGAAATGGTGCAGGGTCTCCTGCCTGGGCAGGGGGTTGGACTAGATGACCTATAAGGTCCCTTCCAACCAGGGGCGGGTTCTAATTACCTTTACTACCGGTTCGCAAAGGGATTGTGCGCGTGCACACGTGCAGAAGCTTCTGCGCATGCACAGATTGCTTCTGATGATGTCAGGGTCAGTGGGCGGAGCCTCCCGCCGGTTTTACTACTGGTTCTATAGAACCGGTCCGAACCGGAGGCAACCCACCACTGCTTCCAACTCTATTAATCTGTTAAGATCTGTTAAGAATACACAAACTGGCATACGTAGCCACGTCTCTGCCCAGTTAGAGTATGCATCAACCACTACCAAAAAGGTTTGCCCCTGGACCGGGCCAGCCAGGTAAATATGGATTCGGGACCATGGGCTTCTGGGGGTCTCCCATTCTGTAGGGGTGGCTGTGGGGGGTGCTGGCTGGGACTGCTGACAGCTCTGGCAACCCTCTACCCACTTTGTGACAGCCTGATCTAACTTAGGCCACCACACATAGCTGCGACCCAAAGCCTTCATCCTGGCTCTGCCAGGATGCCCTTCATGCAAAGATTTTAATATGGGGGTGCGTAAGTTAGGGGGACCACTATTCTGTTGCCCCACAATAAGCAACCCTTCAAGACGGACAGCTCATGCTGTCTCGCCTTGTGTGGCAGGAATTCCTCCGGCAGATGTCCCTGTGGCCACCCCCTGCGCACCCAGTCAAGAACCTGTGCTATGGTGCAGTCTTGTTTGGAATATTTGGCAATGTCGGCCGCGGTGACCAAGGTAGGAAATTCGTCCATCAAGAACACAGTTGAGGCAGGAGCCAGGTCTTCCACAGCTAAAGGAAGAAGGCATCAGCTGAGACCGTCCGCGTTGGAGAGCTCTCTGCCAGGCCGATAGACCAGCTGATAATTGTAAGCTGCAAGGAAGATGGACCATCTAGATAGACGAGGGGACATGATCTGGGGTGTTTGCTTGTTGGCAGCTAACAACCCCAGCAGGGGCTTGTGGTCAGTTATCAATTGGAAAAAACGGCCATACACATAGTCGTGAAACCACTTGACAGCAGCAACAGTCGCCAGGGCCTCTTTATCGAATTGACTATAATTTCTTTCGGCCGAGGATAAGGTCCGAGAAAAATAAGCAATTGGAGCCTCAGTTCCATTTGGCAGTAGGTGGCTCAGGACAGCCCCTATGCCATATGGAGAGGCATCACAAGCCAAAGTTAAGGGGATACTGTCGCTGTATTGGACCAGTACTACATCTGAGGTAAGGAGATCTTTGACAGCAGTGAAAGCCGAGGCCTGGGCCTTGCCCCATACCCAGGGAGCCTTACAGTCTAATAATCTATGAAGAGGTTCCGCCACAGATGCCTTATGTGGCAGGAACACACTGTAAAAATTGAGTAAGCCTAGAAAAGCCTGCAATTCAGCTTTGCACGTCGGAGTAGGGGCTTTTTTAATGGCCTCCACCTTTGATGGGGTAGGGTGCAGACCTTTAGCATCTATCAGAAATCCTAAGAACTCAACCCTAGGAACCCCAATTGTACACTTAGATTTTTTGAGCTTAAGGCCCGTTTGCTGAAACCGGGTGAGAACTTGTTGTAAGCGGCTAATAAGGGCAACTTGGCTGGTAGCCGAGATTAAAATGTCATCGAAGTAAGGGATGACTCCCGGTATTCCATGTAATAGCTGTTCCATAAGACCCTGAAACAACCCAGGAGCCACACTGAATCCAAATTGTAAGCGACGGCACTTAAAGGCACCCCTGTGTGTGACAATAGTCTGGGCAGCAGCTGTGGCATCATCCACAGGGAGCTGCTGATATGCCTGTGCCATATCCATCTTGGCAAAAATAGACCCCTGACCCAAAGAGTGGAGGAGGTGCTGGACCACGGGGACTGGATAAGGGTGTGCTTGCAGTGCATGGTTCAGTGTGCATTTGAAATCACCACAGATGTGCACGGAACCATCTGGTTTGGTGGGAATGACAATGGGTGTCTCCCACTTAGAATGATCTGTGGGCTCAAGCACCCCCTGCACAATCAACTTATCCAGTTCCTTGTCCACTTTAGGACGTAGTGCAAAAGGCACCCGTTGAGGCTTAAGCCAGATAGGGGACACTTGGGGATCAATGTTGAGGGATATAGGGTTTCCCACATATTTACCCAGGGAGTCATCAAAGACTTCAGCAAATTCAGTAGTCAAGGCCTCAAAATCGTTAGTGGTGGTAGCATGAATGCCTGTGATGTTGAGGCCCAAGGCCTTGAACCAATCAAGCCCTAGAAAATTGGGGAGGTTCCCCCTTACAACTAGTAATGGGAGGCGCCCTGAGAACACGCCTTTCTCCACTAAAAATTTGGCACACCCCAGAATGGGAATATTGTTCCCTTGATAGTCATGAAGCCTGGTGTTGCAGGCAGTTAGGTGATCCCTGGAGAAGCTAGGGACTATTGTTTGTAGTGTGTTCCAGGCAACAATGGTCTTGGAGGAGCCCGTGTCCACTTCCATCTTGCAGGCACCCCTTCTATTCTGAAAGTTAGAAAAAGTTTTTTGTTGGGGCTTGTAGATGAATGGCTGATCGACACTGCAGGGTTGGTGTCCTCTCTGATGATGGTGAAACAATCCTCTCTGGTGGCTTGGTGGCCTCTTTGGAAGCATCTGGCTGAGCGAGGGGTGTTGTCCTGTGGGCTGGAGCGACAGACTTTAGCCAGGTGACCCCTTTTGCCACATCGTCGGCAGACTGTGGTCTTAAAACAGCACAATGAGCGAGGATGGTTTTCACCGCAGCCGAGGCAAGGTGCTTGTTGTTTTCGTTCTGTTTGCCGTTTGCTTGTTGGGGATGATTTGAGGCGACTCACATCATCTTCCTCATCTGTGAGGTCATCAGAAAAGACATCATCATAGTGAACTGACCGGGCAGTTGCAAGCACGGATGGAGCCCTGTGCATCTCAGCCGCAGATTTTTCTGACATCTCATATGCGCACGCCTCATCCAAAGCAGATTGGAGGCAGATGTCATTTTTTGCTAAAAGGCGACGTTGTAGTCTCGTGTCCCTCACACCACACACCAGCTGCTCAAGGAGGGAATCATCTAGGTTTGGGAACTCACAATCTATTGCAGCGGCCCTGAGGGAAGCCATGTAAGAGTTAATGGACTCCCCTTCCTTCTGGACCCTCTGGCGGAATGTAAATCGCCAGGACATGCGAGAGGGAGCAGGCGCATAGTGTGCCTTTAGTTTGCCCATCAGAGTGGTCCAGGGCACGGTAGAGACAGGTTGAGGAGCCATCAGAGCTTTAACTTTATTCTTTTAAACTTTTGTTTTCCTTAGGCAGACAGAACCTGGTGCAATGGCAAATGTTGCTATGCCCATTACAAAGAGACCCTAATTTTAAAAATCCATATTGATATAAATTGCAAAGTGATTGATTCTTTAAATCCTATTCATTCCACACATTTCTCCCAGATGGCAATTTGGGGGTCATTTTATACGTAGAATCTCTGCTTCTTATCTATTTTTAGCAGCTACTCTCATTTGCCTCTTTACTTGTCTAAAATCCATTCCAGAAACTTACACTTTCTGACATTTTACTTTTCCAAAAATAGTTCCCATGAGGGTCCCTAAAATGCCGTAGGACAAAAGTGAATTCCCCTGAGCTGAAGCTGGCTTTTACAATGAAACAGCCTGCTTTTTCATTAGCAAAATGGTCATTCTTTAACAGACTGAGGTGAAAGGACAGGATAAAATGCCCCATGCTTGGCCCAAAGCAGAATCACAATACTGTATACAGCTCAGGTTACAATAATGCAAGGGGAGTGGGGGGACCAGGAACAATTATCTGGAAAGGTCATTGGCTTCTTTAGCTGGATATGATCAAGCTGAGACTCATTAGACATTTGTTCTGGCTTTCATTGGATTCCAGCCCTGAGCAGGGGGCTTACTCAGTGGCCTAAATAGCCTTTTCCAATTGTACAACTTTAAGATGTTAGGTAAAGGTAAAAGTTCCCCTTGCACATATGTGCTAGTCGTTCCCGACTCTAGGGGGCGGTGCTCATCTCCATTTCAAAGCCGAAGAGCCAGTGCTGTCCGAAGACGTCTCCATGGTCATGTGGCCGGCATGACTAAATGCTAAAGGTTCACGGAACGCTGTTACCTTCCCACCAAAGGTGGTCCCTATTTTTCTACTTGCATTTTTTATGTGCTTTCAAACTGCTAAGTTAGCAGAAGCTGGGACAAGTAATGGGAGCTCACCCCGTTACGCAGCACTAGGGATTCGAACCGCTGAACTGCCGACCTTTCGATCGACAAGCTCGAAGCATGGTAGCCACTGAGCCACCGTGTCCCTTTTGTCTTGGATGTCTTGGATATCCACATTAAGGATATATCCTTCTCTGATTTGTCATTTTTAGTCAAAGTTTCTATCTCCCGAGTTAGTATAGACAGGCAATTCTTATGGGTAATGACTGTTATGCCCAAGACATCTGAACCCATAGGGACATCGGCATAAGCCAATACTTTAATAGCAATAGTAGTAGCATTTTCTAATCTAGAAACTCTCAATTGCTATATAAGAAACATTTTAAGATTACTATATCTCCAAAACTTCCTGGAGATGTCCATTTCATAGCCTTATTGGTTAGGAATAGACAATATGGATGTCTTATTTGCTTTTAATTAAGGCTGGAACAATCTCTAGGCAGTCTCCCTTTACCATATCCCCCAACCTCTTCCTATTTTCTGGGCCTTTCTAACATCCTCCACTGTCTCAATTCTCTATGATCTCTTTCCATGTTTCAGTTATTTTGTTACTTTCCATCTTCTCTTTCATTCAAAGGAAAAACTGAAGAGGTATGCCCATGTAAGCCTTTTTAAGCTCTCAAAGAATGACAAAAGGTCAAACAACCGTCTATCTAAATGTCTTCTTTCACAAAATTCAAAATCGGTATTTTAAATTATTCTCTGTTTTTCATTCTCTTTCTTCTTTTCTTTCTTTTTGTCTCTCCCCACCCCCCGTGTGTGTGTGTGTGAGAGAGAGAGGGGGGGGGATGAAGGGAAGGAAGGAAGGAGGGGGACAGAGAGATCTTGCTTTTCTTCTCTCATCTTCATCTCTTCCTTCTCAATATTTGTGAATGATATCTCCTGTCTTCTGGTGCAACTTCCAGAAGATGTTATAGAGTTTGGGACAATGTCACTAAAATCATTTTTATTAATTTTTATAATGATCCAAAAATAAACTCAGGCTCATTAACCATGATAATTATTTCTAACAGCTACTATGAATATAGCAGAAATGCCTCTAGCTGAGGCTCTTTTGCAGACTCTGAATGGCTTGGGGTAGAATGTTCCTGCCAGACCTCTGCTTTATTTCAAGGGTTATATTCGCCCTTTGTCTGGAAGGAAAAATAAGCATATATAAACTGAATATATGTTCAGTTTAAATTGAACATTTCCCTTTTAAACTGAATGTACAACTGACTTAAGAAAAACATTTTATAGACTGCCTTTAACAGAAAATGTAAAACATGTATTGCAGGCAAATGCAATGTACATTACTCAGTATGAAGTCATTTTCCATGCTTTATTTCCTACTATAAGCATCATTAAAGGTAACTAAAATGCTGACGTATAATAATTGCACTTAAGCTATTGTAAAGGTTATGTCATATTCCTCTTTTGGCAGCAAACTCAGATCTGAGCAATTTCTCTCAGAAGACCAAATGTCACTCAGAGGACCAATTAAATAACAATCCAGACTGCAGCATTGTTTAGTATAGATTAGAAACAAGTAAACAAACATTGGCAGTATTTCTTCACAATTTAAAATAGGGTAAAATATACACATATATATTGTTTATGAAATATATACAAGGTATATGTTTTTCATTCTTCTTTCCTCTCTATATAAAACACTCATTTTAATTAATATGTCTTTGTTTTCATCGACATATATTTGAGATTTTTTGTGTGTTTTTGTTTTGTCAATTGTACTGGCCTAATGTGCACTAACTGTAACCAACTTTAATTCAGAAATTAAAGTCCTCGTAGCAAGATGATGAAATATATTTTATACAATCTGAATTTTACTGTCAGATCATAATTGCCTTAGATTGCTTCCAATGTGCTGAATTCAGATCCAGAGATTAAACTGGAAGTTTTCATTCAGTTGAATCTCTATAGACTTTTTAATTCCAATTTAAGAGCCACCTAAAAAGATAGCTGCAAATTTAGGAATCATGTATTGCTAGACACATTAAGCTAGTTATATTCAGTGTTGGTACTCTGACCTATTAGCTTCAGAGCCTCAAAAGCAGCAGTGTTCTTTGATTAGTAATGTATGGTCATTCTGCTAACCGTTTTTCCTTTTTTCTTTTTTTTTTTAGCTTCAAATTTGCATCCATAAAAGTGAAATAGCTCATGAAACTGTATGTATATATTAATTTATTTATTCCATTATTCAGCTGCCTATCTCACAGAATGTAACTCTGGGTGACTTACATTTAGGAACTCCTAGTCAAATGATATGTTTCAATTAATTCTTAAGTGAAAAGAAGCTGACACAACCTGTATCAATTATTTCTGCAAATATGAAAACGTATTATTTAGGTGCCGTTGTTTACAGATTCAGAATTAAAAAACAACAAACATGACAGGTGAGAAATTTGGACACCTTTAAGCAGGGGTGTCAAACTCACGCTGTCATGGTGGCGTCATGTGACATATTGGGACTTTTTTTCCCCTTTGCTAAATCGGGTGTGGGCGTGGCCAGCATGTGACGTATTCATCCCGCTTTACAGTAATAAGAAATAACAGTTTCCCAACATTTCCTGTAATCTTTCTACTTTTGGTTCTGGATCTTTTCCCCATCTGCAAAACTTTTTTCCCTATTTGCATAACTTTTCTGACCCAAAAATATTCTTAGGCTTTTCTGTGTGTTTGAGATCTTCCCATAGACGTTCAGCACTGTTCAAATCTAGGGACTATGAAGGCCATTCCATAGTATTTATTTTTTCTTATCTCTAAGCACTTTATTGTTAATTTGGAGGTATGTTTCATATTAGTGCCTTGCTGAAAAAACATTTTGACCAGAGATTGCTATTTTTTTGCATACAGGTATAAAACCAAAGGTTTTTAGATTTTATAATTTTCCTAATAAAGCAGTTCGACAGAGCAATCAGGTGGAGTTTCCTTGCATGTACAGTATATCGTCAAGAAAAAACTAGAGAGCCATCTGCAAGAATATATGAACCTAGCTTCCTTCATTGATCTGGGAATTGGACTTAATGGCCTAAATAGTCCTTTCAACTCAATGATTCTTGGACAACAGTATAGCTTCACCCTATTGTACTATTCACATTGCAGTCAGCCTTATATAATTTCCAGTATTCTTTTTCTCAGCCATACCATTCCCGCTATTTCTTTTTAACTCATCAGATGTACAGTTGCTCACTCCAAAAACTTGCTCTATCTATCACTGCAGGGGACATAGGAGTCTGCCAGTTGACGAAGAGGGAAAGTTCTATCCTGCATGCTTTTCTCCCTCTCAGGACATCCTAATGCAGATAATTTTCCAAGCCATAATTGCTAATTTCACAAAGTTAAGTGATAAACAGAACAATACAATATCTGCTGCAATTAGAATGTGAGCAAGAGGCACTATTAGTGTGGGAGAAGCAGAAAGTAAAAAAGAAACCATGTGGATTTAGCATCCAAGAAAGTTTTCTGATTGCCTTTCCCATAGTCTCTCTCTCTTTGCCAAACCCAAGTGCAGCTCCTAACAAGTTGCACAGGGCTCGAAAGGAATCTTCAATCTCAAATGGTTAGGTAAACAACATTTACTGGAGACATCAGCCCTTCTCTTAAAATCAAAAACAGAGACTTTGGAGCTCCTTCTCATAGCAACAAAACAGAAGAGGGGGAAAAACATGCAGCACAGGAAACAATTTTTTTTACTATACCTCATATAGATTTATTAAAAGTAAATTTCCCAATATGTGGTATCCATTCTGATGTTCTCACCTTAATCAATGCCTCCAACTCCTGCTGGGATACACAGTTGTTCTCTTGGAGGAATTCTGCTTTATCATTGGCAATTCTGGTTTTCTGACTGCTTTCTTCTGGCTGTTCCAAAGCACGAAACACAAGACCTCCTGTGACCAGATAGGCCACTACCACAAAGAAAATGGCTACCACTGTTTTCCACTTCATGACTGTCTGCAAACCCTGTGAGGGGGTTTCCATAGTGGCAATCACAGTTGCCCGAGGAGACGAAATAGAGAGTCGTGGTGCTGGCTTGGGTATATTAGTCTTATTGGTCACAGGCACACAACCTGAGGGAACAGTTGCCGGCACAATCACTGAAACAGAAAACAAAATTGTTGTGTTAAATCTGTATATGGTATCCTGGCTTTTTCTGTAGCTGAATCACAATAATGGTTCAATAATTTCCCACACTGCCTTATCCAAACCTGAGATGTTTGCTAGCCTAACTAAAGACTGAACATGCCAATTCCTATATATAAAAAATTGATTGTGTCACGAAGTTATAACCTTTTTATATTTTCAGCTGCTGCGATATAAACATAGTTATTGCTAATGATAATAGCTTTTCAAGTTCATGGAAAATTCTCCATGTTAATTCCTACACAATATGAAGCAGACTAGGTGGCTTCAGTACCTCAATAATAAATCCTTGGTATGGATAACGCATATGGTCTGGCATTACAGAATTAACAAACATTTTCTGAGGAAACTTTAACTGGATGCAAGATTTTCAAATGGGAATTGGACTAGAGAAACTAGACCCGCACACACATACTGCTTCTCTGATTGAAATTCCACCTCCTGGGAAGTGGCAATTAATCACCAAAGATGGGGAGTGACCATAGCTCAAACTGTTTTCCCACAAATTAAGAGACGATTTTCTAATTAACTGTTAGCTGAAAAATAATGCAAAGTGCCAGTATAGCCATGTTGTTTCTATCACAGACTTGGAATAAATGCCCTAGATCTGAATCCAAAATTCTTAACGCTGCCCTCAAGAACTAGTGTGGTACAATAGTTAAAAATAAGCAAAAATATTTGCATGGAGCTGCCCTGTCAAGTTCAGCCTGCCCCAAAGTGAAAATATAGGAGGACTGATATTTTAAGCACTATGCAAAAAGAATCTTTATAAATACTAGTACTACTGTAGATGGTTCTTCAACTAAAAGTAAATAAGAGATACAACAGCAGAGGTCTACAAAATCTTAACTATTCTGAGTATAAAACAACCCATTTCAAGCTCAAAATCCTTTCAAAATCATCAAAACAGCCCATTCCACACAAAAAAACAGCTGTTATGGACCTTCCAATCCCAAAATGAGGTGTTTTGAATTTGAAATGACATGAATTTGAAAAAAATGATATATCCCTATTTAGGTTTATGAGGCTTAGTTTTGCCTCTGCCTATTTCTCTATTTTCAGAAAGACTGAAATAACATGCACAGATATAGGGAGGATAACATGATGGGGAATAAGGAGCAACCTAGTTCTCTCATTGAATGGAGATTCTACTGTTTGTTTCAGTTGGAAAAATGGATTTCATTTTTCCAACTGAAAATGATCCAAATTAATGAAAATTAAAACATTTTTCTCAGTATATTAGGATAGAAACTATGATTACCTACAGTCTGAATAATGATATTCCTTCAGAACTAGGAATAAAACAGTCTCAAAAGTCTAAGTTTAATTTTGTACATGTTAGATTACATTCCTAATCCATGGCAGATTACAGCTCATTCACCAATGATCCTACCTCTCAGTAACTATTCCTCAGTTACTTGTAATAAAAGAAAATAGTACTCATTATTCTTGAATTCCATTTAAGTCTTTGTATCTTGAAAATAAACAGATGAACTCAGCTTTGGTATTTATTTATATACAGGAACAGCAGGCCTGTCTTCCTCATACAGTAATGATTACTAAGCATATCATGTGAGATGAACTGTGGTAATAACCGGTATAAAACAAATGCTTCCAATCAGCAAAAAAAATATTCCAAACAATCTATCTTTATTCACAAAAGCATAAATTATATAACCAATCTTACAACAGGTAAATGAGTTGGACTGAAAGATACTTCCATTGCTAAATTTTGTGGCTTTTTGGAGATATGAAATAAATAATTTAAAACATTATTCAAACATATTACTTAGACTTCACCCATTACTAATAAGTAGTACTCAGTAAAATATCCTGATTGTGTAAGTAATACTGTATCAACATTTACAAATTTTGGGCACATCATAGCAAAACCTGAAGTAAGGAACACTTTTTGATCATAGAAAATTGCAACCAACTGTAAGCAACAAGTAGGCCCAATAAGAATGGAAGCAGACAACAAATTCTGCCCTTGGAATCTTCGGGTTGGGCTCTAAAAAGACTTCTACTACTCAGTGTCAACAATATTGAACTAAATATTGAACTACTCAATCTAAAGCAATTCCCTAGATTCTACATATCAGTAACATCAAGAAGCAGAATCTTCTCCACTGGAGGTTCACTATTGGGTATGCTTGGGTAGATTAGCAAGTAACCAAGTATCTAAATTAAGCTGGAGATCTTGGGAGAGGGCTAACCATCATAAATAGCAAATTCTGTCTCCACAAAGTGCTTATTATAAGATCTACACACAGTTCACATGGGCACAGCTGCATGCCCAAAGAACTTTCTAGAGATGTTATAATGCAGGTGAATGTTTTTCCTATTTTCCAGAATGTATTATTCTGTTATGGTCACTATTTTTTTTCTTTTTTCTTAGCTTTATGAAGAATATGCCAAGATAATGAAGCATTCCAGACCAAATTTGTCTCCATGGAAAAGAGTTACCACATACACAGTTGTCTTCAATATGAGCCCTGTAGACCAGAGGTGGGTTTCAGCAGGTTCTGACCAAATTGGAAAAACAAAAATGTGTACAGAGGTTGAGGGCTACAAAGTGGGAAATCCTAAGAAATCGATTTGCTGGCCAATTCTGGAGAAGCTAGGAAGCTGCTTGTCCAATTTGGGATTATTTCTATTGTTAGGGAAAATGTGCTAAATTGGTTAAATGGGGTTACGGCAGAGATGGGTTTCAGCAGGTTCTGACCAGTTCTGGAGAACCGGTAGTGGAAATTTTGAGTAGTTCGGAGAACTGGTAGTAAAAATTCTGACTGGCCCTGCCCCCAACTATTCTCTGCCTCCCGAGTCATAGCTGATAGGGAGGAAATGGGGATATTGCAGTAACCTTCCCCTGGATTGGGGAGGGAATGGAGATTTTACAGTATCCTTCCCCTGCCACACCCACCAAGCCATGTCATGCCCACCAAGCCACGCCCACAGAACCGGTAGTAAAAAATTTTAAAACCCACCATTGCTGTAGACTGACTGTAGGATCCCAGGAAAGGACTTTTTTATTTTATTAATTTATCTAAATTATTGGCCACCCAATTCCCGTGAACTCATGTTTAAGGAACTTCCAAGGGCTAATACCTAGACACCTATGTGATTCTTTCCTCTTCTAATTCAGATTATTGCATGGCCCTAACCAGCACACAGAACTTGTGCTTTCCACTTTTTCTGAATTCAAAAAATAGATTTTCATTAGCCTCGTTTCTAGAAAATGTTTCTTAAGAATCTGCTTTTCCAGTACAGCTTTCTTTTCCAGTACAGCTTTGGAGTTTGCTTGTTAAGCCTTAGTGAAATAGGTTTTAAGCTCTCTCATTAAACATGGTAACAAATCTCAGTTTATGCAACACACACTTTAAATTGGCAGATTGTCATGCCTCTAAGGAGACTTTGCCAGGTGTTATGCCACAGATGATGACACTGGGGAGAGGTATGTTCCTGTTTGTTTAGAGAGAATGCTGTATTGAAACATTAAGGAGCTAGAAACAAGCCACTTGAAATGTCAGTTTCTGTAGCCTTATCAGGTTAGTTCATTTTAGTTTGGGTGTTTTAGGAATTACTTATCTACATAAAGTAAGTAAAATAATACATTCATAAAAATAATCATATATTAAAACAATAAAAAACTGCTGCTAAAGACAGAGATATTAAAACTAAAAAGTCAGCTGGACTTAAAGGTCATTAAATACTGGTCCCAGTGAAAAATATGGAACTATAACTGATCAGGCCAATTCTGTGGATGGGACACTTTCACGAAAGCCATGCAATACAGTAGTGAGTTACAACAACAAAGGTATAATAGAATCAGAATTGTGTGCTAGGGCAATTAAATCCAACCCCCTGTTCAGTGCAGGCCTCTAAGCATCAGGTGGCTGCCCAGCTTCTGTTTGAAAATTTCAGCAGCCTCTGGGAACAAAAGGGAGTCAAACCAGCAAGATGGTGAATGCAGCTTTACGATGCCAGCCTGTATGTACATCAGTGCATGGATATACAAAGGAGGTGGGGCCTGCACTGCAAAACTTGCCATCTTGCCCCCACCTTGCACATATATCCAGAAAAGGAGGAATTTATCAGCTCTGTTAATCACTGGTTCCATTGTTAAAATTACTTTTGCGGTTAGGAAGTGTTTTTTGACAAAAAAAAAATCCTGTAACTTGACCTTTTTCCATATTATTATTGTTTATTGGTTCGATTTATATGCCGCCCTTTTCAGGAGACTCAGGGGGGCTTACAATGCGTTAAGCAATAGCCTTCATACTTTTGTATATACCTGCTTAGTAGGGCTTTTGGCCCTCCCCTAAGCGGTGTTCTTTTTTATACAAAGTCAGTTTATTGCCCCCACAAACCAGGTCCTCATTTTACCTACCTTCAAAAGGATGGAAGGCTGAGTCAACCTTGAGCCTGATGAGATTTGAACTTGCAATAATTGCAGGCAGCTAGTGTTATCTTAACAGTGCTTTAGTCTGCTGCGCCACCAAGGCTCTTTTTTATCTTCTTTATGACACCACACAGGTTTTTACTTTCTTTTAAGTGATATCCCTTCATACACCTCAAAATAGGTCTTATACCTCCCTCTACTGTTTCCACTCAAAGTTAACTATTCTTTTTCTTCAGTCTCCCCACCACTACCAACTTTCCAGCCCCCTGATCACCTGAATTTAAGTTAAACTTGCAATGACCCAACCCATGAGTAGTAACTAGAACTACAACAGTTCTCAAAGTGAGGTCTGATCAAAGCAGACTATGGCAGAAGTATTATTTTCCTTATTTTTGGGAACTATGCATCTATTGATGGAGCCTAAAATTGGTGGCACAATGGTTAGAATGTAATAGCCAGTAGTTTGATTCTGAAAGGTTCAAGGTTGACTCAGACGTCATCCTTCCGAGATCAGTAAAATGAGAACCCATGTTGTTGCTGAAACTACTACTGTAGTTTCTGGCTATGATTTACAGAAACCTGATCTAGGTTGGCATAGTGGTTCTCTCTAACTTGAAAATTGCCAGTCCCTGCCTCACCAACTTTATTCCTAAAACAATCTATCCCAATAGGTTGCTGTATGGATCGGATTAAAAGAAACTCTATATATTCACTAACTTGAATTCTCAGGAGACTGCTGACATAGAAACAGTACCTGATACAAGAAATAATATGTACAAAAAAAGTAAAATAATAAAATAAAAATACATAAAATAAAATACCAGAGACTAAAAACTTAAAGGGATATAATTTGGTTAGCTTAGCTTTTTAATTGATACTTAAAAAGAAAGGGGCTAATGCCCTCTTGTCTTAGCTCCATTTCCAGTCTGTCATTATGTTTGCAAATTGATAGTTAAAGATCCAATTAAAATGCCTGCTACAGAATCAAATCTGCTTTAAAAAATTGCTGAATTGTGGCAATAGGAAATGCAACAAGTTATCTCATAGAATTTCCTGATTCTAGAATAATTGCACTGCAGACCAAGGTACATCTGAAGGCAGTGGGGAGAAACTTTTTCCTTCTGACATGATGAGATCATTTGCACTTTAATAGCCCCATAACAGTGAGAAGATAGTTCATCTAGATAAACTAAAAGAACAGCTGCTCCATTTCCCTGAAGTGAATTCTCTAATGCAGTGTTAGCACTGCTAAATTCAGTAATATGTCAGCACTTTGCAACAAATACTGCTATTAGTACCAATACATTTGGTTAACGTTCTCTCTGAAAATAAGCAACCCTGAACCCCAAATGTGCAAGTTGTGTTTTATTACTAATCCATCTGAGCAAGGAATAGAAGTCCCCAATGATGTAAGACTCTGGAACTTTAAATGCCAAAGTCCTCTATGTGCTCTCTGCCATAAACACCTTGTGCAAAATGATTGTTTGGTTTTTCCAGGCAACATTGAAACTGGGACTTGAGGGCTCAGCTTAGTGGATCTGAGACCTATCCAAGCACAATTCTTGTTATTTTGCATGGAAGCAAACCTAACCAAATTTATAGATCAAAATAGTTTTCAGAGCCCCCAAACCTTCCACAGATTCTGGATTGACAATTATATATCAATATGTAGAGTTCATTTATGCATCTTGCTAAACCATGGTCTCTTAAGCATGGTTTGTCAAATAAATCAAAATTGGCTTATTTTGCCCATTACATTATGTCAAACTGAAATATACCACAGTGTGCCTTAATGTTTATATGACTTAGTCATGATGATGAGCAAGCTTTGACAAGCTATCTAAAAGGTAAGCAGGTGTACAGCCACTTCTCTCTTAGTAGCTACCTCATTTAGCAACCGTTCACAAATATGACAGTAATTTTTTAAAAAATCATTTTCCAACCAATGTGTGCATCTATGACCAAATTTCGGGCGTCTGACAACAAAAGCCATCAATATAAAAATGATTAAGGTCTGGTCAGTTTCAGGCATCATTCTAATCAACCAATTAAGGTCACAGAGCAGAGCCTGTCAACTTGAGGTTAGCACTTTTTTAGAAAATCACTCAGGAAGAGATAGCTTTTTAAAGCAACCTCTCTTACCTATGAGGGGACTGTAAAAAGAAAAATGGGTCACGCACAGGACACAGGCACAGAAAATTCATCTGAATGAGATGGCAGCAAGCAATAATCTTTACAGTGTCACTCTCTCGCTCTTTCTTTCACTGAATAACCTTTCTGCTTCTAATTTAAGGAACACATTGTGGCCACTAAATGAATGGTGCAGTGGCCTAGAGGTGGGGCTCTCGCCTCACAATCAGGAGGCTGTGAGTTCAATCCTAGGTAGAGGCAGGTATTTCTCTCTCTGGGCATGATGAGAATATATCTGCTGAATATAGCTCTGTATTGGCAACAGGAAGGGCATCCAGCCAGTAAAATCTCAGTTCCATTCAGTTGCCCAGACTCCACCCTGCAAGGGTTTATGGGGTTGTTAAAAGATTATGGTGATTGTGGTCATTAAATGAGGACAGGATGCAAAATATCTATTTAAAGCATGGGAAGAGGAGAGAAAAAAACTTTTTCCATTAGATTTAAATACAAAAAATCCAAAATAACAGTTCAAGTTTTATGACAGGGCCTCTTTTGTCTATCCATGCATTTAGCTATTTTCCCCCCAAAACATATTCAGTGACTCTACAGCTAGCTAAGTATTTCCTAATAATTTTATCTTTTCAAAACAATCATTTTCATTCCCCAAAAGATAGTATCATGTAAGGTCTGGATAGACTCATGTAACAAAGATACTTTTTGTTGTATGATTCTCCTCTGGAATCAAGAGATCCATCCAAAGCTTAAATGTCACATCAGTCAAGAGTTATTTCAGATGAGTACTTTAAATTGCCACATTAAAACAATGTTTTGATGAACTATTTCTGTACTTTATCATCTAGTGTCTCATAATACAATTTTATTTAATTTTTGGACAGCTGTCATAGCTTTAATTGAATCTCCCATAATTAATATTTCTTGGACTAAAAGAGGTCCTAATTAGCTTGAAGTAGAGTTTTTTAAAAAACCTATTTTGCAGATTTTTTTTACTGTTTTTGTGGAAAACAGTAATTCAAACAATAACAGTAAGCAAAGAGGTACTGTAGATGAATGGATAGACAGACCAACAGATAGATAGGCAGGCAGGCAGATAGCCTTTGTGTCATAAGGAAACACAGGCTAATTCATTACTGCATATTTGTCTGAAGTGTGAAGTATCATGCATAAGAAAATAAGCATTTCTGACAGAACTTTCATACCACTCAGTTTGGTTCAAAATCACCAGTCTCAATGGAGATACTCAAATGAGAAGAGACCAAATAATACATATGCATGTTCCAGCCTTTAATGTTTTTAATCTAGTTTAGGTTTTAGTCCTATCCTTCTCTTATTCAACAGAACACTCCCAATTATATGGGAATCCAAGAAGAGCCAGATTTTTTTTTAAAAAAAAAAAAACACCACCTCTTCCATCTGTCAGTTGCCAAAAGCAGCTACTCAAATGTCTATGTAAATGCACAAATAGGACGTGAAGCTGATACCCCCTTCAGTGCACAACAGCTGGTACTCAATAGGCCTAAAGGTGCAGAGAATGAAGTGATTATACCAAATAATCATTAAATTCTGACTCCATGTCATCCATACACAAAATATGGTTGTTATGATAACTCCTTATACGCTTAACTATGTTTGCCCATTAGAAGTTGTTTTATTATTGAAGTTGTTTTATTATTCATAATGATTGTTTCAAAGTTCATGACTGATCAATCCGCTGAATCTGTATGCAACATATAGAACATTTTTTTTTTAAAAAAAAACCCAATATAACATGGTGTTATTAATTAATTATTAATACTAGTTTTCTGAAAACACGGTTCTGGAGATAGAATTCATAAAATGTATTTCTGAAGTGTAAGTTAACAGATTTTTTAATATAAGGACAAATCAACAATAAGGAGTTGCACAAATTTAGAATCACAGCAAAGATGCAGTAGCTTTCCTGAAATTAAGCAGAACAGGTTAAATAAGGACCTAAAAAGGTGATTGAATGTCATGGTAGAAAAATGATGGATGATGAATGGATTACAAAATTCCCATCAAAGTTCTTTATCAGTGTTTGCTCTTCTAAAAAATATTATCTAATTGTCTACCCCTTGCATTTTAATCAGGTTTTCTAGGGATAAGAAAACATTCAATTTCTTATCTATTTTTGACACACCCTATTAATTTATATTTATCAGACTTGTTCCCGAAAACTATGTCATGTTCCCAACTTTACAATTTAAGAAAGATTCGGATAAACTGAAACAGCTTCAGAGAAGATCAGCAAGGATAATCAAAGAACAGAAAATTTAAGCCCTACAAAGAGAAAGATTTAGCCTTAAGAAAAGTGACCTAGGAGAATTTAATGGCAAATTTTAAATAGCTGAATAAAAGTCATACAAAAGACCTGTCTTCTCTCAATATACAGAGAAATACAGAATATAACAATATAGAACAATGCTTTAAATAACAGAAAGACAGATTTTGCTACCAATCTAATGTTAGCAAAAACTTTGTAAGAACAAATTGGAACCAAGTACCAATGGATGTTCTACCAATGGAGGACAAACACTAGTCAGAAATGCTTTAATTCAGATTCAAATGCAAATAAGAGAGTCACCTTGCAGCAAGATGTGCATACAAATTAAATAAAGAATTATTGAACAGGGAATTGGACTTACTACCTTAACTAGCCATTTCTATAATTCCTTCTAGCTCTTCCTATAAAGTATTGGTCACAATTCCCCCCTGCAGTCGAGAAATAGTGTTTTGATAATAGGTGACATAATTATTTCCTTAAATTCTGAAAGCACTCAGATTAAGAGCTTTCCATAAATTTGTCATAGCAAAATGTGTAACAATGAGTTGCCAAGGACAACAGCAGCAATATTCCTTCCTTCCTTCCTTCAATTTATATGGCCACCCACTTGCAGAGCAACTCTGGATGGCTAGCAGAGATAAAATAAATGCAACAATAAAAAAACCAAATCCAGTATATCACATTGGGAATAAAACATGACATCACACAGTCATACACACACACACACACACACACACCATGGATTCTTCCTAGCCCAGTACTAGTCTTAAAGTCTAATGGCATGCTTGGGACCAGCCAGATCTTGCGGGAGGGGGGAAGGGGGAAATAGCATATGCACTGTAATAGAGAAGGCACACTTTAGAGCCCCATCAGATGACACGGTTTAAGTGACAATTTAACATGGATCATGTCAAGCACCTCTGAACTTGTAGAATGGTCAGGGATAACTGGGAAGAGAGGGAGGGAGAAAGAGAGGGAGAGGGAGAGGGGGAGGGGCAGAGAGAGAGAGACTCAAATATCTTTACTACAAGCAAAACAAAGAACATACTGTAAGGCTTGCTCAGGTGGACATTTTACAAGTGTCACTTGAGAGAGGAACAAATGGGAGAACGCTACAAGGGCAGACTTTAGATTATAGCACAAATTGCTACTAAACATCTGCATGCTGAAGCAGGAACTGCTTCTTTTTCTCTCTTTTCTTCTACTGCACTTTACTGAGCTGGCAGGTCTTGCCAGCCTAGAGAAAGGCTACAGCACCCTGGAGAGCACTTTCTGAAAATCTAACATGCTTCTGGGTGAACACAGGAACGGCACTGCATAGAAGTCACGAAGAAATGATAACGTCAGCATTATGTGAAGTTGCTGGTCTCCAAATTCTAAGGCGTTTGCAATACTATACTAATGCTATATGAATGGCTATAGGCCAACCACATGTTCCATTAAATGCATACTAGCATTTAGGTTAGAGTTTTGATATATATCTTGGCCTGTCAGGAGGGGGCAGGACATACCATCCAGTTTATGACTGCTAATCCAATGCTAGATTTACAATCCTGAGAAAAACCAGCATATGCCAGAGTCTACAACGGTCTGATTAGTCACCAAGGGGTGCTTTCATTGCAAAGCAAATTCATTTTTGAAGATAATTAAAATAGGAAAGGAAATTTTAAGTTCTCTCTTACAGTGCAATTCCAATCTGTAACCCTAATTTCAGGTATGGAGATATATTTTACACACATACGAAGCTTCTACAGTTTGAAATAAAGTTCTTAACATAATGTGCATTTTAGCTCACCATGTTTTTTGAAGATCAATTAATTTATAGGCCACCAAGCAGAGTTTCTTCTAAAACAAGTAATGGTGCCTGTTTGTTGTATTCCAGTTTCAAAAATCTTTGGATTGCTTGCAATCCCAGTGATTATGCCTCTAATCCTGGCAGTAAAGCACAGCCATAAAGATTTAAATGAAAGGAATTTGAACATGTTGAAAATGTTAGTCATATATGGTTGGGTTTTACTTCACTGACTTTTTAATTCTGAGGTATCATTGGCTTCTTTGCAGCTTAAATTGTCTACGTTTGGAGGATTTGTTTTTCTTTTTTTCAGACTCCTATTCAGTATGAGGTCTGAACAAGTGGCTACATCTAGCCAATTTGAGCTGATTTTAAAAGATAATAAACAGTACCAGACCTAGTTAATACTTGAATGGAAGACCACCCAAAAATCCCATAGCTGAAGACTGGGAACTTGAATGGGTCCATGTGATATAAAGAGTGAAGCTTGATTTGGAACAGAGGTCTCCAACCTTGGCAACTTTAAGCCCAATATGTTTGGAGGACATATTAATTATGAAAAAATACTTGTATAAACTCTTTGAACAATAACAAAGAATTAGCTTTGATAACAGAGTAGGCAGTATCTTTCCCACCTGCTCATTGAGCTGATACATAACAATTTACAATTTGTTACTATTTGCCAGTAATACTAGAATGCCGACAATTTTCAACAAGAGTGCTGGAAAACACCAAAGTCCAAGACGCTCTGTTCAAAATTGCTGATTTCTTCCAGTGGGAGGGGAATCAACAATCTTCAAAGAGAATCCCTGGGAAGAAGCTTCATTTGTTTCTTCTTTTCTCTCAATGAGCCTGTTCAAAGATACTGGGAAGGAGGTAGAGATGAGAAGAGGAATTAAGGTGGGCGAGGAGGAAAGCTGTGTTAGTTCACGGTTGCAAAACAATTGGAAAGCTTCTGGTAGCACTTTATCCAACTTTTCTAATTTTATAAAAAGGCATAAGCTTTTGCAAGCTACAGTTCAAAAAATTGCTATCAGACTCCTTCTGGTGGGCAAGTCAGTCCACGTGCACATATACACAATATCTGACTCAGCAATCTAGGGATGTTCAGTGCCAAATGAGATTGTCCATCTTTTGAAATATTTAATGAAATGCACAGATACATAAAAGCTGCATGGTGGTAACAACAACAAAAAAGACTCCCTCCTGAAATACTGTTTTCTCAGATGGTGAGTTGTGCTACTAGGAAATAAGAAATAATTACATTACCTTTGAGAACATTTTCATAGTATCACAAAAGAGAAAAAGTTGGAGGCAAAGATGGTAATTAAGGGTAAAATGCTAGATTGGAACATGGAAACCATTGAGAGATTTAGCTCTCTTTTAGGCATGAAAACCAGCTAAATAATTTTAGGCCAGTGTTATCCCTGCCTCAATTTGAACTTTTAAGCAAGAATGATCCTTAACTTTGTTGAGAAAGGTATAGTTTACTAAACGTCAAGTGAAAGACAGTAGAGCAAACTGAAATTCGCATGCCAAAATCCCCAAGTGTAACTTTCCCCCTCTTAGTTACTTCCCATTGCTGGCCCTCATTGCCCAATCAATTTCAAAGAAGATGTTTTCAGAATGGTCACTTTGAATGTGAGCTGGTATACAGGTGGGTTCCATTCCCAGGAGTCCGACCTTGAAATCATGTCTCAGGGAGATACAACTCCTTCCCTCCTCTCCCAACCAGCTCCCTCCCTCAGAATTCATGGCAGACTGATACCGAGCAATAGCAGAACGCAGGCGTGAAGTAGCAGTTCTGACAGCCAGTTATTTCAGCCAAACATAAGGTGGTGGTTGTGGGGAGAATAGAAGCAAGAGCATTAAGTGCACCACCTTGAGTTCTACAAAATACATGCATCATTTAAATCTAATAATAATAATAATAATGTTCTTAAGATCAATTTCATTTGCCTGATCAGTTTTATTAATTACTTAATAAATCTGCAATAATGCTCCAGAATAAATTTAGAAAAGGTACTTTAAACTGCAAACTGTAAACTCTTTAAAGCAACTGTATAATCCCTGGGAAAGGCATGGCTGCATTAACAAGTTACAGACAGGATACATTTATGCTCTGGTGCATTTAGGGAACTAAATCCAAAGCTGAGTACAGCCTATTAGTTCAGCAAAATGTTCAACCACCCATATTTTAGATGAAACAAAACCGATACTTCGTATTATTTTTCAATTTTTGAAATTTCAAAAATTTGCATTTTTTTGAAACACAAAATTGCTTTATAAAAACACAAATCAAGCTCTGATATTTCAACATATTGCTGAGCACATTGTAAGCCACCCTGAGTCTCCGGAGAAGGGAGGCATATAAATCAAATAAAAAAAAAAAACATCTGAACTGAGTGTCAGGCACTATACAAGATGATGATGGTGATGATGGATAGTTGATGATTGTTGATTATGATGATTCATATAGCTTTCTATGTTTCCAGCATCTTCAAAACTGGCAAGAACTGAATTGTTCAAACACAAGCCAAGTTCCACACCCTGAATCTTAAATATCCTTGCAATGTCTTAATCTTTAAAAAATACCTGGTGTCAAACATTATTTTTTTTTCTTTCTATTTGAAGAAACTTTTCAGTAGACCATTTTGTTCTTTTCCTGTATTGATACTGGTATCATAGCTTCTGCCAGTTCACGTCCACAGAGCAACAATGTTAAATAAGCTGAGCTATAGCTTCTTGAAATCTGAATAAAGTAGGGCCAGTTATAGATGTTGTATTGTTTGCCAAGTAGTTCTACAATTTTTCTACATCAGCACAAGCCATCAGGGAACACATTTTGCAGCCATTCAGTGAATCCAATTCCGCTGCTCCACGTAAGAGAACAAACAGTTTAGCACGTACAACAACCAGCTTCCGTAGGATTTTGGTTTCAAGAACACGACTTTTGTGCAACAGCTTGTTTATACCGGGGGCTCCAAATGCCAGTCACTGCAGTAAGAATACCTCACAACCTTTTATAAACTAATTAAATGCAGCTATTACTGCATCCACCATAGCAGTGACAATGAAACTTTGCTAACTCAAACAAGTGAATGAAGTTGGTAGGTTTCTTTCCCTTTCTAATTGCTTTTCTAAAAATAATAACCTATAAGGGCTTTCTCCAAGCTAGCACTTTCCAAATAGGTTGTGATTATCCTGAGCAAATGGCAATCCCGATTTAGAATTTTTGGATGTTTTGGAGTTGGGAAAAGCGAGTTTGGAAAAATAGTTTTTGAGACCTTCTTACAAATTAATCTAAGGAAAGATTTATGAGCCCTCCTCATAGAAAACTTCCTAGAGCTCAAGTCTGTTATTTTTACGTGAATCACAGAGAAAGAATCTTCAAGGAAAGTTAGAGGGAAATTAGCAAATAGCACTTTTAAAAAGTAATTCAGATATCTCTTTATAAGAATTACAGTTTTCTGCTTACCTTCCCAGAAGAGATAATTTCTGAGTCAGTTCTTCTGGAATATTAGCTCTACCCAGCTCCCTTAAATCAGAGTATTTTATACCTATGGCATAGAAGAGTCCTGTGGGATGGCATCACTATAGCAGTGCCACTTGTTGCTTCACAACAATATTTTTTTTCTTCCAAGATTCCCTTCTCGAAACTTTGCTTTTATCCAAATGTAGACAAGGGATTAATAGAACCGAATAATGTCCAAACCTGTGATTAATAAATGGGCAACTTGATGGAGTTATTCACAACTCTTGTATAGAGATAAATTTCAAGTAAGAGAATGATGAGCAATTTACTCTGCAGTTGTTCAAGTTAAAAAAAGCTCACACACCAACTTGATTGATTGTTTGCAAGAAATTGCTCCACTCCATACAAACCCCCGACATATGAACATTTTGGGATTTATCCATTACATTAAACCCTTAGCCTCACTGCTACAGAAGAGGCAAGAGGGCAAAACATATCCCCAGCTGCAGAAAATAAATAATAGATTTTATAGAAGGCAGTAATATCTATGGCATTTGAACTAGTTGGTCCTTTACTAAGATTACAAAGGGGCCTTGCTTAGCACCTGTCACCAATTCTATACTTCAATTTCTACCCCCAAAGTAAAATTGCCAGTAAGGAGGGAGGTCACTTTGAATTATTGGTAAACAACAGATGCACAGTTATTATGACATGGTCAATGTGTAATTTCTCTCATTTATTTCTGTGACCCGAGACCTCATGAGTAACAAAATAAAAATGTAAAAATTGGCCTGCTTCTTTTAAATACGTGAGATCTGGAACTGCCTTACAAGTAATTTAAGCATCAAGAGTCGTGAAGGGAAAAAAAGTGAAGAAATCTAACACTGAGATCACCAGCAATCTCACTGACCATGCTGATATTTTGGGCATTTGTTCAGGTTGCCCTGCTTAGTATGCTGGACCTCACATTATCAAGGGCACACTGCTCGTAATGAACAGCCACTATAGTACAATCCTCAGGCTAAACTGGTGTACTCAAGTAATGTTGAAGGTCTGCCAGGTTGTTTACTATTGTTTACAATTAGGCATACCTGATTTCTGAGGAATCTGTTCAAGGTTTAGTTTTCGAGCTGTAAAACTAACTTAAGAATATTACATTGCATATGACAGTGAATATAATACTGACGAATATGTGCGTACATGTAAAAGAAAATGAGTATGTGATAGAGTATCTTCCAATTCATAACAATTCAGCTCTTCTTCAAATATATACAATATCCCACTTTCTTGTCCTTCTTTGTAGAAACAAAGTAAACAATATACATTTCAGATACTATATAAGATTGGTTAAAAATTAGTGCCCAGTATGGATTATTCAAATCCAAGGATGGTGGCCATGTAAAGGGACACATTTATCATTTCAACAACAGATGTGGATTGTTAGGTGCTCAAATGGTGTTACAAATGTTTTGGAATTGCACCCAAGATGTCTATTACTATTTTATTATCTTTGCTTTCTTTTTGCCACAATTGTTCTACTTCTATTTGCAAGTCTTTGCATTTTGTGATTTTTCTCCAGTTCTTTCTCTTCTATTCTGCTGTGCCTGGGCATTGCAATGTCCAGTAAACAAATGCTTTTGTCTTTCTTAACATTATTAAGTCTGAGGTATTGTGTGGCAGATGCTTGTCCGTTTGACTTCTAAAGTCCCAGAGCACTTTAGCTTCTTTATTTTCTATTATTTTGTCTATTTAGTTCTTGCTTGCAGACCATGGTATTTCTTGAAGATATTCCAGTGTACCATTGTTGCTACTTTGTCATGCCATTATTTATAGTCAGCCTGTGTGATCTTCTTGTAGTAGCTAACTAGGTGATCCATTGTTTCTTCAGTTTCTCTGCAGAGATGCCATTTGCTGTCTGTTGCTATCATCACAATTCTGGCTTTATATGCATTTCTTCTTAAGGCTTGGTCTTGCGCAGCCAGAATTAGCCTAGCTGTCTGTTTCTTCAACTTTCCTACTCTTAGCCATTGTGAAGCCTTATTGCTAGGGTGTTTTTTTTTTTAATGTAATTATGTAATACTTTGCCTTGCCATGCCTCTTTTCTGTTCTTCATCTGGTCTTTTTTATAGGCCAGTTTGGTCTCTCTGATATTCAATAAACCTTTGTTGTGTTTTAGTTTCAATGCATCTACTTCACTATCCTTAGTTATTCTTCCAATGGCCTTTTTTTTTATTTGATTGTCTTCTGTACGTGCAACATTCCTGTCACCTATGATCCTTGATAAATAGACTCCATCAAGATTGCTGCATGGATGAAGAACACGATTCTCATCATTTTTCTGCTCTTACTAACCAGGGTTTCTAATTCAACTTGAATGAGTTTTTTCATCTGTATATCTAATTATCCAGATAAAAATCACCTTGATTGTATTTCCACCACTCAATTTGGGCTTTAAGATCTTCTTCACTCTCTTTAAGTATTTACTAACATTCTTCTTGACATCAGTATGCTTGACATCAATATGCTTGATGTCATCAGCTTGAAAGATGCCCACATATTTGTAGTGATCATCTTCATCCAGTCTCTTTATGTTATTTTAATGGGGCATCTTGATTCCCTCAATTTTCACAATTTTTCCCCTGGTGATGTTGAGTGTGATGCATTTGGTCCAGTCCAAACTCCATGGCAATATCTTGGCTGTATATTCAAACAGTGTTGAGCAGTGATTCCATTTCAGATGAAGTTTTTCTATGTAAAGGAGATGGGACAGCCATGTAAAGGAGGTTGGAAAGTCATGTAAAGAAGGTGGGATAGCTTGGAATATATTTTTGATGTTTGATAGTCACGACTTAACTTGTTCAGTATTGTTGATAGAGAAATCAATGCAATGACAAACAGTAATAACTACTTTCCAAACTGTGTTGCTGTTAGACATTTTTCACTATGCCCCAGATGTGTCCATTGTGCAGTTCCCATATTGGCGCACAAATCTTCTGCACTCAGGAGCTACTCAAATTTTGTCCATTGGATGTATATCAGCTCCTAACTCAGCACTACTGCAGTCCTCCTTTTTTTCAAACCTGCCTTATTTCTTATCCTATCAATTCTTATCTCATGTGGGCATTCTGATTAGATTTTTAATAAGCTTCCTTGGATGTAAGGAGACATTAATGAAAATAGGTTAGTTTTGAGGTAATTTCTAGCAAATGCAACTGTAACTTGAGAGCATTCATTAATTATGGGGGCAAAAGAGAAAATATCACTAACATTATAGCCATGTTCCTGTCATAATTGGACATGATTCTACCAAGAAAAAGGGGATTGGATGCTAATGAATGTAGTGTTGCTTCCTGGTTCACATAACTTCTCTTTACAGTAATTCACTGGGCCAGCTACAGTATCTCTATCATCTCAAAGTCTGATGTAATTCTGTGATATCTCCAGGCAGGATAAAAAAATCTTCAGGAGCAAGGTTTCATGGAACAATGATCTGATTTAGTTTAAGTCAGTTTCTTTCATTTTATGCATGCAGCTGATGTTATTATCACTGTGTTCAGTAGGACATAAGGTTGTATGGGGCTTTCTACCATAAACTAGTTTTCTGTGAAAACTGTAATGCTTTATGGATGAATGTATATCCAGTCCTATCATACGGCTTCCCCAAAACAAAAGGAAATATACAATAATGAACTATTGTACTTGGTGCTGCTGGTGAATGAGTAGACTGGTTTTTCAATCCCAATAACTTTTTTTAAGGCTGAACACTCATTCTCCCCAACAAATAACTGGTGTTACCATAGCAACCTTATGTATCTTATATTCTCAGGATATACAACCATAACCTTTTACAGAAATCCAAAACACCAAATCAGGGATGGAGACTTCTCAAATTAAATTTAGAAAAATATTTTTCTCTACACTTCAGTCAGTTGATTTAAGAATTTTCCCTTTCTTACCTTGTTACATCCCTATTTCTATTCATGTCAATTGTGTAAAAGTGTAACTGTCATCAGCTAATATTTTATATGTCATGCCTGGAGGGCCATTCCCAATTACATTGAGAAAAACACAGTTTGTTACCCAATATATACAAAAAGTTTGAGAGATGGGCAGCTATATACGGTAAATTTCAGAAATAAATACATGTTCATTCTGGAACTCAGTAAAAGCTGAATGATTACATTTCATGAGTATCACGTTCCATTTACATATGTCTCTGAGCAAAAAATGAAACAGCTAATAATTAATTTAAAAATGTTAATTTTAACATGAGCATATATCTTGCAATTATTGAACATTAAAACTTAAAATATTTTAAACATTTTGTGGATATATCAAACAACCTATGATTTGCCATATTAAAATAGTAGAATAGCATAAATTTCATAACACACAGTCAGAAAACTAGAGTAGCTGAACCCATAAAACATCAACATTCAGAGTTGTTCATTCTATTTGGGTGTTTTAACATCATATCAGAAATGCAATATGACCTGCATTGCTCCATCTATCGAGGGATACCAAATCAGATTAACAGCTGGTAATTATGTTTAATGTTATCCCAATGTATCTGATATGATTTATTATCCCATAATTGTGACTATCTAAATGTACTGAACATAGATAAATAAACCAATTTGGTACATTTTTTAAATCAGAAACTCAGTCTTCTTACTTTAAGAAAACTCTTGTAATTACTCACATTCAAATGATTTGTGAAGTTTGAGATTTTAAGTACACATTAATTTGATTGAAAAATTATGACTCCAATTATGTAACTATTTTCAAAGCTAAATGTATGCTATTGTCAATATATCATATTAAAGTACATAGGGTTGGACCCCAATATACCCATATGTAGAACAAACCCATTGCAGTTAATCAGGACTTACATCATATTGATTTCAAGCTAAAATTAAACCTAGGGCTAGTAATCCAAGCATTTCCATTAAAAAAAAAGTCAGTAAGTTTGTATTAAACATTGAATTTTTTCTCATTTCATGGATTAAACCCAGTGTTCTTTTTACAAATGAAACATTTACTTCCTTTTGACAAGAAATTGAGATTCTGCCACTGAAAATGGGGAGTACCCTCTTCTGATCCCCTGCATCTTTTCTAACAGTTTTCATAAATCCTCCCTGCTCCCAGTTGCCTAGAACAGCTTTCCAGAGGCTCAGAAAAAAGGGGGAAAATAGCATAAATTGTTTCTGCTATCCTACTAATGATTATTATCTTAGTCATATAAAAGCTGTCTCATTCGTGCAGTAAAAAAAATAAAAGCAGCTCTTCTGTACTACTGCAAGAGCATTAGATCACCTTAAACTGAAACAGAGCTTTGTGTTGCAACTCCATCAACAATGAACTCAAGCCAGAATCAGGTGCCCACGAGGGTTTGGCCCGGCATCTGCCCGTATAAGAAAAAGCAAGGTCTAAACCATTATTATGACTCTGAACTGACCCATTCTTTTGTCCCAGAACATCTGGTCTCCACCAGAGAAGGCAATGGGCATAATTCAAAACTATTTAAAGGTAACACCATGAATGGTTTCAAAAAACACACATAAAAGAACCCCCTCTACTTCTTACATTTTTTTTCAAGATGTTATTTAAGGTACAGTCTGACAGATATGGCTCAGATCACTGGTGACAACTGGCTACAGATCTATTTAATTGGTTCTGTTAAAGTGGCAAAAGAAAAGTGGCAAAAATATCACTACTCCTGTATGAAAGGAACCGAAAGTTGTTTGCTTTTTGTGTTAGCAGAAGAACTTCATTCATATGGCCTGCTTTTTTTTTTTTAATTACTTCATAACTAAATACATGGTATCAGCATAGATATGGGAATGGACTCAGTCACACATTAGGGAAATAATCACATTATAGGAATATTTACTTACTATCTCAACTTTTTAATGCAATTGGAATCCACCACTTGTTGAGCTTGAGAAGCCCTACTATTCAAAAACTGATTAATTGGTCTTTGGCGGAACAGAGGACATCACTACCACCAACAATGTTGAGAGATGATATACTTCATTTTATTTATTTTGCAACGACAAAATGTAGCAAATGAAAATAGCAAATTCCCTTGTGTCACCTCCCCCCTCCCAATAATGATGTTAGAATCAGCGTCAATTTCATCATCTCTTAAGGTGAAAATAAGTTACTATGAAACTGGAAACAAATGTACTTCCTTTGTCTATTTCAAATTCAGATATCTGGAATATTTATCTGATTCGGTTCTTTTGCTATGAAATCCATTGCTATATCTGAAGACAACACAAAATTGGGTATTTTGTCCATTTCAGCATATTGACAAGTTAAACAAAGGGTGAGAAAGGCATGGTAAAAAAAAAAAAAGGAGCCAAGCCCAGTCTTTCAGAAAACATATAAATCTGTCAGTCTTCCTAGGACTGCAAGCATCTTAGCATCTGCTGTTGCTGTTGTTAAAATCCTAGACATTCAGCCTAGACTGAATCATGAAGCGATCCTTACGCATCCACAGAGATAATGTCTACCACTTTCTGCAGGGGGAAAAAAACACAAAAACCAAAATATACATTTAACCCAAAAACAAGCATTTGTGTTAAGTGTGCATGCACAGGCATGCAAACTGGTGTATTTTAAATAACTCCCAACTGTTTTAAAGAGCAGAACCCAAGAGAGAGACACACATTAGCCTCCTTCTATATATTTACCCCTCCACTTTTTTCCCCCACTTCCTCTTGAGCCCAGAATTAAGCCCACTCATCCGCCAAGCTTGGAGGGAGCTACTCCATTGTTAAGAGGGATGAAAAACATTTTGACTGTCTAGTCTCTCCTAAGCATTGTTATTTCATCAGGGCACCCCAACCGGAGTCCACTGCAGTCAGATTCCATCCCATCTAGCTGCCAAGAGACATTTGTCATTGAGGAAGCAAGAATGGCTCTTCTCTCGGTCTGTCTACTGCTCTGTTTACTGGAGACAAAGATCACCAGAAGTGACAAAGAAGCCAGCATCAAGATAAAAGAATCTCCCTCCCACTAGACCTTTTATCCCAAGACAAGTCTGTATCAGAAGGACTAAAAATAGTATGTGTGGGGGGGGGGGCAGAGAAGTGATGTCACATTTCTGTTTTCTGTTTTGGTTTGCTTTTTTTTTCAGTTAGACAAGTTTTTCCCTCTCCACTTCCCCACCCCTCAACCCTGCAGTCCCCAAGACTGTAGTAACACTGACCACCTTCTAAGACAAGAGGGGGAGAGAAGGGCAGAGCTCCAATTAACAACAAAGCTTTCCCCCAAATCTCAGCCAAAGCTCTTCTCTCTCATGCATCAGATGGGTGGGTTAATAACAAGGACAAATACAGCTGCGAAGGCGGACAGCGAGAAACGCTGCATGTATTTACTTATTTGTTTGTTTGTTAACTGAAAAAAAAGTGAAAAAGCAACACCAACCTTGAGGATCCCAGTTCACCTGTTTTCTTGGAGTCTCGATTGGAAATTTCATTGCTTCCTTTGCACAAGGAGAAGGGAAGGATTAAATAAATTCCCAAAAAAAATTTTTTCCTGCCCTCAGAGCTGGAGCCAACAAACAAATTAATTTCGGGTCAGAGGGAAGACGGCGCCTTTCAAGAGAGGAAGGGAAAAATAAAGTAGTGGTTGCCAGGCAAAGATAAAATACAGGTGAAAACGGGGAAGGGAAGAAGGGAGCGTAGTTCTGAAGAGCAAGTGGCAACGGTGGCAAATGCCAAAGTGAGCTTTGGAATAACAGAGAAGGGCAAAAATAACCCGGGAGAAAAAAGGGGAAGTCTGATTCAAGGCGCTTCCTGGTTTTATCTGGGCTCCAAGAGCTGGGTCCTCCTGTCCTTTTGCAGATGCTCCTCGGTTGCCCACTGCAGCATTACACATTGGGCTGGCGGCGCACACGTGAACGCGTCGTTCAGCCCAGATGCAGAGCCGAGAGTGCCCGGGAATCGCGCCAGTCAGCCACTCAGGAGAGCTTCGCCTGCCAGCCAGGCTGCTGTGGGCTGCTAAGACATCTGGAGAACGCATGGAACAAGCTCATCTCCGCCCCACCACCACCACCACCAGCAGCAGCAGCAGCAGTTGCCGGAGAGGAAGCGAGAAGCCGTGCACGACGCGCGAGACCGGGCAGAGCTTGGACCCGGGAAAAAAGGAAAGAAAAAAAAAAAAAAGTCATCCGCTCGCCGAAGGGAGTTGCAGCCGCATGGCTTGTGGGAGGGCGCAGGAGCTCATCCTATATAAATGCAGCGACGACGGCAGGAGGAGGAGGAGGAGGAAGAAGCGCGAACTAGGCGGAGAAGGAAACACAGGCTCGCCGCTTCTTCGCCTTTGGTCCAGCCAGCCTCTCTCAAGAGTCCCGCGGACGGACCTCGCTTGGCAGAGAAAAAGGGGGCTGCCAAGAAGGGGCCGGAGCGTCGGTGGCCTCGGGAGCCAAAGGGGAAAGAGGGTGGCGCGCTCCGATTGCATTATTGGGGTGGGGGGTTGCGGGGGGGGGGGCGTCGATGGTGGCTGGCTACTTACTGGCTCGCTTTCTCGCCTGGAGGAGGAGATTGCATTGCGGTGTTGTTAGGTGGAGTTTTGCAGCGGAGACGCGCTTGGCTGGGTTGGAGAAGCGGTCTTAAGCAGCGATACCGCTTCGGGGGTGGGGTGGGGGGAAAGGCGAGGGACAGACTTCCGAGCTCGGAGGGGTCTCCTCCTGCCACAAACTCGATGCGTACGAAGCCGAGACCGGCTAAAGGGATTGGCAGCTGTGATTTCACATTGTCGTGTAAATAATAATAATAATAATAATTGCTTAGCGCATTGTAAGCCGCCCTGGGTCTCCGAAGAAGGGCGGCATATAAATCAAATTAAAATAAATAAATAAAATAATAATACTAGTAGTAGTAGGAAGAGACGGAGACGAGACCTAGGACGGAGCGGTCGAGAACTTTAGAATCACATTGCTCGATGCGGAGATCGGCTGCGTTCGCACGGTACAATGAACCCGCGAAGTAGACACGTTTTGGCGTGGTAGTCCAGACGAATGACGCCATGTTACTTTTTCCTCCTCCCTGTAGTGGTGGCGCAGACAAATAAGCTAAAAGGCCACGAGGCGCGAAGTCTAACATAGTTTGTTAGAAGTCTAACATAGGTGCGGAGAAGGTGCGAAGGGTGACATGGGTTAGAAGGTGGAACCAACAGGAGCTTGAGTCTCAGCAATCAGAGTGAAGCTAAGTGAACTCTCCTGAGTTCCTTACTGGTGTCAAAATTTCGAAAGAGCACCCAATGGTTTCATGTACAGAGAAAGTATAGATAAATACAGAAATAGAAAAAATATAGGTAAAGTCACATATGAAAGTAGGACTTAGCATCACCCTGGAAATTGGTGCTGTAGAAATTGAGTTTCCCCTGAGATACAGGTAATCCTCGACTTACAACAGTTCATTTAGTGACCATTCAAAGCTACAACGCCACTTAAAAACGTTATGACTTATGACCGTTTTTCACATCCCCACAACCATGTGATCAAAATGCAGATGCTTGGCAGTTGGTTCAGATTTATGACGGTTGCTGTGTTCCAAAGTCATGTGATCAACTTTTGTGACTTTCTGACAAGCAAAGGCAATGGGGAACCCAGATTCATTCATTTAAGAACCAGGGTACTAACTTATCAACTGCAGTGATTCACTTAACCACTATGGCAAGGAAGGTCGTAAAATGGGGCAAACTTCACTTAACAAATGTCTCACACAACAACATAAATTTTGGACTCCATTGTGATCGTAAGTCAAGGACTTCCTGTACTTGCATAGCCCGGTACTTACTTGGAAGTAAATGTCATGACTATTCAGTAGAGCCCAAGTAAATGTGCGTAACATTGCAACATTAATTATCATGATTAATTTACTACATTGGTCCGTTTCCCTCCATATTCTTTTAATCCCTTTTTCAAACAAAAACAGTAGATAGACAGGAAAAGGTTTTGGAATACATTTTCCTGACCAGTTGCAAGCTTTTTTAAACAGCACATTTGTCCATTTTTGTAACATCTATTCATTTATTTATTGGTTCGATTTATATGCCGCCCTTCTCCGGAGACTCAGGGTGGCTTACAATGTGTTAAGCAATAGCCTTCATACTTTTGTATATACCTGCTTAATAGGGCTTTCGCCCCACCCCCAAGCGGTGATCTTTTTTATACAAAGTCAGCTTATTGCCCCCACAATCTGGGTCCTCATTTTACCTACCTCGGAAGGATGGAAGGCTGAGTCAACCTTGAGCCTGGTGAGATTTGAACTTGCAGTAATTGCAGGCAGCTGGTGCTACTTAACAGCACTTTAGTCTGCTGCGCCACCAAGGTTCTTGACATAGGTCAAGAATGAGGTAAACAAGAGGTCACCCCAGTTAGGATGGAAGCACAAGTCTCGAGGAACATTGAGGAAGCCTCTGGTACATTTTGACAATTAGGTGGCCTTGCAAATCTGTTGGAGACCCAGTTTGATCTTTTAGCCCAAGGCATCAGGCTATAAACTGGGAGACCATGAGTTCTAATCTTGCCTTAGATACAAAGCCACTGAGGTGACTTTGAGCCAGTCACTTTCTTTCAGTCCTAAGAAGCTGGCAATGGCAAACCACTTCTGAAAAATCTTGCCAAGAAAACTGCATGGACCTGCCCAGACAGTCTGCCAAGAATCTGATATCTGAATGGAAGGGGGGGACACACCAAATCTATTAGTATTAATAGTAAGCAGAAACGAGAACTTATAGAACATTTAATTTAAAAATTAAGTAGATATCTAAATTTTTACCCTTAAGAAATGCTTCATGCTATCACATTTCCCATCCATTAAAAATTTTAAAGCAGTAAATGTTTGCTCTCCTTTTCTTCCCAAGTTCCACTGTTGTTCATTCTGCCTTTTTCCTTCTACTCTGGGACTAGCTTCTGGTCAAAGACAGATTGGCACCAAGGCGTCCCCAAGGGAGATCAGCTGGTACTAAAGTCACAACAATCTTCTGGGGCTACATTTGCCAGACAGAAAAATGAGACAGTCTTGAGTTCCTTTGAGACTCTGTGGTTGCTTAGCCCTGTCTGCAATTTATGCCTCAAAGGTTCATTTTCTTTCTTTGCACAGGTTGAATATGCACATGTAAACGGGGAACCACGAAAGCAAATCATGTGAGTGTTCAAAGTATACAAGTGGGAATTGTAATAAAATGTTTCTGGGTAGCACTCTTTTATATAAGTTGGCTGTTACTTTGATTACACCATTGTATTCTCCGTTCACCCATGTTTTCTGTTTCACCCTCCATCAGCGCTGTTAGGTATGGTCTTCATATCCTTTTAGGAAATAGAAAAAAGGTCCTATCTAAAGATGATTTACTGATATTTTTTAATGTTTGTCTTGCACCTTTTGCAAATATCCCCTGAACCATACTGACATTTCCTTCTTGTACATGGATGGGGTTGTTTTAGCTGTATAAAGAGAAGCACTCAATGTAATTGATGTATATAAAGAGAGTATTACTGGTTCGGTGCTATTTAGATAGCTGGTTCATGTAGAAAAAAAAGAGACAAAATAAATTGTATATATGTGCTAAGTAAGTCCAAGGAGAGGTCATAAAAATATACCTTGATATAGTCATCCTTATGCATAAACCACTGATGCCTACTTTGAATATTTTAATGACAGCTTTGTTGTTCATCCTGAATATAAATTACTGTTTGGCCAGACATTGTTCAATTTGTATTAGAAATATTTGTAATATGCAAAATTTGTAGGGAAATATTTGAACCCTAACCCTAACTAAATAACTATCTAGTGCAGTCTAATCAGGACAAAAGCTGCTGATGCAGACTGTTGATTTGAATTGTTTGGGTAATTAATTAGCTAATTCTCCTTTGCCTCATTTCTGCAAGTCTCCTTGGTATCTATGTTTTCTTTCAGGGTGTTTTAACTAGTCAGTGAACTAAGATGTTTTATATAATTTGTGAGGATATTAAAATAAAAGCTTATATTTTTTGAATCATTTTCTAAGCTGATGTCTTCTTGAGTTAACAGCTATTACACACTTAAGTGCAATAGAGTCCACAAAGTATTCTATACATATTGATCCCAAGATATCTGAATTTTTCTATCTTAGCAAATAGGCACATATGAATTTAGGTATATAGTGAGAGATACACTGAACAGAAGGATACAACTACGGAAAGTTCAAACAAAAATCCCCTTAATATTTCAGCTTATTGATGTTAATTAATTAGCCATGTTATAAGTATAAATCCCAGAGTGGATAACTGATGTCTCATTTGAATCAGTTGCTTGACAATTTAGACTTGAAACAGACATGCTGTGGAATGACCAATTCATAAATATCAACCTCTGCAGTAAACTGTTATTTAAATCGGGATGCTATCTTCAAAGACAAAGGATACAAGAAGAAACAAAAATGTTAAACTTATTTTACCCAGGACTCTTTGGAATCTTTCCAAATTTTGTATACTGATAAGATGATAATGATATGACACATTGATAGCACAATTTAAAGTGGCATGTTATTGGTTTTGTGAGGTGAAAATATACTCCTGAAATTATAGTTTTATTGTAGAAAGACTCATACGTGTTTATCAATGTCTGTTTCTCCCTTTTAATTATGGCCTCCATATCAGCCCATTTGTGGTATACAATGGAAAAAAGATTTTTTAGGTGAGACACTGAATTGTCTTGCTAACAGTAATGTAGGGAACAACGATTAATGGATGGAATGATTTATGAGTTTGTTCTATAAGATACAAAGATAACATTATGGTTTCAGGACAAAGAGTGTTTTCTTCTGAATAGAGAAAAATGCCCTTGAAATCTAAAGAGGTTGTTGGCTGTACAATCACACAGATTCGATGTAATGGAAAACACAATTATTTAGATGTTTTAGTCATAGTACAATATCTTTGACTGCAGTTGGAAGGAGAATCCAAGCTTATCCTTTCCTTAAATTAAGCTGAGGAAATGATATTCCAAAATTAGGCCCATTTAGCAATGGGTCCTCGAAAGATTTCTTGTAAATCATCTTTGATTCCACCTTATTCATGGACAGTATTATACTATTATACTATTATTTCTAGATCAACATTTCTAGCTGTAGCATCATCTCACTTGAGTAGTAAAGCAGCTATTCATGAGACAAAAGTCCCAAAATTCTTCATGCAAATTGCTATCTATATTATTGCCAGCAAAATAATTCAGGAATATAGTCGTGAAAGCAAAATAGAAACATGGGGAAGCCATTGTACAGTGAGTCATACCCAATTCAGCAAGGTTTACTCCTTAGGCATAAAATGGGACTGTGTATAGTCCTTAGAACTCTTGGGTATGACCTTCAAATAATTCTAAAACTTGTTACTCAATTGTAATTTTTCAATAGTAAAGAAGAACGGTACTAAATATATAATTAAGTCAAATTAATTTTAATTTTATTTAAATATAGAATGAATAGAATCTTATTCAAGTTCAACTTCTGTTAATATGATAGAAATTACCATAGCTTCTTCTAGACTATTTTTTTTCCAATTTCCCAGTCTAATTTGCAATTCTGGACTTTTCTTGTAGTATCCCTTTCAACCAGATCTAATCCTGTTGAATTGGTTGAGATCAACTGGGTACTGTGGTGTGCTGGAGCAAATAAAGCATGTATTTTCATTTTATATAAGGAAACCGAATTTAGATTTTATCACCACACAACTCATCTTGCCTCTAATTCGTACAAGCTGGATGTTCTTTGAGGTTTAAGACATGTATTTGAGGATGCCAAGTACAAAATTTGGCACTCTGAAAAAAACCCACATCTTTTGTTGCTGAGCTATGATGCTTTCTCCAATGAAAGATATTTTTATGGTATTTTAGACTTCTTCAGTTGTTCTGAAACTGACATGCAAGACTGTGAAGATGCATGAGAATATGTGTCCTTATTTTGCACATGATGGGGGGGGGAGAGAGAAACTTTAGGGGAAAAAGTGTTAATTTTTATTTAATATTATATATCCTGTTTATTCTCTTGGCGCTCAAGGCTACATAAATTGGGAGGCTCTTCTAATTCTAATTTTGCAACTGAAATTGGTTGGAAGATGAGAAAATAACTGACAGAAAGTCACACAGTAAGCTTCATGATCAAGTGAGGTCTTGAATCTGGATTTCTCTAATCCCAGTTCTACAATTTAATAACTATGCTACACTGTAATTTACCAGACATTAATCAAGATCTTATTTAATCCTGCCACCATTTTGTCAACAGATAAGAGGCAATTAGTTTTCACTAAATATGCAGACATGAGGTTCATTTTTCAGAATTACTTGACTGATACATTCAACAATGAACATGTACAGTTGTTACAAATTTGGTTATAGGGAATTTTACGATTCATATGACAACCAGAAATAGTTGATGCATATTATTCAAAATATCCAAAGAATAAACCTTGTAGCTGTCCAAAGTCCTGAAACAGTCCAATAGCTGGTATTTATTCATTGAGTCTTCACACTGCAAATTAGCTAGGCAAAAAGTTCCAAGTTTCTCTACAGAGTATTATCTGCATGGAATAACTTTTGCTTAACATAAACCCAGTATATAGCTAGTGAACAAATATTTAGGTAATTACGAACATATATCAAGACTATTGAAAATAAAGTTTACTTTTTGAAATGTGTCACTAAAGATACAGTTTGGTACTTGTGAAGTGCCCATGCGTGCAAAGAGCCACAAGAAGTTTTCTTAACAATCTTCTGCAGTTCAATCCCATCTCTTCATAAGGGAAATACTGAGCAAAGAGGCAAAAAGTCCAAATAAACAGATTAACATTTTCCGTGTATAGACTGACTAAAACTTGGTACAAGGACATCAGGGATGTAGTGTCCTGGAATAATTTTCATAGAACTCTACGGTATATAATTGTTATTAAATAACAATAACATAAGCTTCTAGGGCCTCTATCTACTTTTGTCAAGAAGGTTCATATTCATAAAAACTTATGTCAAAATGAATGGGCTATGTTTTAATGCTCATGGATGTTTTGATGCGTTCGTTGCAATAATTCACTGAATAATTTCCTATTCTTCATCCTATGTCCTCTAATAACATAAAAGGCAAAGGTAAAGGTTCCCTTCGCACGTATGTGCTAGTCATTCCCAACTCTAGGAGGCGGCGCTCATCTCCGTTTCAAAGCCAAAGAGCCAGCACTGTCCGAAGACTTCTCCATGGTCATGTGGTTGGCATGACTAAATGCCAAAGATGCACGGAATGCTGTTACCTGCCCACCAAAGGTGGTCCCTATTTTTCTACTTGCATGTTTTATGTGCTTTCAAACTGCTAGGTTGACAGAAGCTGGGACAAGTAACGGGAGCTCACCCCGTTATGTGGCACTAGGGATTCAAACCACTGAACTGCCGACCTTTTGATAGACAAACTCAGCATCTTAGCCATTGAGCCACCACGTCCCTAATAACATAGCTTCTCCTAAAGTCTGCTTGTATGATATTTCAGAAAAAACAATATAATGCATTTACATTCAGATTGTACCTTAAAAGATCTTTTTCTCCAAGTCCTATTTGAGTTTGTAGCAAAGGATATCCTATAAACCAGACTTTTAAGTCAAAGGGGTATAGAATCACAACAATGCACAGCATTGGTTTGGGGAAGGGCTTTCCCTCTTTTCTCTGCTCCTTTTTCTCCAGTGGACACATTCACTACAGAAAACAACAGTCTATAGGTATATCTGCATAGGTTAATCATAGCTTAGCTATTTTGTTATGAGACCTGTGTTAGTCTGGCAAAAAAATCAGAAGAATTCTGATAGCATCTTTTCAGACTAACAAATGGTCATGGCCTGCTCTCGTTCAGATGAGCCTGACACAGGGGATCTGCTCTAGGAGAGCTGGTTGGATCTCAGCCTAAGGAAACTTTGAGAACTTGAGGTTGATCCACCTGGTTGATCCACCTACAGCAGTTGCCTCTACTCTCAAAGGATAAGGAATTGAAGCTGGAAAGATTGCCCAGCCCCAGAGACTGCCATGTGCAACAGAAAGCAGAGCAGGGGTGAAATGCTCCCGGTTCGGACCGGATTGCCCGATCTGGTAGCGATGGTGGCGGGTGGTTCGGAGAACTGGTAGCAAAAATCCCTGCCCCCCCATGCCCAGCTGAGCCGCGCAATCATCAGAGGCTTTTTTAAAATTATTTTTAAAAGCATTTTTTCTACAACCTCTTTGGCCAAAAAAATACTTTTAAAAGTAAAAAAAAAAGGCTCTGATGATTGCGCGGCTCAGCTGGGATCAAGAGGCTTTTAAAAGCATTTTTTCTACAACCTCTTCGGCCGAAGAGGTTGTAGAAAAAATGCTTTTAAAAGCCTCTGACGATCCCAGCTGAGTTGCCTGATCATCAGAGCCTTTTAAAAGCATTTTTTTACAACTTCGGCTGAAGAGGTTGTAGAAAAAATGGTTTTAAAAGTAAAAAAAAAAAAAAGTTGGCCACGCCCACCCAGTCACATTACCCCACTGCCACCAAGCCACACCCACAGAACTGGTAGTAACAAATTTTACATTTCACCACTGGAGCAGAGCAATGGTGTTCAGCATGTCTTGAACCCTAAGAGTGTTCCCAGCTTTGATTCGATTCACCAGCATGGACACTATTTAGGAGCAACTTCTAACCTACTCTGTTCGTTGAGAACTGCTCTGTTACCAGAACTTCTGTTGTTGCCTAAACTCTTGCCCATGGGAATTCTGTTCTTTTGCATTCAGACTGGCTGACAACCAACTGAGCCCTTCTGAGGGAGATAGGTGGTTAAAAGATATGAAATATAAATAAATAAAAATACTACGTGCCTACGAAGGTTACATTCCATTCCAACATGGAAACACTCTGGTTCAGCAAGCCTTTGCTTTTTCTATGTCCAAAGTACCTACAATATCACAAAATGTGTTGTATGTACATATACATTTTGACCTTGGTATTTACAGGTTCCCCCCTTATCTTTGGAGAAGAATGCTTAGATCTAGATTTATCAAAACATGCTATAATTAAGACTATGTTCACTTGCAATGAGAAATCAGAGAAATGTATTTTTAAATTCAAGGGAATTCAAATGAATCACACCATAAATTTATTGATTTTGTACGACCACAAAGGCCTATATATTTTTTTTAAATCCAGGCGATTACTTTGTGATTTGAAACATTCAAAACATGCAATCATTCTTTAGGGACATACATTTTCTTAATGGTTAATTAAAAAACAAGCTTTTGCATATGGAACATAAGGCTGGAGTCATATTGCACAAGACATAAACTCAGAATTTTTGGCTTGAATAACTAAAATCAAACTCACAGCTTCTTGATTGGGTCTCATAATGCTGCTAATTAGCACTGGTGTTATTTAATGCCTGGCATTTCAAATAGAAATAAAGTATAACAGAAATTTCTCATGTCCTTAACCCCCCTCTAATATGCTTTTAGGAATTAGCAAAAGAAAATGGAAAAATGATCTACTTCAATGGGAAATCCAGAGGCAAATAGAGGTTTTTACATTCCACTCACTGAGGTCTATAATCAATTACTGCCATTTTAACTCAGCTTCCAGATTCTGGGACATCAGACAGATTCTTCCAAATAATTTATAATTATCTTCAGATATTAGAAAAGTTAAGTCAATTTTGTGGTAAATAATTGGCTTCCTTGATTTTGTGTATTATTTGTAGGAATGCAAATTAATAGAGTATACAGTTGTGATTTATTGTAAAATAAAGATATCAGTACAATAGTCAAGGTAAGATCATAATGAATTCATTAGCTTGCTTTTGAGCAAATAACATGGATAACATATTCAACTTTCCGTTTCTTCCATAAGTAAACTAAGATTAATCTAAAAATCATTCCATACATGCATTCATTGACTTTGAAAGGAGTCAAATAAGTGAAAGGAGTTAAAGAAGCTGCTATTCAAGCTGCTGTCATTCTGCTGAAAAACGTTAAGTGTGAGTGGACCAGAATTCTGGAACAAGAGAAATTCTAATGAATAGTGGCTATTGACAGAAAGGAAGAAGTAGAACTTAGTACATTCCTGAGGTAATAGAGATATGTTGCCCAGTAACGAGGGAATAGTCAGGGACTTTTAAAAAATGCACTGTGATTGAAACTAGGCCTCTGTTCATTTGTGGAATGTCAATCAACCATGTCGCTTTCTGACATTTCTGGAACTTGCTCTTAGTAAATTAAAATAACAGTAAGACAAAGCCATTATTAGAATTATAGAACCAATAAAACCACCTGAATTCTATAGAATTCTTCATTTATTTTACCTCTACATTATATGCAAAGTAGCTGTTCAGGCCAAATGTTGGCATAACTGCTACTCAGCAGAGGAATCCTAACCTGAAGATTCCCTGATTGTTAGGATGTAGCAATATCCATTTACAGGCAGATAGATCAACACAACTATGAAACTATTCCAACAAAACTCCAACTTCACTTTGCCAGTGGGAATTGATAAAAATAGGGAGGGGACATGGTGAGGGTTACATACAGTTTAAATGCATGCCATCTAGAACTTCCTCACCTATGATACATCTATGATGAAAATCAAACTTTACACCGTGTCAAGATAAGAGTATTTGCTACCTTACTGAGATCAATGGAAAGAATTCTTTCTACTACCCACCATATTTGGAATTTATTTATCTGATTACTAATTTGCCTTTCCTTCAGAAGCACCGAGTGATATACATTAAATAGCTTTCCAATTTTTCTCCCTAATAACCCTAGGAGGAATCTTGGGCTGATTCGTTATCACTGGCCTAAAGTCATCCAATTAAGTTTCTACAACAGGGTGACTTCCATTGGCACTGCCGGCGTCGCGGACGGTCTTTTCAGACCGCCAGCCCCGCGATTCCGTTGGAGCCGTTCTGACAGCGCTAATCAGCTGTCAGACAGCTCGAAAACCTTCGGGAGAAGAAGGAGAGGAGAGCCGGTGGTCGAGGGTAGAGCTCCCCAGGAGCCCCTGGAGCAATTCCAGGGGCTTAGAGGGTGAGAGCTCCCTGCTCAGCCCACTGAAGCTCCGGATCCGTGGCGACTCCGTTTTAAATGGAGCTAGACGCCGGCGACCAACTCTGCTGTCAACAAGATTAATTGATTCCAAAAGCAGGCAGAATGGAAGCAGGAGAACAAGCCTTTGCAAGTATGTTGCTTAACTCCTGGGATACATTGTTTCTACTTGATTTTGCTGAGCTGAAGGAGGAATGGCGTCTTCATTATGGCTGGACTGAAAGTGAAAGCTTTGTTAATAGATTTGTGCTTAAGACTGGACTTAAGCTGCTGGGATTTGAGAGCTGGGTGTAGAAAAGATTATCTTGCTTGATAAACTACAAATAAATTTGAGAAAGTTGCTTAAGAGATGTTTTGGCTTTGAAAAGAAATTTTTTTAAAAAATAATATGGCTTCCAAGCAAGGAGTTTCTGAAAGTGGTGGAAGCTCTTTAATGGCGTCAGAAATGACACAGAGAACTGATTCACAGAGCCAAGAGGATTTTTTCAGAGACCTTACAGAACTTATAAAGGAAGCCATAAATAATCAAATGGCAATTATTAATAACTTTACAGCAATCATAGAACGAAAATTTATAGAGCTGGTGGAGGATTTAAAAGCAAATGATGTTTTTGAAGGAAAGCACAATGACAATGGAGACATTTTGATTAAAACAGAGAAGCTGGATTTGGCTGATTCTCAAGGATCTTCAAACTCTTTTCCTGCTCTTGTGGAATTAACTGACAGAACTTTTCAAAAATATAATTTGGAGCAGAAAGAAGAAGAAACTGATCAGCCCTATGAGGTTTCGGAAGATTTGACAGAGGCTTTCACACAATTAATTGAAATGCAACAACTGGATTTTTTTTTTGTTTTGTTTTTGCAAACTCATCGAGTTAACTCTTCGTTCTATGGACTGACTGATTATATAAGCAAGAAGAGTCGATATGGGGGCTCCAAATCAGAGGAAATGATTCCAAGAAAGGGGCAAGTTTTAAAGATACATCAACCCCCAGTTGAAAATCAAAACCTCCTTAAAATAAAAGCAAGAGGGAGGAAGAAAGATTGGAAAAAATATAGAAAGAAAGGAAGAAGGAAGATTAATTTTCTTTGGTTTAATAATTGATGTATTAATGACTAATTACAATGATTAAGTAAACGAATTAAGAATTCAATTAATGATTAATTAAGGTTTAAGAAAAAAAATTTGAATCTTGAGAATAAAAGTAGGAGGGAGAGTAAAATGATTAAGAAAATGAACTAAGAATTTTTTACAGATGTATTATGAGAACTCTAGGCTTTGAATGATCTATTAGTGTTTGTTAATGTTTTTAAAACTCTTAGGCCTAAAGGATTATATGTTACTTTGAGTTTAAAGGGAGGTTGATGAATAATTTGTAGAAGGGGAGTTAAGGGGTCTAGGGAATTATAGTCTTGCATTAATTTAGCATATTTTAGCGTATGTTTGATAAAACTTATACCCTTTGTCACTGTATGAATACAGTAGAGGCACCTTATGATCTTTCAGGAATGAAAACAATTGCACCTACAAATAAAATGTTCATTTAAGGAGACTTCATTGAAGCTAAAATTCATTGAAGCTGGAATTCCTAATTTAATTTGGGACAAGCTTCTCTTACATTCCATTTTCACATTACGTGCACTGTAGCAATGCCTGTTCATGTACAAACAGGCATTGATATACTGTCTCCCGTATTACCAAAATATGTTAAGCAATAATAGCTGGAAACACAAAATCAAAACTAACTCTCCTCCCACCCAACCACGAATGTACTGAATGAATGGAATATGAGAGGGAGTAGACTTCTTAGCAAATTAAAAAAGTTTCTACTGACATCTTATTATCCTACCTCTTTCCGTCCTTTCATAATAGTGCTCCAAGTAAATTGGGATGTCTAAGATCCAAAACTGCACTGTATACACTTTCATTTTTTATCGTGCAGAAAAGGATTTTGGATTTGATTTACCTGTGATGTGAATTCAAATGTGATCTGCCTCAGCATCAGGCAACACTGCTTTCTTGTACAATTTGAAGCAAGTTTTCTTAAAAGCAATGTCAACTATAGCCAATGACTCTTGCACCAGACAAGTGCACATAGACACGTGTCCTTTTTGTCCTCATGCCTTCCATCCAGCAGGCATAGCCCTTACAAATACTGTCCAGCTTTTTTTTTTTAAAAAAAACTATAAACTGCCTCTTCCTGAGCAAGCATTAGTCATAAATTAACAAGCTCGGCTTTGTGACTTTGGTTGATTAGCACCATTAGCTGGCTTGCCCTGTGCACTGTTGCGAGATTAACTTGCTTATGCTCAGTGGGGTTTTATACACATGATGCTCAACATTTAAGACAACCATTTTAGAAATGTCCCATTAGGATAGGATAGGATAGGATAGGATAGGATAGGATAGGATAGGATAGGATAGGATAGGATAGGATAGGATAGGATAGGATAGAATTCTTTATTGGCCAAGTGTGAGGACACACAAGGAATATGCTCTCAGTGTACATAAAAAGACAAGATACATTTGTCAAGAATCAAAAGGTACAACACTTAATGATAGTCATAGGGTACAAATAAGCAATCAAATCATACTAGGAAACAATATCAATATAAATCATAAAGATACAAGCAACAAAGTTAGTCATGTAGTCATTAGTGGGAGGAGATGGGTAATAGGAACGACATAAGGCTTTATTCCGAGTATAGGATAAGACATTAAGTCGAAGCAGCAGCTTTTCATCCTTTTACTCAGTTCCCCTTCTTTAACCTTCCTCCTTTTTCGACAGCTTCTTCCAACCCGGTGTCCTCCAGACACCGCAAATCCGACCTCTGTCCCTGCTGCTGACAATTAAGGGACGGAAATTCGGCTGCTCTCTATCGGGCCAGGTCGTCACGCCACGCCGGGCGAGAAAGATTTGAGGGCTTCTCCCAGAGACCATGTGCCCCGGGAGTAGGTCGGTTTTTCCACCCATCTTCCCCGCCCTTTCTCCGCCTTTCCTGATCCTGAAGACCGCCTGGCTGCGAAGCGAGCGACGGTGGCTATAGCAACCCCGCCGCCGGCTAAGGCCCGCCTCTTGCTTTGCTTTGCTTTTGCCTGCGCAGAGAGGGAGGAGGGAGACGGAAACAGCCGAGAGGCTCCAGGTCTCCCGGGGCCGGCCCTAGGGGCGAGGAGCCGGCTCTAGGCCGGGAACATGGGAGTCAAGATGGACGAAAGCGGCGAGCGCAGGAGCTGGCGGAGCAGCCCAGGTAGCGCGCAGGGACCGAGCGGGGTTGGGATCTGCTCCCGAAGCGCCGGGGAGGAGGGCGCCCGAAGGTTCACTTTTTAGGTCCCGATTGGCATCGCTGCCGGGCGGCTTCTTGTTTTAGAGCTCCCCGCTCGTTGCAGTCGGGGTAGGTAGGGCTCTTGGTCTGTGGGCGGGTGGCGACTAACATCCAGATTCCGGCATCCCGTGGGAGCAAACGCTTCTCTGGGAGCGCCTCTTCTCCTTCTCGAGTCGGCTGGGGAGGTTCGGTGACCCAGCATGCACTGCAGCCGTTCCAGAATGGGCCGGTCCAGGTTCCTGGGAGGGCGGGAGGGGAAAGCGGGGTTGCAAAAGCTTTCCCGAACGTGCTTGGCCTGCTCCGGATAACCCCAGCAGGGAAGGGACGAGGAGCATAGAGATTTCCCGGCCTGGTCATCTCCACAGCAGCAGCAACTGACTTAAGACTTAGAAATAACTTTATTGTCACTTTAAAGTCCACTAAATGGCATACATTAAAATGAAATTTCGTGGCATACAGCTCTCAAAGGGTCACCACTGGAATGGAATGGAATTAAGAATTATTAGAATAATAGAATGTAATAAAAGCTTTATTGTCACTTTGAATATACACTAATCGCCATACATTAACATGAATTTTTTTGACATACAGCTCTCAAAGGGTCTCCACCTCCAATATACACTACATGACAAAACTATGAAAGAAAGAAAGAAAGAATATATCCACACATATTATATGGCACAGAGAAACAGCAGTATAGTTCGGATGTGTACATGTGCATCGTGAGAAAAATGAATCTTGCGAGTTTACCATACAGATGGCATAGAGAACAAAACTCTTATAGAATTGGGTAATCCTGCTATAAATACTTCAAAACATCCCAGAGGGGAGCAACAGAAAAATTGCTAGAGTATTGGGGGGGGGGGAAATTCCCTCTCCTAAATCAGACATTTTTTCTTTCTTGCTAATCCACTACTAATGGCAAGAACTTGGCACCAGCAAGCAGGGATTTTAAAGACCCGCGCGCTATTGTCACTGGACAACAGTCCCTCCATCTTTTGCATTGCTTGCTGCAGATCAACTGAGGAAAAATGAGATACAGATAGTCTTTGACACAGTTGAGCTCAAAGTTTCTGTGGCTAAGCGAGACACTTGTTAAGTGAGTTTTGCCCCATTTTACAGCCTTTCTTGCCATAGTCATTAAGTGACTGACTGCAATTTTTAAATTAATAACATGATTGTTAAGTGAATCTGGCTTCCCGGTTGACCTTGCTTGTCAGAAGGTTGCAAAAGGTGATCATATGACCCTGGGACACTACAACTGTCAAAAATGTCAGTCAATTTACAACCACAATTGAGCTCAAAAATTTCAATTGCTAAGCCACAAGGTAGTTAAGTGAGTTGTGTAATGTGTGTGTGTATACACATTGTAGGTAGGTAGGTAGGTAGGTAGGTAGGTAGGTAGGTAGGTAGATAGATGATAGATAGATAGATAGATAGATAGATAGATAGATAGATAGATAGATAGATAGATAAAGATATACAGAACTACCAAAAGGGATCTTGCACTCAATTGGCTCTTAATTCCCAGGACCTGGTTCAAGGACATTCTTAAGGGCAAGATGACTTGGGGCTTGTTATATTTTGGTAAGGAAGAGATTGTTGCAGAAATCAGGTAACCACAGAAAAAGCACACTTCCTAGGCATCATAAGATGACAAGATTTAGAAGAAGGAATCCGGAACATGTAGACTGGGCAGATATTCTTGAGAGAAGATGGCCCCTCAAGTAGCCTGTTCCTATGCCATGTAGGACTTTAAAGGAGATTAAATTGAATCACATAGAGAAGTTTTATTGAAAGCCAGTGCAGCTTGTGGTGCAACATGGGCATAACAAGATGCATCCATATCTACCTGTGCTACTACATTCTGGACCAATTGCAACTTCCTGATCATTTTTTTTTTTTAATTTGATTTATATGCCGCCCTTCTCCAGAGACTCAGGGCGGCTTACAATGTGTTAAGCAATAGCCTTCATACTTTTGTATGTTTATACAAAGTCAGCTTATTGCCCCCATAAACTGGGTCCTCAATTTACCCACCTTAGAAAGGATGGAAGGCTGAGTCGACCTTGAGCCTGGTGAGAATTGAACTCGCAGTAATTGCAGGCAGCTGGATGTTAAATGCTGCCTTAGGAGGCATTAGCCTCCTACGCCACTCAGGCTCCGATTTTTGGAGGCAGCTTTATGTAACACACATTACTCCAGTCCAGAGGAAAATAAGACATGAGTGAGATAATAAAAGGATGATGGTGGACCATAATTTTTATATTTCTGAATTTTATACTATTGCATTAAAACCTTGATTTAATGATCATTCAAGAGTGATGTCCATGAAATCTGAGTGGTGGTGTTACGTCTAAATGTATTTCATTTACATCACTTTGTGTCATTTGTATAATTATGCAGTTGATGTAAAAAGGTTTTTGCAGTAACATTTTAATTTAGTAGATACATTTTAATGGTCAGCTCCTGACATTAATCCATGAAACAGGAGATGAAATTCATATTAAAAAATTGTCCATTGTGTCTGAAGTCTGTTGAACTAAGAACATACTATCCTATCCCTGCATTTGTAGTCTTGTTCATCTTTAGGTCGAAATAATTTCTTGATACCAGAGTATCTGTAAAACATATCCTGAAAGATAAATGACTACTGCCTAATGGATGTTTTAATTTCCTAAAGACATATTAAAAGTCTTTGTAGAATGAAAGAATCTTTCTGTACTATTTTAGCTTTCTCATGCAAAATAGGATGTACTTACATTCCATTTTATTGGAAGCTGCCCAGAATTGTCTGAAAGATGGGCGATCATATAAATGTTTTAAATAAATAAATAAATAAAATAAAAGGTGGAAGATCTCCATAATGGTCTGTCTTTCCTACTAAGCAAGTGTAACACAGATTGAGGAAATACTACTTTAAAAATATTAATGAAAAAGCCATTCTTTCGGAGAAAAGTTTTTACTAGTGATATTATCCAGGTGCAAATCTATAGCAGTAGAACTTTCTGCCCAGAGAATAAAAAAACAGGTAGTTCTTGGTTAGCAACCACAATTGGGACCCTTTGCCACGCACAGAAAATCATGTGACTGAGATGGAATTATACCATCACACTCCATTCTGTTGTTGTGAGTTATCACATGACCTTGATTTGTGATTTTACTTCTATCTTTATTAATTCTGCTTCTGGGAAGCCAGTTGTGAATCCCGCAAATGGCATGACCACAAGACTTTGCAACAGTAATAAATGTGTGCCAGTTGCCATCAAATGGCTGCAAGGTGTTACAATGATCATAAACAGGAAGTTTGGTCGCAAAGCTTTGGGTTTGTTTTTACACTATCATAACTTTGAATAGTCATAAAATGAGGTATTTGGTAAGGACTACTTACAGTCTTCATAGCTTTTTGCATCACTCTATTAGCAAAGTAAGCTAATGAGTGACATCTAAAGTAAAACTCAATTAGAGTTACTGAGAAACAGGAACTTCAATTGTGCAAACATCCCAAGAAGTTCTTTTATAGCATTTAAACAAAGGGAGCTCTTCCCAAGCAAGCCAGGAGTATATGAGAAGTAAGAAAAGATACAATGGTATTCTTTTATTGTAAGTCCCATTTTGTCCTTCTTCCTAATAAAATTTTCAAGAGCTGAATAGATTCATTTTTATATAGCTTTTGTTCTGCTCTTTTGTCAGTATATTCTAGTTATCACACAGGGCTGGTTTAACTATTGACAAACTAACAAACATTATTCTGATCTTAGGCCACTCTCAAAATAATGTTTCTTTAATTGCTGAGCTATTACATTTTCTGTGAATTTTAGTGTTAAACTTTAAAGATTTGTTGCTGAAAAAAAACTTTTGCAAAGACTGCATTGGTTGCTTCTATGTTGTTTTCCACCATAATAAAGTTGTTAAAGTTATAGTAAATACAGTAAGCAGTCTAAAAAAAAAGAAAAAATTATGCCATTTGCTTTCATCACAATCTAAACTTAAGTACCATCTGCTACTTAAGCCTATGGAAGCACAGCATTCTCCATTAATGAATCTACTTTCTTGATAGCAAAATATTGAAGAAGGGTTTTTTTTTAAAAAAAAAATAAATAAATTCTACAACTCCAGATTTTTAACAGTAGGCAATCACAACAATCTACAGTTGGTTTTTTCTCTTTTTTATTTCAGTAATTGACTATCTGACCATTCCTAGGTATGGACTAGCAAGCCCATTCAAAGGACATTTAAGTACAAAAAGTAATGGTAAGTAATTTATGTGATGTGAATTTATTTGGAAACCACACTAGATGTAGACTGCTACAAGTCTTTTATTTAAGCATTCATTTGACAGAATGTAATAATATAATCAGTTATGCTTTAACCAAGAAATTAAATTTAAACCTAATAGTGTTATTTAAGGAAGATATTTAGCCATCTTGATCTTGTTTTTAGCAATAAATAATACAACTTTCAATCTCGAGAAAACTATTAAAGAAGCATAACTAAATATTTTTGAAAATCATGTAATGTAATAATTCAAAAAATGTGCATTAAGCATTATCATAGTTCTTTATTTAGCTTCTGTTTTCAAAACATGGTGAATTAAAATTGCCATATTTATTGTATGAAAAATTAAGTAAATTCTCTCACCACTTGCCCCATCAAGTGCTTTCTGTCTTCATTGGCATGAAATTGTCAGAACCTTCAAGCTGAAGTCCTTAAGCCTCTTTACCTCAGAGTGATCACATTGACTTCATAATGGGTCTATTCTTGAAGTAGCTGTTTTGAGGGTCTCATGCTAATTTCATATGCATGGATACGTGCTGCTCCACTGACTATTAAGACATAAACTTTTCCTGGCAGAAGCATTGCTGAAATGGCTCTGTGATTAGCGCTCATCTTGTTCATGGCTCAGTAACAGAAGAATTCTCAGTCCTGTGTGAGGGTTGATTTTAGTCTGCTTATTTATTTCATAAATGATTTATTTAGTTGTTGGAATTGCTATCTTAGCACAGGCTATGAACTCTGATGGTATTAAGAAAAGAAGCAAGCAAGACCATTGAATAAGCCTGCTGATAGCAGTCCCCTGACCTCTTGGAATCTATGATCCCAGCAAATACAGCTGAAGCTCACTCATATCTAAAGAATTAAAGGATCTGGAAGAAACGGCACCCTGTTTAATCTAAATTAATTCATAGCAAGAAATAGATGTGCCTAATGAAAGATCATTACGTTTAGAGCATAAAACTATCTAATTTTTTTTTTAATGTTAAGTTGAAAAAAAATAGGAGTAATAACTTAAACTTTTTAAAATGTAGTGCTTTCACAGAGGGTTTTCCAGGATCTTTCAGTTTGAAAACCTACACCTGTAAGCAATACTGTGGCATCAAGTATTCCAACCATTTCTCAGGCCATTTTAAATAAGACTTAACAAAATAAATATTCCTTTTATAAAATAAGCACCTTTTATATAGAACAAACACCTCAGAGATTGCTATATAAATCTTGGGAAAGATTCTCTGCCAAGGATTTCATTTATCTACTTATTCTCTTATATGTGAGAGAAAGAAGAACCTCATATACAAACTGCCACCTCCTGGACCTGGGTGAGGTTTTTCCTCTGGTTCAATGTAAACAATCCTTGTTTTATGATTCCACCTAACTTTTTACTTAATAACATTTTAGACCAAATGATGGTATCTAGAATAATTTGGTTTAGTTTAAGTATGTTTAGTTTCCTTTAGTACACCTTAATCTCAGTTCTATGTTTTAAATACTTTAAATGTTTTAACTACCATTGCTTTGGACAATTTCAATTTGTGGCAGAAAGGTTTAACTATATTTTTAATTATTGAAATAATTATGTAGGTTCTGTAGCTAGATCATCACTGCTTTCTCATGAATGGGCTTTGGACAAGATCACCATCATTTTCCTTTTTTTCATAGTTTATTCATTCCAAGAAAAAAACGTATACAATAATATCCAGGTATACTGTGCTATTTAGAATAGAATAAAATAGAATTCTTTATTGGCCAAATGTGATTGGACACACAAGGAATTTGTCTTGGTGCATATGCTCTCAGTGTACGTTAAAGAAAAGATACATTCATCAAGAATCATAAGGTACAACACTTAATGATAGTCATAGGGTACAAATAAGCAATCAAATCACAGTCAAGATAAATCGTAAGGATACCAGCAACAAGGTTACAGTTATATTTATTTCATTTTAGTGCCACTTTTATTAACATTTTCAATTTTTTCCTTGTATCTGCAATTGTGGATCAAAATTATTGCCATTTTATCCTAATGCTCAAATATGTTTTATTTTGGTAGCTTTCTGCATTGACTCCTCCTCCCGCAGACTCAGTAATCAGTACCTCATCAGGGATCACATGGCTGTTCATTACAATAAAATACTTTCAGCCAAAGGTAAAAACACTCATACTTGAATTATTTTCAAACGTTTTTTATAATACTCATACGGTACGGTAGTAAGAATGTCTGATTAGGATCCTAGAGATCAGATTCAAATGTCCACCTGGTCCTAAAGATCACAGATGGGCTTGAGCCACACAACAGTGTATATTACTTCATACTTTATAAAGGCAACAAAAAGATAAAGTATTATAAGTATTCTGTTATCAGAAAATAAGAATTTGCAACAGACATACTCTTTAAGAAAACTTGGTTAGAGATGCAGATCATGTGTGCCCTTGCAATATGTTTTTTTTTTTTAAACTAAAGTGAGATTTGTTGTCCAAAACTTTATAGCTCTGTGTTTTCTCCTGAATTGTTGAGAGGTTGGTAGCATACAAGTTTAATTTATTGTTGTAGTTATAATTATAATTTCCACACCTTTTTGTGGAGGCAGTATTTCTTTTATCTATATTTTTAAAAAAAACATTGGGATTAATGGATATCATTTAGAAGTTGGAAAAATGCCAAATTCTTTATTTATCAGCACTCTAATGATTGCATTTCTAATTTAATCAGAAATATTTATGAATCTTGAGTACAAGCTATTTTCTCACTAAAAATTCAACAGACATAAAAGCTAAAGATAGGGAGTATACCACCCAATACTAATGAAAGTTTGAAGGTTTCAGATAATAATTATATAAAATGATTATTTCATAATATGCCACTTCCTGGGTCATTGATCAGATATTTATTCTCCGAAGTGGTGGTGTATCCTTATTAATATTTCGCAGAGAGGTCTTTTCATCTCTTTTAATAAAGAGATTACAGAATAGGACAAAAATAATATTTTGTCTTAGAGGTCTATTCAGAACTAAATTTCCTTGAGTTCAGTGAGGCTTTTCCCCCTGGTCAGTAGATATGTGTTCTAACCTTGTAAGAGTTAACTGAATAAATTGGTGGCTGTCACAAGAGGATGCATCAAGGTACTGGACCGAAGAATACATAAAATGTTTCATACATAAAATTATTTTCTATGGTCCATGGCCACACTGAAATATGTATGTTTAAGGTGTTTGGGGCTATGCTAAGAACAAAATGGCACAGAAGAGTCAAAGAACCTGTAACAAGTACATTTTATTGTAGAAAACCTAATAAACTATGTATCAGATTTAAGTAGTCTTTATAGCAAACCATTGTCTTGCATCTGTTTCCTTTGCCTATTCTATGTAAAGGATTAGAAGTATTTCTCTTTTAGGCAAAACATAAAGAGTTTTCATTTTTTCTTTGTTTGGATAGTACTCAGATCTGATATCATATTTTTTACTTTTTTACTTTTGTCCGAATGAGAGTAAACTTTCTCACAGGAACTATTGGAGTAGGGGTAGTTTGGTAGGTTATGTCCCTCTTGGCATCAGCAATGGCTTATTGAGAGAAGAGAAGGGACCAGGCGGTTATGCCAAGTTGACAACTGCTGAGGAGAGAGGGAGAGATTACACAGAGCATCCTTACCTACTTGTTTTAATATAGTATATTTTGCAAGCCACTCAGAGTCTTCTGGAGTGAACTGCTATATTAAAATATCATTATCATCTCATCTGTTTTATTTGAATTAGAACAACCCAAACGTTCTGGATTATATTTTGATTGAACCATGAGTGACCCAACATGGTTCGATAGACGTTTTGCAATGTAATGGATTGTTTTGGGTTCAAAACAAAATACTGTATTTTCTATTTTATGATCATCCTTTGACCCACTATTCTTCTTAAAGTAGCTTTTTAAGACAAGTATTTGCTAATGAGGTTGTTTTATGGCTGGAAAAGCAGTTTAAATTACAAATATGTAAATGGGATCCCATTTTTTCTGTGCAATAGGACATTTATTTTTCTAATGGATGAAGTATCTAAGATACTTTGAGATTATTTATGTTTACAAGGTAATACTCCACATTGAATTAGATATGTCAGATGGGAAAATGAGCTATATTGAATTGTAGCATTTACTTACTACTTTTAAATAAGCCATTTCTGTCAGCACCCAAGTTTATTTAGTTGAATATATTAGCAAGCAAAAGATCAGTGGAGTTAAGAGGAAAATACATTCAGGGCACTATTGATCCACAGGAAGACAGTTGGGGGCTACAGATGATAAAGGCAGAGTTAGAAACCCCAGTGGCATAGCTGTTTTTGTCTAAGCTTCCACTTCAGTTCATTATTTCCTCTTACACCATCGTTACAGTTCACAAGCAGAACTAAAGCATTCAGAGAGCTAAATTATGCTGAAGTCTGCATGAAATCGGGACATTTCCAACTCCTGATACCTAATGATGCTATAATAGAACTGCAAGTGATGGTTCTGGGAAAAGACAGATAGGAGTTAGGCCAAACTAGACTTGTGGAGAAGGCCTCTACCTCATCTCTTCTTCTGATGGCTGCTGCTTGAGGTGGTTAAGGAAAGGAATGTGTTCAGTAAATAAGATAGGATTTATATTCTCTGTCTCTTTGCTTGCATGGATGCTGATGTCTTGGCAGGAAAGTACCGGTAACCAGATGGCAGTTAATCTCTTCCTCTCTAACATTAGAGGCCTGACTGTTTTAATTTGAAATTGGGCCAGGTGATCAGGAAGCCTTATTACCAATACTAAAAGATCTAGGGGCCTTACAGTAACTAATGAAAGCTTGGCAGAGATGGTCTTTGGACATAATTATATTTTAAAAACTATTAAATATTTTCTAAGACTGAGTTCCTAAGACTAGTTCAGATGAAACCCAGAGTTGATAGGTCTAACTAACATGTTACTGATCCAGATGACAGCTCAGTATGCTATTTTTACTTTCTCCAGTATACATGTTTTCTCCAGTTTAAGCTTTCCTAAGGTGAGAAAAGTCATAAAATTATATGTTATTATGGAATATACAGAGTGTTAGATGAAAATCAGAAGTTTTACCTGAAGGCAGATAATAGCCTATATTCAAGATACCATGGCAGTCTTGCATTGTTAGCCTCTATAAAAATACAGAATAAAATAGATTTTGTCCTTTATATGTCAGAAAATTGAAAAAAAATATTTTTCAAATTTCAGCATATTAACATTTCTGGATGTTTTCCTTCCTATTTTCATGGCTGACCATAGTGTAGCATTATGTCTCTGGGGTCCTTGGGTGCTCTCTGAGCTTGGTTGTTTTCTTACAGATGTTTCATTAACTCACTAGGTAACATACCGTAATCATTGCTTAGCAAGGACCCCATAGTTCAACCCTGAGTTACAAATATTTTCTTCTATCACTATTATATCTGCAGGATACTATTGATTGATTGAGTCTCAGACTTTATATAGCCATTCATCTCACCCATCTCACAGGAATTTACTCTGGTTCCCAGACTTGATGGCATAACCAGGTCTTGAAGAATTTCTGGAACATTAAAAGGAAGTTTTTTAATGCATTAAAAGCATTATGTCTGGGTGGGAAGAAGGTGCCATAAGACAGGTGCCATAGCAGAGAAGACCCACTAGGATCTGCCAAATGTAAATCCCTGGCAGATGGCATCTGCAGCATGCCTTCTCTGCCAGATCTAATGAGCTGGGCTGATATAATTAGACACAGGCAGTCCCCCAGATCAGTGGTCCCCAACCCCCGGTCCGCGGACCGGTGCCGGGCCGTGGAGTACCTGGCAACGGGCCGCGCAGCGGCCGGGGGACATAAACGCTGCAGCGCAAAGGCTCCTGGGCCGTGCGCAATGGGCCGTGCGCAAAAGCTCCTGGGCCGTGCCCCCATCCCTGCACACGCTCAGCGGGCCGCGGCGATAAAAAGGTTGGGGACCACTGCCCCAGATAACCCAGTCCCATGTCATGAAGGCCTTTAAAGGTTGAAACCAGCACTTTGCATTGGCCCCGAAAACAAACTGGCAATCAATGCAGATCGCAGAGCAGTGGTTTAATATGACAGGTCTTAGGAGCACATATAACTGCCTGCACGGCTGCATTATGCACTAGCTGAAACTTCTAAATAATTCTTGAAGGGCAGCCGCGTGCAAAGTGGATTACAGTAGTACAGAATGGAGGTGACTAGGGCATGAATGAATGTGAGCCAAGCCTCCCCGTCCAGGATTGGGCACAACTGATGCACAGTCTAGAGTTGTGCAAAGACCCTCTTAACCATGACTATTACTTCTCCTCAAGCAAGAGTCGTGAATTGAGGAGCACCACAAATTACACTTTGGGTCTGTTTGTGCAGTGTGATTCCATCAAGCACTAAAGATGGTATAGTCTTAGAAACAGTAGGCCCAAAAATTCATCTCTAAGGTCCTACATGGCTCATTATTTGAAATACTTCCTTCTCTGGAATTCATTTATTATCTGATCATATTTTATATTGATTATCTATTTATAGGTCCTCTCCTTGTAGGATTGACATCTGACAGGGCCTTGGAAGTGGGTTTTACCAATGCTGTCCCTGTTCTCTTTCCCAGTGGAGCTTTTGTTTATTTCATTCTTTCTGAGTTTCAGGAAACTTGTAACAACTTTTGTCTTCGAGTTGGCACAGGAAAAGGAGTTTTATAATATGCAAATGTATTGTGTGTGGATTATTTATATGGGTTTGGAGGTTTTTTTAAAAAAAAAAACAATTTATTAGCGTTCTGTAACCTCAGGAATGAGTAGCATACAAGTACAGTAGGAAAGTAGATAGCTATATAAGTAGGTAGTTAATAAAATAAGAATATATTAAAAGCATGGACAAGCTGTTAATAGCTTCAATTATAAAAAGTTTCATTTCGTAGATACATATTGATAGCTCATATCAAGCAGTCTATTGTGACAAATTACTTTTTTATTCAGTTTGTGTTGTTTATTTTCAGCTGCTATAGACTGTTCATTACCAAAAAGCAGATTAAACAGCATAAAATGTAAGTATTTTCTTTGTTTTGTTAATAATTTTAAAAAGCATATCATGAAAATTATATTTCATACCATTATTCATTATTTCCTCTCACTTCTTCTCATCCTCAAATTTTTATGAAATGTGCAGCAGTCTATTATTTCTGGTGAATGCTGTTTATCAGTGGATAAACACAATAAGCCATGACAGATGCCTTAAATATCACAGTTCAATATCCTGAACTGTGATACTTCAATTCAGCATGGTTCAAACTCTGTCTAGTAAGAGTATGCTATGCTATGCTATGCTATGCTATGCTATGCTATGCTATGCTATGCTATGCTATGCTATGCTATGCTATGCTATGCTATGCTATGCTATGCTATGCTATGGCAGGCCTTGGCTGGCATTTTTCCGGACAAAATGGAGCTCCATTTAGGCCTGCACAGGCTTCACCTGACACTGCAGAGGCCTAAACAGAGTGTCAGAGGGACAGGCCCACCCCTCTGGACCTCCATTTTGGCCTGCAATGTGCCAGGCGAGGCATGTGCAGGACTAAATGGAGCGTCGGAGGGGCATATGCAGCTGAGAGGCTGGAGAAGAGAGTTTATTAGATCTTTGCATGGTAAGTGACCAAGCACAGCAGGTTGGGTGGAGGGGGGGGAAGCAATTGTGGGGAACATGAGGTATTTCAGTGAGTTGGGGAGGCCTTGGGTGGTCTTAAGCAGGTGGCCTGTTCCATCACTAGGACCCCCCACCATGGCCTTCCCTACCCTGAAATACCTCATGTGCACTTAACAAGCCACACATTTGATTAGCGAATGAATGGGCAAAAGGAGGGAATGATTATGTTCAAGTCTGAGATTTACTCTCACAAATCCTCGAATTACGAATGGAATGGACAGGCTCCATTACATTCGTAATTCAAGGACTACCTATATTGTAAAGATAGGAAAGCTAGGATGGAAAGGCAAAATTAAAGATTGAGATTGAGGAAACATGTTGAGGAAATACCTCTTTAAATTAAATCTTCACAAGCAGATGAATTGCATCCTAGTGTACTAAAGAAATTCATTATAGTCTGGCTGAACCTTTGTATTATTGAGATCCTGATTAAAATGCCAGCTGACTGGAGGAAAGAAAATGTACTTTTCTTCAAGAAAAGAACAATGAGGCTTGATGTTATGGAAAGATCAATATTATTTTCTCAGCATTTAATTTGCTGTCTAAGAACTTAGCTTTTTATTTTATGTATATCTATTTTAATATGTATTTTTCTTTTCTTATTTATTTTACTTTGTAGTCCCCACCCCCCCGGTGGTTAATAAAGGGCAATAAAAATTATTTTAAGATGTGATACTGGAAGATCCAGGAAATAACAGATTGATCAGTCTAACATTGCTAACTGGGAAAATTCTGGAGCAGATCATGTTTATTAAATTCGTAGATGTTACAACACTGAGTGGATATTGCCTAGGAAATAGAAAGAAAATTCAAAACAATCTGGATAGGTTGGAGAAATGTTGGACAAATGTGCTGCAAATAACTGTAAATTAACAAAAACAGAAAATGAAGCAGAACAAATTCTGCCTTCTCCGAAATATGTACCACATTCTGATGCCAAGTCATACAAAGTTGGTTGACTTCTCTTACCTTATCTTATCATCTTATCTTATTTGTATTGTTATAGAAAAGCAGTAGAAAAACTGATATGGAAAAGCAGTCAGGCATTCTCGTTGTGACTAATCTCTAATTTACTAATTTTAATTCAAATTTAAAGTGATGGTCTTACTTTGTATTTGGGCCATTAAATAGAATAAAATTATGTTGATTTATCATAATATAGACCTTTTTATATATGCATTTAAGAATAAGATAGTATATCAAATTACAGGACATTGTCAAGTTTCTCATCATCTCATATCTATTGTTACTAAAAAAAATGACATTAGTTGAAAACCATTTCTATCTTTGTCTACACAAACATAGCAATCCTTTTTTTTTTTAATAAAAAAAATCCCTTTAATCCTAGTATTTTAACCTTGGCTAATATTTTTCTCTTAAGTTTCAGATCAGCAACGAAGAGAGAAATTGAAGATAGAGGTAGAAAAATGTGAGAAGGAGATGATTTCATCTCAGCAGGTATCCCGATCAAGTTCCAGGGAGAGTAGAAGACTGCTGTCTGCTACCTATAGAAAAGTAGGTATATTTATTCTCTTGTTCCTTTTTCACTATTAATACTGGAAGATTCCTTTCAGATTTTAGTATTGTTTTATAGCAGTATTCTACTAAATAAATTACAGTCACCAAAAAATATTTTACTAAATACTAGTACTTCCTTTTAAGGATAAGCCATATAGTTTTTATTTTATTCCTATGATTTTAATTTGTGCTGAATAGAACAAAATTCTCCAGTGCTGTTTCTCTCATTTTCCAGTTTTTAGATTTGTTCTGGATTTCCCCTATATCAACTTGTAAATTGGGGGGAAAAAGTGTAAATGTTCTATACAATTTTATACAAGATTCACGCCTGTTTACAAGATATTTCACCTTTATTTAATTCTACTTCTGCTATCTTTTTCATCTGCTGGAGGGGAGAATAATAATTAAAAGGTTTTACAGACTGCAACTAGAGTTTGTTCTATATGATTTTCTCCTTACCATTCATCTGCTTCAGAATGAGAAAGCTGAAATTTAATCCATCCTTCCATTTTTGTCTAGCATCAATAAGGAATATCCTACACACACACACACACACACACACACACACACACACATTCAAAATTTTAAATCACGTGTGATAACTCTCTAGCAAAATAAGCCTATAATGCCTGTTTTCAATTTACCTGCATTTAGAGATAGGTTTGCTATAAATACCTATAATCCTTGAATTAGAAGCTGGCCCTGCCGCTTCTACTGCTGTCATCTGACCTTTGCCTTCTCCCTCCTCCTGTTGACAAGGCATGCCAAACTGCCTTGCATAGGGCCACTCTCGCAATGCTTCAGAATGTTTGAGAAATTTCACTGCAGTATCATGAGAATGGCTTGTGCAGTTTGGCGAACAGGATGAGCAGTCTCAGGAAGGTGTCCTGACATAGCCAGTATCTGCTTTACAGGGCAGCAAGTGCAGAAGGGTGAGTGAAGCATAGGGCAGCAAGGATGGCAGGGCAAGCAGAGTTCAGCAAAGGCTTTGAGCTATGGTGTGGGGCTTGAGACTGAACTCTATGGTAGCAATGCTGGGGCTGAAGCAGAGGTCTGGGAGTGTTAGCATCTGGCTGAGGCTGCTGAACTTCCCTGGTCTCTATTTCAGCCTCAGTGCCATTACCGTTGCTGATGAGTGTCACTATGCAGGGTGGCCAAAAGAGAGAGATGGAGGGGAGATAGGCAAGTGGGAGGGAGTTGACACCTCTTCTGGTTGTAAGTGCAGGTGGGCTGCCAAGCATATCACTGTGGAGGTGCTGCAGTGGCCATAATTTCTGGGATCAGGTATAAGTACCATTCGTTCAGCACCCCCTTAACTTGGAATGGTGACTGAACAAACCGTTGAAATTTGAGAACTACTTGCACATGATTGCTACTTATTGTAATCTGAAACAAAAAAAGAAATAGCTTTCTTTTATTTGTGTCCTAATTTTTGTAAATATTATGTACTTCATCCTTTCTCCAATCTGTTTCCTCTAAAATGTGCTGAAATTCCATCTTCCAAATTTCTCAGTCAGTATTATTAAATCTTAAAATTATGGTCCTAAGTATAACTTGGTTGGAGAAGACAGGTTTAGATTATAAATGAAAGTTAGTTGTTTATATTCATGTATTTTCCCAGCTATATAGAAAAAGAAAAAAATTGAATGGAGAAATAAATTGCTCAAATAGACCAGTTGTTGACTAGCACTGCATAGAATAGCACTAGTTAGGAGAATGATCTCTAATAGACAGCTAGAATATTATTTGCGTAGCAGAAACAGGGAGAGTACTGTAAATGGGGGGATTCATTTTCATTTTAAAATATGCATAACAGCATATTTGGCTTCAAGCTGCTATATAATGTTGATCATTAGTTGGCCAATTCTTGCATGACTGCTTGGTAGCTGACAGTGAATGATAAGTTTCCCAGATAATCACCCTATTTAGAAAAGTTATTCATGACTGGTGGTGATGGGTAATACAATATGCTGTTGTTTTTGCTTTGTTTTGTTATATTTTGAAATAAAAGGAAGAAATGTCAAGTTAAATATCTGAGACTCATTTGGTTACCATTATTGTCATTCATCAAAGTTTTTGTCATTTCGGATTGTTGAATAAAGAACCTTTGTATTCACTACTGATTTTATCATGCTAATGCAGGATTTGCAATATGTATCTATTGGTGAAACTTTTTTTCAAAATTTTAAAAGGAATATGCCAGGTAAGACCAAACCAAACAGAAAATGGCTTTCAAATCATAGCTGTCAAACATTATCCTGGTTCTGGTTGTCTCTAAATGCTAATCAGTTATCTCCTATAATATGGATAATTGGCCCATAGTATCATCCAACAGGATGTATTCATCCTGTTGGATAAAAAAGCTAACAAGTTGTGCTCCTTCTCTTCGGTGGTAAACTTATTGGTAATGGAGAATATGATTATTAGACTCAGTCTCAGCTCTTCTTTTTAAGATATGTGATTGATGTTCTTATGAATAGCCCAATTGCTCTAGAGCTGCAACTGGCCCAAGTTACACTATGCAATGGCAATGTTGAGGATCCCTAATCTGGAAATACTCTATTGTCAAATCAATAAGGGAGAATATTTGTACTCAGAGTTGAAGGGCCCTTCTATTGTCAAACTTGGTGCATGATGCCATGATATGTACCCTGTTTCCCCGAACATTAGATATCCCCTGATAATAAGCCCAATTGGGCTTTTGAGCATATGCGGTAAATAAGCCTCCACCCGAAAATAAGCCCTCCCTGAAAATATTTAAACACAGAGCTGGAAATAAGACAGCAAAAGGAGCCCCATCTTGCTCCACACATCCCAAATTAATAAGGCCTCCTCGAAAATAAGGCCAAGTGCTTATTTCAGGGTTCAAAAAAATATAAGACAGGGTCTTATTTTCAGGGAAACACAGTATGGAGAAATAAATAAATTCAAATAACTTTATTGTGGTCATTAACAAGTGGAAAGAAAGAAGACAATGGTTTTCAAGAACATCCAGAACATCCAAAAATAAGAGGAGCAATACATAGAAAATGGAAAAAGCTTCTATGCTAAAAACCTTTGTTCTTGTTAGTTAAAACTAACGTAAGAGTAGTAAATAGTTTTATTTTGGTCATTAACCAGTGCAGGAGAATTGGTGTTCAAACATCCAAAACTAAACTGTATTAAAGTAATAGAAAAGGTACATACAAACAAAGAATTTAAGCTAAAAGACAATATTAAATCAAAAAGTGCTAAGAAGATAGCTCAGGCTTCATACAAGTCACAAAAGAGATAAGAAATTAAAATTAGCAAACCTGTCTATAGAAATTTTAAAATAGCAACATCAGGGATGAAATCTAAAATTTGTTACTACCGGTTCTGTGGGCGTGGCTTGGTGGGGGGGGATAATGTGACTGGGTGGGCGTGGCCAACTTTTTTTTTTTTTTTCTTTTAAAAACATTTTTTCTACAACCTCTTCGGCCAAAGAGGTTGCAGAAAAAATGCTTTTAGAAGCCTCTGACGATCCCAGCTGAGCCGCATGATCATCAGAGGCTTTTTTTTTTTTTTTTTACTTTTAAAAGCATTTTTTCGGCTGAAGAGGTTATAGAAAAAATGCTTTTAAAAGTAAAAAAAAACAGCCTCTGATGATCTCGCGGCTCAGCTGGACATGGGGGGGCGCAAGGATTTTTGCTACCGGTTCTCTGTACTACCCGCCACCATCGCTACCGGATCGGGCGATCTGGTCTGAACCGGGAGCATTTCACCCCTGAGCAACATAAAATACAAATTTTAAAAATGGTAGATAAATCAATAACATTACAAATCCCTTTCGAACCTGAGAAGACAATAAAATATCTGACATGACATGTATGAACCAAAGCATAAAAAAAAGAAGTTAAAAAGCAACTAGCAGTTAATGCAGAGCTTGAACTATTTTGGGCTATCTCAGACAGGTTCAGTTGCTCTTAATTATGCCTTGCCTGGTTTTGTTTGTTGCTATACAAAACCTGACAATCTTAAACGTTATTTCAGGGTTGATGTCCATTACCGGAAAGTAGAGATTGCTAATATTGTTGATTGGGGAAAGTCAGGAGTGGGGAAATGAAAGCATTTTCAGGTTCTATATAAAACAGGCAATGCAGAAGAACATGTTGGATAGTTTTGACTTGTCCTGAGACCCAGGAACATGATAGATATATCTTTCACCCAGAAGTGCTGAAGGGAAAACATGACATTGAATTGAGATCCAGGTCCTTCCTGATTCAGGATGTTAAACTATGTGAGATACAAGCTGGTGCCAGAGTGTGCATCTGGCTATTTGCCATAGAAAGCTGATCAATATATCTAAGCCACCTTTAGGTCTACCTCTATCTTTCCCAGCTACAGGAAAGTAGGAAGTAAGCTGTATATCCACTAAGTGCCCAATCAGTTGGAAGCCAGGTTTTTTACAACAAGCTGATGATGAATATAGTTATGAAACATATGAAGTTTATTATCTCTGCAACTGAACAACCAAATGTCCATATTTCAATTAATAGGGGTAGCTTAGATCTCTTTTTAAATTGAAAATAAAATCTGAAGTAAAATCTAAATAGGTGGCATGGTATTTCATTTTTTTTTTCTTGACAAGCTTGTTTGGATAATAGAATCCAAATTAGAGTCAATATCAGAGGTGAAAGAAATTCTTGCCTTTGAGGAATATAGTTCTTTGAGGAATACCGTACTTCAATTCTAATGATTTCAGCCCACAGGGGTAATTTCCTCTTCTTGGAACTGCATTAAACAAGTAAGTGGAGCAGTTACATTCTCCTCTCCATTGTAGTCAGTTAGAGCCAGCTGAGGGATAAAAGATGTTGGTGAGGAGGCTTGTTGTTTTAAAATCCAGAATCTGTTCTGAAGATCTATTAATGGAGCATAAAATGAGCCATTGGGGGAAAGAAAAAGATGGTTGCATTCTCCTTAAATTGAAGCACTAGTTTCTGTATTATCCTGTTTCGGCAGAAGGCTGTAGCCTTCAGCAAGTGAGAAGAGTGTGACTGAATCACGGGCTGGACTGGAATGTCTTTAAATATTCTAGAAGGGAAACTGCTGTATTTCTGCCACCTTAAAAAAAATCTGTACATTATATATCTTAAGAAAAAGAAGGCAGATTCTTTTAAACCCTTTGCCTATGAAACTAGGCAAAAAGTGAGATGTATCCAGCTCTCTGTGCTTGGGGTGATAGCATAGGCTTGCTTAACAGATTTGTTACAGCTTTCTGATGTGTAAGATTCCTAGCAGACAGACTATTTAAAGAGATTGATTGCAGAGCTTGAAATGATCTCTGAAAAATGATTTTTGTTTGGTCTTTCCTTTCTATTCCTTCCAGTATTTCATGGCTGATGGCAACTAGAATTTTAAAAACTCTTTGTTGGGTGATACAGAGGTGGGCAACCTCCTTTTGAGAAGTAGAATCTTCCTTTCTCATGGTAATAAACTTGTTCTTCATTAAAAGGTACTTACAACTTTGTGAGTATCATAGTGTGGTAGGAAAGAGACTTTTTTTTGTTGGTTTCCTTTTCCTTTTTTTTTTTTTTATTTCCACTGTTGAATACTTACTGGGCTATTTCTCAGTTTGGTGGCATAGGTAGTCGTCAACGTATGACTACAATTGAGCCCAAAATTAATGTTCCTAAGTGAGACATTTGTTAAGTTTTGCTCCATTAGGTCCCAGTTGTTAAGTGAATCATTGCAGTTATTAAGTTAGTAACACGGTTGTTAAGTGAATCTGGCTTCCCCATTGACTTTGCTTATTAGAAGGTCGCAAAAGGTGAGCCTTGGACACTGCAATCATCATAATTGTGAACCAGTTGCCGTGCATCCAAATTTTGATCATGTAGCCAAGGGAATACTGCAGTTGTCATAAGTATGAAAAATGGTCAAAAGTCACTTTTTTCAGCACCACTATAACTTTTAACAGTCACTAAACGAACTGTTGTAAATTGAGGACTACCTGTATTTCTGTGTAATGTAATTTGTGTTAATTCTTCCTTGATTTGGCTTTTTCTTCCTTTGTAGCGATATCTAATTTTCACCTGTAATGCCCTTTACCATAAACTTTCTTTTTTTGCTAGTTCCTTTTTCTACAAACCCAAGAACTTTTTCACCAGAAAAAGGCAGTCAGTATTTTCATATGGGATAGACAAAAGAAATTAAATTGCAAGATGGGTGGCCAAGTTTCCTTATTGTGTCAAAATTCATGAATGCCAAGTCAGGAGCTATGGAGTGTGTTTCTGCCATGATCGATGGTAGAGCTTGTCTCTTCAGAAGCAGGTCTGGCCAATGCTTTCTCCAGTTCTTGTTCTTATAAAAGTCTTCCAATATATATTACTACCAACAATTCAGAGCTAGTCAGCTTTTTTATTAGATATGTTGTTATTACAGTACACGCCTTTGTCGTTCTCCTCCAGCTCAGACCTAGAAATTGAAGAAAGACGTTTGTAGTGATCTTTTGTTCATATTCAGTGACAGAACCAAAAATAGTCCATATACCTATGGAAGGTATAGATTTTATTACTTAGTAAAGCCTGCTTGTACCATACAAATACTGTAGTTGTTTATATTTTCCCTTATTATAAACTTTAATTTTAAGTTATTCTGTTATTTGATTTTCTATTAAATATTCCATTTTTAGCATCATTGAATTTGTCATTGAATTTCAATTTATTTCTTTTCCTTCCAGTATGCTCTCCTTTTAATAATTTGCTCACAATCATAAAACATATATACATTAATGCTGCAGAGTCCTATAGAAAATGAAATGTGGACTGCAGGAGTATTTTTCAAAAATGTTCATTGTGTTGTACATTATCTTTGAAAAACAAAAGCATTTTATTTTAAGTAGACAGCTGTTAAAATAGATAAGACAGAAAGAGATTACATTCGTCTTTATAAGGGCTGTTAATGATATTTTGGGTACTGGGACTATGAAATGGATCATAAAGAATAAAATATTGTAAAATAATTGCTACAATATACGGATGTGCTTTATATCAGAGGTCTCCAAGCTTGGCCACTTTAAGACTTGTGGACTTCAACTCCCAGAATTCCCCAGCCAACATGTTGGTGGGGAATTCTGGGAGTTGAAGTCCACAAGTCTTAAAGTGGCCAAGCTTGGAGACCCCTGCTTTATAGAGTATTATGAACATGCAGCGGATGGAAATGTGTGATCTTAGGTTATGTCAATATTACTTCATTTCTTAATCATACATAGAGAAATATAGTTTTCTGGATCAACACTTCTGTAGTTTGATGCTGGCTTTTTCACCAAATATGTTTAACATTAACTACCATTTAGTTGAGCTGATGTAATATGATAAACTGGGATTAATCTAAAATAGAAACAAAAGCTATCATCTTTTCTTGTGGCTACACAAGAGAAAAGAGATGAGCAACTTAACCTTCTTATGACAACGTTTAGCATTATGTAACAACACTAACATTTGAATCAAAACACACAGATGTGCTACAGATTTAATTGAATTTTCCTGATGTTCGTATTTTGATTCCTGTCTTGAATTCTTAGGCATGCTACAGGCAAACAATTTGCAATAATAAAAAAAAAAACTGTGTGTCCTTGGCATATTCTGATTCACCAAAATTAAATAGGTGTTACAAGATTCTTCAGTAACAGAGTTGGAGGTCATCTAGTCCAACCCCCTGCTCATGCAGGAGACCTGTACTAGGGATTCGAACTGCCGAACTGCTGATCTTTCTGATCGACAAGCTCAGTGTCTTCAGTAAGACATACTGCATATATCTGTTATTATAATACTTATCTTTTAAAGTGATTTTTTTATATATTTTATATTGTTGTTTTCCTGTGTGATTTTATCTGTTTGTGGCATCACCCAGAGTTGCCTTTGGTGAGATGGGTGGCTATATCAATTTGATTAATAAATAAATAAATTTTGTGCAGACAGCAGTATTTTTCATGATTTTATTTCAGTGTTTCAGCAGAAAGTCAAAACTAGAAAGCTTTGCCATTTGTTTTGAGCTGTCAGGGTTATTTAATAGCACCTCCGCTGCTTTGGGAATTTGTGTGAAATACACATATACATGTGTATTGTTGAAGGTTAATTGTTCCATGTATATCTTTCTCCTGGTTCATACTCTGATATACATTATAAGCACTACAAAGAATCCCTGGGAATAGCAAAAGTGCCTTGTTCAGGTTTATTGCTTTGGAGAATTTATATGACTTTGTTTCCATTTCATAGTCTGTCAAAAGCTTCAAGTCTGCTGAGTTGCTAGTTTTATCTGCAGCCACCTTTTGTAATGCCTTTCCTCAGTGGCATGCTAGGTTGTAAATGAATACATAAAAATCAATGATGTCAAGGAAAAGAACTGCTAAAGAGTGGTTCTTGTATCTTTAACTTTATACGGCTTCTTACAGTGTTTTATTAACTGGCAATTGAATGTAATTTTTGGTTTTGCTTTAGAATAGCAATACAGCAGCTTAAAAAACAAATGCATAGAAAACTGGTTTTCAAGGATAGAAAATATGGAAATCTATAATGAATAGCATTGGCATATATTAGATTTAGTTACATTTTCTTTCGTTTCCGAGCTTTAATTTCTTTTGCTCATGACATCTCAGTCTTAATGCTTTGCATAACACTACATGGTTCAAAGAATAACTTAATAGCTATATTTCTGTGCAGAATTACTTTTTGCTTTATATGCTGCCTGGGTTAGTTATTCAGCAAGACAATGCTGACTTTATAATGCCCAGAGTACACATAGTTTATAATCTTAAACTTTTTCCCCTTCTGATGAAGAAAATGGACTCTGAAGATGTTTTTAAAAACACAAAGAAAATATTGAAAATATTGAAGAGAAATCAAAATTCAAAACACCCTTCTACTGGCTGTTTTGAATTTTGATTTCTCTTCAATATTTTCAATAGTTTCTTTGTGTTTTTAAAAATATCTTCCGAATCCATTTTCAAGGCTGTGTTAGACCAGAGGAAAATGTAATTGTACAGGTAGTCCTTGCTCAACATCCATTCATTCAGCAGTCATTTGAAGTTACAGCAGCAGAGAAAAATGAACCACTCCTCAAATTTATAACCATACAGTGCCCTCATGGTCACATAATAAAAATGTGAGGGGGGGCACCAGTGCATTTACAATTGGTCCCTGCTGCCGCCACCACTACAACTGCCCCTCGCTGACCTTTCTCTTGTGCCTGTCCTCAGTTCCATTGTCATGTTCTTGCTGTGGTGTACAGCTTTTTGATGCCATCCCCAGTGGACCTTTCTCCTCTGCAGGATAGATAGAGAAGCCATTTTATGAGTTTCTGTCTTTTTATTCATGTGCTGTAAGAGATTATTGGCCCTTGGTTGCAAATAAAAGAATACTTCCGCGCAATTCTGTCTGGCTGTGCCTTTATCAAATCTGGAAGGAAATTCCACAACAGTTACAGTAGACCCCAGGCTGGTTGACAAATAAGGGCATAACCAACCAATGGAGAAACTTTATGGAAATTATGAAATAAAACAAACAGAAGATCAAGTGCTGTTTGCAAAAGCAGATATTTGAATAATTGAAACAATTATGGGGATAGCACAGAAATCAACTTGTCATTTTAATATTAATTCCATTGGTTTATACTGCTGTGTGGCGGGTGCTTGGATGGGTTTTTTTTCTTTTCACTGACGTTTTATTTCAGCAAAAAGGAAACGAAATACCGAGCTATATCCCAGGGCAAAAGAACAATCAACCTGGCAAGTCCAAAGCCCCCGAGGTAGAAAGTCTTTTGTCAGTTTGTGGGGCCAAAGGGAATGTCTCAGCCTAAACAGAGTCCAATCAATATCTCTGTATTTTTTTATAAGCACTTCATTATGAGGCAAACAAATGGCAGAGAATAGTATTCATTTGGTATTTATTCTTTGTCTGCTTTTCATGAAAAGAGACCAATCAAATGGCCTGTGGTTTTTATGTCTTTCCAGCCCACCCCAACACAGGATTCATCAGAACCAGCAGACAAGGAACTCGTAAGGGCACCATGTGAACAGAAGTATGGGTCAGACCCCCTATTGACTCCAGAAAAGCAAAGCACAAACTTTCAAAGGAAAGAAAAAAATAACAAAAAAGTTGGTCCAAAAATCTCCAGCTTATCAATTGAAAGCTCAGATTCCAGCATTTCAAGCCTACAAAAATTACATTCTAGAGTTTCCTGCAGTTCTTCTGACACTACAGCAAGCAAGCATTCTTCAAAAGCTCAAACTCCCGACTCCAGAGCATGCAGTGGGGATCTCCTGGATAAGCATTCCCAACATTTTACCAATGGTCAGCAGCCGTTCACTCCAAGGACTTTAAAGTCGGACGCAAAATCCTTTCTTTCACAGTACAGATATTACACCCCAGCGAGACGGAAAGTAAGGGAGAATCTAAGGCAACAGATAGAAGCAGAAACACAAACTGAAATAAGCAGGTGAAGAACTTTCTTAAGGAAGTCGTATTATAGGCATTGCACGAACCTCCTCTGTGGTGCATTGAATTGCTGCTTCATGTTCATATTTAACAATGGAAAGCTTAACTTAATGGGTGGGCAGTAACTTGTGTGTGTGTGTGTGTGTGTGTGTGTGTGTGTGTGTGTGTGTGTGTGTGTAACATCGCTAAGTAGTAGATGGATGAAAAATGTCCTATAGTAGTACATCAAGACACTTCATCCTGTGACTATTACCACAGTATAAACATGTGGTAAAATTAAAAATGAGGCAATGAACAATTAACAAAGATCTCATATTTGCTTCATTTCATTCTTCTCTTTTTAAAAAAACACCCCTTTCGAATGACATAAGTCCACCTTCATGGAAAATTATATTTCCAAAGAGCTGTTGTAGGTATTAGGAGCCCATATGTCTGCTCATCACCTGTATTTTAGTTATTGTGCACAGCTTGTTGGTGTATTTACATTTGCAGAGATGTCCCATTGTCATATTGTAGATTCATATCTATATGAATAATTTGATCCTGCTTAATTTTATTTTTCATAGAATATGCAGGGGTGATTGGGCTGGATGCTAAAATCTACAAATGGAAAAGCTTCCTCCATTTGCAAATGGAATCATATTTCCATTGGGAATTTTCTGTAGGATGATGGCATCACCTCCAGGATTTATCCAGAGGATTCCCCAAAACTCTGGAATAGCAAGGGAAATGACATAGGAAAAGAGGAATTAGTAATTAGGAGAAAATAGTTGTTCCATGCGCTCCAGCAAGTCTGTATCCAAGCATATTTATGAACTTTTTTATATTGCTTAATAATGTTCTACCAGATTTATCTATTTTCTGACGTGGAAATACAGCTACGATAGTAAGTTTTACTCCAGAGTAGTAAGCAGAAATTACTTGACTCTGGCAAAAGGGGTTGGAGTGTTCATAATAAAAGAAACAGGATAATAAACTGAGACACAGACAATGTAATCTAATCTAATCAAAATCACTTTTGAATTTATGTTTAAAAGACATTTGAACCAAGCTCCTGAAAAATCAAGGCCAATATTGTTAGGACTGCCCTGATTCTTGTCTTGAAAGTCAGATTTATAATTTTAATTGCAAGTAGTGTATTTCAATTTGAATTTATTAGTATATGTACAGCTAAAGTTCAACAAAAAATTGGATTTGATACTAGAAGCTCCAACAGGAAGGTATCTATATTTTGTGTTGTATACAGTATAGTGCCACAAATATTAACATAATTATATTCATTAATACATGTAATTTAGGTGCCAAACACAGATCTCCCATATATTTTACTTCATTTCCATTTATATTAATAGAGGATATTAAAAGGCAGCACAGTTGCAAGACAGTAAGCATCTTATTCAAAGATATAAATAATACAGAATAGATGTCTTCTGCCTTAATTAAATCTCCTCCGAATATAATACTTATTTTTCTCATGCTAAAGGTTTATTAAGTGCTATCAATTCACTGTCTTCTTTAGAACTGGGATTCGATAGCAAATTAAGAGTCCCTTCATCACTGTATTTAATGCCAAGCAAGGAAATGATTGTGGCATGATTAGAAGACTTAGGCCTTTTGGGAATACTCTTAATTCAGAGGTGCCATAGTTATTCTATAGATACTATTAATATTCCACATCTTTTATATCTTTATCGCGGTTTCTTTATTAAAAAAGATTTATACAAGCAGATGGATTAACAGTTCCTTGTATAGTTTTCCTTCCTGTGGGCCATTTGTCTGCCACCTCATGAATAGCCACAAACGATGAGTATAGCATCTATAAGCATTAACACTCTGATCATCATTTTTTGAACCCAGATAGTAATATGCTCTGCCCCATAGATACTCAAAATAGTATATGAAGTATTGTTTCTGCAAAAATGACATAAGATCATTGTATTTTGTAGTTTTCAAGCCGAGCCTGAAGCAACTGAAAAAAAGAATTTGCCTAGTTTTCAGACAATCACGAAGGAGGTAATTCAAATGATCTGTTTGTGTTTGTTTCTGCTCTAGTCACCAGGCCATTCATAAAAAGAAGTCTGTTGCTCTGGGTAATTGGTTACATTCAGTGGTGAAATCCAATTTTTTTTACTACCGGTTCTGTGGGCGTGGCTTGGTGGGTGTGGCGTGGTGTGGCTTGGTGGGCGTGGGTTGGTGGGTGTGGCAGGGGAAGGATACTGCAAAATCTCCATTGCCACCCCACTCCAGGGGAAGGATACTGCAAAATCCCCATTCCCTCCCTACTCCCGGGGGAAGGATATTGCAAAATCTCCATTCCCACCCCACTCTGGGGCCATCCAGAGGTGGTATTTGCTGGTTCTCCGAACTACTCAAAATTTCTGCTACCGGTTCTCCCGAACCTGTCAGAACCTGTTGATTTTCACCCCTGGTTACATTTCATATTGAAAGTCGTTGCCCTGACCTACTAAAAGGTCTCATTTGTGGCTTGGATGTTTTTTGGATTTGATGTTTTCTCTAGAAACACAATGGATGCTCTAGCAGAAGTGCCTTTTATTTCACTTTGGTTTGGTACATTAGTTTCAACCTTATTAAGATAAATTAATGTCATGCCTTTTCCTTTGCTAATTATTACAATGGAATTATATAACTAGAACCATAACTAGAACACTTCAATTGATGAAGAATGAGGCCACTTCAATTGTGGCAAAAGGATAAATCATTATACCCTCATAGTTTAACTTGTTGTCCTTGGGTTTCCAGCTTAGTTCAGAGTGTTGTTTCTAATATTTTAAATATTTAATAATCTGCCTATATGTTTATGTTTATCATTAGGATGCTGCTTGCTGGCTTTCTGTTAGGATTTATAGAATTTGCTGACTGTGTAACTAGGTCTTCTCAGCAGTGTTCCAGCAAGATTACATTTATCCAATTCTATTTTAATGAAAACATTTTAATGCACGTTTAGTTTAATAATATAGTAGTAATAGCCATGTTTACATTACTATTTTATATTCTTTTTTTTAATTTCCTGCATTTTTGTCTAAAAAAAGGTTTGCATAACAAGCTGGTCACCATGTTAAAAACAAATAGATGTGCTAAATTGAATTCCATTCATTAGTGACTTAACCTTCATGAAAGCGTGGCCAAAAGGTAGTGGATTGCATAGCAATAGATCAGAATTGTTTGGTGGTTTGGATGGCTGGAACAGCCAGTAATAGTTTCAACACCACCCATCCACCCACCCCACCCAACTAGAGGTTCTCCCATTACTCACAGGCACTCAAATTTCGTCTCACATTCTGGTCTGAAAGGTGCTTTTCAAAAGGCAACTGGACTTCCTTTGTTTTCTTGAAGGTGTTTTGCTTCTCATCCAAAATGTTTCTTCAGTACTGATTGAATGGTGGGGAATGGAATATATACTCCTTGGAGTTATCTGGTTGTTAGCACTCTGTAGGTCAGTCTTTAGCTCTCTGAGAGTTGTTGAGGCAACTTGGGGGTTTATCTGTACTCTTGGGTCACCTGAATTAGAGTGCAAATGAGTATGGAATGGGTTCTTGGAACTGCTGATATGTTCTCCTATCCATCAGGACAAGATTCAGCAGTCCATTGCATTTGAAAGACAAAGGTCACACTTTTGAAGACAGCAAAGTTCACATTCTGAACAGAGAGGACCATTGGTTTGAAAGAGGGGTTAAAGAGGCCATCTATGTTAAAACTGAGCAGAGGGGGAAGGATATGATATCTCCTGTCTACATTATAGTCTTTTCAGCAGTTCCTAAAAGGTTAACAAATGGCTTGAGAAATGTCTTGCTTAACAACAGAAAAATTGGGCTCAAGTCGAGGACTACCTGTACAAATGAATTTTGTATCAATAACAGAGATGTATTCTTTACAGGTAGAAGATCCCAGGTTTTCTAATGAACAGAAGTCTGATGAAATGAAAACTATTTCTCGGTTATCCTCTCCAAGGTAAGCAGTATTTGGATCTTTTTCCTCTTTTTTTGACACACCCTGTGACTTTCCAGAAGTCCAGAATGATGAATTTTGTGAGGTTTAGAACTGTATGAACTTCTAAACCTATTTTTCCCTTCAAACAAAATTTCAGAAGGAGAGCAAATAAGGTAAAGATCTAATGTGAAAGATGAAATATTTGTTTGAACCACAATATTTATTTTGATTAATAAATAATGAATTAGTAAATCATGAGAATGTGATAAAATCTTTCTTGGATGTAACTGGATGATTAACCCACCATCAATGAACAGGTGTTTACTTCAGGTGAAAGATGGGTAAATATATTTGTGTAAAGCCAAAATTCAGAATAATGCCACCTCAGGCTGAGACAAAGACGGCAGATTGCAGCACTGATTGCTAGGAAGACACTGGACCCAATTCAGAATGCTGGTTATCATCTTTAAAACCTATATACCATATGTAAAGCACGGAGATTCAGTAAGCACCAACTTGCCCATCCCCAACAAAATTCTACAAGGGGGATGCTGAGAAATGCAGAGGGCAATGGAGAAAACAGCAAACCTTCTTAATAGCAATCCACACAGTTTCGAAAACTTTTCCACCAGAGATACATTGACCCTACTATCTGTTTGCATGCAGTAAGAATACGTTGGAATGTTCTGTTATTTGCAGGGTTACTTTTTGTTGACTGTTTTATTTCTTACGTTTTGTGTTTTTATTGTTGTTTACTTGTTCATTGCCCAGAATCTATCCTATTGGGATAGAAGACAAAGATAAAATTGCAAGGGCAAAATGTTCCTCTCTCCTTTTTTAACAACTCATGAGAAAAAAATAAACATCTTCCTGCTCCTGATTGGTTGCCCAGGGTTTGAGTTTCCTGCAATTTACTTGTCTTTGCCCACTATGTAGATTGACAGGTTTAAGTTTGATTAACAGTTTATTTTATATTAAAATAAAATATATTATTTTCTCTCCCTCTTTCACACCACAGTGAGAGTTACTGGGTAATATCCATTTAATAATTCTAAAAGTGGTTACATGATTTTATTTACTCCCTTGCCTTCATTGGGGAATAAAATTCAAAAATAAGAATGATCACACTGTGCATTTTCCTCCTTTAGACATAGCGATCAATTTGAGCATAGCCTTATATGAAACAATGTACATTTTCATAGTATTCTGCCTTCTGGGTCTGATTTGCACTGTTCCTTCCTCCTTATGGCTTAGAGCAATTTCTCCATGTTCTGTTGAGTCCCCAACCATGAGGAAAATCCAAGCTGAGTAAGTAACTCATTAATTTCTATGTTACATAAATGCAAAACATTAATGAAGTTGACATTTTAAGTGAGGTAATTACAATTGGACCCATGTACATCAGTTGCTAAATTGTTGCACAATGAAAAATTACCGGATTATTTTTATATCACTGATCCTGTTTCTTTCCTTCCCCTACCCCACCCCTTAATATCATTTTGACACATATAACCATATCGAACAATCTGATATAACCACAACATTCACATGTTTAAGGACACAAGACACCACAACCTGGTTTGGTTAATGGATTTAAATCAAAATTACTTCCATTTCTTCTGCATTTCTTTTATTTACTTTCTAGCATTGGGGCCCAAAGCTACATTATGGAAAATCCATGAAATGCTATATGAAACAGTTCCCTTCCTATTTATATGAAAATGTCATGAGAATGCAAGGGAGGAAAGAAAGGGATATGTTGCTTATTTATGGGCTAAATAAGTAGGAAAACCTACAAGCAAGATACGAGAAATTGAGTCCTTGGTGTTCTCTGACCTTCATTGTTGTTTGCAGATGTTTCATTACCAGACTAGATAACATCTTCAGTACTAGAAGGGAATGGGGTTTGCTCCCTGATTATATATAAAATGGCTTTCTTTGTCAGTGTTAATGATGTTGTTTTGATAGCTCCTTGATTAAACTTGTTTACTGTTTGATTGTTGGGCTGGTATTAATACTGCTTATCCGGGCATTGATTGCTAGCAAGGAGATATTCTGGTCATATTTTTTCTGACTTGTCTGAATACCAAGCATTTAGCATTCTTTAATATTTTTTTGGATTTAGCTTGATCTAGGATGCTGTCCATTTCCCAATTGAAATTATGACTGAATCTATCCATGTGCTCTAAAATTAAGGAACTTATTTTGGCAAATATGCTCTGCTAGTCTTCTGCCTGTCTGTCATACTTAGTTACAGATCTTACACTTAATGTTGTTGAGAACAATATTACACTGAAACAAAAGGGATGCAACATAAACTTCATTGCATCTCATAGGTCGCTATGGGATCAATTATGACCTATGAGATAGATTGCTCATACACTTTTCCCCCAAACATTTTGTGTCCCAACTAAAAGATCAGTCTCCTCATCAATTCATGTAAAATCATTATCTGTTTTCCCAAACCTTTTCTATTCCCAGCAAATCTGAAGTTCAAAGTAAGCATTCTGGGCGGGGAGGAGGGGTGTTTCAAAAACATTAAAGCCAATTTAAGGAGAGAAGCAACTTAGAACTAAGGAGAAATTTCCTGACAGTTAGAACAATTAATCAGTGGAACAACTTGCCCCCAGAAGTTGTGAATGCTCCAACATTGGAAGTTTTTAAGAAGATGTTGGATAACCATTTGTCTGAAGTGGTGTAGGGTTTCCTGCCTAAGCAGGGGGTTGGACTAGAAGATTTTCAAGGTCCCTTCCAACTCTGTTATCCTATCCTATCCTATCCTATCCTATCCTATCCTATCCTATCCTATCCTATCCTATCCATTCCATTCCATTCTATTCTACTCTACTCTAGCAATCCATTAACTGAACAGATTGTCAGTTGTGCAGATTGTCAGATTTCCAGCTCTTACTGATGCAATGGAATATATGGCAGAGTTGTGTGTTGCTTAACACTCTTCATTCAAGCAAATTCTTTAACAACACTATTGTTTATATAAGAGGAAATTTAGTGACATATTAGCAGATTTGCTGATTGCTTATTTCTGTTAAATTTTTGTATATGTATTGCATTAGTTTGCTTTTTTTAGATAACTCTTAAAATGAGTCGTGGTGGCACAGTGTTTAGAATGCAGTATTGCAGACTAGCTCACTACCAGGAGTTCGATCCCGACAGGGCTCAAGGCTGACTCAGCCATCCATTTTTAATAAAAAAAAAAAGTAAATGCTGCTTAGCTTGACAACTAAATATAATAAAACTAATTCAAGACTTAGATCCTGCAATCCAGGTACAGGTAGTTCATTATGTATGTATACATAATGCGGCAGGAAGATCCCCTGTATAAAAAGGTACAAATTTGTACTAGCAGACACTGCTCATATATAGAGGACAAATCAGCAATGGTAGGAAGTAGAATAAATTCACTCCTAAGAGAAGACTTTGAGGTGAAATAATCCACCAAACTAATTAGTTTGTCTTCATTTATTGATGTTAGTATTTATGATCCGAGATCATAAATGGGAATTGGTTGGTAGCCGCTAAAGTGCTTGTTCAGTGTTTTCATTTCGAGACTAAAAGTGGTTTTTATCTTTTCTGTTTAGAGAAGAAGAACTGAGGTATTTAAATTTTATTCAGGACATAACAGATGAAATTCTGAAGCTTGGGTTATTTTCCAACAGGTTGGATATATTTAAAGTTCCTACATTTTATTTTATTTTTTTTGCAGTGAAGCATTGATCAGTGGTAAATAAAGGAAGAACCAGAGATGGGTTTGTGGTGAGAAGTGTGTAAAATTCTGAATAAATACAGTCCAGAGGGGGAAAAATATTTTACTGGTGACAAGAATGGGTAGATGGGAATAAGACGAGACAGTGAACAAAAAGTGACCAGGCCATTCAGAGATCCAAGAATAAATGAGGGGTAACTAGCAACTGTCTAGTTGGGGAAAGTCTGTTGGTTTTGAAGGTGTGATTTAAGCACCAGTCTATTCATGTACATGTCCAGCAAAGAAATAAATGTAAGTCTAGAAGCATGGCTGGTTTGATGTTTTTGATGAAAGATTGGAAGACTCAATGAAAGATACAAGGTGATAAAAGGATCTGAAATCTGGGCAGGCCATTTGGTAGTTTCAAGAGTAGATTTGAGAAAATATGAACAGGAAAGATATGAAAGAAACTACACAGTGAAAGCAGGACAGCTGCAGCTGATGAATAGAAGACCAAAGATAAAAAAATTAAGTGGCAGAATTATTTTGTTTCTATTTTAAAGAAATAAGTTAACATCTTGGAGTTGATTATTCTTAATAATTTTCTTTTGAAAAATTTTTTCCTGTGTAACACTTTTCCAATATTTTTGCTTTTTAAAGGGCTTTGGAAAGGTTGTTTGAACGTCACATAGAACTAAACAAGAACCATTTAAATAAGGTATGCTGCATAGATGAGAGATCTAAAAATTATTTCTGAAAATGATCAATGTGTTTGCTGAAGAATATTTGTTTCTGATTTTCTAAATATATATTTTTGTATTTACAACCATTAGGCAGGATTCCTCATTTGTTAAAGTACCCTCTGAAAAAGCATTTAGTTAATTCATTTATTACTATCAATTGCCTCTTTGGTCCTTCCTCCCCATAAGTAAATACATGAAGCAGCCAGGGATAGTGGCTTGTGGCATCCGAACCATGTTTGCAAACCGAGACAACTGACCTTGAAAGATGGTTAGATCTGATCAGTGCTGATAGAAACAAACACTCAAGCACTTTACAGCTGTAGATTAGATTGGGAAGTCAAAACAAAAAACAAAAACAAAAACACCACCACTGTGGAAGGCGGCAAAATATGTGCACATTGTTGCAATGATAATTATACACCTCCGAGACTCATTTTTTGTCAGATGGATGGCTATATATATTTGACAAATAAATTAAATAAATAAATATTAACAGCATGGGTAAGTTCAAGTAGTCATCAGGTTCCAAGACTATATCTTGCCCAAGCAAACCAGAGTTAATAAACTGATAACTGTAATCCTGAATGGTTAGTGGAATAAGCCATCGTATCATGATTATATATGATAAGTATACTCTACTTTCATTTGTCACTTATACAAAGTGATAAATGTATGAATACGTTGCTCATTTAATAATAATATTTCTTGGATCAATGTCATGTGTATATGAAGCTTCCTGGACTTTCAGTTGCTGCTTGAAGAGCATGTGGCAGCTGTGGTCATGAGGACCTTTGCACAACCATCTGGTGTACCAGTTGTGCCCTTTCCTAGAATGGGGAGCGCTTCACACAGTCACTTATTACTACTCAGCTCATAGTCTGATTACTGCAACATGCTCTGCCTAGACTAGTCTCTACTAAGACAACACGGAAACCTCAACTGGTAGGAATGCAGTGGCATGAGCAATGATATTCATACTTAGGCATGCCCATGGAGGACTGGTTGATAGTTTGCTTCCAGATGCAGTTCAAGGTGCTGGTCATTATAAAGCCCTACATGGCATTCTGCCTTGAGGAAGTGCCTGTCTCCTATAGTACCTACCCAGTTGATTTGATTTTAGAGAGTTCTTTATTTGACACACACCAGCTTCTTCCAATTAAACAATGCCACTTATCAGAACTCTGGAAGTGCCCCTTCTTTGTAGCAGCATCTGATTTCTGGAATAAGGTTCCCCCCCAAAGATCTAAATGGCCTCCACTCTTTTCTGGTTTAAAAAGCCTTAACTAGGACTCGACCAGAAGCGTCGCAGCGAGACATTTGGGGATTAGCGGGCTCTCATGAGTCCCACGAAATCCCAGGCTGACCAACCGCTGCAGAGGGGTCTTTGGACCAGATCTGTCCTGCAGGGACAGAGAAGAAAGAGAGGCACCTTGGAAGACCAAGAGGAACAGGCAAGTTCCTCGGAGGTCAGAGGAAATTCTCTCTGACTTTGCAGTGGGGGGCGGCAGCCATTACGACCGCCAGCAAGCTGGGGCAACCGGATTAAGCGATGTGCAGGAGTGGAGAATTGAGTGGAATATTGCTGCCGGGTGAGTGATATCTAACTCATAGGCAGAAAAGAAAAAAAAGGATTTTTACACAATTGTAAATGTTCTGGCGTCAGAACAGCAGCTAATAGGCGTGGGAAAGGACAGAAGAAGAAAATTAAGGCGGAAGTTATAAAGTAACAGAACCCGACTAGAAATTTGTTTGTTTTGGATTTAAAATACTTGGAGAACTTTAAGAAAAAAAGAATTAGAAAAACCAAGAGCCCGAAAAAATTCTTTTTCAATTTTGAAAATTTAAAGGGAGTTAAAAAAAACAAAAACGAAGAAAAGCCTGTAATAGAAAGGACTGGTTAATGACTCTAAATTGAACTGTTAAAACGGACTGCAACCAAAATGGATGCCTTTTAAGCTCATAAATTGTAATTGTGGATTGTAGAGAGCCATCTTCAGGAGAAAAAAAATCATTATAACATCAAACTTTTGTTTTGGAAAAAGAAAAAGTAAAAAAAAACTTTGGACTTTGAAAGAGATAACAGCATGTGAGAAATTTTAAGGAGATTTTGTTTGTTCACAAGCGTTGTGGCTTGGAGAAAAAAAGAGGACTGTAACGTAACTTCAATTGGAACAATATCAATTTAGAAAGAACAAAATGGCGCAGGAACTGAAGGAAATGATAACGATGTACCTATCATTGAAAATGGAAATAAGGGAAATAATTACAATGTTGTATGGAAAATTGAAACTTGATGACCAAAAAATTGACTTAGGATACATTCAAACTGACAAAGAAACAACTAATGAGAAGCAAGGAAAAGAGACTGATAATAAAGAAGAAGACAAAGACAAGGAGATTGATTATGGAAAATTAAATTATTATATGGGTAGTAATAATAAAAAGGAGCTTTAAAAATTACATTGGGTTAAACAATGGAAAAAACAGAAAAAGAAAAAGGGGGGAAAACAAAAAAAGAAAAGGATGGAATAGAAAGAATATAAGACACTTAAATGATTACACTGGGATTATCAGTGAGAAAATAAGAAAAAGGGAAAAGGGATGGAAAATAATGGGAAAGATACAGCAAAATAGAAGAGTTTATGATCTTAAAAAACAAAATGATTACACTGGGATTAACAGTGGGAAGATAAGAAAAAGGGAAAAGAGAGATCAGGATTCTAAAATACAAAAAAGAAGAAGGGGAAAGAAAAAGAAAGTAAAATATAAAGAGAGAAAGAAATTGAAGGAGAATATGGGGTAAAGGAAATAAATACTAGGGAAAAATGAAATTGTATTTTTAATGAAGTGATTTTAAAATGATATGGATACATGAATTATTGGAATATTCTTAATTAATGAAGGGGATTTTAATAAATGAAATATCCTTAATTATATATTTGGTATTTAACTAAAGAAAAACAGAAAGCTGAAATAATATTGGATTATGAATTAATTAGATATGTTTAACTGTTTTCTATAAAAATAATATAAAAATGTTATAAAAATATTGAAGTGTACTATTTAGAATAGTTGACAAAGAAAAAATTATTTTAGATTGGAACAAAAGAATTTAAGAAAATAATTGAGAACTGTATTATGTTATAAATTTAGGGATATTGGAGTAAGACTGATACTTAAATGATCTTTTATGGAATATGGTTAATTAATTAGTGAAATTATGATAACTGGATTAATGCTAAATAATGAATTACTTAAGTCAATACATAGAAATGAACTGTATTTTTAATGAAGTGAGTTTAAAATATATGGATGTATGATGAATGTAAAAATTGGAATATTTTTAACCAATGAAAGGTACTGTGACAAATGGAATATTCTTAATTATATAGTTGGAATTCAATTAAATAAGAAAAGAAAGTTGAAATGATATTGGATTATAAATTACCTAGATATATTTAATGGGTTTTTGATAAAAATGTTGAAGTGTACTACTTGGGACAGTTGATAAAGAAAAAACTATTTGAGATTGGAACAAGAGAATTTAAGAAAATAATTGGGAACTGTATTATATTATATGAATCTAAAAGTAGAGATATTGAAGTAAGATTGATACTTAATTGATTTCTTATTGAATATGTTTAATTGTTGAAATGTATTATTTGGAATAGTTGATAAAAGAATTATTGGAGATTGGAATAAGAGAATTTAAGGTAATAATTGGGGATTGTATTATGTTATGTGAATTTAAATTTAGGGGTTCAAATTTTAAGGAGGGAAGAGGAAAAAGGGACTATATTAGGATGAGAAGTTAACATGAAGGGTAATATCGGTTTCTTAGAATTAGAGAGAATAAATGGTATGAGAAAAATTATATATAAAATTGTGTTAAAGATGAACAAAAATCTGTATAAATTTAAAACCGGGCAATATTCTGTTCAGAAAAGATGCATTGTATGTTTGTGTGTGTGTTTAAAAAAAAAAAAAATATTACCAAAAAAAGAAAGAAAGAAAGCCTTAACTAAGGCTTTCAGTGAGGGAGAGTAAGAGTCCTTGCTTCATTATGATCCAGTCTGTTGTCCTTGCTATCTTTTATGCTTCTTTCTTTGATAAGTTTTAGTGTTTTTACTTTGATAGTTGGAGCCACTGAGAGTTGCTGGATGTCGGATTGCATACTAGTTTAATAAATTAAATTAAGCTATTACTTGCCTTTTATGGGCGGTGCAGTGGGTCAGTCATTAAGACGCTGGGCTTGTCGGCTGTAAAACCGACATGATCATTGCATGATGGGGTGAGTGTCCGTCTTCACCTAGCTTCTGCCCGCCTGGCAATTTGAAAGTATGCAAATGCGAGTAGATAAATAGGAACTACTTTGATGGGGAGGAAACAGTGCTCCATAAGGTCATGCTGGCCATATGATCCCCAAAACATCTTTGGACAGTGCTGGCTTATGGCCTCGAAACGGGGATGAGCACTGCCCCCTATAGTAGGCAACAACTAGCGGAGTAAAATCTGCAGGAACTCCCTTTCCTTTCTTTGTCTTTTATGCAGCCTCTCCCCTCCCCAATCTTTCTGAATTTATTTTCATATAAATGAATAAACAAACAAGCAAACCATACTATTCTTAAGAATGTTCAACAAGTTTGCTATACCCTTCAAGAAATTAAGCATTTCTTTCATATTAACTCTTACTTCCTGACTAACCTAATTGATTTCTGGAAAATGTTTAATTAATTTCTTGATGGATTTTTAAATTTTCTAAATTTTTGTTATAAGGCATATTTTTAATTACTGTTGTTTAATCTTTTTATCCTATCTTAGAACAAAATGCGCCACCTGCTGGAGATTCTAAAAGTAGACTTAGGTTGCAACAGGGAGGAAAATTCTGCAGGAGTGTCCGATGCATATAGGCATTTACAGAATGAATCAGCAGAGCACCTTCAACTTACCAGTATATCCCAGAGCAAAGTGTCAGAAAGTGAAGAGCTGTTAAATGCAGTGGATTTAATAACAAGTGACCTCACTGTACATGATGATGAATTCCAGAGAGTGGAAGACCAGGATGCAATTTCTCAGGATATCAAGGAATTACTGAACATTGAGCTGAATCCCCTGTCCATGAAAACTGATGAAACTCCAGATAACACATGTCCATTGCCACCAACATGCAATTCAACCACATGTAATGCTGACTTTGAAACAAGCGAATATTTGAGAGAAGTTGATGAACTGAAAGAAAACATGATGGAACCCATCTCTTTGGTCAGGGCCCAGGAGTAAACAACTAGCAGCAAAGCACCAAACGGGGCGGTTCATCTAGTCAACAGTGCAGAGATCTGAACTTTGAAAATTAAATAAAATGCTAGCAAATCAGACTTTTAATATTTTTTTTTGGATGCTACCGCAAATGGGCTTGAAATTTTAGAAGTCAGACTTTTTTGAACTGGGCACTGGAACATTGTAAGAAACAATAGACAAAATTGTCATGTGTAATGTTATTAATTGCAGAAAAGACTAGGCATGTAGTTTGAGGCATAATGTTTATTTTCAAGACTATATTTATCAAAATACATTTATAATAAATGAATATAAAATTTGCAGGAGTAAAAACTGTAAAAAATTATGCCTACCCTTCTGAATTCTTTTCCAAATAGTTACACACCCAGATTGAATCATTATTTATATCTGTGCAGACATCTGGTGCAGCTTGCTGTTTAGTGAACCAGGATTGTTTTGTCTGATTTTAATGGAGAAGCATCCTCTGCAATGCAGTATTCAGATGAAGGATTCATCCATTTATCTTTTAAAGCATGGATCAGTTAACAGGGCCTCTGATTTACTAACAATGGATGATCACACAGTCATAGTGTTAACTAGTTGTCTGATGTCTTTTTCTTGCAGTTGGAAGGATAAAATGAATTAACTGCTGTTTGCATGATCATATTCTATATCAGGGATGGTTAATATACTGATCACTCAAGCCTTTTAGACAATAGTCCAAATGCAAGCAGTGTGTTTCATTGCGTAATTGGTAACCCTCTCCAAGTAGACTCCATAATAAAGTTCCCATTACACAAAATGGGGCGTGAAGACCTTGAGAACGCCAGTTGTTAGATTTTAATTTCCAGTCACTCTTAAGTATCAGGAAGGGAGAGAGCACAACCAGACAAAAGCAGAATCACACAAGTGTACCTATGTACATGCATGCAACACTATGATATATGAATAAAAGGAACGGGGCTTCTATCACAATAGTGCAATGCTTTCAATAGGCTAATCAATTTGATACTTCCTTATGGATGCTGCTGTATGACATCATGGGTGGTAATGGGTCTATTTGAAGGTGGGCTGCAAAGAGTTTGTTCCTGCTTCTCTTGGGTCTTGTGGCAAAGAACCGTCAGCAACTATTTTTTGTCTAGAAAGCATCCAGTAATGACACACAGTACTGCTCTAGTACCCTTTGTTGAACGAATTATGAAAATAGTATCCACCTGGGAGTCCAGGACTCCCAGTTTGGGAACTATACCACAAAGCGGCCAACTTAGTATGGCTACGAGAGTGGGCCTTATTAAGAGATAAGAGAATTTTACAACTGGAAGGGCACGACCTATTGAGAGGCTGGCATGCCTACCTCTGGGACAAAGGAAAAGGGACAGGGATATGTTTCCACAAACATAAAATTAGAGATACATTAATGAAGACATGGAAAGAAATCAGGCATAAACATTATTTAAAATACCCAAAATGGATATCCACAATGGAGGCACTGACCCATCCAAATACGTTAGATAGGGAGAAAATGGTCACCTATCAAGATATCTTGGATAACAGTGGTAACCTTATACCCAATGAGATATTAAAAGAGCAAGGGATCCATATAGATTGGTGGCCGTATTTACAAATTAAATCCCGATATAGTAGAGATAAACAAGAAAAGGGAATAGAGATGGGGACAAATAGTTTGGATAAGGTATGGCTAGGTAGTGAGAACAAACTATTAGCCAAATTATACTCCTACCTGCTCGAATACAACAGAGAAGGAGAAATATTAAAAGATCAAATGATCGCTTGGGGGAAAAACATCGAATCAAAGATAAATCTTGATGAGTGGGAAGAAATATGGAATAGCAATCTTAAACTGACGAGAGCAACAAGCTATAAGGAGAATCAATATAAGATGCTATATAGATGGTACTTAGCACATCTAGAATTGCTAAGATCTACCCAAATGCAAGCCCCAAGTGTTGGAAATGCAGTCACCACCAAGGTACCTTCTATCACATGTGGTGGACGTGTCCGGAAGCGAGGAAGTTTTGGAAAAAAATACAAAAATGGATCCAAGAAATATTAAAGGAGGATATTAACTTCCTCCCGGAAATCTATCTCCTGGGAGTGCTAAAACGAACATTTGGAAAGGACAAGAAATATTTGATTATTCATATTGTCACAGCTGCTAGACTCTCTTATGCCAGATATTGGAAAGAGAAAAAAGGACCAACCGAGGAACAGATAGTCAATAAGATACTTGACTGCGCAGAAATGTGCAGATTAACATATGTATTAAACGGAAAGGAGGATTCAGAATTCTATACGATGTGGGATCTGTGGTATAGGTGGTTAGAAATTAAATGCAAAAGTTAATACTCATATGGAATAACGCACAACGATTAGTTAAGCCTATATATTATTGTACCCTAATTAAACAGTAATCAATTTTATACATAAGAATTTTTGTACAAACTGTATAATTAGATAATTGATTAGATACCGCACTTGTAAATATACAATATGACTACACGTTGCCGAACCGTATAGTTTGAATTGTAATATATTCTTAATTCAATAAAAATTCATTTAAAAAAAAGAAAGAAAGAAAATAGTGTCCACCTACTGATAGCACAAGAAAATAGTTCCTTACCCTCTTTTCAGTCAAAAGCTTTATAGATTTTTTAAAATGTAGTTGTCCAGAGACTGATAAGCAAATGGAAATGATTGAAAAGCAAATGGAAATGATAAAACAGAAAATGGCAATATGATTTTCTAAAGTTGGTAGATTTCTTACCCAAACTAGCTTAAATGGAAACTTTAGAAAAGAAATACACTGAAACTTGTCTCTTGGCAAAGGAGCTTAAATGGCCTGTGTCTTTTCTCTTACATCTTCTGCAGCTGGATGGAATGGGCATAGCTAGCTGATTTTGGGTGAAAAGAGGTTGAGTGAAGGGTAAGAAAATAATGCAACCATATTGAACCCAGCTGGCATTTATGTCAGACTCAGACATATGAATGTGCTGAGCTGACAAAATTTAATTCTGTAAATCTTATATTTAGAAATCTGCTTTCTGTTTGGATAGCAGCTGTTTTCTCAAATGAACTTTGAAGTGCTAAATTTACTGTAGGAACATATACTCACTTTAGAACTACTAATTCTTTCTTGAATTAGATTTTCTTGAATTAGATTCTTGACGAATGTATCTTCTTTTATGTATACTGAGAGCGTATGCACCAAGACAAATTCCTTGTGTGTCCAATCACACTTGGCCAATAAAGAATTCTATTCTATACTAATAATTGCCTCAACAGAAGGACTCCAAAAATAGTCATTAACAAATAATCATCTCAATTGAAAAAATCCCAAAATAATAGTCATTAACAAGCTGTTTGGCATCCCCCCCCTTTTAAAAGAAAAACTTTCCCGGTTGCTTAGTTCATTAAATGCAGATACTTTGAAAATATATAGCACTCTAAATAATACCAGGATGCTATGTTAAAGATGAAAGGTGTTGGTTTAAATTTGGTGTTTGCCACTCAAAGGGGCAAGTAATTTGGGATCTGCAATTTATTAAAAAATGGAAGTGTTGGGGTGCTTTAAGTTATAAATTGGTTTGCTGAGAAGAAACCTCTTCCCTGAATAATTCAGAAATGTTTTGCAGCTGTGCCTTTCATCCTACAAGGCTTACATTCTTATGACTCTTCCTATCTCAAATGAGGGGAAAACTGCATCATCTCAGACCCAGGGAGGGAGGGAAGAGTAAAATTTTAATAAGGAATTAAATGAGACAAACAAAACGTGCTTAGAAATCATTATCCTGTCCAGTCAAGAATATTTTGAAAATCCCTCTATTTGGAAAAGCTTTCTATTAGAAAGCTTTAAAACGAACAATTGGGAGCAGTAGGTGCTCTCATCACAAACATGCTCCAAACTCTATCCACTTATTTAAATGGTTCTGCTTATTTGCCATTGCTAAAAATAAAAAATAAATGAGTGTGCTTGTGGATCAGAATTTGCCCTGTAAGGTAAGCAAATTCTCTGGTGACAATCTATCAGCCGCCCTCCAATCCTCAAGATGTTATTGCAGGGCAAAGAACTTAGATTAGCCCAACATTTCTCACTTGGTTGGCTATGTGTAGATGGATTTTGAATAATTAAACTCTCGGTGTCTACCAATCCTGACTAAAGCAGGGCCATCAACTGAGAGATTTCAAACAGGTTTGGCGGTATTTTCATATTCTGCCTAGATGCGTCATGCGCTGGTCACACCCACACCCAGTTTAGCAAAGGGGGAAAAAGTTGCAATATGTCACATGACGCCGCCGTGACAATGCGAGTTTGACACCCGTGGCCTAGATTGTCTTCAGGACATGATGCTTTATCGAGTCTCCTGATGACTTGTAATTTGTTTTTTAGCATGAGATTGTAAGGGTTGGTGGATACCTTGAAGATCTAGTCCAGGTGTGTCACATTTGGCCCTGGACAGCTAGTATGCAGCCCCATAAGACCCTCCACCCCAAATAATGGATGTTTGTTATGCATTATCTATATTATATATTTTATATGCCATCCAAGGCAATTCCTCTTCATTCAATGCAGCTCAGGCAAGCCAAAAGGTTGGACATGCCTGATGTAGTCTAATCTGCTCGGTACAGAAATCTATTACCAGCAGGTTATCTATTACAACATCCAGCAGGAGTACCTTCTGAGGTACTCTATTCCATTGCTAAATCATTACCATTTGGAAATTTTTCCTGATGTCCAGCATTCTCCCTTTCCTTTCTTTTTCAGTCTAAACATACCCAGTGCCTTTAATAGTTTGCCACATGTTTTCTTCCGGGACATATTCCAGTTTGTCAGTTTCTTCCCAATGTAGTGTCAAGCACTGTATACAATTTTCTAATACTTTTTTAACTGCTTGTATCACATGTTTTTCTCTTGGAAGCTCAAAGCAATTTATGTGAGTTCTCTTCTTTCAAAATAATTCTTGCACGACAACCTTGTGACAAAGAAGCAACAAAAAAAGTAGGCACCCTATTGAGCTTCACAGTTCAGTGGGGCCTTGAACCAAATCTCTTTTTATTAATCCCAACAATTTGGCTCCTGCAACACTCATGGATCAAATGGTCAAAATCTTGCAAGGCTTCAACTTCTTGCATAGGATTTGTAATACTAGGTAATAACCTTAACCTTGTAAGATATTAACACTAATTTTTTTTAAAAAAAGTTTTAGTCTCCAAAACAAAGAGTTAAAATTTATGTTTTAAGCTTTACAGCATTGTTAAATCTCCACTGAAGGAAGCTATTTGCAATATTATTTGCCTAAATTCTTTATTCTTTGTGTTCAAACATAACACAGTAGAAACAGAACTGATCCTGAGCTTCATACCAGCACAGAGTTCCTAGGAAATAACATAGTTTTCTTCAGTCTTTGCCAGTATTAAAGGATATTGCTGAGCACATTGTAAGCCGCCCTGAGTCTTCGGAGAAGGGCGGCATATAAATCAAATTAAAAAAAAAAAAAAAAATATTACTTCTGTAGTATGAACGTCTGCAACTAAATACTTGATCTAAAATGTCATGCAATACACCATTGGGAATCTTTATAATAAACAATTCTATGCAACATATTTGAAGGTATCCTGTTTTGGATTATGAAATAGATTGAGTTTTATATTGTATTCAGTATTATTTCTATTTATGTACAAAAGATCAATATTCAATAAATATTATGGAACAGCTCATGTTTGAAGCGCTTCGAATATTTATTTTCATGGCAAAAATAGACTATAATATAATTCATTTCACATATATTACATATCAAAGAAAAACAACCCTTTCTATCAAATATAATCTGCACATTGTTTTAAAAACCCATCTCAATTGTACATGATTTAAAGCTGCAGCAATTATACATTTTTACACTTGATAGAGACAAAGCAGATCTTATGTGTAAAAAACACTAGCTTGACATTAAAAAATAATACTTCAATTTTGAGACACGCTATTATTCAAGGAAGGTACTGCAAAACTCCTTGTATACTGACGTAAAAAAGAAGAGGAGAAATTGTGTAAAAACCATTCTTTCCCTTGCATAGATTTAATTGCTTAAGGCTAGTGGGATGTTGAGGCATCTGTTTCAAGATACAACACCATGCAATATCAATTCTTTTGCCCCAAACTAACTTCAAGCTCTACATCTTCATACATTAGAAGAGCAGCATGGGAGCTGTTTTCTTGGACTTCAACCCAGGTCTCTCTAGTATGGTAGGACATGAATGAATGATGTTCATGATGTATTGCAGTTTTTTTTTCCCAACAAGTGCTGTTCAGTCCCTTGGAAGGACTCTACTGGCATGGGAATGTGCAGCACTCTTCACTTAGATTTAGATTTTTTTAAACCTGCCTTTATTATTTTTATAAATAAAACAGAACATATTTCCTCCTTCTCCTCTTTTCCCCACAACAACACTGGGCTGAGAGAGAATGACTGGGCCAAAATCACCAGGCCAACTTTCATGCCTAAGGCGGAGCTAGAACTCACAGACTCCTGGTTTCTAACCTGATATCTTAACTACTAGACTGGCTTTCATTTATCTTTCCCAAGTAGTTTCTTGGCAGAAACAGCACAGAACTGAATAATTCAAAATAAATTCCATACCACTGTAGAAGCCTATAAATGCAAATTGTCTCACAGTAATTCAACAAATGAGGTCGGACATGTTTTTGGGTCCATGATGAATACAAGAAAACAGCATCACAAAGAAAGTTTTACATTGTTGATTTTATGTATTTTGTCTGTAAAAAAAGTATGACCAGGTTTGGTTATTTTTGTAGCTTTTATGAAGATTTAATAGGAACATATTTTACTGAACCTATCTGCTCATTTTTATTCTGGAACCTGGAAGTTCATTTTAGATTGTTTCAAACTCCCTTCATATATTTAAAGGAGGTTCCAATAAAATAAAATGGCATATAACTTCTCTCGATATATATTTAGGCATAATTTTTTTTCTCAATCTGTGCTCAAAAAATGAGGACAAAATATAGTGGAATTTTAAAAAGACATGCATTATAATACAGTAACCACAACTATGTGGTTTGTTTCATCTATATTAAAGCAAATGTTATTTTATTTAGCACCTTGGAACTTCTTTGAAGAAAAAAAAATCACAATGGCACTTCATTGCATAACACAGCATCATGTCAACAGTGATTTTGGCCAAACAACATATTAGTTCATTTAGTAGTTTGTTCAAAACATAAAATGCAGTTTAAAGAAAATTATGCCCAAAGGATACATTCAGAATAGAGCAACAATTGAGTTGAAAAGAAGTTGATACCCCAAAAGGCTAGAGAAAGGCAAAGAAACTGGTCCCTACAGTATTGTAGCAACAAGAGCCTCAACTCAGAGAGCATTCTTCTCTTTCCAGTCTTTTTCATTCTTCAAAATATTTTCCCTCCTGCTCATAGTAATGTTAGAGTTTATCTGCAGTAATTTGACCCACAAATTACATTTTGCAGATTAGGAAGGAAAAGAGTATGCTTCACAAATAAAGGAGTAATCCCCTATAGTTCTCTGGATTGTACCTAGGTTGGACAGTGCAATATTGTGCCACTGAGATTTTTTTCACTCTCTCCTTCACTGCACTGGAATAGGTCATCTAAGATGTTTGCTTGTAAGTGTCATAGCTTATAAATCTGATCTTGAGCTTAGCTTTACGAACTACAAACCACATACAATCACAGACAGCAAGGCAACCATATAAATCACATTGCTTGCAACAGTCTATCACTGTTCACATGGAAGTTAGCAAAATGCATATAATTTAGTTATTTAGAGGATGACTTCAGTTTGCAGTTCATTTTGCTCTATAGTGCATGATAATTAACGCCATTTAAGCGCAGAACAGAGAAATCATTTTATTCTTTCTTGCACCCCACCCCTACCAAGTATAACTTAGTTAGAAGACATCCCACCAGAGAAACAGACAAGAGCTGAATCCTTGAGCTCTCAGACCCGCTGTTGTTTCAACTCACCTCATAAATAGGTTCATCCATAATATTAAAATTCTACTTCTCCCTTTCTACCTTGTGCTGCACAAGCCAGGCCCAAATAAACAGCAGTTTCATTAGGCAGAAAACTTACACTGAATATTTTTTCACAGAACATTGGACAGCCAAAAGAGAGTATTTAACCAAGCCTTAAAAATTAAATTTTGAATTTTCAAAAATGATTTGGAATACACCTTTATAGACTTGGACTACCCTACTGCATTTCAAAAGTTAAAGTGAATGCTTTAGGAACATCATTCTGCAAATTATTGTATGGTATTATAGCCACCAATGCTTCCAAATGTATCTTCGGCCCTCCCTAATGCATGGCCCCATCCCGCCATCAAAAGTTCATGCCAGATATCCTAACTTTTTGAAAAGCTCTTTTAAAGAAGATAGTGTTTCCAAAATGAGATGCTGGTTCAAGGAAGAGAGGCAAAAGCCAACATCTTAAATGGATCATTTCCAAAAACTGCTACTATCACCGATAAAAGCTGCATGGAAAACTGGTTCATATACACAGCTCCCAAGTGGTGAAAAAACAAGGAACATTGAGACTGCACACTGGAAATTAGCATCCATTGGTACCAACCCATCTGATTTTTCTGTTTGTTCTTTTTGCCATGAAGATCAATCAAATAATCTAGACATCACAGAAACACCTTTTGACATCTCAGCCGGAGAATGTATAATGCAAGAACAGACATGACTTATGTGTAAAAGAAATATTTCTTAGAGTCTGCACCACAAACACAGATCAATTTGACTTCTGTCTTAACAAAATACAATAATCTCAAAAGGACAAATAGTACTGCTTTGAAGAAATAGCTCCCATGTTATTCAAAGTATCATACTGTGCTTACTGTGTTATACAACTGCCTGAAGCATTCATGCATCCATCCTTCCCTCCCTTTCATTCTCTTTGGCACACTATACAGCCTACTGGAAAATACATAACTTTTTTTGCTTTTCATATGTACACTTTCCATCAGTCATTTCTGCTTTAAGAATATGCAGACTTTCTAATGTTAGCATAATGTTATTGGAGAGTCTGCTTTGGAGATGTTATCCAGAGGAAAAGAAAAATAAATTTGGTGACTCTAAAAACATTTATCCCTTTTGTTTTCTTTTTTACTTTTTTGATAGGGAATTATTAACAAAGGCAATTTTACCACCACTTTGCTAAATTATGCAGACCAATAGCCACATTCCACTTTAAATCAAATTCTGTTGTAGTCACTCCACATTCAATACCTTTTCCTAAAATGAAATTTGCAGCCTAAGCAGATAAACATATTGTTTCTCTAGATAAATTAAATATTTAAAGAAATGTTTAAATATTCATCTGTATTCAACTTGATTTCAACCAGAAGTAACAAACTGTTCCTTAAAGAAGTCATTCTGATGCTACACTTCATTAATAATTACTTTCTGAAATTTTGAGGTGCTACATAGGATTTCCTAGGATAACCTTTTTCTTTTACTGTACTTTTTGACCTAGAATGTGACTCAACAATCATTTCCTACTGGGGGGTAACACAGCAGCAGCTGTAAATTTTGTCCTCGCTTTTACCATCTCATTTTCTTTCTTTTCCCTCCAAAGATTTGCCAACTACTTGTTTAATGTACCACAAACTTCACCAGCCGTTACCATCTTCCATTTAACTCTTTTCTTGTCACAAATCTTAAGCCAAACACTCAATTTCTTTTATTGCGTGCTGTCTGTAGCCTGCAGTTTCTAGACGAGTGCCCCACTTCTGGCAAAAAACAAAACAAAACAGCACAACACTCTCTGTCTTAAGTGCTTCCTTTAATGGCTTGTTGGTGATGCTGGTTGCAATATAAAAATCAACACACACACACAAACATTCACACACAGAGATTGAAATAAAAAAACTCAAGCACAATGATGCCATTTATGACTATTGTATAGGCAGGGCACACTTCTTTCACCACAGTCTATCTACAAGTATACATCAGTATAGCTTTTCATTCATAAAAATGTAACCACTGTGATTTTCAGAACGGCACAGTAATGTCTTCCTAGGATCAGCAGTTGTATGCCTACTATGAATACTGTTTCATTGGAAGAACACAATGAATCATTCCCATTTCAAACCACTCCCCACACACATTCCTTTCCGCTTCAACGTGAACTCTGCCAAAGCAATGTCCAGTTGCATACAGAATTTTCAAACTTCATGTAGTCCTGGAAGGCAAACTTCTGCTTTTGTAAACTCTTGCAAAGAAGTAGACTTTTGAAGCTTGAGTGGAGAAAACCTATATAAGCCTCGAACTCTTAAGAAACTGGATGAGAACTCCATAGACAAATGTGTATTGGCTTAGGGTTTGCACCATCATCATCCTTTGCTGCCTCAGCATTTCTAGCATTCTTGGGATATCCAGTGCCTAAAAAGACATACACACAAGTTGGAAAATTATTTAAGTGGTGATAATAAGCCACAATTGATGTAATGAACTGTGAGAATAATCTGGGAAGAACAGGAGGAGGAGCCGCAGCCTAGGTGATGATCAGACAAAAGACATCTCAGCCTACAGAAGGAATGAGGATGGAGAAGGGCCCCTCTCTAATTCTCGGAAAAGTAAAGGGAAAGGAGGGAGGAAGTGATTTCAGACTTGCAGGATTCTGCTTCTGTGACAATATAACAAAGGCAATGTTAGCATTTGTGGTTTTGGTTTTTTTGTCTGGACTATCCTGAACAGCTGACAACTACATAGACACTTGTGTGACAAGTCATTAAATATCAGAGAATGAAAAGAAACAGAAGAGGAAGGAAATGACATGATATTCTTTTTAGGCGCTGCTTTGACAAGGGTATTTAGGAATATCTTCCTGGAAAAAACATGCTAGTTCAGGGGTGTCAAATCCGATCGCATCACGGACCAGATTGTGACATATCGGGATGATTTTTGCCTTTGCGGAGCCCGGTGGCCATGGTCTGCACAAGCCATATCCGGCCCACAGGCCGCCAGTTTGACAGGTCTGTGTTAGTTTTTGTGGATTTTGATTTGAATAGGTTTTTGATCCCTCACTTTGTAATTTCCAATCTAACATGGAGACAAGCACATTACTGTTTGTCCAGTAGTTACTTCCATCATGAAAGAAGGTCGGCGCATTGTAAGGATCATTACTCCATGAAATAATCTTTAGTGGGCTTTCTCAATGGGTATCCCCTCAAGGGAATTCCCATTGACTCCCATAATTCCTAGTTTAAAAATTAAGGAATTACCTCATTGTGCTCCAGACAGGCAATCATGATCTCTGATAGGATGACCACTCCAGTTCTTCCTACACCAGCACTGCAGTGCACCAGTAGAGGGGGATTGGGAATTGCAGGGTCTGCGGTACTGTTGGTATGACGCCGTACTGATTGTATCTCTTCCAAGTATGCTATTGGATCCAGAGGAAAAGAAGAAAGGGAAAATATTTAAATTAGATAACACTGATATATTTTTTGGTCTTTGTAGAAAGAAAAATGTACATCCAAATTCCAACTATGTATTGAACTATTCAACTTTTGAGTTCAAAAATTAAAACTGAGCTTAGTAGTTGGATAAGAGATCTTAAGAAAATATCAGGGCTGTAGATCTGGATAAGATGTAAAACATCCTGAAAAAAAGGTACTTCAAATCACTTCTGTATTGCAATCAATAAAACTGCAAAAATGTATCCATCGAATCATTTAGATTGACTTTGATTCAAGAGAGAATTTAGCAGTGCTGCACAGTAACACTCACCTGGAATATATATCTACAGGTAATCCCTCAAGTTATGACTGACTGAGCCCTTTGAATGACCTGTTGTAGGTCATACTGGTCATTCAACAGGTCATCATGTGACAGATCCTATTTGATGAAATTCTTTGCGGTGGTCATAGCGAACACCGCAATCATTAAGAGATCCAATTTTCCCCAATGGGTTGGGGGGTTTTGCCAGAAACCAGAAGTAAATGCAGGTTTCTAACAAAATAGTATTAATAACAGTCACCTGATTGCAAATGCTGCAAATAGAAGTAAATGTAGACTGACTGCTGAACACACAAAATGTGATCATGTGATCCAGGTTAAAAGTACCACCCAGATGTGTCTGCTGCAACTTTCAATGGTTGCTACATGATCAGTCATAAGACAAAGACTACCTGTATTCAGCATAATGTAACATATAAATAAACATACATTCTGTTTAAATATTTTGCCTTCTAGCTAGGAGTTAATTCTAAAAGTTAGAATTAACTTTTTTCAATGAAATGTTGGTATATTTCAGTACATTTCAGCTTTGCTTGCTGTCTACAACCGTCCCTTCTGAAATGAGATGAATTTACTTGTGTCTCCTTAACAACAATTTCTCATGTTCTCTTTCTCAATGGGTATCCCCTCAAGGGTATTCCCATATTAAACTGTGATTAAAACCTAATGACCCGATTTTTTAAATGAATAAATTACTAAAGTTCCAAACAGAACAAAACAGCAGAAATGAAAACAAAAGTGTGCTCAGTTATCATTATGGCAATGTGGGAGGAAGAGAGATTAAGAATAACGTATAAAATGCATAATAATTCTTTCATATTACAGTAAACTCCATTTTAGCTCAGAGCCTAAACAACTATTGGTATTCACATATCACATAAATTGTATTTTCTCTCCCCTCCACACACACACTCTCACACTCACTCACACACACACAAAGAGGTTGAAATCTTGTAAGAACGTTAAACTTTACAAGATTTCAGTATTTTTACAATGTATTTCAGGGCTGATGTTGGGATAGGCTAACCTTACAATTGCACACAGCAGCACTCAGATCACTATACACATAGTGGAAGGTGTGCATTTAGACTTCATACATGACCTGGTGAGCCATAGCTGTAAGGCAAAACTTAGCTATTCAAGGCTTTCTTTAGATACCTCCCATATCTCCAGCCTTACAGGCAGGCCTTTTAAAAATTTAAACTGAGGGTAATCTACAGATTTTGTTTTTCATGCAGGCAATTATCAGCCCCAGACCTATTTTGTTTCAGCAGGTTTCGATTATCATATACTTTCACAAAATAGAAGAAATAATAGAAAATGAACAGTAAGTATATATTTTAAAAAAAGGCAAGCACATACACAGAAACCCTTTTGTGTCTTCTGGGCAGCCATGCTCTGGCCAGTCAGTATACTGAAGATGCCAAACTGTTCTCTCTTGTCCTGTGAGGAGGTGTTTGATCTTCAAACCTGTAGTGGCATAGCAACCAGAATCTGTCCGGAAGCGAGTGGTGATCTTGAATCTCCCATAGGTCACTGTGTTGTGCCTTGAACCAAGTCGTGGCCAGTATCGGAAACTTTTCTCTCGGCCGCCTTCCTGCAAATACAATGTCTAATCAGCAAAAGAATAAAGAGGTCGCTGCAGAATGTTCCACAAGACTTATTTTTAATATATTATCAATGATTACTTTTGGCCAAGGAGCTTACTAATTCTTCACCCCTTAATCTTAGAGGTATCTTTTCAAATACCTTGTAATCCAAATTGGGCTGAGAGTTGCACTGGCCAATAAGATACAATGATCAAGAGACATCCAAATGTCTACAGTTGATTCCTAAATCAGCTGCATTCCAATTTGATATCCTACAGAGATATTGCAATGCAACTTCCCATATTTTCAGATAGAAAAAGGCAGGCTGACAATTCTAGCAGTTACAGTCCTTAAACATTTAAAAGGCACCAAACTGGGTGTGTTGTGTTGGTTTTGAATGATTTTCCATATTAGTTCTCTACATCATTTTCTGGAATCCAGTCAAGACAAAAATCAGCTTAAACCAAAGGCTGACCTATACATTCATTTCAAAATTATATTTTTGAGGGCTGAGATATGGTTCAGGAAGATAGATTTACCTCTTCTGCTGTCACCATGGTTATAATAGCAACCCCTTGCTCCCATACCATCTGCCAGAAATCTTGGCATGTATTCTGCAAAGGACCTTGGGTTGCAATATAATCCCACTCCATGCCCCCGACACAGACCTGTAGAATAAAAAATAGGATATAGATGCCAAGATTATGAAAAGATACCGGTCCAGAATGCAAAGAAAAGGGAAAAAACCCAGCCATCTTCTTTAATTTATGCATTTAATCCCAGAAACAAAAAAGCCTAAATGCTAAGAATGGAACTAAATAAATGTTTACTCTTTCCTTTAAACATGCCAGTCAGAATGATAAAAAGATGCTTTCTAGGGCTATTTCTTCAGGGGGAGGGGGACAGGAAATGCCTTTTTTCAGTGGATTTCAGAGTGAAGCTAAGGCTAAGAAATCATTTTACGTTTACATTCTTAATCTTATACAGTGCCAATAACAACTCCCCAATTTGTGCTTTCTTGCTATGTTGGACTGAAAATCTTTTATCATTATCAAGCAATTATATTAACGTATATATATTTTGAGTATGATCTCAAATATTGGGAAGACCGATATTTTAAGAAGTTTCTGAAATTTAAGTGGAAGAACTGTTTATGAATACACATCTTATTTCTAACCCTACCTTAATGTGTGATGCGTTGATATAGCCCGTATTATTTTCCTTAGTAGGGACCAGCTCAACTCTGGTGTCATCATAAGGAAGCACATCCTGGAATCGGTTCCTTTCTGCATTTTCTGGGAGACAGGCTATTGAACAGTCGCCTTCTACAAGCCTTTTCTTCTGAATCCGTTCATATTCCGTAAACACCATCCCTTGGTCTAACCGTTGTTCCAAACCTTTAAACTAAAAATACAGAAAAACAGATGGAATTATACTAGAGATTTTTCCCTCCATAAATATATGGTAGTGTAAAAACATGGGTTATTTTAAAAAACAATTAATATATAACTTCCCATTTTACATTATCTGAGTTTGTCTAAAACATTCTTGCTTTTCCCCTTAAGCCAAGTTTCTTAATGGTTTGTAACATATTTAAAATAGTTGTATGTTCTTTCTCATTGTTACAAACACTGGCAAACATACCAAAACAAATTAAATAATTAAGATGCATGTACAGATAAAACCTTTGGCTCCAAGTTCACAGCGGATGAGGACTGCAGCCAAGAAATGAAATGAAGCCAAGGATAATTTGGAAAGCTCAATGTCATCATGGAACAGATCCTGAAGTTTATTTAGGGACTCTACTCTTTAGAACATAGAACAAGGAACCAATCTCAAAAGATTATAATAATATAATGGTTGCTATCTACCATTTCTTTTAACAACTGTTTGCTGTATGGAGGCTGTCTAGGACAGACTTCCCCAATCTTTTTTGCTTTGCAGACTGGCGGGGGGAGGAGAGGATGGTCCCATGTGTGCAGCAGGCAAATGTGCATGCTTGCAGCTCCATTTGCATAAGCAGCAGACACACGCGCCCACTGCTCAAACAAATGGAATGTGCGCACACACGTTCACCTGTTGCTCGCACAAGTGATGTGCATGCACACGGTTTCCCACCACTTTCATTGCCCAGTTCCAAATGGCTCAAGCCCTCAGTAGTGGGCTGTGGCCTGGGAGTTGAGGACCCCTGTTCTAGGAAACAAATATCATGGTAAGTAAATATTTTTAAACCATTTCTAATGAAGAAACTATACCAGTGATGGCTAATCTTTTCCAGACCAAGTGTCCAAAGTGTCCCCCGCATGAGCCCCCATGTATGCGCCTGTGGCCACCCTGCATGCACCCTCCCCACGCATGCGCGGCAGAGACCCAAAGACCAGCTGGCTGGCGGGAGGCACGTGCACATGCGCGGTGGAGCTGAGCTGGGCAACTGCTCGTGTGCCCACAGAGAAGGCGCTGCATGCCACCTCTGGCATACATGCCATAGGTTCACCATCACGGAACTATTCAAACTGTGCCTTGGTCATCTTTTCAGAGATATTTCTTTATCTAAACAGAGAAATAGAATGACAAAGGGCGGGCAAAAAAGCAGTAGGAGTAGGAGAAATGTCCAATTTCCTGGCAGTTTCCCCACTGAGTTTCCCTGTAGGAATCTGGCAGAGACTATTGCAAATTTCCCCTGCCCTGCCTTGCCAGCAGATATGTGGTTGCTGCTGGGTGGGTGAGGGAGTGAAACTGGCTGAAACTCACAGAACATTCAAAATGAAAGATCACGTGACCGCAATGGCAGTATAGCAGCAGCAACAATAAACCAGCCACAACTTTTCTAAATTTTATTCTTTTGAGAGTCATGGTCTGTATTTTGGACACATTTTATACGTTAGCCCATTTGAGGCATGTTAGTTCAAAAATTGTTTCCCTATGACACACTGTTTTGCAAGAGAGTTTTAGTAGTACATAGATAACTAACTAAACTTAAATAAATAAATCCAACTTCAAAATATATATGTACCCTAAGCAATTAAAAAAAAATGATGATTGATAGGCTGATGACTAATCCTAATACTGTTCTTGTATCCAAAATGGATTTGGATAGCTAAGTCTGAATAGCTAAACACTGGAGATGAATTTTCAATACACAGTCACAATCCTAAGCAAACATTAGACCAACCCGTTCATCATTTGTTGCTCTGGGAGACTCTTCCTTCCCCTCACTTGGCAGAGGAAGACGAGATAATGTTAGTCCATTCAGAGCCGCTAACTTCAAAGGTCCTATTTTTTTAGCTTCAGCTCTGTTCTTTTTCATGACCTGTTGGAAGAAGATAATCTTTCAAAATATATTGTGATAGAAACCAGAGACAAACTGGATCGCTGGAGGAGCAACACAATTGGTACACAACTTGAGAAATACTTCACCTTTTTTCCCCACACACACTAAGAAAGGGCCTCTGGCCAATACAATTCTACAGATAATGATAGCCAGGAACATTCTTTCCATGTTTTCTGTCTTTATTTCATCCTTAAGTTTTTGAAATTTCACAGAATTAATAAACAGACTTGCCCAAGAAAGTGGATTTTCATGAACAGTAAGAGTAACAATTGAGAATTAGGGCAGGGCAGTTACAACTTTAGAATGGTTAAAATCTTGCTTTTTTCCCCCCATGGAACTCAAGGAGAAGCAGATATAAACCCTTTCCTATATAAATAAGGAAATAACCCTGTATGTTAGATGAGGCTTTTTTTAAAAAAATTTGATTTATATGCCGCCCTTCTCTGGAGACTCAGGGCGGCTTACAATGCGTTAAGCAATAGCCTTCAGACTTTTGTATATTTATACAAAGTCAGCTTATTGGATGGAAGGCTGAGTCAACCTTGAGCCTGGGAGATTCGAACTTACAGTAATTGCAGACAGCTGGTGTTAATCACAATGCTTTTAGTCTGCTGAGCCACCAGGCCCATTGCTTAAAGTGCAGTGGTCCAAACTTTGAAGCTGAACAAGAATATGAACACTTCTCCATTCAAGCCTGGTACTCTAGGGCTCTGTGTTTGTGTAGACATATAATTCCTCTTCACGAATTCATGAATATTTGACTGTAGGGGGCGGTGCTCATCTCCATTTCTTGGCTGAGAGAGCGAGTTGTTGCCTGAAGACATTATCTGTGATCATGTGGCCAAGGCACATGGAATATTGTTATACCTTCCCACCAAAGTGGTAGCTATTAATCTACTCACATTTGCATGTTTTTGAATTGGTAGGTGAACAGGAGCTGGAGCAGGAATGGGAGTTCACCCCATTGTAGGGCACTTGGGTCTCGAACCCAGGTTGTCAGCTTTCCAGGTAACAAGCTAACAGCATTTTTTACTGTTGAGCCACCATGTCTCGTATATGTATATATGTATATATGTATATATGTGTATGTGTATGTATGTGTCTGTCTGTCCATCTATCTATGGAATGTATGATACATTTCAATAGGACATGATATGACATGCCATAACATGACATAAACTTACATAACAAGCTTTTCATGAAGTACTGAGAGAATCATAACAGCTATATCTGAGATGTAGGACCATTAAAAAATTCATGTGGATCTACTTCTATGTGAGTATTAACACAAAATCTCCATAAAGTTAATATGTGTATACTAGTTTTCTCCAGGCCATGAAAGGGACCATAGCTTGAAAATAAATCTATTCTTTTCATACTTTCAGTCCCATGTTCATTGCTGCGCTGTCAATAGACAAACCCAATAGAGACATATACTTATGATGCCACTGGTTTCCTGTGTGATCATATTTGAGCTTTTCAAATATGACATAAAAAGAAGAAAAGAAGACGGTCTTGAGAAAACTCACCCCTAAAGGAGGCAGCCCTTCTACAATATTCTTCTTCCCTGACAGTAATTCAGACACTGGTCTCTTCTTTACGGAATCCTTCCGCACTCTATACCGGGCAGAAATGGTTAAGTCAGACTCTGACACAGATGAAGTTAACAGTCCATCTCCTCTCCTTAGCACCTGAGAGTCACCCATGATGTGTGAGGGACTCACATCTTTTACCCTCTTGTCAGTCTCAGTAATGTGCAATTTTGGCTCATGTATATGCAAAGGACCAGGAGATGAAGCAACGGCACTATAAGGGTAGTTCAATAAAGATTCTGTTGGATAACATGCCATTAAGGAAGGAAGCTGAGGTTTTCCATTGATGAATGGCAGAGCTGGATTAGCTTTGCTTTCATCTTCACATTCTTCCTCTTCCTCGCTGCTATGAATGAGCATAGTTGCATCTGAAAGAGATTTCTTATGCCCATAATTCACATGGTCTTCTTGCTCCTCAATTTCTTCTTGCTTTGCCCTTTCTAGGAATACTGAAGTCTGTGACCCAGAAGGGATCGCCTTTGGCTGAGCCACATCTGCAGTTGAGGCTGACATGGTTCTCTCTTTAATCCTCATGGCCTCAAAACTGTGTGCCAGGCCAGCAATTTCAATGCTGTTTCTCTTCTGCAACTGAGCATGCCGGGCTGATGTCAAAGGCTCACTCACTTCCTGAAGGGAATGGGCAACTGGTAGGCTGTCCTCCTGGAACGTCTGGACAGAGTGATGGACCCGTCGGGTGATGAGATCAGGATTGCTATTGCTGCTGTAGAAGTGTCTGGATAGGTCTGGTGTGCTGTTAGCAGGTCGTGGATAAGGATAAGGAGGAGGAGGGCGGTATACTTGCGTCTTCATGATGTTGGGTGCCGGATATTCTTGGGCTTGCAATTGAACGTTTGTTAGCTCAGGAACGCTCACGGCTCCAACCACCAAGCGCCTTTCAGCGGGATATGGATATGAGGACTGGCTGTGGAAGCTGTAATTCAGATTAAATGGGTAATGACCAGAATGGGGGGAAGCAAAGTTAGCATGTTCTCGGATTTCAGGCTGGCTGTACACCAGGGCATCAGGCCTACTGTAAGCGTATGAATTGCCTATGTTAAGGTTTCTCATGGAATGACTCTGTTTGTCTGAATTCATCATTCCTCGGTTTAGTTGCTTCATCACAGTCTCATAATCTGGGGTAGGCCGATAAGAAGGTGGTATTAGGGCACTATGTCGATGCGATGGGACATAATCTGAATGGAGGACATCACTGCCGGTAATGCTCGGGTTGGAGGACATGGGTGATGGCTGCATGTAGTGCTGCAGGTTATTCAAGGAATTTGTGCTGTGAGCACTGTAGACACTACCATTGCGGATTCTGCCATTGTAGTCATGCGGCGCTCTGTCCAAGCTAGTCTGAGAATGGCAGTAATAGCCATTCTGGTTCGTCCCATAGAGATTATCTGGAATATAAATGTTGGCATCTATTTATACCCACACAATGGTAGAAAGAGACAAAAACAAATCCCAGTTGCTATCATAATTCCATTCGTTCACTTCATGTATTTTTAAAATTAAAAATAAAGCCATGTCTTCATGGGTAAGTAAATGACAACTTCCTTGTCAATATTAAAATACTTAAAGTGCAAGACATCTAATTCCAGCCCACTGGCAAAAGCAGCTTCTACTTAATGAAATATAGATATTGAAATAAAACCAATATTGCAGATTCACCTACAATATTTTGTCTGCTCACTCCCCCCCAGCCTTCCCCTCCTGAGAAAGAAAACCTGAAGTAGTCTTTCTCCCACCAAGCAAATGAAAAGCAGTGGTCTCCAGTTGATATTTTCTTCCCAACAGTCTCCTTATATTGTAATTAGTCACACTGTGCCTTTTTCAACAAAAGAACACAGTAAAATTGCTTAGACTTTTTATTGGCAACATTAGGACACCTTTTTCAAACCTAATTGTTGCAAATATAGTACTCATAATGGCATACAACTTTGGCACATAGCTTCCAGAAGGATGAGTGAATGCTGTTGTTCTAATGAAAAATTATCCTCCCTGCATACCAGCTGAACATGTTTTTCGTAATTAGTTCTTACTGTCCCCCTAAAACATGAATAGTATGGCTATTAATTATAAAGTTCACTGGTTCTATTTTGCTCTTATAAAAATGCTGGCGTATTTTCCAGCTGGAAACTTAAGGTAATACGCAGTAAAAAGAAACACTCAGTGGTAGAATATATATTTTGTAAAAAGACCCAGGTTCAAACTCCTGAGCCTTCAGTTTAAGGATGCAGATAGCACATGATCAGGAGGAGTCTGGTAGTAACATTTCTAACTAACACATTTTATTAAAAGGCAAAGACTTTCATGGGCTGCAGTCACAAAAGGCAGACTCCTCCAGGTTTTTTTTGTCACAATAGAAAACATGGCTCTCTTCCTATAATATCTACAACAAGCTAGCACATGATGGATTTTTTAAATTGGAGAACTTGAAAGGTGCTGCCAGTGTCAACAACCGACCTAATGAAACAAACAATTTGATATGAGACAAGGCAACATCTTCTCTTCTTACATTAGAGTCATATTATCAGTTCCTTATTCAGGTCCTAAGCAGTTTGCATGTTCTAAGCCATGTTTTGTTTAACCACAGTTTACTGAATAAGCCACAGTTGTTGAATTTACATACTGCTTTATATCTTTATGTGAATCCAATTACAGGTAGTCCTCAACTTACAACAGTTCACTTAGTGACCGTTCAAAGTTACAATGGCTCTAAAAAAAGTGACTTATGATGGCTTTTCACACTTACAATTGTAGCATCTCCTCGGTCACGTGATCAAAATTTGGATGCTTGGCAACGGATTCATATTTATGACAGTTGCAGTGTCCAAGGGTCATGTGATCAGCTTTTATGATCTTCTGACAAGCAAAGTCAATGGGGAAGCCAGATTCACTTAACAATGTTATTAATTTAACAACTGCAATGATTTACTTAACAACGGTGGCAAGAAAGGTCGTAAAATGGGACAAAATTCCCTTAACAAATGTTTCGCTTAGCAACATAAATTTTGGGCTCAGTTGTGGTCATAAGTCGAGGACTACCTATATACCAAGAACTGTTTACCATTAACTATTAAAGATTCCTCAATAACGTCTTCCAAATGTTTTTCACATTTTCCAATTTTGTTCTTTTGTGAAGTATTCCAGTTTCCTAAAAATGCTGAAATTTTACCTTGTGAGGATGCATATGGTTCTGGGTAGTGTCCATTGTAGTGTAACTGAGGTGGTGGAGGCATCATATAAGGCTGTGGTTTGGGCTGCTTGAAGTAAGCGAACATAGATAACCATTAGAAAGAAACTTTACTCCAGTTCTAACATCCACATGCACTTTAAGTCTGAGCACAAGAATATCAATTCTGGTTATTATAATTAAAAGTACAAGAAAGTTTTACAGAGATGAAGGAGCTGGTACATATCAGAGCTTCTAGCCTGTAAAAGAAAACCGAATCAGGATATCTGTACAACCAAATATAGAAATATGAATTTTATATAAAATGTACTGCAGCACCTTTCACTCCAGTTGATTCCACCCAGAGCCATTGGATACAAGCCATTGGGCAGCCAATACTTTTTATAAATAAATAACAAATATGCATTAACTAATTCAGGTTACCGTTTTATTATGGATTTGCTCTACAATGAAAAACCTGGATTAGTCAACAAAATCAGTACATTAGCAGTGTCCTTAAGCTTGCATTGCCAAGAAAGCCTAATTCAAGATTGGCTGGATAATGAATCACAGTTATGTGTGATTTTAGGAAGTGGATGTGATTTGCTTCCCAGAAAAAGCAACTTATAGGAACCCATTCATTGTTGTAAAATATATTAAGTTATACTGAAGAGGATTTTTCAAAAAGAAGAGAATAATACCCGTTTATTCTTTAGATTTTCTTCAGCATTTACAGATTTAAATTGGAAATTTGTTAATTTATGAGTTAGATACTTGCTAAATTCTTAGCTTCACTAATATAAGTGACACTTGAAAATATATTAAAGAGAATATTGTGAAATTTTGTAATTTTTATATATTTTTTCCTATCCAATTGAAGCAATATTATATTGTCAACAGAATAGATTACCTACTTAAGTCTCTTGAAGTGTTTAGTCCTATGGCTAAATCTAAATTATCCAGGTGAATATGATATCTTGAAAGAACTTAGTGTTCAGTTTGTTGTTTCTTCTTTAACTTAATATTGTATGTAGTTTTGAGCAAAATATTTTTAAGCAGTGAGAAAATAATTGAAAAGTGTTTGGGTATATTACATTTCAGTGCACAGGCAGAGGAATATGCATATACTTAAGCTAAAATGTGTAATACTAAAATATTGTGTGATATGCTTAGCTTTTATAACAGAGGATACTGTTACAACATTTAGCATTTGTCTAATTTATTGCCAGATTTTATTATAATCTCTCAATATACTTCATTGGAGTAACTGACCAACTATGGTTTTCAACAGGTTAAATTCAAGGAATAAGGAAGAGGTCAGGTATGGCGTGCTTACCAGAGACAACCTGGAGGATGATCGCCTTCTAACTGGATTCACTGTCACTGTCTGAGCTTGTCTACAAAGCATAACATAACACATATTTTGTAGTGACATCAATCACAGTGAAGTGCTATTCATGCATATTCATAGATTTCAGTATGCTTAGTGGGAATAAGTGTCTTTATGACAGTAGTTTGCAACAATTCAAATTCATAAAATGATTCTTCTCCCAAAGAGACACTTGCCATCACGTTACATACAATATGTAGATTTAATCATCCATAGCTGGAAGCGTATTGCATCAGTTCAAAATAATGTATATTAGTATAAGCATCTCCTCCAGTGGCAGTCAAAAAGACTATGAATACTCATCAGATAACACAGCAATATTTCATTCATTTGTATTAGACTACCAGGGGGGAAACCATTTAAATTTTCAGAAATGCAACAGACTATGAAAAATGATATACAAAACAATTATTGGATAGATGGGTGGTATAAAAAATAAAGAAATAATAAATATTGCTTAGCCATCAGCAGAATTCACCTACCTGAACTATAGCTAATTCAGTTACAACCTAACTGCAAGTTATGTAATTAATCATAACCAGTGAATTTCTAAGCAAACTTCAAAATAATCTTCCTCTTTTCTTTGTTTGTTGATAGACTAAATGATGGGGAAGGGAGATTTATTTTTGTCAATGCTATATGTAGTTTTATCAAACAGAGAACAGGGCAAACATGGACAGAGCAGCATGCATGGCTAGATATGATACCCACTTTTGAAGAAAGCCAGGCCTGCATTAATTGACACACCACAGCCCAGAGAAATCGAATCAACATAGACTACACATGGACCAATCTATTACTAATATATAGTAAGATATATATGAATTTCATATAATGCTCCGCATAGCCTGGTATAGCATTTGAAAAATAAAACAATGTTACTCTAAAACCTGTGATTTAAGTGAACAAAAATAGCAGGTATCATCTTTTAAGATTTTTACGCCATTAATTTCAATGTGTTTTTCTCTATTAAAAAATCCGAGGAGGAGGAGGAGATACATGCTTTTTGATTAGCAGTGCTCAAACTCATCACCTGGAAAGAAACTAGATCAATGTTCAAATGTGAAACATGGTTTTTTTTATTAAGGCAGGTGAGACAGTTGTTACATGCACTCCCAAGTTCAACTTAAAGTCACTCATCTTTACTCAGAGCCCTGGAAAATAGCCACTCTATTTGCTCTACACACACATTCATCCACACTTATATCCATCCACCTTTACCCACGTCCTTCTCAACTAGGCTGACAGGCACTAACCAGAGAGTCAGAAGCCACCAAGTCTGGATGCAAAGACAACTCAAAGAATGGGAGGGTTTCAGGATCCCTTTTATCCCCCTTGAGTTGACAAGACTGGCAGCTACTCTTGCCTTGTTAATTTACAAGTCTGGTACGTGTTGATGGGATTTGGGAAAGGTTTTTCAATGTGCTCAGGCCCAGCTTCTTTTGTCTGGTTCAGGTGACATTTGTCCTTTTTCCTTAACAGCTAAGTTCCTTCTTAACTACCTCCTTTAAGGAATCTTTCAGACAAAGATTCCTGGCTTTCGTGCACCCTGCTTACATGCCTCCATATCTTTAGGCACAGCAGCTTCAACCTAGTCTCACTGATTGGCTATCGGTTGGTTTCTCTCCCTTCCTCCAGAGATAAGCAAGTTCCTAACATTGTGTACAATATGTACTAGTAGTACAATATGTGGATGGGGTCTGTGAAAATTATATAGATTGTTTTAAGGCAGTAAATCATGGTTAAGATGTAGTTTATTTGTTGTCTAACTTATAGCAAGTATACTTTAGCAAGGATCATTTTTGAGGCTTATGGTTTCTTTTTGTGCCATTCCCAAATATCTAACCAGTCCAAAGAGATGAATGACAAGTGCCATTAAAAAGAAAAGAACATGCCAGGAATTGAAAATAGGAGCTATAGTTGTTCACCTAAAACCTACTGGTCTTGTTTATAGATCATTCATACCATGGTTAAAATTGATTACAGCTCAAGATATGTGGATGGTTGCATTCTAACAGAAATTATGGCTTTTGAACTTTCTCTCACTCAGTTCTGTTCCTACATACAAAAGGAGTAATATGTTGTTAAGGGCTCTCCCAAATGATTTCTCTTTGCTTATCTTGTATTCTGTATTAATTGGCCTTGTGACAGAAATCATTGGCTTATCAACAATGTTTACCTATTCTTGTAAACACCAACCTAACATTTTTATTCTGAAACAAAATAACAAATCTTACATACCCACACCCACATTCTTCATATGTGTAGGGCACAGACAGATAGGGAGATGGTATATTTATTGGAAATCAAGGTCCAGAGGGATGGCTTCTTTAAACCACATCGCTGTGGGTGCACAAGTAAATATGGGAGCACTATAAATACTAGGCATGCAAAGTGTGCAGGAGGCAAGAAGAAAGAAAGAAAAGTTTTGTGTTTTGGCTCACCCTTTGGGCAGAGAAGGACGAGAAAGAATTGGAAAGCGTGGAAAGGCAAGAATGAGGAAAGATTTCTGAGAGCCTTCCTCAGGCGAAGAATCTGGGGAATCTCTAAAGACAAGGTACATGCAGACAAAACAGAGGCAATGAAATAGCTCATTAAGAAAATGGATGTTGGCTATAAACAAATGTGACATCATAATAGGTTAAGTTGGTTTCTTGAGGGTAACATCTCTCCTTGTTTAAGACCCAACTCTTCTTAGGCAGCAAACATAAGCTTGTTTTTACAGAAGAAGGGTTCTGTTAGATAGCTATGGGAACCCATGTTCTCTGATTTTAACCACTAGGCCTGAGTTAAAAGGAAAAGAATGATTACTGCTATTTTAAAATATGAATTCCTAATTTACATGAAAGGTAAAAAAACTCCCTTGAGCTGAACAACTCCTGGTGACTTCATGGACATGTTTATATAGTTTTCCTGATAACAATGCAGAACTATTTTGCATCCTCATCTCTAGGGGGGAAAAGTCAGCTGTGTAGATTAAGCAAACCAGGAGACAAAAACATCTCCTATAAAATAATTCAAGTACTATACATGCTTAAATCCCAACTCCAACATTAGGCTGAAAAGAGCTTTATTTGCTTACACATTTATTCTGAGAAGCAAACCTGAGTACATGTAACATATTAAGATTTTATGAATCCTGTTCATGATCTGAAGCTCAGCATCATCTTTCTTGAACAATTTTCTTTTTTTCATAATTAACACTGCACATTTATTACATACAAAATAGAGTGACTGTATGCAACTAGAGCAAAAGCACCCCCATAGTCTCATTTTGCAACCCTCAGACTGTCAAGGATCAACAGTGAAATTCTGGCAATTTTGGCTAGTACAATTAATCTTCCTTCTCTTTCTTTTACACTTTATGGCTTAAAACGGACGTTGCTTACCTGAACGTCCCTTCTCGACGCGCAGCTGGAGAATCCAAAGCTTCGGGTTGTTCAGTAGTTGATAGCCTATACTGAGTGTGTTCCTTTAAGAGATTTCTCTTCAGACACGCCCACTTGCTCAACAGAGTCCCAGTTTTGTTCACGAAGTAAGGAGCAGTAGAGCGTCAGGAAGGAATGTCCAGCAGCCAAGCTGGGTGGGTTGGATTCTCCAGCTGCGCGTCGAGAAGGGACGTTCAGGTAAGCAACGTCCGTTCTCCAACGCGCAGCTTGGAGAATCCAAAGCTTCGGGATTTACCCAAGCAAGTTCAGACAGGGAGGGAACCCAGCTGCTGTACGTCGTCTGAAGAGTTGCATACAGCTTGGAGCACCCGGCGGCCGAAGGATGCCTCCGCCGAGGCAAAGGAATCCACCTTGTAGTGCCTGATGAAGGGATTCAAGGATGACCAGGTGGCCGCTCTGCAGATGTCAGAGATGGAGGCATTAGTGGCCCAGGCGGCCGTTGTGGCGGCGCTCCTGGTAGAATGTGGAAGAATCCTCTGCGGAATTGGTCTATTCCGAGCTGAATAAGCCTTGGAGATGCAGGACTTAATCCATCTCCCAATGGTTGTGGAGGATACCTTCCGGCCCATGGAGGAGGGCAGAAAGGAAACGAAGAGCGATTCTGATTTCCGGAAATGCTGTGTTCGTTTAATATATCTGCGCAGGGCCCGTCGGACATCTAGCAGGTGCCAGTCTGCTTCCCGAGGATGTCGAGGATCGGGGCAGAAGTCCGGAAGGATTAATTCCTGGGCTCGATGGAATGTGGAATTTACTTTAGGCAGGAATGAGGGATCTAGTCTTAGTACCACGCGATTTGCATGGAAGACACAAAGGTCGCTTCTCACCGACAGTGCAGCTAGTTCGGATACACGGCGAGCCGAAGTAATCGCGACCAGAAACGCCACCTTAAGAGACAGAAAGCGGAGGCTGATGGAGGCGAGAGGCTCAAATGGAGGGTGCATGAGGGCCTGAAGGACCAGAGTCAAATCCCAGGTCGGGTATCGATGTATAACAGGAGGGCGCAGGTTGGATGCCCCTCGCAGAAAGTCGCGAATCGTCGGGTCCTGGGAGAGAGGAAGCTTTGCAGAAGTCGAAAGGACCGTACTAAGTGCAGCAACTTGGCGACGAAGAGTGTTAGGCGCAAGGTGCTTGTCCATGCCCCGCTGAAGGAATCCCAGCACTTCGGGAGCAGAAGCAGACGTTGGATCCAGGTGGGATTTAGCACACCAGGAGCAGAAGGAGTTCCAGGTTGCGTTATAAATGCGGCATGTTGACGGCCGTCTTGATGCCTGAATCGTGGGGATCGCATTGCTAGGCACGTTGGCTCGCCTTAGCAAGATCCGTTCAAGCGCCAGGCGGTCAACTGCAACCACTGCGGGTCTGGGTGCAGAATGACCCCCTGGCTGAGAACGATCCTGTTCCCTGGAATCCTGCACGGCCGTGCCACCGACAGGTCCACCAGATCCGCAAACCAGGACCTCCGAGGCCAGTGGGGTGCGACCAGAACGACGTCTGCCCTCTCTGCTATTATCCTGCGGATCAGACGAGGAAGGAGCGGTAGAGGGGGAAAGGCATAGAGGAGACCCCTGGGCCAGGGAGAGGCGAGGGCGTCGACTCCCTCCGCCTGAGGGCACTGGTACCGGGTGAAGAACCTGGGTAGGTGAGTGTTGTCGCTCCTGGCAAATAGATCGATCAGAGGCGTGCCGAATCTGCGGACGATCTCGGCGAACAGATCTGGGTGAAGTCGCCACTCGGCGTGGTCCAAGTGTTGCCTGCTGAGCCAGTCCGCTGTGATGTTCGTGGTCCCGGCGATGTGCTCCGCCACAAGGGACAGGACGTGCGTCTCCGCCCAGATCAGCAGTAGGGTCGTTTCCTCCATCAATGGACCCGAGCGAGTCCCCCCCTGGCGGTTCACGTGTGCCTTTGCTGTTACATTGTCCGTGCGTATCAGGACATGGTGCCCTGACACAATCTGCTGGAACCGTTGGAGGGAGAGGCGGATCGCACGGAGTTCCAACCAATTGATCTCGTTTAGGCTCTCCTCTGCTGACCACGTTCCCTGGGCAACGTGGGATAAAAGATGACCTCCCCATCCCGACAGGCTGGCGTCCGTTGTCACTACCAGGCGCTGTAGATTCTGGAAGTAGCTGCCCTGATGTAGGCTCTGGGAGGACCACCAGAGGAGAGACCTTGAGACCTCTGGCGGGAGGGAGACTAGTGTGGGAGAGTTGCTCCTCCTGGCTCTCTGAAAGGGGAGGAGGAACCACTGGAGCTGGCGCGAATGGAATCTCGCCCAAGGGACGACAGACAGGCAGGAAATCATTTTGCCGAGCAGGCGGGACAGGAGCAGCAAGGTCACCTTCCGAGAGGAGAGGACCTGTGATGTTAATGACTGGAGACTGGAACGCCGGTCCGTTGACAGGAACACCTGGCCCCTTACGGAATCTATTATTGTCCCTAGGTGAAGGATGCGAGTAGTGGGCTGCAGTTGGCTCTTCGGAATGTTGAGGGAGAAGCCATGATGACGAAGGCAGCGACACACCACTTCTAGGTCTCGGGATGCCCGGGCCGGAGAAGGGGAGAGCACTAGGATATCGTCCAAGTAGCAGTGGAGGCGGACCGGATGTTGACGTAGATGGGCCGCCACTGCTGCCAGGAGCTTTGTAAAGGTCCTTGGGGCGGAGGAGAGGCCGAAGGGCATTGCTCTGTATTGGTAATGCCTGTTGTTGTAGGCAAAGCGTAGGAAACGACGATGGGACAGTCGTATGGGTACGTGGAGGTACGCTTCTTTCAAATCAATGGAGGTCATCCAGTCCGATGGTCGAATGGAAGCCAGAATTGATCGGAGGGACTCCATTTTGAACTGATGATATACTATAAATTCGTTCAGCCTCTTGAGGTCTAGGATGCCCCTGTGACCCCCGGATGATTTGGGGACCAGGAAGAAAATTGAATAGAAGCCGGTCCCGCGATGATGGTGGGGAACCGGTTCGATGGCTTGGATTTGAAGCAGGTGATGGATTTCTGCCTCCATTAGCTGGCGCTTGTCCAGGTTGGGAGAAATAGGGCATTGGACAAAGTGTGAGGGGGGTCTGGAGCGGAACTCCAGGGTAAGGCCAAGACGGATTGTTTGGAGCACCCAGGCGTCCGACGTCGAGATCTCCCACTGGGGAAGAAAATGAGTCAGACGGCCGCCAATGGGAAGATGGATGTAGTCACTTCCCTCTTCTAAAGGTACGGGAGCCCGTACCTCGAAATGGCCGTTTGGGTGCTGGGGCCTTTCGACCACGGTCTCTGAAGGCGGGTCTATCGAAGGAACGGTCGAATCCTTGAGAATAGGGCCTTGAGGAGAAGGACCCCGAAGGGCCGGAGTCGTTCCGAAAGGGCTGCCTGGTGAAGTAGGACGATGGTCTACGATCTGCCCTCTTATATGAGGATGGCATCACCTTCCGTTTATCCTTGTCCTCGACAAGGATGGGGTCTAAGGCCTCTCCAAAAAGACGGGAACCCTTATATGGAGTTGAAGCGAGGCGCCACCTAGACTTGGCATCGGCTCTCCAATTTTTAAGCCATAATAGACGGCGAGATGTGACGGACGACACCAGGGCGCGCGAAGCGAACTTCGCGGCATTGAGCGAAGCATCCGCCGTATATTCAGTAGCCGCCACCAGTTTGTTGACGTCTTGGCGGAGGCGTGAATCCGCCGGGGGGAGGCGCTCGTGAAGTTGGCGGAGCCAGATTAAGCAGGCACGGCTGAAGAAGGAAGCTGAGGTGGCTGCCCTAACCGCCCAGGCGGCCGCGTTGTGAGTACGTCGGAAGTTAAACTCAGCTTTTCGGTCCTCTGAGCGCAAACCGTCGGCGACGTCGTTGGAAATTACAGAGGAAGCTGTCAGATTGGCAACTGGTGCGTCTACAGTCGGTAACTGAAGGAGATCTTGGAGACTAGGCGCCGAACAATAAAGTTTTTTGTCTAGCCCCGAAGGAGCGGGCAAGGATGAGGGTGTGGTCCAGGATCGTTGGACCACCTCAGAAAAAAGCTGTGGACACGGAATAAAGTCCGCTTGCGCCTTAGGAGCCGTAAACAAGTCCTCATGTTGTTGAGAGGAACCCGGCTGATCAACTTGAGAGACTGGGTCAGCCATATTTGTGGCCAACTTGGCCTTGCGCAGGAGCGATTTGAATAACGAGGGTCTAAAGAGCCCAGAGAAGGCTGGCTTTTCGGGTGGCATATCTGCATCATCAGATAAATCCATATCCGACGGGTCGCACTCTCCCTCCTCCGAAGACGACTCCTCGTGGTGACCATGGTCCAGATACTGCTCGGACTCATGCGTCATAGCCTGATACTGGGTAGGGACCTGTTGAGGGTCCCGGGCCAGAGGAGGAGGAGGAGGAAAACGTGGCTGAGGCCAGGCTCCATATGGTGCAGCCCGTTGAGAAGTCGCTGCCAGTGTTCTGGAAACCGTGTCAGAGATGATCCGCTGAATATCATACTGAGAAGGTGGAGGAGCTGACTCCATGGCGCGCAAGCCTGCCGCCGTGGGAGTAAAGGTCGCCTCCGGCTGAGACCGTCGAGGAAGAATGGCAGTGCACGAGAGGTCCACGGGCTCCATGCAGTGAGTCGATAACGCCTCAGGGAAAACTTCCATGCTTGGCGATGGAAACAACGGTTGCGAAGGTTGTTGAGGAGCCTGATGGACGGGCTGGACCGTAGCTTCGACAACGGGCGAGAGTGGCGTAGGTAAGTGTGCGAAAACAGCTTGTGCTGACTGGTTGCGCGCTTTCTCGAACTGGCGCTCCAGAGCCTTGTGTCTCCTGGAGGCGTCCTTGTCTGCAGCTGATGAGTGCTTTGTCTTTTTAGAGCGTGGAGCAGCCGATGAAGATGAATGTGAAGCGCGTTTACGGGACCGTTTACGTTGCTTGGCCTGGTCGTGAATGCGCTCGGGAGAGCTGTTGTCCTCCAGATCGGATGAGAGAACATGTTCAGCCATGCTGTAACCTTTGTTTCCTTTTCCTTTTTTTTTTTTTTTTTTTTTAAAAGGGAGGAAGATGAAGATTCAGTAAGTATTTAATTTGTTGATTATTAGCCCTTTTATTTTTTAATTTGTTATTTTATTTTTATTTATTTTATTTTATTTTATTTATTTATTTTTTATTTTTTTATTTTTTAAACAGGAAACAGTTGAAGAACTGCTGAGTAAATGAAGATAGCCCAGGGCTAGCAGGTAAGTCTTTTCTTCTAATTTTAGTTTAGAAGTAGAGGCTGGGGGGAGGAATTTGGGGGGGGGGGGGGTATGGAAGCCGTGCAACTAGCCGATTGCTCCAAAGAGACAGGCTAGTAGGTCCCCCAATGCTGGCAATCAGAAGACCGGCCTCTGCAACTCACTGCGCCTGCGTGAGGCTGTCACCAGGCAGAATTTGACAGCCGTTAGAAATCCTCTCTTGTCAAGCAGAGAAAATGGCGCCAAACAGGGCTTGCAGAGCGAGGGCGACAGAAGGAATGGGGGGGGGGCTGTTCCCCTTTGAAAGAGCAGAACGGTGATCCAGCGTCAGGAAGAGTCCTTGTGGGGGGAGGAGGAAGGCCAAGGGGCGCGAGCTGCGCTGATCGCAGCTCCCAGCGCTGAGGCGAATAGGAGGAAAAGGCGCGCGCTTTGAAAGGCAGTCCAAGCGACGACGCCTAGAGCCCTGGGAAAGGTTGCAAGCCGAGAGAGAAAACAGCCGAAGGCTCAGAAGCGCTCCCCCGGCTGTCTAAATTGATGGGAGAGCGCTCTGGCGAAGAAGGGGCGCACGTGGGGCGCTCCGGCGCTCGAGGATCGCTCCGGCGACGAGGCGTCCGTGGGGGAGGAGGCTGCAGCGATCCCTGTGATGGCGACGGCGTGCGATCACTCAGAAGTGATCCAAACGCCAGGAAAGCCCTCCGGGCGATTAAGGGAGAGGGAGAGAGACGCCGCTGAGCATAGGGCGTCAATCTCCAGCCGCCAAGGTGAAGTTAAGTCCAGACGGTGAGGGCGGCAATTTAAAGAGGGCAGTCAATATGCAAGTGTCAGGAAGATGGGAAGAAACTGACAGCTTGCCTGAAGCAGCAGGCAGACTCACCACCAGCAATTATAGAAAGGAGAGGACTGGAATTGGAGAATCCAAAGTTTCTGGAACAGTTCAGATAGTAATCAGAGAAATTTTCAGACAGTGTCACAGGCTCAACTGAGTGAACTAAACTGGGACTCTGTTGAGCAAGTGGGCGTGTCTGAAGAGAAATCTCTTAAAGGAACACACTCAGTATAGGCTATCAACTACTGAACAACCCGAAGCTTTGGATTCTCCAAGCTGCGCGTTGGAGAATAGATGAGTCCCCCCTCTCTTCAAAAGTTTTAAAATGTTTCTAAAAGGAAAGTGCAAAAAATGGAAAAGGATAGTTAAAGACTATGAAGTTATGGTTTTCCGGAACTAAGAAGTTTTGCAAAGGTGCTTGATTATTTACAATATGGAGGGTTTTAGGTCATAGAAGGAAAAGAAAAGGCACTATAATAGGCATCACATCTGTTAACATGGCTCTCCTCATAGCTCCATTTCCATTTCTTGGCTATTCTTTGAAGCAAACTTCTTTCTTCTTTGTTTACATTTTTTTAAAAATGAATTTCAAAAATGTACTTAGTGCTGGTACATTTTTAACATGCCGATAATGTTTATTACAAACTGTTTCCAGGATATCTATCACTTATATGAACAATGGCATTCCATCATTCCTTGTAAAACAACTCTTCACTACTTTGGCCTGTCATACAATTGATTTTATCAGAAACTTTATAACACTATAGACCAGATGTTATTATGCATCTATCCACTGAAGTGTTACCCTGACATAGTCATTGTTTAAAAACAACAAATTTGACTGCTATAAATAAAATACTAACTGAGGTATTTTTTTTTTACTTTGCAATGTTCTTATTCTGGCCCTCAAATATGTGTGGCAAACTTACATTTGGAAGTGAATTGAATCTTTTTTTTTTTTTGCTTATATAAGATGTTTCTTTAAACACATTCTTCCAAAAAGAAGATATGTCTTAAAAACACATTCTTCAAAAAAAAGTAAAAAAAGATTAACCTGATAGAGAAATGCAGGAATCATTATCTAGGCAAAAGCATCTGAAGCATTTTTTTTAAATCCAGAAATACAAGATAACATTCAGATATGATTTAGGCAAAAGCCTTCCTAATTCACTGAACTCTTTGGAACATAAAGAGAGACAATCTTGTTTCTACTTTTTTTCCCCTCTGAAATTTCCAGACCTAATCATATCCATCCTCATCCAAAAAGTCTTCCCTCTAGATTGATTCCTAGATTTTTAATAATTAATTTTTCCTTCCTAACCAATCCCCCCTCCCTGTTCAGTCTTAGATCAAGAATGAATCAACAGAATTATCAAGGGAACAACCCTTCCCAATATAAGCAGGGAAATATTTTCCTGCTCTCTGAGCCCTCTCCACCTAATAAAATATATATGTTTTAAAATATCAATTATGATCCTTTCTCAGGTGTATATTTGTCTGAAAATAACATAGGATGTAAAGATGAAAACTCCAAGCTTGCAATTTTGAAAAAAAAAAACAATGACTATTACAATTGTGCTTCTTAATGAATGTACCAGAGATAAAATTATTCAGGAAGTCCACCAGTGTAAGAAAATAAACTGCGGAAAGTTTTTTTTTAAAGACACTACGCAAACTATCTTACAAAACAGAATTATATCCAAGTAATATTTTCTCACAGTTCAATCCATTTAGTCAGAGCCTGCAGCAAGAAAACCTTTTTCACCATACACGGCTGCCTATATGAGTGCTGAAAGCAAAATGTCTAAGATAATTAAGTCCCAGCATTAGGAATATGCTTTCAAAAAGAAAGTAAGTTAACTATTTATAAAAATCAAATGCAGTTAAGAAGCTAAAAGATATGGTACTTACAGGCTACATTTATTTAATTTGTAAAATTTGTGTCTGGCCACACACATCCTCCACACATATTTTGCTGTTTCCATATCTTCCTGTCAAACAGAAAAGATACATGTGAAACAAAGCAGGTTCTTGGATGGGCCCAGCAAAAAGGTCATGCACAGCAGACACAAGCAAAATCCCACCCAGTACACAAGCCTGCCGTCTCTAGAGATTCTTTCTTTATGATCCCCACATATGAACAATCAAATGCAACAAGCTCAAAACAATTCAAGTCATATACCACAGGTACGATACTATTATTGCAATGTAAGCTTATATGGGGCTTCCTCAGAATTCATTACAAAACAGTTATTATATCTGTGAGAGTTACTTCACACAGAGATAGGAATAATGGCTATCAAAACAGGAAACAGATGCAGACTCTTCTTCCTTTACAAAATAGGCATGTATCTTTTATCATATAAATGTAGGATTATGATAAACCATATTTAAAAATGCAATGAAACTGATAAAACTGTTTTAAAAATATAAAATATAGCAGTATTTCACTATCAATAATGCAATATTAGCCAAACACAGAGAGAAATAATAATAGCAAATCATGTTTTGCCATAATCAAACCTGTTTTGTGGCAAATACTTTATGAATAAAGAGGAAAAAATAGACCAAAAGTAGAAAAAGTATGATGCTATCTATATCTCTGAATAAAGCAGAATTATTTCATTACAAAAATCTGGCTTGGAAACATCCTCTTAAAGAACATACAGGCAGTGCCTGGAGTTCTCCTGAGAGAGATGAAAATAAATATATTTTAATTTACTGAATGCTATGATGATAAAGTGCAGAACATATGACAGATATATGTATATGTATATTGGTAGGGAGAAGAGAATTGTTCCTGTCCAAATATGTTGGCTGCTAATGGATTATTTAATTTATGGTAATATTTGCTCTAATAGCAAGAGAGTATAAAAAATTAAAAGACCGTCATCCTTCAGATACACAAACTTTCTCTCCCACATGCATACAGACTCATATATCATACACAGATATATCTATATATATATTCTCATTTATAGAGATTTCTTCCTCGTATCACAATTGTTTAAAATGTATCAAAATAAAAACTCACAGTTTGGAACTGGATTGTCTCTTCTTTATTGGCTAATTCTAATGCAAAAAAAGATTTGTTGTGGGTCATATTAGCAATGTCATGCCACCTGCGTATGAAAAGAATAATGACAGAAACTTAAGCACCCATAACTTTCACACATTGTTGTAGTTTCCTGTGTAAAAAATATATTGATTTGCTATTATTGCACATTTGCAGAAGTTGTTAGTTCCCTTCCATATTTCAACTTCAAAGCTATAATCAGGTTGCTTGCTTTTGCTTTAGTCTCCACACAAGGGATTGCAAAAGCTGAACTAACACCATCTGAGGTTGGGGACAAAGATCTTATACACCAGAGTCCTACATAATTACAAACAGGGAAGAAGGATTATCATTTGGTACCCTGCCATTTCTTCTGGTCAGCAACTAGAGCTGGCAAACTCCAACGCTGGTGGCTTGAAACCAGGAGCAATGTACCACTGCCAACTATTTCTTCTACTGAGAAACAAGTGCCTCTGATTCATTACAATCTAAGGGTGGGAAAACTGATGTACTATTTGAATCTGGAGACTGCTGCTGCAAATACCATTTGAATCCTAGAGTTTGTAGTGGCTGATTTTATTTATTACGAAAGGCTTTTGTATTAGTAAATTTATTCTATCATAGCTGTATCCTCAAATCTCTCTTTGTGAGCCTTTTAAGTTACGTATTGATGTGGGGAAAATAGGAATGTGGGAGGAAAAAGCGGACAAGAGTTAGAAGACTTTGGATCTCAATCCTCCTGTCCAGCTGTGCTTGAACCTTATGCTTTCTGTGTTCTTCCTGAGACTTTCTCAGCTAGGGATTCCCCAATTTCAGGAAGAGCTTCTCATTGAAGACAGCCGATTTAAAGTCAAACTTACCCCTTGAATTTGGAACCCTATCTACTAACTTGGAAGGGGGAAATGAGCTAGGAATAGGATAGGAAGAGTATTGGTGCTTTATAGAAAAGATCCCTGAGAATACAGTAGACAGCAAAGGAAACAAATCAACCTAGAGTTCTCACTTGACACACAAATAATCAGGTCCAGGTTATCCTACTTCAGACACATTATGTGAAGAACTAGGTCTCTGGAGAAAGGCTCTAATGCTGGGAAAGGTGGAGGGAAAGAGAAGAGGACAATCGGCAGCAAGGCGGATAGACTCCCTTATACTGGTGATGAGTGCATTGTTGAAAGACCTGAAATACCAGCTTAGGCACAGATTATTATGGAGGAAATCTATTTATGTGACTTGATGGCATGTCAATTAATCACAGTACAGGTCTCATTAGCTTTATATCCTGTAGGCTTTAGCACTGGCAATATGTTCTTACTTAGCTCTAATACCTAGAAATTGTTACGATTATGAAACATCACACTTCCCATCTTGCTTGGGGAAAAAACTCACCTAAATATTACAGGAGGCCGACCATTTTTATGCTTGACAAAAATTCCATCAAGACAAGCTCCGATGAATATATCACTTCCTTGGCTATCCTAGATAATGAAAATGAAAAAAATGAGTTGTTAATGTTAGTATGGCAACCATTCAGCCCCAGCTAGATGAAAATTTAAATTATATTGCAAAAATGATATGCCAACATGTTAACCTGATTATCTAATAAAAAAGGGATCATTTGAGGATATTATTGAGGGCACTGCTTCCTAGAATAAGGAAATAGCTTTGTTTTCTTATACATCACATCTCCTAAAATCCCCTAAATAATTAATGCTTTCGACATTCAGTTATTACAAAAATATTATTCTTATCAGTAATTTATCAAAGAGCAACATAAATAACATTAAGTAAATGATTAACCAATAATCATGCAAATAATAGAAAAATTAATTAAAAGGTAATTTTAAAAATTAATATACGCAATCCCTGTAGGATTACACAAGCATTCTATAAACTCATTATTGGACACTTTGGATTGCACGCTGTGCATGCCCAGAAATAGTAGTTGCCGTATTTGCATACCAAAACATTGGTCATCCTCCTAAGCATAATACTGGAATGATATATTCATATAGCCTCTGCAATATGAAATCCAAAAACCACAGATCCCAGACTTACTGTTGTGGATATATGTTTAATTGTCACCTAAATGAAGACAGCTTTTGGTCATCCATATTTCCCTTTCAAGACACTTCCTTAATTGAGGAACTACCACGGAAAAAATTCAGCACTCTGTAAACCAAATCAATTTGTGGGGTTACTTGGAAGTCTTCTGTAGTATGATTTTATAGCCCCAGAGAAGCTCATGATAGCCTGAGCCATGGTACTGCAGTGCTTAGAATGCAGAATTGCAGGCTAATTCTGCTGACTGCCAGCAGTTCAATTTTTACTGGCTCGAGGTTGACTCAGCTTTCCATCCTTCCAAGGTCAGTAAAATGAGGATTGTTGGAGGCAATATGCTGACTCTGTAAACCACCTAGAGAGGGCTGTAAAGCACTATGAAGCCATATATAAGTGTTATTGCTAAGTGCTATTTTAATATTGGGATTCTCATCTTTTTTGATTTTACAGACTAATGTCAGCACTTCAAATGCAACTATGGAACCTTCTGGCAATGAGTGCAATGTTTTTAGGACCAGTGTTGTACAATCTCATTCACCAATCCATTTAGCAATCAGACACTTATGCTTTGTATAACTGCAGTTTCCACGCTGTCTTCAAAGATAGCCCACAAAAGAAAATTACAGTAATCTAAATCTTAAATTATTAGAGGATAGAGGATAGATAACTGAGGCCAGACTATCCTAGTCCAGAAGGGTTGTACCCTGCAACCAGTGAAAATTAGGTTTATCTTTTCATTACCATTGAGACCAATGATGCCTCTAGTGACAATTGGGAATTGAGATTAGTCCCCAAACAATGAACCTGTTCCTCAGAGGATAAACTACCTACTCCAGAATAAGTCACCTACTTAATTCCTGGGCTTGAAAACACATTATCTAAGTTTAGCTTCAGCTTGTTTGCCCTCATCCAGTACGTCTGGACTACTGTAATGCTCTCTACATGGGGCTCCCCGTGAAGAGCACTCGGAGGCTCCAACTGGTCCAGAATGCGACCACGCGGGTGATTATGGGAGCAACACAGCGCTCCCATGTAACACCTCTCCTGCGTGAGCTGCACTGGTTCCCGGTGGTCTTCCGGGTGCAATTCAAGGTGTTGGTTACCATCTTTAGAGCGCTCCATGGGTTAGGCCCTGGGTACTTACGAGATCGCCTTCTGCTACCGATAGCCTCCCACCGGCCAGTACGCTCCCACAGAGAGGGACTCCTCAGGGTGCCGTCGGTCAAACAATGTCAACTGGCGACCCCCAGGGGGAGAGCCTTCTCTGTGGAGGCACCCGTCCTCTGGAATGAATTGCCCCCAGAGATACGGATGATCCCTGACCTACAACACCTTTTGCCATGCCCTCAAGACGTTATTGTTCCAACAAGCTGGGCTGGCCAAAACATTAATTTTAATGGGTTGTTTTTGTTTTAATGATGTCGGGGCCAAATTATTTAATATGTTTTTAAATTGCTTTTAAATTTTATATATGTGTTTGTTTTATCTTTGGCTGTGCACCGCCCTGAGTCCTTTGGGAGAAGGATGGTATAAAAATTAAATTAGATTAAATAAATAAATAAATAAATAAATAAATAAATAAATAAATAAATAAATAAATAAATAAATTACTACTTCCTGGAAGATCCTGCACAGCTTCTTCTAACTGTAAGTTGCACACTGATGACACAAAATTGTCAATGTACTGAACTCATTTTATTTATATAGAATACAATTTTTACGTATTACAAGATTATGTTTGCTATATTTATTGGTTAACATGAAATCCAGAATATTTTCAATGTAATTTTTTGCATTCTAAATAGAAACTCCAATCATATTTCTAGATTGACATCTAGGTGTTTGTGCTAAAGGTTTTAACAAAAAACATTAACTGGGTTATAACAAGATGAAAGGATACCTTTTAAAAGAAAATTAAAAATGTAAGGAAGTTAATTATCATATTTGTGCAACATTGACTGGCACAGACCTTCAGTAAAGTTAACTTTTACCTTAGCAGGATAGGTCTCTTCACCATAACCTTCCATTCTCTCAACTTCTTGCATATATAACATCTCTGCATCAGGTGGTGTGAGGCCCCTTCAAAAGAAGGAAAGAAAAAAAATTTAATTGGCCAATTGGTTTCTTGGAACACTTAGTTTCTGTCTGTATCAGCAATACTTTTTGGAAGGGTATATCGCTTAAAGTTTACATACATAAATTGCTTCAAAAATGTGATTTTCTCTAACACAATAGACCAGATCAGCAAAGACTCAGATGTATATGTACACACACACACACACACACAGTAGTTCACCATATCTTATGAACTCAAGACTACGGAGTTATTTTATGATTCAATGTATTCTGAAAATTCCAAAAAATTAAGCTGATTCAGTAATCAGCTTAAATAATTTTTTTGATTTGCTTTATATAAACTCACTAACCTACAAACAAGGAAATCACAATAATTTAAATCCAACCATAAAATAACACACAAAATACAAAATGTTACAAGGAGCAAAAGTGATATTTGTATTTTCAGGTCTCTTGCAAATCTATCATAAGCAGAATTTAATAGATCTGTTGCAGATTCCAAACATGGGGCCACTGCAAAGAAAAGGTTGGGCTTCTAAAAACTGTAGTTAATGATTCTAAGGCATCCATGCTCCATATTCAAACAGTTTGTAAGTATAATATTATTAAAGCAAAACTGTTTCCCTTTAAACCAGAATTGATTATCACTATTTATCATGACTTTCTGATCAATGGAAAGTATTAGATGTTTACAACTATTAATAAACAGGGGTTTTCAGTAGCCTAAGAGCCACATCAAGCAGGGCAACGATGCTGAAAAGATGAAATACTTTTTGCCTCCTACATTCGTCAGGATCACAGTTTAAAATACATGTTAAACCTACTGTAAGCTTACAGTGTTTTGTTTTGTCTTTTTGTAGTTATTCTTCAAAAGAATGATAAATAGATTCACCAGATTCAATCACTGGGCCCGAAGAGAACTTTGTGTTAACACAGCTGATTTCTGTTGACAAAGGAACTAAATTTCTCATCATCAATCCTAATTTAAACAATTCCCTATTTTATAGCAACAATTCAGTATGCAATCATCTGGCAGACTTTCAGACTTGAAGCAATGTCATAAATTCAGAACCAATACCTATATTTTTGGTGGAGTAATGCCACTTTCTGAGTTGCTTCTTCTAACATCTTCTCATCTTGCAACCAGCCCTTAAAAATGGAAAACAATTGTGTTTATTCCTCTATCCATTGTTGACATCCTAAACTCATTTTGTTGGCAGGCATTAATTAAAAATATGAACATATACTACTCTATCTGCCTTTCTTTCAGTTATTTATATACAGTATCTATGTCATCAAACCAAAACACTCATAGCAACTTATATAAGATCAATAATTAAAACATTCACAGTAAATAACTTAGTTGAAATATCCACAGAAAACAAATAAACTGAGCAAGTATTGATGGTACCCATATAAACAATAATATTTAATCTGACATATAAACATGCACAAAATAATAAATATATATCCATTGTTTGAAATCAGAAAAACCTAATCTTTTTTATTTCCCAATTCTGATATTTAAAGGAATTCAGATGGGATCTATATTGAATAGTTTGATCTGTGTTAATCTATCTTTCACATTTCAAATGTCCCAAGTCACAGATTTTTTTTTTGAAAGATTTTTTTTATATATATTGCAAGCTGGATGTACATTAGTCCTTGACTAATTTAACTAGTTTGTTTAGTGAATATTTGAATTTACAACAAAAAAGTGATTTATTATTGTTTTCCCCCTTATAATCATTATAGCATCCCCATGGTCATGATTCACTTAACAACTATGATATTAGCTTAACAACTGTGGCAAGAAATGTCATAAAATTCACTTAACAACTGTCTTGCTTAGTAACAGAAATTTTGGGCTCAATTGTAGTCGTAAGTCGAGGACTACCTGTAATAGCATGCAGGACTAATTTTATTTTTTTAAATCTCTCTTTTAAATGTTTCCAAACATGAGGGAAAGGCAAGAGAAACTTGATCATCCTTACCACAGGAAACAAGGCAAATCTCTGTAGAAATTCTTGTGATTCATATTGATCATAATCCCCAAAATCAGCTGAGGAATTAAAAGGAAACAGGCAGAAATGAAATACTTAACATACAATTCTGTTGGAAAGAAATTCTGTTAATAACAAAGCATTATTTGAGAGACGAGCAATAGTTATTATAATTATAGTTATTGCATGCATAGAGAAAATACCTATCCAAACTCCCAGAAGTCATATAAACAACACAAATGGATACATTACAACTTCCTATTTTCTTATCTAGAAACAGAAGTGTAGAAAGCTAAATTATTTCATGATATACATGTGCAATTAAGTAATTATTTACTGAATCACTATGATTTGAGAGGCAGCTGGGCAGAATGTTGGTCATAAATCACAATAAATTATTGTGATGCATTTCTTCTATCACATTGACAAAATTAACATTCTATATAGCACAATATTATTGCTCTGAGCATGTAAAGTATAACATAAAATAAAATGAATATTCATGGCTCCCCATTCCCATGCCAGCAATTCATCTTTTTTTGCCAATCTCTTCTATAATATGTAACATCCATGCAAAAATATTACTGATTAATAGGAACTTCATACATCCAACATTTCAAAGATCAGAATCAGGGCATACTTGCAACATTATCTCTTTTATTCATTAAACATGAAACTCAGTCAACTGAACATTTAAAAATGTGTCACAAATACGATAGACTGGTGCTAATGGTTGATACGGGTTGCTGCCAGCATCCTAGGTATCAATCAAATATCTTCTTAAAATATATGATGTTCTGAGTAGCACAGTTTTTTGCAGTTCTGCTGGTGTTATTGCAGGAAGCTGCAATTTCTTGATGTGTGTTGTAAAATTCTTCGACATGGTACCAAGTGCCCCGATGACAATGGGTATGACTGTTACATGTTTCATCCATAGCTGTGTAGTTTCAATGGCCAGGTCACAATATTTCATGATTTTTTTCCAGTTCTTTTTCTCCAATTCTGGCATCTCCTGGTACAGCGATGTCAATAAACTATACGCTTCGGCCCTCGACAACCGTGATATCTGGCATGTTACATTCCAAATGACAATTCGTCTGTATTCTAAAGTCTCACAGGATTTTCACTATCTCATTTTCAATAACTTTTTCCACTTTGTGCTCCCATGACTTTTCAGATAAAGGTGTGTCGTATTTTTTTCATAATGTCCAGTGGACTAATTTAGCAACTCAGTCATGTCTAGCTTTGTAATCAGTTGTATTATTATTATTATTAAAATTATGTGAGGTACCAGGTGATTGAGCAGCTTGAGAATATGCCATTCTCAAACTAAAGCCCACTGACTCACAGCAGAGATAACCACTAGATGGTAGCAAAGAGATACAAAAAGAATTCTATAATCTGACACCTAGTGGTCATCAAGATTTGTGCAGCCCAGATGGGATATTTATTTATTTATTTATTCAGTCATACAAGTGTTTTTGCTGCTTCCGTCAAATAAATATAAGCAATTTACAAAACTCTTTAACAAAAAAAAACCCCATACAGATACTTAAACATGTATATTTCACTCAATAACAACAACAAAAGAACAATAAAGAATGCCCACAAGTACTCCAGATAAATACTTTTATCTATATTCTCCAAAACCTTAAGGAACCACTTTTTCATAAGTTTTCTAAAAGTAAGGAAGCTGATCTTATTTCTTGAAAAAGTTGGTTCCACAGGATGAAAGTCTGGCAGAGAATGACTGCTTCCAACTCTCCTGCTGTGATTCATGAGGAGGGAACTCTTAGCAAGCTTTCTCAAACTGCATATCTTGGGATGAGCAAATTCTGCCTGGAGGAAGCAGTCTCAATAATATCCAATTCCTGACTTGCATAGGAAAGTATAACTTATAATCAGCCCCTAAACTGCAGTAAGAAACAAACTGGCAACTAGTAGAGGACCCATAATGTTGGTATTATATGATTATGTTAGGACATTCCTATTAGTACCAAAGACACAGTGGTGAAATCTGAACCAGTTTGCTACCTGTTCACTGGCTGCGCATGCGCGCTGCATGCCAAATGTGTGCTGCGTGTGCATGCACAGTGCGCACCAAACACGCACACATGCACAGTACACACCAAAAGGAGGCTTGGGAAGGTAAGTGGAACAGCAAGGGGGGATCAGCTGTGCCACGTGATTTAGCTTTGCTAGAAAGCAGGAAATCCTGCTTTCTAGCAAAGCTAAATTACGTGGCATAGCTGATCGTCAGAAATACTGACTTAAAAAAGGAACTGGTAGCTTTTTTTTTTTTTTTTATTGCAAAAGTTTTACAATTACATTTTCACCCCTTTTCCCCCCCCCCCACCCCCCCAAACTTCCCAACCTCCCTAACCCTCCCTAACCCTCCCCTCCCCCAGACTTCCCTATAATATACTCATACTCATAAAGAACCCTAATATAACACTTATATATAAACTTGAACCCCTCCCTCCCCTGTATAATTTTTCTCTTTATCTCATTACCTTACAAAATTTCTAGTACATTATTTTCAAATAAATGCTATTTGATACTTTCTAGTTTGATATTTGTTTTGAACATATTCTATCCACCTTTTCCATTCCCACTCATAAGTCTCTTGTGAACAGTCTTTTAAATATGCTGAAATCTTCGCCATCTCTGCAAAACTGGCCATCTTCAAAGTCCATTCCTCAATAGTGGGCAAAGCTTCATTCTTCCAATATTTACCTATCAACAATCTTGCTGCTGTTATCATATACAATATCAATTTTGTTTCACCCAGTGTAAAACCCTTAACTATACCCAATAAAAACAGTTGTGGAGAAAATTGAATTTTTTTCTTCATAACATTCTGCATGACCCACCAAATTTTTATCCAAAAAGCCTTAACTTTCCTACAGGTCCACCAAACATGATAATACGTAGCATCCAAACATTCACATCTCCAACATTTTGGCTGAACATTAGGGTACATACATGACAATTTTTTAGGATCTAAATGCCATCTATAAAACATTTTGTAGAAATTTTCCCTCAGGTTCTGCGACTGTGTAAATTTAACATTCTGAACCCAAATTTTTTCCCATGTTTCCAACATCACTGGTTCTTCAAAATTCTGTGCCCACTTAATCATACAGTCTTTAACTAATTCAGTTTCTGAATCTCTTTCTAGCAAAACATTATAAAGCCTTTTGATATGCATTGGACCTTTCTCTCTTATATGTCTAACCAATTCTTCCTCATGCAACATAATACCAGTTTTTTGGTCCTCTTTCCATCTCAATTGTAATTGATTATATTGTAACCAAGTTAAATTAATCCCTTCATCCAACAGTGTCTGCAATGTCTTCAGCTGCCATCTGCCCGCATCTGTAAAAAGAACCTCTTTATATAAAAACCCCCCGAGTGACATTATATTTGTATTCCACAAAGTATGACCAAGATCCAGCCATAGCGGTATTTTATAATCCCATTTGAGTCGGTGCTTCTTCCAAACTCTCATCAAAGAATCTCTAAGTATATGACTTTTAAATACTTTATCTACTTTGTCGTCGTAGAATAAGTAAGCATGCCATCCAAATTCAAGATCAAAACTTTCTGCATTCAATATTCCAGTCTTTTTCCTTCCAAACCAATCACTTGTTAAAGTTAAAGCTGCTGCATCATAATATAGCTGTAGGTTTGGAAGTTTAAGACCTCCTCTTTCTGGAACATCTTGCATAATTTTCAATTTCACTCTCGGCTTCTTCTCGTTCCAGACAAACTTATTCACTCCAGATTGCCAAACTTTCAATTGTTTATCACTTTTAAGCACCGGAATCATTTGAAACAAAAAAAGAAATCTTGGCAAAATGTTCATCTTAACTGCTGCTATTCTTCCAAGTAGAGACAGCTGCAGTTTTTTCCAAGTCTCCATATCTTTCTGCACCTCTCGCCACAACACCTCATAGTTATTTTGAAACAATTTCATGTTTGATTCTGCAACCTGAACTCCTAGATATTTTACCTTAGGTACAGTCTCAAAACCTGCCCTCCTTTCAAGCTCATGTTTACGATCTTGTGTCATGTTTTTAACTATCATTTTAGTCTTTTTTGGATTCAGTCTAAAACCTGAAACTCTACCATAGTCTTGTATAATGTCCTTCATCAGGATTATTGATTCCATTGGTTGTGATAGGGTGACAACCAGATCATCTGCAAATGCCTTTATTCTGTAATCCTCTTGCCTAATCTTTATACCTTTCAAGATATTAGAGTCCCTTATTGTATTTAACAAGACTTCTAGTGTTAAAATAAATAAAAGTGGGGACAACGGACATCCCTGTCTTGTTCCTTTTTCAATTTTAAACTCTGTTGTCAAGCTTCCATTAATAATGATCTGTGCCTTTTGCTCTTGATAAATTGCTGAAATCGCCTGTATAAATTGATCCCCAAAGCCCATCTTTTTTAAAGTCTTTAGTAGAAAATTCCAATCCACTCTATCAAAGGCCTTCTCTGCATCCAAAAAGACCAGCACTGCAGGAATCTGTTTATTCTTCTCAAGATATTCCAATAAATCTATTACTTGCCTTACATTGTCCTTCATGTATCTGCCCTCGATGAATCCCGCTTGATCCTCATGAATCACCTTTTGGATTACTGGCATCAACCTGTTGGCTAATACTTTCGCATAGATTTTATAATCTGTATTCAACAGAGATATTGGTCTATAATTCTCTGGTTTTTTAGGACCGACTTGTTCTTTTGGTATCAAGGATATGTAAGCTGTTGTCCATGATGGGGGTATTTTACCCCCTTGTTGAATATTGCAAAATAAATCTCTAAGTTGTTCCACCATTTCAGCTTGCAAAGTTTTGTAGTACACTGCGGTCAAACCATCGGTACCAGGAGCTTTGGCTGTTTTTAACTGTTTAATTGCTATTATTATCTCCTCCTCTGTTATAGGATAATTCATTCTTTCCTTTTGTTGATCGGTAATTTTTGTAACTCTTTTATCGTTTAAATATTTTTCTATAAGTCCATTCTGCACCTCCTCTTTGGCATATAGTTTGGTATAATAGTCCACAAAAGCTTCTTTAATTAATTTTTGTTGAAAAATTTCTTTCCCTCCAATATCAATACAATCTATAGTCCGTATACTTTGTTTTTTCCTCAATGTGTAAGCCAACCATCTGCCCGGTTTATTAGCGTTACAAAATGTATTATGCTTCGCATATTGTAAGTTTGTTGCAACTTGTTCCGCCATAAGCATTTGAAATTGGTCTTTCAAAAGTTTTATAGCACTGCTTATTCTTTCATCTGTTGGATTTTTAATAAGTAACTGTTCTTTATTCTTTATTTCTATTTCCAATTCAGATCTTTTCTTTTGTCGAAACAGTCTATGTTTAGAGTTCATGTAGATAAGTACCCCTCTCATATAAGCTTTACTTGCATCCCAGACAATTTCAATTGGGGTACCTTTATTCGAATTTATTTCAAAAAATTCTTTCAAATGTTTTTTAAGTTCTGTTGTATTTTTTTCATATCTGAACAAGTTCTCATTTAATCTCCAAGAACGTCTCTCAACCTTATCCATCTCAATTTCTATCCATACTGGGCTATGGTCAGTCAAAGTTCTTGGAAAAATCTTTGTTCTTTTTGTCTTGACAAGTAAATCCTCTGACAACAAGATAAAATCAATCCTAGAAAAGGATCTGTGTCTATCAGAAAAGAAAGTGTAGTCCAGTTCTTTTGGATTATGTATTCTCCAAACATCTTTTAGTTCCATATCTTCTTTCATATCAAAAAAAGTCTGTGGTAGTCTGATTCTAGCCTTTGCCAGACTCTTTTTATCTGATTTAGAATCAATTACTCCATTCCAGTCTCCCATAATTAAAATAGATCTATAATCCCATTGCAATATTTTAGTATGTAACATCTTATAAAAATAGTCCTGTTGTTGATTGGGAGCATAAATTCCAATCAAAAGAATTTGGCCATTTGCTGTAAGCAACTCAATTGCTACAAACCTAGCTTTTTAAACTGCCAGTTCAACTGCCGGGGTTTTTTTTACTACTGGTTTGCCCAAACCGGTAGTTTTTATTGCTACCAGTTCGCCCTGACCGGAGCGAACTGGTACATTTCACCCCTGCAAAGACACCTACATTCTGTACCATCTGAAGTTTCCAGGTAGCCTTTAAGAGTAGTACCATATACAGGTAATCCTCAATTTACAACAGTTCATTTAGTAACAGTTCAAATGAACAACAGTTCATTTAGTGACAGTTCAAAATTAACATGGCACTGAAAAAAGTGACTTAAGATCATTTTTCATACTTACAACTGTTGTAGCACCCCCATGGTTACATGATCAAAATTCAAAAGCTTGGCAATTGGTTCATATTTATGACACTTGCAATGTCCCAGGATCATGTGACCAGCTTTTGTGACCTTCTGGCACTGTCATTCAAGCAATAATACAAATTCCTTCCTCCTAAATAAGCTAAACAGGATTGTAAGTGTGGAAATTACCTTGAACAGCTAAGCCAGCAAGATGAATTGCTTGTTCAAACGTGCAAGGTATGTTTCCTTCCAAGATGTCTTTCTTTAGTTGTAGGTAATACTGGTATCTATGGGGAAAAATGTTTTTTCACATGCCTCCGATTCATGAAAATGCATATAGTCAAAAACATTATGCGATATATATGTACAGACCTATATGCCTGTACAAAGATGCCTCTACTTCTCAGCTATCAACAATTTAGATTGTAAGCAAATTGGTGCCTGAAATTATCTGTTTTGCTGATATGATTCTATGGAACAAGAAGTGTGTATAACACTTTCAATGTATGGGAAAAAACAGGGTATATAAATAAAATAAGTGATATTATATAAGCTGATATATGCATATGATATGATATATGGTAGGCCAGGCATTGTAATTTAGTGGAGAGGTATGTGCAGAAATTCCAGGTTCAGTGCATAGTTTTTCCATTAAAAAAAATCAAGCAGCAGATAATAAGAAAAATCAGTACATGAGATTCCAGAGAACTACTGTCCAAATTAGTAAATTTGGAATCAGCAGTGTGACTTTGCAGAAACCAACTTAAACAAGTGGAACTATTAAGGTAATGATCTCCATCTGATATTAAATTCTTCACTCACATACAAGGATCTCAGTGCAGCAATTTTTTTCTCTACTCACAGATTCTCACTTGCCCACATATTCCCTTTTCTTCTGATAATGTCATTAAACTTTTACTAACTTACAAATTAGCCTACATTACCATTCCTTTCTTTGGACTTCCATTTTTAAGCCTCATCTAATTTTACCTTTCATTAAAATTTATCTCTTGGAGAAGAAGCATCACTTAAATCCATTAGTATACTATTAAATTCTTCCAACAGATTCAGATTTCATGTCTGAGTTTGAATTAAGTAAAGAAAATAGACTTTGTTACACAAGGCCTACTATTCTATAAAATTGGTATATAATCTAAACTAGTGAAGGATGTCCCAGATTTGATGCTGAAGTCTCTTCAACATACAGTATGTTAGTAAGAAAAATAACTCCTATAGATTTGGTTACTTCTATTATATTTACTAGCAACTAGACAATTCATGGCCTGTTGCATAATCCTTGAGACATTTATTTACTAATTTATTCATGCATCCCTAACCCTCATGTCCTCCTTCACACCCACATACAACTTCTCTAACTTGCACCGTATTACCGTGCAATCTCCCCAAGCAACAGGGCACCATTTATACACCTCACTCAACCTCCCCAAACCATGCTGTCTCTTGCATATCTTCCCCAACCTATATGGCACTTCTTACACACCCCAGAATAAACTTCCCAAGTTGAATGGCATTTTTCACACACCTTCTCTGACCCGCATAGTGCCACCTCCGTGCATCCACTCACTCCTTTCCCCACCTGGCAGCAGCCACTTACTTACTGGCCTGGGACTTCAGACTACCTGCCAGCTTCCCCATAAGCCTTTATTTTGAAAAGCTAGCAGGGAGCACTGGAAATAACACTATGGCATGGCAGTGCTAAAAGCAGCCACAACTTTTCCAAATTTCAATCCCACAGGAATAATGAATCCCAGATTTTTTAAACGTTCTGTAATTTAAGCCCATTTGAAACACCTTGATTCAAACATTGCTGCCTGATGTCACAGTGTTTCACCCAGTATACAGATAATTTTCTACAAACAGTAATCATCTGTCACATTGATCAGTAGGAATAGTGGCCCACTTCTCCATGGTAAATTGCTTCAATTCAATCATACTTCCAAGATTTTTTAGTGTGAACTGTGTGCACATCAAATCACCTGATGGATGACCTATGCTTGTCAAATAAAGACTTCAAATGTTGGTACTGTTTGTTAACTCAATCAACTCCCTTTCTCCTTTTATGAAATGAGCATCCATGAAATTGATAATGTTCAGTGACAAAGTTATGCAAAATGTAACAAAATAAAAAAAGACCAGTCAGTGAATAAGTCAAATGCTTATTCACCTCTAAGTAAATCTAACTCTGGATTCTTAAGTTGTCCCATGCAGTGTAAACCAGTTCTTCCCAAAGGGTGCCATCCCAGTGTATTTTCTCCTATTTTCTAGGACAAAAAGCAACCAAGAACTTCAACATCAAATCTGAGACTTCACTCAGCAGCTTAGTAGGGTAACAGCTTTTATTTCCTACCAAAGGAAATCTACTTGTGTTTATCTGAGCTAAAAACCACTCCGTGAAAGAAATAATATATTAATCAGAAAGATTTTTGTTCAGATCCAGGAGGACTAATCCATAGTAAAGATATATGGAAACAACTGATATCAGATACAATAGGGTCATGTAAAATTTAATTACTTTATATTTAGAATTTTTCTATGCAAGCTTACAAGATTCACCTGGTAATTTCCTGCTGAAGTTGAGAGACAGAAGGCACGTAAAACACCACACCAAAAAATACAGTTGGCTCCAATGCATATTTATCCAGTTGCTTTTTGAGAGGCTTGTCCAAGTCTATCCACCTGCGCTGGTTCTGCTTGTTGAAATACCAAAGGCTAAAATAGGTAATCTAAAAGGAAAATATAAAAAGGAACTGTGTTACATGTTTAAAAAAATAAAAGAAGGTATATCACAAATAGTAGAAATTGTCCTTTTAATCCTTTATATACAATAAACAAGTCTAAGAAATCAGCATAGAATAATGTATATCTTTAATTCATGTTTACATATGCAGCATGATCATCATGTAAAACAAATCAGCTCAAACACAGATCTTTATCATTTGAAAAAAGTCCCTTTTTAAAAAAATCCTTGTCTTTACATAATAGACATAATACATACTCATTTCTCTCTATAGCAATCTAGAACTATGAAGGAAAAAGTATCAATTTTGCATGCTTAGGTAATTCATAGGAGTTTCTACATGAATAAAATATGCTCTCTCTGGTACACATGCATAGCTACAATTGTATGTTTTGTTTCAGGTGCTCTAATTGCATTTAAGAATCCTGCAGTGTGAAGTATATTAAAAGGTAATAACATTTTAATCATGTCTAAAACTGCTAACATTAGCAAAAGACATATACCAGTCCTACAGAAAGCTGACATAACTCTAGAAATATTTTAAACATTCAAGAATAATGCTGTTGTAAGATTTCCTAATTTTAACAAGTTACTCTTCATTCAATTTCCAGGAAGTAAATGAACCCTAGACAGATTTTTACATAATTATGTTCCATTAATTGCCATTTTTCTTATCTGCTCAACAAATGGCATAGATGTTCAGTTGGACATCCACTAGTTGTAATGCTTAACAATGGACTGAACTAGTGCAAAATATATGAATACAGGAAAAAACAATGTGGAAAAGCTAGTAGTACTATGTTATTTATTCCTTAAGGAAATATTTCAAAATAACAGAATAACAGGGTTAGAAGGGACCATGGAGGTCTTCTAGTCCAACCTTCTCCTTAATCAGGAAAGCCTATACCACTTCAGACAACTGGTTGTCCAATCTCTTCTTTAAAGCTGCCAGTGTTGGAGCACCCATAATTTCTGTAGGCAAGTCATTAATTGTTCTGTCCACAAATTTCGTCTTAGTTCTGGGTCTTTAAAAACCAAGGATAAATGTATATAATATTTTGAAAATTAGCATGATTCTTAGCATTCTGCTAATCTGTCAAGTTAATGAATATTTTTGCATATAGAACTACACCAACCAGTATACTTAAATCCTGTTGAAATGAATTCGCAATTTAACCAAACCTAAAATGGGCAAACATTATACCATAGCTATGTAAACAATTACCTCATGTAAATCACCACCTCACTGCCAGTTATATGATTGTATTACTTCAGGTGCTCTAATTTGACCTGAATCTTCCTCCTCCAAAAAAGAAAGTACATGAAAAATTCTCTTGCCTCATGACCCTAACAGCTAGTTTGTTATCAAGATCTGTGTGAAATCCTTCCTCCACTTCAGAACTTTCTATAAACATAAATACTTCAGTAATCAGCGTGAAGGGATTAAGGTTTATGGCTCTCCACTTAATGCTGAAACTATAACTGTGTCAGACTTCTTTCTTGGTTGCTTCAAAATAGTTAATTCAAGAAACAATCTCGGAGTTCTGTGAAGTATGTTTATTGGAAGGAAGGTTAAAAGTTATAACCCCAAAATTCCAGTGATTACTTTCAAGTGAGACACTTACATAGAGGCAGTTGAAACAGGCAAACCGCTTGTTCATTTTTTCATGTTTGTTTCAATGCAGTGGGCTGGAAACTTGCCTCTTCCATGAAGAAGTCTGCATGTGTTTCCTGTTTTAATACCTGCAGACTCTTTTATCAGTGTGAGAAGAATATCTCACAAATTCTTTAGCATTCCTCATAATTGGCAATGGCTAGCTGGAGGTACTAGGAGCTGTACTTCAACAAGTACAGCTGAAAAAATTACTACTCTGTCAAGTGGGTAAAAGGAATGATGCTTATATCTGTCTTATGTTTATATCAGCTTTGTGCAAATATTTTTAATGGGCAATGTTCATGAACAGATTTAAGGAGGGGTGCCAAAAATGTTTTGGAGTACAAGGTCATTCCAGAATTTGCTCCCAATCAACCTAGACAGGCATTTCTCCAGGTAGAATAGGAATCTGATCTGACACAGGTTCAATGTGCATCCATGGAGATCTAGCCACGGAAGCCCAAGCTGACTGTGCTCATGGCTGAATCACTGTTAGGAAGATGACATAGAAAGGCTCTGGCACAATGCTGCACGGATTATATAGCCTGCCTTATATAGCATGCGCAGCTGGGACCAAATCACTGCCAGAGTTTGTTCCCACTCTGCTTGGACAGGTCAGGATCTCACATAGTTGTTGCTGTAAAGAACAGATATTGTTCCAAGGTAAGGGAGGGGAGAAGGGAAGAGAATAGCACAACCTGAATTTCAGGAGTTGTACAGACTGGCAGGCTGATCCTTTCCATTGAGTGGTATGGTTCTGAATTTAGTTGCTTTTTCACTTCAAATGGAAAATGTTTGTTTTTTGTGCCAGTTTTTGACTCTAGACAACTGCCTGGAAAATCTTGATAGTTTTCTTGGCAATATTTCAGAAGTGGTTTGCCATTGGCTGCTTCCTAGGGCTGATTGAGAGTGACTGGTCCAAGGTTACCCAGCTGGCTCCATGCCTAAGGCAGGACTAGAACTCTCTCTCTCTCTTGGTTTCTAGCACGATGCCTTAACTATTACACCAAACTGATTCTGTTTTGTTCTATAATTGTTTCATTTGCTATACAGATTGAAAATTAATGAGGACAGGTTTCACATGGATTCCTTTGTCATTTTGAGACATGGTGGTACTGCAAAGTTTGCAAACCCAACTTAATCTGTAACTTTCTACACTCTATTTGACTTCACTTACATCTCTTGAATTCACCTAAATGATATGCAGTATCTTTTTTAGCATTTCTCACCCATGTCTAGGTCCTGTAGAGCAGGGGTGTCAAACTGGTGGCCCATGGGCCAGATGCATCACACACAGGCCACGCCCATCCCAGTTCCGTGAATGGGAAAAACATTGTGAAACGTCATGTGATGGCAACATGACGCCGTGAGTTTGACACCTGTGCTGTAGAGTCTATGTGTATCCATACTTGCTCTGCATTAGGATAGTCAATTATTCAAGCAGGGATCATTATCTATTACAATTACAAATTGACTGCATGTGTAAGCAAGATACACACCTTTCTACCTTACTGCAACTAGTAAGCAACTACCTTACTTGCTTAGTGAGCACTACTGGGACTAGCAACTTGGTCACTCAGCTGAAAAGCATGTGACCATGGCTAGGCTTACACCTTACTTCCCTTGGATCATGAAGTAAAGTGATGCAGACACTAAGCTGTCTGCAATTACTGTAAATTCAAATCTCACCAGGCTCAAGGTTGACTCAGCCTTCCATCCTTTCTAAGGTAGGTAAATTGAGGACCCAGTTTGTGGGGGCAATAAGCTGACTTTGTAAAAATATACAAAAGTATGAAGGCTATTGCTTAACACATTGTAAGCCACCCTGAGTCTCCGGAGAAGGGTGGCATATAAATCAAATTAAAAAAAAAAAGTGAACCATGCCTGAGCTTACAATTTTTGCTTAGTGAAATTGCCTGCTGGTTGCAAAGCATGTGAATGGCAATGTGATTGATGGACCCTGCAGTGGTCATGAAGGCAAAACCTGGTTGAAGAGTTATTTCTTCAGCACTAGTTCTAATTGTCACACAAGGCAAACTTCACATAAACAAAAAAATAGACACCAGGTTCTGGACAAAGGTTAAGAGGTAATAATTGTAGGAAACAAGCAACATAAATGTATATATTTAAATGTGCTTTACATATAGCAATATTGTACTGACTCATTCTTTGATAATGGTATTAAGACTGTTACAATGGATTTACTTAATCTTGACAACTAAGAAGACTTGAACTAGATGGATATTTTACGTTATGTTTCTTGAAACTGGGAACATAAAATATTTCCAAGTATGGTTAAGATATTTTCACACCATCTAGAAGCTGAAACCACATAACAAATTGCTTCACAAAAGTAATGCAAAACACCAGCTGCTGGGGATTGAGTCAAGCAGCCTCAGATGAAGGAGGATTAGCAAAGACAAGGCAAGGGGGGAAAACCCTCAATTCCTACAACTAACTTTTAAGTTCAAATGACCACAGGAATCTGTTTATCTTTCAGTATGGATTATCATGTGATGTACTGTAGTCCTAGTATTCTAGAAGCAAGCATTTATGATTGCATAATGCAAATTACTTTAAGCAGTAGTTCAAAAATGTCAGGACTCAGTGGCTCACTTACTTATAAGGCTATTAATTTTTCCAATTAATTAGAAACATGTAGCATGGGATAAAAATAGTCCACAGTACTGAGCCTGCTAGAAATATCTGCTCCCAGACTATTTTTTAAATCTCCTAATAAACACTTGTAATAAAATAAACCACAAAGACAAAAAAGAATTTTCTTGACTAATTTGTGACCTATTTTTTAATAACTTGAACCAAAATTCAAAACAGAGAATACAAATCTAGAAATAAGAAATATAACCATACAATAGAATGTGTTAGATAATGTCCTCTTCATAATATTTAAAATGTTACATTTTGAAGAGAAATTTTAACCGGTACCTAGAAATACTAAGATTTGCAAGTTCACATTATATATATTTATTAATAATGTGCCAAGGCAAGAGACCATCTCGACATCCCAATATATCAGTCATGATTTAGATTACATCCTATTTACTGATAAACATGGTTTATATTTCTTATTTCATTTCTAGTATGTCATTCATCAGAATGGATTCAAAGATGTGAGTACTATAATCAAAATAAAACAAACAATCCTCCATCAAACTGGGTTGTAACAAAATCTATAAATTGCAGACAAATGCTATAAAATCATTTCAAATGTTTGGGTAAATAAATGTATCTTAGTATTACCACAGAAAAAACTCCTTTCTTTTCTTGATGGCCCTTTATGGGCCACAAAACACTCATTCCAAGGTCATCGTGATTGCAAACAATCATTAGGTCATAAGTTTAGGACTGTCTTTGTAACATATTTTTGTTTTTGTAACATTATTTTTGTTTTTAAAAAGGTGGGGATATGGAATATAAAGTGCAACTATTCAAAGTAGAGCAGTAAACTCTCTTCCAATCAGAGAATACAATATTTTAGTTGTAAGCTAAACAAGGTCAACTTGCATGAATACTATTACAAAATGCTTCAGATTTTTCACTAAGAATCTATATCCAAACCCATTAGTATGCATGAAATGGCAGAAAAATGGCAGAATGTCAAGCATTTTGTCAATGAGATAGAATGTTTGTAGATCAGTTTTTTTCAACCTCAGCAACTTTTAAGATATGTGGATTAAATTCCCAGAATCCACCAATTGGTCAATTCTGGGAGGTGAAGTCCACACATCTACAAAATTGCTGAGGTTGAGAAACACTGATGTAGATCATGACTAAGCTATCCCTCTATCTTTCATTATTGGTCTTTTGTATAACAGAATAGCTCAAGTAGACAAAGATGGGAAGGATGAATTTTCACTTCTTCTGTCAGTCAGGTCTTTAGTTCAGCTGTTTTCATAAAGGTTTAAATCATAGATAATAGTCCTTTTATCAGTTGGTATTCTGGAATTAAAGAGTAGGGTTTTGGAAGGGATCATCACTGATGTCATGTTGATTTCCTTAGTTAGGCTGCAACCTGAAAGAAAGAGAAGCTACTCGACAACTTGTCCTATTTGTAGCCTCCCCTGCTTACTTAGTATTTCGATGTTCATTCCAAGGACATTATCCATGCCCTCCCGTCTTCCATTTTCTATGCATCTTCCAAGGGGGCTCCTAAAACTTCACTATAGTGTCTTCCTGTTTGTCATAAAATGATATGTTAATCCAGCTGCAGTTGTCTATGATGGTTTAAGAATCAGTATTATGTGTGAAGGTATGTAGTGTATACATGTTTCAAACAAATCAACACTTAGCAGAATGTGTAAACCTAGTTATTAAGTCATGAAATTTACTGAATGACCTTAAGCCAAAGTTTCTCCTTCAGCCTAATCTACCTCGTATTTTAAAGGTATGCTTTCCTAAGCTCCTTAGGATAAAGTAGAAATAAAATGTAATTTAAAAACAAATCCCCTCAAACAGGCAAGATATCTGGCCGTAGTAGAAAACTAGACAACCCATGACTTGTTGGGTCATTGTTTCAGAGATATTTCCTTACAATGACTTCAACAATGGCAAAAGCTTCTAATGTACTGCCTTCACTGGAAAAGGTTTTAAGAATTCAGGAATATATTCAGAGATGTATCTGCCTTGAAAGTAAAACATGCTGAACTGTATAGTACAGTCAATCATCAGAAGTTGTACATAGGAAATATTTAATGACTTTTTGTATTAGCATACATTTTTAATGATAATTTTATGTCACAAAATGTACCAAATTTCAATTATATAGGAATCATGGATTTTAGTTTTTGGACAATTTTGTAAGCCCATTTAAAATACTTTGGTTCAAAAATTGTTGGTCTATGATATATAGTTTCACCTAGTTAAAGGTTACAGACACAAGAGTTTAGTGTATAGATATGGAAAGTTTTCCTCAGAAATATCCAAAACTTGGAAGATGATCAAAATGTCTTTTGAATGTAGTGGGGGGAGTGATTAAAACCAAAAGCTTGTTAAAATGAACTTAGTTAGATGACAGACATATTTTCTGTTTGCAATGAATATTCTGAGGAATGTTGCTTACATGTTTGCATAGTGCCTATTTCCCTTGCCTGTCCATACTTTGTTTCCAAAACAATCTCTGCAAGAATGCTTATTGCGGTGGAGGAGGGGAATCCTTTAAAATTTTGTAGTCTGGTTTTAATACCCTAAATCTGATTTTTAACAGGGTAACAATTAGACTATTGTACTAGAATTTGTGAGGTTCAAATTCAAATCCCCACTAAAACAATAAGCTCACAATGGCCTAGCACCATCTTTTAGCCCAATGTTATATTTTTCTGATACAACAGAGCTACCTAACAATCATGAAAGCTGAACTTAGCTGCTTAGGAAAAAAACAGAGGAAAGTAAGGAATTATTAACCTGTCCAATGGAAAATATGGATAATAACTTCTGCAGTAGATTCAGATTGCCCTCCAATTTCACCATGTATTGAGCAAGACTGCCTAAGATTCATTTTTTCCAGTATAGAAAACATTTATATGCAGAGAAAGCTTCCTGTCTGGAGATCAATAGTATTTATTTTCCCATATACCAGTGACCTGGTCCACGTATTAGTTTGTAACAAAATTATTGTGCAACACCAAGGAACTCCTGCTCAGCCTTATAAAGAGATCTAAATGAGACCTTTTATTTTTGAGTCAACGTAACTTCCTCCTGGACAATCTAAGAATGAAGGAACAATGAAAAGTCCCGTTCTTAATGTAAAGAATTTAAAGTCATCCAGGCTTCTACATTATTATCCAAGAATAACATCAAACTATACATGCCCTAAATTAGCTAATTAGCTAATGAAAAATAATGTACTGAAAAACACGAGAGAGATAACTCTAAAATTTACTCTTACAAAAATAAAAAAATGTTCAGAGACAAATAAACCTAATGAGCCACACCTGTTGTGCTGAACACATTTGGTGTTATCAACATCAGTCTGTAATCTGTTCAGATTGGGAAGTGAATATGCTGAAAAAAATATAGCTGGCTCATTGGTTGGAAAACTGAATGGGATATTAATGGGATACTAGCGCAACATTTTGCCAAATTGTTGGATTAATAATTATGTACTGATAATACTATCAGGCTTTTTAATGAACTCAGGACAATACAAACAACCATGTCAGTGATGTTCAGTGGAGAGTGTAAATATGAAGCAGAATCTTGATAGATAAATATTATAATTGCTACACAGGTAATGTCTGTAGACATTACTTCATTTCAATGAAATTGCTCTTGCTAAAGGAAAGAATATGTTTGTTTCTATTTTTCTGCTTGATTTTCATATTGTCTGTTTCTAGACGGTAACCTTACTACTCCAGGCAATCTAAGTATAATCTCTCAGGTATTTATAGCACAATTCGTTCTTAGTTCTTTACAGCCTTTGCTACATCCTACATGTGGGCACACTTGTAGAGATATATTTTAATTTGCACAATCCAGGTTTTTTTAGGTGACTGCTTTATTTATTTATTTATTCAATTTATATAGCTGCCCATCTTAATCTAATTGACTCTGGGCAGCGAACAATATCAAAACCAAATATAAATGCTGGAGAAGCCATTGTGCAGAAAAATGATGGAGGAACTCTACATCACTGACTGAATACCTGCTTTGTTTTTTATATAAAATACTTTCTGCTACTTCCTGCTACTTTCAGTCAAAAATAATTGTGTGACAGGTGACAAAATTGCTGTTTGTTCAATACACTTGAATAACTACATATTGTGGACAGCAGACAATAGTAATAGGGTAAATGTAAAACTGAAGCTGACCTACTACAATTTTTAATCCTTTTATATTCCAAGATGGAGATGCCAACAGCCACCTTTCCTACCTCTCGAAGTTCAAGTCTCTGTGCCACAGCCTCCAGACTTTCCTGCCCAGTGCTTTCCACCGATAGTGTGAACTCCACAAACTCATTGTTAAGCAGATGAATACGGGCTACCAAACAGCTCTTGCTAGATACTGTATAGCGTCGAGTTCGTTTCAACTTCAGCCCAAAAGGTAGAGGCATTTCTTTCTTCACTCATTCACAAAAAGCTACAGAAAACCACCCGGCAATTTTCTCTTCTATTAAGAGTTTCAGATGATCATCCAGCAGCGGCAGCAGCAGCCATTAAAAAGTGGCAGGTTTTCTTCCAAGTTCTGAATAAAGGAAACATCCACAAAAATTCTGAAAGAAAGGGGGAGAAACTGAGTTAATTAAAACAAGACTCGGAGGTATTTTCACATTTAATAACTTATAAGACCAATTTAAAGCAGCCACATATTATTCACTATGGTATAATTACTTTTTATCTAACATTCTCCAACTACTTAATTAGCACATCCATAAATATTCCCTAATATCCTTACAAGAAATGTTATTCATTTCAAACAAATAGCAAAAAAGAGAAAAAAGATTAAAGGTAAGACCACATGTCATAAATTAACAGTTTTGATAAAATTTGAACTGAGATCTTCCCACATCATGTTAACAGGTCTCTCACATTTTTTCTGGGATATAATGTTAATTTTTCTAATAATTAGTTGAGAGATGTAAACATTGTATAACCAAATTTATAACCAATTTTGGTAATCAAATCTAAATAGAAATTACAGTACATGTTTATTTATATAATACTAAACCTTCGAGTCTGTTTGTACCATTCAACTGGAAGAATTCAGACATTATAGGGCAACAATTATTGAATCAAGATAATTCAAATGAACTAACTTACAGAATGCCAGGATCCATGACTCCTACAGGAATGAAATTTGGAAAAGTTGTGGCTGCTTAAGCACCACAATGCCAATAGATTACATTTCTCAGAAACCCATAGACTGTGTGGCACAGGTAAAATGGGAGGGCTATATCCTGCCTTCTTTCCTACCTCCCTAATCCCTGCATGCAATCAGCTGGTTGGAGTTGGCTGTTTTGAAATTGAGGTTGAAATTTGAAATGTCTTTTAATAGCAGTGGGTGATGAGGGAAGGACAAGGAAGTGACTTGGATGCTGCTGGCAAGATAGGCTGAGGTGGGTTGGTAGTTGATGGGTAAGCCCTCTTCCTCCCTGTAGGGAGAGGGCTCTTGGGAAAGACCCAGGTGGGGAGCAGGGGTAGTTTTTCTCATGGTTCCCCCAGCAAAGTGGCATACAGTGCTGTGGATCAAGTCAAGGATGAGGAGGAGGTCTGATTTCTTATACTCCCTGCCAGCTTCTCACAAGCAACATCAATGTAGAAGCCAGCAGGAAGGTGATAATTGCTAACGCTCCCACTCCCTTTTGCCTGCCCCTGGTCATTCTATTTCTCTGTTTAGGTAAGGAAATGTCTATGAAAGGATTATCCAATGGGTCACAGGTTGTTTAACAGAAATATAAAACACCTCAGTATAAAGCATTTAATATAGTATTGTGGGTTATAAACTTCATGAAGCTCCCAAACTCATATCCCGAAGTATTAGCACTGAGAAATGGTGATAAAATTTCCTATATATTTTCAGTTGAAGAACAAAATAAATAGTGTGTAAAACTTATTCCGGTTTCACAGACCAAGAAAATAAATGCAATAAAATAAACCATTCTCTCAAAAACTTTTTTTAAAAAAAACATCTGAACAGATGCCCCAACTTTGCATACTTCAGTAGTCTCACTATATTACTACCCAGTTCCTATTGTCCTTACCCACACATTTTTAAAAAAACATAAACTCCAGGCTTTCTGAAGTAATATAAGAATGATTTCATATAGTATAATGTGATCATGTGACAACTTTCAAAATCATTCTGGAAAGCCCTGTGCTTTGGAAGGACAGAGATCTATCCGTTCTTGTCTGTACTTTATGTACTGTATATGTTCTGTATAGGTTTAAAAAGCAAGAAATAAACCAAAATATATAACATGAAGTAGGCTAAACGGAAACCTCCCATTGATCCCAACATTAAGGACACTTACTATTTCCATAATATTTCATGATTATTAATTTATTTATTTGGAACATTTTATGTCTGTCCCATTCAACATGATTCTGGATGGTATACAAAAATCATCAACAAACACAAAACAAAAGCAACATGTACGTTATAAGAAACCTGCTGAAACAATAGTGACCATAACTGTAATTTGCTATAATTTATTCAGTTTATTCAGCTATTGCAGCCACCTGTATCAGGACATTGTTCCAAAAAGCAGGGGCCTTCAGCAGGGCTCTTCTGAAAAGGCATTGCTTCAAAATTCCAAACAACTACATTGTTTCAATGGTTCTTTCTCTCAATAGAAAGCGGAATAGATTTGAACATCCTGTCCTAAGCTTACAGCTACTCAGCCTTCTTCTCCAACATAAACAGATTGTCAATTATGGTGAAAAAGAGACCATGATACCAAGGAGGGTGTTCACTTACTTTCCCTACTGGGTCGCAAATGTGAGTGCGTGTGTGTCCACACATGAGCCCAGCCTCAAAAACATGCATAATAGGATGGCATAGAGCCGGGCCAGGGGGGCAAATGGCCAGGCCCGCCCGTGATTTCCGCTACTGGTTCGGGTAGAACCGGTCTGAACCAGCTGAATACCATCTTTGCATGATATTTATCAACATTCTCTGGTTTTCAGAAGATTTTTACCAGGGCAAAGAATTCTGCAATCAGTTTGAATGATCAGGATGTGCCTGTATTTCCTATAAAAGGTATAGTATTATAATGGTTTCCTCATTTCCCCAGGGCAGTTCCATTTCTGATGATGAGAAAGGATATGGAAAGACTGAAGATAAAACTCTGCTTCATGGGGTTTCTTACGGCTTTACCCTCTCCCAACTTTTTTTTAAATCTCTACATGAAGCCACTGAGCGAAGTCACCTTTAGACACAGGGTGAAGCATCACAGACATCACCAGTACATTGACAATTATACATATCTGCCTCGGATCAGCCAAATAATGTTGTTGAGGATTTTTCCTAATGTCTGGAGGCTCTGGGGATCTGGATGAGCAATTTTTGAGCCTTCCTGGACTCACAGCTCCTACCGAAAAAGAAGTTCTTCTTGAGCAGCATTTGTGCTGTTTTCTGGGTTAGGAGGTTGGACTACTGTAATACATTCTACACTGAGTTGCCCTTGAAAAGAATTTGGAAGCTACAACTAGTCCAGAATGCAGTAAGGCAGGCAGTTTTGAGAGTTTCACAATATGTTCATGTACTACTCTGTTCTGTGAGCTGCAGTGGCTCCCGGAAGGCTTCTGGGTGCAGTTTTAGGAGCTGATGATTATCCAGAGCCCTACAGAACAGAGAACCACATTATTTGTGGGACTGCTTGCTTCAATTATCTCTGCTCATGCCACCAAAACTAGCAAAGCAGCCATGCTCCAGAGCTCGTCTATTCAGCAGCGACATATTATGAGGCCTAGGAATCATGTTTTCTCTGCCACGGCACCTGCCCTTGGAATAACATTAGCCTACAGATTGAGAATGATCTTGACCCTGTTGGTCGTTCATAAGGCACTAGAGATGTAACCGTTGTCTCAGGGTTTGGATTAGAAGATTAAGTAGGGTTTAGAATTTGAGTTCCAATCTTTGGACTAGACATGGGATGATTTTAGTCCTGTTCATTCTGGGTATTCATTTTATATTGTGTTCTTACTTGGTTTTTACTATTTAGAGTCACTGTGAAATGGGCAACTATATGAGTTGTTTAAATCGATCAATAAAAATATGTTTAGCCGAAGTTTAGTAAGGTCACTACTCAAGAAAATTCAGTTTCTTAACTAGGTAAATTAAGGAAGAAGGTTTGGGAGGTTTATTGTATCTTAAGAGATCCCACTGTTATTGAAAACAATACTGTGGGCTGGGTTCAGTGCTGGTATTCAGCCGGTTCTAACTGGTTTGGGTGAACTGGTAGCGGCGGCAGAAGGCTCCACCCACCCACCCGGACATCATCAAATCCCGTTTTTGACGCTCTGCGCATGCATGGAAGGCTCTGCGTGTGCTCACATTTGCAAACCGGTAGTGAAAGTAAGCGAATACTACCCCTGGCTCGGTTGTTATTATTATTATTATTTTCTTAGTCAAAGTAAATGCAAGCAACCTGAGAAGGAATTGATGGTTCTCTCCTCACCCCACCCCTTAGTACCTTAATTTTACACCAACAATTATATTAACACTTTTAATCTGCTGATTGTTACAGAACAGGCAACCATGCAATAAGTACAGCATGTCTGTCTGTATCATGGTGGCTAATCAACCAGATTGTCTTGGTTGAAACTGATTTTCTAGCTCCATTTCAAACCACTTGCAGACTTGGCAAGAAACTGAATAGAAACTGGTGTAAAGTCATCCTGTGAACTGTGTCAAGAAAAGGACAAGCTGAGTGTGACTCAGTTGATGCTCTTAGACCTGTCAGCAGCTTTTAATACTGCTGACCATGGTATCCTCCTGGACTGGCTAACTGAATTTGGATGCAGAAGCTTTATTTATTTCATTCCTATGGCTGCCCCCCTCAATAGGTGACTCTGGTGTTACTCCTACTTGGATGGCCATTTCCAGAAGAAGGTGCTGTGGGGTTATTCTTCTGACCCATAGCATTTGGGCTTTGGGGTCACTTATGGTCCCATGCTATTTTCTATGCTTTTTAACATCTGTGGGAAGATGCTGGAAGTGGCTATCTGGAAATGTGACCTGAGATGATGTAATATGCAGTACATAATAAACAGTGCCGTGAAAGGGTAGCAGATTATATGAGGATCAACAAGATGAGACTCTAGACAAAATAGAGATACTGTTTATGGGTGTGGTATCTGTCCAGTTGAATGATGCTCCGCTGGTATTAAAATGGTCTGTACTCATGCTAAAAGAATAGATTTGCAGTTTAGGGATAGTTGTAAATGTGTCATTTAGTTGAGACTCAGGTGGCCTCAGCGGCATGGAGTGCCTTTCTTCTGATTTACCAATTGCAGCTGATTTATCATCTTTCTAATAGAACAGAATAACTGGAAGGGATCATGGAAGTCTTCTAGTCCAAACCCTGCCAAAACAGATCCTATACCATTTCAGACGTGGTTGTCCAATCTCTTCTTAAAAACCTCCAGTGATGGAGCATCCACAACTTCTGAAGGCAAGCTGTTCCACTGATTAATTGTCCTGTCAGGAAATTTCTCTTTATTTCTAGCTTTGTTCTCTCCTTGATTGGTTTCCATCCATTGCTTCTTGTTCTGCTTTCAAGTGCTTTGGTGAATAGATTGACCCTCTCTTCTTTGTGGTAACCCCTTAGATATTGGGAAACTGCTATCAGAGGGTATCTATCTCCGGACTAGATGAGACGGAAAACTCTTTAATCTTTCTAGATTGAGAGCAAAGTCTAAAGTCCAGCTGAAATGCTTACGAGATTTCCTCTTCGCTGATGATGCTGCCGTTACTGCTCACACTGCCGAAGACAACTTATGGACTGTTTTAGCAAGGCCTGTCAAGACTTTGGGCTAACAATCAGCCTGAAAAAGACACAAGTCATGGGTCAAGACGTGGATTTATCTCCCTGTATTACAATCTCTGCACAAGAACTGGAAGTCGTTCATGACTTTGTGTACCTCGGTTCAACCATATCCAATACCCTCTCTTTAGATACTGAACTGAATAAACGTATTGGTAAAGCGGCTACCACATTCTCCAGACTTACAAAGAGAGTATGGCTCAATAAGAAGCTGACGGAACATACAAAGATCCAGGTCTATAGAGCCTGTCTCCTGAGCACACTCTTGTACTGCAGTGAGTCTTGGACCCTTTACGCACAGCAGGAGAGAAAGTTGAACACCTTTCATATGCGCTGTCTCTGACGTATCCTTGGCATTACCTGGCATGACAAAGTTCCAAATAGCGCAGTCTTGGAATGTGCTGGAATTTCTAGCATGTATACACTACTGAAACAGTGACGTCTACGCTGGCTTGGGCATGTCATGAGAATGGCTGATGGTTGAATTCTGAAAGATCTCCTGCATGGAGAATTAGTGCAGGGAAAGTGCCTTAAAGGGAGACCACAGCTGCGATATAAGGATATTTGCAAGAGGGATCTAAAGGCCTTGGGAATGGACATTAATGACTGGGAAACCTTGACCTCTGATCGTTCAGCTTGGGGGCTAAAGATGCAGCATGGACTTCTCCAATTTGAAGAGATACTTATTCGGCAGGCTGAGGGGCTGGGCAGGGGACAGAATATATCTGTCCTCAGTGTGGAAGGGATTGCCACACACGAATTGGCCTTTTTAGTCACACTAGATGCTGTTTTAGGACCTCTTTCCAGAGCACGATACCATAGTCTTTTGAGACTGAAGGTTGCCAATGATATCCTGTCACCCCTACTCTCTTCTTTTCATTAAACAAATATATCTAATTCCTGCAACCATTCTACGTATGTTTTAGCCTCCAGGCAACTAATCATCTCTGTTGCTCTTCTTTTACCTGGAAAATGATGGTCTTGCAACAGTTATTCATGTTCAATTTCTCAACTGGATTATTACAGTGCATTAAGAGGCTGCTTCTGAATATTCTCCAGTAACTTCAATTGGTTCAAAGTAGAGCAGCTTACTTGCTCACTAAGATTGGGTGATATAGATCTATTATGCCAGTATGTTGCCATCTACACTGCTTGCCAGTTTGTTCTGGGCCCAATTCAAAGTGCTGTTTTTCATCTTTAAAACCATAAAAGGCTTAAGACCAGATTATCTGAAGGAGCACTTTCTCCCATATGTAGCTACCTGAACCTTAAGATCTTCTAATGAGGTCTTTTTTCAGATACCATCACCAAGGGAGGTGAGATGAGCTTCTACAAAAGAAAGCATTTTTGTGATGTCACCCTATTTATAGAATACCCTCCCCAATGAAGTTTGACTAATGCCCACATTAGTATTCTTTTGAACTGAATACATTTTTATTTTTCCAAGCCTTTTAATCATATTTTAATTTATATTGCTTAAGATTTTGACAACTGCCTTTCCATGGCCATAGTATGATGGTCTTTATTTCTATTTTTATTTGTGTATGTTTTAATTTGTTTGTTTTCTTTTTGAGTGTGTTTTATTGTAAACTGCATAGAGCGCTTCAGTAATAAATAAACACCCGGAAAATCTTGTATTAGAAAGATTTATTATAAATCTTTACTAGCACCAATCTATAATGAATAAAATCATAGCAATATCGGCAATAGATGAACATATTGCACATATTTCAATAATTAAACTACACAGAAGAATACACCATTAATTCTGCATGTTCCTCGACATTACAACATAAAGAATATTAACACTAGGACATTGTTCAGTATGGTTCACAGATAATCCTATGCCAAAATATAATGTCTTCAATAAGGAATTGACTGCACTCACAAGAATCACTAAGCCATAACATGTTTTTCATAAACTATACTACACACACACACACCTGAAACAACATAGCATATAAAAACAAAAAAAAATATTTCCAGTGCTCCATAAAGCAACATCTCCCTCACATCCAACAAACAATGTTTGTGGACAGAGATCTCACCAGATCTTTGATGCTGTGTCAGAGGCCATACTGTCAAAAGTACTGATGGACAAAATTAAATTAAATGTATATTTAATTGCATTAAGTATGTTTTATTAATATTATTATAATTGAATCTTTATTAAAATAATCATTTTTACTCCTAACATAAGAGAGATCCCTATGTGTCATATCCAAGGCTTTTGGGAGGGCCCAATTGTGTATCTCTATGCTAAATTGTTCAGGTTAATGTATTGTAATTACATTATATTACATACATATGTTATATTACTGTTCTGGTGATGTAAATAAATTACATTATACCTAGTGTGATATATGAACCTTAACTATTAATGTTATGCTAAACCTGAAAACTTAATCTAGAAATTTCATTTTATTCATGAAGTAGTAACATTGTACTACTATGTTACTTCCGTAATTCATAACTCATTCAATCAAGGGCAACTACATTTATGACTATTATAGAGCAAGATTATTTTAAGGAAGTGAAATTTAGCGCTTTCAACCATGAGACATATTTGCAACTATCACACCTTTCCTTATAGTATTCATGAAAGTTTTTTTTAATTTCCAAAGAAAAGCAATAAAAATATATGAGATCTTGCAAGTAGAAAATATAGTTGAAGTTGAAATGTCTTCAACCAGACAACAAACAAGTTGGACTGCTCAAGAGTACTCCAGGGATATCATCAGGATGAATCTCACACCTGATTAACAGGTCATGATGAACTTTTTTCAGTTGCATTCATGGAATTATCTAGGTTTCATGGATAATTCCATGAATGCAACTGAAAAAAATTCATCATGACCTGTTAATCAGGTGTGAGATTCATCCTGATGATGTCCCTGGAGTACTCTTGAGCAGTCCAACTTGTTTGTTTACTATAGTCTGTTGAAGACAGTTTGCTACTACACTGCTGAATCTCAATCCTTTGTGAACACTACTAATGATTTTTTTACAATTTGTTTATTTCTTATTCAAGATGACCAGGACACGGATCCATTCCAATAATAATCCACAGTACTGCTAACTATCAGAAGGTCCAATACTGACCTTAGAAGTATTACAATTGGATGTATAAATGATAGTCCTCCGACTCTGTTCCTACTACTATATTAAAAACCAAACTATGTTCATCTTTTAAACTTCTGTCATTCCCCATCATATTCATTTTCAACCTCAGTACAGCACAAACTATATATTCTGCCTAGATGCAAGTACCATATTGCAACATTCTACAAGTTGTTTTAATTATATATTAAATAAGCTCTCTCAGAAATATGCCTGAAGTTTGACATTTCACATTTCTCTAACATTTCATACTTCTCTAACCACATATACAATTATTAATGCATGAAATTCTAAGGCTTCTTCAATTATTCCTTATACCATATTACATATTCCAACATATTACATATTCCAACAAATACTTATAGCTCTAATATTCTCATTTAGAAACATTAAGCACATGCTTAAGCCTATAGTTGTATCACGTTTAATATGATACGAAGATCTATTTTAAATTATTGGAACTCACTTTTGAATGAGTATGGACAAGATCAGTCTTCACCTCTCTTTCACTGAATTCAATGTATTGCCATACAACACTTACTTTTGGCTGAATTGTGCACCATGATCTTCTATTGGATTCATTCTTTATTAGACTGATGTTTTTGTATAAACATATCAACATTTGACTTAGAAATATTTTTAAAATGTTAATTTTCCTGACAATGAATCCTATTTTTACACTTCAGAAAAATCAGAGGGCCAGAACATTTTAAAATGCATCTTCCTAATCTTTGTAACTTTCCACAGAGAATTCAGTCATATTACAGCAAGTCAATTAGAAAATGCCAGCGGATGGGTGGAGAAGGTATCATGCTTCAATCCTATTCAACAAGTTTCCACGCTAGCCAAGCACAATTCTTGCTAACACAGCACAACCAGTCTTGTTTAGCAGCTGTTATTTTCTGCTACCAGCTGCTGTCATATTAGACCTCGCCATATTCGCCTATTTCAAATACTCTCCATTCTGCATAGTTAAGGTACACAGACTAGTAAATCCAATGAAATGTATGTTGAAATCAAAGCAGCCTTAGAACTCTTTACAAGAATCTATTTTATCCTATTTGTTTCAATATGCAAAGTATAACCAGCAATATTTCCCATATAACTTATTTTCAGATTGGATTGCATAAGGATTCCATACATTACTAAAACAAGTGGGAAGTATCATATATGAACAGAAAAATGATAAATCTCCCTTCTTCAGTTTACATATTTTTCTTTCAAAAATAAAAAGGGGGGGAACATTTTTATGTTAAATGTTCATTCCAGTACAATACATTTTAAAGCAAAAGAACAATAGAAAATGTTAATGTTATTTTGTTAAGAATGGATGTGCCAATACAGAAGATGGTCTCAAACCATTGTAATCTTAATCCACAAATCAAATGCATCCTATCAAACACTGAAGATTAGTTTTTTCCTCTCACTGGTGCTTAGCATTAGAATTAATAAGAGACCACTGGGAATGCACAGCACTGTAACTGTCTAGGAAAATATCTGCATACATAACTCAGGTTAGTTTTCTACACAAAGATGCTTCATTTTTTTTTCCTGTCGTTTGTGAGATATATTAGGCAGATGAAGACACAAACTTATTTTGGAAAAGATGTTACATGGTTTAATCAGACTCAACCAGATAGAGATTAAGAGGAGTAACAGGCAGCGAGAAAGGAAAAGGTAAGGACAAAAAAAGTTAATCGGGTTTAATTTACTTACAGAGCATGTCGCGAACCACTTTGCCATCCAAGACTGATTTTACTGTGAAATAACCTCCTTTCCCCGCCCTCTCCTAATTATGTCAAGGAGAGAATCCACTTGCCATTTTATTCTTTACTGCAACCTTGCCGGAGTCCGAATGGGGACTTTTCCCAAAGTAAGTGAAGAAACTACGAATCCTACTTTGGAAACGTTACCATCTTAAAATAAAACATCCAAAGGCAATCCCTCCACCCCCCAATCCCCACCCCCATCCCTTGCCCAGCACCACCGTCGTCACCGGCTGGCTCACTTTACCTGTTGCGAAAACCCAAGGCAAAAAAATAAATAAAAAGGACGTCTCCTTTAGCTGCAAAATCCCGAGAGCGCTTCAGACGAAGCCATTTCACGGGTTATTCCTTCGGGAAGGCCGTGGGGGGAAAGAGAGGAAGGAAGATCCTGTCTAAAGCGAGCCGCCTTCGGTTCTCCTCCCGGGCGCTCCAAGAGTGCGAACCCGCCTCACTTCCTGCCTCCCAACAACAACAACATCCCAAAATTGAGTCTGGATATCATTCCACTGGGCGAAAAGTTAGGGAGAAGGAGGAGGGAGAATCAAGGCGGGCCGCCCCCTTCGCCAGCCAGCTTCTCTTGACAGAGGAAGCTGCGGGAGCACAAGGAGAGCTTTTTTTCCGAGCCCTCAAGGCTTTCCCCTCCCCCCTCCTGCCTCTTTTCCTCCCCCCCTCCTCCTCCCCCCGCCCTTTCCTTCCTCGTTCCCCTTTTGGAGGCGTTCCCATTGGCTCCAGCCATGCGGAAGGATACGGCGTGGTCATTAAAGTACAGCCCTCTGTGTTTGAAGCCCCATTACCTCAGAGGCCTGGAATGCTCGGCAGGGGGAATGCCAGCAATGGGACAGCTGCTGCCGCTGCCCTGGCTGGAAGGAGCGGAGCGGAGCGGAGCGGAGCGGAGCGAAGGCGGAGGCGGGGAGCTGGCAAGGCACGAACGGGAGATGCCGAAGGCACACGTCCGTCCCTAACTTGCCATTCCTTTTCGTCGCCTTCGCCCGCTGCAAGCAAGAAACAAAGCCTTTTTTCTTTTTCTTTTTTTTGACCGGGAAAACTCGTGCCCCATGAATTGTCTCGGTTTTTACCCGGCCGCCTAAATCCCTCTATAGTCCAGAGCGGCGTTGCGCGAGTAAAAAACAAACAAACAACGACGACGATGAATAACAAACTACGGGCGTGATTGGCACCTCTTAATGTGTGGTTCTTTGCTAGCTTCTATTCAGGCAATTGACAAGTTTCATTGACAAACTTACACTCTGGTCGTCTCCCGAATTACATCTGAAGAAAACTTCAGCCATGGCAGAGTTATGCCTGGGTCTTCTGTTTCTCATTTGTTCTGTGAGCATTTATAGGGTAATGTTACTGATCTAAGGAAGTACATCATCCAGCCATGCCTGATCAACACCCACCTGATTTCCAAAAAGGATGAGCTTCCAGAGGACAGGTGCCATGATAGAGTAGATTCTGCTGAAATCCCATATGGGATTTGGAGTATGCCCTTCCTACTTGACTAGAAAGGATGGGTAGAAACAAAGTGCCAGTCAGTCCCTGATGCCCCCTCATTATTATCTTTATTTCATGCTATGTGCTTTTCCTGGTGCTTTGTGAAGATGTGCATAGGAGTATAATAGGTCTGCTTATCATTTTAGACCAGCATTTGGCTAACTAGATGTTCTAAAGCCCTTGCAAGCAGGAGCTGGAGACCTATCCCTTACCCACCATTGTTCCCTTGAAAGCTGGTATTTGGAAGCATGCTGCTCCTAATGGAGACTTATCGGTATTCTTTAATTCCTTTTTAAAGCCATGTGACTTACCAGCCATCACTACATTTTGTGGCAATGAATTCTTAAGTTAATTATGCAGTACATGAGGAACAGTTTTAATTATTCTATATCACCTTCCAATCTGCTGCACTGAATGGCCCTTGATCATAGCCTTTCAAGAAAAGGGAAAACTTTTTTTTGTGGACATCCACTGACATGCTGATTATCCAAAGCCTCCTAGCTGTGTCAGTCTACACATGGGAGGATCAAGCCAATAGTATGTTGGCTTGAAAAGCACTCTCTAAATTAGAAATTCTAGCTTAAAGAGCACAGGGTCAGCATGAATGAGGGAGCAATAGATTTGGTTGTTCTTGTGATATACTCAAGATATAGCCAAACAAACTGGCATCCTAATGATTATCAGGGTAGACTAGAACTATAAATAGTATTCTGGATGTGACATTCATTGATTCAAAGACATTGCAAAATTGGTAGTTTTATTTTCAATCTGTTTTTTGTGATACCTGGCATAGGAATAGCCATTTTTATACAATTGCTGTACTCTAGGCTGACATCTTCAGAGAATTCTCTTATAAGCCGTTCTGCTACGAGGGGAAAGGGGCAAAAGTACCAAGGTGACTAGCTGGAAGTGAAGAGCCAAGAAAAGGAGGGAGGCAAGTTTTCATCAATAGGAACATTTTGATTATCTGCTTTCAAATCAATCTTGGCTCTTACCGTAGTAATCACATAGATTTTCTCCATAATGATCTGTTCCTGACTGGGTTTTTCTGCAGTGCATCCATCACTACTGTACTGAATCTATCCGCTTAACTGCTGGTGATTCTCTTCTCTTTCCTGCCACTTTTCCCAGTGTTATAACCTTCTCCATAGAACTAGGTCTTTGCATAATGTATCTGAAATATGATAATTTCCGCTAGGTTATTTGTGCCTTGATGAAGAACTCTGGATTGATTTGTTCAATGATCCATTTGTTGGTTTTCTTGGCTGTCCCTAGTATTTTCTTGTCTGCCTATTCCTTTACTGTTGATAGTTAAGCCTAAAAGGCAGAAATTATCTATTTAGAATTCACAATATCTTTATTTGAATTCTAAGACTACCTGTTGTCATTAGTTTTCTCTTCTTTATATTTAACAGAATAACATTTAATGTAGTCCCATTTTGTTCACGATTCTTCTTTACTTTTATTGTTATAGCTTGCAGATGCTTTGCATTTTTGGCTATCGAAGTACTGTCATCAGCATAGCATAGATTGTTGATGGTTCTTCCTCTAATTTTAATACCACACTCACCTCATTCCAATCCAGTTTACCTTAATATATAATCAGCACATAGGTTGAATACATAAGGGGAGAATATCTCACTCCTTTGCCAGCTGGAGCTAGTCTGTTCTGTACATATTGTGGCTTCCTGACCTGTATATAAGTTTCACATGAAGACAATGAGATATACTGGGATTTCTGTTTTTCTACAGTATTCACATTCCACAGCTTGATGTGATCAACACAATGAAAGGTCTTTTTATAATCAGTGAAACATATAATGACTTGGTTTTCTTTTGTCCCTTTCATTCAATCCACAAATTCCAAAAATCTGATTTTCAACTCCAAGCATCATAACTTAACAGCATTGGCCTAATTAATTCAGAAGCATCATATCACTTCCTCGTGTCTGAGAAACAGGAAAGATGGCAAAGATAATATTTTGCATTTATCATAATGTCCAAGTTTCCTGCTGTTTTAAAAGCAGTAGCAAAGATAAGTTGCTCCAAAGGGGCAATACTATGGGAAGCAAATTTAATTCCCCTCCTGGAAAAAGAAAACAAGTTGGAGATGAAGCCACTATTTAAATTGGAATAATACAAGCTTTTGATAGGGAAAATGTAATTATATTTAATGTGTGTATAAGTGTGCAGATAGTGCAAATTTATAAGAGTGTTTTTTTCCATTTCTCTGATGAAATATAGGACTGCTCTACCCAGTTTCCTCTCTACTGCAACTTGACCATAGACATATATCTGTCCAACACATTCAACAGTGAATACCAATGTAAACACTATCATTAACTTAGAAAATAGTCAATCCTTCTTTGGTAATACTTTCAGACCTGTGTTACCTAACAGTCCAATCATTTATCTGGCTATTTCACTGTTTCTATTAATCTTCTAAGATTTTCAAAATATAAAAATGTAATTCTTACAGTGCTATCTAATATCTATATAAGTATATACCCAAGTATGGTTGTAGCATTATTATTTATCATTATTATCCTTCTTACTCCCCTCTCATTGATACGATAATGATGATTATCATTATTCTGTTGCTTTGCATGTACATTTAAAGCTTCTGCATCAGAGACAAATTTCTTGTGAGTCTAATCACACTCGGCCAAATGCAGTATTCAATTCAATAATGCTTCAATGCCAATTTATACTTATTTGCTAGTTTTTGTGCTACTTGTTGTTCTTCTTGCTTGGATAAGCTTTCCACATGTTATAATAAATATTTTTATCTTTTACAGTTTTTCTTGGCTCTCCATGTAAATATCTCATTAAACTAGCTAATACCATTGTTAATCTGTGGTACATGCTCTAGCCAAGCTTTTCTTTTTATGGCTTTAAATAACCTCCCAGCATTTAAAAATGATTCAAACCCCAATGTTTCTTTCAGGAGCTACAATAGCATATTTATATTGTTATGTGCAATTTGGAGATGATTTCTCATGATATCAAATATGAAAAACATTTACTGTGACCTGATGCATTTCAACCTATTTTTCCTTCCATGACTATAAAGTCTAGAGATTGGAGGAACCAGCACAGGGGGCAAAATGATCATGCACACGGAACTTGTGTGCTCAGGACTAAGTCCAATTAGAGCCAGTTTGGTGTAGTGGTTATCAAGAAATCTCTTGATTTCTAGGCCATCATCTTTAACTGCTACACCAACTGCTCTAACTGTACTTAGTTCAATTAGACCCATACACAAAGCTACTTCTGCTGTAGGCTCAAAGCCAGCTGGTTGGGATTGGGTCAGTTACAATCTTCCTTGGCCCTAGAAAGGAGGCAATGGCAAACTACTTCCAAAAATCTTGCCAAGAAAATTGCAGGGACTTGTCTAGGCAGTCACTGGGGATAAAAAAGAAAAGAGAAAAAGTCAATTAAATTCTTCCCAAAATGCTGAGAAATAGACAAATGACTAGGTGACAGAATCTTATATTAACTTTATGAACCAGAGCAAAGAATTGATTAAAACAGATCCCTGTTTAGTTTCTAAAGTTCTGGTTTCATCTCCTTGTCCTTTTCCATCTGTAACAGAGAAGACCTCAAATTTCTTCTGTCAATGCTGAATTAATTCAGCATTGTTGGAGGCAAGCTACTATCACAAGAGTGAATAGGGTCAATAGTTCATAAAATAAGAGAGCCTTACTCTTTGTTTTTCTCTAAATTAATATCTTATGGAAACGCTGGCCACTTGTGGCCAATTGAAAGCAAGAAACTGAGGAATGAAAAAAAAGGTTAAGTCCTTCCTTTATTTTTATTCTTCATACATCCCATTCACCTTCTGGAAGCATTTTTTTTCTTTGCTCAAACAGGTTGACAAAGTAGACATTTATCTATAGTATGTACTTTGGTTTTCAGTTATTTGTGCTATGTGAATAGTGAGACATATCATGGGATATCATGCAAACATGGTGACTTGGACCCAAAGTTACAAAATGTTTTGTGGAATTTAAGTTTTCTGTCCTTCCTTCTCAATGTATACCAAAAGTCCTTTTCTGGAAATCCAAGAGCCACTATAAAATCTAGAATATAGTCTAAAACGTGGGCATTTTCCAGCCCATGGGCCACATATGGCCCTTTGGTTCTTCTTGTCGAGCTCCCCACTGCTGATGCCCTCCACAACAGTCCTAGTTTCTCATTTGGTCCCTTGGGAAAATTAATTGCCCATCCCTGATATAGTCTATAAAATAGATGAGGGGAAGGGGCCGTATAGTAGGGAACTGAGAAAAAGTTAGGCAATTTCCTTAATCATCAATTTTATCAATCAAGAAAGTGTATAAGCGATGTTGCATTTATGTAACTCTATGAAACCTAATGTAAATAAGAGTGCCCTTTGTAGGATCAGTGAACACAGAAAACTATGTAGTGAAATGTAGTAATTAAAAATTAATGTGAAAGTTGCTTTGGAAAAAAATATAAACAAGTGGCAGGCATCAGTTTCACTCATCAAAGAGAAGACTATGTACATTTGCAGTCATTACCTTAGAAAGTTGGAACGTTTAGCAGCAAGAATGTCAGCAATGGAACAGCTGCTGCTTTGGCTAAAAGGCCATTGCAGAAATATATATGGGGTTTACAATAAATAGCAGCTGATCAGGTTTTTTTATTATGCTAAGCTTTTCTGATTAAAGTCAGACTTTCCAAATGCATTGGTTTTATTTTTACAGTTCTGAAAAATATTTTAATCTTCTCCTTAAATTAGGTTTACTGTCAATATACTATAGATGGATCAGTGGGTGCATTTTAAAATGTCTGTAATCTGAAGCAAAAATAATTGTAATTTGTCAGCTGATAACAGTGTAAAGATATCTAGCTTCCCTCTTGCAGATACTTGCAGAGAATTATGAAGAAAAAACACAAATTAGTCACATTAGGAAAAAAAGGCTTTTTATATCAATAATTACATGCAGAGTATGAAAACTTCTTGAAAGTACTGACTGGGACACTTCTAGAAGTTAACATTTCTTTATGATCTGTATCATTGTTACAAGATTATTATACTCAGAATGGATGTTTTTGCTCTTTTTGCATTGTTCCTTCCTTAGAATAGTTCTAAGTATTTCAGTGCTTTGTAACCTTTTAAGTCTTTGAAAAGATCTTTTAGTTTAAATTTCAACCCATTGTTTGCATAACTAAGAATCTGAGCAGTATAATCATTCTTGATAAAAAGTCAGAATCAATACTCCACTATATAAATCTTCTGTATGACTCCTCTCTTCAGTGATAATTTCCAATTTGGTCTTAATAGGTATAACAGAAAACAATGTCTTTATAGACTGCTCTTGTTTTGATTTTTCCTCCATCAAATGTACTAATTGTCCGGTCCCTTCATCTCCACTGCATCCTTTTCAGTGAGATAATAACCTAAGGAAGCAATCAAAAAGAAATACCACCTTAGATCACAATAAGATTAATCAAAAAAGGAAATTATTTGTAACTGTTGTCCATTCATCATAGATAGCGGAGGTACACACAAGTTTTAATACAGCCCTATTGTAAGAAAACATGTGTTGTCACCAGAACAACTACAAGTTCATAAATACATTCATTTAGCGACCTTTCAAAGTTATAGTGGCACTGAAAAAAGCGACGTACAACCATTGGAACATCCTTGCAGTCATATCATTTGGGCATTTGGCAACTGGCATGTATTTATGTTAAGGTCATGTGACCACCATTTGTGACCTTTCCTGTTGGCTTCTGATAAGCAAAGTCAAAGGGGGAAGCTGAATTCACTTAATGACCATTTACTTAAGAACTGCAGTGATTCTCTTAACAATCGTGGCAAAAACATTGTAAAACTGGATGTGATTCACTTAACAACCACCTTGCTGGTCCCAATTGTGATCTTAAGCCAAGGACTACCTGTAATACATTTTTAAATACTCCATAATGAATCGTTAGAATTTTTAAGTTGCCACAAGACTTTTTGCTTATTTTAAAACTAGCATCAAATACACTGAAAACACAATAAAAGTTTATAAATATTAAGTGAAAAAGACAAACCCTCAAACTGAGTGAAAAATTTCTTTCAAGTGCTCCTACAGAACATTATGGAATGACATGTACAATAAATGCAAGAAGGAAATATAGTTCTCAAACCTGGACAAATGTTATTAAAAATGGTCTTTACAATGCCTCTCAATCTAAAATATTCGACTCTCCTCTTTTCCTTTGGAAAATGGGCTTCGATCTACCTCCCGACACACCCTTTGTGGCGAATGTTGCCATAACAACCCACTCGAGGTGAATAGCTGTTTGGCTGACAAATGTGCTTTTAATTCACCAGGAGACATGGAGAGGTTGCACAATCAACCCACAAGCCGGCTGCCTCCCCAGAGAAAAGCATCAGCCCAGAAAAGCTTCTTGTGAAGGGCGCGTTAGTACCAGTGTTGCCTCCGCCGCCTTCGTCCTCAAAGTGGACGCTCCGCTTCGGCTAAGAGTCCAGTGAAGCCCGCAAGGAGGAGCTTTCTTTCCTCACTACCGCCTCACTACCAAAAGGAGGCGCTGTCGGCGGAGGCCTGCTTGGGTTTTATCCCGACTCTTTTTCTGCCTCTCCACCTCTCTCTCTCTCTCTCTGTCTTCCAGCCTGTAGCTGGATTGGGGTCGGGCCTAGCTGGTTTCGGGAAGAGTGGGGACTGGAAGCCTTTGGCCGTGTCGGTGGCCATGGAAATCGGCACCGAGATCAGCCGGAAGATTCGGGTGAGAGACGTAAACCTCGGTGTGGTGGCATAGGGCGATGAGGGCTGCAGGGGACACCCCCCCTCCCACAAGGGGAAGGCGGGCGAAGAAAATTTGGAGGGGGGGGGGTGAAGCGCTTACCCCTCCCCCACATTTTTTTTCCGCGTGGGCCCCGACTCGCTCTCCCCCCCCCCCTTTCATTCTCCCCGCAACCAATGGCAGGGCCGAAAGTTGCTTTGTCCGAAACCGGTTGCCGCGCGTCGGCTTCTTTTCGGGGGTTGCCTCCGAGGTTTAACCCAAAGGTGCTTTTTCAAGAGGCAGCTGGAAAGCACCTTTGGGATAACCATGACCTGGATGACTGAGAATCTCCATAGACATTCTCCGAGGGTCACCTCCTCGCTTCATCCCTTGAAATTGATGGGCGCCACAAGCGGAGTGCTGCTACAAGGTCGGTTAAAATACAGTTTTGTACGCAAAAATTAAAATAGCAGGAATCTGCAGGTATCTTAAAAGCTGTAGCTATCGATTCACGTTGATGCACGTTCATCAATTTTAATTCTGTAATCTCTCCCTTTATATCTAGTCAATGTCTTTCTTAATAAACGTATCTATTCTGTCTCCCTGCCCAAATCCCCAGGTACTTCTGTGAGTAACTTGGGGTCAGTCTTCCTTAGTTTAACACACCTCATAGAGTGGTTGTGAGGAGTAAGTACTGTGTATAATGTCCGTTCTCCTGAATGAAAAGTGGTATATAATCTAATAAATCAATGTGCATCTATCTGTCTAAGCATTTTTGACTTGTCACTTCACTCAAAGTGAAGGATTTAAAGTAAGTAACATGCAGCACAGTCTTAAAGTCTATTAGCTCGAATGTTGTGGTCATAGTAGATACAGTTTTGATCCAAATTGCCTGTCCTCAAATTGGAAAAAAAAAACCTGCAGAAGAGGTGCTCCAGGTAATGAAAGGTATGGAACAACTGCACTAGAAAGAAAAAAAAATATTTGGGATCATTTAAAGAAATAGTTTTAAAGATAAGATATACTAGACTTCTTTCAGCAAAAGGCATAAACAGATTTTCAAGCAATATCACATTACTAAATGATATCTTTTGTTTTCATAATATTTACTAAAAAGAAGAGATACACAGAATTGTTTATGGTGCAAGGAGAGTTATCAAGGACAGTTTTTCTCATAATATTAGCCTACAGTATCATTCGCAGCCTTGAGTAATGAACAGTTCTTTAGTAAATATTATGAAAAACAATGTATGAAAGAATTGCTTCATTTAGCATGTAATGGAAAATAAAAAGATAATCACTACAAGAAGCAGTGCTATCTATAAATTTAAAGAGTTGTGAAAGAGAATACTATGGTCAAATTCATGGAGGAGAGGGAAAGATAATCAGTGCCTATTAGTATGATTGTGGTTATGTACTTTTAATATCAGAAGCAATATGCCTGACATTATCATTGGCTGGGGAGCACAAGCAGGTGAGTATTGTCTTGCTTGCTGGCTTTTTCAAGGCATATGATTGGCGATTTATTGTGAGAACAGAATGTTTGATCAGATGGACTTATGGTCTGATTCAGGACAGTTCTTAAATTCATTAAATCTTGTGTTGCTCAACAAGACTGATTTCAGTTTAGGAAAGTGCTCCTTGCCATCAACAGTCTTAATCAAGAATCTTCCATTTCTTCCTAAATAATTTGGAACTTTCTTCATATATTATTCCAGCAAAACTCTTATTTGATGTAAAAATGAAGCCCATTCCACAAATTCTTTCAAATATAAAGGCACAAGGGAGTGGGGTGCATGTTTTTGTTCTTTCCACTGCACAAGCTTTGCCTTTTTACTTTTAAACTTCCATGGATTGCATAAGGAAGGCACTGTACTCATATTTACTTGAATCTAGTTCTTCATTCTACTGTATAGTGAGATGGCTGTGTGTTCAAGCGAATGAAAGTGCAGATCTTCAGCTCTTGTGCTTGACAGGAAGTTAGAAAATGAAAAAGGAGGGAGGATGTAGGGTATTGGTCACTGCACAATCAATTGTGCTCACGTGCTTGTGGTTCTCAGTGCTTGTAAAAGTTTGTGAATAGGCTGAAATGTTTATAGGACTATAGTTGTTCCAGATAAATGAGCAAATTATAAGTTTTTTAATTATTTTGTTTTTTTAATTTCAGATCGAAATACAATCATTATTCATAAAAAATTTGAATGGATAACCAATGTTTATATACATATATAAAATCTGCTCTTTATTTAAAAAATGTTTTGTAAATTGGAAATCCACACAGATTAGTACTGATTTGGAAAATACTTCTGTTGATATAAATGTAGCTAAGTAGAAAAATAGTGAAGGGATATATTTCTAGTCAAAATAAAGCTTTTGATTTTGTCACATGCCAGAATTTATGTCATAATGCTGTTATGACAAGAAAAGCTGTATTTCATTTTCTCCAATTACTAGCATAATTTTCTCTTCTATGCAATTCCTAAAGGTACAGAAATCCTCTTGGCATGGTTACTATAGTAACCTGGAAGCAGGGATCTTTTGATTAGCTTTATTGTTAAAGAACAAAATAGTCCATGTAGTGAAACTAAGTTTACTTGGTAAGAAATGGCAAAGGTTTTCTTTGTTTATTTTATGCTCAAACGAATGTACCTTAAAATCTTGCTCCTTTTGTTCAATTTAATTCCTACAAAGTTACAGGTAATCCTTGAGTTACGAATGTAATGGAGCCTGCCAGTTACATTCCTAATCTGAGTATTCGTTGGAGTGAATCATGTAAAATGAACATGAGAACTCTCTGCTTTTGAATCCACATTCACTAATCGAATATGCAGGTCATTAAGTGCACATGAGTATCTCAGGGTGGGGAAGGCCATGGGGGGGGGGCTAGTAATGGAACAGACCACCTGCTTAAGACCTCCCAAGGCTTTCCCTGACCCACTGAGATACTTCATGCTCCCCACAATTGCTTCCCCCTCCCCATCCTGCCACTCCGGGTCACTTATCTTGTGAAGATCTAGCAAGCTGTCTCCAGCCTCTCTGCTATACAAGATCATGGCTCCCAGAAATTTCCAGTTTCTGCACAAAACGTTTACAAGCTGACGGGCTGCTTTGAGGCAGCGAAATCGCATCCATCTGCTCTTTCAGAGAGTGGTGGCCTGAAGTTGTGTGACATCACGGCCCTCAGAACATTTCGCTCTCAGTGTGCAAAACGCTTGCAAACTGATTGGATGCTGGAAGCAAAATTATCCAGCGTGGCAGGATGGGAGTGGGGAAGCAATTGTGGGGAGCTAGGGGGAGAATAGGCAGGGTGAATTTTGCAGTGCCTTTGCAGTCATTCATAAGGATGAATGACTGCTGTGATGCTGCAACATTCATAATTTCGGAACTCTATCGTAAATACTTGGGAAATGGATTATCGAGTAACTTTGAACAGTCACTAAGTGAACTGTCATAACTCAAGGATTACCTGTATTTTTTCTTTTACTATTTTTCTCTAGGTAGCATGATATCTTAGTAGCTGCAGGAATCGATGTTTAATTCTGTCTCTTTTGCTCAGCAAATTTGTTGAGTATAAACAATCAAAATCTTATCTAACAAAACCAGATAATTTAGAATATGTGGCTCAATCAAGAAAGTGATTAGTTTACTTGGTTCTGCAGAAGTAAAAATGTGTATTTCAGTTCAGTCGTACAGATCCCTCTAGTCATCTTATAAAATGTTATGAAAGCTGTTTGCTTGAAATTAACTTCATATCAAGTAACTAAGTTTTAGGATTGTGCAATGCTTTGGACTTGATCTTCAAAAAATGCTTCAGAGGATGTAGAAGCACAGCCATAATACCATTCTTTAGTACCTTAAAGCAGCGGTCCTCAAACCTTTTTGGCTTGGCGGCCATAAGAATTCCATTATAAACCTGCATGTTCTGAGCTCACTTCCTCTCCTGATCTAGCATCTAAGGGAAAAACTAGATTTTAACAGTCTTCCATTGTTAATAAAGTGAATAGCATAGAAATCAGAACACAGATAGTCTCATCTTACTACCATAACTGAGCCCAAAATTTCTGTTGCTAAACAAGTTAACAAGGTGTTAAGTGATTTGCACCCCATTTTATGACCTTTATTGCCACACATTCGTTGTTAAACGAATCATGCAGTTGTTAAGAGGACCTGGCTTCCTTCATTGATTTTGCCAGCTGGAAAGATTGCAAATGGTAATCACACGATCCTGGGACAGCACAACTGCCATAAATACATGCCGGTTGCCAAGTACCTGAATTTTGATCATGTGACCGTGGGGATGCTGCAGTGGTCGTAAGTGTGAAAGCCAGTCATGTCACTTTTTTTCAGTGCTGCTGTTACTTTAAACAGTCACTGAATGAATGATTAGAAGTCACCGCACTGTACTACTGTACTGTAGTATCTGAAAGCATAACTGGGTAATTTCTCAAGCACTTAATTTAAGTAGGTGTGTAGAATGTCCTGTTTTAGGGGTGGAAATTTTTGTCAGGAAAAATATGTTAACAGTGAGATTCTTTGCATGATTTATTTATTCAATTTCTATAGCCACCCATTTCAGTCCAATTGACTTGGATTACTTGAAAGAAAGCCTATGTGCAATCAGTTGAGATTTATTTTTATGTAAGATGTGCCAGGAGCATGACCTACTTCTCATTTTTAAATCATATAATCCTATGCTGGAGTTGTATTTTCAGAACAGTTAAAATATATATAATTAAATGGAGGTTTTATTTCTCTTTGAAATGTGACCTAAATATGTGGATTATATAGGTTATATGGTTTTAATATTGCAGATTTATGTCTACATAAAGCAAAATGTGGGTTGTCTTCTACATGACCAAAGATGCTAGGCAAGACTTACAGAATGGGTAATAATAATAATGCATTTATCTGCATATTTACTTGCTGGTTAATCCCATTGGACAAAGACCGCTGTATAAATATTCAGAATTTCTAGAAGGGCACATAATATTGCCCTTAGTGACTTTGATTTTAATAGTTGCTTTTGGCTCTGTATTTGAAGACAAGAGGAAATAAATATAGGTTAGCACCTTTCCTATTTACCACCACCACCTCAGTGATGGTGGCGCTAAGAAGATAAATGAAAAGCAAACATAAATGCAGTTTGTCACTAAGATGCTCCATCTTAGTTTAAACTATGGTTTCTAACCTGCTGACAGACCACAGAAGGCTTTCTGAAGATGTGATTATATCACTTGAAGGGGTAGAGCTGGAAAGTTGTGCTTTTTTATATGTGTGTTCAATTTTAGATTTAGGGATGGGTCCGAGAATCTTCTGCCTTGTAAGAGGCCTTTCATTTCCATTACCATTTTTCCCCCATAGAAATTCAGCAGTGTGAACTCAACATATTTCAAGGGTTGCAAATGCAATTCTAGGGAGGGTTGGTTGGGGATGCCTGCATACCATGGTCCACTCTGGATACGTTGTGCACAGGTTCTGGATGTTGCATATAGAGTTTTTAGGCACAAAGTTAAGGCAAAATTATATTTAACTTCACCCTTCTATATAATCCAAAATGAACAGTTCTACACTGCAGAATCTGTGAGAGATATTGAGCAATCCAAGGATGAGATCTACACTTGCATTTGGCATTGGCGTTTTATCTAGGATATTGGTTATGTTCCTTGCTGATAATTATATATAATCATTAATCAAGGAGGCTCTCACTTTGCTGGTGGAGCTCTTCAAAATTCAGAAGTTTTGTAATCTCTCTTGGCATTGGTCTGTTTAGTCTGGGACTTGGCCATCAGCTGCTTATATCATAAGCTTTATCTCATTTGCAGAACCTTTAATTTATAGATAACAAGTGATTATATTATCTCCTTCGGCAGCTGAGAATCAATTCTGTTGTTGATTTTTCCTTCTCACCCCATTTCTATGTATTTCCTATAGTTCATATTTTAAAGCTTGATTTATTAAAGCGTAATTATCATGTAATTTGACTATTTTATAATTGGTTTTAATCTTGACACATCTCCTAAATTTTTCCTAACTTTAAGGATACTCAGCTGAAATATATATTATGTCTCCAAAATATTGTATCAGTTTATAAAATAATCTGATTATCATATGCAATATAGCATTCTATGAACATAGAACCCCATTGAAGCTGTTTATTATTACATTTCTCTGCTTTTATAATTTATTATAGTATAGATCATTATAGGAGCTTAATTTATTCATCATGTTAAGCCAAATCCTAGCAGACTGCATTATATCATAATGCAATGTGTAAACTAGGTCAGTATGTTCATTAGATCATCTTTGAGCCAAAAAGGAAAACATTTAATTTAAATGCTTTCATAGTATATCTCCTCCTTAAACGCATCATTAAAAAAACCACCTCATGTTGCAAGCAGATTGAATCTTATGAATTCTTGCCCTGCCTTGTCATCTTCTATTAGTTTCCCTTGTGCTGAATTTTAGATGAGTTTTTCAAGTGAGGAACCTGTTCTCTATAACTGGCATACAATCAGGGTTGTGCATTTTTATAAAAATAACTGGGAAGAAGTGCTTTAAGATTTCACATGAGCATAGTGTATGGTTGCTGTTCATTAATGCAATTTGCTCTTTTTAGGCTTCAGTGCAAGTGTAGAAAAAACAGTCTGATTTAAGGAGCTTACTCATTAAAGTTAATCCAACTCTAAAACAACTGCAACTTTTTTTTCAGGCTTGCACTGAAGTCCAAAGAAAATTTGGTATACTTTAATAAATAGGGAAAAGATGCAAGGCCTAGACTAGAGCACTTCTGAAAATTTTTGGAACATGTACAGCCCTATCACATGCATTAATATAATGCTTTATAAAGTTTTTAAAAATGTTTTGCTATTCATGTGATCCTTTGAAAAAAAATTAACATTTCATTTTTGAGATGTTTGAAACAATTTCAGAATATTGATGGTTTAAAAGTAAGAATTCTTTTGTTTTTTTCCCCTTTTTGTCCTGTACATATAGAGCGCTATAAAGGGGAAGCTACAGGAACTAGGAGCTTACGTTGGTAAGTTTGATAGTAATTTTGTATTGATATGTAGGCTGTTTAATTATTTGCCTGGTTTGTATTTTCCTCTTCCATAAATCTGTTTTCTAAGGGCAGCTAGAAAATAATTATAAAAATAGAAAATTAAAAAAAAACATGTAAACTTATGTTAGCAGCATTCTTTTCAAAAGAGTGTGTTGGGCATTGAGATGCTAACATTAGCTGTTTTTAAAAGCATAGGAAAACAAAAAATGGAAAGCATTCCAGTTGGAAAAGCTACCATTAAAAAAGTGACACTTGAGAAAGGTTATAATGGTCTTATTTGGCAGACAGATTGATCTGGAAAAATAGTCCAACTGTTATTTGAAGAGCAATTTTTTAAAATAATAACTTCATTAAAATACAAAGATAAAATACTAATACAAAGTAATAAAAATATAAAAAAGAAAAGAAAAAGTGCAGATAGGAAAAAGAAAATAAGAGAAAAGATATATAAAAGCTGACTCCCCTCTCCTTCCAGATAAGTTTAAACAGCTTCAGTAGCTTAATAGCTCGTCTACTATTTCAATAAAAAAGATACCTCTTCTTCCCATATCTCATATTTTATCAATAATCCAATTATAAAAAAACTCATTGTTTAGTTCTAATCAGCCAAAGTTTATTAAGAGCTGACAAAAATTAATAACACACGTTTTGATCTTGATCAAATAAATCCATTTTGTTATTTGTACTTATCACTTTCTCTTAGAAATAAAGCAAAAGGATTATCTTCTTCCTTTATAAACAGATCTTTCTCCTAATTCAGTCCTGATCAAAAAGAAGTTCAATTAAGAGCTAGCAGGAACCATAACATACACATTTTAACCTTGGTCAAATAAATTCACTTTATATTACTACAGTTTACTTTTATAAAACTTGCTTTTTAATCCCATCAAAGTTAATTTCTTATCATTTTCTCTTTGTCTACTTTCAGGAACAGCTTCAGTAGTTTAACATGTCCCTTCCATAAATCCAAAATAAGAAACTTTTCAAATCATTCTTCTGATTTATTATTTATATGTCCCTTTTGGTTAGTAAGACATCAACTGGTTGCAAATGTAAATCCATTGTGGCATTCTTTTCCATATCACTCTTGTATTCCTCTGGCATTTTCAAATTCAGTCAAAGTAACATTAGTCTCTGTTTTATACAGTAAGATTTGTTTTTCTTATATATCCTCTCACATCCAATTCAATTCAGTTTATTGCAGTCATAGACCAATACAGATGCTAAACAAAATAAAGTTTAAGACCGAATTAAAATACATTTCTAAAACAACTCGGCTAACATCTATAATTGAGGTTCAAAATACAGCCTAAATTAAATTATAATGTAAACATTAAAATTATATTAAATATGATAGCATCTACAATTACATCAAAGTAAGAGTATCTAAAGCTACTAGTATTAACCAAGTTATAATATATAAAATTTAAATGAATTACACTGAATTATATTTACAGAGAATACATTGTGGGCAATTGGCCCATCAGCATTTGATGGATTTTTGATATTCACAAAATTTAGCTGCCTCATATATCTATTTTTTTTTCAGACAAACTTGTAGATAATTTCTGAGAGACTGTACATTGTTCCCAGGCAGCCTTAATTTCTATAGTTGAATAATATTGCCCCATTGTATTAATGGCTCTCTTTAATTGTAATCTTTAATTCTTTCTGGTTCCCTCTAATCAACTTTCAAATTCCCCTCTTATCATATGTTTATTTTCCAATCAGCAAAACTTTCCCACAGGAAGATTTCTTAAAATTTATTTCCCAGTATTCAGATATTCTTTTACAAAATTTTAAATACCCCATAAGCATAGGAAATATTCTTTGAAGTCCATCTAGAACTGTTCCAGAGTCAACATTCTAATCCTTCTTTTGCTGTTTTGAAAAGTTTTTCCTTTTTAAATCTTAAACTTATATGAAACTTTTTTTATCCAATAAAATACCAGATAGAAGGAATTCACCCAATGTGATGAAACTTGCCCTTCAGAAGATTCTTAACAACCAGAAAATCGTTAATAAGTGACTTCTACAGTAGTTGAGAGGAAGTAGGCAAATCCAGTGTTCATTTGAAGGTGCCGAACTGTGGTTTAGGCAGGGTGATTTTACCCAGACTCTCTGAGCTGGAGAGAAGTCTGTGGGTAATCCTAGCCTTCTTGATCAGGACAGGAGTTCCAAGGAAGTGATCCATTCATCAATTCCTTTTCTCACCGTGGCCGTCAGCTCTGCTGTTATGGAGTTGTCTTCAATTCACCATTGTTCCCTGAAAGTTGAAGAACACATTTTTCTTAATGGTCTCTGTGCATCACATTCATAGACTTAGAATGACGATGGGAAAATAGTTTGATTAGCCTATTGGGAGATTAAGTAAATAAAACTATAGTTGCTGCTTTAACATTTAATTTTTAGATTTATTCTCTATTCTTTAAATCAGATGAAGAACTGCCGGATTATATTATGGTCATGGTGGCTAATAAGAAGAGCCAGGAACAGATGACAGAGGATCTTTCCCTTTTTCTAGGAAACAACACTGTGAGATTTACTGTATGGTATGTATCTTCCATCTGTTCCATGTACCGATAAATGTGCTTATTATAAGGCACAAAAATAGTACAGCACTACAGCATTGCAAAAAATAATCCTTAAAGATGAAAAGCAATGTGGAGAAGGGAGGGGAAAACATTTTTCCTACTTTTTTTTTCCTCTGTAGGTCATTTTTTTGCTTATTGTTCTGTTGCAAAGAATTGAAAAATGGAAACATGTTGAGTATGAAATGTTTTCTTCTAGGAAGAGAAAATGTTTACATTAAGAATTCTTACACTGAAATATTTTATTCTTCTCACATTATCTTTGAAAACTCTACAGCAAAAATATTTTTTTCTGAATGGGGATATTATAATTTGCATGCTCAAGAGAAAAATGATACTTGCAAAAACAAGATAAACCTCTTCCCCCAGGGACTATACAGTTTGCACTAGTGAAGATATAGGTTTCTACCTTTTTAATAGTTTAGTCGCTTTATTTCTGTTCTAAATATTTTCTATTTCCCATGCTAGTCTGAAAAGGATGCAGTGCAATGGACAGCAATCTAGTTAGTTTCATGGGTTAGAAAAATAAATCTTAACAAGGTAGGCAGAGGAAGTATAATGATTTTGGAGCTTAAAATCAAAACTTACAGACTTTCTTCCTGTAAATCTGTTTGAAGATGTATAGGACAACACAAGATTATTGAAGTATTAGTTTCTAATTTAAACATAAATTATCTTTAAAAAGCCCTTTTACAGTGCCTTTAGAAATTTTATTTAAAGCAAGAAGTGTGCATGTTTTGAGCAGCTGGGAACCATATTTCATCTTTGTATGATACACTTGGAGACATATTCCAGAAAGTAGGCAGGTTTACGATTAAAAAAGGTCAGAATGAATTTAGATTTGATTTCATATAAACTTAAAATATCTTGTAATGTAATTACAAATAATATGGTGATCCCTTTTCTCAGTTTATAATAGAAAACACAGTTTGGTGACAGCTTCTCTGGCCTTCAGCAACTGCATGTAACTTTGGGGTCTTGAGTTTATTTGTTGTAATTTAAAATTTACTAAAATATTTTCTTATTTTTCAGGCTTCATGGTGTCTTAGATAAGCTTCGGTCTGTAACTACAGGTAAATAAAGGCTACATGCCATCTTTGAGATAACTCTTGAGAAAAGAATCTGTGCGCACATACTTTCATATAAATTTTTGGCATTCCCTAAAAAGTATTTATAAGTTTATTTAGACAAGGTTACAATGGTTTAGGCAAGAAGAGTAACAAAAAGTGTTATGTGAATTTGAAAAATTGTTTCTTGTATAGTATGAATAAGAGGATGTATATTTTTATTGAATCCACAGTGGAAGGCAATTTGCAGTTCTGTATAAATACCACCCTTAATTTTGAGGTGAAACCAATTTTACTTCTTTTCCTAGAGCCCACAAACCTAAAATCTTCTGAATCTAATATTTTTGAGAGCAGTCTCTCCTCTGGCAAAAATGCATCCGGTGGGAGTGAGGAGAGGACTGGAGAAGAAATCCTACAGCCTCTTACAGTCTCAAGTTCTCGACCTGAAAGAATCGACTTCCGAGTTTCTACTAGTTCTCAGGAACAGAGAGCTGCTGCTCTTCGGTAAGATTCTCACTGAGTTATTAGGAGTTAATGATACATTGCAGATGAATAATATTGAACATCACAACATTTGTGGTTGAGATCTCAGCTACATCATAAAATCACCAAGTAGTCTTAAGAATAGCTAATGTTACTTAGATTCCCTCAAGTATAATGCCCCAGATAAGTGAAGCTTTGTGTTTGTGTTTTCTCCCCTTGTGTATTTTCCCCTCTGTTCTTATTTACTGACAAACATTATTTTCCATTGTAACCAATCCAGAAAGCAATGGTTCATACATACAATAACTTATATATGCTTCAGGACTGCAAACATACTTTAAAATTAAATTTACAGTCTTGGAAACAGACGGATGGCTTTCTTTGAAATTGGAAATAAGAGGGAATAAAAAAGGATCTGAGGTGCAAGAGTGGAAAAACGGGACATAACAGCACATGAGTAATCCATAAATCATGGTTAGCTGTTTAGCTTAAATTGAGGTGCGCATCTGTATTATGGGGATGTTGGTCTGTGATAAAGTACTGATGGAAGGATTACTCAGATAATCTAAGGTGCTGCAACTCAATGTACACTTGTCTTGAAGGCTCGATTTCTTAACAGGCACTTGGCACCTTTAACAGTTTGAAAATTCAAAAGGTTTGAATAACAATTTGGGCACTCAAAAAGAAAGGCAGAAAGAATCATGGGAAGAGAGGTTTGCCCATTCTGATTGGTGAAATTGCTCCTGAGCATCATGTCTGCTTTTCCAGGTAGTTCATGTTTATTCCCCAGTTTACCTGTATCTCTTTCTGGCTGTGACCACATTTATGAACAAAGGACTGGGTTAAAGTGTCTCATGGCTTTCTCTAAAGAAAGCCAATAAAATCCATTTACATGTCTGTGTCTGTGTCTGTCCCTGTGCGTGGGTCTTGTATTTATGAATGTTTTCTCCTCCCCAAATAACCTGAATAGGAGTGTTAAATTCACTGAAAATAATGGAAGATATAAGGTAAATAGATAAAAATGCAAATGGATAAATAAAAGAAGCCTGAAGATAACTTATTATTTGGTAATGGATGTCATTATTTTTAAAACACATTTTAACACATTTGTTTTATTTCCTTCCTATCCAATTATCTCTGTGCCTCAACTTTATCAAGTTTTGTTCTCCCCCTACATTCTCTTTCCAGTTCTGCTATTACTTATTAAATGATTTGTTTTATGGGGAATTAATATCAATTAGGTATTAGTCATTTAATGTGATTTTATATGTGTGTGTTTGTGTGTGTGCATAGATAGATAGATAGATAGATAGATAGATAGATAGATAGATAGATAGATAGATGTAAATTCTTCACATAAACACCTTAATTTGGGAATGGATTTCAGCTGAAAACTTTAATGTAACAAAGAGAAGAACTTGGCCATTATAGTGATTTAGTGACCGCCTCGGACAGTGATTGTTCAAACTTATGACTGTGATTAAAAATAGCTTTGTGACCAATGATCATACAGGATGGCTACAGCATGTCTCTCAGTCATGTGTTTGCTATTACAGTCAGTTGATACACAATATTTTGGGTAAATTCATAAGCACAGATGTGGTCACATGATTTTGATGGTTCACTTAATAACCGAGTTGCCAATACCAATTGTCATCATTAAACAATGACTACCAGTATTTATTTCTATGCCCCTTTTGGGTAGAGTGAAATTACCTTAAATTCACGATCATCTTTCTTTCACATTGATACAGTATTTCACATACAGCCAGGAAATCTAATCAGCATTATACAGCTTCGTAGGTTAAGCACAGAAGGTTATCTTGAAATCTGGTAGCATTTGAATGTATTATGTCAGAATTTCTTTAAACTTCTTTTACAAGGTTATCAAAAATTCACTACAAAGATAATCCTTATGTAGCAGTCTATGCTGTTAAAATTATACTATATAGTACAATTTCTAAATTATGCTGGAATTGGTATCAATTATGCTTAAGGCTATGCTTAACTAGACAGATTTTTCTAATAGAAAATTTTGGAACAAATTGAGAAAATAAGTCAGTAGTTTTTCATAATGAATTCTGTTACTGATTTATTATCCATATGTTCTAAGACACATAAATTTATGCAACATAAAGTATTGATTTGCCAGATATCAGAAATCACTGGAAAACTAATACTGTTATTAGTTATTATAACTAATAATCTGTTTGAAATTTCAATTGAATGTTTTGAAAGTCCTACAGATTAAATGTGCTTAACCCTGTTCAGCATTTATTAGAAATGCTATGAATGGTTCTCCTCAATGTTTATTTTCATCTTTAGAAATGTTGTTATGGATAGAAGATACAGTAGGACAGCTGTCTTTCTTGTATTTCTCCTTAAAATTACATACATATTCATGTTCATATGTATGTATACTCTCAAGTGTAAAATTTGTTTTTTATTTGCTTTGTTTTCCCCCTCACTTACTCATCACATCTTATGTTACTTTTTAACTCTGCTACTTGCTTTGTTTTTGTTTTTATCTTTTTTTCAATTAAAAGAAACATAGGAATATATTTGACCTGGCAAGTTCCAAGGAAGCATCAGAAAGTACTATATTAGTCATTGTATCTTTAGAATAAATTAAGCTCAGTGGAACCTGCCTCTGCAAATATAGAAGAGCCGAGGTGGTGCAGTGGTTAGAGTGCAGTACTGCAGGCTACTTCAGCTGACTGCTAGCTGCAGTTCGGCAGTTCCAATCTCACCGGCTCAAGGTTGACTCAGCCTTCCATCCTTCCGAGGTGGGTAAAATGAGGACCCAGATTGTTGGGGGCAATATACTGACTCTGTAAACCGCTTAGAGAGGGCTGTAAAAGCACTATGAAGTGGTATATAAGTCTAAGTGCTATTGCTATAGTTGTGAGAGCAGTTGGAAATAATTGAAAAATAGAGAATCCCCCTAATGTCAAATCAAATAAAAGCGATTTGTAGATTAGATTGTTGCCCTTGTATTCCATATCAGTAGCTAAGATGAACAAATGATGTACAGAATTTGTAAATTATATTTGTGCCTATTTTGCTATTGACTTTCTCATTATCCTTATTGCAAAGCTGTTTCTTAAAAGATGGCAGACAAAGTTAATCACCCCCTTTCTCAACAGGCAGCCCAGTCATGATGGGTCACCATCCCTGTTAATGTCAACTGTAAAACCTTTACGGGAGTTATCCTCCTTGGAAGCTGTGATTGACATTAAGCCTGAGCCAGATGATCTCATTGATGAAGATCTGAATTTTATACAGGAGAATCGGTTACCTCGGAAGAAGCCTCTGGTTACAGTAACATATGGTTCTTCACGCCCAACGGCTGAAATCTATCGTCCACCCGCTAGTCGAAATGCCGAAGGCAATGTTCACTTGCAGAGGTTGCCACAGTCAAGCAACCTGCAGACTGGCAAGCAGCTTAATGTTCAGGGTGATAGGTCACAGGAAACCATCCAGCTTTGTGATCCAGATGCATTTGACAGCTTGTCCGAGAGTTACCAGCCCCCTTCAAAAGGGAACGCTGATAAAATTAGCAGTGAGGTAAGTATGTGAGTCCAAGCTATGCCAGTATTTAACATGTACTCAACAAACAGAGATCTCCATGGATACCTGAGGTCTCCTGTTCTAAACATAGCAATGTTGGTTAAAAATATCTCATGACTGGCATGTAAACTTTGTGGCATCTAGGCTCTAGTTGCTTTATGGATTAGAGGTGAAAAGTGTCTGTGGGTATGTGTTTTTGTCTAAAAGGGCAAATAGATGTTGTAATTTTATTCTTCTGGCTATTGGCTTGGTTGGGACCAATGCTTTTTCGACTCCAGCATGACAAACTGCTGATTAATACTAAATCAAATGGTTTCATACATTCTGCCATTAGGAAATGCTTCCCATGATAATATTCTCCTATAAGACCATGGAGTACAGTCAGTCAAGAGTGGACAATTCTTAGCCAGTATGATATATATAATTAGAGTTTTAGACTCTTGTTGGGACATCTGAGTTGAGTTCTTTATATTTTTTTACTATTTCTGTGCACTGCTGCATTCCCAAGAAGCCTTATGAATCACTGTTTCTCAGCCTACCTCACAGGGTTGTTGTGAGGATAAAATGGAAACTTGCACATCATATTGATGCTTTAAATGGGAAGTATAATGCATATAAAAAATAGGCATAGCTGCCACTCCTCTTTGAATGGAAAATGTGCTACTGAACATTGCCAGCCAGGTATGTGAAAAATATTCCAGAGAAGTCAGGAAACCATTCTTTCTTCAAGCCACATTCATCTGAAGTTCCAGAAGTTTTCTAGCAATTGTATAAAGAATTCTGATCCTAAATCAGATAGCTTGGGAGGGAAAGAAGAAAGGGGGATGCTAGCTTAATCTCAGATGGCAAGGGTTCAAAGCCTGAGGATGCTCCCCAAGAAGGCCTTTTCTTACAATCTCAGAAGATGTGAGGTAATAGTGGTAGGAAAAGAGTTTCTCCTTGATGGTTTTAATAATAACAAATGGCTAATAATAAATGACTTTATCATAGCCTCAGAAACAGACTAAAAGTGAGTGGAACTGTAATTTAACTCCTTTGACCAGTCCTGTCATTATGGGCTAGTTGGAGTGTCAAAACTATTACGGTGATTCAGATTGGGATATAACTAAAGCATGCATCATCATCTCAAGAAACAGTTGAGAATAGTTGGTATTCTAGTGTTGGCAGTCCAAAAATTTCATTGGTTATTGATCTATTCCAGCTTCAGTTCAAGGCTTTAGCTTAAATAGGGTGGGGCTGACTTTTCTTAGAGGCTATTCCTCTATGTATAAAACTGAATTTGTCTACATATTGTATATTTATTTATTCATCTGTGCAATCTCTATTTAATTTCTAAGGCATTTCCATTTACAGAGATGCAATTGTTAAACTGTGGAATTAGTATGAGGAAGATGTATCAGCTTTGGGTTTGAAGCTTCCATCTCAGTTTGCTTCATTTCATGGGTATTTTTAATTAGGGTCTCCTAGTTGATACTTGTGTTTGCTACTGTCTACTATGTATTTTCTAGTTGCTGATTGTTGCCATTTACAGTCTGTACTTTGCCTTATTTTTCTGTCATATATTTTCATCTTTGTACATCAGGTTGAAACACTGAGAAACAAATCTAAAAATTAATAAACGATATTCATCTGTTGATCCCCTTGCCTCTCCCTTTCTAATGTTTCTTCCTCTATCAAATTTAGATTGTAAGCCTTTTGGGCCTTTTACAAAAGTCATCCAGCACATAATAGTGTCATATTCTCAAATGTTCCCATTTGGATAGTCCACGATGGGACTGTAAGTACTCCATAGTAGGAGTCCCCTCCCCACAAAATTTAGTGACCAAATCATGTGAGAATGGTTCTATTTCTTTTTATTAAAATCTTGTGAGGTTTTGCTAATCTTTTAAAATATTTTTTTAAGTGTGTGCGGTCCTTCAGGGGTTTTATGAAGCAGGGTTATGTGGCCAGCGGTATCCCCAAACACTATATTGCTATAACAGCTGTCTTATATGGAAATCCTAAAAACATTTGATGCCAATGTAGTCTTCACATAAAGGAAAAAATTGGAACTGCTGATTTATTTGGAAAGGAACTACTTGTGAGTCTATTATGTGATCTGTTAGATTGTCAGATTTCACTTGTTATATTTAGGGTAATATGTTTTTAGGAATCAAATTTCATTGTAGGAATGGAATTCTAGCACAAAATACAAACAGCAGCACTTCGTTCTTAAAATATATGATTCCTGTATTTTTTCAAAACAAATTCTCTTAACAGCTATTTACCAAAGCAAGTTAACCTCGTATTGTTTTGGTCTGCCAGGATGATAATCATTACTGCCTTTCCTGCAGTAAGGATATACTGTTACTGAAGACTTCTGTACCTGCTTGATGTATGAGCAGATGTCATCATGTTCTCAAGTTTTTTAGGAGGCATTGCTAATGGACAAATGATTAGGATATCGATAGAGCTTTTTAAGATAACTGACGTCATATATTTCACACTGAATAGAGACACTGATTTTGAATTTGAGAATTCTACTAGTTAGCTTTCTTTAGAAAAGAACATTTCTAGCCTTTTGGTTTGTTAATATATACATGTAAATATTTGAAATATGCTAGGGGGAAGATTTTCTTCATGTTCTGTAGGGTTCTGATCTAAAAGCTTGCTACGTAAGCTGTATTTTATGATTCATACACAAAAGCACAAATCTTTTGCTGGCTCTTATCTTTCCTAATTCTTATCTTTTCTCCTCTCCATTGTAACTTGTTCAGACAGATAATAAATCATCCACTAAGATTTCTGGGAATTTTGGAACCCTAGATAAAATTCAAATGTATTCAATGTTATCTTATTGCCATTTTAGATATTTTGAGTATCTGCATTTTTAAAAATTTGATGTGAGTTATCACAAAACTATTATGATTTGTGTTTCGGTCGGCATACATGTATGTTACATCATCCCCAGCACTGAGTACCACACTTATAGTACTTGACTTTAAGTAATACTGATTGTGATTAATTTGAATGAGGAAGTCTCATTCAAATTATTGTTCAAATCCTGTTCTACAAAATATAGTGAGCAATCTTATCTTGGACATTACCTCTTTCCTCAGTATACTGCATTGCTCTGCCATGGAGATCCAATGCAGAAATTATATACCGTGTTTCCCCGAAAATAAGACCCTGTCTTATATTTTTTTGAATCCTGAAATATGTGCTTGGCCTTATTGCCATGCGCTCAAAAGCCCGATTGGGCTTATTATCAGGGGATGTCTTATTTTGGGGGAAACAAGTTATATGCTTATATTAATTCCTTAAAGAAAAAAGGAGATATAGATGTGCTGAATTTTTAAAGTCCAGCAAAGTAATTAATTTTTACACTGTGAGCACACTGGCACACATTAAAAATGAAATTCCGTTGCCTGCTCTCAAAAGAAAGTATATATTTACTCATACACATACATAACACACATATACATAAGCTATATACATACATATATATACCTACATGCATACATATATACATATACATAATATATACTATATACGACGTGTGTGTGTGTGTGTGTATGAATGTATATGTATGTATATATGTATATGCATATAACTATCCATGTCTTATAATGAAATCTAATTATTACCATAAAATCTGGAAAGATAAAACAGCAGAAAAGGAAGAGTTAATGGAAAGATAATTTGTCTTCTTGCCAATTATTTGGCATTGTTTTAAATATAAGCTGTGCTATATCAAAGTATAGGGTAGAGAATTCAACTAATTGATCTACAGGGAATTATTCAGCTCGGAGATTCTAAGCCTTTGAAACAAAATTGTTGCCCTCCAGATACACCAGACTAAAATATCCACAATTGTTAGATGTGTGCTCAGATTATAGTTGGAGAACACTACTTAATAAATTGAACCCCAAAGATGCTTTTCAAAAGGCAACTGGAGTTTCTTTGTTTTTCCTCGAAGATGTTTTGCTTCTCATCCAAGAAGCTTCTTTAGTTCTGAAAGATAATCAGTTCTTTGATTCACTTTGACAGTCCAGTTGCCTTTTGTGAAAAAAAGTCCAGTTCCCTTTTGAAAAAACACCTTTGGGATAATCATGACCTGGATGACTTAGAATCTCCATAGATAAAAGTTGAATCAAAAATATTAATGGAAAAATAGTGCTACAATATCGAGCAATGCTTCTGTGGATCTGAATGTTTCTTCATTGCGATATTTTGTATGGAAGCAACATTAGGAAGGGTGAGGGTATAAAATAAATATACAGAATCTGTATTCCAAATGTGAATTGATTATTATCCTGAATAAGAAATTTTCATTTTATATGCTGCCTTGCGATAGAATACATGACAGGTAGAACAGAAATATTTAATTATCTAAACAAAATCAATAAACATCTCCCCTGCCCAAAATATAATCTAGTTTATCATTATTTTTACTTTACTTTTACTCTGTTGCTTACTATGCAAAGCAAAGATAGATTTTTTTTCCTCTTCAAAATAAATAAATAAATGAAAGTTTGGACATAGCTTTACTCTGTCTGAATCTGATTATATTGTTTTATTTATAATTTGCTTAAAATAAAGGAGCTTGGTTCTTTAAAATCTGCTCCTTGTCCTTCTTCACATGTTTATTATTTAAAGTCCTGTCCTGACTTTTGTTACCTGATCAGGGCCAGCAATAGCTGCCTTGATGGTGATTACCACTGTTTTTTTTAAAGGGAGCAAAAACTAAGCCAAGGCTACATATAACTCATTAACATCCTTGCTCTTACCTCAGAAAATCCTCACAAGGAGGTGAGTAGGGCAAAAAAAAAAATAAAAAATCCAGCCATTTTTGTATTTTGGAGTTCTCAAGATACAAAAATATTTTCAGGCTTACAGATGTTGAAGGCAAATGTTTAAGCTTCTTTAAAACTTTTGAAATCTCTCAAAGTTAGCCATGATTCCACCAGCTTATGGAGAGCAGCTATCAATAGGTAATAGGTAATAGGTAATAGAATTCTTTATCGGCCAAGTGTGATTGGACACACAAGGAATTTGTCTTGGTGCATACGCTCTCGGTGTACATAAAAGAAAAGATACATTTGTCAAGAATCATAAGGTACAACACTTAATGACAGTAATAGGGAAACAGTCAATATAAATCTTTTTTTTTTAATTGAAAAAGTTTTACAAATACAAATTTTCCCATTTCCCCCCCCTTCCCTCCCTAACCCTCCCTAACCCTCCCCTCCTCCCATGACTTCCCCAAGGTGAAATCCAAATCCAAATCATTTTATATCATATCATACTTTACCGCCCTTCTATTCTCCCCCCTGTGTACTATACATTTCTATACAACATTCAACTAAAAGCTATCTGGTACTTCCTAGTTTGGTATTTATTCTGCACATAATCTATCCATTTCTTCCACTCCCATACATAAGTCTCTTGAGTCCGGTCTTTTAAGTATGCTGATATCTTCGCCATTTCTGCAAAACTGGCCACCTTCAAAGTCCATTCTTCAATAGTAGGCAAAACATCCCTTTTCCAATATTGACCAATCAGTAACCTAGCTGCTGTCACCATATACAATATCAATTTTGTTTCACCCATTGAAAAACCCTTAACTATGCCCAATAAAAACAATTGAGGAGAAAAATTGGAGTTTTTTCTTGAGAACATTTTGCATAACCCACCAAATTTTTATCCAGAAAGCCTTCACTTTCTTGCAAGTCCATCATATATGATAATATGTAGCATCCAAACAGTCACATCTCCAACATTTTGGTTGAACATTAGGATACATGGATGACAATTTCTTAGGATCTAAATGCCATCTATAAAACATTTTATAAAAATTTTCCCTCAAATTCTGTGACTGCGTAAATTTAACATTCTGAACCCATATTTTTTCCCACATAATGTTTTGTTAGAAAGAGACTCAGAAAATGAATTGGTTAAAGATTGTATGATAAAATGGGCACAAAATTTTGCAGAACCAGTTATGATGGAAACGTGAGTCAATATAAATCTTAAGGATACCAGCAACAAGGTTACAGTCATAAGTGGGAGGAGATGGGTGATAGGAACAGTGAGAAGATTAATAGTAATGCAGACTTCATAACTAGTTTGGCAGTGTTGAGGGAATTATTTTTTAGCAGAGTGATGGCGTTGGGGAAAAAAACTGTTCTTGTGACTAGTTGTTCTGGTGTGCAGTGTTCTAACACAGTTTTATGGGGGAGCCAACATCCCATTCCCATGCTGCAATCAATGTGAAACTAAAGCCTCTATTTATACCATTATATTTTAAAAATTGGATTGGGCTTTTGAATTTTTCTTGTTCTTGAATCTTCTGTTGGCATCTTTAAAAAGGTTGCTTAAATATATTAGTTTGGTTTTATGGCATTTTTTGTTGTTTTAAGCCACTTTGTGCTCTTTATGTCTATAGTAAATGTATAATAATTGTGCTCTCTCCTTTCCCCTCCCTCCCTCCCCCTCTCTTCCCTCCCTCTCCTTACACATATAGTATACACCCATATGTGCACACATGAAAACATACTTAAATAGACAATGTTGTCTACTATGTATCTCCCCTAAAACTGCTCTCAAAACATATTATTGTGTGATGTTCATTTATTTTGTCCTGCTGTATGGATCCCTTAGTAGTTTGCATAAAGGAAATAAAAAGAAAGAAATAAAAAGTGCTTGACTCTTAAACAGACAGGAATTCTTTTACATAATTCTTCAGAGTATAATGGACATGGAAGTTACCCTGGCCTGGAAATATGTTCACTGGCAGATCAGATTTATCAAATAAAATATTATCCTATTACCTGCAGGAAGAAACATTGAGGAAGAGGAAACTCCCAGTTGTAAGTTCAGTAGTCAAAGTGAAACGGTTCAGTAATGATGGAGAGGAAGAAGAAGAGGAAGATGACTACGGTCTGCGACTAGGAGGCATCTCCAGCAGTGTCTCTGTGCCTGCAAAACCTGAAAGAAGGTAGTGATCTCTTTAAAAAAAAAATACATATTTTCTAATTATACTACCATTTATATAACCGGTAGCTTTATTTTAGACAGGAATAAAGTCCAAGCAGGCCTCTGGTATGATCCTGTAGGGCACATTTAGATTCATATATTCTGGTTCAGCAGAAAGCAGGTGTCCATCTATACTGGAATTTGCTGATAATAGTTTTGTGGCTCAGTTTACAAAGTGGCTGGGAAATGTAGCATCTTTTGCAAGGTTGAGAGATATGCACAGATGAATAGAAGTATCTCCATGAGGGGGAGAAAAAGTGGCCACCATTTAGCCACCATTGAGTTGGGTGACTCATGTATCTCCATGGATTTCAATTTCTTTTTTTTTTTTAAATGAAATGTGACAAAAATTAAATATATAATAAAAATAGAAGTATTAATTTAACACCCTTGTATCTGTTTTATTTCGACCATCTAGGCCTTCACTGCCACCTTCCAAACAAGCTAATAAGAATTTAATATTGAAAGCTATATCTGAAGCTCAGGAATCAGTGACAAAGACAACTAATTATGCTACAGGTAGATCAATTTGTTAATGATTTCTATGCAAGTGTGAATGTAGAATGATACTTTGCACATCTGGTGAAACGATAACTTAGAGCAAAATGAGTTAGTTTTGATTTAGAGTGATTTAGGCTTTTTGCTGCAACAGATTAACGTGACTATCCTTTTGAATTTTTTTTTAGCCCATATCCATTATCCATAATAGCCTTTTTACAAGCAAAAATGTGCTTGTAAGTTGTCATAAAACAAATGGGAGCAAAACAAGACTAGTTACATGGAAACAACGGTTCTAGTTTGTTTATAAAATAGATGAATAGAACATATTTTTTCAGAAATGTATTTACGTTAAAGCTTATGAAACCTATATTGATTATTTCCCAGATTCTTTGGTCATAAAAAATAAACTATTACAAATTCAATATATAAGTTCCTAGTGCTGATCTATTCCCATATCTTCAATATATAATTTATACATTGGTTGTCTGTCTCCCGCTTTTGACCAAAGATTTTCAAAAGTTACTCACAGCTTAAAGAACTGCATTGCAGTGGTAAAGATAATTAAGGTTGTCTAGAGGAAAGACCTCTGAGGCCTTTGGAAAGAAGGGAGCTTAAAGAAGCAGTTGTTGTAATTGCCTATCATGAACAACCCACTTATCTCTCTCTCTCTCTCTCTCTCTCTCTCTCTCTCTCTCTCTCTCTCTCTCTCTCTCTCTCTCTCTCTCTCTCTATATATATATATATATATATATATATATATATATATATATATATATATATATATCTTTTTTATTACATTTTTTCTCTAGCTGTGAGCCTGCCAGGTGGGGGTTAATACTAAGGGGTCATTAAGAAGTTCTCAAAACCAGACTTAAGTCTGTTTGGACCTAATATAACCTCTCTAAGTTAGTAAAGCAGAGTATTTCTACAAAGGTTATCTCCTCTAACCATGAATCAATTAATATGCTGGGTGAACAGTGGAATTTCCTAGTAATCCCTGCCTGCTTAGCCAATAATAGCAATAACAATAGCACCTAGACTTATATACCACTTCATAATGCTTTACAGCCCTCTCTAAATGGTTTACAGAATCAGCATATTGGTCCCCAACAATCTGGGTCCTCATTTTACCCATCTCGGAAGGATGGAAGGCTGACTCAATAATGAGAGATGCTGGGTCAAAATTGCAAATTGCCTGATTGATTCCGCAGCACAATGTGTATGTGCACATTGGATAGCCCAATATTTTATACTGAAAATTGAAAGTACCTTGAAAAAAGTAGTTTTCCTAGTTAGGAACTGTATTTTGGGGTTAAAATTAGCAGAATTTTTAGATCACAATTTGGGATAAAATGCCTGTCATTGTTTGCTTCTTTGTATAACATATTGTTTTGGTTTATGGAAAGTCCCACCAAAGCAGACAGTTCCTGTGGCTCCCAGAACTCGAACTTCCCATGAAGAAGCCCTCCTTGAAGTAATTCATGACCAGACTCAGCCAAACAGAGTAAACTCTCAGATGCAAGAAGAAGAACCAAGAGAACAGACATTAGGAAGAATTCCAGGTAGTGTTGAATATGCCACCATAGACTCAAGTGATCAGAAAGCTCAATTATACCTAGATAGTGAGATATTGTAGCAGAACCTTGTCTGATGCACTCTTTGAAGGAAGATATTTCAACCTTTTTCTCACATCCAGAATAATTCACGCATACTCAGATAAGCACAGAAACACAGGAGGTGCCAAATGGATTTTATATGTATATTGGAGAATATAAAAGAAGCTTCTTTAGATCTCAAAAATCCATGTAATCTAGCATGTTGTTTTTCATTGCAGAGCATCACTGTTCTGAGAATTTTAAGACAATCCCCTTCCCTTCTCCTAATAACGTTTCTGAGCATGGAAATGGGATGGGGAGGAAATGAGTTTGTACCATATGTCGGTAGTCCTGGATCTTTTTAGCTTTGTGTACCAGCAGTGTGGTGAGGGGGGAGGAATGGTTTCATGCATGCAACCTAATCCCGCACATGTGCAAATAAACTTTGTGCGCTTGCCCACTGCTTGTGTGGCTCGTTTCCAACAGTTGGGGATTCTTGCCATATGTTTAAGGGAACCAGCCTGATTCATAGGAATTGAGAGATGCAGTTATTTTATTTTGATTATTTCTCAGTTTCTGAAGTACAATTCTCGTCTTGAAAAATAAATGCAAAATATGTTTATTAGGGAATGGTGCGTGTGAAAATAAATATTTTTGCCAGATTTATTTAAAATTATAGCTTAATACAAAAGATAGATAGAATTGTGTAAAGCTAATGTGGTCCAGAAATACACTGATTTGTGTGCTTTTACTGTAAATTTGAATGATTAGCCTTCTCCATGAATTTATCTAGTCTTTTTTTAAAACTTAAAAATCAGTGTAATGTCCTGAATTTAGTGAGATGCAGTTATGAAAATAGAGATAGGGTGCAAGCCTAGTGGCTACATTCAGCTTCCTACCAAATAGAATTTGGGAGAGATTTCATTCAAACAGTTTCATAGAGAGAGATGCAAAAAATGTTGAATTAAATAAATTGCCAAAAATGGGAAAAGTTACTACAGTGTTGTTCCCTAAGTTGAATTGAGGGGGAAGGAAACTTCATTTGCATTCTTAATTTATTTTAGGAACCCAACAGAGACAACTCTTTTCCCGTCTCCAGATTGAGCCAGGCACTGAAGACATATTACAAAAAACTGGTTAGTTGTGGCTGGTATTTTTAAGCATTATCTTATATTTTCATACTCTTAGAAAAAACTAAAATTTATTTTCTGACTTTTTTTTAGTAGATAAAATTTCTGCTGCAGCAGAAATTGCCAATTGAACTTCTTATGAGATTTTTAAAAATTATTATTATAGGCTTTGCAACGTATCATTACTGTTGGGCTTTGCATAGCATGTGTAGACTTATTCTTTCTTTAGGGCTCCTGTGTTAAGAAGCTGCCAAGGCCAGAAGAAAGTATACAAACTGCAGAATCATTGGCTGTTTGAATAGCTTTGTCTGCTCAGCAGAGAGTAGTTTGCCATTTTTGTGATGATCAGTAATCATGATTTACCTTCATTGAGTAGCTTCGTGCTTACTCTCCATTTACAATATGTTATTGATTTTAAGGCTCTATGAAACATTTGCCATTTTTTCTGGTTTAGATTATTATGACTTGGAATCAGTGATCCACACAGATACAAGATCATTTATTTTGAAGAAGCCCAAGCTGTCTGAGGAGGTCACCGTACCCAGAAACCTGGAAGTGGGGAACAGAACTACAGATGCCTTACAGGCACTTTCAGGACGGCTCATTCAGACACGGTAAAAAAAAAATCACTCCTTTTGGCTCAGTAGAGAGATAAACTTGGAAACTGGGTACTTTCATACAGCATATCTAAAGAATATGGTCTTTGCTTGCCTTAATTGTGAAAGTAGCACACTTTAGAGACAAAGCAGATTGTGGTAGATTTATTTCATATGTTTTCTTAAGCCCCTGATTAGTCTATGCCAATAATTCACATACTACAGTGTGTGGCGTAGGGACATGGTGGCTCAGTGGCCAAGACACTGAGCTTATCGATCGAAAGGTCGGCAGTTCAGCGGTTCGAATCCCTAGTGCTGCGTAACGGAGTGAGCTCCCATTACTTGTCCCAGCTTCTGCCAACCTAGCAGTTCAAAAGCACGTAAAATATGCAAGTAGAAAAATAGGGACCATCTTTGCTGGGAAGATAACAGCGTTCGGTGCGCCTTTGGTGTTTAGTCATGCCAGCCACATGACCACGGAGACGTCTTCGGACAGCGCTGGCTCTTCGGCTTTGAAACGGAGATGAGCACCGCCCCCTAGAGTCGGGAACAACTAGCACATATGTGCAAGGGGAACCTTTACCTTTACCTTATAGTGTGTGGCACAAAATGAATGTTAAGCTCCAGAACTAAGGACTTGTGGTTGTGGCTTATGCTCTGGACACAATGAAATATTTTCTCTTCTAATTCTGTAGCTCAGAAGAATTTACTGCCCAGAGATAGGTAGTTGGTTGGATGGATGGCTATTCTAGTCAAGAGGCATGCTCAGAACAAAATTATGAAGAGTGGGTAGACTTCCTTCTTTGCACAAACTAAGGATATGAGGCCCAAATGTCATTTCCCTTTTAAGGGTGTTGTACATTTTGAGGGAAAGTAGTTTAATCCATAAAATCTTTTAGGTCTTAAAAAGTATTTTATAAATAATTATGCTGTATTGATTGTCATGAATTATGTTTGATTGATTATATGTCATCAAGTCATCTTCAACTTGAATTGTTGGTATCAATTAGCATTCCTTTGTTCTTGTTTTAGTAACTTAAACAATTTTTATCATTTTATTATAGAGAGCAGCTTATGCTGTCAGATAAGCCTGCTAGTCCCAAGTTTATAGTCACTTTGGATGGAGTCCCCAGCCCTCCGGGGTACTTATCAGATCAAGAAGAGGAAGAATTGAATCTTATGGAGGGAGTTAGGCCTATTCCATCCAAACCAACAGCGAGCAAGGGATTAAGAAACCTTCGCACACAACAGATGCACATTATATCCAGACAGCTGGACAGCACAGATGGTAACATTCTCATCCTCATTGATAAGGTCTTTATGGTAACTTGATTGCAAAATATATTTGGGCAATTGAAAACTAAACTGGAGGCAGGAATTCAATGACTAACATCTAAGCCAAATTTCTTAGGATATATTATTTTTTACAGAACGTTTTAAGTCTTAAAAAACATAAGATTTCATTCATCTACTCTGCCTGAAAGTAATTAGGAAACAGCACTGTTGAAGGGGGATTGAAAGCCTAAGGCCAGTCCTGGTTTCTATACTCTTTATCTCAAGAATTAAGTAGGAAGATCTTGTTATTGTCTAAGCTCTGGCTGTCTTTGAATGCCAGATCTGTCTGTAATAAATCTCTTCTCATCCTTAACCTCCTTCATGGTGGATGAGATCTGTAATAAATCTCTTCTCATCCTTAACTCATGGTGGATGAATACACACCTGTTTGAATTACTGAGACCTGCATGGGGGCAAGGAAGCTGATACATTCATCTCAGGGTTTTGCCCAGCCAGATTTCAGTAGTTGCATCAGCCACAAATCCATGCTAGAAGAGAAGGAATGGATTGTCATCAGGATTACTCTGCAGGTGACAAGATACATTGTTCTGCAGATAACTGGATATGAGATGTTATAAGCTTTAGGGACAAGCTAGGATTGCTACTGCTTATTGACTTTCCTGCTGTGCACCGTCTCTCCTATCTCAGTTGCTTAACTGCAACATCAGGATGATAGCTGCAACTCCCTAGACTTCTGGCCTTGGGAGATTTCAAATTGAGTTTATTAGGAAGTAACAATGCAGTTCCATGGCCACCATGACAATCATGGACTTTTTCTTGGAATTCATGGTCCCAACACCCATATGTGTTAGATCTGTTTTTTATCTGAGCAACTGAACCTGATATGGGAGAATGGGATGTAGGAGAATTCTCCATCAGTTCTTTTCATGGTCAGCTTACTTCAGGGAGGCTATGATGGAATTTGTTGCTGCTGTGAATCTCTGCAGGGAGGAGGATCTCTGTATTTAATAAGGTTATCCCAGGTGCCTAATGGTCCCTGTTGATTTCCAAAGGGCATTTGGGAAGTTTTCCAAAGTGCTGGTGGACAATTCTACTGCGTGGTTTTCTGACCCTTGGAATAAAGGGTTAATTGTGGTATCTGACAGGATTCTTCCTAAGTGGCCTCTCTATGACCATTGATCCAAGTAATTTCCTTGGTTTACTGAGGAACTCCAGGCCAGAGATATGGGACTGAAACTTCATGGGTGGTTCTGGTTGATGTTCTTTGGTGGAGCAAGGGAGAGAGAAATGTGACTTTTGTGATCCTGCTTGATCTCTCGGTAGTTTTTCATGTACCAACTGGCTATGATATACTGGGCCAGTTTCAAGAGGCTGTGAGAGACACTACTTTGCAGTGGATCTTTTTCCGTCCCAAGCTGTTAGTATCCTGCTTCAGGTTTCAATCACAAACAAAAGTTTGCCTGAAGAGTTTGCTTTTAATAGGAACATGCAGAAGAATAGTCCAAATCCAAATCAGGGTTCTAAGAACCAGATCAGTGTTGTGAGCCATCTAGAGGTCAGAGGTTCAAGGTTTCTTAAACAAACAGAATTCATAGGAATCTTACAAAAGAGATCAGACATTGTTTCCAGCAAAGAGAACGTAGATCAGAGCTGCTTCTTAAATCAGGTTGGAATCAGCTGTCACTAACAAAGAGATTTACTCCCTTGCTTGGCAAATGTCCTCATGGAAGTTTCTGCTCTCCTCTCTACTGACTCTGTATGGGGGCTAGGAGGCATTACATCATCCTCATCTGACTGCTCCAGTTGTCCTGGTAGTCCATGTATTTGATCAGCCTCATGTGATTCCTTGGCTTGGTGTCTCCTGAGACATTTCACAGGTTGAGCTAGAGCAGATAGCTCTTCAGATTCAGACCGGGTCAAGACAGACAGTTTCACTCAGTCAGTGGTAAAGGGCAGATAGAAGTCAAGTCTGCTAGGTTAGCCATCAGCCTGAGATGAAATATTATCAGTGTGCAGATGGTACCCAGTCATATATCTCTACCCTGATTGAGCAGGAATTGTGCCAGAAGACCTGGCCTTATGCCTGGAACCTGTAAGGAGGTGGATAAAATGGATCCTAGCAAGATACAACGTCTGTGGATTCTTAAGTCAGCTTTTTCCAGACATAGTCCATCATGTCTCTTGATAGAATTTTATTCCCCCACACCAAGCTTGCTCACAATCTGGACATTCTCTTGAACTCATGGTCCCTGCTTGAACAGCTAGTAGAGGTTATGTGTGGATGCACAATTACATCTTGTGTATTAGTAGCAGCCATTTCTGGAACAGGAGGATTTGCTTTTGATCACATACTCTCTTGTCAGCTCATGGCTAAGCTAGTGTAATTTGCATAGGGCTACCCCTGACAATCATTCAGCTGGTTCAACATGTAGCAACCCAAATAATAATGTGAGTACCCATCCAGCATATAACATTTGTACCACAGAGCTATGCTGGTCAGTCAAGCATAATTCAAGATACTGGTTTTCTTTAAAGCCCTATGTAGCTCAGAGCTTAAATGTCTCCAAAACTACCTTTTCTGAGGGGTCATTGATGCTCTCTGAGTTGGTTGTTTTCTTGCAGATGTTTCATTACCCAAACTTTGCAAATATTTCATTTCCCAATCAGTGCTGATGTGCACTGATGATGTTACCTAGTCTGGGTAATGAAATGTCTGCAAGAAAACAACCAAGTTTAGAAAGCACCAATGAACCCTCATTTCAAAGAGCCCTGGTGGTGCAGTGATTAGAATGCAGTATTGCAAACTAACTCTGCTCACAGCCTGGAGTTTGATTTTGATGGGCTCAAAATTGTCTCTGCTTTCTATCCATCTGAGGTTGATAAAATGAGGACTCAGATTGTTGGGGGAAATATGCTGACATTGTAAACTGTTCAGCGTGCTGTAAAACACTATGAAACAGTATATAAGTCTTAAGTGCTATTGCTATTCCAATCCTGAGCTATAAATATTCTCCTTTATTGATACTACCTTATCTAAAGTGAAACTGTCCATCTAGTAAGATCTAGAAGGAGCCTAAACTTGAGTGAATGCCATCTATGGGGACCTCATGTTTGAGGTTTTTCAAGGATGGCCCTTGGCCTCTGGAAGCCTTAGATATTCAGATCACCATCTCCTTACTGCATTTTTGAAGACTTCTGAAAACACAATTGCTTGGAGAGATATCTGGAATTTGTTGGCCTCCTGGGGCAAACCAGATAGGAATCACAACTAGCTGAGCGAATTCTACTTCATTCTGGAGCTACAGTGTTGCCCAGTTTAGCAAGGGCAAACTTTCCCACATACAATTACAGGGACACTTGAAAATTCTGCTTCTCAAATAGTGACACGTCAGGGCCATGTTGTCTATTTTTTTATGTTACGAGTAGTCCTTGCTTAATGACCCTAATTGGAACCAGAATTTCCATTGCTAAAAGAGGTGGATGCTAGGCAAAGCATCACTTGACAAAATTGCTTAACAACAGAAGCATGGGTAGTCCAGGTTGGTCATTAGGCCAGGATCTCATGCTTCTTGTGCCTCTCTCTGCTTCAACTCTCTCCACATATCTCCCCCCATCTCTGCCCTTTTGGCCACCCTATGTTCCACTACCCTGCTGCCATCTTTGCTGCCCTGTGTCCCACTGTTTCTACTGCCCTCGTTTCCACTGTTTCTGCCACCCTGCACTCCACTGACCCTTTCACCTCTGCTGCCCTGCACTTCACCATTCCGCAGTGGCGCAGTGGTTAGAATGCAGTACTGCAGCTACTTCTCCTGCCTGCTGGCTACCTGCAATTTGGCAGTTCATATCTCACCAGGCTCAAGGTTGATTTCAGCCTTCCATCCTTCTGAGGTGGGTAAAATGAGGACCCAGATTGTTGGAGGGCAATATGCTGACTCTGTAAACCGCTTAGAGGGGCTAAGTAAAGCACTGTGAAGTGATATATAAGTCTAAGTGTTATTGCTGTTGCTATCATGCTTTCTTCCTCTCCACTGTATCCTTTGCTGTGCTATTGCTATTCCCCTCTGACTTCCATCTTCTTCCTCCCGCTATTTAAGAGGTGTGTCTGGTGTTGTCTGGTCTGGCAAAACAGCTACTGTTCATGTGAGGCTTTTATTCAGGGCAGTGAGTGAGTGAATGAATGAATGAATGAATGAATGAATGAATGAATGAATGAATGAATTTTATAACATGTATATAGCTGCCCATCTTTCAACCAATTCTGGCTGTTCTTGGTTCAGTCAATTTGAGAGTTATAAAAATTGCTTAGTGGCAAACTTATTCTGTCTTTGTGGATATTTCCACTTTTCTGAATTTCATTCTAAATTGTGTATATATAGTGTAACTATTGTGTAAATAGTTGTTTTGATCAGGTTTCGATCAAATTTTTTCTACAATCCAGATGTCTAACTTTATTTCTTTGGCTATTACAGTAGAGATGGAAGAAATAGGCATCTTACAGAAGATGGAGAAAGTACCCGAGCGCTGTAAATACTGGCCTGCCTGCAAAAATGGAGATGAATGTGCCTTCCATCATCCTACACTGCCATGCAAGTAAGTGGCCCTGAACATCTCAACGGAGCTTCACCTAACTTGCCTTCCTAGTTTTTAGGCACACAGCTTAGCGCAAAAGAAGTTTGTTACATCACCAGCACCAATGAGTAGGAGATGTTTGCGCTGAAATTGCGCTAAATTTCATTGCCATGAATCATGGCTGCAGCCAGTAGCTAAAAGGATAAACAGGATTGGAGGCTAATTGGTCATTACCTATATGTAGCGTCCATCTTGATGTTACCGAATATTTGTCATTACTAGGCATAAACAACTTGACTTGAATTGACGGGTAGTCACTACTGTGCTTGTTACATAAAGGAAAACAAGCTCACAAAAAGGGGGATTTGCACTGTATTAGTTTCCCAGTATTACATCAGCAGAACAACTATAGCTTGAACAAGACCAAAACAAGATTGGAAATTCTGAACATAGAGTGTTAAATTCTTAACAGAAAAAGATGGGGCGTTTATCTATTTATGTTAGGCAAATGTTGCACATTCTGGTGATTTGTTTGGTTATTTTATGCTATAGTTCGTACTCCTCGTATTTAATTGATATTTGTGGAAAGGAGCCTAGAACTGCGCCAGGTTCTTGAAATTTAAAAGAGATAAAATTTTTCCACTTTGACTTTCCTGCATTGTGGGAAAAGTTCAGATGGAAGAGAAACAAACACTATTTTGGCAATCAGTTCTGAGTGACCCTAACCCATTTGATGGAACTCTGGATATAAAGATAACTGCCATATTTTATGGAGCTTTCTGCTAACATAAGGAATAAAGGAAAGCTATTGCCCAAGAGCTTATGGTCTAAATTTCAATAAAGAATTATCAGAGAGAAGAAGTGGGAGCAGCAAGATAGCAGGTTGTGTGGGAAGAAAGACTTTTAGGAGTTCAGATTGAGATTTTTATTCTGTCGAAGCATTTATCATTCAGTAATCTGAGTCAGTGATCAGAATCATTTATTAATTTTTCTCAATTTCTACATTGGAAGGCTGGGGTGAAAATGCATAATGCGAGTGTGTTTGTGTTTCCCTATCAACCTAGTTCTAGGGAATTGCTGAATATCAAGGCACCACAGCCTCTTTTACACAGTTCTTACATTGAAATTTTTACAGTTTTCATTTCCTTTCATTTTTCATGGTTGTAGCTGTTATGATTCAGATTAGTGATAGATTGCCTGCTCTCTATTTCTTAATCTGGGAAGTTAAATTTATTAATCGTAAATGTGAAGATTCTTTTCTTTTTTCACACATTGGTGAAGGACCTTATGATATAATTGGGTACTTATTTATCAAATATTGAAACTGCCCATCTCCCTCACAGAAGGGCTCTGGGTGATATACAAATACCTTGAACAAAATCCAAAGTCCTTGGGAATCCTTTGGGCCTTTGGTGTTTTGGGGGGGTCATTTGGCACTTGGAGATTTTGCACATCCGTGCACACATAGAGCCACCAAACTATACATTTTGGTTTAGCCTCTACACATGCTAATGTTTTCTGCTTTTTTTCCGCTGACTTCTGTCAAATTTTATTCAAAGTTTATAGAGCTTGAGGGTTGTTTTTTTTTAATCCCCACTGATATCTTTCTTGGCTTGACTTGAACATGAAAACTGTATTCTCATGTTTTATGTAAAACTGTATTCTGCATCAGTAAGCATAAGCAATTTTGAAAGTGTGCATCTTGGCAAACTTGTTCTGAAGTAATAAGTATTTTACATTCATATTTCAGAGTTTTTCCAAGCTGTAAGTTTGCTGACAAATGTTTATTCATCCATCCAAACTGTAAATATGATGCCAAATGCACCAAACCAGATTGTCCTTATACTCATGCCAGTCGACGGACACCGCAACCACCTCCTAAACAAGGTAAGATTGTCTTAATATTAAAAAAAAAATGAGCTTGCTTAGAATATGCCAATGATAGCAAACTCAAATCCAAAGCCTCATAGACTTTATAACAGCTAGTTGTATTGCCAAAATAAAACTGCTGCTTAAGAACAGCCACTAAATTCCAATTGGTTTGAGCTGTCTGGTCATATCTAGTATGGTCAAAAGGAGTGGAGGATGTGGGTCCAGTTCCAATGCCTTGCTCATCATAACTTGGGATAGGGCATTAATGGGAGCCCCTTTCTTCATTTCTGCAGTGTGATGAGGCCAGCTTCAGTCCTCAGCAAGAATTGCTCTGTATGCATAGAATTCCCCCCTTTCTAAAGCAGTCTTGGGCACAGCATTACTCATGCCACTCTTTCTCATGACTTACTCATAAAACTGGCAGGAAACCTATTGTTTTTTACTTTTTGGAAAACACAGCTGTGCCTATTGAATTCCATAATGACCTCGTACCTTGCCAGTGACTAGGTCAAAATTCAGCAACTTCAGCTGTGGGATCTTCCATAATTATACATTGGGAATAGTAAGAGCCACCAATTAAAATTACATACAGTACATATATGGCAATACTCACAATTCTTTAATTAAATATTTAATTAAATACCAAATTTTGGAATAATTTGGGAATAGCTGTTTCTTTCTCATTAATTGTTTTAACAGTTTCAGCTCCAGCCCCACCAGCATCTTCGACTAGCCAGCTTTGCCGCTTTTTCCCTGCGTGTAAGAAAATGGAATGTCCTTTTTACCATCCCAAAGTAAGTATCGTAGATTGAGTTATATATCTATGCAGAGAAAATTTGGAAACACAGGCTGAAATTGAAGTATCTGCTGTTTTCTCTTAGTACTTTTATTTTGAACCCAGGGCATTATATATAAAATAGGATATTTAGTACTGAGTGAGTGAGTGTGAGTATGTGTGTGTGTACATGTCTCTTGTCTGCACATGTGTGTGAGAATCTGAAAAGAATAGATGGGGCAATGAAGAAAAATGGATGATGAAATTTGAGAAGGGAAGAATGATCCAAACAGAAGACAAATGGACAATGTGCACATAAGACATGAAATACACAAAACAAAGCAATGTGTGGAGAGAGGAAAGTTATGCTGGTGGTGATGAAAGATATATTAAGTATGGAAAAGAGAAGAGACACATGAAACATTAGTCTGTGTATTAAGGTCTTAAATTTACAGATTATATATAATATGTGGGATTTTGGTAATGAAGGCTGGAATCTGTAAAGTAGAAATCGGCACCAGCACCAGGAAACCAAGGTGGTATTCTGTGTTTAGAAAAACTGGCAAACGTAATAAGCAATAGCAATTTGTTAGCTTGTAACATCCTACGCAAAATTTCTCATGGCAAACGTAATAAGCAATAGCAATTTGTTAGCTTGTAACATCCTACGCAAAATTTCTCATGTTTGGTATTCTGTTATTCTACAGGATCTTTCCTTTAAGACAATGTATTTCCCATAAAATTTATATTTTTCAAATTCAGCATTTTGTTACTTCTAGTAGTACAATTTTATGTTAAACTCTAGGATAGAGCTTTTGCATATTAGTATTTGCAGCTTCGGTGATGGCTTTTGCATGTGAATGCACAATCAGTGACGCCACAAATAGAAGTTTGCATCAAATGCATTTTTTATCTAACCTAGGAGTTAACTCTAAAAAAAGAACAGTCATAGAAATTTTCCAACTTTGGTTCAGTTGGCTCAGTTTAGATACTTGAATGATCCCTTTGAGGAATTGCATAATTTTAAAGAAAAAGCATACACTAAATAAAATAAGCCAAATTCAATACTTGCAAGCAGTTTTTAAGCCTTTCATTTATCTTGTTAGCACTGCAGGTTTAACACACACTGTACCAGAGTGGATTGCACATACTACCACCCTTCTGTTTCTGTACCACCACGTCATGCCTTGAAATGGACTCGAACACAAACTAGGTAACTAATTCTTTTTACTATCTGTAATTACATGTCTTCATAGAACATGAAAATGTACAGTCAGGCATAAAACCTGTGTAAGTACAGTTCTTTATTGTTTGCTGAACAATGTGTATATTGAAACAATGTGTATGTGTGAAACTCAATTTTGACACATTTGAAAGATGATTTTTAGAGAATACCATTTAAATGAGAGAATGCTTGCTAATTTTCTGTATTTATCTTTCAGTGAATAATTCAGAGATCGCCATTCTAATTTTCCTCATTGTACTATGGTTGTGGCAGGATGCTGGCTGATGGTAAAAGAGGCTGTAAAAATTTACCACCTACTCCGGGCTTTGAATATGTATTGTTTCATAAAATGAAATTGATTACACACTTGAAATATGTAATTTTCAACTGTTGTATATTTAATAACTGGTTTTACATATTTTTACTGTAAAATTGTCTGTAGGAAAGAGGAAATTTGCTTTAATCCTTAATTAAAATACCAAGACAAGCATTTTGTTCTACATGTTGGCCTATTGTCTTTTTTTACTACTGAAAAAGTAGACACTTCCTTGAAAAATAGGTCATAAACTATCTAGAAAGCTCATACATGCTCTTAGAAGAATGCCTTTTCTTGAAAGTTCTCTTTTCATATGAAATGACAGGCACCATTCTCTCACCACAAACTGTTCTTTTGACTTTCCATTTCTTAATGACTATATTCCTATAATTCCTTAACTATATGACTGTATAATTAGATCCCGAGTTGCCATAAGCAGGGGGATCAGAAATCGCGCCTCGCAGCTGCACCAAGGAATTTATTCCTCAGTCATAACAAGATGCATTCTGGCTGAGCAAGTCAAGGCCATCTCCATGGATACCAGCAATGCCTGGAAGGGAGTGACTTCTGCAACCTGCGAAATTACCTCATTGGAGAATGTGACCGGGTGACACACTTTGGGGAGAGTGGGAAACAGGGTCAGAGGCAAGGCGTGAAGGGGGTGAAGTCAGAGTTGGCTTCACCTACGTAATGCTGACATGGTGCTCCTAATAAAACTGGATTTTTATTGTCAGATGGCTTGAGACTCTTAATTGCGTTAAGGCAATTAAGGAACCCTGATACTTCTGACTTTTCATTTCTTAATGACTATATTCAAAACAGAAATCAGTATGGAAGCTAAAAGCAACCTCTTTCTCATGAAACTATATTTCAGATCGGGAATTAAAACTGGATAATTAGGACTATAGTCCTATGGATGCTGATTAGTGTACATTTAAAGTGACAAAGTTATTCTAAGTCTAAGGTATTCCAGGGACTGTGTGATGCAGATTGTCATTCACTAATGGTATAGAAAAGGCTCCAACCTTGATAATAGCAATTAGTATAACTCATTGCTTGCCCTTCTTTAAAAAAAAAAAAAAAGCTCTATCCAGTCTCCTAAAGGATCCCCAAGTCCCAAATTGGCATATTGTAGCCTTTGATATGGTACAAAATACTCCCAATTAGTTGTAGTTATGTTAGGGGAAGCGTTAACAGAAGGTGATTTGTTGCAGAGGCTGTGGGAGCACACAGTCCTCCAGGCAATTGTATTCCCTTAGCTGCAATTTATCAAGAGCTCTGTTGCATCCATACTCAGTTTTAGACATCGGTAAAATGAAATAATTCCCAGGAAAGTTGCAACATGATAAGGCCACTATAAAGGTACACATTCTATCAGGCTTATATAGCATTAGAAAGTACACTTAGAAGTTTATGAAACCTCACCAGCCAAAATTCTGTTGGGCTCTTTGGTTATAGCATTAAAAGATTAAATGGTAACAATGTGTTTTAAATTACATCCATTTTACCTTTTATTGGGCCAGGGCATTGTGTGACACTGTATTGTGTACCTTGTGTTCAATTGTTACTACCTAAGTGTGAGATAGTTATTTTTTAATCTGTTTCTAAAAATAATTTGGGTTTTTAATTATTCTAAGCTGTCCAGTCAATTAGATGATAATTAAACATGAGTTTGAAGAACTCTACCCTATAAAAAGCCTGTGGTTACTACTAGTGAGTAGCATCAAAGTTTGTAGATCTAAATCATATCCTAGTTAAAAGAGCTATCCATAGACCTCAGAAAAAAATTGTGAACATGTGTGAGGCTGAAAAGGGTCACAAAATCATTATCGTATAGTTCCACTATTAAGCAGATAATATATAAATGAAGAAAATATTATACCATTGTTACATGTTCCAATAGGTGTCCAATACAATCTACCCTAAGAGCAAGATGTACAATATTCTGGGAAAGTTGTAAGAGTACTCCAGATTAATGTCAAAAATTTGCAGGCCACTATAAAAACAAGCCCTGAAAAAGAATAATGTTCCTTGGAGGATACCAAGGAGGAAACTACTGCTTTTCACTACTTGTTTTAAGTAGTGTCTGATTGTGCAAGGCTGTGGAACAACAAGATTGTTTTTGCATCAATGAGAAATTGATGTTTGAAAAAAAAAATACATTTTAACAAAAGAACCTCACCTGACTCATGAAGCATAGTAATGGGAATATCATGATTTGAAGCTGCTTTGCAGCCATAGGAATCAGACAATTCATAGTTGATGAGCTAATAATTTTGGGACCATATCAACAAAATGTACAAATGAAGCCAAACAGAAATTTAAGCAAATGTGGATCATGCAGCACAACTGAAATTCTACACACACAAATCTATGACAGAATAGCTGAATCAGAAGACATTTTCTTTATTGGAATGGTTGTCAAAAGCCCTGATTTTAATCTATTGCACTGTTACATTAAGGTCTGAAGCAAGCAGTGCAAGACAGCCCAAAAATAACAACTTGAAGAAGTTGTATGTATTTCTATGCCAATGTGCAGAATTTACTAAGAGATTCAGAAAATGTTTCGTTGACTCATTGCTCCTGAAGTATATGTTACCAATTACTATAAAAAAAATCCAGCAAAGGTAGTGAAAGTTGGTTGAATATGTTCAATAAAACATTCTACAAAGTTTTATAACAATGCCCCTCACAAAAATATTTTTTGTGTGCGTTACTAATTTAACTTGTGTTACTAATTAACTATTAATGTGATTTATATGGAGTTCAAATCACACTGTAGATAACATCTCTACAGGCTTATGGATAAGTTTAAAGGGTTCACAAAGCTGCTTTCTCCATTATATAGTACCACATTATGATCACTTTATCTTGCCTCTTCCTATGGAAACAATAATCCAATTTCAGATAAAAATATTTCTCAACTTTTAATTGCATTGCCTACCATTTCATATTCTTGATCTAAAATACCTTTAATGAATATAAGGCTGCCCATTCTATTGGCTCTGTACAAGTTACTTGAAAGTTTTAAAACAGAGCCACAAATGCTTACTATGAACAGATGAGAAAGAGATCATCTCTTTTCATATTCTCTACAGCTAAGATTTAAAAAAAAAATAAACTAAGCATATTTCACACCAGTTTATTTAGTTACCAACCACATTTTACCTTGCCAGTTGTTAACAGTGTTTTCTTCCTTTTTTACAGTGGTTTGCATTGCTTGACAATTTTATTTGGCTCACCCATTTTTACACTTGACCTGATTCTTAAAAATAGATGAGTAACTATTAACTCTGATTATCAAGGATTGTGCAAGGTTGCTTGCTGTGTAGTTAATATTTATTTATTTACCAGGCTTATATGCTCCTGCAATTGTAGGATTCTGCAGTTCACAAAATAAGAATGTACAACAAAGTATAAAACATAACATACATCAAATAAGACTGCAACAATGTTGTATTTTCTCCATTCTTCCATGAAAGCTAAATTAGTAATTTTGGACAAATAGCAAATGCTATCAAATAGAGTATAAGAAAACATTCAGTAAGTGATAGGTTTTACAACAGTGCACCTCACAATCTATTTAATTCCATACACAGAACCATGAGTCAATTTAAATTTAAGTACCAATTAAAAGTTACCTCCTTTTGGATATAATCCCAAATTGAGCTTCTGTGTGGAAGATAGAAGCAGTAAGTAAATAAATTTTGCATTTAACCCACTGATAGTTCTATTTAGATCATTACAATTGTTCCAGGACTCAAAGGATGACAGTACAATGGGATATTTATGGTAAAATAAAAACAATCTTGAAAGTGTGGAGAGCATTGATAGCGTCAAGACATTTTTAAAATATACTCTGTACATGATTTAATGTAAGTTTGGGATTTAATTTTTAAAAATAGGTCACAAAATTCTTAACATATTGAATAATATTCATGGCCAGTTTGGGTCCAATTTGAAATTTTGGAACTAAAACGAAGGTTCTCAAGAAAGCTGAATGCTGTGTTTGATGTATTTCAGTATTACCAAAAGACATTTTGAAACATGTATATTTGGTATAATACATATATTGCACTTCATACTGTCTTTGAGCAATTTTAATGAGAATTATGTATTTTGAAAAGTTAAAGGATGACTCATTACTACTATATAAATTTTTAAAGACTGGACTCCCTACTTGCAACAGCTTTCCGTTAGTAGCAAAGGTATATTTTCTTAGTGATTATAAAAGTTCCAAATCTCTTAGAAGTGGAAAACGTTGTAGGGTTGGAAGGTGCTGTGCAGGCCCACTAAGTCCAACTTCCTTATTGAAGACTGGAATCCAAATTGAAGCATCACTGACAGATGGCTAATAGTGATGTGAATGGGAACTATCATCTTGGTAATTGTTTCTAGTTCAGATTGGCTTCATATTTAGAAAGTTTATCCATTAACAATCCATTGGAATTTGCCTTCCTGTAATTTGATTTTTTAAAAAAATTCATCCTCATTCTGGAACAGTAAGTAATAAGTCTTGGTTTATTGTAAACAAGGTTTTTCAAGTGTTCTAAGAATGTTACATATTCTGCCTCAGTTTTGTTTTGTCAAAGCTAAAAATTCCTGTAATCACTTCCTATTCCAATAACAAGTACTGTTGCCAAACCAGGAATTTCCCCAATCCAGTGTACATTTTATTTCTATTTCTATTATTTCTATTTGGTTGTTATTTTCAGCTAAATGATCAAGATCTTGTTGAATTCTACTTCTTGAGATTTGTGCCATCGTTAAATTTAATGAGCATTCTTTAAATTTCTCTTTGCAAGACATTTATAAAAATGTGAAAACACAGGATTGTAGACTGAAATTTGTGACATCTCTCTTGAAATTTCATTCTAGTTTGATGAGGAAACATTAATGCTCAGAGCACCCTCCGCTTATGTATTCACACAATTGTTATGCTATTCATCTCACAGTAACTTGCTAATCAACATCTCATGGGGCACTTCGTCAAAAAGTTTAATGAGACAAAAACTCATTACATCTGCAGTATACCGATAACAGCTGAACTAACAATTTATCCAGTCAAAAAATAATGGGACAAATTCAGTCTGAAAACAATTATTATGACAAAATCATGCTGGTTAAAATTACCAGAGTTTACAGATATCTTCAAATTGGTCTTTTTAGAATCTGTTCTAGAATCTCCCAAGGTGTCACATTGATTTTTAGTTACCTGCATCTTCCTCCCCTCCTCCCATACATCAGTTTTCAAAGATAGGCATAAAAACTAGCCTCCATTTGTTTGAAACTCCTACTCTCCAGGTGTTTCCAAAGATAATATGTAACATCAACAAGCTCTTTCAGTACCAAGGGATCTAATTTATCTGGTCCTAGAGTTTTATGTTAGTTCATAATATATTCCCTGCTGATATTTTTATCAGTTTCAAAACTTCAATTCTGTTCATTCATTCATTCATTCTGCTCTTCACAATTGCCTGGTGAAACACAAATTCACTTATTGGAAAAGACTGAACTTAGGTAGTTTCTCTTTGATAATCTCCACTGAGCAGCTGGTATATTTGTTTTCCCTTGTATTTCCCTTATATTCCCTGAAGAAGACGTTTTTGTTCTTGGCATATTTCACTAACCTAAACTCAGATACTGAGTAAAGTCCACATAATTAAAAATCCCCATCTTTACTACTTCAACTTGCAATTTGAAAGATGTGTGCATTTGTTTTTGGAAAACGTTTGTCTCCTGGTTGGGTAGGCAGTAACAGATATCATCAATTCTTCCATTTAGCTTTAATTCTGATAATCTCTACAGTAACGCCAAATTTATTTACAGTACTTGGATTCTGGGGCATTTGTAATATACAGTGTGACTTTCTTCTGCTTGGGGACATATTCCATCTTTTAATTATAAACTTTATATACTTATAAAATCAGTATCCCTAAAGGTGCACAAATAGTTGCTAGGGAATTCATAAACTCTGGGCAGGGAGTTAGCTTCAAGGGATAAACTGTTTATCTGTGAAACAAAAGGCTGTGATCCAGCCAAACCTTCATTTTTTTCAAGATTGGATATTTCTTTCTAGCAAAAGTTGCTTCCTATGGCTTCTTAATTCTCCCACCCCAATTCTTTAGATCTGTGATGGTGAACCTATGGCACGCATGCTAGAGGTGGCACACAGTGCCCTCTCTGATGGCACATGGGTTGTCGCCAGCCAGCTAGTCTTGAGAACTCTGCCACGCATGTGTGGGAGTGGGGCACATGTGTGGAGGGCCACACGCAAATGTGTGGGGGGACGGGGCACATGCAGAGGAATGCTTGCATGTGTAGGGGGCTGCACACATACGTGGGGCGGGGCATATGCGCTGGGCCACTTGCACATTGCATTTTGGGGGTCTGGCCGTGCATGCGAGCGCTTTGGGTACTCAGTCCAGAAAAGGTTAGCCATCCCTGCTTTAGACACATCTCTTCCTACAAGGATTTTTACACCTGTTAAGAAAAACATGACAATGCATCTTGAATAGATAAGTATTGGTCACTGGACAGTCTAGTTACCACTACAAATAGGAGACTCAAACTTTTATTTTTTGTATGTTCGCCTGATAGAAAATAGAATGGTTGAATGAAATGAATATTATACTTGTCTGGCAGTAAAATATTTATGATCTAGTCTTTCATTTTATCAATAAAGGAGAATATTAGTAGCTCAGAGTTGAAATGTGGGGTCCTTGGTGCTCTCTGAGCTTGGTTGTTATTTTATATCAGTATGACATTTTCACCCATAATTATACTTTGTAATTTGCTTGTCTTATAGGATGTTGACCACAGCCATAGCAATTGTCTCCACATTACCCAGTCTTTGTTAGCAAAAATTAATAGTCAACATTTACTATATTCAGGGTTTACAGATATGTAATGTAATATGTGTAGTGACTTGGATGGAAATTTTCAAGCTACCTTTTATATGCCATTAAGAGCTTTTCTCACTAGCAACAAACTTTCAACAATAAAGGGGAATACCTCCCTTACTGTTAAAAAGAAAGGATTTAAATAAACTGATAAAATCTTTCCATCTCATGTCATATTAAACTCAACCACAAACGAACATAAGTTTATTTAAAGCTGTTTATAGGGTACCCAGGGTAAGAAATGCAGTTTCACAGTCAAGAAATATATCTTAAAATAATCCATTGGCATAGTTCAACATATTAAATGGGAGTATAATTTTTTACCCCAGGAATACTGTAACAGTCCTCTATGGTTCATATGAAGCTGGTTTTAAAACCAATTCATTTTCTAAACCAGGTTGTAATATGGCATACGCCTGATGCCCCACGCTCCATCTCACCCTAAAACTTACACAATTCATCATTGTAATAGATTCCTTAGTGTTCTCTATGCAATAATATATGCAGAAATTTGAAAAATACATAATAAACATTACATTGCATTCTTCCTAAATGCAACAGTCTCTTTTTACTACAGAGTAGTAATAATTTCCTCTTACAGAAGAAGGAAATATCCAACTTATAGCACCTATTAAACATTTCAGGAAAACACTGGGAAGGTTATATATGCATTAGCCAAGAAAACATGCAAATTAGTCCTAACTGAACCATTAAAGCATGCTTCTTGGTTTATCCTCTAGTATCTTTTAGTATTAAAAATATACATTTCAAAACCAAGGTTTACATCTAGGACTCAAAAAAATAAGAACACTTGGATTTGGTTTGCTCATTTCACAGTGACTGGATAAACCAAGATAGGAGGAAGCAAAGCCTAGAATAAAAAACATTTATACAAAGAATCCTCTATCATTTTCAGGGTTATACATATAGGCTGAAGTTCATAGGTTCAGGTATTCATGACACATTGCAGAACATTTTCAGGTCAAAATTCGCAAACAAACGAATCACTAGAAATTGAATTTCTTGCAATGATCCCACTGTTAAGATTGGAAATTGTCATATTTAGGCTTTGTATGGCTTCGGTGTACCTTATGTCATTAAAATTGCATGATTATGTTTGGGAAAGGTAAACCTTGTACATGATTATACAGGAATCAAAATAAAAACCTTCAAATATATGTGGAATGTTAGTGTAGAAGGGAAAGGGGAGTAAATTAGTTTACTCTTTCTTAATAGCTAACTCCTTAAGAGGGAGGATTTGTGGTCTCTTTAAATTGTAACACACACAAAAAATGCATGTTTAGTTTCATCAAACTCCGTTTAGTGAAAGGACTGGTATTTTGAAGGCTGTGGTTGGGTAAAATAATACAACGCTCTTCTCCCAAAAGGCAAGAGCAGTCACAAAATCCTAAACCACAAGTACAGCTTCTACAGCTAGAATCGTGTTGTTTTTCCTCTTGTGTTTGGAATATCCATGGATTCCCCTCCCCTGAAAGCATATTTGAAGAGATGCACTAGTAAACTGAGTTTCTATCCAGCATGTTCCCGAACTCAGTTGAACTACCACAATGCACTCTACAAGGGTGTGCCTTTGAAAATCACTCAGAAGCTACAGCTTCCAGAATGTAGTGTGGCACAAGAGGTGATAGATATTTCATAGTATGCACATTATGTCCCCACTACTTTTTGAACAACACTAGTTACCCATTGGCCTTGGGGTGCAATTTATTGTGCTGTTTATCACCAAATAAAACTCATAGGGTCTGTGATTCAAGGAAATGCCTTTTTCTCTCAGTTGGGAGAAGTTAGATTGTAGTCATGACAGCCGCCCTTAAAACTCCTCAAACCTTGGAGATTCCCACTTTGACTGGTTCTTTACACAATTAAAAGAAAATGACTATGTTGTTTTTCATCAGATGGAGAAGGATTGCTGAAAAACTCATAAAAGGAAAAGGCTTGCAGTGAGTTTACTATTTACTATTATCAAAAAACCCATGCAAATAAGCAATAATAACATACACTTGTGGTGGGTGAGTTGTGTGTGTGCATTTGAGTCAGTTTTGACTCTGGACAACTGCCAGAACTAGTCCCTGCAGTTTCTTCACAAGGTTTTTCAGAAGTCGTTTGCCATGGCCTATTTCTGAGGGCTGAGAGAAAATGTCTAGTCCAAGGTCTCTCACCTGGCTTTGTGCCTCAAGTGGAACTAGAACTCACAGTTTCCTGGTTTCTAGCCTGTTGCCTTAACCACTACACCAAACTGGCTTCCATTTAGGGCACACACACAAAAAAAAGTGGATGAGGAACCCTTGGCATGCTATGGAAAGCAGGTACAATGCTTGGGTTGACTGACATTATGGAACCCCAAATTAAAACTTATTATCTGTAATTTGAAGGTATAAATTGAGAATATATTGTTGTAGGTACCTATGGCCTCCACTCTTCTCAGTATTATTATATATGCTTTCAAGTATTCAAACAGGGAAAGAGAATTCTTATTTAAGTAATCAAGTTCATTTAGATGCCATGTTATCTGGGATGCTCTGTACTGAACATTAAACATAAAGGAAACTCTTCTGGAATCCCAGATTAGCTAAATGTGTAAATATCCTGACATGTGTTAGGCATCTGATTCTTTTTATGATGGCAATTCTGGATCATTAACTCACCTAATATTTGTTTTTTTCAATTGCCTGAAGGTATATTTTGGTTCGGAATTCTTGGTAATATAGTTTTCATTACTTTGTAAATGACTTTGGGATTTTTGAAATGAGAAATGGTATGCAGTTTTTTTTTATTTTAAAAAAATAAGAATTGTGAAGGGGAGGTGTAGAAACTTTCTTTGCTGTTTTTTTATATAAAACACTTTTAACTGACCAGTTGACAGGGCAGGTGTGCTTCTAGTTTTACTTCTTAAAATGAATATTATTGTTTCAAAGTCAGACAATAAAAATCTATTTTACAATGGAATCCATTTTCACAGAGAAGACTTAATTCTCCCCTGGTAGGAAGGATTTATAGTTACAGAAATGTTTTGGTTCTCATTTGCCAATGTTTTCAGCCTACATGATTATGCTGAAGTTATATTTTGATTCCAAAACAGAAGTTTTTTAAAATCCCTTAATTAACTACTTTGTAATTTTTCTATTGATAGGTACATTTTCATTCAGAAACAATCACGAATGTGTTCTGAGGGTAAAAATGATGGGAACATGCATGTATGAACTGGTTCTGAATCGAAGAATAAGAAATTTAACTATTCTTATTTCTTCTGTTTAAAAAACACTATAAAATACAATTGAATTACTGATTTCACTTTGCATTTACAAAGTTTTCATCCAGAAATGCAAGGAATATGGAAGAAATAATTCCTATTGCTATTGATTTTTTTTTCTTTGCAACTGTTGACAGTCAATACCTTCCATATACCTGAACACTAAAATGAACTCAATCCTGTTTTGTTCAGCATTGCTTTGCAAACAAGCACTTGCTCATTCACTGATAACACATTTATTCACAAGGCAAAAAACGGAGTTAGATCTTCTAGGTTTTGGGCAAGGCACTCAAAATGTGAGCAAATGTGATTCTGCTCACAGAATTTATGTAATGCTCAAATGATACAAAAACAGTAAATCTGCATTGAAGAATGGGCTCCTACAGGTCTACCCGCAGTCACCCAATAGAATTACAATTCAGGCTTCAAAATCAATACAATTATGTAGGTCCTGGAAGCTAAAAATTCTTAAGGGGTGGGTGGGTTGATTGGTTGAAAGTTGGGAAACTAAGCGAATCTTTTTGAGGTCCACTCTTTTTTTTTTAATTTTATTTTCACTTTAAAAAAAAGTTTTAAGACCAGCACAATAGTTTGCTTTTCAGTAATAAAATAAGAATTCATCTGATGATTATTAGTACCCAGTATTTAAACATCCATGATGAAAGTAAATGCATCAATATACTGTACAGATTTAGATCAGAAATAATATATCTTGAGTATAAGCCACAATTTTATTGGGGCATTGTAGACTGAGCCCAAACTCCTTCTTTATCGAAGTATTTCAATATCTGGCAGTGAGTGGGAAAGAGATATAGGCTATCCGATATGCTAGAAATATGATTAATTTCAAAATATTTGTAGTAGTTCATGCTTCTGATAGACTAGTCAGACAGACAGATCACTACCTGTCTTTATCAGCACCATTTCTTGAAGCATGAGGGGCACTGGAGAACTCTCTTTGCAGCCGTTGTGCGCTAGTAACTTCATGTCCCAATCCCATCCACTGGAGAAGGTCTCCATGTCTATTAATGAGGCATATGGACACATTTCCAGACAAATATACTAGGTTTTTAAACAGAAGGGAAGGAAAAAAGAATAAGACATGTTAAGGATTAATGAGTTTCAAAAGGGAAAATGTTAGTTCAAAATACCCTATTTTTCACAGTATAAGACACACTTTTTTCCCTCCTGAAAGAGGCTGAAAATTTGGGTAAGTCTTATACTCCGAATGTAGCTTTTTGAAGCTTTTTTCAGCCCTAATGAGTGAAGCAATCTCCGCTTCCCTGCTTTGCCTGCTCCCTCCAAGTCTCAGTTGTGAAGCTTTTTTTCAGCCCTAAGGAGGCGCTAGCGAGTGAAGCGATCTCCGTGGTTTGCCTGCTTTTCTCATTGCTTCTCTCTCCAAAGATCACTTGTGCTTTAGAAGCTGTTTTTTATCCCCAAGCAGGGAATAAAAACCAGCAAACTAATGTGCTGAAGCTGACCAGACTAAGGACACTAGCCAGATGAATACCTGGTAGACAGATTTTTTCCCCTATTTTCCTCCCCAAAAACTAAGCTGTGTTTTATACTCCAGTGCGTCTTATACTCCAAAAAATACGGTACATATCAAGAATGCTGCAGACCAGCAATTATTACATACGTTTCTGCTAATTCAATAGTTACTTGAGTGCAGTTTCAGAAAAAGCATAAAATGTGTTGATACAATTTTGTCTCTTTTTCATATTCAAATGAAGATTAACATACCTGCTATCATCTCCACCAGCACTGACAACATATCTGTCACCACTTGTAAAGCGAATATTGGTCACATGAGCCGAGTGACCTAAAAATCTTTTATGTTTTGCCTTCAATAAACAGAAAACTTCCTGTTAGTTTAAAACTTTTTTAAAAACACCTTGACTTTATTGAAATCATTATTAATCAGAGCTCATTACTGAATTCCTTCTCTTTTTATTGCTCCCCCGCTATAAAACTATTCCTGCTACCGCATTAAATATAGCATCTCTTTCTGGAGGATAATTTTATGTCTATTCAATACAGTTCCATAGCAGGTGTATATGCTTTTTTTCTTTTGTCCCCTTTCACTGCTTTATACAAGTTTTCTTGGGTTGTTTTGGCAGAACGGGAAGGCAAAATTGGGTTGTTGCTCAACTCTTTATGAAGGGACAATAACAACTAAATTTGTATTTATACCCTTTGGGATCTCAACATGGTATAATATGGTATAACTATAATGTTAGAGTTAAAAAAATGTTGGTGGCCATGACAGAACAATCAATTCTCTCTCTGCAACAGACATTTAAAAACAGGCAGAGTTCAAACAGTGTCACTGGGCCCATCATCTTAATATTTCTGAGAACATCGTGTAGATGCTCTGGTGGCTTTCAAATTCAGTTATCAAAAGACCTGGTGATTGAAGGAAAGAAAAAGCTCTTACAAACTTCTCTGGACAAGGGAAGTCGAACAACTTGACCATTCCAAAATCATCGCCTGTTACAAGGCTAATTCCCGAGTGAGAAACACAGGCACAATTTACATCCGCTTTCTCAGCATGCCGGGACCAAATTCCAACAACTTCATCTCCTAGAATGCTGAAATAGAGGGAAGAGAAAAGAACCAAGAGGATATTCTGATGTAGTGGAGGAAATAAAGAATAAGGTGTACTATATTGCCAGAGCTGAATCATTCTAACATTAACTATTATCATTATTTCATGACCTTATGCCAGTAGTCTTCATTTATATATTTACTGTGTTTTGTCCATAAATGTCCTCTTATAAGGAGGGAGATTGTGCCAAAGAGTAGGGTCACCTAAATAGAAGGCACCTCTCTGAAGTCCCATTAGAATAGATGATGATATTTGAGGGAAGGGACCTGGAAGATCACCCTCCCTATCTTACCTAGTTAGTACTCTCAGGGAGAAGCAATCCAGCAAATAACTTGGCTATGTGCCATGTAGAGCTTTAAAAATGATAACTAGCAAGTTCAATTGCACCCAGAAAGAACTGGCAGCTATTGTAACTTGCTGAGTTAGAATAGGGGTGTAACTGAGATGAACCACTAGTCATTTGGAACTGCACCCACTGCAGCATGCTCAAATTGTTGCAGCTTCCAGATGTCAACCTTTTGCTGAGGTTTGTTTTTACTGTTCTTCCTTTAGTTGGGGAAATTCAATAAGCCATAAAGCTGAACTACAGAATTCCAAAATCTTTCTAAACTGCCCCAGCCAGAATGACTAATAGTGTGGTTCTTCAACATCTAAACTCCTGTTGTAATCTAGAGATATTTATTTTATTTATTTATTTTATTAAATTTTTATACCGCCCTTCTCCTGCTGGACTCAGGGCGGTGCACAGCCTAGAACAAAAAACATCCCAATACAAAATTTAAATTTTTAAAAGAATTAAACAAATTTTGGCCCAAAATTTAAAACCTCCCGACTAAAAACCATTTACAATTAAAAATATCTAAAGGGGGAGGGGGTTTACACCAGCCCAGCTTGATGAAATAGAAAAGTTTTGAGGGCACGGCGAAAAGCACGGAGATCTGGTATCATATGTATCTCCAGGGGCAGGTCGTTCCAGAGGGCAGGTGCTGCCACAGAGAAGGCCCTCCCCCTGGGGGTCGCCAGCTGACATTGCCTGGCTGACGGCACCCTGAGGAGTCCTTCTCTGTGGGAGCGAACTGACCGGTGGGAGGCTATCGGCGGCAGAAGGCGGTCCCATAAGTACCTAGGCCCTATGCCATGGAGCGCTTTAAAGGTGGTAACCAACACCTTGAAGCGCAACCGGAAGACCACCGGAAGCCAATGCAGCTCGTGCAGGAGGGGTGTCACATGGGAGCGCCCCATCGCTCCCATAATCCCCCGTGCGGCCGCACTGTGCACCAGTTGGAGCCTCCGAGTGCTCCTCAAGGGGAGCCCCATGTAGAGAGCATTGCAGTAGTCCAGGCGGGAAGTGACGAGTGCCTGAGTGACTGTGCATAAGGAGTCCCGATCCAGAAAGGGACACAACTGGTGAATCAGGCGAACCTGATGAAAAGCCCCCCTGGCTACGGTTGTCATATGCTCTTCTAAAGACAGCAGTGCATCCAGGAAGACGCCCAAGTTGCGAGCCCTCTCCATGGGGGCCAGTAACTCGCCCCCAATAGCCAGCGATGGTACCAGCTGGCTATATCGGGACGCTGGAAGACATAGCCACTCGGTCTTGGAAGGGTTGAGTCGAAGCCTGTTTCTCCCCATCCAGACCCGCACGACCTCTAGACACTGGGACATCACTTCAAGGACATCATTGGGATGGCCTGGGGTGGAGATGTACAGCTGAGTGTCGTCAGCGTACTGATGGAACTCCACCCCAAAACCACGGATGATCTCGCCCAGCGGCTTCACATAAATGTTGAACAGAAGGGGTGAGAGGACCGACTCCTGCGGCACCCCACAAACAAGGCTCCTCGGGGTCGACCTCTGCCCCCCTGCCAACACCGACTGCGACCGGTCAGAGAGATAGGAGGAGAACCGCCGTAGGACGGTGCCCCCCATCTCCAACCCCTCCAACCAGTGCAGCATGATACCATGGTCGATGATATCAAAAGCCACTGAGAGATCTAACAGGACTAGGATAGAGGAACAACCCCTATCCCGAGCCCTCCAGAGATCATCCACCAACGCGACCAATGCCGTTTCCGTGCTGTACCCAGGCCTGAAGCCGGACTGGAGCAGATCTAGATAGACAGCTTCATCCAGCTACCGAGAAAGCTGTCGTGCAACCACACTCTCAACAACCTTCGCCACAAAGCGAAGGTTGGAGACTGGACGATAGTTAGCCAAAACAGCTGGATCCAGAGAGAGCTTCTTGAGGAGGGGCCTCACCACCGCCTCTTTCAAGGTGGATGGCAAGACACCCTCACTCAAAGAAGATACAGCTGCAGATTAATGCAGTTAATGAATTCCAAAATAGTCACATTACAGCAATGGAATTCACAGCATTTAAAAGGATATTTCTATGGAAAATAAAATAATTGGTTCCAGCTTGACAAGTAGGCAATTAAAATTTCAAATTTTTTAAAAATATATTTTATGTTTCTTAATAAAATGCTTTATGATAGTAAAAGAGGACAAACCCATATGCAAAGAGTACCTGCTCTCTCCTGTTATTTGAAAATGAGCCTCTACTTTTTCAGCTTTCCTTGAATGGAACCTTCCTTTTCTCCTTTTTGCACATGCAAAATGTCTAAACTCCCAATGACAAATGTGCATGCGCTAGGTTTACCTCCATGTGCGCTAAAATATCTTCATAAACGACTTAGATGAGTGAATAGAAGGGGAACTCACCAAATTTGCAGATGATACTAAGCTGGCAGGAATAGCTAACACCCTAGAAGATACACCCAAGATCCAGATGCATCTTGAAAGATTTGAACACTGGGCCCTATCTAACAAAATGAAATTCAACGTAGAGAAAAGTAAAGTCTTACACTTAGGTAAGAAAAACCAAAAGCACACATATAAACTGGGGGAAATCAGGCTTAATAGCAGTGACTGTGAGAGGGATCTTGGAGTCTTAGTGGACAATCAGCTAAATATGAGCCAGCAGTGTGCAGCGGCACTAAAAAAGCCAATGCAATCCTAAATTGCATTAACAGAGGGATACAATCAAGATCAAGTGAGGTACTAATACCACTCTATAAAGCCCTAGTAAGACCACACCTAGAGTACTACATCCAGTTTTGGTCACCACACTATAAAAAAGATGTTGAGACTCTAGAAAAAGTGCAGAGGAGAGCAACCAGGATGATTAGGGGACTGGAATCTAAAACATATGAAGAACGGTTACATGAACTGGGCATGGCTAGTCTAGTGAAGAGAAGGACCAAGGGAGACATGATAGCCGTCTTCCAATACTTGAGGGGCTGCCAGAGAGAGGAGGGGGTCAAGCTGTTTTCCAAACCACCTGAAGGCCAGACAAAGAATAATGGATGGAAACTGACCAAGGAGAGATTCAACCTAGAAATGAGGAGGAACTTTCTGACAGTGAGAACAATCTATCAATGGAACAGCTTGCCTTCGGAAGTTGTGGGAGCCACATCACTTGAGATTTTCAAGAAAAGATTCGACTGCCATTTGTCAGAAATGGTGTAGGGTCTCCTGCTTGAGTGGGGGGATTGGACTAGATGACCTATAAGGACCCTTCCAACTCTGTTAATCTGTTAAATCTGTTAACCTTGCATTAATTGAATTAAAATGCTCCCGTTAAATGCAACCTGGTATCACTTTATAGTTTGTACTATAAAGTACTATGCAGCCTACCTATATGCAGAAAGTATATAGGTTTATGTTTTCAGTGGGAAATGATATGTCATATTTTAAACAGTGAAATATTGATCTACCTGGTCCAAGTGGCCCATGTTATTCTATCAATCACAGTTTGATCCAGAAGTTGTTTTCCTGAAGGCACTTCATAAACTTGCCTTTTGTAAGACCCAGTAGACACCTTTAAGAACACATAGAGGGAAATATAAACTTTCTAAGTATTCTAATAAATCTGTGTAGTCTATAAGAAAGACTTTGCATTCTTAAATTGGATTACCAACATGTTACAAAAACTGAAGGTCCGCTGTGATCTTAGCCAGGATTTTAAACATTTTAACTAACAAACTTATAACCCGAGATTTTAACTTTTTACATATAGATAGATAGATAGATAGATGCAAAAAATTAAAATCTCGGGTGTTTTCCCGCGTCATGTTAAATAAGTTAGTTAAAATGTTTAAAATTCTGGTTAAAATCCTAGCTTAAAATCTTCCAAAAATCCTTACAGAGCACTCTGCATGGTCCTTTAAAACCTTAGCTAAAATCCTACCAGTACCTTAAAAGTTTTTCTTTCTAGCAACGTTTCGACAGGCTCACAACCCTGTCATATTCAGGCTCTTGTTTAGTTTAGAAGCTATGGGTGTGTTGCGAGGTCGGAGCTGTCGCTTTTCTTTGTTTGCTGCTGCTGACGTATGCTGGTTAGCCTGTAACTCTGTGCCCTGATTGGAGGACAGCAGTTTTTCTTCCTGCTTCCTCATCCTGGCTGTTTGGCTATGTGTTACAGGCCTAGCTTTCTCAGGTTCTCTATTATTATCTGTCTGCTGTAGAGAGGAAAGGATTCTGGTAGGCATCCCAGCACCCTTCATTGTTGAGATCTCAGCCTGTCTTCTGGCTCAATCCTCTCTCTCTCCCTATTGCTAGCCACCCTCTGCAAAGAGGGAAGAATTCTGGCAGGCCTTTCAACACCACTGGTTGCTTGTTGGAATCTCTGCCTCTCTTCTGATGTTAACACTCGAGTTTCTCTCAGTGCAGGTCCCCAAATGCCTCTAGGTTATCAAGCAACAACAACAGGAAACAACAGGAAACAGCCTGTCTCAAGACCAAACTCTTACAAATTCATACTGGGGTCAAAACATCCAAGATATAACCTTTAAAAAAATGTTCATGATATAAATGAAAAAAAACTGCACGACAAAAAATCCACATTATTTCCTTACCTGAAGATAACAGCTATCTGCAGAAAAGTCCATTTGAATAACAAAGCTTGGAATGTCTTTGCAGTAGCTGGCTCTGTTAAGAGGAGGCCCCAGGGTCAGGTCATAAAAGTCAACTGCGTTTTCACTTGAACCCACTGCTAAGTAATGGGCATCTGGGCTGAACCTATGTAGGGAAAAACAAGTTTTAAATTCATTCTAATTTACGAAATAACTCATCTAAAAAGCTCAAGATGTTAAACTGCTGTTTGAATCTTTTCTGCTGCAAATGACCTATGCAAGTCATTTTCATGCTTCAGGGTCTTTTATTTTCTTCTGCTTGCACGTACACTTTTATTACTGCTGCTGAACGCAAAGCAAAGGGAATTCGGTTCAGTTTCTCCTCCTTGGAAATGGTGAATGGTGGTGCTAGAATTCTCCATCTGCTAAGCCATTAATAGATGAATGAAATGCAATAGCACCATATCTGGATAAGCATCATATCCAGTAATAAAACCCAAGTGCAGATGTTACATTTCTTCCTGGGGCAAATGAGAGATACTGTATATGATTTCTCACCTGATGTCTTGGATAGCAGATCGTCTGTCTCTTTTCTTCCCCCATATCTTCAGAGAGTTCACTAATAGGATAATAAACTCTCCATTTTTCATGCCAATTGCTACCATGTCACCTTCCGGGCTGTATGATACGGTGCGTGCTGCATAGCCCAAATTGACTTTGTTCACCATTTTCTGCAATAGTTTCAAAAAATGAAATTAAAACTAGAATAGCATGTTAAATGACACGATGCTTTCTTTTTCTATAAATATTAGCTTAACTCCTTGGTAATGCTTTACAAAGTCAAGTTGCAAAATGTATCATTTATTTAAATACCAAGCCACCTAGAATCGCTTCGGCAAGAGGAATGACACAGAAGTTAATAAATAATTTACTGTAACTTCTTAAATGCCATTTTTACACCTACTTTGTCAGCAATATCCCAAAGTCTCACTGTTCCATCTTCTGCGGCAGAAAGAAAAAGATCACGAGACGGGTGGGTTGCCAATCCCCAGATAGGCCCATCCATGTGCCCATTAATCAGAATGTTACAGGCAGCATTTTTCTCTCCAACTTCTATGATTTCAGCATTTCGTGTCCCAACAAGAATTTTTCCCTAGAACAACAATGTAATGGTCATTACATAATTTAATAATTTATAATTTTAATAATTATACATATAATAAACAGAGAGCCAACGTAATGCAAAAGGAATAGCATTTAGATTTGTATACCGCTTCATAGTGCTTTTACAGCCCTCTCTAAGTGGTTTATAGAGTCAGCATATTGCCCCCAACAATCTGGGTCCTCATTTTATCGACCTCAGAAGGATGGAAGGCTGAGTCAACCTTGAACTGGTGAGATTTGAACTGCTGAATTGCAGCTAGCAGTCAGCCGAAGTAGCCTGCAGTGCTGCACTCTAACCACTGCGCATCAGGTTAGAAATGGAGAAATTGTAAGTTTGAAATCCATCTTCAGTTAGAAATAGAGACAAGGAAGAAACCTCCAATGAGATCCGTAATGGATGCCATCATAGCACAGGGAAACAAAAAAAAAAAGTAAGTATAACAATATCCTTAGCTACTGGTTTATTTCTGGTAACTACATATATAGTCAAACTGTGGTGGACTGTAGTCTGGATTCTCAGGAGGGAGGGACTGCTTTCCAGTAGGCAAAAAGGCAGCGGAGCTTGGAAAATGTAACCCTCAGAAAGAAAATTAAAACAGGTCTCCTTAGCTATTCCCAAATCATATTTGTAGTTATGCAAATAGTTGCTTTAATTCGGCAAGATTCTGTCTATAGATAAACCACTCTTAAGCAACTCCACATGTCGTTCTTGGTACTTGAGACCTGACACAAACTAAAGATTTATGCAATTATTTAAAAATAAAATCTATTATACAGTATTACCTCATCTTTTAATATCATTCTTAGTAATTTTTTTTGCTCTTTTTGTGGTCAGCAGCAACATATCAAAGCAGGAGATACACATAATCATGGTAAAAAAAATTAAAATGGTGGCCACAGCAGCCCGATTGAAATTCTGCCTGTTTTTCATGTGCAATGCATTTGGCAGCTTTGATTGCACTGTTGTGGTAACCATTTTGACTTTACCATCTGTCAAAATTTAGGATTATAATGAATAATTTATTTATAGTATGCATTTATTTGATTTCTATAGCTGCCCACATCAACAAAGAACTTTTATTACTATTGCCAGGCTCTTGCTATGATTTAACCCTTACTCAAAAGTTTCTTCAGTAGAAGAAATAAGATATTTTCTGATACTATAAGACAAAGAGAAACTCATTTAATCATTGAGAACATGTGACAGGGTTTATCCTAGGACTACTCTATCTGGGTTGCAAACATCTGGATGCCTACTAGATAGCAAATACTGAAAACTCTAATTCTGTACTGTCATCTTGTGGTTGCCATGAAGGCTGCAGCCAGAGTCTTAGGAGTATCCAAAAGTGGCGAGGACAAAAATGAAATATATTTGTGTTCTTTTAACTTACATTTAAACTTAATTTAAATAGGGATGTCAGAATAAGTGCATTCAGGCTACATAACCATTTTCAGCTTTTGACATATTGAAAATGAAAGCCGAATGGCATTTTCTGGACGATTGTGTTACACTTGGCAACAAATAGTCAAATCCATCAGATGTAATTTTCCTCCAATGTTAAAAAAAATAATCAGAGAAAAAGCTTTTGTAAAGTTGTAAATAAATTTCAAAGATTTGCAAAGATCTACCTGAAATTCACATTCACAGTAACACACACACAATGCATAAAAATCCCCAATTGCCCCCTTATGCGACCACATGGACACTGGCCCACCAAACTACTTTGGAAAAATGATGACTTAGTGTTGTCTGTTCCTGGATTTAGAGTCTAATTTTCCAGTATGGCATACATAAGCACCACATGCCCTCCAAATCTCCCATACCCTCTGCCAAATTCCTTTCCCATATGATTATTTTTATTTTTTTAAATTAGAAAACAAATAAATGGGCAGCTGGCGGATATCAGGTAAACCACTTACCTTAACCCTATTTTGTATTTCTAATAATGTACCCAACTCCTTCAAATACTCAATCAGCTTTCTCAATAAATAAAATAATAGGTGACCAAAGCCGATACCTTATTTGAGAATGTACTTGCTTCCTGTGAATGGAAAGGTAAACTGAATTACCTTGGAAGCTAGGGAGATGGGAAGCTTTTGGATAATTGTAATATGCTGTACATGAGGCTGCCTTTCAAGGCACCTTGGAAGCTGCAGCTGGTCCAGAACAGAGTGGTATAGGCAGTGTTGGGCATGCCTCATTATACCACTCCAGTGGTGAAATACGAATTTTTATACTACCGGTTCTGTGGGGGTGGCTTGATAGGCGTGGTGTGGCTTGGTGGGTGGCTTGGTAAGCGTGGCAGGAGAAGGATATTGCAAAATCCCCATTCCCTCCCCATTCCTGGGGAAAGGGTATTGCAAAATCTCCATTCCCACCCCACTCTGGGGCCAGCCAGAGGTAGCATTTGCCAGTTCTTTGAACTACTCAAAATTTCTGCTACTGGTTCTCCAGAACCTATCAGAACCTGCTGGATTTCACCCCTGTACCACTCTGCAAACTGCATTAGTTGCCAGTGGGCTTCCAGGTGGAATTCAAGGTGCTGTTTATTATCTGTAATACCCTTCATGGCGTGGGGCTATATTATTTGAGGAATCTCCTGTATCCCATGATTTTTACTAATCCAGTTAAGATGGGAAAGAACTGGTGTGCTTTGGATCCTCTTGATGAAATAATACCCTCTGTCAGGATCCAGAAAGTGACCCTTCTCTATCTCAGTGGAACAATGCTCCCCCAGATATGTGTGCCTGCCATCCTGATGACCTTCCAGAAGTTCTTTAAAAACTTGGCTGTTCTCCCAAGTCTTGGGATACAGTGGTTGTGGAGGCCTGCTGGTTGTGTTTCATGATATATAGATTGTGGTTTGTCTAGATGCATATGATCATTCTTTTGTTTTCTGTCTTTGCTTTCTATTTTTTTAAGTATAAGATGCCCCAAGTAATTCTAGAAGCAAATGGCCTCTAAATTTAATAAACAATCAAATAAGGTTGTTTTTTGTTAGTCACACCCATTCTGACCACCTATTGCCATGACCACCTATTAAAACATAAAATTAATGTTTTGCGACTGGAAACACAGTGGCAGCCATTTGAGGGCAGTGCCTATAACATGGTTTCAAAATTCTGTGCCTACCATTATGAAGCAACAGGAATTAATATATTGTAATTTGTTAATATTTTAAATGTATTAATATTTTAATATGTAGCATTAAATATATTAAATATGGTGTTAATATTTTACTATAACTTTTAATGAAAAATCATGGAAACAAGGCATAATACCAGTTATTTGTATATCTACCTTTGGCCTGAGCCATTCTGCATTACTGACTTACTTTGCCTCTGCACACAGAACGGACACAGTCAATTACTTGTCCCGTCTCTAATCTAAAGGCTCGACATCTTCTAAGTTCCTGATCCCATAGCTTAATTGCACCTCCTTCTTTTGATCTAGCCAAAATAAGAAAGAGTCTTTTCAGAGAAAGTAGATGAAAGTCCCTAAGACCAAGTACTGTTCATTAACTTAAACAATTCAACAGAAATTCAGTATTTAAAAAATGATAACACCTCAGTTTGTGCTTTTCAAAAGTTATCGTGGTATTTAAACCAATTTTATAATACCAAAATGATTTTTGCATGGTTGATAAGTGATATCTGATTATGTAGGAGTTTGCATTTAATGATCTCAGGATATAAGAATTAAGATTACTGTATTAGTAGCTGAGAATAAGATTATTTCCTTCACTTGGTATAAAGACTCCCTAAACTTTTAATGTAATCTAGAACAGTGTTTGTCAGCCTTGGCAGCTTGAAGATATGTAGACTCCAACTCTCAGAATTTTGGAAGTTGAAGTCCACACATCTTCAAGCTACCAATTGTGTGTCTTTAAGCACACAATTAATTATTTCCCTTGCAGCATAAATTTTTTACTATAGTCTATAATTTGTAAAGTACTTAACTCCATTAGACATACAGGAAAATAGGAAAAGAGATGTAACATTATTTCTGAAAATCACATAGCAATTACTACTCTTTATACAAGTAGATGTTTGTTTTACTCGGCTAGAAGATTAAACTAGTCATGCAGAACTACTGAGGGAGTGTAATCAGCAACTCCAAATACATCCTTTCTTTGGGTGGAAAAGAAAAACTGAAATCTATCTCTTTGATTTACTCATAATATGCATCATTTTTCCTGTCCACTGCTTGCTCCACTACTGATTACCCATATCTGTCGATGTAGACCATATAGATGCATTATCCATTGTAAACATTTCACAATTACTACTACAATAGAATTTATTATAATACAATTGTGTATCCATTAATAATTCTGTAAAATTAATAAATTTGTAAAAATTACTACAATTTGTGAAATTACTACCACAGTTGCCCGATGGTAAATTCGATGGGCAACAAATTTAATAAAACAAACAAACAAACAAAATATAATCATATAAGAAAACAAGACTCACGGCCTCTCTTTGCCTCCAGTTACAATTAAGCCATCACGTAATGTTGTATACATTGCAAATATAGGACCATTATGAGCTTTGCCCACAATTCGATTCAATATGTGGTCCTTCCAAACACACACATCTCCACTGATGGTACCTGTAAATGTCAAATTATTCTGAAAAGGGGGAAAAATATGTCCATCATCTGATTTCAAAAAGGAATGAATGCAAGCATTTACTATGAAAGGACAATTTATATAGAACATAGTGCCCAATCTACAATCCCAACCTGACTTTAGTTCTGGGTTTGGGAGAAAAAAAGCTTATAGTCATTTTGCAACTGATGTCAAGTGCAAAAATCTAGTGGTTCTTCATTTCTTATTGGCTTTTAATAGCACTGATCACAATTATCCTTTAGTAACTGATCTGAGACTTTACCTACATTTTTGCTTACAGGGGTTCCTAAGCACTATTATCACTTCTTAAGTACTTTCTAGTACTTTCTTTTTTATTCCATAGCCATGGAATTGGTTAAAAATTGGGCCAGGAAGGGGGAGCCCCCCTTGTTGATATGTGCCCACCAGGTTTCCGTGCTTTCCATCAGCCAAGGTCTCAGGGGAGGGGCGGAGGGGTGGCGGTTGTTATTAACGAGGGTCTTGGACCAAGGGAGGCCACTGTTCCTCAGACGGCTGGATGTGAGTCCCTTCTTGTGAAGTGGGGTCATAGGGTGCAGTTGGGTTTGCTAGTCACGTACCTGGCTCCCTGCCATGTGGCAGCAGCCCTGCCTGAGCTGCTTGATGTTATAGCCGCGGTGGCTGTTGACACCCCCAGGCTTATGGTCATGGGGGATTTTAACCTGTCATCAGTTGGCGAGAAATCTGAGGTGGCTCGGGAGTTCATGGCTTCCATGACGGCTATGGACCTGACCCAGTTAATTTATGGCTCTACTCACATGGGGGGACACACACTGGACCTTGTTTTTGTCTCTGGACAGTGGTTGAGTGATCTCGAGATAGGGGATATAGTGATTGAACCCTTGTCATGGTCAGATCACTCCCTCCTTCGCCTGGACCTTCGAACCGCCACACCCCGCCGCAGGGAGGCGGAACCGACCAGGTGGTTCCGCCCCAGGCGCCTGATGGATCCTGAGAGATTCCAGATGGAGCTTGGGCCATTTCCTGAGGTTCTAGCACACGACTCGGCTGAAGACTTAGTGGCCGCCTGGGATAGGGCGGCGGCTGATGCTTTAGACCGAGTCGTGCCTTTGCGGCCTCTGACCCGGCGCCGGTCTCACCTGGCTCCTTGGTATACTGAGGAGCTGAGGGAGATGAAGCGCCGGAAAAGACGCCTAGAGAGCAGTTGGAGGGCTAGTCGTTCTGAATCCGACCGAACACTGGTAAGATCTCATATTAAGAATTACCTAGTGGCGATAAGAGTAGAGAAGAATAACTACTTTTCTACTCTTATTGCGTCATCAGATAATCGCCCAGCCGCCCTGTTTAGGGTGACCCGCTCTCTGCTCCATCAAGAGACGCGGAAAGACCCCTTGGAGGGTAGAGCTGAGGATTTTGTACAATATCTGTATGACAAAATTGCTCAGATTCGTGAACAGCTAGACTCTGACTGGATTGATCCAGAGGAGATGACAGGGGCAGGTCCTGAGAATATTATTTGGGAAGAGTTTGATCCTGTGACTCCCGAAAGCGTGGACAGGATACTGAACAGACTAAAGGCGACCACATGTTTATTGGACCCGTGTCCATCCTGGTTGGTACTGGCCTCCCGGGAGGTGACACGAGGCTGGCTCCAGGAGATTATAAATGCTTCTTTGAGTGAGGGTGTCTTTCCCACCGTCTTGAAAGAGGCGGTGGTGAGGCCCCTCCTCAAGAAGCCCTCCCTGGATCCAGCTGTATTAGCAAATTATCGTCCTGTCTCCAACCTTCGCTTTGTTGCAAAGGTTGTTGAGAGTGTGGTTGCACGACAACTGCCTCAGTACCTGGATGAATCGAATTATCTAGATCCGTTCCAGTCGGGATTCAGGCCCGGGTACAGCACAGAGAAAGCATTGGTCGCATTGGTTGATGATCTCTGGAGGGCTCGAGACAGGGGTTGCTCCTCAGTCCTTGTCCTATTAGACCTCTCAGCGGCTTTTGATACCATCGATCATGATATCATGCTGCACCGGTTGGAAGGGTTGGGGGTGGGGGGCACTGTTCTACAGTGGTTCTCCTCCTTTCTCTCTGACCGGTCGCAGTCTGTGTTGACAGGGGGGCAGAGGTCGACCCCGAGGCCCCTTATATGTGGGGTGCCACAAGGATTGGTCCTCTCGCCCCTTCTATTCAACATTTATGTGAAGCCGCTGGGTGAGATCATCCGTGGTTTTGGGGTGAAGTACCATCAGTACGCTGATGACACCCAGCTGTACATCTCCACCCCAGACCACCCCAATGATGCCCTCGAGGTGATGTCCCGGTGCCTGGAGGCCGTACGGATCTGGATGGGGAGGAACAAACTCAGACTCAACCCATCCAAGACCGAGTGGCTGTGGTTTCCGTCGTCCCGATATAGTCAGTTGGCGCCATCTCTGACTATTGGGGGTGAGTCGTTGGCCCCCACAGATGGGGTTCGCAACTTGGGCATCCTCCTGGACTCACGGCTGTCTTTTGAAGAGCATATGACGGCCGTAGCCAGGAGGACTTTTTATCAGGTTCGCCTGATTCGCCAGTTGCATCCCTTTCTGGATCGGGACTCGTTACGCACGGTCACTCACGCCCTTGTCACCTCACGCCTGGATTATTGTAATGCTCTCTACATGGGGCTCCCCTTGAGAAGCACCCGAAGGCTCCAACTGGTCCAGAATGCGGCCGCGCGGGTGGTAATGGGAGCAATGTGGCGCTCTCATGTAACCCCCCTCCTGCGCGAGCTGCACTGGCTCCCAGTGGTCTTCCGGGTGCGCTTCAAGGTTTTGGTTACTATCTTTAGAGCGCTCCATGGCTCAGGACCAGGGTACTTACGAGACCGCCTCCTGCCACCAATAGCCTCTCACCGACCAGTTCGCTCCCATAGAGAGGGACTCCTCAGGGTGCCGTCGGCCAAACAATGTCGACTGACGGCCCCCAGGGGGAGAGCCTTTTCTGTGGGGGCACCTACCATCTGGAACGGGCTTCCCCCGAAGTTACGAAACATCCAAGACTTACGCATTTTCCGCCGAGCCCTGAAAACATTTCTATTCCAACAAGCTGGTCTGGCCTAACTCTCCCTTTTTAATTGGCTTTTAAACTGTCTTTTAAATTGGGTTTTAAACCTCTTTAGATAAATTTGGATGTTTTTAATCTTTGAGCCTAAATTACTTAATCTGTTTCTTAATAGTTTTTAACTTCTATATGTATTTGTATTTATTATGGCTGTTCACCACCCTGAGTCCTTCGGGAGTAGGGCGGTATACAAATATGAAAAATAAATAAATAAATAAAATAAATAAATAAAAGAAGCTTTGGGACCTATGTGAGAAACCTAGCAATACTCTGCTTTTTGAACAGGCACCTGTATCCTACGCAATAGCTAAAACTATAAGTTTTTCTCCACAAATGACACATACTATGTTCATAGAATCATTCAGTCATTGCTCAAGTAATATACAGCTGCCCTTAGTCTTTTTTGGATTGGATGAGTGGGAAAATATACTAAGCAACAATTACAAAAAGTGGTTTTAAAGTTTATTAATATTTAAAATATTCTTTTAAATTACGTACAGCTCCAAATGCCACAGAGAGCATGGTTTGCATTCGTGCATCTTCTATTGAACTTGTCTGTCCTTTTTTACTAAGAAGGGCTCTTCCAGCAAGGGTCCAAAATCTCACATGTTTTACTCCTACTGAAACAAACTGAGTGTCGGAATCAGGCCTGAATTCTGCTACAAAAATACGTTGGTTATGACCGGCTCTACTGGCAATTTTGGCACCTAGTGGGAAGAGTTAATTATACTTTACATTCAGATATACATAATTGTATCAAGAAATGGTGAAAACAAATAGTGTTTTAAACAATATTCTTTTAGGTATAGTTGTAGCATCATTGTGTTCTATCATTAAATTACATATTTGGTCATTTTTTTTAATGGATACTGATAATAACATTATTGCTAATAGTAACATTTTTATTTTTATCTTTGTTAATGAAAATTGTTATTCACTTATGAAATTTTAGTATTTAAAATTTTAAAAACAATCAGGACATTATACATATACAATTCTAAATTTCTTACATCTCATCTTGCTATGAACAATATAGCAAATCTGCTATTAACCCCTGTATTATTTCCCATTCTATAAGGAGTATCATATTCTTTTAGTAACTGTATCAGTTTGAAGAGGTATCTGTGATGATGTATTATCCCCACATTATGTTGCTCATAGTCTAATTAAGTAGTCTAATTAGGTATTCCTATCTAAGTGCAGGTCAATATGAGAGATATTCGCACCAACTAGTGATTAACTGCTGCTAATAAGTGTAATCCAGGACCTAAAGCTTCTTTCTGGAAAAGTAAGCTCTAAAAAATATTGTTGAAACCATGCATGATGCACATTTAATACTCACTGTACAGGCAGAAGACATTAGATGATATTTAAATTGCAAAGGCTTTTTAGGATAGTAAATTATTTCATATGCTTTAGCCTTCTGCTTCTAGAACAGAGCACTAGGCCTGTGACACCTAAGAGGTAGTTATTTAATAGCTACTGTAGTTTTTCAAGTTGCTGTCTAATCAAACTATCAGTAAAGAAGATCATAAAAGCAGAAAGATAAAGTTGAGAAATTGGAAATGCTAAGGACAAGACCAGGCAACACTGGTATTCTTGATTTTAAGACAAATTAAAGCTGGGTGTAACTGATGTAAAAAAGACAAATGCAAAGTTCTTCTTTTAAGAAATAAAAGTCAAGTCCTCAAGTTAAAGATACTTGTGAAAATGATCTTGCAATAGTAGTTGACTGCAGACTGAGTATGAACCAGCAATGTATTATTGTGGCAAAAAAGATAAATGTAATAATTTTAGGCTGCATCAAGAGAACTTCCAAACCAGGAAAACATTTGTAATACTGTGTTGACAAAATATTGCAAGTTCTCAATATTTTGCTGTGATTATACCATAGGTTTGGATCACCATAATATTCATTTATTTGACTTGAACTAAGTTGAGATAATTCCATCATTTTTCATGAATACTTTGGCACCATTAGTAACAGTGACCAATCCATTTCTTCTATTTTCTTCCTTTCTTTCTCTCTCAGTAAATTTGATGCTCCTTTGATGTAAAAGTGACCCATTCCAATGCATTTCAGTTCACTGATTTCCAGAATGTCAATGTTCAGTCTTAACTTTCTGCTCTGACAACATAAAGTTGGCCTTAGTTCATGGTTCTGATGTTCCACATATCAACAGTATACGTGTATATTCAGTACTGAACTTTTGTCTCTGGGCATATCAACTCCACATGTCCAGCTTTAATTCAGCCACATCAAAAACACTAGTGCTTCTTGTACTTGCCTCTGCTCTTCCCAAGTACTTCACTGGTTGTCTTGACATGAGTTGGAGGTGGGGAGGAGGAAAGATGTCATTTTCCAAAATCACACTGATGCCCTGGTTGATATTGCCATTGGATTTTCTTGTCAGAATACTGAAGTGATTTATCACTTCTTTCTCCAATAGATTCTGTTTAATCTATCTACAATCTATCTGCCTGTCATGGATGACCTTTCTACATATTCAGAAAGATATAAAATCATGGAGATGTCCAAGCTCCTTCATTGTTACCAGGTAATGATCCATGAAAGAAAAACCTTTATCACTTGATGTCAAATACAGAGTTGGTTTACTTAAAATAATTTATCAATAAGAACCTAAAAGATTTTGTCCAGGGTGCCATGTCTCACATCTTTTTAAAAAAGATGGGTGTCTGAACGCAATCTCTGATTACCAGTTCCTGATCAATGAACCATTAGAGATCACCAGCCTTTCCCACTCATTGACCTCTCAAAAAAAGTCAAAAAGCATGTATTTTTATCAAGTTGGGTTTTAGGGAAACTTATCATTTGATTTGCAAGAAAAGCATACAGGCACTTTACAAATAACTGCCTGTAATTTTTGATATGGGAATTTAAAAAGTGTGATAATTCGGTTCAGACTGACACGCAATCTCTCTTGGCTTTCATTTTTCTCATGAATTTCTGTATGACTTTTTAAGAAGTTGGACAATCTGTCATTTATTCTAAGGAAAATGTTCTCTTCACAGTGAATAAAGTGCAGGTGGTTTTTCAATGCCTTTGTAAATATAACCTCTGCCTAAGCCAGACAATGTATATGATCTTCCTCAAAAGGATAATGCCTCTTTTGGCATTATCAAGTACATTTAGCCTTTTGGGCAGTTTGCCAATTTTTATTTTAGGTTATTCCTAATTTTGCTACACCAAGAACACCACTGGTTTATCTTATTAAGAAAATGATTCCTTTCAACTAGGATTTTAACAGAAATTTTTTTTCTGCTTAAACAGAAAATGTTTAATACTTCTCTGGGTATCCCTTCATCCTACAAACCCATATCCTGCTTTACTGTACCTTACAGTAATGGCTGATACTCGCAATTTTATTTTGCATGCAGATTGTGCTTTTACACCCTATTCCAGAATTTAAAGATGCCCTTCATTGGCCCTCTGTCCATCATGCATAATCAGGTGAAAAAACAGAGAGGAAAAAACTTCATTCAGCCAAGAGGGCTGTGAAAGTATCTACAGGCCCCTCACATCCTGGACATAAACTGTTTCAACTTCTACCCTCAAAATTACGCTATAGGGCACTGCACGTCAGAACAACTAGACACAAGGACAGTTTTTTCCCCCCATGCCATCACTCTGCTAAACAACTAATTTCCACAACACTGTCAAACTATCTAGAAAGGCAGAATTACCATCATTATTCTCTTCTTCCTTATTACCTACCTCCTTATCTTCTTATGACTGTAACTTTGTTGCTTGTATCTTACGATTTATAATGTTTACTTAGTATCCTAGTATGATTTAGATTGATTACTTATTTAGTGTCCATGACTATCACTAAGTGTTGTATCTAATGTTTTATGATGAATGTATTTTTACAATGACAATGATAATGATCTATCACTATAGTTGTATGTACACTGAGAGCTTATGCACCAGAGACAAATTCATTGTGTGTCTAATCAATCTGGCCAATAAAGAATTCTAATTCTAATAGATTAATTGCTGTGTAAATTATGAGTGAGGATTTCAGCAAGATTTCTTTAATCATAGGAATTTCCTAGTTTCAGATAGAGTGAATATTTGCCTACCTTCTTGCCATTTCCAAATGGTAATGGTATGTTCAGGATCCAAACCAACAGACAGAAGAAGCTTGCCAGTGGCACTAAATCCAACTGAACAAACTCCCTTTGAATGGTAACATCGCAGTATAGACAATGTCTGTTTGTTCATTGCATCCCACACATGAATACAAGGAGCTGTTGCTGAACAAATATAAGAACAGCAATAATTAATTTTGTTAAAAGAAAGCTTACAGGATATTTTAATATTAAAAGCATTCCAATTTGTTTTAAAGCATCTTTTAATTTATTAACATTTACACTTATTCTTTTAAAAAGTTACATTTAGTAAATATAAACTCATTCCTATTAAGATTTCTCTTGCAATCCTAAACTCGTTTTAGATCTGAAAGAAAGAATGCCTTAAAGCACATATAGGAGCAAGTGTTTTAATCAAAAGTACTTTATGCCCAATCATGAGTTTAAATTTAGTTTTCTAGAAATGTTTCCACTGGATTTTAGTTGTGGGCTATAATGCCCTTAAATGGAGACTACATGGCCCTGGATAGGAAGGTAAAGAAACTGTAAAAAAACAAACTGTCTTTTCAACAACTTGCCAGCTGACTGTCACTGCACAGGAGAGAACAGGATCCTGGAAACAAATAACTGCCTGTACAGATGGTGCTGCCAAGAAGGGTTTGTATTTCTCAGTCATGGACTGCTCTACCCACATAAAGGAATCTTGGCAAGAGATGGATTGCATCTCCCACACACACTGGGAAGGATGTCCTTGGCAGGTGCCTTATGAATCTCCTATTAATCATGTAGTTCATGATTGGTAATTCCAAGACGACCATCACCTACACTTTCCCCCTCCTTTACAAAAGAGGCAAACATCTTTGAACGAAAAGCATATCCTTCTGCTCTGATTTGCCTAGATACAGCTTTTTCACTTGAAAGTAGAGTGCTGCCAGAAATGTTATATTATTTTAATGTCTCTTAATAAATCTTATTAATCAGACCTCAAAGACTTGTTCTGGTCTAACCCAGCTTGCTCCCAGAATCCTGACAAGAAAGACAAATATGTTGTCATAGGTGCCACTACAATCTAATAGGATGACATATGCATTTGGAATATAGACTTGAAAAGCTACAATTCATTGAAAAGGAATAGGCTCAACAGAAATGTAGTTCAGAAATGGTTTATTGCTAGCAATAACATTATCATTACAAAGAATGAATATTTTATTTCAATTAAGGGAAATTTTGAACATTTAAAAATTGTCAAATTTTGTTTTGAATTAAAAAACCACTAATATGTTTTAATACCATGTAAATATAATCAGTTATTTACAACACACTAAATAACAGAAAATGCTTAGTTATAATTGAAGATATTAAAATTTAGCTTTTTTCTTACTTGACATGTCTGCTGAGTCTCCTGTAATGGAAAACCAGTAGAAAAATCATTACAAACAAAAAAGATGATAATTTATATATGTGTGGAATAAAGTGTATAATTTCAATTTATTTCAAAAATAAATCTAAACTTAAGCTATCTCTATGTAATTAGTTGCTGTTTCCAAGCACAAGATAAACTGTTCAGAGCAAAAACAGAGACATTTTTAACATCAATCTTGTAGATTATTCACATCTAAATTACCATATATGGAATTTTCCATTTGCAGAGAAATGTTATTTGGTTAAAGACAGATCACGTTCTTGTTCTTTCTGAAGCAATCCACAGAAGTGCAGAAAATTTATTATCTTATTACTTTCAGAGAGTTCACAAGTTATGCCGAACAATGAAACACAGTATGTGAATGAAAAACTGCCCTTGTACTAAAATTTCTCTTTTTCTAATTCCATGCAATACTATAGGTGTTCCCAAACTGTAGTTTCCTTAAAATAGGACTGTGCATAGTGTGTTTATCCAATCTGACTGAAGATAGGTTATAATTATGGGAGACAGGATTATTTACAGTAATCGCTTTTCAATTAGTTCATCTTTTTAAAGTTTTATTTGGGACAATTCTTTCTCTTCCTCATGTAGCCTAGGATGAGACAACGCTCAGCAAGTTTCTTTAATTATCTTCAGGGAATCACATTAGAATGAAACAATAAAGATCAGTAAAATGAAATTTTATTTAACAAATTAATTAGGAAAGGGTGACTGTTATTCTCTAAAGTTCAGTAAACTGAAGAAAATTCCACTGTAGCAACACAAGTTATGCCCTTTGAGTCATTTAGGTTATGATGTCACATAATACATTATGTCAATTACTATAAATGATAGAATGTGTAATTTGCATAGTTATCAGATATATAACCCAAATTATATATTTTGTATTATTATGATTGTGATGTATCACAACCATTACTACTTTGTGTCATCTGTATCCTGACATCATTCACAAATGACATAAATCATAATGGAATTTTGTGCATTTTGTGTAAAATCCATGTACTGAAATTTCTAAAGATCTACTTTTTCAACCTTCACAAGACAGAGCATATGGTTATACAGTCAGGTCCATAAATATTGGGACATCGACACAATTCTAACATCTTTGGCTCTATACACCACCACAATGGAGTTGGAATGAAACAAACACAATGTGCATTAACTGCAGACTGTCAGCTTTAATTTGAGGGTTTGTACATCCAACTCAGGTGAACGGTGTAGGACTTACAGCAGTTTGTATATGTGCCTCCCACTTGTTAAGGGACCAAAAGTAATGGGACAATTGGCTTCTCAGCTGTTCCATGGCCAGGTGTGTGATATTCCCTCATTACCCCAATTACAATGTGCAGATAAAAGGCCCAGAGTTCATTTCAAGTGTGCTATTTGCATTTGGAATCTGTTGCTGTCAACTCTCAAGATGAGATCCAAAGAGCTGTCACTATCAGTGAAGCAAGCCACCATTAGGCTGAAGAAACAAAACAAACCCATCAGAGAGATAGCAAGAACATTAGGCATGGCCAAAACAACTGTTTGAAACATTCTCAAAAAGAAGGAATGCACCGGTGAGCTCAGCAACACCAAAAGACCTGGGAGACCATGGAAAACAAGTGTGGTGGATGACCGAAGAATTCTTTCCCTGGTGAAGAAAACACCCTTCACAACAGTTGGCCAGATCAAGAACACTCTCCAGGAGGTAGGTGTACGTGTGTCAAAGTCAACAGTCAAGAGAAGACTTCACCAGAGTGAATACAGAGGGTTCACCACAAGATGTAAACCATTGGTGAGCCTCAAAAACAGGAAGGCCAGATTAGAGTTTGCCAAACAACATCTAACAAAGCCTTCACAGTTCTGGAACAAGATCCTATGGACAGTTGAGACCAAGATCAACTTGTACCAGAGTGATGGGAAGAGAAGAGTATGGAGAAGGAAAGGAACTGCTCATGATTCTAAGCATACCATCTCATCAGTGAAGCATGGTGGTGGTAGTGTCACGGCGTGGGCATGTATGGCTGCCAATGGAACTGGTTCTCTTGTATTTATTGATGATGTGACTGCTGATAAAAGCAGCAGGATGAATTCTGAAGTGTTTCGGGCAATATTATCTGCTCACATTCAGCCAAATGCTGCAGAACTCATTGGACGGCGCTTCACAGTGAAGATGGACAATGACCCAAAGCATACTGCAAAAGCAACCAAAGAGTTTTTGAAGGGACAGAAGTGGAATGTTATGCAATGGCCAAGTCAATCACCTGGTCTGAATCCCATTGAGCATGCATTTCACTTGCTGAAGACAAAACTGAAGGGAAAATGCCCCAAGAACAAGCAGGAACTGAAGACAGTTGCAGTAGAGGCCTGGCAGAGCATCACCAGGGATGAAACCCAGCGTCTGGTGATGTCTATGTGTTCCAGACTTCAGGCTGTGATTGACTGCAAAGGATTTGCAACCAAGTATTAAGAAGGGAAAGTTTGATTTATGATTATTATTCTGTCCCATTACTTTTGGTCCCTTAACAAGTGGGAGGCACATATGCAAACTGTTGTAAGTCGTACACCGTTCACCTGAGTTGGATGTACATACCCTCAAATTAAAGCTGACAGTCTGCAGTTAACGCACATTGTGTTTGTTTCATTCCAACTCCATTGTGGTGGTGTATAGAGCCAAAGATGTTAGAATTGTGTTGATGTCCCAATATTTATGGACCTGACTGTATGTAATTTGTTTATCTTCAAGCTATAGAAATCTTCTCTTCATCCAATATGCTTTGAAATCTTTTCTTCACTTCACAGCTATGGTTATTCTATTATGTAAAATACCGTAGTTTGCATATAGCAGGCTTCATTGTATTATGCAGAATAAAAAACGCTTAAGTGTGGCTCATCAAATTTAATAATCATTTTGATGAATGCTGGGATGAAAATATAATTGGCATTGTAAAAACAGGAATAGATTTGTGAATAATTTTTAATGATACAAGAATAAATTTAATTGACTCCAGTAACTGACCAATCAGAAGCAATGTAACTAAATGCTTTCTTTTTTTTATGAATTCATCTGGCTACCTGCTCAGTTACAGTATATATTGTTTTTTTCTTAAAAAATTGAAACATACCTACTTGGCCAGTTGCCACAAGGTTGACAAATTTGGGATGCTGATTTATAGTGAGGCACAAAATGTCATCATTATGTTCCTGATAAAAAGACTGAGAACCTAAAGAGAAAAATGTATATGTATTATTTCAAGCACAGTATTACATCTGGAGGGAAAAAATATTATCATTACAGAAGGGAACATGAATGTCTCATACTATTTTCTTTTATAGATATGTAGTTTTCCTACCTGTTGCCACATTATATAGAATTCCAACTGATGCTGTATGATAAATTATGTCAGCACCATCATTCAAATAGTGCACATTGTTTCTGCCATCTCTACCGCGGTATCCAAATACCAGTTCGAGCACTAAATCCTAAGAAAACATATTTAGAATCACTGGATTCTTATATAAAAAAGGTTTTAAATATATGTACTAAACAACTTTTAATAAGTTCCCCCAACACTGAGAAAAACATACATTACCACAATACACTACCACATACATAATTGACAACAAAGAGGAGATATGTCTTCTAAACCTCCTACTTCACTCTGTTCTTCAATTTTAACATTGAAGTACTAGTCAATTTAATTATTTAAGTTTTAAATAGATACAGAATAAAATATCACATTATGTGTTACAATTTATTCCCTCTACTTGGTCAAATAGAGCTTCTACATTTGTTTAATATTTTTAATGAGATAGCTCCCTATAGTTCTTGAAATTATAGCTTAAATAATATGTTTTTAAAACCAGCAGTTTTTCTTACCTCTATAGGTCTCTTCTTCTTCCCAACATTATTTGTTTGGAGTTTTTCAGGCTGAGGCAGTGCCCTACTAACTGGTGGTCTGAAACAAAGAACTGAGAATAAGAAAAATTGTCTGTCACCTATTCAGTATAAAATAATATCTTTTGAACTGTCACCTGGACAATGAAAAATGTTAGCCTACCTGGCTAATATATTAGAAATCAGTTTTATATAAAAGTTTCTTATTCAATTGTGCATACATTATTATTTTTGTTAATTGCCTTCCACATGTTTAAAAACTGTATAAATGAATGAAATAAAAAAAGTATATTTAATCATCACATGGACAGTATTAATTCATTCTTGAGATAAAGAAACTAAGTTAATATAGATCTCTTTTCTTTACTTATTAATGTGTTTATTAGCCATAAAAAATTAAACTTTCTTGGCAGAATTTGCCTTCTCACTTTCCAGATCTTCTATTTATCCATTTCCTAAACTTGTCTTTATTCTGCTCATCTTTAGATAATGTATTAAACTCTTATTTGAATTAATAGAGATGAATATTATTCCAGGGGTAGCAAAAATTATGGTAATATTTTGTAGCATACCACACTCAACAACAAGAACCATCTAATTTTAAAATATCTCAAGACATTCCTATTAGTATCCAAAACAATATACATTGGCAAATACAATAGGTAGTACGAATGAGATAAAGAGCAAAATTCCTCAGTCTTTACTATTCTGAGAATAATGGCAAGAATGAAATAGGATTGGCTGCTCAGTATCAGATGGTAAAGGTACAGACAATGAGTGAAAAAAAATGAGATCCCAAATGCTATCACCAGATGTATAGTGATGGAACAAATATCTCACAGACTTCTCTGATCTCTGTATATTATTTCACAATGACATGACACAAGTAGGAAAAGGATACAGTGGAGAGGAAGAAAGCATGATAGCAATAGCAATAGCACTTAGACTTACAGTATATACTGCTTCACGGTACTTTACAGTCCTCTCTAAGCGTTTTTTACAGTCAGCATATTGCCCCCAAAAACATGGCTACTCATTTTACCAACCTTGGAAGGATGGAAGGCTGAGTCAACCTTGAGCCTGGTGAGATTCGAACTGCCAAATTGCAGGCAACCAGCAGTCAGGAGAAATAGCCTGCAGTACTGCATTCTAACCACTGCACCACCATGGCTCAGAAACCAAGTAAGAATATAGCAATTCAAAATCTGAATTTGTTTAAGATGCTTAGTTAAAATATACAGCAAATTAGTCAACTGGATGAATTTTTAACACCTAGCAGCAGACTAGTAAGCAGGTTTACAACTGGTCATTCTATCATGGCCTTATATTTTATGCCCTTATACTTCAACTTTTGGCTGAAATTTACACAACTAGAACACTATAACATGTTGCATTTATTGATTTTAGATCTGCATTCTATCTAGTTCCCAAAGCAGAATGATGGACTAAGATTATAAACCGCTTTATAGGTAGACAGCTACTGGACAATATCTTTAAGAAACCCAAAATCAAAGTCTTTACAAAGGCACCATATGAATGAGATTCCAACCTGCTATTTAATCTGTACATAAATCCATTTGTGACCAAAATCAATCAATCAGAATCTTATTCCTCAAAAGCTACCCTAATTGAAACCTTGTGGTAAATTTACAGAAGGAACTTTAACTGCATTATATGAGTTTTGAGTGCCCTAGCCAATGTCTGCTTTGAGGAAGCATTTGAAATCACTTACATCAAAACTAAGGTTTTGATTTTTGCAAAGAGACCTAAATTTCATGCCTAAATGTTAGATGGCCAGAATATTGAACAAGTAAAAGCCTTTAAATATCTGGAGTGAGCATAATTTTCCATAGTTTGACCAAAATGCAAAATGCTCAAAAAGCAGCGATTGCAATTCAATTCTTTCATTTTTACCAGAGAAGTGCAGAATATCCCAGCACTGAAGCTACATTCAGATAAGTGAAATTATTCTTCAGTGCCCAGCTGGGATCTTATACATCCTTTCATCTCTTGAAAGGGTCTAATCTAAATTCCTAAAGGTAATTTCCAGTTAGCTCTTTATGTTCCAGTTAAGGGAACAGGTAGAGATGACTAAAGTGAAACAGGTGCATAGACTTGCATCATACCACACTGGCTTGCAAATATTATTTTTCCCCCACCCCCAGGTTTGCATTCTTTTCTTATTGAGAACAGCTATGAATCAGTATGGACCAGGACAATTTCACAAAAATTGTGAAATCTTAGCATTTCCAGAATAGTATTCTTAATGATAGGTTGAGAATGTGAACTATGCATTTAAGCAATGTGTTATCTATATCTTTTAGCTTCATAGTTTTTATCTTTTATTATTGTAAGCCACCAGAGTTATTCTGGGTAAGATGGGTGGCCAATACATTTTACAAATTAAATAAATAAATAAATATCTAGAAGCCCAAAAGCACTAGCCTGCTCAACACAAAATGTTTTTCTGAGCAGTTAAGCCACCTGCCATTTCAAATCGGCAAGAAATATACATCATTTATAACTGTTTCCAAATTTCGAAGAGCACTAATGCAACATTCTCCCTAAAGGAGTATTGAAGGGCCAGTATAAAAAAGTTCCTTATGAGCTAAGACTGTGCCCTGTAGATAGGAACTATTGAAATTATATCTTGCTCTACTGTACCCTCTATGTACCTCTATCCTAGTATTTCCCTTATAATGCCTTATCTGGTTAAAACACACAGGAAATCATGATTATTTTTATATACAACTGTTGTTATCAGATCAGTATTATTTAGTTTTCTTGAATGCAGCTAAAGTCTATTAATACTGCCTGTAAAATTAGGGATACTTTGACTGCCTATTGGTGGATAAATCTACCACTAACTAAAAATTCTTATCCCATTTTGTTTTTATTTTATTTTAATGTGTTTTATTTGCAATTTGTTCCAGCTCTATGACAATAATCCATCTATCTCTGTCTTCTGTCTTCTATCTATGAAAAGAATAATTGCAAAATGTTCTGTATCAGAAACAGAAATACCATTAAATAATTTTAACAAGTCTACAGAGAAGCTGTTTCTTACATTTAGCTATTACCATTTTTATCCCCTGCCAGAAGTTTCACTCACCTCTTAAAAATAAAAGTAAAATAGGGACCTAAATTAACTAGTACCACATCTAACATTTCCAATAAAACCTGTGTCAACTTGTCTTTGACAATAGACTGAATTTCACACATTAGTTTTATTTTATGTTTGTTCACATAATAGCAGTTACTTTACAAAGATTTACTTATGTATGCAAATAACATAGGATGATAAATGTTGACAAGTGCAGATATAAATAAATAATGACGCTACAGTGGCAGATAGCTTTGGAGGGCAATGGAGGATGATGCAGAAATATGGAGTAAGTGGATGAAAGAGAAAGTATTACCTGGAACCTCTTTTCAGCAGCAGATAGGAAAAAGAAGATGATTACTTATTCTAATCTATCTTGAAACTGATACATTAAAATAGGTGCTTTTAGAAAAATGTCAGTATTTTTTTCTTCATAATAGGTAAGGTTTATATAGAATTATTTTATCCCCCTAAACTCCACTAAAGATATTACCTAGCCTGGTGATGAAACATTTGGAAACCAATCCACAAGGAGAATAGAACCTTCACCCTCATCCTACACCCAAGCTAAAGATATTTGCCATTATTGCAGAATTCTTTTAATTTTCTCTTCAGCACAATGCCTGAGTCTAAAAAATTTGTTGAGGATGTATTACTACCAAGAGGCAAAAAGTTGAAGGAAAAGTTTTGAATGCTTTTCAAAGATCTATTTTTACATTCCTAGGGATGCTGGAAGTAGGGCTACATATAAATTTAATATATTTTTATTCATATGATTTATTGGGATCCCCAATGATGAACAGTCAAGATCAAGCAACTCTGAGTAACACTTGTTCATTTATTGCCACTAGACACAGCAAGAAAGTCATCAGGAAAGGGGAAGGCAATATGTGGAGTTCCACGCTTCTTACCATTACTTAAAAATATTTAGAACCTCTGAACTGAACTGCAATGAGAGCAAAACAGCCTGTATGTAGTCACCCTGCCTCATATACAGAATTTCATGAAGGATAGCCAGTTTCCACTGGTAAATTCTCCATGTTTTCCTCATCACTTCTTTACTTTTTTTCTTTCACAATATAATTGCTATGAAAGAAAGTATGAGCAGCTACATAATCTCATTTGAGAAACAGTACTAGCAGCAATCATTTTGGAAGCAACTCTACAGGTGAAGATTTTGATGCGTTTATTTACAATATGCCATCTTTTCCCACAATACTATCTAATACTTACATCATCCAAATTATAATACACAAACTATATTGTATAAACTTCGAATCAATTTCATCTATTACTCAACCTCCTCATAGGAATACTCCTGCTCAATATCATTTTCATTTTATTTGTCAAGCACTTTACTAAAATTCTCCTGCCAACATAGAGACTAGGTTCATCCAACAATAAATTGCATCAGAGGAAGGTAATTTGAAGGCAGTACTATACTCTCTGGATTCTAAAACTTGCATAATTTAGAAAGATTGCTTGATATAGATCTTTAGTTATAGTAACAAAGATACAGTAACTTTGTGATCTGATATAGCTTTGTTTCCTTGAAACAGTCATTTGAAAATGAAAGATCTGCATCAGTAAGAGCACTAGAGCGAAGAATGAATCTGACCAAACCCAAATAAGCCTATGGGTGGCAAAATATTATTTCCCTACTCTTATTATTATATCCAACAATATCCTCCCAATGGTCCTGTTTAGTGTGACTTGTTCCTTCCTGGTGGAGTTCAGGGTTCAGAATTGCTTTGCAAAATATTTTAGCTACTTGGTGGATAAAATTATTCAGATGTACTCAAAGTTTCAAGTTGCAAGTCCAACTAAGGTGTTTGATGTCTTTTACCTGGGCTGTTTTTAAGCCTGTCGCTCATGATATAGACAGAATCCTTAAAAAGTGAGTTCAGCTACCTATTCAGGTTGTTTTAGGTTGTTAAAGCAGCCTGGATGGTGACATGTAGTTGGGTTCGTGCAACTACGGGTTGCTTTATGAAAAGGCTGGTTCCTCCATCTTTAAAGTGGCAATGGGCCGCTCCCATGTGACACCCCTCCTGCGCGAGCTGCATTGGCTCCCGATGGTCTTCCGGGTGCGCTTCAAGGTTTTGGTTACCACCTTTAAAGCGCTCCATGGTACAGGGCCTGGGTACTTACGGAACCGCCTTCTGCCACCGATAGCTTCCCACCGGCCAGTTTGCTCCCACAGAGAGGGACTCCTCAGGGTGCCGTCAGCCAGGCAAAGTCGGCTGGCGACCCCCAGGGGGAGGGCCTTCTCTGTGGCAGCACCTGCCCTCTTGAATGACCTGCCCCCAGAGATATGTAGGATACCAGATCTCTGTGCTTTTCGCCGTGCCCTCAAAACTTTTCAATTTCACCAAGCTGGGCTGGTGTAAACCCCGCCCCTTATATATTTTAATTGTAACAGATTTTAGTTGGGATGTTTTAAATCTGGGCCAAAATTTGTTTAATTCTTTTAATAATTTTAAATTTTGTATCGGATGTTTTTTTATTCTTGGCTGCTCACCACCCTGAGTCCAGCAGGAGAAGGGCGGTATAAAAATTTAATAAAATAAATAAATAAAATAATAAATCAACCAGTGATATAATTTCTCCTCAAGAAGTCAGCCCTTGACCCAACAATTCTTGATAATTTTCATCCAGTCTCCAAGACATCTGCCCTCTGGAACATTATCAGCCCAGGTGTTATATGGCTCCCACCCTGATGATGTTCAAAACATCAGTGAAAATTTGGCTATTTCCCAAGCTTTTGGATTAGGGTGGTGCTGAGCCCCTATCAAATTTTATCTGATAAAGTTTTTTTTCCAGATGCTTACATTCGTATTGTTTTTCTGCTTTTAATCCTATATACTGCCTAGTGTTGGGAAGCCTCAGAATTGCATGCATGCATGCTTGTGTGTGTGTGTGTGTGTGTATGTATATATAAATAAATAAAATGTTTTCCATAAAAAATGTAATTTTTATTTGCTATATTTGCTTTATTTATTTATTTATTATTTATATGGAAACTATTAGGAGAAGCTGCTTGATCACAGCAGCTTTCTTACCATTTCTAATAATATGTAATAATGTGATCAATATTCATTGATCACCAAAGAAGAATATAATTAAAACCCTGCCTTTTTGTACTCCCCTTGCAGACAATTGTACTCAGGTGTGTGTTTTAAGAAGTTTAAGAAGTAAAGATATGAAAGGCAGTAATTTATTCAACATAACATCTGATTCTTTCCCAAAATAATTTCTTTCCCAACTCTCCCTGGTAATATTCCACAGTCTATTTAATAGGCAACCTGAGAAGTATGAGGAATAACTCTTGATTTATAGAGCAGCTGACCAACACGCAGATTGTGCAAACCATTTTCTCAGTCCCTTCCTAAAAATAAAAAGAATCTCAGTGCTGCTCAAAGCGCTGGGGCTTGGTCTACTTTCTCACACTATACAGATGGATAGAATACAGTAAAGATTTAAGAAAAGCAAAATTGCCCAATCCTTATAACATATAGGCAGATAGACATGTGTAGCTAGGATCTAACAGATCAAGTAATCATCCAGCCTCAGTACAACTACTTTTGGATTTTCCAAGACAGTGATTTCCTGATTGCAGAAACAACTATTCTGGAAGGTTGGCAAAAATATCTTGTATAAAATTTCTCCTAAGAATATCATACTCCCACTCTCAGAGGGAAGAAACTCATATATCCAATAGCTTCTGACATACACAACAGATGTTGCCCCAGCAATCGTAGGAATACTCTGCTGGAGATGGAAACATGGTAATGTCACATTCAAATCATTCTGTAAACACAATCAAAGGAAACCATATTGTTCCAACACAATGTTCCTTAGAATCCCACTTGACAAATAATATCATTTCGCTAAATTCAAACATATTTTTTTTCTAATGAGATTTGACTTGATAACATGATTTATAGTGATTTTATAAAGAGTAACTCACCTTACAACTCCTTGCCTTCATAGCAAGCATTAAAAATAAACAGGAAAATTAAATTACAAAAAAACGCACAGTATAAATGTACTGAAAAGAGAACTGAAATAAATTAAGAGGATTATTATTTTTTGATTCCCTAATATTTAAAATGAACAATAATTTGTAGAGGATATAGTTTATGATATATTAACATAACTTTCATACTGCATTATTAGTAAGCCTGTGTCTGGACTGATTCCCAAGGTAAATTTTGAATAAAGATATTGATACTAAGTACAAAATGTACATGTAAAGAATAATGGACAACAGGATGTACCATGTATGTGAGCTTCTGTAAATTACTTAGAAATAAATATTTTTTACCAGCGCCAGTGTTTAAATGTATTAGATTTTTTTTCATCCATGCAGAGACTGGTCTCTGAGTAAATGTACCTCTGCAGTAATCTTTCCTTTACTAGAGTTATTTGTCTTCTCTTTCACCCTTCTTATAAGAATGTCCTACAAATCTCTAATGTTTTGCTTCCAGCTGTGCTAGAAATGACACTTTCAAATGTCTGCCTGAATAATGCATGAAGAAAGAATATATTATTAGGCTTGGTAGGAAAACTATTATCACAACATTCCTATCTTAAGGTTAGAGTTACTGTGGAGTTTTTCTTGGGCACTGGTTATCCTATCTAGTGATGCCATGCAGGACTTTAAAGCTAAGGTTCATGACTAAAATACAAAGTTGCATTCAGATGAATTCACAGACGAACTGCAAATATGAAATACAGCAGGATTCAATTACCAGATTTTGAAGTATGTAATACAAATTATTTCTGAAGAAATGGAGAGCCATTAGGCCATTAACAAAACCACTGATCCTAAGTTCAAGCAACTCATTACTAATTATTGTTACATGTGTCAAATCTGTAATAAAATTAACTTTTTAGTCCATAGGCATGTTAGTTGCCCAGAGTTGCTATGGCACATTAGTGGCCATATAGTACATAAATATTTTTTTTTGTTTTGCAAAGTTAGCAGTACCTTTCATCAGCTGAAGGCTCTTTTTGCTGTAGATGAGGCTTGATTCCAAACATAGGTCTTATGTTGGTTGATAAGGCTTTAATGGTGTAATTAATTTCATTTTCTCTTGTGACATCACTATCATATCCTAATAAAATAATCACAATTTTAATAGTTAATAGAGCTAAGAAATAGACTAGATATTATATTATTTTATTTATATAAGGATTCTTTTTCCCGACTATCAAAGACAAATCAGTAGTTTGATTCTAATATAGACTTTCAAACAACAGGAAAAACCTTTCTTTTCCTAAAAGACCCGCTTCACTATGCAATAATATTACAAGTTATACTTTATACTATTAAAGCAAGTATTCACAATGCTAAACAAGTAAATATTCTAGGTCCAAACAACAAACAAACAAACAAACAAACAAACAAAACCCTCCCTCTTTTGAGTGTTCAACCTTTTGGCTTGCTTTTGATTGAAGAAGAATTACATTGGGTCACATATAAAATATATAGTATAGTTAACGTACGTAAATACATAATAATGTTAAACGTTTATGAATTTGTGCATTACTAGTTATTCACAGGCAGCCTCTGGGCAGCAGATTGGACACACCTCATTTAGCACATACTCTCTTCCCCAGATATAAAAAAGGTAAAGGTTTCCAGTATCAGTTGTGTCCAATTTTAGGGCACGGTGCACATCTCCGTTTCTTGGCTAAGGGAGCCAGCATTGACCGAAGACAATTTCCATGGTCAACATGACTATACCCCAAAGGTGCATGGAACATTGTTACCTTCCCACTGAAGTAGTATCTATTAATCTACTTGTATTTCCACGCTTTCAAACTGCTAGGTATATGATTGTCAGCTTTGGAAGCCATATTAACACCGGAAGCATCCACACTGCCACCTTCTTGTGCTTGGGAAATTAGGAGGGGGGATTTAGTAGAGGGAATGTAGTTAGACAAAATAGCATTCTTCTTTTCGGTCAAGGTCATGGTAGTACTGCATCTGGAGAAGGAGTGGTTGAAGTGGTGTCTCGAGATGGGATGGATGGTGATTGGACCATGTGATGGACTGATGGGTGCAGGGGCTGGATTTGGGGTTTTGATTTACCGAGGGAAAACCTGGAACTCTCAGATTCAGGTTTTCCCAGATGTGCCAGTATACCTACTCTAATAAATGGGAACTTTGAGAAAATGTCTGTCTCGGAGTTTTTAATTGAGTTGGGTTCTTCTGGAATGCTGACAATGATCTTATGATATTATGGCTGGACTATACCTCCCCATATAAAGTCAAACCATAATAAAAATCAACCAATGATTCCTAAATAGATGTTGCTATTTCATACTGCAGAATTTATTTTAAAAATTATTCTATTCTTTAAAATTGGCATGGTTACTTACCCCCATCTTCCTCAGAATCCAGGTCAGATTCTTCGCTATCACACTGCCTACTTTCTCGATGACCCTCCATCTCATGGGTCCACAGCATTAGCGACATATCTCCTCCTCCAATACTGACTAATAAACTGTCATCGTGAGTCCAGCGGACATTTGTCACATGTGTACTATGAGCCACATACCGCTTAAATTTGCTGTACTTTCCCTAAATGCGAAATATATAAATGCTTAATTCACAATTAAATAAAAATAATTATCTAAAAACACATTAAAACGTCAGTGATTTTTTCTTTTGTTTTTTGCTTTTGCTTTAACTGAAGACTCATCCATTTATGCAGTTAAAGCCAATGTTAGGATTCTTACTAGAACAGATATAAAAGAAAGGAGATACTAGATTAAAACCCAAATTTGCAGATCTGTAGCAAAATAATTTTGAAATATGAATAAATGAATGTTTATGTTCAGAGTTAACATAAGAACTCTTCCTAATCATTAACACAGTTATGAAGCTTGATTAGTAAGTTTATGAATATTCCAGAATTTACATGGATTCCTTGTTTAAAATTATTATAGGAAAGAAAGAAAGAAGCATTACACACAGAAAACATAATACATAAAACAGGCATGATTCAGCCTATTTTTTAAATAAATCATTAAACTGCTACCCATAGAAAATTATTTTCCACCATGTTGACAGAAAGCCAGTTCATAAATGCAAAAGGAACATATATTTAAAATCCACAATTGTGAGAATTTTATCTTTCCAACGTTGAAAGCACTGCTTCTTCTCCCACACACAATAAATCCATACTTCCTATAATGATGTATTCGTTTTTGCTATAAACCAGGAGCCTTGTAGTAGGCTCCTGGTTTAAAAACTAACAAATTTTATTTAAAGTTTTTTTGAACTAAAGCTTACTACATTAGATGCATGGAATAGTTCAACAGATATATGATTTAAATTGGGGGAGGTGTAGGGATGACAGCATGGTGATGCAAGCTTTATTTATTTATTTGATTTCTATAGCTGCCCATCTCAAGAAGTGACTCTGGGAAGTATAGATCATAAAACATTAAAAAATTAAAACAATATCAAATAAATATATATGAATACCAAGTAGAAAAATTACCACGGATGTTAATAAAGTCAAGAAACAAACCGTTCGCATACTTGGGGGCCCAGGTTACATATGAGAAAGATGACTATAAGAACTATAGTCATGCTGAAAATTGTAGTATGTTATTTGAGACCAGGATTTTTAACTCATTAAAATAGTTAATTGATAAGAGTATTTATAATCTCTCTCATAAAAACAGGAAATAAATTCTCAAATAGTTTGTATATTCTACTTTCTAATTTGGCTAATGCATGCAGTTTCTAATATTCAGATAAAATGAACATTTGTATTCTGAAACAGTCACTGGTTTGACAAAAGAAGTAAAATGAAAGTTATAACCAGGGGTTTAGCCATACATTTATATTAATATCATATATACTGTAGAGATAGATAAATAGCTAGATAGCTAGATAATCAATCTATATCTAGATCACATAAATATTTATTTATTTATTTATTTATTTATTTATTTATTTATTTATTTATTTATTTTATTAATGAGATTTATATGCCGCCCCATCTCCAGCCGGACTCAGGGCGGCTCACAACAGTAAAAAACATCTAATGAAAAAGTTAAAAAGAAATTAAATCCAAATCTCATAATTTAACAGTTAAAAGTGCAATTAAGACTAACAAGTTAAAAATTAGGCCCCATCAGTCCAGGCCAGCCAAACGAAACAGCCACGTTTTCAGGTCGCAACGGAAAGAGAGGAGGTGGGGGCCACCTGTAGCTCCAGGGGCAGTTGATTACAAAGGTAGGTGCGCCCACAGAGAAAGCTCTCCCCCTGGGGGTTGCCATCTGACACTGTCTGGCCGACAGCACCCTGAAGAGGCCCTCTCTGTGCGAATGCACTGGGCGATGGGCAGCTATTGCTAGCTGCAGATGGCCCCTCAAATATCCCGGGCCTAAGCCATATAGGGCCTTATAGGTAATCACCAGCACCTTGAATCTCACCTGGAAGGCAACCGGCAACCAATGCAAGTCGCGTAGAAGAGGTGTAACATGGGAGTATCGAGATACTCCCATCACAACCCGCGCGGCCGCATTCTGCACCAGCTGAAGCCTCCGAGTGGTCTTCAAGGGCAGTCCCATGTAGAGGGCATTGCAGTAGTTAATACGGGGGGTGACAAGCACATGAGTAACCATGCGTAGGGCATCTAGGTCCAAATAGGGGCGCAACTGGCGCACCAGGCGAACCTGGGCGAATGCCCCCCTGGTTATGGCCGTTACATGATCTTCCAAGTTTAGCCGCGAGTCCAGGAGGACACCCAAGTTGTGCGCCCTGTCTACAGGGGGCAACACCTCATCCCCTATGACCAAAGATGGAATCTCTTGATCGGACCGAGACGCCGGTACCCACAGCCACTCAGTCTTAGCAGGGTTGAGCCGAAGCCTGTATAGTGAACAAATATAGTGGATTCCTCTTAATAAGTGTGTTGCTAAATTTAAAAACTATAGGATTGCCTTGTTTTATTATGCAGACATTAATTTTACTTACTTTGGCAGGGAAATGGAAAAGTTTTACAAATCCAAAATCATCTCCTGTTGCCAAGACTGTACTGTCACTGCTGAGGCACGAAGCACTTACATCTGTGACTTCTCCAATTATTGGCCATATTCCTTCACAGCACGTACCTAAAACACTCGTCCAAGATGTCCAGGAAATTTTTTCTGCCTACAAAGATAGTAACCTGATCACAAAAATTACTCTGGTTTAGAAGCATTCTTGTCAGTCACTAATACTAAATATTCCTCCGTCTTTCCCCCATTATCATATATGACAAACACTTGTCTCTTTTACGGGCTGCAGCTTCTGTAGTCCTTTTCTTTCTGGTGCCTATGTTTCCAGAGAAATAAGAAAAAAGGACTGGCGTTTCTTTGAGGCTCAAAACCAGAAACTTGGTTTAGATTTTTTGACTCCACCTTGAGGAACATCTATTCTGAATTAATCCACCTTTTCCAGGGATCGAGATTTGGTCAAATCTGATGCATATACCTAATTATTACTCAATATATTAGTTTAAACTGAATTTTAGTTTAAAAAAATCAAACTATTACAAATGAGATCTTACCTTTACATGCCTGGCAATTATTTTGATTATTAATACTATTTTAATTTTAATAAAAAAAATATTTGAATGGATCTTTCAGCTGTAATACTTAACAGAGGACCAATGCTTTATTTTAACTATTAGTTTTAACTATTATTCTGACTGACTAAAGACTTATAGCTGTAAACATAATGGGTTCAATTACACAATTATAATTATTATAATATGTGCATAAAAGGTTCATTGCCACTGTGTCCAGTGAGAACTTGCTGCTTATATGACTGTCTTGAATGACAGAAGGTAAACTGCAGAAGAAAGAAATCTGCAGTAGTTACAGCAAAATCCAGGGAATGTTTTCTTGGAAATAAGCCCTTCTCGGTTAACCAGAGCTTACTTTTATATAATGCACATAGGATTGTAGCTCAATGATTTTTATGTTCCTGTTATTCATTTGTAGGAAAATTTTGGGAAGGTTTTTTATATATATGGAAATCATAAAGATTCCCTGGACATACCTTGACTTCCTGTGTCTTGCTGATGATTAAGTGTAAATCATACTTGTAGCATTTGAACTGAATTCAGAGAGATGAGTTTCTTAGTCTCCCTGAAAGGGCAACACAGCAATACTCACTATGCTATTCTATGCTGTTCTATTAAATTTTTTTAATTGCTTATTTGTAGCTTCTAATGACTTGTTTCCATTGATTATTGTGCTATTTCAGTGATGCAAACCATAATATTAATCAGGGATGCTAGCTTTGTGGGAGGAAATAATACTAATGCTTTTTACAATCAAAGTTTGTTAATTAAGCATGGAAAGAAAAGTTATTTAATGACAGAAAACAATTTCAGGATTTATAGACATAAAATAGTAACACAGAAGATATGAATCAGTACCCTAGAAAATAGACAGTCCTTTTTTTGGGAAGTTATGAGACTATAGTTTGGATGTGCTCAAGAAATGGCTGCCAAGAAGAGAAAATACATTATTAATTATGGCTGCCGCTAAGGGTAAGGCCATTCAAAACCACCCATTTATTATATATAACTACATCCCACCTCCTTTTGTAGAGCCTCAGTAGCCTATAAGCTCAGATAACTTTTTCTTTTGCAAGGGACTGAAGGTTATATTTCCAAACAAAAGACTGGGTTATATTCATCCACCATTTTTATTTCTTAAGAACAAAAAGGGAGTCACGTAAAATCAGAGACATTCTTACAAATATAGTAGAAATTTATATTTAGCTTTTCATTAACAAAAAATAAGCATTTTTTAAAAAAAAACAAAAACATGAAAGATAGGGAATCTGGAGGACATAAAAGGAATTTTTCCCAGAGCATCACTGCTCCTAATAATCACTATTTTGCCACAGTCTCAGTGGCATTTAAGACAGCTTCAGTGTAGCACATTATCCAAAAGAAATTCAAGATCCAGTGACACTTAATTAATTTGATACATAAGCAATTTAAATTTTCTACAACTATATATTTTTAAAATCTAAGGCTCCTGAAAAAATATGTTACTCAAAAATCCCCAATTTTGTTGTATATAATCTTTGCAATGAGTTCTTTATCATTTAGCATTATTTATATGAAGACATTATCTAATGAATTTTATTTTTATAAAATATACAACCTGATTCTGTTTAAGGTATGGCCTCTACACAAATTAAGAAAAGAAAGAAAGCATTGTGTTCTACTTTATTTTAATACTGAGAAGTACCATTCAAATCACAAAAGTTTGTGTTAAGTATGATTAAAATCCCATTTTCTGCTAGATTATATAAAAAAGTCATTTTCCATTCTTCTTATCTGAAATTTAATTGTAGAAAAAATACCCAATGATCATGTAAATGACAAAATAAAACATAACAAAACAAAACAATGAGTATATTTTTACCTGTGCAGTAGAAATTATTTGCCTTTTTCCCCGTGGAGCTTCAAAAAATAACTGTTCTTTAGCACCGGTGTTGACTTGTAGAAGCTTGCCTGGGGAGAAAAAAAAGCACAGCTCACTGATTATCTTACTGAACATTTGATTGATCTTAATTATGACATTTATTCAGGGCATTTGGGAGATATTTATCACTACTATTTGGAAATTATTTAGGAAACCTTCAGAATTATCAGAAACTTACCCTGTATAGCTTTACACTTTCTAAACTGTAGAACAATCGGGGACAATTGCCTGGAATCAGGGTGAGTGGCAGACAGAGACTTCCTTCAACAGCTGTGACACCTGCAATTTCCCAGGCCATAGCAGTATTCAGCAGCATCGAGCAGACTGTATGAACACTACTGCTGTTTTGTATCTGTCACACATTCACCAAGAACATTGGCAGCAGTGAAATCAGACGTCCATTTCACACACTTGACTCCAAAAGCCAATTAGGAGGAAAGCAGCTCCTTGACAAATCACAAAGGATGCCCACAGAGTAATCAGCAGTTCAGCATCTGGGCAAACCACCCAGGTCACCAGGATTCTATGTACTTTGTGGACTAAGGAGCACAGAAGAGAATGGTTTCAACTTCCCAGGGAATGTTCATTTTGCTCCAAACACAAATAGCTTCAAACATCTTTCCAGTTTATTTATTTGGCTAAATTTTCCAACTAAAATTGGCTCCCCAAGAGATATAAAACCTCAGTGATAAAACTCCCCATCCTGAGGATTTCCCATCACACTGGAAAAATAGTGGGGGATGAAAGAGGAAGAAAGGCTTCATTGGCAAGCGTTATTACAGAATGTGTTTCAAAAAGTTAGAGTCAGTTTAATTTACTGTCCTTAAATATTTTTAGCATTTTTCAAAAGAAGATGGTAGACAATTGTATTTAAATGGCTCCATCAATTACATCACTTGGTTTTGCCAGCCATTAGTAGCCATTTATCCCACCAGCAGCTACCAAGAATAATCATTTTACAGTATTTGTATTTCCTTACCTCTTATGTCCCAATCCATATGGGTTATGTAACTGGAGGCTCCCTTGCAGATTCCAACCCTTTTACTGCTCATTACATTATAGATATCTACAAAACTATCATATGATCCTACAGCTAGGTATTTTCCAGCACCTGCAATGCAATTATAAGGAGGTAAGTATTTTCATATCATTTTCAGTATTCTACCGGTAAGTGCCCTTAGCAGATGCCAACATTTGGATCACTTTATCTAGACTCAGATGTCTATGGACATTCTCAGTCATCCAGATCATGGTGTCAGGCCCAAAGCCGAACTGGAAGCACCCATTTCTTTTCTCAGAGCTTCTGGCTGACACAACTAAGGGGGGTAGTGATAGAAGGGGTGGTAGACAAAACAGAATAACTCTTTGGTGAGTCAGAGACATTCCAGCAGCTGGCTGGCCAGAGGGGGAGGAGAGTTGTAACCAAGCAACCAGCTAGAGTCCAGATTGGACAATATGATTTAGGGTTTTGAAAAGACTAAAAATGTTTTCTTTTAAGGCTGTGGTAAGCCCGGGAAGATTTAGAACTGGCTTTCCATCAGTTTGTGCCAAGATGCTAATTCCAATAAAGACTGTTCTTTGAGGACTTAACCTGCCTTGGGGTTCTGCTTTGAAATGGAGGCATTTCTTGGAACGCTGACACATGGTTGTCCCAAAGGTGTTTTTTCAAGAGGCAACTGGACTTTCTTTTCTTCTCAAAGCTGAAAAAGCTTCTTGGATGAGAAGCGAAACGTCTTCAAAGAAAAACAGAAAAGTCCAGTTACCTCTTGAAAAAAGTACCGTTGGGACAACCATGATCTGGATGACTGAGACTCTCCATAGACATTTAGCTATGCCCTTTGGGATGAATCCCTTTGAATGGTGCGGGAGTATGAATGGATTTCCAAAAACTGCAGACTACAGGAACCACTTGCACTTCAGTTTCAGATGCAGATAACACAGAACCATCCCCAACAGCGTGTACAGCTCCACAACACAGTCCTTTCAGCAGTTCCAAGAAGGCTCTATACTCATTTGCACTACTCAAGTGACCCCGAGGACACAGATAAACCTCCAAGTGGCCTCTCTAAAAGAATGCACATGACCACCTGTCTGCAAGGAATATAAATCTTTCCATTCCCATCATCACCTTACAATTAATGGTAACTGTATCAGTGCATGGATTGAGAACTGCAATGTTATTGAAACTCTCATAATTCTAAGAGGTGTACACTGAAAGTATGAAACAATTAGCACTAACAGAAGAGCTAGCAAAATAGTCTATGTTTATTTGCAACCATAGATTTTAACAAAATTCAAATAAAAGTACAACAGTCCATATCAGTTCAATACATCCGCTCTAATATTAACAACACTATATGCATTTGTATCTTACTTGTGGCCATTGCATACAATGCAACTTGTTTTGTTACATGTTAATTTACACAAGTGAACAGAAAATAGACATGGATTGTTTTAATTTTATATCAATTTTATTAAAAGTTATGGCTGCAAATAAATGTATATAATACTAACAAAGTAAGATTAAAATATGATAAGGACTGCAATTATAGTTAATTAATTTTCAGTGGTTCTCTAAATTAGAAATAATTTGCCATACAACCCACCGAAACAAAAGTCTTTCCCCTTTGAGTTTTAAAATATTTAACAATATTTTTATTTTATCAAATTTATATATCCACTAATCTCACAAAACTGACTCTTATTTAATAAGTATTTCATGAAAAAAAGATCTCCTTTGTGTGGACTTCAGCTCTTGATGACTTCATGGACCTGTCCCCGCAAGATTTTCTTTTCCCTTTCTTTTTTTTTATTAGCAACTAAAATATTTAGTTCTAAAATACAAATGTGACTCATTTAATGAAATTAACATAATTAGCAATAGCACTTATATACCACTTTACAGTGCTCTACAACCCTCTTTAAGTGATTTCCAGAGTCAGCATATTGCTCCCAACAATTTGGGTCCTCATTTTACCCACCTTGGAAGAATGGAAGGCTGAGTCAACCTTGAGCCTGGTGAGATCTGAACTGCCAAATTGTAGGCAGCCGGCAGTCAGCAGAAGTAGCCTGCAGTACTGCGCCACCATGATTTTTTTTTTTTTATTTGATTTATATGCCGCCCTTCTCCGGAGACTCAGGGCGGCTTACAATGTGCTCAGCAATAGCCTTCATACTTTTGTATATTTATACAAAGTCAGCTTATTGCCCCCACAAACTGGGTCCTCATTTAACCTACCTTAGAAAGGATGGAAGGCTGAGTCAACCTTGAGCCTTGGAGAGATTCGAACCAGCAGTAAATTGCAGGCAGCTGTGTTAATAACAGGGTGCTTTAAACCACTGTAGTACCAAGGCTCTTGCAGATTCATGGTAGCTCATTAATGAGATGTTATGATATAAATGTCATAACATCTCATTAATTGCAGAACATTTCTGTTTTGACAATAACAGCATAACATAGTTGTAAGGGACCTTGGAGGTCTTCTAGTCCAACCCCCTGCTCAAGCAGGAGGCCCTATACCATTTCATACAATTGGCTGTCTAATTTCTTCTTAAAAACCTCTGGTGATAGAGCACCCACTATTTCTAGAGGCAAGTTGTTCCACTGATTGTTTTCACTGTCAGGAAATTTCTCCTCTGTTCTATGTTGGATCTCTCTTTGAAAAGTTTCCAACCATTACTTCTTGTTCAGCCCTCCAGTTCTTTAGAGAACAGGTCAACTCTCTCCTCTCTGCGTCAGCCCCTTAAATTGGAAGATTGTTATCAAGTCACATCAAAACAGAAAATGTCTGTTTTCCTTAATTTATTTCTAGTACTTCCAGAATATCACAACTACTTCTAGTAGGAAAGATCTCTGTATAGATGATTTCCATTTCATAATCATTTCAAAGGCCAACAATTGTGAGAATGTTACATTCTATCTTGGGTATAGTGAATTAATTGATCAAAGAAAAATAATTAAAATGAAAATATTTCAATCATCTTATGGATAGAAAATTAATATGTCTATTGTTTCAATACAACTCTTCCCATACCATACAAAAGTCAATGTAATTTTAGGCTGAGAAAAAAGAATTGCTCATAACTGGCATAGAGAGAAAATTCAGTTAAATCGACTTGTGATCTGTTTTAGCATGGTCCAGTGGCTAACACTATGGGATCAACTCAGAGGTTTCCTCCTAAAGGTGTGAATATTAATATTTCTAAGATTTTTGACTAGGTTTTACTATATGCATAGATCCTCATGCACAGAGAATGCAGTCTCCCACTGTAGTGAAATTCACTCTTATAAATGTTCATTTTAATTCTTCTGAACATTATTATTACTATTATTACCAGGTGTCTCTGATCTGAAACCTATTACTTACCAGAAGAAAATCGTATTTCTGAAATAGCATCTTTCCTGTGATGAAAAGAAACAAGATCCTCCAAAGTATCTGAATTTACCATTAAGAAACTGCCGTCATTCAGGCCTACTGCCAATGCTTTTCCATCAGGTGAAAAAGAGCAACATCTTCCCCCTGCCAAATATAAAAAGATATGCTGCTGATCCTAATCTTCAGCTCCACACAATCCTGAGTGGTGATACTGCTTTGACTTCTTTCTACCTCTGCTGTCATTCAATCCTCGTCCTTTTTCCAGCATCACCTCACTCCAGAGTGTGGAGTGTAATTCTTTTCGACTCTTGTGTAATAATTACACTCACCTAATCCTTTCCATCATCTGCCACAGAACTCTCTTCCATGCATCTCCAATAGCCACTCATCCCATTCTATTTTTTCCATTCACCATCAAAACTTTTGCACTGTTCCATCTCCTTTTGCTGCAAGGCCTCCAAGCCACTTTCTAACCTCTATTTCTCAAGAGCTCTGCAAACTCAGATCTCCTCTACCTTTGCCAGGGTACTATAGTTACACAGATCTCCCTTGCAAAACACATCAAACCTCTCCTTGCTCCCTAGACCTAAGGATCAACATGTCATTCAGATGTCTTCTTGTCTAATTGTGACTCTGATACATGTCACTGCCAAATGTGCTGTCTTACATTGTGCTGTATGTAAGAGAAATTTTATCAATAAAAAGATCACAGCAGTTGTTTCTCGAATTTGACTACTTAATTTATTTTACTGTGATGCAAAAACATAGAAATATTCATTCCATAAATCTAAACATTGCAATGGGAAAAATACTTAGAATTGACCTCTTCACAAATGGGTTTTCATGCAACATTGAATGAAGCCCTCATTTAATGACTCCTTCATTTAGCAACCATTCAGTTATGATGATGCAAAAGTAAACTTTGTGACAAGTCCTTGCATTCATTACTTTTTCGTAATGTAAGTATGAGCTAAACTAAGATCTAAACTAAGATCATAAGCTCATTCATATTTTCACTTAATGATCGTTTCACTTAATGACCAAGTTACTGGTCCCAAATGTGGTTGCCAGATGAGGACAACCTGTATCCCCCAAATCCCATCTTTATTCCTAGACCCAATATTTCCAACCCGCACAGATTCTAGGAGGACATCGTATATAGTAAAAGGAGTTAACATATTCCACAAGCAATTAGTGAGAAAATTAGTTTTGTAATTATCCTATTAAAGGTAGCTCTATTAAAGGTTGTTCACTTGTTCTAGCAATTGGATTCCATTTTTTAATTCAAATTAATTTTGTTTTTTAATACTTAACAAATTGACATATACCATTTAATTGGAATCTTGATAAAGTTCAAAGATGTAGGTAAAACTGGAAAAGGAAACAAAAATAATCTTACCCTTCTTCAGTTTTCGAACAGCTAGCATGCAATGGCTTGGTGAAAGATCCCATATTCTTAAGGTTTTATCTTCACTTACAGTGGCACAAATAGGTAAATGAGGATGAGAAGCTAAACCCCAAACATCTCCATCCATATGACCCTGTAAAAACAAATTTTACTCTGCAAGTTAACAGCTGATAATGATGCAGTTATAATATGGAGCTCTGGAAAAGAGCATTGAACATCTTTGGAATATTTAATCATGTTTTAGACATTCTGACAAAATGGCTATCATAGTTAGTTTGGCCAATCACAAAACATTCACTTAGTAAAAGGAAAACTAATAGAATTCCTCCTTTTTATTCCTTCTATTTCCCAAATGTTTTTAATCTTTTTTGTTTTTGGTAGAATGGCATATGTCAAACAATTTTGGCATATGGCATATGTCAAATAATTTTATTTTCTAAGTATACCTCTGGGATATTTCTTGGAGTCAGAAATAGTTGCAGTTGCAGCTTAGCTTTATAACACACCCAGGGGTGAAAACTACTCACCTTCCCTACTAGTTTGGAAGTGCCCACTCTGTGCGCATCACATGCGATTTTGGACCCTCTACGCATGCGCAAAGCCTTCTGTGCATGTGCAGAGGGTCAAAAACAGGTTACTTCCTGGTTAAAACAGGAAATAATGATGTCTGGGTGGGTGGGCAGAACTTTGCGCTGCCGCCGCTACCAATTCAATCAACCACACTCCGCCGCTGAACACACCCATTTATTTTGAAATTAAGTTAACATTTAAAAAAATCAAATGAAGCATGTAATTTGACATTTGTGATCAGGAATACTGTGCCCAAATACCATGTTTGGGGTACAAGATCTTAAGACATCACAAACCCACTTCCTTCCCATCTTCAATATACAGATATTTTTTTTTTTTTTTTTTTTTGGCTAGGATAATGCATGAAAGGAAAAGCAAGACATGGTTGATCCTGTCAATGCAATTTTTCAATTTGACTTTTTAGTATAGCTGTTATATGGATCCGGGCATCATTAGATTCTTATTGTATTATTTGTCTATTTGGGGGTTCTTTGGGTGGGGTTTTGTTTGGTCTTATGTGTGCTGCCCAGAGCCACAAATGGCAAAATGGTGCATATATAAATTGATTAAAAACAGAATTTAACTGGTGATATAATAAGGATAACGTTTATTTAAAATACATGTTTTTACAATGTCTTGTATGTACCAAGTTTTAATAGAAAGTAATGGATTATATAAATATAATTGTGCAACAAAAGCTAAAATTTTCAAAGATAATACTCTCTTACAGTACATGGAATTAGACAACTGGACAATGTAAATGAATTTTCCATGCCCTTAATATTGCCAAAAGACTGATATTGTAGAATTAAAAAGATAAATTTATGTCAATTTTCACTCAATGGATTGATTGCCATCTATGAGCGGATTGTCTATAAATGTAGATTTTATATGGATAGGTAAAATGAAATATGGGACTCATTTATACAGAACACAGTAGATTTAAAAAAAAAGATAGCTGTGTAAATGTATCAGAAATATATTCAACTTGAATAATATTTGCGTTAAACAACTACAGTATATATGGAATTATAATTGTTTATTGTTATAATGACATATGGAAGTTTTGTTGTATTATTTTATTTTTTGTTACAGCACTTTTTATGTGTTCTTTTTTGTCTTTGACAATGTATGTATCACTATCACTATTATTTTTTAAACAGTTATTTCTAATTCATGCAAATTTAACATTCCAAAATGTACACTAAAATAAGAAATATTTTTAATATTTACCTGAACTAGTAAAGTTATTGGCCCACTTTTATCAACTTCCAATATTTCACCATTCTTTGTTCCTACTAAAATATGACCATGTCCTAATGATATGGCACGGATAGAAGGATTATCTTCTAAAAGGAGACCTAAATGGGTAAAAGAAAATAAAGAATTCTATTTGAACAATCACAATATAAATAAAAGCAATTATTATTGGAACATGGTATTATGTTTCCTAAAGTTTAACACAATCCTTGCTTGAAAAAAATACAATTCTTTCTTATTTATCTTTGATAATCCAATGCTTATTTCCTGTGAATTGGTCTAACTGAACTCATTGAGACATATTTATGCAGACATGCATAGCACAATTGCCTAATCGTTTCTGCCTACCCCTTCAGATTTAATAGGAAGGGCATGCTCTTGAGTGTCTTCCATCATCAAACAATGCTATCTTATTGGACCTTCCAGTCATGGCTTCTCTGTGGCAGTGCCTAGCCTCAGCAATAGAATTCCACCAGAGAGCGGAATTATTAAAGATGAATGCTGACCTTATTATCCTTTTGTAAAGTTCTGAACTTATCTTCTTCGTTTTAAACCACAACTCAAAACTTGTACTGATTGTGTTGTAAGACCCAGGCATTTGGGTCAGGAAGTTAGGGAGTTCTGCTGGTGATGTGGCTTTTTGTTTGGAGTGGAGTGTTACTGTTTTAACCAGGATATCTGCTATGGTGGTTTTAATTTTGGTACTCTGTCCAAATCACTGCTGTGAGATGGATGGGCCAATAAATAAATAGATACATAAATACATAAGAGAAATCATGTTTAGTATCTACTGGATAAAATCTCCAGTTAACTGTTGTTTATGAAAATATCCATCCTGAAATTGATAGTACTAATAATATACATATTTCAGAGCTCAATAAATTCAACAGTATGTTAAACAAACAACACTTTATGTAAATTTTTGTGAATGACTAAAATACATATTTAATTTCAAAACCTTTTCTCAAAGTTGTGATTTGCAATTGGCGATCCATGGCCATGGGCCAGATGTGACCTGCCTCCCAAAAACATCTGATCCATAGTCCCAAAAATAAACATATCTACCTAGCCCACAAAAGAGAGGGAGAAAGCAACCTTCTGTTTGGCTGCTTTTATGAGCGCTCCCCATCTCCTCAGGTAGCCCTTTGGCCAATGAGTTTACCAACCACCTTGGCATGGGTGAAGCAAGAATTCCCCCATCTGGTAGAGCTGAGCGCAAGCTGAGGTGAAGAAGGAGGAAGAAATGGCAATGACAGCATGGCTTCTGCCCCCTATGTGGGAGAAGGTTGCTGTAGATCAGAGGTCTTCAGATTTAGCAGCTTTAAGACTTGTGGACTTCAACTCCCAGAATTCTCCAGCCAGCATAGCTATGGGAGTTGAAGTCCACAAGTCTTAAAGCTGCCAAGTTTGAAGACCTCTGTTGTAGATGAATTCAGAGATAATTTTGAAGAAAGAATGCAAGAACTGTTATAAAAAAATAAATAAATGACAATTTGGTCCTGAGAATGAAGTGGGCATGAGAAAGAGAATCAAAACAAACTCATATTGCTTCTCTTTAGTATAAGAAAGGACTGAGGGATATTCTGGCAGGCTTTCAAGATTTTCTATATAACAATAGACTTCTGCTAATCTCTGAATTGTTTTATTCACCTCAAGTTACGTAGTAAAATTCAGTTCTAATAGAAACCCTTTTATTGCATGAAAGCAGATAAAGCACATTATGGGAATTACATGAAAAGCTCTCAACTGCTCAAAAGTCCCACCTGTTGTTCTTCCCTGCTTTCAAACTCTTCAAAAATTTTCAGCTGAATCAGATCACAAAAGGGATTGGGATGAATCAACTCACAAAAAGATAATTATTTTAAAACAGTAGAAAATAAGTCGTATTATAGTGATCTAAGAAAATTTCAAATTACCTTTGGAGCCTGGGGCTAATGCAGCTCGTTTGATGGCATATGTTTTCAGACACCGCTCGAAGCTGTCATCCCAAAGAGCAACAATTCCATCTTTTGCCCCGGTTACAAATCCCTAAAGAGAAAAGATAATATAAAACATATTCCATATCTCTTGATTTTAAACCACATTGAGAAGTTATTTACATGTTATACTCATTTATATTTTATTCCATTGCCGCAACCCTGAGTAATATTTCTACAGCTATTTTAATTTACTTTACACTCAATTTTCTATATTCTATATTTCCATATTCACAAATTTGTGTTCCTGAAGAACAGATCACAAAATTGTATATTAAAATGTGGTTGTTTCATGCTACATTCACCCTGAATGATGGTGACACAGTTTCACAGCAAGCATTATCCAAGCAAGACGGCTTGTGACCTTTGTTGTGTTTGTGTGTGCAAGGTTACTTGTGCTTAAAATATTATTGTGCTTATAGTGAAAGCCCTTGAGTTCAAAGGAAAGTGCATCTAGTGATGGAGAAAAGACTAAATGGGCCAAGAAAATGATCGCTTTGAATGAGAAAGGTCAGATTCTAAAAAGATTGCTTGTGTCCCCCCCCCTTACAGAGCAGAGAGATTGTTTAAATGAGGAGGGGGAGGAAAAAAAAGTGGGGGAAGAAATCTCTTTATGCAATTTCTCCTGTGATACATTCATTTTCCACTCTTTCCCCTCCCCACCACAGGGTGGAGAGATTAGAGAAGAATAGATTACAAGATACTAAGAGTAGCAAAAACACAATGAGGAATACTGTGGCTGCTTATGTAGTGTAATGTGTGCACTGTTGGTTAGATGCATAACCATATTCTTGATATATACTTTTTGAGTTAAGGAGGAAAAAGATGAAAAATAGTGAGCTTGCCAAACCCTTTAGGCATGTCTAATCTAACTTCTGGGCTTGAATGCAATAAAATCAATTTATATTCAATGGTAAATTACTCACTTTTTCTAATGCATGCATACTGAACAATGGGCCATCATGTGCTTTCACTGTTTTGACCAAGAAAATATCTCTCCATATACACACATCTCCAGTTGCAGTTCCAGAAAATGCCATTTCTTCTGTCCAGCCATAAACTGCACACATCATTGTATCAATTTTTCCCACTGGACCCACATAACCTTTTTTTCCAATTAGTCCACCTCCTTAAATTCAAATAAAACCAAATTATTATATTTGACCTTGAACATGTGTTTCTAAATGAAGACAGAAAGTTTTTAAAACTGGTTTGGAACTGTGAATGCACAAACACGAGTGCGAGCAAAACAAGATGCAGTGCTTCTGCGCATGTGCAGAGCTTCTGATGACGTCCAGGCAGGTGGGCAGAGCCTCCTGCCACTGCCACTACTGGTTAGAAACCCACCACTGATATGCACATACATAGACATACACACACATACACAGAGACACACACACACACACACACACACACACACACACACACACACACACACATATATATATATAAATATCATCATAGGGTCATCTATTATCCTCTCAGTTTCTCAAAAGCAAATTATGTTAAAAAGCTATAGCAACAACTTACTACTGGGTTTAGCTTCATTTACTCTCACACTCCAGTGTCATATAAAAGGGGAAAATAAACTATGATTGAGGTATACTTGATAATTACTCAAAGTAATTTTTAAAATAATGCCTTACCTGCTCTTCGCCAGAATTTTATGTGTTTAATTCCAGCTGTAATTAGTTTATCAGGCATAAAGGGGTTAATTTTAACAACAAAGATCTTGTCCTTACTCCCCCTAAAAGAAATTTAAAAATATTTTCACTTTCATGTGGGAAAATATTTTCTCCATACAATAAAGCTTTGACAAAACAACAACTTCAACAATTACTTATATTCAAATAGCAATATAAAAATTCCAAATTTTGTTTTAAGATTAGTAGATGAATTGTCTATTTATCTTTCAAAGTTAGAATCTGACATTCTCCATTTTACTTTCTGCAATGACAAAATAAAAAATATAGATTTTTGCATAATTATCTCCAATGTAAAATTCTTTTTGCTGTGGTATATCTTCAATATACCTTTTTCATGTTTCTTTATTATGTTGGTCCCTCATCATTCTAATACAATAACATATTTTTAAAAGGCTGAAAACATCTTCCACCTGTTTTTAAAAAATCCCAGTTGCAGTAAACTGTGACTTATGTACCTTAATCAGCAAATAAAAATTACTGATCTTCAAAATCTCTGATCAACATACTAATGATTAATCATAATAGGCTACACCATCTTTCTTTTATCTTACTGAATTTTTACAAGTGGACCTAATGTACAGTATATGTAAGGCCTAGTAATATAAACACAATAAAGCAGATTGGATATAATTTGTACAATTCATCCACAACCATAATAAGAAATTTGACAGTCCATTGCACATTAGGTATCAATAGAAACAAGGCCACAAATGTCCTGCTTTTTACTATTATTTCAATATAATCATAACACATGATTATAGTAAAACAACTGGGTGACCTTTTTACCTTACTGCTGAAAGCTTATCTCCTTTTCTCCAATCCCAAAGAATAACCGTGTGATTGTCATCTATTCCAACTGAAGCTAAACGTTTGCCATCAGCTATAAAACAAAGTATAAAGCACTGTTTTATAAACAGCAATACTTACAAATTATGGCAATAAATACGGGGATCATTTTGAATATCTAAACTCTCATTGTCACATATTTGTATATCACCAGTAACTGTCTTCATTGCTATTTGACTCCAAATATGCACTTTTATTTTTTTCAATCATTCTCCATCATTTCAAGGCCTAAAAGGTCAGTGTCATTTGCATATGGACTGCTTCATTTTCCAGATTTATCTCTGTATACTTTTGGTAACTTAATAATAATCATAGTATGCTATTAAAATGATATGCTGTATTTCTCAGGCAAATCTAGCTTATTTACCAAATTTCCTGAACCACTTAGACATTCCAATAGTACTATGTCTAATATAATTGCAATGTACAAAAATGCAACTTAAACTCAATAAAAATAGATAAATATTGAATAGCAAAAACAAAAATCACATTTCAAAACATGTTAGAATGCCATGGGTTTTGTGCTGCACCTAACAAACAAATATTTAAGGACACCTATACTGTATCTCTTCATATATGTAAACATTTTGAAGAATGCCTCACATAATAACTGATGAAATTTAAAGGCAGGCACTTCTGATGCCAAAATTTGAAAGCGAGATTTGTGACGATTACTTTAAACAGTTTAGAAATTTAACAATTCCTCTAATTCAATCATATGCTTATTTGATTGTTTATTTGTACCCTATGACTATCATTTAAGTATTGTACCTTATGATTCTTGATGAACGTATCTTTTCTTTTTTGTACACTGAGAGCATATGCACCAAGACAAATTCCTTGTGTGTCCAATCACACTTGGCCAATAAAAAATTCAATTCTATTCTATTCTATTCTATTCTATTCTATTCTATTCTATTCTATTCTATTCTATTCTATTCTATTCTATTCTATTCTTCTATTCTATTCTATTCTATTCTTGTTTTTAAAAGATATATTTTTTCAAACTAATTAATTTTTTTTAAAAAAATTCAATAGTGGTGAAGTATATGACAGAAATGATGCTTTTGTTATATTTCAATGTTTTTTCATTGGCATTGATCATTGATCATTCTCAACTATTATGGTCATTAACTTATTCTCAATATTTAACCAATTTAAGACCAATGCTATTATCTACATCTGCCCCAATTAGTTTCTATGCAGGCAGTTGTCTCCAGTTGATGATCGGAGATTCTGCTCCTTTAGCCATCAAAGACCCACATTTTAGGAAGAGATGGGCCTCATAAGGTTAGGCAGTGAGAAACTGAGATAATTTCATTATATGGTTGCTGAAGAGAATCCAATGCCAATGATTACAGAGATACAAAAGAGAACATTCTAATAATATCTCTCCTTCACACACCATCAAATACACATCTGCCCTTAGTATTAACAAAATTAATCACATTTATGTAGCCTACACTTTCACAAAAATATGATAGCCATACATACCTGAAAAATCAACAGCACAAACGCCAAACTGGTGATAGCCTTTTAATACCGACAGAGGTTTGATTGTCTCTGTATCCCAAACATGGGTTGAGCAATCCCGGCCAACCTTATATAAGAGATTGAACACATACACTTACTTTATTAAACTTACTAGTTTTTTTATTATACCCAATTCCTAACCATGCCAGTCATTCATATTACAGTATTTTACTTCTATTTCCATGTCCTTCAGAAAACTTGCAAAACTTGGCTGCTCAAGAAGGCCTTTTAAGTCTGATTAATATGGAGCCATAACTCTGGCATTAATTATTGCATTCTATATTCTTATGATTATTATTTTTACTTTATAATGTGTTTAATTTGTCAATACCTCTACATTCTCTAGAGCACAGATATCAAACTTGCGGTGTCATGTTGCTGTCACGTGACATTTTGCAACATTTTCCCCCTTCGCAGAGCTGGGCTGGGTGTGGCCTGCATGTGATGCATCTGGCCCGCAGGCCGCCAGTTTGACACCCCTGTTCTAAAGTCTATTTGGAATAAGGCAATAGATAAATTGTGCAAATAAGTAAGTAAATGTTAGCTTAGCAAACACAGCACTGTTTTTTCTTGGGATGATTCTGTCTGTCATTATAAATTATTGTTGTACAATTTTGAAAATAAACTTTGTAAGGTATATTATGTTACTTAAAACAACCACTAGATTAACAATTTCTAACAATTGTTTAGAACACAGAAATTACTCTATTTGACCATAGGCATCCAAGACAAGATAATATTAAAATTGTGACACTTTCAGCACATAATAATGCAAATGGTATTATTATATAAAAACATTATGACATATGATACCACTATATAAACTTTATCATTTACATCAGCATCAACATGTCCTGTAGATGTCATCTTTTACCTTCTTTGATCCAACCACTGTCATCTATGCAATGGATTCAACCCACTGGTTCTAATCAAGCATGGGTCCACCCATGTAATTTATGAAGTTCTGTGTATCCAGCTGCTTTAGTATTTTTCAGTAGAAAAGCTCCCACACATACACAGAACATTTCCCTTTGCAGGAAAAATATGCTTCTGATTTCCAGAAACTCCTGTTTTTATATAGCCCAAGAATCATAGCATAAGAAGCCCAAACACATTTTCTACAACTGAAGAATATTGATAGGAATATTAAAAATCCATTATAGACCGACTGCACTGAAATAATAACTCTAGATCTCTAGTTCTTCTATACATCCTACCTGGCCTGTGGCCACATAATCCTTTAAAGGGTGAATAGCAAGGCATAGGATATCATCATCATGACCCAAATAAAAGCGCTGTGTGTTTTGCTGCCGATTGTATACTATGCCCACTGCTGCAACATGGTACACAATTTCTCCAGTCTGAGTGTAAAATAAATTACTCCGACAGTCATAGCCTCTGTAACTAATAAAACAACATGAAATTAAAGTAACATGTATCTTAATGCAATACATATATACATGGATCATGCTATTCCTCTTCAGCATAAGCCACATTGTATTTAAATGCAGAAAAAAATAATCAGAAGCAGGAGAGAAGAAAGAAAAAAAGGAAACCTAAGTAAACTCAGTTTGTGCCAATATTATTCACCATAACTTTCTATCCCTATTTTTGCTTTCACTAGGTTCATACCTTGTCTTTTGTTCTCTAAGTATCTCTCTCTCTTTTTGAAGATCTCATCAACTTCATCCAAACACAGCTTTCCCAGTTTTCCTCTTCCCCTCAAACTGTTCTTTCTTTCTTCATAACACTGCATTTTTTTGTATGTGGTCTAATGATTTTTCTTTCATTTATCTACCATTCATTCTTGACCATATTTCTTTCTGTTTTATCACACATTTTTCCTGGCTTATCCATTCTCCAAGTGGGTGAACGCTCCTATATACAAAAAGCTAAAGGTTTCCCTATCAATCCGGTGCTCATCTCTGTTTCTTTGGAGCGTTGTTCAAAGACAATTTCCATGGTCATGTAGCCTACCAAAGGAGCATGGAATGCTGTTACCTTCCCACCGAAGTGGTACCTATTAATCTATTCATATTTGCATGCTTTCAAACTGCTAGATGTGCAGGAGCTAGGGCAAGTAGAGGGAGCTCACTCCGTGGTGCAGAGATCAGGTCTCGAACTAGGGCTGTCAGCTCAGTGGTGGGTTTCTACCAGTTTGCCCTGTAGTGGCGGTGGCCACTACACCTGGACATCATCATGTACGCTCTGCGCATGCGCAGAAGCACCATGTGCGTGCACTCACAGTTCTGAACCGGTAGCGAAGGTAAGTGGAAACCACTACTGTGTCAGCTCTTCAGCTGACAAGCTCAGCATCCTTAACTGCTGAATCATTGCACCCCTATTCCTACATGCCAAATTGGGTATGTCTCATAGAATAACAAATCAAACTAAGTTATATCAGTAATTTCCCTTTGAACTATTTGCCCTGTTTAAAAAGATTATCTAAGTTACTGCTTTCAACTTAAATCTACTTCCCATTAACTATTAGGACAACATTCACTATCTTGACCTATTTTTAACAATAACTCATGAATTTAAAACAGAAAAACTATTGTTTTGTAGAAGAAACATGCAAACACAGTACATTTGCCTATACAAGCTTCCTTCTTCATATTGTTATATTGGGTATGTATTGCAAGAAATGTACAGATGAAATTATACTCTGGAAAAACAATACTTTCTCCCAGTAGTATAATTCCATTCGAAATAAACCCACGAGGTTGCTTTTAATTAAAAACAAAATAGAACAGCCAGTTGTAGAATTCATCCTTGAGAGTCCAAATCTGAATAAATACATAATATGTATCATTTCCTTTTAGGAAAGAAAAGAAAGAAAAGAATAGAAAAGGGAAAAGGAAAGGAAAAAAGAAAAGATTTACAGACCCGTGAACAAAATGCAATCTTATACTATTGATGGGAGCCCTCTCTCTTCTTTTTGAGGCTGCAGTTTTTCGTTTTTCTTTGCATTGCTCTTTAAGCTGAGGTAGATCTTCTTTGTAAACCTTAGCAGAGAAATACAAAGATTTTCTGTCACTGTGCATATTTGAAAAACCAATCACTCTAAGGAATAGAAGTTTTCTATATGAACATCATATATTGAACATAGTTGCAACATTGTTAACTATTCTGATTAAATAAATTATTAGAATAAAAATTATAAGTAATTACTGTGAAAGCTGAATATGCAAATGGTTTGCAAGCCCTAGTAATGAAAGTCAATAGCATAAAAAAAAAACCCTGAGGTTAAGATTAAACATAATAGGAGGGTCAAACCACAACTATCTGCTCAAGAATTGAAAATGAAGATCTTGAACTAGTGGAATGATCCTAGTTCCATTTTAGGCATGAAAACCAACTGGGTGACAATTGGGGCAATCACTCTTTCAGTCCAACCCATCTCATAGGGTTGTTATGGGGAAAATAGGAGGAAGGAACATTATACATGTCTATGGCCTGAGTTATTATTTATAAAAATAATAAAGGTGGGATAAAAAATAAAGAAATAAAGAAGTGTTAATATTAAATATTTAGGATAAGAGCTGAAATTACTTTTAAAAGTCAATAAATGGGATATGTTTAAAGAATGACCTAGCTGTATGTAGCAAGTGCATTTCTCTATTTTTAAAAATCCGTTTGTGATTATAGCAAAAAGTTTATCCAGTGATACACTGCTTCATGGGACATAATTTCAGGGGGCTACCTTTAATTGTCTTGAATTTGGAAGACGCTCCATAGGCACTCAATATGATATGGCTAGATAAGAACTTTTATTGCATACTATAACAAAACCATTTAAAGCAGTTGATTAACCTCTGCCAATATGACAATGCTATTCCTTTTTATACCTTCTATAGTTTAAATTGGGCACTTCTTCCTTTTTCATGACTTAGCAGAATCTTGCTTTGTATGTCTCATGCTGGGTGGCATTTGGTTATTAACATAAGGTAGGTAGTAAGAAAGTCTAGTGCCCAACATCTCCAAAATCAACTTCTTTTCCATATTCCATCCCCTCCCTCTTCAGACTATACAGAATCAACAGGCAGACAGTTGCTTCCATGGCAGAAAAGTAACTCAAGCATAATTGTGGTATTAATATTTTAGATGCAGCCAGGATTATTAGGACAAGCCGAATCAGTCTAGGGGGTTTCTACCCCATTCCTTAATGTATAAGATAATACCTGTCGTCGATAAGTGATCTGAGTCTCTTGCTCAATTTCAGAGTCCAGCTCTGGAACATCAGATTGATCAGAATCTGATTCTTCACTATTGGAGTCAATCATGCTTTCTATAATACAAATAAAATATAGAGAAAATACTGAAATAGTAAAATCAAAGTCAAGTCAAGAAGTATACATATTCCCACAGAAGCAAATTCTATGGAAGGCCTTCAAAGTATGAACATAACTTTTCCACATGAGAAAAAAGGGTAAGATAACAGAAACATGAAAGGTTGGGAAACAAGCAAGCTACAGTAAATGGCTGTTAACTCAAAAAAGATAGAAGATGATGGCCAGTATTCTGGGATACTGTACTGTTCTCCAGGGTTAAGAATTTCTTCAAAGAATAACATACACACCCCCTCTTATTTTTCTGTAGTAAATTTATGTCTGCTTGTAAACATGCAGGAGGGAGAAAGTTTAAATGTTATAAATAATACATAACCTCAGATCTAAATTTCCCCTTTACTACTACTCTCATTACAAAAGGAGAGCTCACCCTTGATGGTTATCAATATCTATACATGTTTGGCAATACTGTTGACCATGGTTAAGTCACCAAAATTTTCTGTCAGCATCAGAACTAAGTTGCAACCCAGCTGGACCAATTATAAAAATCCTCAAAATACAACAGAAACTGGGGCCAGAATTTCCATCACTAAATGATGAGATTGCAAAACTCAACATCACATGGTTGAATTGCTTAATGATGGCAGTCCTGGTACTTCTTCTTATTGTAGTTAGCCAAATTCCTCTGATCAATAGATTCCCATTAGATTATTACTTTTTCTCATTTTAGACTATTAATATGATGAGAATATTGCAATTTCTTGTACTGAATAGATGAAAATGAACTGCTCCTGTGTTTTATAAGAAAGGCCAATTAAAGTGTCTTTACAAGGATATTGTTTAAAACTTATTTCATTGTAATAGTGCCGCTATATAGCCAATCTTTTCTGGATAAGCTGTATTTCCTAAAGGTAGAAAACAAGAACCAAGACAGGAATAAGAATCATGTAATCTGGTGGGAAATAAAAAAAAAAGAGCAAATTACAGTCCAGAACACTTGCAGAAATCCAATTCACTGGATTTTAAAAATTAGAAGTCTATATCTAGTATTTATGAGATAAATTTTCAATCATTGTTCCATACTGTTCTGGAATATTTTAGTATGACACTCATTTTTGTAATCTATTCCTGGCATTTAATATGACTTTTAAAATATTTTGTTATTAGCCAGCTATAGAAGGAGGAGAAAAGAAATGTCTAGATAAATAAATACCAATGTTACACAAATATGGAAAAAAGCAAAAAACAAAACTTAGGGGGGAAAAAACCTCAAAAGATATGAATAATAGCTGAAATATTGCCCATCTCAAAAGAAATTCATGTTGAAATCATTACTAGCAAAATTATGTCATTGTTGAAATCATATTAATTTGTATATATTCCCTCACCTTGCGGTGCTATGTGAAGAGCATCTTTCAACTTTCTTTCAGGAATAAATTTCCACTGGAAAACAGAGTGGTCTGCTCCACCAATAGAAATAACCCATTGATAATCATGTGACCACCTGACATTTGTCACGTGTGCTGAATGACCAAAGTATTTCTTAAACTTTGCCCCTATTAAAAAAATATAGGTTCATTACATTTTGAAGTAGAGATCACACAATTTATCTAATGCAGTGTTTCTCAAATGGGGTTCTTAATAGACTTGGGACCCCAGGCCTGGACACATCACCAGGTCTTCATGGCCTTACAAAAGGCCAGCAGGATCAAGTTCATCTTGATCTCTGAAGAGAGATTGTAATATATGTTTTTTAATTGTGAGCCATCCAGAGTCATTTGCTGAGATGGGCAGCTATAGCAATCAATCAATCAACCAACCAATCAACCAACCAACCAACCAACCAACCAACCAAACAAACAAACAAACAAAGAATGTTCCAGAAGTCAGGTCTATGGCTGAGAGGACATATCTCCTAGTCCTCACCAGCCAACATTCCTGGGTTGATGGGACTGTAACAAGCCTATCTACTGGACTGAATGAGATGGGTAGAAACAACTGGGAAAAGATAAGATTGTCTCAGGTAACCTCATACCAAGCTATGAAGAGCTTTAAAGGCAATATCCAGCACCATGAATTGCACCTGGAAATTCACTAGACAATAGACAACCAATGCAACTCACACAGTAGGGGTATTACAAGTGTCGAATATCCAACATGTTGAAGCTTGTGAATACTTTTCAAGGACATCTCCATGTACAGTGCATTGCAATAATCCAGATATTTAAGACCACAAAACACAGTAAGGGTAGTTTTCACTTAACAATCACAATTGAGACTAGCAAATGAAACTCTGGCCACTCTGAAAGCTCATCACTGTGTGACAAGAATTACTAGTCTCTATATCAGAAACATATTTTCCCTCTTTATTAAGGTTACATGACTTACAATGGAATTATTACTTTTGGGTTGCCTTTAGTTTCTTTAAATTTGAATAAATCTTAACAGTCTCTTTTTCTTTCTTTCATTTTAAGCATGTATAGTCTTAATATAGTCCACTGAAGTTGGGGGGGGGGCAATTAACTTAAATGAATAAATACTATAGAATCCCAAGAAATACTGAAGTCTAAAAATGATACAACCTATTATCAGAGAGATTTGCATATTTCCAATCAATCTGTGGCTAGTTTAACAATTAAATTCCTTAGTAAATGAGCCACAAAGGTTACATTAGGTTGATTGAGTCTGTGCTGCATCCAAACCTCTCTGAGCCTTGTAAGGGGATTTATTTTAAGCTCCAACTGGATCCAATGTTTAGGAGTATCACCCTGATCTAACATGTTGTGAAACCTGTATCTTTTATGGATGTGTGGGTTTCAGCTGACACAAGTGACAATGCCTTATCTATCTCCTTCCCACCAGCCCATATTTCTTTTAGTCAGAACTGATCTCTTGAAAAGACATAACTTTGGTTTACTACCTTATAAAACTTATTTCCATTAGAAGTACTTTACAAAAAATGTTACCTTTTCTTATACATGGATACCGAAAGAGTTTTACTGTTCCATAATCATCAGCTGTAACAAGAACCTGACCAACAAAATTTGCATCAACAGAATTTATATCATTGATCTCTGAATATTTAGGCCATATTCCGTTAACTTCAAGGCCTGATACTGAAGTCCATGAAGCCCACTGGATGCCTTTTAACTCTTCTTTATTCATCACTTCTTTTCCACCTAAACAGAAAAAGATACCTACTTAATGATGCTTGTCAATTATAAAAAAATAATTACTTTTAAGTAAATTCTGAATTTCAGAATTAGTTTATTTCACATGAAGAGTCTTAATGAAGTTTTAACCAGGCTGAGAAAAGGATCTTCTTTCTCTTTATAAAGAGAACACTGAAAGGAAAAAACAGTAAATAGCACATTTGTTAAAGATAGTTAACAATATTAAAAACACTGTTAAACAGGAAGAAAGAACAACTAAAACTGTGTAATCTTAATATTAATTGAATTGGAAGTAGATGCTAATATACTTATTCCCAAGAAATACTTATGCAATCTTGTAGTCTAACGTATTCCAAAATGTATGCTACCTCCAGCTTATTTGAGTTTCAGTTCAAGTGCAGGAATTTTGTTTTGTTAACACATGTTTAAAGTTTAGCATACTTTTTGAACCAGCTATTGTGTTCAAAAAGTATTCTGTTATGAATCATAAAGTTAGCCAGTAAACTGAGTGATTTATGCTTTTATATTTGTTATTCTCAAATAGGGTTAAGCTTGATGAGAGTTGTTAGAGCAATAATCACTACAGTTCCTATGAATATTTCACTAGAAATATGGCATATTAGGCAGCTCAACACACAATTCACTTCTTTTTCTCTTGGATTATATAACAGTAGTAAAATATCTCACCAGGCATTCTATAAAAAAGACGTTTTCCACTACCATCATTGGTTTGCAAATATTTACTGTCTAAAGACCAGTCCATATGGGTTATAAAACTTGAGGATCCAACACATTCTCCAACCTTTTTATATCGTTGAATAACACCATAAATGTCAACAGAGCTGTCATTGGAGCCAACTGCAAGGAAATTTCCATCTGGTGAATATTTTAATTCATGAATAGCTTCCTTCCTATCCTTAATGTGAACAACTTCTGTCATATCTCTGTAACACAGAAAATAGATATTGATTAAAGCTACATTTAAAAAGATTAATCTCTGTTGAATCTCTGTTACCTCATGGATATATCTATGTACTGCAATAATGTGGAAATAGATGGCCATTGACTTCCGGGATATTTTTTATAGTTTTTTGTTATTTCCTAAATCATAGGCAGGAAGCCTTAAGTATTAGCTTTCATGAACTGACAATGAAAGCAGTTATATCACCTTTCAATCCACTTTTGTGAGCTTCCTTGCACTTCTAGTTGGCCTTTGTGTAACATAGAAAGTTGGATTAAAAGGTTGTGCATGATCCAGTACAGCAGTTCTTATGTTCCTTATTCCCCATATACAGTAAACACTCATTAAGCCTTTCACCTAATAGAAAAATATAAAAGCCTGCCATGAATTCTAAACAACTATACTTACTGATCTGAGTATTTTTGAAATGCCCTCCCCACAAAAGGTTTGACTGATGTTTAATAGTATTTTAATCATATATTAACGGTGTATTAATTCATATTGTCCTAAGATATTAATTATTTGTCTTGCTGCTGCCTAGTTTGTATAGTGTTTTTATCTTGCATTTTACTTGGTTTTACTGTATATCTCTTGTTGAACTGGATTACTTCTTCACATGTGTGTGCATGCATGTGCACATGTACAGTATGCCCACATGCTTACTATAACCCTAAAATCTTTGACTACTGGATAGTTTAAAAATAAAGTAAATGAAACAATCAGATTAAAGCATAAAAGTGATGATCTTGAAGAAAAATAAAATAAAATTCTTACTAATCAAGACTACAGAAAACAACTTTCTGCAATATATATATATATATATATATATATATATATATATATATATATATCTTTTTTTTTCTTTTTTCATAGGCTTTATATATATATACATATATACATTTTCATAGGCTTTATATATATATACATTCTACATTCCACAGTGGCACATACAGTATGGGCATTTTAAGCAATTGCATTAAAAATGAGTACAAATGGGGAAAAAAAGAATGTACTACTTATGTCATGCAGCTAGCCAGCAGGGATTAAGGAAATTACTATTCATTGGGGAAAGCAAAGTTTATTTTATGTTAAAAGCTCCAAAAGCATAACCTACCTAACACGAAGTACTGTAAAAGAACCATCTTTCATTCCAAGAGCAAGATGAATTCCATCAGTGCTAACAGCTGCACAACGAATGGGTTCTTCCATGTTACACCGTGCAATTAGGGCATGATCTATAAGGCTCCATATTCTATAAGAAATGTATTTCATGCAAACAATATATTATTGCCTTTGCAGCAGAAAACAGAACTGATTTTCCCTTTACAAGCAGATAATTTTTCTTCTTTGTCTTCTAAATCAGACTGATATTGAAAGTTTATTCCCATCATCTCAAAATATATTTGAGTACTGAAGTGCAGTGATCTCCAAACAGCTTAGGTGGTGGTAGTGGTGAAGTGGGGTGGCGGGAGAGGGGATTGTTTCACAAGTGCGTTGCTTTCACAAATGTAGCTTCACACATGTGTGCGTGTGCACTCGCCCACTTCTGCGGCCTGGTTCTGAATGGGCTGTGGCCGAGACTGCGGGGTTGGGGATCCCTGCTGTAGTGCATAGCTCTCTGGCTGTATGGTTTTTATCTAATTGCTATGTCTGACTGCACATCAATTTTTACTCAGTTCAAATTAGGTATACTATTATTACCACTCTAAAAACATTAGTCCTTCCAACTGTTTGTTGTCATACTATAATTTTCTGTTGTGGTGGGGTTTTTTTGCTAATTCTTAAGCACTTGTTATATACTTTTTGATAGTGTATGTGTCTATATTTTGTTTCTTTTCCTTGTTTCCTTTTCTGTTCTCATTTAAAAGCAATAAAAATTATATTAAAAGGTATGCTATTATTACCACATATTGAAAATCTATCTGCCATGTCAAGTAGCAATTATCTAATTATTCCACTTACTAGTGAGCCAGCAGTATAATACATTTACAAGTTATGCACAACCAGGTACAATTCATGCAAAGAATTAACCTGATAAGGAATGAACGTGGGTGAGCCACTGGAAAGAAAAGGAAGATATATGGCACACGCCCATATCTGATTCAGTCTGTTAAACATGTACAATATAGGAACACTGACATAAATTTCACCTTATTTTATGAGCATTCAGTTCCAAAAGGTTTAATAGTCACGTTGTGGCATCAAAAGCTGATTTTACAATAAAGCAATAATTTTACTGGGCAGTAATTTGTATAATAACTGTATAATGTATAATGATTTATATAATTAGTTTGTATTTTAGAATTCAAATAACACTTTATAGAATCTTGTATCTTTTTAGAAATCCATGAAGCTAACCTAACTGATCGATCATCACTCCCAGTTACGGCTAATGGTTTTGTAGGATGAACTGCCAGGGCCCAAAGCTCTCCTTCACAGTGTCCTTGCATAATAAGAAAAGGCTTATTGCGTTCATGCACCACAATTTCAAAAATTTCACTGTCCTGTGTTCCAACTAGAATGTGATCTCCTCGCCAACAAACACTCCTTACTGACAGACCTAGGAAGAAGTAAAACAATTGTTCAAGCACAGGTTTCATACTCAGTGTAATTACTATTAGATCCTCAAAATTGCTATTCAAGATAGCAGAACACTAATTAAATTACACGTAATGATTAACCCCAAAGAGAGATTTTATCTATAACAAATATAGCATGCACAAATGTATTACAGCTGTGCACGTGTCTCAAAACTTGCTTTTCATCCAAGCAGTTTGCTTTTTATCAGTCTGCCATACACTTAAAGAAAAGATGGTGCTACTTTAAAGAATGTACTCAGTAAAGTTAATGCAACTTTTAAAATCATGTGACTTCCTCCCCCCCCGCCCCCCAAATTCTTGTGCTTGTGCAGGGTCCTACTACTTCTTCCAATTTATTTTTTAAATGGCTCCAGCCTTAACACCAATATCGACCTTTCTCTGTAAGATGTTATGTTATGTCGGGCAAACCGGTAGTGGCGGTGGCGGGAGGCTCTGCCCACCTGCCCAGATGTCATCACGGATGCTCTGTGCATAAGCAGAAGGTTCTAAACATGCGCAGAAGCGCCACATTCCAACAAAGCAAGCACGCACACATGCACGCTCCCATTTCTGAACCAGTAGCAAAGGTAACTGGAACCCACTACTGATGTTATGTATATACTGTATGAACAAGTTAGAGGTCACTCAACTTCTACAAAGTTCAACAGAAATAATTCCTAAGTATAGTACATATGTGTGTAACCTATGAAGCCTGGTTTTAGCTAAACTCCTACATGTTTGGAGAATAAATTTGCTCATTTAACAATATGTCCAAAGTGATCAGTCCAGATATTCCCATTCATAGGCTATAATTTAGACTCTAAAATCTGTCTGCAAAATGTTTCAATAGTCAACAGAAGAAAACTGAGAGAGGAAATTAAAGATACAACAAAATAGAGCAGCATCAATAGGTACAAAGAAGGAAGTCTAAGTTGAGCTAAAGAATGTAGACTGGCAGCCAGCTTGGATTACTAAATGGCTTTTCCTACAGAAGAAAAAAAGAAAGAAAGAAAAAAAAGAAAGAAAATATTTTTTTTTTCAAATTTGTGAGATATGCTCAAAAACAGGAGTGAAATGCTCGCAGTTCAGATCGGATCGCCCGATCCGGTAGTGATGGCGGTGGGTGGTTCAGAGAACCGGTAGCAAAAATCCCTGCACCACCACCACCCCGCCCATGCCCAGCTGATCCGCGCGATCATCAGAGGCTGTTTTTTTACTTTTAAAAGCATTTTTTCTACAACCTCTTTGACCAAACAAATGCTTTGAAAAGTAAAGAAAAAGTCTCTGATGATCGCCCGACTCAGCTGGGATCATCAGAGGCTTTTAAAAGCATTTTTTTTTCTACAACCTCTTTGTAGGGGAAAAAAATGCTTTTAAAAGCCTCTAACGATCCTAGCTGAGTTGCCTGATCGTCAGATGCTTTTAAAAGCATTTTTTACAACCTCTTCGGCCAAAAAAATGCTTTTAAAAGTTAAAAAGTTGGCCACGCCCACCCAGTCACATTACACACACACACACACACACACACCAAGCCACGCCCACAGAACCGGTAGTAACAAATTTTACATTTCACCACTGCTCAAAATGATTGAGCAAAGTTACATTAATTTGTTTTTACCCCAAGTAGCTTGTTAAATTATAAAAGGATGCGTATTTGATATCTGTTTAAACCCAAATTTCATTACAATCATGTACATTATCGCAGCCTTCTGTCAAAACACTAAACCTGGTAGAAATATTTTGGCAGACTTCTAATGAGAATCCTATTGAGGATTTGCCTTATGTAATTAGCTTAACTGTACCAAAGTCATAATCCATCAAACAGAATGTTCCCTTCATGATTTTCTTCATATTCCAATTATCATACCTCCACAGTTTCTCAGTGATTAAAAGCATTAGTAAGCATGTTTTGTTATGACTCAGTAACAGCAGTATTGCAGTATAATAGTTTTAAAGAACATCAGAGGGGGAGGATAAGTAGAGGCAGACTGAAAATATGAGCAAAACTATAACTACATTGATTTAAACACAAGTGGCAAAACCATTTCATGCATGAAATATATCACAGTCTTATTATTATCCCAAATGCTTTCCCAGCTTGGCAAAGCAAAGCTTAAATCTAAATTATATATGGATTTTCATTATTAACTAACTAACTAACTAACTAACTAACTAACTAAATAAATAAATAAATTTCTATACCGCCCTTCTCCTGAAGGACTCAGGGCGGTGTACAGCCTATTAAAAACACAAGACAAACATCAGTTAAAAATAATTAAAATTATTACATAATTTCAGCTCAGATTTAAAACCCCAAAAATTTAAAACACCCAATTTAAAAAAAATCATTTCATTGATAGCCCGGCTTGGCAGAACAGCAGGGTCTTGAGGGCACAGTGAAATACACGGAGGTCGGAGATCTTACACATTTCCAGGGGAAGTTCATTCCACAGGGCAGGGGCTCCCACAGAGAAGGCCCTCCCGCTGGGTGTCGTCAACCAACATAACTTGGCTGATGGCATCCTGAGGAGACCCTCTCTATGGGAGCGAACTGGCCAGTGGGAGGCTGTTGGTGGCAGAAGTCGGTCTCAAAGGTACCCAGGTCCTATGCCATGGAGCGCTTTAAAGGTGGTGACCAACACCTTGAATCCCACCCGGAAGACCACTGGGAGCCAGTGCAGCTCGTGCAGGAGGGGTGTCACGTGGGCACAACAGGTTGCGCCCATAACCACCCACATAGCTGCATTCTGGACCAGGTGGAGCCTCCGAGTGCTCTTCAAGGGGAGCCCCATGTAGAGAGCATTACAATAGTCCAGCTGGGAGGTGACAAGGGCGTGAGTGACCGTACGCAAGGCGTCCCGGTCCAGAAAGGGCTGCAACTGGCGAATCAGGCGAACCTGATAAAAAGCCCCCCAGCCACGGCCGTCATATGCTCTTCTAAAGAAAGCCGTGCATCCAGGAGGACGCCCAGATTGCGAGCCCTCTCTGTGGGGGGCAGAGATTCACTCCCAATAGTCAGCGATGGCACCAGCTGACTATATTGGGACACCGGAAGCCACAGCCACTCGGTCTTGGAAGGGTTGAATCTGAGCCTATTTCTCCCCATCCAGACTCACACGGCCTCCAGGCAGTGAGACATCACATCAAGGGCATCGTTGGGGTGGTCTGGGGTGGAGATGTACAGCTGAGTGTCATCAGCATACTGATGGACTTTCACCCCAAAACCACGGATGATCTCACCCAGCGGCTTCACATAAATGAACAGAAGGGGTGAGAGGACCGACCCTTGCGGCACTCCCCATGCGAGGTACCTCGAGGTCAACCTCTGCCCCCCTGCCAACACAAACTGCGAACGGTCGGAGAAGAAGGAGAACCACTGCAGAACGGTGCCCCCTATTCCTAACCCCCTCAACCGCTGCAGCATGATACCATGGTCGATGGTATCAAAAGCCGCTGAGAGATCTAATAGGACCAGGACAGAGGAGCAACCCCTGTCCCGAGCCCTCCAGAGATCATCCACCAATGTGACCAATGCCGTTTCTGTGCTGTACCCCTGCCTGAAGGCCGACTGGTACGGGTCCAGATAGATAGCTTCATCCAGGTGCCGGGGAAGCTGTCGTGCCACCACACTGTCAACAACCTTCGCCACAAAACGAAGGTTGGAGACCGGACGGTAGTTAGCCAATTCAGCCGGGTCCAGGGAAGGCTTCTTGAGGAGGGGCCTCTTTCAAGGCGGCGGGAAAGACACCCTCACTCAAAGAAGCATTTATAATCCCCTGGAGCCAGCTTCGTGTAACCTCCCGGGAGGCCAGTACCAACCAGGAGGGACACAGGTCCAATAAACACGTGGCGGCACTAATCTCACATGCTCACACTCGATGCTGACTATAATCAGGGCTAGGAAACATTATTCTATCACCAACAGAGTGCAAAGAACAACCAGTAGAACTATCTATTGATGAAAAAGGGCCACTACTCCGCTGCCCAACTCCAGCTCTGAAAGTTATTTATTTGGAACACGATCTGATTTACTAGGTAGGAACATGTTTTTGGTTTTTTTCTACTTCACACTTAAGAAAAATTATCTCTTAAATAAACTGATTAAAATAATCCTTCTTTTTTTTTCTTTTTTTTACCTTTATACCCCTGGTCGGTTTCCCTGAGATCAATCGCAGTAATGGGTTTAAAATTTAAATCCCAAAGGCGAATGCAGCCATCCCTGCCACCAGTGGCAAAGCCTTCTTCACATGCATTCATGCTGAAAATTCCTGCCTAGGCAGAGAAAAAAGCCCACATATTTAATTAGAGGTTGCATCTAAAAAGTAGAGTCACTTTCACATCAAGGAACATGATTATTCAAATAAGATAAATGTTTTTTTGTTTATTATGTTTCAGAATAACTAAACTAATAAGAGATATTGTATCTTAAAATAGAAATTAACAATTATATGCATGTTGGTATTTCTGGAAAATCCTTCCTTGAATGCAATTGCATTACATAATTGCATTGACAGCTTTCCATAATTCTTTAATAATCAACTAACCAAAATAAAAATATGCAAGTATGTCTTTTTAGTAGCACTTTCTATTATCATATCTGTTTCATTTAAGTTAATATTAAACCAATTGTTTTAGTGTCATATACAGTAGCTCAATTTTTTTAAAAAAATTTCTAGTTACAATAACTAGACAGAGAAATTAATCACAGATCAACTAATTACAACTTGCATGAGCTCTTTATATGTAGATAATAGATTTTATGTACTAGCAACGCAGGTATTCCTAAGCGAAAACTATTATAATCAAATTATCTTTCACATAGTATGTAGAATTATTGATAGAGGACAGTCCTTTTTTGTAATATATCTAACACTACAAGTTCAACAATGCACTTCTTGAGAAGAGCTGTTCCTCTGGGCCAACTGCAAAATCATTTAGAAGCAACCAAAAATGTCCTTATTGAGAACAGCATATCAGGACTAATTTGATAATTAAGGAACTGTCCCAAAATGTTCTGTCCCATGCAAAAACATATAAAATTGCATGACAGCTCAGAAACAGCAATGTTGAGGGAAAAACAAACTGCAGATAATGCAACTGTATCACAACCACAAGAAAATATGAATGATTTCAAATCTAAACAATCTACATTTTAAGTTATGACAACCCATACATCCACAAAGGACCATAAGAAGCATAATATTTATTATTATTATTATTTATTAAATTTCTATACCGCCCTTCTCCAAATAGGACTCAGGGCGGTGCACAGCCAAGATAAAAACAAAGCATACAAAATTTAAGAACAATATTAAAATAATTAAATGTTTTGGCCGAAATTAAGATAACCCAATTTAAAATCAATTTAAAATTTAACTCAGGCCAGCCCAGCTTGTTGAAATAAATAGGTTTTCAGGGCCCGACGAAAAATCCGGAGGTCTGTTATTATACGTAACTCTGGGGGAAGGTTGTTCCAGAGGGTGGGCTCCGCCACAGAGAAGGCTCTCCCCCTGGGGGTCGCCAGCCGACATTGTCTGGCGGACGGCACCCTGAGGAGGCCCACTCTGTGCGAGCGTACTGGCCGGTGGGAGGCTATTGGTGGCAGAAGGCGGTCTCGTAAGTACCCTGGCCCTAAGCCATGGAGCGCTTTAAAGGTGGTCACCAACACCTTGAAGCGCACCCGGAAGACCACTGGGAGCCAGTGCAGCTCGCGCAGGAGAGGTGTTATATGTGAGTGCCCCGTTGCTCCCATAATCCCCCGCACGGCTGCGTTCTGGACCAACTGCAGCCTCCGGGTGCACCCCAAGGGGAGCCCCATGTAGAGAGCATTGCAGTAGTCCAGGCGGGAAGTGACGAGTGCTTGAGTGACCGTGCGTAGGGAGTCCCGATCCAGAAAGGGGCGCAACTGGCGTATCAGGCGAACCTGATAAAAAGCCCCCCTGGCCACAGCCGTCATATGCTCTTCTAAAGACAGCTGTGCGTCCAGGAGGACGCCTAAATTGCGAGCCCTCTCCGTGGGGGCCAGTGATTCGCCCCCAATAGCCAGCGATGGCACCAGCTGGCTATATCGGGATGCCGGAAGCCACAGCCACTCGGTCTTGGAAGGGTTGAGTCGGAGCCTGTTTCTCCCCATCCAGGCCCGCACGGCCTCCAGGCACTGGGACATCACTTCAAGGGCATCGTTGGGGTGGCCTGGGGTGGAGATGTACAGCTGGGTGTCATCAGTGTACTGATGGAACTCCACCCCAAAGCCACGGATGATCTCACCCAGCGGCTTTACATAAATGTTGAACAGAAGGGGCGAGAGGACCGACCCTTGTGGCACCCCACAAGCAAGGTGCCTCGGGGTCGACCGCTGCCCCCCCGTCAACACAGATTGCGACCGGTCAGAGAGGTAGGAGGAGAACCACCGCAGAACGGTGCCCCCCACCCCCAACCCCGCCAACCGGTGCAACATGATACCATGGTCGATGGTATCAAAAGCCGCTGAGAGGTCTAACAGGACCAGGATAGAGGAGCAACCCCTATCCCGAGCCCTCCAGAGATCATCCACCAACGCGACCAATGCCGTTTCCGTGCTGTGCCCAGGCCGGAAGCCGGACTGGAGCGGGTCTAGATAGACAGCTTCATCCAGGTACCGGGGAAGCTGTTGCGCCACCACACTCTCAACAACCTTCGCAACAAAGCGAAGGTTGGAGACTGGACGATAGTTAGCCAAAACAGCCGGATCCAGAGAGGGCTTCTTGAGGAGGGGCCTCACAACCGCTTCTTTCAAAGCGGCCGGCAGGACCCCCTCACTCAAAGAAGCGTTAACGATCTTCTGGAGCCAGCCTCGTGTCACCTCCCGGGAAGCCAGAACCAACCAGGAGGGACACGGGTCCAATAAACATGTGGTCGCGTTCAGCCATCCCAGGACCCTGTCCATGTCCTCGGGAGCCACAGGATCGAACTCCCCCCAGATAACACTCTCAAGACCTGCCTCAGTCATCCCATCCGGACATACCCAGTCAGAGGCCAGTCCTTCCCGAATCTGAGCGATTTTGTCATACAGATACTGCACAAAATCCTCGGCTCGGCCCTGCAGCAAACTCTCTCAGAACATGTACTAGAGCACATATTAAATTATTAATTTAACCATTAATTTAAACAATTAGTTAAAAAGATGCACTTGAGTGTTTGAAAGTTTATGTCTTATTGAAAAGCTTTTGTTCTTATATCACATTTAACATTCCAGCTTCCAAAATTATAATACCTTAAATATATTTGCATATACTCTCAGTTTCCTTTGACAAAAGTTAATAGGGCAGTGATGGCTAACCTTTTTGCCATCGCGTGCCAAAAGAGGGGGGAGCGGGGGGGAGCGGGCGCACGCATGCCCACACCCATAATTCTATGCATCCCGCCCCCACATATCTGTGCGTGACCCCCCCACGCTTCCCCCGCTTTTGGCATGTGATGGCACGGTAGGCCCGTTTTTCACCCTCCCCAGGCTCCAGACCCTTTCTAGGAGCCTGGGGAGGGCAAAAACTGCCTTCCGCACCCCCTCCCAGAGGCTCTCAGGAGGCCGGAAACAGCCTGTTTGCCGACTTCCAGTGGGCCAGAAGGCCCAAAAATCAGCTGACCGGTGTGCACATGTGCACCAGAGCTGAGCTCGGATGCCCACCGATATGGCTCTGCGTGCCACCTGTGGCACGCATGCCATAGGTTCGCCATCACAGGAATAGGGTTATATTTTGAGCTGACAAATCAGATCAAATAAAAGTAGAATTTTTATAATGGTCAGAGCCCAGTATAAGTAACTTGAGTACAGTAATTAGAAAAGTATAAAGAATCAAAATTAAAAATCTAAAATAAAATATGAAAAGCAATGAGAGATAAAAGATATGAATTAAAAACTAACCATATATATATAAAGAGCAAGAATCTACAGCAGGGTTGTCAAACTCAAGGCCCACAGGCCAGATTCAGCCCACAGGATGCTTAGATCTGGCCCGCGGAGCCAGGCTGGAAATATCAAAGGACCAGCCTGCAGTGCCTCTGCCAGCCAAAATGGGCCGGGGGGGCAGATAAGGCTGTGGAGGCCAAAAATAGGCTGCATGGGGCACCCGGGGCTTCCGCGTGGCCCATTTTCAGCTGGTAGAGTGTTGCAGGAGGCCGTGGAGCCCAAAAACGAGCTGCAGGGGCACCACCAAGGGCCTCCACACGGCCAATTTTTGGCCAGGAGAGTGCTGAAGCAGGCCTGCCTTGGACTGGATTACACTTATGTGGCCTCAAGTAAGTGCCTGACCTGGATAGAAAACAAGCAACATCCTATGTTAATACTACAGTTTAATGCCAGATTTTACATACTGTAGGTCCATTTAATCTACAATCAACAATCTATTCTGTATTCTATATTCTATATTCTGTATTCTATTTTGTATCTATAATTGACAGACATTTCTATTTACTATTCTGGAAATTTACCTCTGCTGTTAGATCTTGTATTATCATGTTATTTATATTATTGTATTTTTATTATTAGTTGAATAATAAATATACAATAGTATAAATAGTTTTTCTGCCTGGAAAAGCAATTTACTATTAAACAATGGGGTATAAATTTAGAAATAAAAAGTTTAGTAGAATATGAAGAATAAGTAATAAATGTTTGCCAGTAATATCTGTTAGAAGAGATAGGAAAATGGTTATAGTAAAGAACTGTGGAATAAAAGAGGAGAAGAGAAAAAATGCATCTTGAGCCTGTGTCAAATGCCCACCATGGCCACACTCACCCGGCCACGCCCACCATGACCACAGCCAACTCTGGCCACCATCACCCCGGCCCCTCCGAATACATCCCTGATGCGGCCCTCAATGAAATCGAGTTTTACACCCCTGATCTAAAGGAAGGAGTAGGAACATTATATGGGTACAGAGAAGTTGAAAAAATTAGTTTGTGGAAGATTATATCTTTCAAGTTACAAAGCACTCTAAAGTGGCGAACTGGATGATCATTAGGTCTCGTTTATAACTTAGGTCATCATCCAATGAATTTGGAGCACTGCTGCACAGAATCTGTGCAAAGTGAGGGCATCTGTGGACATGACAGTGGGATAACATCAAGTTGCTGCTCTCCCTTCTCTGCCATCTGCTTGGCTATCAAGCCCCTCTTCTCTTCAGGAAGACTCGGAGTTCTGGCAAGACTCAGTGAAGAATCAATGCAACATGGGGAGCAAAGCAGAGATACCATTTCTTTAGCAAGGAAACATCCTTTGGCTTGTCCAGTGAAAGAAACCAGCAGCTGTTTCTCCTGTATGTCACATAATGAACTTGGTCTATAATCATATTTCTCCTTTCTATAGATAGTATTTGGGTTTCTTTTGTATTGTATGCTAAATTTGGAGATGAATATTCATCAAGCTTTATTATAATTATGTGTGCAAGAGAGTTTACATAAGGCGTTAACAGAAGCAAAAAATGCTGTTATTTAATTCTAAATGATTAAAAAAAATCAAAATCATAAACTGCTTCAAGTCTGTTTAGATATTTACATAATTTATAAATAAATTGCCAAGCAACTCTGGCTGTTAACAAATTAAAAGCCATTTTGGTCTAGTGGTTAAGGTACCAGGCTAGGCCAGGAAACTGGGAATTCTAGTCCTGCCTTAAGAGTATAGAAGCCAGCTGGCAGATTTTGGGCCAGTCACTCTTTCTCAGCTGAACCTATCTCACAGGGTTTTGTCATGGGGAAGATGAAGGAGTATTAGATATGTTCACTGCCTTGAGTTAGTTATGGAAATAATAAAGGCAGGATAAAACATATTTTTAAAGTATTAAAAATACATATTTTACTGCAATCCATTTACAAACCAGTGTTTTCCCTGCCTGTTTTTTTAAACTAAATATTTTTTAAACTAAAGGAAAAATAAAGATTGCCATATCAAAATTCTACTTACGGCATGTGCTCCTTGTATGGTTCGTATAAGGTTGATTCCTTTCCATACATAAATATCTCCATTAAGTGCACCAGAATATGTTATTTCATCTCTTGCACAGGCGAGGCACAAAATAGTTTGGAGATCACCAGTCTTACCAAATACACCACGCTTTGGTGTCAATGAATTTCCACACAGACTCCAGAACTGTAACATAAAAGTTATTTGCTTTAGTAACATTATTCATAGAGTATTTTAAGCCACTAAAACACAAACTTTTGAGATGGATGGCTGCCAAGGCACAAAGCTCCAAATTTTGACTTTTTTCTTCCACTGTCATATATTTAAGTAAATAAAAGCTTACAATATGATGCCAATGTACTTCAGTGTCATTTTTGTTCTATAGAGAGATAGGAAATATGGAAGTATGCTGATATAATCACATATATTACATGAGAGAGATGAAATCAAGAAACAGAGTTGTATTATTATAACTGCACATTTCTAGTAAAACAGCATTCACATTTTGTTTTCCATTTCCTCAAACCACATAAAAGAATATGCAGAACTTAATGTTATGCCTATTTCTCTGAGAGAGAATACTGCTGAATTCACTATTATTTATTCTTAAGTCTATATAGTAAATCCAGATTTACATATACTGCAGGATGAGCCACTTAAATCAATGGGATTAGACGTTCCACTGGTATCAGTGAATCTACTGAAATCTAAAGTGATCTTGCAAGAAACATATATCTGTGAACAATACAGAACACATCGTACAAACAATGCAAAATTAATATTAAAAAGTGGTGTCTGACTCTAGGGGCAGTACCCATCTCCATTTCATAGCCGAGGGACCTTTGCTGAAGACCTTTCTGTGGTCAGCATGACTATACACTGAGGCATACAGAATGCTGTTACCTTCTACCCAAAATGGTACCTATTTATCGACTTGGATTTATATGCTTTCAAACTGCCCGATTGGCAGGAGCTGGAACAAGAATGGGAGCGCATCTCATCACATAGTATTTGGGTCTCAAACTGTCAACTTTCTGGTTAACAAGCCCAGTGTCTTAACCATTAGTCCACTGTGTCCCCTTATATATTAATAAATTAATATAAATAACATTAGTAGATCTTTTACATTTTACATATTCTCTGAGTCCTTAAGAGGCAAGGTTGAATAATTCTACATACTGTAGGCATGTCTCATCTCAGAAACAAATAGGGGCTTGGCAAACATAAGCCTATGTTTGGTTCATATTTGGGAATTTGAAGGAACTTTCCTAGACTATGACAACTAAAAGACTGATGTTCTTCGTGTAAGGTTTTTTTTTAAAAAAAAATGTTAAGAACTAGCAACTGGATCACAAGTGAGCTCCAAGCCAATCTGAATTAATAAACCCTCAAATCTAAGTGGCCCATACAGAAAATAATATCTCATGAACTTCTGCTTGGGCTACATTTTTTTACCTAACCTAGTTTACTAATATCCTAGTCCTTGACTTGGTCTCTTTTTAACTCTGAAGCTGCTTGATATGTCATTTGCTTGAACTACATATATGAATATTGGCTTGATGTTTTATTCTAATGTGAGTTACTAGCTTTTTCATTGAAATTATTTGATTTGTTTACAGTATTTGTATGCTGCTGCTATTTTGATTGACAGCTTGTTTGCTCAACAGCTTGCCATGCAATATGTGAAAAGTTGACACCACCTAAAAAATATCTGATTCAGACAAAAATAGCCAAAGGATAGAACAGAAATAATTATAAGCATATACAAAAACCACAATTAATCAAAAAGCCCAATGGCCCACAGAAAAAGATACATATAGGCTAGAACCCCTGAAAAAATGTTTTCCAATGGAAATGTTAAGCATCTCCAAACCACATCAGAAGCAAGGCTGAAATACTTCATTTTTTTAAAAGGACATCATTATAATGGAAATTTGATGAAATGGAGAAAATAAATTAGATCTGGTCCTTTGTGGACATACATTTTATCCAGGAAGGACAGAGAAGGATATAGTTATGCTCTGTATACCAGAGAGCACAGATACTTTTTCAAAGGTACTAAATAAAAGCATCAGGGGTTTCAAACTGGAAGCTGCCAATATTCATCCTGGTCTAATTTTTCTTGTCATCAAAATTCAATGATAAACTACAGGCTGTGTGAAAGTCAATAATCTAATAATTCAGAGTAATGTGGATGTCAAACCTGAAGCTGACTTGACCAAGGCCATTTTCAGGCTTCAGTATTGCCACACTGGAGCTGAGGGATAGGGAGGTGAGCATAGAAATAGCTGGGGTTTTGTAGCCAAAACAAAATACTTTCTCCTGGGAACCAAGGGCATTCCCACAGATGGCCAGATAGAGGAGGAGTGAAATTACCAGGCAACCAGACAGCATCTTGATTGGACCATATGACTGATTGTTTGGGGAAGAGGAAAAACTTTTACTTTTGATTAGGTGAAAACCACGGGAATATTCAGAGTCGGTTTTCACCAGCCTGTGTCAATATGATATGTCCAATAAAACTATTCTTTGAGAAACCTGCCTGCCTTGGAGTTTTGTTTGCTATGGGCGTATTACTTGGAACCCTGACAGTAGATTGGCATCTCATGGATTTAGAATTTGGGTATCTATACGGATGGAATTGAATCTTTGAAGGAGCAGATGTGTAGTCTTGATATATTTTTTGGTTTAGCTCAGGGACGAGCCTCAGGTATATTGAGGAGTTTCCATGCAACCTTTTCTTTCTTTTCTCCCTTCCTTGTCTCATGAACCTCAGTTGGAAAGGGAAACGTATAATACAGGTAGTCCTCGACTTACAACCATTTAGTGATCGTTCAAAGTTACAACAGCACGGATAAAAGTTACACACTTACGACTACTGCAGCATCGTCATGGTCACGCGATCAAAATTTGGATGCTTGGCAACCGGTTGATATTTATCACAGTTGCAGTGACCCAGGGTGATCACCATTAGTGACTTTCTGACCAGCAAAGTCAATGGGTAAGCCTAATTCACTTAACTGCTGTGTTATTAACATAGAAACTGTAATGATTCACTTAACAACTGTGGTAAGAAAGATCGTAAAATGGAGCAAAACTCATTTAACTATCTCACTTAGGAACAGAATTTTTGGGCTCAATTGTTGTTGTAAGTCAAGGGCTATCTGCAACAGCTGGTGGCTGGCTGTTAGCATTTCTGCATGTCCTCCTTCCATTCAGGTTTCAGCAGCCAATGCACCTGAATTATATGCCCCCACTTTTCCCATATCACAAGTCACCTGCACGAAACCAACTTTGTCCTGATGCTTAGTATGAGAGCAATTTGACAACATAAATACTGTATTGCCAAGAAAAGCAGACATGTGGACAAGCAAAGACTAGACAACTCTGTCTCACAGGAATGTTTTAACTCCTGCACTGTGATAGTGGCCTTAACATCCAATTTCTAATTCATGATTCTTTGACTGTCGTCTGTAATATACAGATACACTTTTTTATAACTAACTTGAGATACTATTTGTATCTTGGGAAGGTGGGCATCAATTTATAGCAACAGAAGATCAGCCATTCCAAAAAACAGGAAGGAGTCTAGAGAATAGTATTCAGAAATAACACTCCATTCCATTGTAACCTGGGGTTTGCATTCAAAGACAAATTGACAAATAATACAAGAGAAGGAAGGATCAACTCAGAAATAAATTCTGTGAAATTATGCAGGCCATGCTGAAAGGTTAATGGAAGATGGAATCCTGAGACCCAATGGAAGATTTTTTACTTCAGGTTGTCTATGTGCAATAATATGCATTCCCAATAAACCTTAACCAGCGCCTGATCAACTTTGTTGAGGTATGATACGTAAGAGTAAATGAATAACTGAGTGGGAATTAAAGCAGAAAGCAAAGATGCTCAGTTAAGATTTGAGAAATTTTTAACAGAATATTCTTTACAAAATATAAATAAATCAGACCTAAAGGTATTACTTAAAATTAATACATTTTATAAAATGAATAGGCTTTGATAGAACTCTAACAGAGAAACAGTATATTATATAAATGAGAGAGCAATAGCAACTAAACTAATTGTATACAATTAAACTAAATTATATACTTACTATCCACATATTTAAATAATAAAATCAGACAGAAAACATATATTTAGCCTTCTCACTGTAGTGAGACACACCAAATTGTCCTGTTTTTTGTTCTACTTTCAGAAGCTCATTACAAGCTAAAAAGGTTAAGAAAATTAATTTAAAAATTGCTCATGCCTACAATAAAGTTTATCATAGACAATGTGTTCTGTAAAAGTTTGTTAGCAATTTTTTTTTTATTGGATGATTGACTCCACAATCTTATGCAAGAACAAGTACTTGTCTTAATAAAGAAAGTTGAATCTGGCCTTTAAAATAATATATAGATGCATTATGGAATGCACTTTGGACTAAGCAAAGATTGAGTGCTCCATTCACTTCTTTGATCTGAAGGGATTAAAATGATTTTTTTTAAAAAAAACTGATATTAAGTTAGAGTTAATTTTTTTTAAAATCAGACCTATTTAAAAATTGAGATACAAATACCTATTTAAATGCTTTTAATAAATTCTGTAATATGTTCTAAAATAAGTTAAAATCATAAAATACTACTTCTATATATATAGTGTCAATAATAATTAGATTAATAAGGACAGCAGTCTAGAGCAGCGGTTCTCAACCTGGGGGTCGCGACCCCTTTGGGGGTCGAATGGCCATTTCCCAGGGGTCGCCAAAGCCCTCTCTCGCCCCCCCCCCGCCTTCACTCACCCTCTGCCTCTGCTGGATCGCCCGGTCGCCGTTCGCTTACCCCGCCCACTCCCAATCTATTGCTGCTCCGGAGTCCCAGCTGATGGCTAGAGGGAAAAAAACTTTAAATTCTTGCCGCGGGGCTTCAAAGAGCTAGCTGCAAAGAGGTAAATTCCTGGAGCAAGTTTTTTTCCCCCTAGCTATACTGAAAAGAGAAAGCGAAAGCAGGGTCTTAGCTGCAACCTGACAAAATGAGGCAGAGAGGTTTCTTTTTCTTTTTCCTCACCAAAAAAGGTAGGTACAAAACTGCAAACAATGGGAAATTTAGGGCAAGAGGAGGTTCAAGATTTTAAAACACAAAAGAAAAAAAGCTCTATTTAACTAGGGAATTGTAATAATTGAGATACTATTAATTGTATATTGTGTTGAAAGCAGAAATGGTTAAGTTGTGGTTTGGAGGAATATATGGGGGAAATTATTTGGTTTATTATTATTGGTAAATATAATTAATTGATTTGTAAGAAATTGGATTGCATGGAAATAATTGGAATATTCATGTTCATATTGATTAATATACAAAAAAGATAGTTATATAACTAATTGATTTATATTAAAATGTTGAATTTGTATTAAACAACTGTATTACATAATTAACCAATGTGAGGATGGATATAAAAATAGATGACAATGCAAAGGGGTATAATATAGAATAGAAGGGAAAAATTGAATTTGATTAAGATTAGAGATGAGGATGAAGGGTAATATTGGTTTTTTTAAAAAATAGTTGAGGAATAAATATGGTAAAAAGGAAATATAGAAATTGTAAATTTAATTGAAATGACTAAATACTGTGTTGGAAGAAATATCCTTCTGGGTTCTGCTCCAAGTGGGGAAAAAGACACTGGAAACATGGAGACTGTTTGGAAAGATGTTTTAATAGTGGACAGGATCACATGGCTTGATGGGGCCCATTGTGTTAGTTTCTGTTGCTATTGTGTTGCAAATGTCCTTTGACAAAGGATTGACTTTCTGCCTCTGGCCCATTAACAAAGGGTGGGGGGCAGGAAGGTGGGAGCTGCTTTGTCTGTAAAATATGCTTCTCCATTTCTCATCCAGGGAAATATAATATTCTGCCTTTTTAATATTTCCCAAAATATTTCATTCTTCTAGGAAACGGGTGGCTGCTAACCTCCTACAACTGTTTAAATTTGTGGACCGGCCAAATACCCTGTTCAAAGAAAATATGTTGTATGTTTGTATGTGTGTTTCTAATTATTGCTATTTATTCCTATTTGTTCTCTTTTATTCTTTAAAGTTTAACAATTCATTCTTTATCTTAATATCTTTATATTTGTTTGGGGTTGGCTTTCTTCCCTTTCATCTTTTTTATTGTACAGCAATCTTTCTCCTCAAACCTACCACCTTTGTCTTTTCTTTCTTACTTACTTTCTCTTCCCCCCCTCTTCTTCTTCTCCCTACTTCCTCTTTCTCCTTCTCCTCCTCTCTTCCTCCCTCTCTTACCTTCACTCCTATTCTAATTTCCCTTCCCTTCCTTCATCCCTCTCTATTGCTGTATCCTTTTATGCATATGGACTACTCAGAGGGCTGAAAAAGTTATTTTTGACTGGTCCTCGCACTTTTGACCAGTCCTCGAACTTACAACTGTCCTCACATTTTATGTTTTTGCCCTATCTTGTCACCATGGTGAAGAGAAGCAGTTGTGAAATGAGTGACATGGTTGTTAAGAATGCTACAATGGGCATAAATGATGACCAGTCATAACTGCGAAGACCGGTCAAAAGTGCGAGGACCTGTCAGAAATCACATTTTTCAGCCCTCTGGGTAGTCCTTTTGTGCACAGGGACTACTCAGAGGGCTGAAAAAGTTATTTTTGACTGGTCCTCGCACTTTTGACCAGTCCTCGAATTTACGACTGTCCTCACATTTTACGTTTTTTGCCCTATCTTATACCATGTTGAAGAGAAGCAGTTGTGAAATGAGTGACATGGTTGTTAAGAATGCTGCACAGGCATAAATGTGAGGATGGTCATAAGTGTGAGGACCAGTCAAAAGTGCGAGGACCTGTCAGAAATGACTTTTTTTCAGCCCTCTGAGTAGTCCCTATACACATAGCCATGGCCACCCGGTCACATGACCAGCTAGCCACGCCCACTCGGTCACATGACCTCCAAGCCACGCCCACAAAATAAGCCACGCCCACAGAACCGGTAGTAAAAGAAATTTAGAACCCACCCCTGGTTGGGGGTCACCACAACATGAGGAACTGTATTAAAGGGTTGCGGCATTAGGAAGGTTGAGAACCACTGGTCTAGAGCTTCCAGTGAAGAATGCTGAAAAGCTACTGGTTACAGTTTTGCCATATTTCCTCTGTAAGCTGCTTAAAATCTGACATGACAAAATCTTCCATTTCTTCCCATATACAATAAGACTTTCCAAATAATGCAGCGGTCTGTTTCTGAAAGGGAAAGGACTACAGCTTGTTTTTGGTATACAAAAATAGCTAAGGCTGCATTCTTATTAACTCTAGCCTGCAACATTAACTATGCATTTCTACTTGGTATCTTGATTCCCACATTAGCAAGAACCAATGAGAGTTAATTGTTAGAAATAACTAGCTAAGTGAAAATATTTATTTATTTATTATTTATTTATTTATTTATTAAACTTTTATACCGCCCTTCTCCTGAAGGATTCAGGGCGGTGTGCAGCCTTATTAAAACAAACATATACCCAAAATTTTAAAAACAATTTAAAATATATAAAAATTTGGCCCTTATATTAAAAACTACAGACACCCAATTAAAATTTATTTTCTAAGCCAGCTCGGCCTGTTGGAACAAAAGAGTCTTAAGGGCACGGCGAAATGTAGTCGGCGATCATGCGGATCTCCGGGGGCAGTTCATTCCAGAGGGCGGCACCCTGAGGAGTCCCTCTCTGTGGGAGTGTATTGGCCAGTGGGAGGCTATCGGTGGCAGAAGGCGATCTCGTACATACCCAGGTCCTAAGCCATGGAGCGCTTTAAAGGTGGTAACCAACACCTTGAATCGCACCCGGAAGACCACCGGGAGCCAGTGCAGCTCATGCAGGAGACGTGTTTGTGGCTGACTACAATCCAGACCTAGTCAATGATCTTTTCTAACTTCAATTATAGTTTTAATGCTCAGTTTTCAAGACAAGCTATGCAATTGAACTGTTGCTTCCTTGTTTCTCTATAAGTTGCTCACCGAACATGCCATGTCGGGAGAAGGGCGGTATAGAAATAAAATTATTCTTATTCTTATTCTTATTCTTTTTGATGAAATTTCTGGCTTTGCAGCATTTTATTAACTTTCATAGTACAAAGACAGATGACTCACAAAAGAAACCTGGAAAATATTTATGCAATACACATAGTCCTCCACTTACAATTGTAATGGAGCCCAGAAATTCCATTGTTAAGTCATGATGGTTGTAAATTGAGGCATCCACATAATGACCCAATTTTTTTAAACCAACAGACTACGTAGCAACAGTTTAAACTAAAGCTCAAGCTAATAAATTACTATTATTTAATATCTTATATGTTGTGATATTCTTAAATCAAACATTACCTTACTCTGAATAGATTATAATATATTTAAAGTTTGGAAATAGTTCTAGATACAGATTTGATAATAATAACATATTTTATTAACTCTTTCTGTCTGGTAACTGAATACTTTCCTAAAGAATTCAAACCTTGTCTGAAAGTTCAAGAACTTAATTTTCTTGTTATATATTCTTTTTTTTCCTTACAAGATCTATTCCTTGGTGCATGTGTGTTCCCCACCCCCACACCCCAGATGGCATGCTGAGTGGTGGATGATCTCTTTTCTCTTCTTGTACAGTTGATTATGCAGGATATTTCTATTTTTTTTTCCAGTTGTAGTTATCCAAAACTTGAAATGGCTTCCTGGAGTACTAATATTAGCAATAGCAATAGCATATAGACTAATATACTGCACCATAGAGCTTTACAGCACTCTCTGGGAGGTTTATAGAGTCAGCATAATATGCCCAATAATCTGGGTCTTTGTTTTACCGACCTCGGAAGGATGGAAGACTGAATTGAGTCCTGTCAGGATCGAACTCTAGGCTGTGGGCAGAGTTTGCTTTCAGTACTGCATTCTAACCACTGCGCTACCAGGGCTCCTTAGAAACAATCATTGCCTGATTTTGGATGGACAGCAAACATGACTTCATTCAGAAAATCTTTGATTCTGTTGTGATTTCTGCTCTATCAAGCATTGTGTTGATGAATATTGGATAGCATTTTCTATATAATCTTATAAATAGTCATGTATTTATTCATTCAACCAATAATCACTGTAATCTGGTAGCACTCCAGCTTGTTAACCAAAAATGTTCATAACAAAAACACCAGAATAAATATTAATAGTGTACCAATAAATTAATAATGATCACTCAATGAAAACCAAAGACCAACAACAATACAAAAAAACCCTGATGATAGCTGCTCAGTTCACAAAAGCTCTTTGGAAGAGCTCCATCTTCAGCATTTCCTGAAATGAATAGACAGAGAGAACCCTTCTGATCTTGGCTGGAAGGCTGTTCCAAACCGCAGGAATTGCCACATAAAAGCATTACCTCTGTGCTTCAGCCCCTCTCACTTCTAGAAATGAGAAACTACCAACAGCTTCTTCTAGGACAACCAAGTTAGTTGGATTGATTCCAGCTTGTGTCAGTTGTGTAACACAGTTAAAGAACAGTTGGAAATAACTTAGCTTTTATCAATTAATTTTATTTTGTTTTGACAAGAATGAAACTGCTTATGCTGACCAATAAGATTTCAGTTTAAATAATTTTGTGCCAAATACTGTAGCCAAGAAGATGGAGTGTCCAGGAAAGGACATTTCCACAACTGGGCCATGGAGTTAAATTTATTTCTGCATCACTGCATGATTATAAACCATCTATAAATTTTATAAATGAATGAATGAATAAATTGGTAGTCTATAAATTGTATAAAGAAAAAATAGCAATAGCACTTAGACTTATATACTGCTTCAAAGTGCTTTACAGCCCTCTCTAAACGGTTTACAGAGTCAGCCTATTGCCCCCAATAATCTGGGTCCTCATTTTATCAACTTCAGAAGGATGGAAGACTGAGACAACCTTGAGCCAGTGAGAATCAAACTGCTAACAGTCGGCAGAATTAGCCTGCAATACTGCATTCTAACCACTGGGCCACTACGACTCTAAATAAAACTATCTTCAATTCATCCCTGAGGTATCCTATCTTATACATATAAAAAAAGGTTTATTGTATTTATTTTTAGCATTACGTTTGGAGACCACTCAACTCCTAGAAGACTGAGGGCTTCTAGAACACCTCAAAAGACCAAACAATTAAAAATAAAGAATACACAAGGGTAGAAAAGATATGTTGTGATGAAATGGAAGCAGAACTGAAATATATGTTTTCTTACCTTAATATGTTTTACACCACAGCTAACAAGTTTGTTTGGTTGGTACAAATCCCAAGAAATGTCAAATATCTGAACAGGGGACAGAGGAAAATAACATTGATTATAGAGAAAAGCAAACATATTTACAGAAATATATCCACATCTCCTTATCTAAAAATTAGATAAAGTTTTGCTGGAATTATTTTGTCCAATAGGTTTTCTTAAACTTCTTATATATTTGTAGATTTATAATACAAACAGATAAGCTTGCTAATTTAAATGATCATGAAAGCCAATCAAGGCTCTTTGCAAGAAATATGATACATAAATATAATACTAACCATATTTAATTCACTGTAATTTCCTCCTAAGCAAATATGTGTAAAAAGCCTTATATAGAATCAGAAGTATAAACTACTATGCATTGTTGCTTATTTGTGGTGCCACTAAAAATGGTTGCATTCAGGGGTGGGTTCTAAAAATTTTTACTACCGGTTCTGGGGGCATGGCTTATTTTGTGAGCATGGCTTCATGGTCATGTGACAATTCTTAGGATTTAGCAGAGGTACTGGTCTACCAGGTTTTTAACTGCTTGCAGAGCTGTACCAGTCTACTCATTCGTTTTTGGAGGCACCGGTTGACCCATTTGTTTTTGGAGGCTCCAGTCTACCCATTTGTTTTTGGAGGCACCAGTCTACCCATTTGTTTTGGAGGCACCGGTCTACTCGTTCGTTTTTGGAGGCACCGGTCTACCACCACACTGCCTTTTAACACAGATCAGCTGTAGGGCGGCCCTTTGAAGCCCCGCGGCAAGAGTTTAAACAGTTTTTTTTCCTTCTAGCTGATCAGCTGGGACTCGGGAGGCAGCAATAGATTGGGGTTGGGGCCAAATAAAAGGTAAGAATAACACAGGGGGGCGGCGGGGGGAGGGGTGGCAGGAGGGCCCAGCTCCCGAACAAAGAGAACCGGTTTAGTGATGTCATATCGTCACCGCTACCGGCTCGGCCCAACCGGGCCAAACCAGGAGGAAACCACCACTGGTTGTATCAAACTTGCCAGACATAGAAAAAGGTTCTTAAAATATACACTGAGTAAATAAAATTATACCTACTCTGTCAGTGTGACCAGGAGCCATGGACAACATTTTTCCTTTTCTCCAATCCCAGACACAGATTGTATTCTTTGAATCCAAACCAACTGAAAGCAAACGCTAACAATTCCCAAAATATTAAAGGAGAATAAAAGAAAACATTAATACATTCTAAATGATTCAGTTTGGGGGAGGGGAGAGAATAACAAGAATACAGCATTTTAAAAGTAAATAATGTATTACAGAGTTCTGAAGAGATAGGGTAAAATCCAAAGAACTACATGGAGAAGCTTCAGTAATGTTATATTGCTTCTGCCCCTTTCAGAATCATTTGCCATGTTTTTTAATGGGGAGATTGATGAATAACCTTCAGCACCTTACTATGGGGAAAAAAGAAAGTTGTATTATAAGGTTCGATGCAGTTATAAGGCAAACTAATACTAATAGTATTAACTGTTAATACTAATAACTGTTAGTGATAAATTAGGTTCCCTCTTCTGCAGCTTTTGAAAACATCGTTTTACAAAGTTTTTAACTAGAGGCAGGCTTTGGATTTCACTAAATATTGAACCAAATCTAGTTGATTTAAATAGATTCAGAAGGTACCCAAATCAGAAGTTTCAGCAGGTACCCAAATCATTCTTCTGAAATCCAATCTGATTTGAACCTTATAAAATTGTCAGAGAAAGAGAGAGAGAGAATTTTCTAGGAAGACAAGTAATCTGCAAAATTTACATATTTTTCCTTAAAACTCTATCACATATAAGAGATACTCCAGGCTGAGAAAGATGCAGTTTTGTAATTGAGCCTTCCAGTTTGAATGGCGTAAACCCCAAATATGCTACCACAAAGTTCAAGGAAAGGAATACTGATGTAGGATTTTTCTAGAATTCAGTGCCCTTTATTTCTTCTTTAGAAATAAAAATATTAAAAGAGTTTTGTTAGATTCTTTTGGGGAAATAAAGGGTTGCAATATAGTATGCTAACTTGGAAAATGCTGAATCTTCAACTTTTACTTCTCTGCTGTACATTCATCTTCCCTAAATATCCTATTAAATATTCTATGACTTTGCTATCAATTTAGCATGTCCTGGGAGACTCTTACATATTTTTTATTAATTATATCTCCCAATAAACTTAATTATGAAATGAAATGATTTGGAGATATAATTAACCATAATTACATGTCTATGATGGATGCCACTTTGATGCAAATTACCATCTCCAAAATAAACAAATAACTATGAGAGGAGGAAGAAGTGAATCATCCAGGGGTGGGTTCTACTTACCTTTACGACCGGTTCACAACGGGAGTGCGCACGTGCTTCTGCACATGCGCAGATCACCCATGATAACGTTGTGGTGGGTGGGTGGAGCCTCCCACCAATTTTACTACCGGTTCTATAGAACCAGACTGAACCAGGAGCAACTCACCACTGGAATCATCTACATTCTACTCACAAAGTTGAAGACTTTATATTTCTACTGGAATAATACTACTACTATCTTTCTGAACTTTTAGATATGCATTTTCATATGTCATTTTCATAAATGCTGCTGACAAAATAAGCAAAACAGAAACAAATGCCCTTCACTAGAAACAAAGTCATGGGGGGGAATTAAAAAGGCATGACATAAATTTTAACAAGGGTGGGAATTTAATAAAGTGGACACAGCCACCACCTTGCCTTTTGGACTCCCAAGCTGTAATCAACTCACAGAAGTTAAGTAAGTTTTAGATTCTTGCACATTTCTCCTTTCAGCCTATTAATAATTAACATTGCCAAACTGCATCCTACAAGCAGCGATAATCTTTATAAACATTTGTATAATTTCACCAAGAAATAAAAATGTTAACTTTCTATACCGGTATTAAGTAGCAAAATGTAAAGATACCTAGAACATAAGCCACTGCTTCTATGGGTTTAAAATTTGACAGACTTCCTTCTCCAATTTTATTCATGTTGGTATCATTCAATTTGTGTTGGACTGAAAAAAGGTGGAAGACCTTGAATGGTTGCTACTAGAGATTAATGATAGATATACTTTCAAAATCAGCTTCTCTTCTGGGTTTACAATCATATCAGAGGAGCTCTGACTGAGTCTAAAACCAGTTAGGGTGTATTCAAATCAGACCAGTGGCTAATGCATGATTCAATTTAAAATATTTACTTTAAACACGGTTCACAGTAAACTGGAGTGGTCAACAAAATGGTGGGTGCAGTTGAGTGTTCAAAGCCTCGCCCCTTTTTAATTGGTTATTAAGAATATTTCTAGGCCACCACATGATGCCTCTTAAAACAAGTCAGATCCTTGTTTGCTATCATATCCATCATTTTGACATTATTGACCCTGATTAAAAGGCAATGTAACAAAGTTTACACAGGACAAGAGAAAAAGGACAATAAAGGCAAAATGCATTATAAAAAGACGTTCTATTGGAAAATCTAAAGAAAGTAAAAAGTGTGAAGAAGAAAATTATAAGTGGGTAATCAGTCTGGAAGACAGATAAAAATAGATAAATAAATAAATTCAGAATTTAAGGACAATGGAAAAGTTTGGAGAGAGTTTTGGTGCTTTTTAGTATGTCTACATCTTACATTTAAACAGTATCATCCTGACTAAAGACAGAAGTAATGGAGTTATAGATTTTGGATTTAGCATTTTAAGTGTCATAACCTTATTCTTCAATTTTTCATTTAGAGAAATTAGATAAAATTCATAGAATTCCAGAGTAAAACCAATAGACGTTTTCTGCATATTTTCTAATCTATATAAATAAAAATGTAAATGTCTGTTTGTGCATAACTGCACATCTCCGAAAGTTCTTCACCGATTGCTTTCAAATTTTGACACAAAGTTGCATTTGACTACGGGTGTGTTTTTATATACCTATATTATATACATGTCACACCTGTGACAGGTAAAAACAGGAAAAACATTGGAAAACATTGAAAGACATTGAAAAACATTGAAAAACAGCGCCATCTGCTGGACGTAAAACCAACATGGCAGCCTCCCAGCCCTGATTGTGCTCAACAGATTTCTGCTCCTTATATTTAGACTCTCCATATTGCTTCCAAGAAACTGCACATTTGGAAGGCAGAGACGCCCAAGGGCCATATCCTGCCACCAGGCTCGGCAGGTAGGCAGCCGGCTCCCCGCCAGGAAGCCCCCAGCCCCCCTGCGAACTAGCTTTGCCCACCGCTGCTGCCTATCCACCTCGCCAGCCACTCTCGGGGCTCCCTCCAAAGAACACCTGGCAACGAGGCTGACTGGGTCTGCTGAGGGGGAACCCTCCATCCCTCGCTTGGCCCGAACCGCGCCTGACCCAGTGCTACCATGGGCCTCGAGGTCAGAAAGACCAGCCGCTAACCAGTGCTATGTGAATCCAGTCGGTGAGCGGGAGATGGAGGCAACTGGAGCCTCAGGGTCGCCTTTGACCAGCGCTGTCTTTGATTCCCAGGTGGGCGCTCTGGCAGTTCACAGAGCCTACATGAAAATTTCACCCTCTGGCAGAGAAAGGGCTCCGGGGAGGCTTCAAGAGGCGGAAATGGGCACAAGGGAGGATGGCCGGCCCTCCTTCGTTTCACCTCGAAGAGCGGGGGATTTAATCATTCCCCTGCTCTTGGCAGGCGGGGGAGGAGAACTGCGCAGCAGGGGTCCAGTGGAGTGTGCATGGCTCCTGGCTTTGCCACTTTCTTCCTTCGGGCGGGAAGCTCCAAACCAGCCTCGAACCCCTGCCACATCCCCTCCCTCCCTCCCTTCCCTTCCCTACTATGCGTCTCCCCGTCGAGCCCCCAGAGAACATCTGTGTAGGGAGGACGGAAGGGACCTCTGAGTTTCTGCTGTAGTGCGGAGAGCTGTGAAGGCCTGGCCTGAAAAGGTAAGGGCGATGGCGGGAGATGCAGAAGAGGCCGGGCCAGAGACAGAGATAAACAGAGAGAGAGGGAGAAAGAGACATAGAGAAATACAGAGAGACAGGGGGGATAGAGACACACACATACAGAGATACAGAGAGAGAGGGTGGGAGAGAGAGAGAGAGAGAGAGAGAGAGATACAGAGAGGGTGGGAGAGAGAGAGAGAGAGACAGAGAGAGATACAGAGAGAGGGGGGAGAGAGAGACATAGAGATACAGAGAGAGGGGGAGAGAGAGACACAGAGAGATACATAGGGGGAGAGAGACATAGAGAGATACATAGGGGGGAGAGAGACATAGTGAGATACAGAGCGGGGAGAGAGAGACAGAGAGAGATACAGAGAGGGGAGAGAGAGACAGAGATACAGAGACGGGGAGAGAGACACACATAGAGAGATACAGAGGGGGGGAGAGAGAGACATAGAGAGATACAGATGGGGGAGAGAGAGAAACAGAGAGAGATACAAAGAGAGAGGGGGAGACAGAGAGGGAGGATTTTGTGGTTCCCATTGTTTTTTAGCAACCGGTTCTCTGCCCTAATCACCAACTGGGTAGGCGTGGCTCGGGGGCTGTCATGTGATTGATGAAAGTAAGTGATGTCGAGTTTGCCATGCCCACCAAATGTTCGTAGAGAGTTTGGAACTTCAGCCTCGCTCTTTTAGCCCAGAGGAAGCACCAGACTGGGCCACAGCAACGCGTGGCCGGGTACAGCTAGTATTAAATATATCTAATATTAACCAGTAACTGGTATTTGTCCTCATATCTAGTGCCATATGGGAGTAACAGAAATGGTAGATGAATGAAAATTTTCCATAGTGTTTCCATATGGATAACACTATGTATGTTTCAGCAATTTATTTAAAATAAACATTGCCTTTTAAAAGTAACACTTTGAAATTACAGTGTAAATTATATCAGTGGAGAATCATAATGCTTGCCTAAATTAAATCCAGATGGCAAAACAGGAAAATATATCTAAAATCAAATGTTATTTTCTTAAATCTGGTATGGACCATAAATAACCATGTGTGGTATACAAACAAATAAAAATATTTGCATGTGGCTTTTGGGAGAGGGAAATGAGAGTTTGATTTCTGTGAAACAAGGTATTACATACATATGAATGAATGCAGATTTTGCAGTCTTAGAAATATATGTTTTTATGTTTATTATTTCCGTTAAGGTAAGAGAGCATTGACTAGAGACTATAGGTAGCCCTTGATTTACAACCTTTTTTTTGCAGTGATTATTAAGTCACCATAGTCATTAAGTGAACATCACAGTTGTTAAATGAACCCATTATTCATTATGGAGCATTTCTGCCAAAAAATGGAACTAAACAAAGGTTTTCAGCAAAAACATTGTAAATTACTGTCATGTGATCACAGGACATTGCAAACAGCTATAAGTGTGGCTCAGTTGCTGGGTGCCCAAAATGCGGTCATATGACTGCAAGGGGGAGGCCATTGGAACTTTGAAAGGGGGTTGTAAGCATCTTTTGGGAGTCTGTCAAAATTTCAAATAATCAGTAAGCAACTGATCATAAGCTGAAGACTACCTTTAACTGTCATGATCTGTCTTTCTTCTGAAGCCTCAGGACAACTTTAGGAGCTTAGTTTTTCTATAGAATTATGAAGTTGATTGTGAAATTCAGAATTTCACAAAACTAAGCTGGGTGGCACAGTGGCTCAACAATTAAGACACTGGACTTATCAGCTGGAAAACCAGCAACCAAAGTTCGAGACCTGAGCACCATGTGACAGCATGAGCACCAATCCTCACCCCAGCTCCTGCCAACCTATCAGTTTGAAAGTATGCAAATGCAAGTAGATAAATAGATAGCACCACGGAGGGAAGTTAATAGTGCTTCATGATATCATACTGGCCACATGACCGTAGAAATGTTTTCGGACAGCGTTGGCTCAATGGCCTTGAAATGGAGATGAGCTTATAATTGGCAACAATTAGTGGAGTAAAATCCACAGGGACTCCTTTTAGCTTTACAAAAGCTGAATTTACACAGTAATGTGCTATATAATGCAATTTAATTATTAGAATGATAGACCATTTTAAACTATGTAAATAACCCTTAATGTTCTCATCATGTTTATGAATGCTTCTATATTTATTTTAAAAATTAAATATCTCAATGTATCATCCAAAGCTAGTCTATACAGTAGAATTTGCACCAAATTATGCAGACATTAAACAGAATAATTAATACATATACATACCTGACCATCTACATCAAATGCCAAGCAAGCTATGCCATGTGTATGAACATCTTTCATTACTGATACAGTCTGTACAGTGTAGGTGTCCCAAACACAGATATATGGTTCTTTCCCAACTTGACCTGTTGCTACCAATACTCGATCAGGATGTAAAGCAAGGCTTGGAAAAAAAGAAGCATAAACAAAAGTTAATAACTTTTGAAACAGGTCATCTATAGTCTGAATTTCACTGCGTGTCTTAAACATATCTGAAATTATTATTCTGAACTTCAGTATAACAAGCTCTATGAACCTTTCGACAAGCAACTTTCTAGTTGAACAGAAAAGGAAATTCCTTTTAAGAATACTTTTCAGATGGTAAATTGAAACATTACTTGTAAACTACATCCTGCCAATATCTTTAATAATCCATATAATCTAAGGATAATAGATAACTCATTTAAGAATGCAGGGATTTATTCACATTTGAGTTACTAGATATGTTACTTGAGGTGTTACCACTTATTATTCGTCATCATCCGGACACACAGTATATAGAAACAAATGTGGATTTACAACTTTATTATTTACTTTCAGAGCTAAAAGTTTCACCCATTCACCATGGGACTAAGCACATTTGATTGCTTGTGTATGAATTTTTTTCACTCTAAAGTACTACATAACATTTGTGTATGAGAACCAATTATATATGTTCAGTTCATAATAACTTAGCAACCATAACAATATGGTTACAAATTGCCAGATATCTGGAAGTCCCATCCAAATTATCACAACAAATGCTAAAAGGCTGCCATGTCACTGCTGACTGCTGGCAAAAGAAGAATGTTCTCAAGAACTTTCTATTTCCTACAATATAGTTTCTAGGAAATAGACTATATAGTTTCAAAGTTTACAGAACAGTCTTAAATGCAACTGATCAAATAATGAAAGATATACTGAAAATGTGGCATGGTCTTCGGAGTCAAGATTCCCATTCCACAACAACATGAGACTGCCCTTGAAGACTGCCCTTATGCCTTGAAGACCATCCCGAAGAAAGCTGGAAACAGTCCACCTTCCTGATACAGAGAGGAACAGTCTTCTTTTTTAAAATTATTCAACATTTCTTTAGAGAAAGGAAGTTACTCAAAAGTTTCTCCATTATATCCAAAACAGGCAAGCCATAACCTGCTCTCTTGGAAGCAGCCCCATTGAAACAGATAAATCAAACAAGCTTCTGTTCTTCTGCTTTCTCCCTCTTCCCCCACTGCTCCATGTCCCCAAACTGCTGTGATTTTATTTTATGTTACTATTCGATATGAATGTTTCTCTGAAAACCACTAGGTTTTGGAGATATTTTAGGGAAATGATTTTTCAATGCTTTACAAAAGCAAGAAAGTGGTTTGACAGCTCTGACTAACCTGAGTTTCTTGAGCGAGGGATTTGTTTATGTGACTAGGGAGGACTTCATGACCAATTACCGTGTTTTTCCAAAAATAAAGCCCTGTCTTACATTTTTTTTGAACTCCAAAATAAGCGCTTGGGTTATTTTCGGGGAGAGTTATTATTTTGGGGCGTGTGGAGCAAGATTTATTATTTATTTATTTATTATTAAATTTATAGACCGCCCTTCTCCCGAAGGACTCAGGGCGGTGTACATCCAAAGTAAAAAACATGAATACAAACATTAAAAACAGTTTAAAAAGAAATATATAAATTTGGCCCCAAAGTTAAAAAACAATAACAAAACATATTAAAAACATTTAAAAAGCATTAAGCCAGCCCGGCTTGCTGAAAAAGGAAGGTCTTCAGGGCACGGCAGAAGGCACCGAGGTCTTGAATTCTTCGTATCTCTGGGGGCAGTTGATTCCAGAGAGCAGGTGCCCCCACAGAGAAGGCCCTCCCCCTGGGGGCCACCAGTCTACATTGCTTGGGCGATGGCACCCTGAGGAGCCCTCTTTGTGGGAGTGCACTGGTCGGTGGGAGGTCGTTGGCGGCAGCAGACGGTCTCGAAGGTATCCAGGTCCTATGCCATGGAGCGCTTTAAAGGTGATGTCCAACACCTTGAAGCGCACCCGAAAGACCACTGGGAGCCAGTGCAGCTCACGCAGGAGGGGTGTTATGTGGGAGCGCCATGTAGCTCCTGTCACTACCCGCGCGGCCGCGTTCTGGACCAGCTGAAGTCTCCGGGTGCTCTTCAGGGGGAGCCCCATGTAAAGAGCATTGCCATAGTCCAGGCGAGAGGTGACGAGGGCATGACTGACTATGCACAAGGAATCCAGATCTAGGAAGGACCGCAACTGGCGGATCAGGCAAACCTGATAAAAAGTCCCTGATAAAAAGATGGGGCTCCTCTTGCTATCTTACCTGATTTCCAGCTCTATCTCCCTAACCCTAACCAGAGGAAATGGCAGGGATCGGCTGTGCATGCATTTAAATATTTTCAGGGAGGGTTTATTTTAGTGCATGCACTCAAAAGCCCAATTGGGTTTATTATCCGGGGAGGTCTTATTTTCAGGAAAACACAGTATATGGGTGGGATGCATGATAGTTTCTCATATTTTAAAATGTGTTCCAGAACAAAAAGGTAGAGAACCCATGGTGAAATCAGCTTTAGAAACCAATGGTCTGATCAAATGAAGTCAGCTTTCTTTTTTCCTTTGTTATGTCCCCTCTAGAAAACTGCTATTGCTGCTAATTTAGGAAGATGCAATAAGTCATCTTGCAGTCATTTAAGAAATATCAATCCGTAAAATACATTGTTATCGACTTCAGTGTATTTATTTTAAATGCTACAGTGTCTATAGCCCATTAACTGTTTAGCAGCAAAAATATGTTTGATTTTCAAAATAAGCTGCAAAATTTGTTGTAGCTTAATTACTACATTAATTTACCTACGTGTAAAGAATAAACTTTAAATTATTATCTTATGCCTTCAGCTCCTCAGCCTGTTGATTTGACATAGTAACTCTAAACATACTACACATTTTAATGTTTTTTTTTCCATTTTAATTTATTGTAAATATTTTAAAATAAAAATTTGATATAGAATAAAAACCACATCATTTTCAACAGGATGCCTTGTTTTTAGCAATAATTTCATAGTAGAATAGATACAAAGAAATCTGGTTCAATCTCCAAATAGGGCTGGGAGGGAAGTTGGAGTGAAATCTTTAACAGCTAATGCCAGACAGCACTGACTATGGTGACCTAATAAATCAGTGGCCTTATTTTGTATATGTGTAGAAGAAGAGCAGGCAGAGCTGAAGGGTGGAGTTAAACACATCATCAATTTAGAGTCTTTGCGTTGCCACAAGAGATCCAAGTCCAACCCACATTGAATTCTGTTGACCTTTATCTAGTGCCAATTTAGTGCTGACTGTTAGTCGACCAGATTCTTGGATATAGTTATGAGCAATAAATCTGAGCTACAACTCAATCTTCAATTACCGTGCCTGACAATAAGGCAGCTTCCTACTATCTCATGCAAACAGAGAAGTAGCTATACCCATATCCTTTACTGCAGTTGAACAAATCAAATGAGAAAATTTTACACAGAAAAATTCAGGAAAACATATACAGACAAAAACAGATGCTACATAATTATATTTTAAGCTAGTTATCTCAAAACCTCATGTATTCTTTAATTCACTTTCACATGCTATTAACAAAGATTTCCAGGGAGCTAGATATTATAGGACATGTTTCTACTAGAAACTAGCATCTTTCAACCACATTCCAGATTTAAATGACCATGAATCCATACATCATTACTCTTATGTTCAAATATAGTAGCTAAATGTATTAGTCTTTGATTTTTTCCAAATCTAATATCTGAGAAGTTACATTTTCTAAGTACACAAAAATAATGTACAACAATGTAATATAGTAATATTAGGGTAATGTGGAGATAAGCTGATACTGTAATAATACAAAATGATCTAGTGGCCTACTGCTGTCTGTGTTTAGAATTTTTCCAGTATAAGATATGTCTTAGATTTTCATTCTAAACATCCTTTCTATTGAATATAAACTGCCTTCTTTTAGCTTCTCTACATATTTAAGAGTTTCGGATAACTATAAATGCTCTGCTGCTATTTGCTAAACAAATCTGAAGAATCCTTTGCTATGGAATTCTCTGAATCCAGCAAAACGCTAAACCGTTGTAATTCTTCTCACGTATCTTTTCGCCCAATATCTAAAAACAAAGCTGGACAGCTCCTGTTTTGACAAGAACCTTGGCTTGTTTTCCCTTGTTTACATTGAATGGTATCGCTTTGTGCTGGACAGCTCCCCTGCTGTTCGTGGAATTTGCTTCTGTTCCTGCAGTAAGATTGGTGACTGCCTTGGCTATACAGCTGCTATAAGACTGAAATCTCAACTGCTGAACAGAATGCTTTCTTCAGTTTTCTTATGAGTAATGTATCCTATGAAAAATGCTCAAATCCCACCACTGAACATCCTACTGAGTCCTTCACTGACTTATGAGGTTTCCCTAGATATGTTGATTTATCAAATTTATCTTTACAGCTTTATGAGAAATAAAGGTGTGTTTGTTTTAAAATAAATTTTACATTCCCTAGTTGTTGGCTTATTTTCTTACTCTAGAGAAAATCTTACAGACCCACAATCTCAGTTACTAATTTCTGCACATGATAGTAGTATCACATTTAAAAACAGAGTGGAAATTCAAATTAATGCATATTAAGGTTGGAATACAAAAGCAACTAATTCCACATAACATGTACTTACTATAAAAAATAATAGGAGTTTTGCTAATAGCAATAATTGTATAGTATACAATATACTATAAAAAATAAATGTTTTATTGGAAATACAGCTATAATATTTATTTGACACTGATGCTTCAATTAATGTATACTCTAGTAAAAATATACTTTTATTTATATGTAATTATGAACTAAACTATGAGTGATACAATCAAAATAAAATATTTATTTGAAATCGTATCTCAAAATTAACACCCTTAAAATATTCTCTATGTTTACTGATAGTTCTAAGAAAGTTAATGAAAGATTTTAAAGCATTTATTTTGAGCTTGGAAGATTAATGTTTAAGGGAAAATGTAAGACAATCAGAAATTCAGAATTCAGTAAGAAATATTGTTTGATTTCTACTTGGAAAGTTCTATCTGTGTGTGTATACAATACATACATACATACATACATACATACATACATACATATATATATATATATATATATATATATATATATATATATTCAAATGCAATATACAATTATTAAATCCTAAGTGAAAACCAATTCCAAAACAAAGTTTTAATATTATTTTCTAAGATTTTGCCAATATTATGCTATGATTGCCAACATTAGTTATATAAAAGTATGATTCTATTTATTCATATAATACTGCACTACTAGCACAAGACAATATTCAAAAGCTTGAAGAAATGGGTCACAGTTATATAATACATTAACAATAAACTTCTGCAAGTTTACTGATTTGAATTAATGGCAGGAATCACAGAAATCCATTGCCCAGGACAAAAAAAAATAGTTTTCTCTCATGTAAATGTATCACATCTGTTTATTAATCAATGAAAGAGAATAAAACTAATATTATTTTAACTAAAAAAGCATACTTGGTAGGAATGGAAAAATATATCTGTTCAAGACAAACTAAATACTATCATCCAATCAGCCACTCATAAAGATTACAATGCTTCAAAATTTACGCTGCTCAACTGTAGACAATTTCATAAGGCAGTGAAAGGAAAAGAAGCAGCACTATAAGAATATCTTTCCAGGTGTCTTTGATATTGAAGAAGCAAAAAAACAGCACATGGGTGTATAAGAAGTGCACTCTCATCTTAACAAGCGTACATAAAGATCACTGGTGATAGAGAAGGTTTTTTAAATGATAGAAATTGAAGATTTTTTCTTACACCTAGCCACAGCACCAACACACCCTGATGTCTGGAAGTTAAGTCATGGCAATTAAATTCCTTGTCTTTTTTGGTTTGAAATTTTTCATTGCTTATCCATGTAGCTTCTTCAGTCATCCAAACTACTTGGATAAGCAGTGAAACATTTCAAAGCAACAAGAAAAGAAATCCAGTTGCCATGACTCAACCTCAAGACCTCAGGGTGTGTTTGTGCTGTGGCTAGGTGATTTTTGTACAACTCTACCTGCATGATTGAGAATTTACACGTCGTTAACTTTTTTTGCACCATGTCCACGTGATATAACTCTCATTTTGTCCCAAGCCAAGTTAGATGGGCTTAAGTCCATACCAGTATCAAAGTAGTTCTTTTCCTAATACGATCTGAGGCCAGATTCATGGTGTGTAAAATCTATTAGGATTATTATGAACATGTACCTTAGAGGAAAGTCAGTTATTATTACTGACAGGGGACAGAGACAATAGAGGCAGGTTAGCAATTGGCAAAGGAGACTGTAGTTCATGTAAGGATACTGTATTTGTCTCTTAATCAAAGATAAATGGACAGCAATTCAACTAGACTATGGAAAAAGCTAAAAAGAGGTGGGGGATGAATCAAAATCAGAGATACAGTATTCATTATGGGAATTCCGATTCCACACACTAGCCAAAAGTAAATGGATTCAAAACCTCTACTTCATTCTCAAGAAAAGGAAGTTTACATTTGCTAAAAGTTTAGTTATAAACTGAAGATTTTTTTTCAGGAGATTATTTCAGTGGATCTTAGAAAAAGAAAGGAACTGCAATGATCAGAAACCAAACGTTACTGTTTGGAATAAAACAGATAAAGAGAAGCCTCATAAAAGAAGAAGAAGAAGGAGAAGGAGAAGGAGAAGGAGAAGGAGAAGGAGAAGGAGAAGGAGAGGGAGAGGGAGAGGGAGAGGGAGAGGGAGAGGGAGAAGGAGAAGGAGAAGGAGAAGGAGAAGAAGAAGGAGAAGAAGAAGAAGAAGGAGAATTCCCAGTTACCGCAACGCTTCTAGGAAAGGGAATCAAGCGGGGGACTCGGTGCCCTACGGAGGGCGCCCGCCGGTTGTCCTGCGATAATTCCCGCAAGGACGGTTCCAAGGAAGGCTTGGAGCAGAACAAGGTAGGAGGGCTGGGGAGGAAGAAGCGGCATCCTACCTGATGATGTCGTCCTGGTGCCCCAGGTAAAATTTCTGCCGGTGCTCCCGGGGACTGTAGACCACTCCAACCCCCGCCACAAAATAAACGATCTCTTTGGCGGCCGTGTAGTAAAGATTGTTGCGGCATTGGTGACCTCTGTAGCCATAAACCCACTCCAGCCTCAAGTGGCACTTCGGAGCGCTTCGGTCAGCCATGCCTCTCCGTTCCCCGCTGGAGAACGGAGCCTTCCCACCGGAGCGCCGAGGAATGGAGGGAGAGAGGAAGAAGTCAGCCGGCTCTCTGCGCCACGACCGGGGTCTTCCTTCGCTTAATCCTGAACCGCCAACATGGAATCGTCTCATGCAGCCGCCGCCGCCGCCGCCGCCGCCGCCAATCCGCCCGCCTCAAAGAAAACGTCGCGCACAGCGCTGAGCTGCGCTCCTCCGGGCAGCGCCTCTGCTGCTATCGCCGCTAGACATGGCTGCGCGGCGGCAGTGCGGCGCCCATGGTTCGACGACCGTGTTTATCCACCTGCTGGGCCCGACAGCCGCCCCGGCGCGACGGAGGCAGAAACTGCAAGGAAGGCTAGGCGAAGACAACCCCACATGCACACATGCACACCCGCGCGCCCGTCGTCGTCGCCGCCGCCGCCGCGGAGGTTGCGCGCGGCTGCTTGGCTGCGTCGTCGTCGTCCTCCCGAAACCCGTGGGCTCTTCTCCCGCAATGTCAATCCTCCCCCGCCCCCCGTCTCTCCACTGCGGCTGCGCGGCCCCTTCATCTTGGCGGCGGCCGGCGCTCCCCTTCTGTTTTTCCCGAAGGCTGCCTGGACGATGGAGTGATGAGTTTCGTCCGCTTCCTTCAGTGAACGGCTGCCCGGTCTTCATTTTTTGTTGTTGTAAAATTTTGAGCTGGCGGCCCTTTCACGGCCAGGTTTTCTCAGGGCAGTCCTAGCCAGCCCTCGCGTCTTCTTCGAGCCACATGAAGAGAGGTGGGGGGTAGCGAAAGAGAGGCGAAGCTGCCTGCGAGAGTAAGCTGCTTTGCAAATGAGGAGGAGGAGGAGGAACGCGGTTCTAGAGCAAAGAAGATCCTAAGCATGTCCATTGAAAACAACAAGACAAACAACCTTCCAAGCAAGGAACCAGACTGCTATTCCAAACCTGGCAGAATCTCTCTTTCCAGTAGTAAAGTGTCCATAAACGCAGATTTCATTGTTCTGAGATGGAATTTGATTTCGAAAAGCCTCTGCAAAGTTTCATCCTAAGTGTGGATAAAACATTTAAGCTGCCAAACAGAATGGCTGTAGCTGTGTGTAACTTCAAGTTGTCTAGCTAAGTGCATGTTAAAATGTAGCACTTACGTGCAGCCCACGCCTTGGGTTCCTGAACCACCTAAAGGCAAACATGTCACAGAAATTTGCTGTGAAAGGTATTTTCCTCCTTTCTTTTCCTCCTTGTTATTTTCCCTCCTTTCAGCCATCTAGAAACACTTTCCATTAATCATTCACTCTCAAAGTGCAGCATGGTGCAATATTCTGTGTTCGCCTTGATGTTTCTCAATTCATTTACAAATGGTTTTTAACATGATAAGGAGTCAATTATGTTAAAATGCCAGAAAGATACTGTTTGTGATTCAGTGAATAAATAGCTAACTCCAGATGCTAGATTTCAATATGCACACAAATGCACATCACTATTTATATCAAGGCTTTAAGGATACACACCCTAGCCTTTTTTTAAAAACAAAACAAAACAGGATGAGTAATATTTTTTAAAAAGAAAGCTAAATTCTGGATTTTTCGTACAGGGGATTTAATAATGATGCTGAAAATGTAAACCTGACTAGGTTAACATTCCGGATGGTCTTTGCCTGAGTCTGTACTCGGTTATCAAGATCTTAATGCTGTTTGCTCACTTACTTTATTTTATTCCATTTGCAGATTGTACAGTAGAAAAGAATGATACACAGCATGTGAGAAATGCTTCTTTTTGACATGACCACAACTATATTTGGGATGTTAGAAAGCAAAAATAAAGAATAAGTACACTACAAGAACAAAATCTGACCCAGGCATTGACAAATAACAAGTAGAGAAAATTTCCATTGTTGAATGTCTTGGTACCTATATTTTCTTTCAAGCCTTGCGTATAGGGATGCATTATTTTGGATCTAATACTTACCATGGAAGCATGGATGAAAGAATCAGGGAGATATACTGAAAGAAAAGTAGATTATGGTTAACTCAAAAAGAAGCTACATACAATCCAATGGCTTGAAATCCTGAAAGACAGTGTCCAGTAAAAAAGAAAAATCCTGGAAAATGCAATTGTAAAAAATGCTTACTAGTAGAAAAAAAAATGGGAGGCCTGAGACCTGTGTCTCCCCACAGAACTTTCCCCTAAAAAAATATAGAAAGTGGGGACAATGGAGAAAGGTGCATACAACCAAAGAATTGCAAGAAACTAAACATTGTGTCAGAAAGGCTAAATGTCAGAGCAAACTGAGGCTTGCAAGAAATAGCCCAAATAAGAAAACAGCATTTTCAGAAAGAAATGATATATTAAAAAAAAAAAAAAGCCAAAGCATAGAAATGTATTGGAAGAAAAAAGAAGGAATAATGGTGAGAAAGCAGAATTTTCAAATAGTATTTTCTGCTTATCTTCACTCAGGCAACAAAGCTCTAGCTGGCTATGAAATAAAGGAGCTGCAGTTTAGAAGAGAACACAAGAACACTTAACTAATTTAAACCAGCCAGATGAATTACAAGTAGCTCTTTATTTAATATCTGTCACCTAGTGACTTGTTGAAGTTATGATGGACCTCCATCGGAACACATACAATCTGGATTCTAAGTTCCGATGGTTGACCACCACCCTTACAGTTATGTGATCACATTTCGGGCTCTCAGCAACCAGCTCACATTTATGGCAGTGTTGTGACTCCGACCCCCGAGCCCGTCTTATTGGAGGGAGAAGGCTCCAAAAGTGAAGGAGAGGAGTTGGCCAGGCCTCCCTCTCCAGGACCCTCCTCTCTGGCAATGCCTCAGGTGTCTCCTGAAGGAGAAGAGATTGGCCAGGAGCCAGGTATCGCTGAGCAGTCGCAGTCGGACAGTGACGGAGATAAGTCTTGGCTGGATCCACGCCAGCGTCAGAGAGACAAACGCACACAGCAGAAAAGGAGGCGTGCCAGAGATTAAGCTGAGTCACTGGACCACACCCCACAGGGGATAAAAGGGGGTGTGGTGGCCATTCAGGCTCTGTGACGGACAAAACTAAACAACTAGCGAGTAGCATTGTATCTCTGAAACTACGTTATCTGCCTGCCTTGGATTTAATACGGACTGGACTTGACAATTCTGTGGCTTTGTGTATTTGTTTTGGTTTATCTGACGGAGGAGGAACACCTCCCTCTGTGAGTAAAGTTCTTGGCAAGCAGCTACTAGGTTGCTGCCAATCCTGTTATCGAAGGAATTTATTGTCTGCAAGTTTTATTTAACACTGTTTGTGTGCGTGTGTGAGACGGGGACAGAACAGACAGTTTGTAGCATCCTGCAGTCAGATGACCATGATTTATTATGTTTTTCCCCAGAAACTGACAATTTTTTGCCTGTTTCTGGCAAAAAAAACCATCCTCTGTGGACAATGAATTCATTTAACAACAGCGATATTCACTTAATAACACTACAAGAAAGATTGTAAAATCAGATCAGTCAGTGGTGACCTGCTTAATGACTGGCATGACTCCCAACTATAATTCCAGTCTGAATTGCAGTCATTAAGAACTAGCAAAGGTGAACACAAAATAATCGAATAATGTCTAAGTGTTCTTGAGAATTGTCAGGTCCAAGAAAACCCAAGAGGAAATGTCCCTTTCTTCAAAAAAAGGGAACAAGGATAATCTGGAAGTTACAGACCTGAGGAAAATCCTGAAGCAGATTATTAAACAGAATGTTTATGAGCACTTCCTGTGCAACAATGTACAAGAGCCAATTAATTTGACCTGATTTTTCAACAGAGTTACTAGCCTAACAAATCAAAGGAATGCTGTGGACATATTGTATTTGACTTCAGCAAAGAATTCAACAAAGTCTCAGGACATCCACATTAATAAAATGATAAAATACAGACTAGATGCCACTGCTATTACATGGATTCAGTACTGACCGAGTGATGACATCCAGAAAGTACTCCTAAATAGCTCCATTTGAACTTAAGAGAATAGCATGAAGTGGAGTTTAAGTTCCTGTCTTGAAAAAGTATCAGTTGTTTGATATTCTTCTTGCTAATGAATAAAGGGGTTGAGGTTTGATTATATTTGCAGATGACCCAAAATAAGAGGAGTGACTATATTATTAATATTATTTATTATTTTAGAAAAGAAGAAAAAAATTGAAAAGATAAGAACAAGTTTGAACAACAGGCTGGAATGAATGGGATATATAGTTTTTTATCCAGATGAGGCTCAGAGTCACCTCGAACCATGCAATGGGTAGCATATAAATTAAATAAATAAATGGAGAAAATATAAAAGGCACAAGTATAAGATAAAAGAGACCTGGCTTGGCAATACTATATGGGGAATGATTCTAGATGACATAGCGCAGTGGTCCCCAACCCCCGGTCCGCGGACCGGTGCTGGGCCGTGGAGTACCTGGCACCGGGCCGCGCAGCGGCCGGGGGACATGAACGCTGCAGCGCAAAGGCTCCTGGGCCGTGCGCAAAAGCTCCTGGGCCGTGCGCAAAAGCTCCTGGGCCGTGCGCAAAGGCTCCAGGGAAGAGAGCCCCGCGCAGGTACGCACGTGTGGCCCAAAGCCCCCACCCCTGCGCGCGCTCAGCGGGCCACGGTAAAATTATCAAAGGCTGATTGGTCCGCGGCGATAAAAAGGTTGGGGACCACTGACATAGCGTATCATAAATTGAATATGTTGCAGCTGCTAAAAAGGCAAATGTCATTTTAAAATGTAGACCCCCAGATCATGATAAGCGATTAGCACCTCTATTTTCCCTTGTCCAGGGCCTAGTTAGAATTCTGTATCAAATTCCACGGGCTGCAGTTTAACATCAACAAATCAGAGTTCCAGAGAGAGCTATCCATATAATGAGGGGCCAGGAAATCAAGTCCTGCAAGGAGTGATGAAAGGAACTGGATACACGTTGTTTGATGGGGCATTGCCATTTAGAAGTGAATCAATCAGAGTAGACACCAACTTAACTATCTCAACTGTATAAATGGTTGTGCTGAACTGCAGAATAGCAAACTAAACTGGGCCACCAGAATAACAGTTTCCACAATGTTTCTGGCAACACTTTTTCCCAGTTTACAGAAAAACTGAACTAAAGAGAATGGCTAGACTACTGATAAACTTAGTTTGCATTAAGATTAGCTGATTGAGATACATTGTACACCATGGAACTGCTCTAGGTGGTTAATGGTGCAGCAAACCCAAACTATCAGCACATAAAATCTATCTTGCATTTTGCCTGACAGAATTAATTCTCCATCTGTTTTGCAACTGAGAATCATGAAGATTAACAAGCTTTTTACATATGCATACTTAGCATATGAATATATAAATCTTTTATATGTAAAGTCAGATCCTTGGACTATATAGCCAACTAAGTATATTTTATTTACCAGTAGCTGGCAAAATTCCTAAGTTATTTATTTTATTTATTTGTATATTATACATTTCCAAAGGAGAGATCATCTAGCTACAGTATTTCTGATATAACTACTTTCCATATTTTTCATTATGTGTTATTATATTAAAATTATTAATCTATCTGCTATTAGTTGAATAGCAGAGAACCTATGGCATGGTACTCCCCCATTGAGTCCCCAGGCCAACTGGAAGAATTATAATTTTTATAATAGTTATAATTTATAGCATGCTGTTCTGATATTTCATCTTTTTTAAGGTCAAAAAAAAGTATAGCCTGCTAAAATGACTCCAAGATTTCAGAGATTGAGTGAGTGGGGAAATGTAGGGCTATATCTGGCCTGCAAAAATCTGGAGATAATTGTTCCACCTAATGGTCATCTGAAATTTGGCAGTTCAGGTAAGTGGACAGGTTAAAAAGGAAAGCATGGATATGTATTATGGTACAAAGCAGCCATTTAAATGCTGCTTATTCTCATACATTTGAAATAATTTTAAAATCTTTGTTTTTTACTTAAAATATGAAGGAACTTCAAAAATAGAATACGTCCTTTCTCAACAATCTGCAATGAAGTAAAAATCAAGTGGTAATTATAAAAACATTGAACACATACAAAAAAGAAAAATATAACAAATTAACACTTGGACATCACTTTACATGTCTTTATAATTTAGTAAAGAATTTAGCAGCTGATATAATCATATTCTGTTGATATCAGCTGATGGAAACACAGTAAATTCGATAGCTGTCCAAAATGGTTCCAGTGAAAGAGTTCAATTTCACTTGATTGTTCAAACCAAATTCAATCTATAATTAGTATAATAATACAGCTGTTAAGGTATTCAGTACAACTTGTGATCATTAAGGACAAAAACCAGCTTGATACACATAACACACTTTTCTGTTTACCCAAAGAAAAATAACCTTGAATTAAGAGTATCTTACCATTCCAAAAGAGATTGATATACTAAAGTATCATAAACATTAATAAAATATTATATTGACAAAATCCTGTACAATGTTGTCAATCTAAGATTGCAAACATCAGCTGAAAGAAGTCCTGGATGGTTTTTCCTTTTCAAAAAATACTTGCATATGCACCTGTTATTTAACTACAGTATATGCCTACATATACCTGATAAAAGATAGAAACTATAAGATTCACCATTTATAACAGCAATGGCAAAGGTAAAATGCTCCCAGTTTGTATCGGATCGCCCGATCTGGTAGCGATGGCGACAGATGGTTCAGAGAACCGGTAGCAAAAATCCCTGCGCCGCCCCACCCCCCCATGCCCAACTGAGCCACGCTATCATCTGAGCCTTTTTTTTTTTACTTTTAAAAGCATTTTTTCTACAACCTCTTCGGCCGAAGAGGTTGTAGGAAAAAAAAATGCCTTTAAAAGCCTCTGGCAATCCCAGCTGAGTTGCCTGAACATCAGAGGCTTTTAAAAGCATTTTTTTCTGCAACCTCTTAAGGTTGTAGAAAAAATGCTTTTAAATTTTTTTTTTAAAAGTGGGCCACGCCCACCCAGTCACATTAACCTACCACCACCAAGCCACAACCACAGAACCGGTAGTAACAAATTTTACATTTCACTACTGATCAATGGATTCCAATTATCTCTCACATATGGAAATATAAACATACCTGCATGTATACATTATTTCCTTCAGAAAGAAAAGAAAAAGAAAGAAAAAAGAAATTTAGTTAGCTTTGGAGTAGAGGATTAAATCCAAATCCTGTTTGACAGACTCTTTGAACTCAATTCATTTTGTTTTTTTGAGCAGATCATAATTAAGGAAATTGCACTTTTCTTTGATGTGTGAAACATCAAAGTTACTGAGTAGGGTTCAGACGGGTTAAGGACAATTTCAGAACAGAACAGAGTAACAGAGTTGGAATGGAATTTGGATGTCTTCTTGTCCAATCCTTGCTCGGGCAGGAAACCCTATACCAGTGATGGTTAACTTTTTATGTCACTGCATGCAGGTCTGTGTGCTGGAAATGGCACACGAAACCATCCTGCAAGGAATGTTTGGCCTTGCTGGCCTTCGTGCGCACGGGAGCGCCAATACCCGGAAAAGCAGCGTTCTGTTGCGCATGCACGAGCCGGCACCCGAACTTTGGGTTTCCAGCACGGACACGCACCTGACAAACAGCTGGCCATCGCACATGCGTGCGACGTAAACCCAGAAGTTCGGGTGGCAGCCTATGCATGCGCAATGGAATGCCGCTCTTCTGGGTTTTGCCACTCCCGCACGCGCGACAGCCAGCTGACCAAGCTATTCTCCACTTTGGGCACTCAGTCCGGAAAAAGTTAGTCATCGCTGCCTTACAAATTGGAACACTGCTATCATGTCACTCCTAGTTCTTTTCATTAACCTAGGCATACCCAATTCCAGCAACTGTTTATGTTTTAGCCTCCAATCCCCTAATTGTCTTTATTGCTCTTCTCTGCACTCTTTCTAGTCTCAACATCTTTTTTACATCATGGTGAACAAAACTGGATACAGTATTCCAAATATGGCCTTACCAAGGCATTATAAAGTGGTATTAACACTTCACGTGATCTTGTTTCTATCTCTCCCTTAATGCACCCTAGAACTGTGTTGGTTTTGGCACCTGCAGCACACTGCTGGCTCATATTTAAGTGATCATCCACTAGGACCCCAAGATCCCTCTCAGTTACTATTATTGAGCCAGGTACCACCTATATACTATACCTGTGCATTTGGTTTTTCTTGTCTAAATGTAGAACCTTACTTTTTTCACCATTTCATTTTGTTAGAGCCCAATGTTCAAGTCTGTCAAGATCCCTCTGTATCTTAAGCCTATCTTCTGGAGTGTTACCTATTCCTACCAGCTTGGTGTTCCCTCCCGGTTCCACCCCCCTTTTATCCATAACAATAATAAACCTGAGCCTTAAACAGAGAAAAATTGTCCCCAGATTTTCCAGAGTTAACTCAATGTTAAGGATTTTGCATAACACACTGAACCACAAATTAACCACACAGTACATTATCGTATCATACACCACACAATAAATTAGTTTCTCAAGTTTGACTTGGGTAAAAATAATGAAATACGTTTATCTTCTGTGACTGATCAAAGATGATTATTAACGGCTATTACGAAATAAAATTATGTTAATTCTATTTCTCCAAGTAATTTCCTCTGCAGTGTTCATGAAGTTCAAATCACGAACCACCAACACATGAAATTTCGTGGTTCTGCAGTCTGCGCGCTATAAAAAAAAACCTGCTACTTTAGCATTTTTCATGCCACATAACGAGAGGAAACCAGTCAGAAACCCCTAATGTTCCCGAAAAAGAGACGTGAATCCAGAACGAAGGCAGAGAAATCAGACGTACTCCGCAACCTCGAAAACCTTCAGCAGTCATTGCCAGCATTGAAATGTTTGAGTTTCCCTGCTGGCCCGTTCCCTTCTCCGAGACAGGAGAGAAACACTCTCTGGCCCTTCAGGCAGTTGCTTAGTCGCCCATCCTTCGCCAAGGACCCTGGTTAGCGTTGCTGGGCAAAACAAAGCTGAGACGTGGGGCCTAAGTAGGAGCAGCGGTAGTGAGGGAGGGGGGGGCGTGGAGTGTTAGCGTGGCGTTATTAGTCTTTTGCCTCGCTTATGGGGCTGGAAATGGACCCGTTGCTCCACGCCTTGAGTTATTTCAGGCGGAGGAAATTCCAACTCTGTTCCGATCTGTGTTCCCAGTTGCTGGAAAAGGAGCCTGGCGATCAGGTAATGAGGAGAGACAAGGGCAGGAGATGGACGATTGGATGTGATGTTTCCGAGTTCAGGAAAAATGTAAAACGGGGCCTTGGGTGGATGTCTTGATTTAGTAACTACCCTCTTTTTTTGTATATCTTGCAGATCTTTTTGCTTTTCGGCGCGAGCGTTTTGTAAAATCGTGTGATGGTGCCTTTCCTGCATATCACATTCTGTGTGGCGAATTAGTTGGAAAAAGATCATAATCCAGGGTTTTTTTAAACTCCAGCAGGGCTCATAACTGGAACCCCTACCTCACAAACCGTCAATGCATAATGGAAGAAAAATTCTAGTTTATTTAATTAAAATATATATTTATAGCTTATTATTAGATAATTTTGAGATAGGTTACAATCCAATTAAGAGCTGACATGATTTCAAGTACAGGTGGTTCTCCTTTAACAACCACTCATTCAGCCACCATTTAAACTTGTGATGGCACAGAATAAGTGGTACTTGGTGCCAATCCTTGCAATTTCAGCTATTGCAACATCCTGAGGTCACATGGTTGCAATTTGCACTTTTTTTGTGGCTTCCTACAAGCAACCAGGCAGCAGCAGGAGGTTGCAAATGGTGATCATGTGATGTCCTCACTTAACAATGATGCAGGGTTTAACATGCCAGATGTGCTGGCATGTTCATGTGATGTGCTTTATGACTCACTTAGCGACAGGAATGTTGGTCCCAAATACCATCATTAACTGATGCTTAACGGAATTAATAGAATGTGTGGATGGCTTTGGGGGACAAGGGATAAAAATGCAGCCTATCTGATAAGAGAGGGGGGAGCCTGCAATCAATGGTCAGGCAAAAACTTAGGGACCTCCCCCCCCCCATTGATCAGACTCTTAAAAGTGTCAGCAGGAAGTTTGTACCTTTAGAGTTGCAAAACTGATGTCAGCCATCCCAAGTAAACCTGATAGGACACACAACTTAAATGAGCTAGATTTACTTTATTATGAAGCTAAGTTAACAGAACCTTGCATGTCTGAAGTTACAAACATACCATAGTTTCATGGCCTAGAAACCAGGAGCCTGTGAGTTCTAGTTCTGTGTTAGGCATGAAAGCTAGCTGGGTGACTTTGGATCAGTCACTCTCTCAGCCCAACCCACCTCACAAGATTGCTGTGGGAAAAATAGGAGGAAGTAGTATTAGTATGTTTGCCACCTTGAGTTATTTGTAAAGTAATAAAGGTGGGATGAAAATCTAATAAAGATAGCATGTAAGGCAGATGCAAAGTCTTGCCCCACCTATTGTATCACAAGAAGTTAGTTTGGTCCAGAGACCTTTATTAAGACTGTCAGATCTAAGATGCAAAAATCCAGATGATCATAGATAGGAGCAGAACATTACAGAAAACTCTTATCTGGCCTCTATGCAATGGTGATAAACTGGTTTATTTAACCATAGTTTTAATAACTAGTAGTCTGATAAAAACAATGTTTTTAAAAATATACAAATTGCAGTTGCTTTATACTATCTGCTTTATACTATTTATACTATCTGTGTCAAAACCAAACCAACCATATTGTACCTGAGCTTGAGGTCTAAAATCTGCAAATATGTAACTATCTCTCATGATTTAATTAAAACTAAAATGTTATATGGGATAACATCTTCAACTACTTGCGCATCTATAGCAAACATTGATAAAGCCAAAGTAACTACTTGCGCATCTATAGCAAACATTGATAAAGCCAAAGTAAGAACATGTTTATGATTAAGTTGTCATTTTCCACCTAGAGAAGCTCATACGTTTGCTTAACTGAAATGCAGAACATATTAAAAAGAGCCCAAGGCCAACAGCATAACCAGGTCTTGATGGCCTTTCAAAAAAATTAAAAGGAATGTGGCCAATCTAATTTCAGGAGTAAGGATGTTCCATAAGGTGGGTGCAACAACAGAAAAGGTACTTCTCCTGGTGCTCACCAATGTAAGTCTCTAGCTGATGGTACCGGCAGCATGCCTTCTCTGTGAGATTGAAGTAGGCCGTTGTAACAAGGGGAAGGCAGTTCCTCAGAACTCTATTTAAAAGTATTCTGCTGAAAAGACTAAAAGTTATTTGTTGCAGAAACTGGTTCAGCACTATAATTCTTTTAGATATATAAGTGACGTATCCATACTACAGAATTGGAACATATCTTACAAGATCTTCAGAGCATTAAGTTTGGAAATATAAACATAAGCATTCTGATGATTGGTTATGAATGGGTGGTGCCTAGTGCCAAGCATTGTACTATGAATTCGGAAAGAAAGTGAGATCAAGCTGTCTTTCCTAAAGTAATCGTCTTCCTTTTTTAAGCCAGCAAGTTGTCTAAATCAAAGCTGCCCTCATATATACAAAACCTTTAGCATGCCTTAGTATACTTTCAGTAGCTATTCCTGTCCTATACAAAATAAGATTCTGCACTTTTGATAAAGCAATGTTAAATCTATGGCTCTCATTGTGTTATATCACCCTTTCTATATGCATAGAATGCATAGTTATGTTCCTCCTTTTTAGGAAATTGCTTAAAAAAGGGCATCCTAATTTTCTAAATGTACTGTTTTAATGTAGACTTGCTTTTTGTCTTTCTAGTACAATTTTGTTTTTTTGTTTTTTTGTATTTAATATACATTCTTAAAGATAGATAGATAGATAGATAGATTTGTTTTCAAGGGAAACAAAGTCATAAGGGATTTCCAATCACTGATAAATATAGTTGATCTTTTTCTAATCAATTTTGACATCTCTGCTAAATTCTCTCACCTTGACCAATCATTTCTCTGTTGTGGGTATTTAAGAATCTTCCTATTTTTTCAACAGTTAATAGTCTGGCAGGTTTTTTGGGGTTCTTTCTTCATTCTCTTCTTTACACCCTTAATCCATTTTGTCTTTCCATAGTTTTAATGACATAGTCCTATTATATTTATCTTATTTTGTAAATTCCATTTTTTCCCTTTGATATCAGACAATCAACACAGGCCTGGTCTGTTTATTTTATTCCAAATAATACCAAAAGCACTTTGCCAAATTCTTTATCTTTCTTTCACATTAATACTGTCCCCTTTATCCATTTATAATCAACATTTTGCTGTTAAAAAAAATTAAGGCATCGTTTTCCTCTTTGTTTTACTTTCTGTAATTCAGAAAGAAGGCTGACTCACCGAAAAGCAGCTATATGAATCCATTCTTAACCATGATAATGGTGAAGTCTGCATTGTGACTTGAATTAAATGTGCTTCTGATACTTACTAGAGAGCAGGATTCAGGAAATTTAGTAGGATTTCCTTTTAAGTAAACATACTTTATTTAAAATTAATTTTTGTGAAAGGGTCTAAATCAGCTATTACTGCCAGAAATAATCTTTCATTAACCTTATTAAATTCATTGTAGCTTCTTTGTTTATAACTGTAGCATGACCTAAAAGGAACATGTTTCTGTCCTACTGTCTTGGTTGATCATCCTGATTGCTTGCCTAATCTGATTATTGTTCTTTATGTTCCATATGTCAATTTAAAGACCAGGAAACAGTACTGATTTATAGTACTGAAGTACACAAAGAAAATTAGGTGAACAGTTTATGCTGAATTGCATAATTTTATGGTTTTCTTTGCAAATGTACACATTTTGGTTTTCAGATTTTGATTTTAAAGAAAGTTTCTTAGCTCATCCGAATATTTCATTGCTGATTTTATTTTCATGCCTTTTGAAGACAACATGAGTAATAATAACGTACAATGAAAAGATGGAGAGGCATTACGAGACCCTCACTTGACACCCCCCCCATCTGACCCATCACAAGACCTACTGACCACACAAAGCCCTTATAAACAGAAGCACACTGACACTGACATCCCCTAAACTCTGCTGAAGATGTAACTAACCTGGTAACGAAACATTTGGAAACCAACCCACAAGATTGGAAAACGAATCTTCATTCTTATAAAAGACAGTTAAATGCTTTACTATTTAACAAATGGTTAAATATATTTTCCCAGCATTTTATTCCCTTATCAGAACTGATAAAATTCTTTAGATTACTGCAATGCTCTCTTGCATGAGTCTGCCCTTGAATTGCACCTGAAAACTTCAATTAGTACAGAACATGGCAGCAGTTACGGTGTCCCTAGGTTTGCCCATGTAACACTCTGCTGTGTGAGCTGTATTGGCTCCTAGTTTCTTTCCAGGTGTAACTTAAGGTAAATATCACATTAATATTAAATATCACATATGGCCAAGTATATGACCTTTCCCTTAGGCTATCTATCCATTCAGACAGGGTGGCCGTGTTTCTAGTCCCTTCTCTTAAATATTCCCTTAAATATTGCCATTTTGTGGGTGCTAGGAAGTGAGCCTTTTTTTATGGCTGCCCTGCCCTGTGGAACACTTCCACCTGAAGTGTTGGCAGGTTTCTACCTCCCCAGCCTTCCATAAAGCACTGAAGATTTGGCTTTTCCAACAAGCACTCGGATAACATGAGGTGACTGTATATTGGAAACTTGGCTTTGGCACCAGTTTTTTTTAATGTGTTTGTTTTTTATAATTTTAATATGGTTTTTATGTTGTTTTAATTTTTGATTTGGAGCCCCCCCAAAGTTTGTTATAAGATAGACAGCTATATAAATGTTTTAAATAATTAAATATATAAGCCAGTGAGAGATTTGGAGTGGAGGTCACCATAGGTTACAGAGCACTTCATGCAAATAGAAAGATTCATTTAATACTTCTTTGTTCCTCCAGACAGACTAGTATTTTAAGAAAAGTTACATAGTAGTTTATACATTTTCTAATAAATTTTGGAAAAATATATGACGCTAAGCACTTCATTTATTATATTTTATTGATTTAATATAAATATGTTTAAAATCTTTTACTTAGACTTAAAACTTTAATGTCACTTTGAATGTACACTAATCGGCATACATTAAAATGAAATTTTGTTGCGTATAGCTCTCAAAGGGTCACCATTTCCAATATACACTGCATAAACATGACAAAATAAATAGAAAATTATACATCTATCCACATTTGACACTACTTTGTGTTTTATTCAATAAACCATTTTCTAGGAAAACTGGATTAATATGTATGAGCCCTAACTATATATATATATATAATTTCTAAATCAGTCATTGTTACTTACTCAGTGACTGAGTTTATATATATAACTAAATTAGGACATTTGGTTAAACAAAAATTATGGCAAAGTTTGCACATAATAATAAATCACATTATGGATTAGGACTGAGAAATAACAGGCATATATCATCAAGCTGCCTCTTCATCAAGAGAAAGGAAGGCCTCTTCATTTTTCGTTTATATTAAATATACTTTTGTTTTAAAAAGTAACAAAAGTATACTTTTGTTTTAAATATACTTTTGTTTTAAAAGGATCCTGTATGATTCCCATTTCACCATTTTAGTGTTAGATATGTTCTCTGCCTTGAGTTATTTATAAAAATAAAGGTGGGATAAAAATTGTAAAAAGCATTGTATGGGAACAAGGTTTTCGGCTGTCATTAAAATGTACACTGAGAGCATGTACACCAAAGACAAATTCCTTGTGTGTCCAATCACACTTGGCCAATAAAGAATTCTATTCTATTCTATTAATGTTATAATATTTATTGGGACTATCTATTCAAATCCTCTCAACCTTTTGGACATATTTAAATGACTTCATATACTTAGAATTGTATTTCAAAATAAATATCATATAGGCTCAGCTTAAGTTTATTTTGATATAAAAATTGTATTTTAAGAAGTGAATGAATCAGTACAATAAAGCAGGCCTGTAATATATGCTCTTCTCCAACCAAGTCCTTTATTAAATTTGTTATTTGTGCTTAAAGCAGATAAACCTCCACCCTGCCATCAGGATAAATTAATGCACAAGATCAGCAAATTATTCCTAGATTGATGTGTTGTTTCTGAAGATATCTGGAAAGAATGGGGGAGGAGGCAATTTGGAATCTTAGTTGGCTTCATTACTTCATGATCTGGCTGCTGAGCAAAAGCTTCCTAGGAGTGATCACATGATACCGCATGAAGCAGCAGCATCCAACATAAAGGATTTATATGGAGTTCTAAAATGCATACATTTATTTATTTATTCAATTTCTATGCCCATCCATCTCAGTAAATGACTCCTGGTGGCTTACAATTCAAAAAATATATGACAGTTAGATATATTAAAAACATTAAAAACAATAAAAACAGTAAGACCAATAACTCTAAAAACATCCAAATTAAATATACATAAGAACAAGATGTTTGGCCACTTAGCAATATAGCCAGGAAATGGGGCCCTTGATGCATTCAGCACCTGAGGGTTGGGAACACAGGTAGTTCATTTAGTGACTATTCAAAGTTAAAATGACACTGGAAAAAGTGACTTACGACCATTTTTCACACTTACGACCGTTGCAGCATCCCCATGATCATGTGATTTACATTTGGATGCTTGACAACCAAACTCACATTTATGACAGTTGCAGTGTCCTGGGGTCATGTGATCACATTTTGCAACCTTCTGACAAGCAAAGTCAATGGGGAAACCAGATTCATTTAACAACCATGTTACTAATTTAACAACTGCAGTGATTCACTTAACAAATGTGGCAAGAAAAGTCATAAAATGGGGCAAAACTCACTTAATAAATTTCTCACTTAACATAAATTTTGGGCTCAATTGTGGTCATAAGTGGAGGAATACTTGTATATCCAGGTTTTTAGGGCCTTGCGAAAGGCTAACAGAGTTGAGGCCATACTGATCTCTGGAGGGAGAATGTTCTGTAGAGCAGGGGCCACTGCAGAAAAAGCTTACCTTCTGATCCCCACCAGCCAACATTTTTGGCTCACAAGATCTGCAGCATGCCCATTCTGCTCAGCTTGGATGGGTAGAGATTGTTGAAAAAAGGTGGTCTCTCATCCTTGTGGGCTTTAAAGGTAACCACCAGCACCTAGAATTGCACCTGGTAGTACCTGTGCCTTCTATCAGGCATCATTTACCTTCTGCTCAGCTACATAAATCCTTTTATTTCCCTATCTATGTAATTAAATGTTCAGTAGTATCACCTACTGATTCTGCCTAATTTGAAATGGGACACTTTCTATTGCTTATAGGTGAGGAAAGGAAGTAGAGGAAGTAAAGTACATGATAAAAACATCTCTCCCTTCTAATGTAATACTGGGAACGACTGAGCATTTGTGAATGCATTCTCTGCATTCTTCTTGAGGTCCTTCTCACATATTTCTCTAGTAGCTCTGAGATGTTTTCTACGTAATACTTGCATTGAAGACTATAATGCAGCCAAGATCTCATTATCCCAAAGCCCATTTGCCTTTTTTCTTTTCCCACAAGTGTCAAATAATCTACTGCTGGCCTATTGTGTTCTATTTGATTTTTAAAACATTGAATGTATTTTGTAGAAATTTTCGTTTACTGGGCTTTGTTTCCTCCTCGTCTCTATTTTAGGCTGCTTGGTGTTTAAAAATGCGAGCATTAACTGAAATGGTTTATGTGGATGAAATTGAAGTGGATCAGGAAGGCATAGCTGAAATGATGCTCGATGAAAATGCAATTGCACAAGTTGCACGTAAGCTGCATTTATATCTGCTCCAAAATATATTGCAAGAAGCAACTTATGATTCCCTAATATTCCAACATTCCTTTTCAGTGATTAATTTCTTTTTTCCCTAAAGCTGTTCTATGGAATGAGTGACTGCTATCAGTTAAACTATTATCTTTTTTTTTCTTTTCTTTAAAATTATTATCTTCTGTTTTGATAAAGTAATACATTTTTATTGCAGTTTTAGAATTCAAGCTTTCATTTGGTGTTAAAATGTTCATATGCCTATAAAATATCAGTAAATAATCTTCATGTACATTTGTATTTGATCAATACTGCAAAAAGCTAAGAAATTGATTTTCAAGAAAAATCCCCAGTGCATTAATTAAAATCTCCAGTTTTAATTACTTTATTATGAATGTAATTTAAGCGCTTCGCAGGTAGCATTTTGTTTGCATAAGGGAATTATCTTCTCTTTACAGTTTTGACTGATTCTGAGTCCAATTATGATGGTGTGATTAAATGAAGCAGTGCATTTTTTTAAACAAACAAATAATAGCATTCATCTGTGCTTTGCATCTTCTCTCTTTGGGTTTTATTTTTAAAAAACCTGGGAGAGGGAACCAAAAGATAAATGACAAAAGAAACATATATAGGAAAATATCTATAAACGTCCTGATTTTGTTTGTTTGTTTTTTTGTTTGTTTGATAGGACCTGGTACTTCACTTAAAATACCTGGAACTGGTCATGGTGCTGGGCCTAGCAAGGCTATCAGGTACTGTACTCAGTTTCTTAAGAGTGGTTAACTGATTTGGTTATTTTTTTCCTTGTACTTAAGCGATAATCATCACATAGAATTATAACAGAGAGAAATAGATGTATTTTATTTCTTATGTTTTGAGACTAGCTGATTTGAGCTTTTTGTAATTGTCATCCAGGTGTCAGCTACTATTAAATTCTTTTCATTTGAACTGGTCAAGATAAACTTTAAGGGCTAGTGTTTTTTTTTTTCTTTTTCCCTCTATAGCCCTTTTCATTTTGCCCTGTGTTTTGTGTATTTTGTGTAAGCCTGAGAACTGACAGGAGTTACCTAATTATTTATATTTTTAAGCTACTTTAGAAGTCTTCTTGCCAAAGAATGGAATTAAATTTTTTAAAAAATTAGTCTCTGTAAATATATTTTATAGGAATCATAGCAATTCTTTATAGTTCCTTTGTGATAGTTCCTATGTATTCAGAATGCCTGTCAAGTTATAGTCATGGACTAAACTTTGGGTCAAGAAATTACACAGCTGTAATTTGTTAAATATACATATAAAATACATTGTTAATTTTTTTATCACTACTACCTCAAACTTACAAGTGTGATATCTAGTTTGAAATCAGTTTTCATACTATATGAAATACCATCAGAGATTTAATAAAGTTCTGTGAAAAAAAACATCATTGATTGCTTTTTGTATTATAAATGGACAACTAGCTGAAGGAGAGCTTCAGTCTATTAATATTTTTCTTTAATGTGTTTTTCTTGCTCTAATAGGATGCAAACTTAAAATGATTTTTGTTCTCTATAGTGGGACAGAAAATGCTAGGATATTTTTCTGTCTCATTATGGATGATAAATTCACAATTTTGTTGTGGTCCTTAATGAGATTTGGTAAGCTATTCAAGGACTAGTACATATGCATTTTGTCAATATATTCAAAGCCCAACATGTTCTATAGCCAAATAAGTTTGGGAATACATTACAAGCAGTAAAAGTATGAACAAAAATAGCAATACAAAAAGAGGTATCACAATGTAAAAGATAACATAGATGATCTCCCTCAAAAAAATAAGAATTATGTAAGTGCCATTTAATGGGGTAGTGAGTAAATCCTATAGGGGTGTGTACTTAATAATGATTAATGTAACACATCATTTCATGCACAGGAAATCGAGTTAATGCACATGTACAGTATCTTTATTAATAGTTCCATATGGCAATCTCTACTCTTTTTGAATTTGCAAATAGCAATAAATGCTTCTGTTAATCATTTTATCATGATACTCCTCCATGTTTGAATCATTTCAGGCCAGTGACACAAACAGGGCGACCCCTGACGGGTTTTGTACGACCTAGCACACAGGCTGGGAGACCAGGTAGCATTGAACAAGCCTTAAAGACTCCAAGAACTGCTCACACTGCCCGTCCAATGACTAGTGCTTCAGGGAGATATGTCAGGCTTGGAACAGTAAGGATCCTCCTACGTTTGTTATCTTGGAAATTGGAACTACATGTATACAGCATAGCAAGGATTATTAGGTTGTCCCCCCACCCCTACTCTATTTTTTTCTCCCTGCTATATTAATAATTTATTAAAACTAATAGCATCTTTATGTTTGTTTACATGATCAGACTTTTGGAAAATATGTGTATTCCATATAATACTAATAGACTTCGCTTCTTATTGCTTAAATGTCAAATATTCAACAAAATACACAAACATCCATTTATGCATAGTAATGAGGAAAAAATACAGTGTGGTATTATAGTCCTGTAAGCCCCACTGGGTTTAGCAAATGCTTTATATCTCACATCTTTTATTAATTAATAAATATATGCTTTCATGGTTGCCTTGTATTGTTCAAGCAAAGTATAGTCTTTTTTTACTGTTTTGTACCTGCCCTGCGTGTTATAGATTACAAATGATATGTTCCATATTTTCCTGTGCTCTTTATTATTTCCATTTTATTGTCCTCATTATTATGTAGTAACTTTTCATTCCACCCAATGACCTTTGTTATTGGGTAGCTTAGACATGCTAACAATAGAAGAAAAATGTGAAGCAAATAAATATTTTTTTCAGAAAGGGAGATTCCTATTGATTACAATAGAATTGAGAACTGTCCAAGTTATATGACTCTGTATGGGCACTACAGAACCAATTTCCTGTTAAGCTCCATTGCCACTGTTGCTACTGAGGAGCAGGTGAGAGTCTAGTTGACTCAACTCTAGGAGCAGTGGCACGAGCTGGGAATTGTGCAAATGTTACAATTTATTCCTATGTATTATTTTGTATAGGCACTATATTGATTTCTCATAATTGTATACTGTATTGCCAGTTATAATTCAAATATGATGTGTCATTTAGTTTGATGCTTTTTCCCACTACAGGCCTCCATGCTCACTAATCCTGATGGCCCTTTCATAAATATATCTAAACTGAATTTAAATAATTATGCTCAAAAACCAAAGTTGGCAAAGGTATGTGCTTGTTTAATGTACCAATCTTGATTTGTTTATTTTAAATCTTACCTGTTAATTAAAACAGGTGTTAATAGCTTTTACGTTTTTACTAATTTTTTTTTCAGGAGAGATGCCCAAATTCAGTATAGTGCAATTTCTCAGCCCAGAAAGTAAAAACATGCATGCAGCCTGCACTAGCCTCTCAGGGCCTCCCCTATACCCCTGTGACACCCTGTACTTCTTACCTTACCTTGCTGCCACTCCACTCAGGAATGAAAATCCTCCCTGACAAAATCCAAGCAGTATTTTCAGCCCCTGAGTGAGGAAGGAGAATTGAATGCAGCCCGCACCGGGCCTCTAAGGGCATCCCCTATACCAGTGGTCCCCAACCCCCGGTCCGCGGACCGGTGCCGGGCCGTGGAGTACCTGGCACCGGGCCGCGCAGCGGCCGGGGGACATGAACGCTGCAGCGCAAAGGCTCCTGGGCCGTGCGCAAAAGCTCCTGGGCCATGCGCAAAAGCTCCTGGGCCGTGCGCAAAGGCTCCAGGGAAGAGAGCCCCGCGCAGGTACGCACGTGTGGCCCAAAGCCCCCACCCCTGCGCGCGCTCAGCGGGCCACGGTAAAATTATCAAAGGCTGATTGGTCCGCGGCGATAAAAAGGTTGGGGACCACTGCCCTATACCCCTGGAACACCCTGTACTTCTTACTTTACCACCTTTTCATTCAGGGCTGAAAATGCTACTTTGATTTCAATTCCTTTTCATCTCCAGAGGCTGGGTTCGAGCTCCCTGCTGAAAGATTTCAGCTCCATGCCTATTTAAAGGATTTCAGCTCTGTGCAAGCAGGCACAAAGGATTTCAGCTCAAACTGGAATGCTTCAGTAGAGACCTTCCTGCAAAAGGATTTCAGCTGTATGAAAGCAGGCATGAAGGATTTCAGTTCCATGAAATTAAGCATGGAGCCGAAATCCTTCTGCAGGGAGCCTCCTAAGATGAGAGTGTATTCTCTGGGCAGGTGGCAGCAGCTTGCATCCTTTCCTACCTGTTTCCCCATTGGTTTTCTGGAGAAGCTGGCAGAGAAGATTGTAAATGATGATCACATGATTATGGGGCATTTGGCAAGTTATTGTAAGTGCAAACAGGTTGCCAAGTACCAGATTGCAATCATGTGACTGCAAGATGGTGATGTGACCTTTGGCAATGACTGGATGTGCTTTACAGGGCGTAAAACACCCTTTCTTAGGCGGTTGTTCATTCGAACCACTGTACATTGAGGACTATCTGTTTTTACAATGTGATCAGTTGTTCAAAGCAAAAGTTGATCTTCCAAAATAATTTTCAGAGTATCCAACTTTTCAGTAAAATAAAGTAACTCCCCCCACTTCCTTCTTTGATAAATACAATAACAGCAACACATAAAAGATATCCAGTTTCCCTGGCTTTCTCCCAGACTTTGGAATAGAATGATGTGTCAGCTTCTTATCAACTAATTGGTTGCTTGGTTTTGAGATTATATACTGTATTTTCCTTTGGAGTGCTTATATTTTGATTTTTGTATTTTTTTTCTTTTAATTGTAAACTGAGTAATTGGGAATTATGTGGTCTATAAATTGTAATTAATTAATTTCAGGTGTAAGATTAAGAATTCTTCCCTAACAAGGCAGTGAGATTACATTTTGGAAATGTGAATTCTTTATTGCATTCAATATTTTTACTAAATCTGCTTTTAATTTTAAATGAGCTAATAAAATACTTATTTCTAATTAAATGTAAGTAGATCTTATTTGCCACCAATTTGATGACCTATTTTACATTTGTTTTTCATAGGCTTTGTTTGAATACATTTTTCATCATGAGGGTGATGTTAAGAATGTAAGTATACTTAATCTTAAAAGGTTAATGTTCTTTCTGTTTTTATTTTGAGTGTGAGATAAATATGTAAGAGTTGAAGAAAACAGATTTCTTATTTCTTTCATCCATGATAATGGTATTGCATTTTCATACTTCAAAAAATATACAATGTTTTGCTTTTGGTTGAGTTCAGTTTTTTTCATGTTAAATAATTTAAATTTAATTTGTTTTTCAAATGATTCTGGTTTCCCCCCAAAAATATCATGGTCAGTTGAAATCAACACATGGTTTCTAAAATCAACTGGTTTCTGAAAACAGTTGCCATTTCTTGTTAAAGAAATATTGATTGATTGATTGATTGATTGATTTCCATCAAATCAGTGTCAGTTCTTAGCAAACATGTGGATAAGCTTTTCCATGATAATGTGCCCTTAATCTTCAGCTTCAAGAAATATATTGATGTCTAAAAGAGGTTTTAAGGAAAACCATCTCTGTAAAGTATTAAAATAAAAGCAGGAACACCAAATGATTATTATTTCCAAACTGGAAAAATATATATAAACAGCTCCCTGGATATAGAAATATATATATTTGTTTTGCTAAGGAAAACATGGTATGGATAAACTACATTGCAAAAAAAAAAAAATAGGATGATAGAAGCTGTATGAATGAACAAGGCTCTGAGATGAGGTTGTAATGTTCAACATCGAAGTTTTCATATTTTTCAGAAGTATCAAAATTGATATTTTTGCAATTAAGTAGTTCAGTTATGCAAGCAAACTATTCTAAAGAAATACCAGCCTACAATTCATGTTTTTCCTTCCTAGTATAGATTTGTGGAAGGCTGGGTATCAGATTTAGGCAACAATGAGATGTTGATACATCACATACAACACTGTAAATATCCCCCCTCCCTTCATTGCAGTGTACTGGAGTTCTAGAATGGAAATTGAAAACCATTTGTATCTTGAAAAGCGTTCGAATTTACTGGGTTCAAGGGTAAATTAAGTCTGGCAAACTGTCTTTGCCTATAAATATGGTGAGAGACTTCCTTGTCCAAAGGAATTTATCTGAATTTTAATCAGTATTTAAATGACTTAAACTGTTGATCACAGAGAAGAATTAAAATTATTACACCTTTGTCCTATGAAGGAGTCAGTAGTGTGTTGCTTCATTGCTTTACTGAAGATGTCTTGTTTTTCTTTTCTTGACACATTTGCCAAGAAATACAAGTGTTTCATCTGCAGTTGAGGCAAGGTCTTAGCATAAATGTTTTTCTATATCTGCAGTTTGGGACTTGTTTTTTCTTGCTTCATGGATATGCAAAACAATGGATGATAGTTTACTCATGCAGAAAATAAGGGTTATATTGTCTGCACAGTACAACTTTATGTGTCCATATCATCTGCATATATGCTTCTGCTAATTCCCTCTTGTTTATTTTTTGTTGAAAATTAATTCTGCACTACTGACTTTTAATATAATTGTTGATAGGAATAATACTGGGAAGTAGCATTCATTCTTTATTTTCTGATTCTTAATCATCTAGAAATGATCTAATTGCTAAAATATCCAAATATGACATTGTATATTAATAGTATATTGATACCTGTTGTGATCAAATGCTGGTTAAGTCATTAAAAGTCACTTCCCAGCCTTATCAGTATCTAACACACATAAACAATTAGATGTTAGTCCCTCCCTTCTTCCCCAATTGCTATCCAGGATTTTAATTCATGGTATCATTCAGGTTTCTTGATGCTTTTCTCAAAATGATTTATTGTATTAAAAAAGTGGCTCATTTATCTAAACTGTTGTAAGTTTGCTTTTCATTAAGGGCATGCCTTATTTATATAAATAGAGGAGGCTATAGTGAATTATGGATGCGATGTGTTCCTTAATGAAAAATTGGAGCATATGAGGGATTAGGGAAGTATTTATGCCTTTGCACAAAATGCTGAACATGAAATTAACTACACAAAATTTGTGTAAACCTTTTCAGTATTTAATTATGCATGTAATAAATGGTTGGAGTGATCCAATTTAAGAGGAACCGAACCCTAACAGGAATTAATACTAAAAATGGAAAATATTAAATTATATAGGTGGTAGAGCAGTTTGAACAAGTTTTTAAATGCCTTTATCAAGAAAGCTGCCAGGTTTGAATAAGTTAAAATTATGCCAAAAGAAAAAAATTTCTTTTGCCATTTCAACTCATGAGACAAATTACAAATGGAGAAAATCTAGCATATTTATCTGATTTAATCTTATAGGGTTTTTTTTTTAGAACCTGTTAAATATTCATTGTATATGTTTTTTTCTCCCATGTACAAGATGACATTTGTAAATTTGCTTACCTTTCAAGGCTTTAGATTTGGCAGCATATGCCACACAGTATGCCCAATTCAAGGACTGGTGGTGGAAAGTGCAAATTGGGAAGTGTTATTACAGGTAAACTAGGAACCAAATTTGTCTACCTTTTTATTTTGTCTAATTTTATGTCATATGTGAATTAGATAAATGTTCCCTCCACCGTTCATCTAAATAATTAATAAAAGTGTTGAAGAATACAGAATCCAAGAGTGAACCATGAGGTATTCACTTTATATTTCTTCACAGTTGGGTGAACAAACATTAATGAGCACTATTTGAATGGAATGTTCAAGGAAATTTATTTAATTATCACTCCATCCAGCCCATACTTTGCTAACTTGCTAATTAGACTGCCTTGGGTACCTAAAGGTACCTTAAGTGACTTGCTGAAGGTGGACTATTCGGTAACCCGGTAAATTCCCTCATTTAAAAAAAAATTGGGAAGAGTGTTTAGCACCTCAATTGTCTAGCACTTCACCCATTTCACAGGATTTCTGTATATATAAAGTTCAGTCAAACCATCAGCAAGTTTTTTCAATATGATGATGTAATTTGTCTAACCCTGGAATTTTAACTCATCCAAATATATCCGAATACAAATACGTTCCTCAACTTACAATAGTTCATTTAGTGACCATTCAACGTTACAACAGCACTGAAAAAAGTGACCTATGACCTTTTTTCAGAGTTATGACATTTGCAGCTTCCCCATGATCATGAAATCAAAATTCAGATACTTAGCAACTGGTTTATATGACTGTTGCAGTGTCCCAGGGTCATGTGATCACTTTTTGCGACCATCTGACAAAGAAAGTCAGTGGGGTAGCCTGATTCACTTAACAATCAGGTTAGTAACTTATCAACTACAGTGATTCACTTGACAACTGTGACAAGAAAGGTTGTAAGATGGGGAGGGGGGAACCCATTTAACAAATGGGTTAAGAAATTTTGAGCTCAATTGTCATACGTCGAGGACTACTTTTGTGTGTGTGTGTAATTATTTAATTAATATATATTAAATTATATACACATACACACATATACATATATATTTTAATCAGTTGCAAGTTTTTATACTGCTCTTTCATTTTACTCTTCATAATTGTTTGATGTAACATATCCTTTTTAGAAAAAAAACTGAGCTAAAGTAGAAATTATATCATTTCTGCGTTCTGCATTTTCTTCATTGAGTAGCTACTTTTATTTTATTTGGAACATAAAAAAGACATTTATCTTATCTCATTTTGATATTTAGCCTTTCTAATTTCATTTTTACAAATCAAGTAAATTGTAGAATATATATTCTCATTTTTAGTGGCTTTAATGTATAATTATTGTAAAATATAACCCATTTACTATTAGCTTGTTGGTTTTAACATACTTTTCATTATAAATTTGTCCAGGCTAGGATTATACCGTGAAGCAGAAACACAGTTTAAATCAGCTCTCAGACAACAAGATATGGTAGATACAGTACTGTACTTGGCAAAAGTAAGTTGGCATTTACAATTAATAAAATTATTATTTTAGACAAATGGTTTGGAACTCTTGGATTATAATTTCTTAAATTTTTGCAAGCTCATTAAAATAATCAGTTTTTCAGTTACTAATGCTTTTTTAATATACTATAAGAAAGGATAATTTGGACGCTTTTTCTATTGCTGTTTGCACAACCAGGGCAAATCTAGTTTTAGAATGTCATTGCATTGCCTGTTCAGCTTTGATGCTGGCTGCAATAGAAATGTTTCTGTGTGGTTTTGTGTATATGCATGTCAGGTATCTGAGCTCAGTCTCCTGAAGAAATTGCTTTTTAATACAATCATTTCCAAATTCTTGACCAATTTTTTAAAAAAACAGCTGATAATTACACCTTGTAATCTCTCATTACAAATGACTGTAGAATACAGTTAAAAGCCAATATACTATATATATTGGGGGATAGTACCTATCCTTATACTTAGTAACTAGCATTTTCCAGCTGGCATCAGCAGGTGACTGTATTGCTGTCCTGTCACTCTTGAACGTTCACTGCCTGCCATGTCCTGCTAAAGGCCTAACAGAATCCTGGGGGGAGGAAATGTAACGGTGGTTTCATGAGCTGGAATGAATGTACTAGTTCTGCAGAGGGACCCAAAACAGTTGCATTAAATATTTTAAAGGAGTAAAAAGAATGGTGGCATTTTTAAAACCATGTTGTTATAGTGTTGTGGCATTATCTGAATTTTGTCCTGGATCATATGTAGAGGCAGTGCCAAAATGTAGAGAATAGTTATCTAGCCTTAAGTGATAGATAGATAGATAGATAGATAGATAGATAGATAGATAGATAGATAGATGATAGATATGATTCAGTTGGCAGCTTATTTCCATGGCTATAGTTATTGTAAAAATCTTAACATTGATGGAACTACATCCATGTATTTGCCCAGGTATATTCCCGCTTGGATCAGCCTTTGACAGCTTTGAATGTTTTCAAGCAAGGTTTAGAACGATTTCCTGGAGAAGTTTCCCTCCTTTGCGGCATGGCCAGGATTCATGAGGTATGCAAATCAAAAATTTCTCCTGCATCAAAACGATAATTGATGAGTATGCCCTCTAACAGTTTTTTGCTTTAACTTCCAGTACCTAGATGTGCAAATAAGTTAATGCTAAGGAGTCAGAATGGGGGAACAACTTCAAGATTAGGCTTGTGGCTTCTTTGTCCTAAAATGTAAGAATAGGAGAGCTGACCTATTCTCTAGCTTTAGCAACGCCTCCTCTGGTATTTCTAAAACTGTTGCAATAGCTTTAGGTATAATATCAAGGACTGAAATTTGGTATCTTTTAGTTTATCACTGAGTTACAGCTCTTCTAGCTTCCACTGAAGTAATTGCTTATAGTTCAGTTTCAGAGAAACATCCCTGCTTGGACAAAGGAGTCATTACCAGATCTTTTTGTAGTATTCATTGTTTCAAACAATGAAGACATGTAGAACTTAATGAACTACCGGTAGTTGATTTTGATTTGCAGCTTGCTAATGATTTCATGAGTATTGGGTGAGTGGAGAGCCACATGTACATTAGTAAGAATTATTGCACAGTACAATTATTTCAAAGATTACAAAATGCTTAAGAGAATTCTTCTGTGTGGGACATGAGATGTTGGATTGACATCAGGGGGAATTGGATTCTAGTCTGTCCTCAGCCATTGAAACTCCCTGGATTAGTTTCTTTCTTAGCCCAAACTACTGCACAGGGCTATTGTTGTGGGGCAAAATAGGAGGGGGAAGTACTGTAAAAAGGCAAGGTTTAAATATAACAAATAAATACATAAATTTTATTTTTTAGAAAAGACTTGTTCTTTCAAAACTTGTTGAAATGAAGAGTCATTTTTAAAGATGATAAATAGCATAAGGAAATCATATTTAAGTTTAAAACTGTTTATTACTGCAGCTAGAGTTATAATGGAAATTTAGAAAGCCTTGAATGTTTTTCAGTTAAAAGTTTTTTAATTCAGAAAAGTTTGCCTTCCCACATATATATGAATGTCAATATTTTCTCCTTGTTAGAGCCCCCAGACTTTGAGACTGGGAAGCATTTAGATTTTTCAGAGAATATTATGACCGTGCTTATAAAGTGAATGTTGGGAAGGAGCACATCCATTCACAAATGGCACGGTCAGTCACAAAATGTCTATTCCTAATAGACTAAAAGAAATGTAACTTCTCAAGAATTCTAATACATTTGTAATCTAAACTCCCAAATCACGATAAAAAGCAAACTGGCAATGCTGACAGATGCGTGCATTGAAATACAGTACACTTTTGTGAGATTGAAAGTCTGCTCATGCTTTACCGTTGTCCTCTTTCCTAAACTAAGTGAGTCTAGGATTGTATCGTTAGAAATTAGAGGCCTGCTATGTGTTCTATTGTAGGAAATAAATCTTTCTAAAATCTTTTGGTAACAACTGACAGAAAATTATATAAACAAGCAGAAAAGGCTGTTTCTTTGCTGAAGAAAACGGATGTTGTTATGTAGTACTGTTTTATTTATTTATTTATTTATTTATTTATTTATTTCATGTATTTATATGCCGCCTTTCTCCCGAAGGACTCAGGGCGGCGAACACAAGTTAAAAAGCATACAACAATAAAATCCCCTTAAAACCAAATAAGTAATAAATAATAAAATATTAAAACCCAGAATCATAGTCAGCCCATTTGTTTGAACAGCCAAGTCTTCAGGTCACGACGGAAGGAGCGGAGATCAGGAGCCATACGGAGCTCGGTAGGTAACTCATTCCAGAGTGTGGGAGCGCACACAGAGAACGCCCTCCCCCTAGACGTCAACAGACGGCATTGGCTCACTGATGGTACCCTGAGGAGAGCAACCCTATGTGAGCGAACAGGATGGTGGGAGGCAGGCAGGAGAAGGTCCTGCAAATATACCGGACCTAAGTCATGAAGGGTCTTATAGGTGAGGACTAGCACCTTGAAGCGGATCCGGAGGATCACTGGTAACCAGTGTAGTTCGCGTAGGAGAGGTGTTATATGGAAGTAATGAGGGGCTCCCATTACAACCCGCGCAGCCGCGTTTTTGATCAGCTGGAGCCTCCGGGTGCACCTCAAGGGCAGCCCCATGTAGAGGAAATTGCAGTAATCCAAGCGGGAAGTAACCAGGGCATGAGTGACAGTGCAAAGGTCATCTCGGTCTAGAAAAGGGGGCAACTGGCGCACCAGGCAAACCTATGCGAAGGCCCCCCTGGTCACAGCTGTCAGGTGGTCTTCTAGGGACAACTGAGCATCCAGGAGGACACCCAAGTTGCGAGCCTTAACAACGGGGGCAAGTTTTTCCTCACCCATCAGAAGTGATGGGACCTCTGAAACCCGAGATGTCGGTATCCACAGCCACTCAGTCTTGGAGGGGTTGAGTTTGAGTCTGTTCCTACCCATCCAGGCCTGCACCGCCTCCAGGCAACAGGACATCACAGAAAGGGCATCTCTGGGGTGGAGATGTATAACTATGTATATCATCAGCATATTGATGAGATATCACCCCAAAGCCACGAATGATCTCACCCAATGGCTTCATATAGATGTTAAAGAGCAAGGGGGAAAGAACCGACCCCTGAGGAACCCCACAAGTTAGGGGCCTCGGGGTGGACCTTTGCCCCCCGCCCATACAAACTGCAAGCAACCTGAGAGGTAGGAGGAGAACCATTGCAAGACAGTGCCTCTCACCCCCAATCCTACAGGTCGTTGCAGTAGGATACCATGGTCGATGGTATCAAAAGCCTCTGAGAGGTCAAGTAGAACTAGAATGGAGGAACAACCTCCATCTCGAGCCCGCCAGAGATCATTCACCAGAGCTTTTACCCAACAGCAGTCCATAAACAGAAGTAGGAAATAACCAATTAAATAACTATTAACCAAATTACTTACTTTGAGTAAACTAGAAAAAATGGTGAACATATAAAATAAAAATGTATAATTATATGTGATTAAGGGACATGATTTACTATTAGGTTGGTACGCTTTCTTATGGTATGGGAAACAAAGGATACATGGATATTTCCAGAGACATGAAAGAAATGGTTTGTTATTAGTGTGGGAGAGAGTGAAAGAAAAACATTATTTGAACATACCAATGTGGATTTCAACAATAGAAGCTTTGACATATCCAAATATTGTAAATATGGGGAATATTGTTAGATACAAGGATATTTTAACAGAACAGGGAGAACTGAAACAAAAGCAAGAATTAGAAAAACAAGGGATTGAGATAGAGTGGTATACAAGATTGCAAATGCAATCAAGATTTGAAGCAGACCATAGACAGTATGGTTTTAATTTGGGGAAATCAGAATTGGATGAGATTCTGACAGGAACAGATGAAAAAATGATTAAGAAATTATATAATTATTTATTGCGAATTGAATTAGAAGATGAAGAAGTAAAAGAAACAATGATAGCATGGGCAAATTTTTTTGGTTATACTATTGAATTGGAGAAATGGCAACAATTATGAGGGAGAAATTGTAAATTAACAATGGCAACAGCATATAAAGAAAACTTGTATAAGATGTTTTATAGATGGCATATGCCACCAGAAAGATTAGCTAAAATGTTCGAAGACAAATGTTGGAAATGTCATCAACTACTGGGATCATATTACATGTAAAGAAGGAAAGAATTATTGGGTTAAAATACAGATACGGTTAGAGGAAATACCCTAATTACTTTTGAAGGATGTTTAAGGAATCACAAAACTCTTTTTGTTTTTATTAATAATGTGTAATTTAAATACTTTTATCTCTTTATCTTTATCTGTTTATAGGAAATGAACAACATTTCTACGGCTGCAGAATGCTATAAAGATGTCTTAAAACAAGATAATACCCACGTGGAAGCTATTTCATGCATTGCAAGTAATCATTTTTACTCTGACCAGCCAGAGATAGCTTTACGTTTTTATAGGTAAGAAGATAGTAAATATATATAGTTTTTGAAATAGTGAAATAGAGTAAAAATAAAAAACAAAATGGATGGGTATGTGAAAAATATCTTAAATTGTATACTAACTCAGTGGATTGTCTGTCAAACTTAAAAATTATAGCTCTGATAGGAATCTAGAAAGAAACTACAGCTTAATTTTTGTACTAAGACATCCATAATAGGTGTTTGTAGAAACAAAATTCACACAAAAATAGTTTGTCATGAAACCGGCTGCTTGCAAAGGCTCCTGGACTGGGGCTGAAAGGCGAAAGTGGAAGCAATATGCTCCGTCCCATATTTCGGTAGACCAGGTTGCCCTGATAGACCTGTGTCACCGGAAAAAACATTGTTTGCAGAAATATTTAAAATACAGAAGGGAATCTTGAATTGCTTCTACATATCTACTAGTTCTGTTCCACAGTCTAAAGTCTAAAACAGATTCAAGGTCTCCATTATTTCCACCAGTGTTGATAACCCTGGGAACACATGAACTGATTTGTGGTCTGTCCTATAGAGTCTCACTATGATTTGTAATTTGTGATATTAAATGAGATGGGGGAAACTGCCATGCCATGAAATATATTATATAGAATTCCCTTTTTCGGTTACCTAAAGGCAGCCTTCTTGAGCTCGGATGCTAAGAAAGGTCAGATCTTGAGAGTATTTTATTGAAAGACTACAAGGAATGCTAGATTGTAGATGTCTGCTTTGTAAGGCAGAGCAGTCTAAGAAATGAATGCCAGATAGATCAAGTAACAGCTATAGTAACAGATCTTGCAAATCTGAATGCACTTACCCACCTCCCTCACTTTATATTATCTTTTTATTATCTTTTTATATAAAGATTGGCCTGACACATTTACTCAAACTAGTTTCTTGGAATGGGCTCAAGCCATGCTTGTTTATCATTGCCTTGGTAGCAGCTCTTCCTCCTGTCTTTCAAGGCCATTCTTTATTCCCACTACAATAGGCTGGACTGGAAAATCAAAACTACCCTTGAGTAGGCAGGACTATACTGTTCCCAATAAAACTTCTCAATGAAGTCAGCAGGAATCAAGCTTCTGAATGAGGATAACTGGGGTGTGTGTGTGTGTCTGTGTGTGTGTGTGTGTGTGTGTATAGAATTCGCATGAGCACAAGAAACTTTCAAGAATCATGCTCCAAAAATACAAATTGATTTATTTACTTTTTATATTGAACTAGGCGACTCCTGCAGATGGGCATTTATAATAGCCAACTCTTTAACAATCTAGGCCTCTGCTGTTTCTATGCCCAGCAATATGACATGGTTCTCAGTTCATTTGAACGTGCACTATCTCTAGCAGAAAGCGAGGAACAAGCTGCAGATGTGTGGTACAACTTGGGACATGTAGCTGTGGTAAGAGTAATGCCTGTTAAGAATACTTTGATAAAATATTTATGCAGAAATGATTAGATTATAGCCTAGAAAGCATTAGTAACCTAAAACCTACTTATCAACTATCAGAAAGATGAAGAAGAAATGTTTTTGCATGCTGTATATAACAATACATTTTTTCCTCTTGAAGAAGATAAAAACAGTCTCAATGGAGGATTCTTATGCAGTATGTTGCTGTAAAGTAGCCTGCCTGAAGATTTTCCAAACAAAACTTTCACAGCATGTACATTTCAAGGGTAAGACTTCTCATGGAGAAGCCTTTGAGAGGAAGTCTTGGTTCAGTTAAATCTGAGATAAAGTGACTTCTGAAAACTTCCTTGTAAAAATATATCTCATTTCTGTGTATTGATAATTGAAGTGAAAGATTGAAAAATGAAAGTATGCTAACTGCTAACATAAGGATTTTAATACTGATCTAATGAAATTCTTATTATAATTTGCTGAATTCACTTTACTAATTAAAAACTTAGTAAAGTTTTGAAGATATTTCTCAGGGATGAGTAACCTGAAGTTTTAGTGACTTTTTATTGCAGCCCCCAAAACATTCCAAGAGGGCAAAAAATGTTGGCCTTGTTCAAAGACATCCTGCAACCATCCAAGAGGCATGATAACAGTATCACAAAAGGGAAGGAAATATGAGGATTACAAATGATGTAAATAAACAAAATGCAGCCCCAACCAAAGGAAATATGTTCATTCCAGACTTACAGGAATTAGAGTAGGATATTTCTTTGCATGACTAGTTCTAATTTCCCAAGTTAAATGCATGTTCACATCCTATAGCTATAAATGAATTCTGGCAGAAAGTGGTTGATCATTTGGTAATTTTGTCAAATACCTTCCATTTAAACTGAAATAATGCATGATATTGCCTCCTTTCTTATGCTTTCAAGAAAGTTAATACAAGTTCTACTGAATCCAGTAAAAATTCCAGATAGTACAACACTGTTTTCTACAATGATAAAATTAGGAATCATTTCTTTTGTAAAATGGGCAGCGATATAAATTTGAAAAATAAATAAAAATGGAAGAATTTAATTCCCACTTTTTGTTACATAAAAGGTTTGAATGGAAGCCCTAATTCTAAGTGTTGTTTTAAAAACCCCATGTGGTCACAAAACTTGCCAAAATTACATTCACATTGTATGGAACATCTTTACACTCTCTTGATACTCCCAGTTCAATCCTTTCAGGACTAAGAGGAAGCAAGAGTGACACATACAACCATATCTCCTTTCCAGATTTATAATATCTGAATAGGGAAAAATTACCTGGTATATAGAAACTATGGACATATTCTGTGTTTTGACTTCTCAGGGAATCGGTGATAGAAATTTGGCTCATCAATGTTTCAAATTGACTTTGGCTAACAACAATGACCATGCAGAATCCTATAATAACTTGGCTGTGTTGGAAATGCAAAAAGGTCACATTGAGCAGGTTAGTATCAAATTTAAACGAAGGTGGGTCTTTAAGTTTCTATAGCTAATGTATTTTAGGAATAATGTTCTTTGAGATGAATGAGAACCATAGTAATGAAGTCTCATAGGCTGCATCAATGGTAGGAAAAGCAACTGTGCAAAGGCCTTTAATCAATCCACAGTGAGGGAGGAGATTTGTTTAAACTTGATACGTACAAAACGTAGTGTTGCAGCAGCAGAATATTCCACAGAATTAATTACATGTTTCAATTCTGCCTGTAGGCTGTACCAATACAGTCTTAATGGGTGTTTTCAGATCTCTATCCTTTGAATCAAAAATATTTTCTGATTCTGTGATCAGTCTGGCATAAGAACTGTTTTGGCTGAAACACCACAAATTTTTTGCAATTTGGAAGATTAAATTCTGGAAAACCAGAATGTCCAACATAATATGGAGAAGAAAGAAATTTAAGCTATCCTTATTGAGTCAATTATGTTACTAACACTGTAACTTGGTAAAAAATATGGTAGCTGTAAAGCCCCACTGAATCAGTCCTCCAAGAAAAAGAGTTGCATATAGAGTGCATTGTAAAGTAAACCCCTGTCAGAGTCCTGGAGGACATGAAACTTGTATTTGTAACACTGGGTGCCATGCCCAAGCCGAAAACAGTGTTGAAAAATGAAATCTATGTAATTGTTTTTATATATGAATTTCTCTGAATACATTTAACCAGTGTAGAATTTAAGATTTGCTCTTTGGATAACTATGAACAAATTAATTGCAGTGCTCCTTAACTTGGCAACTTTAAAATGTGTGAATATAAATTCTCAGAATTCCAAGCTAGCATGCATTAGTTTAGCAGATGAACCATAGCATACATTAAGTTTCAAAAACATACTTTAATTAAAACTCTATTCATAATTATCAAACTTCTTTCAGACCTACTGCTTCAGTATTCTAGCAGTTACCATGGAAATTATCAAATATACACCTGCACAATCCTTTGCTGTAATAAATAAAGATCATATACAGTGATGTCTAAGTAGCACTGTAGTATGTATGTATATATATGTATAGCATCTTTTCTTTTAAATATTTTCTTTCAATTTGCTTCCTGTTTTTTTGCAGTAAATTGTAGACTGTCATTTACAGCTTAGTTTGCAGTTGAGCAGACATGTACATTTCTGTTACTGAATATTGCATATCCAAATTGATGGTGGGCACACACTTCAAATTTCATATAATTCATAACCATGCAGTTGGACCAAGTGCACAGACCATCTTTCAATTTGGAGATTAGAAGAAATTTCCACCATTTAATCTAAACCACTGGTTGTATTCAATAATTTTATACAGAGTGGTTAGTGTTGAGGTAATTGATAATAAACTGTATCTTTCAGAATAACACATTTAATTTCAGTCATAGCACTAAATCAGAGCATAACCATTTCCAAACAACATATAGCATGGAGGAGGGTCCCTTGGTTCATGTAGTGCCCCAGGCTCGGGAACTCAGCCAGGTCTTTAAAGTTTTACCGAAGGCTAACAAAGTTGGGGCCATTCTAATCTCCAAAGGGAAGATGTTCCATAGAAGGGCTGCCTCAGGAAAAAAAAACTTGTCTTCTAGTTCCCATCAGCCGACATTCTTTGGCTGACGCATCTGCAACATGCCCATCTAGTTTGATCTAATTGGATGGGTAGAGACTCTTGGAAAAAGGTGATTCCCTCAGGTACCCTGGCCCCCATATAGGGCTTTATAGGTAATCACCAGCACCTTGAATTGCATAAAGCATTTGTCACAAGAATAGAGCTGTGGGGTAGACACTCACAAGAATCGCTTTGTAATAGGTACATGCACCTTTCCCAGCACAGGATTTTGCTAAAAAAAATTATTGGTTTCAGAGTATGTTCTACTGCTTAAGTGTGAATATAAATAATTTTGCATAATTGTATGTTGTTAACTATTTGTAAACTGCCTAGAATCACCTAGGAAGAGTCAAGTGATATATACATTTTAATAATAATAATAATAACAAGAACAACCATAACAAGAACAAGAACAATTCCCTGTATCTGAAAAGTCATGAGAACACAAAGTGGAAAAAGTTGCCGAAAATGAGAAAGTGAAGATCTTGTGGGACTTTCGAATACAGATGAATCGTCATTTAGAACACAACAAGCCAGTTGTTGAAATCCGAAGCATACAATTTATTGATATCGCTGTACCAGGAGACACTGAAGTCGAAGAAAAAGAACTAGAAAAAATAACAAAATACCATGACCTGGCCATCGAAACTACGTGATTATGGATGAAACATGTGACAGTGATACACATTGTCATCGGGGCACTTGGCACCATGTCCAAGAATTTTACAAAATACATCAAGAAATTACAGCTTCCTTCAATAACACCAGCGGAACTGCAAAAAACTGCACTACTCAAAACATCATACGTTTTAAGAAGATACTTGGTCGATACCTAGGATGCTGGCAGCAACCCGTATCAACCATCAGTGTCAGTAAATAATATTTATGATACATCTTTAAATGTTCAGTTGACGTGAGTTTCATGTGTAATGAAAATAATAATAATAATAATAATAATAATAATAATAATTCATTGACATTGCAATACCTGGTGATGCACGGATTGAAGATAAGCAGCAAGAAAAAACCACAAAGTACCGGCAAATTGAAGTTGAGCGACTGTGGAAAAAAAAATTGTGTGTTGTCCCGATTGTAATTGGAGCCCTTGGAGCAATACCCAAAGGGCTACCCCGCTATTTAGAAATTCTAAATTTGCCGGACTTGAACATTTTGACTCTACAAAACCACCTTACTCGGAACAGCTTACATCCTCCGACGATACCTTAACAGTTCCTAGGTCCTTGGTTAGGACTCGAGCTGCTGAGCTATTAACCAGCCTCAAAGGCTGTGAATCTCATTAAAGACTAATAATAATAATAATAATAATAATAATAATAATAATAATAATAATAATAATAATAGTACAGACTTAACAATTGTGAATAAGAAAGACAAAGAAATACTACTTGCCTGCAAGGAAGAATTGATGGGGCCATAAAATAGACAAAGTAATAGAAAATGAAGAAGCCAGCACCTGGGACTTTAGAATTCAAACAGACAAGCATCTGCCATACAGCTCCCCAAATTTAACAAGTAAGAAAGCAAAAATCTGTATAATATACATTGCAATACTTGGAGACAGCAGAATAGAAGAACTTGAGGAAATCACAAAATATAAAGATCTGCAAATGGAAGTAGAACTGTGGCAAAAGAAAGCAAAGATATAGTATGAATAATGAGAGGTGCCTTGGTTCCCCGAACATCTGGAACATACTTGAACACCATTGGCATTGACAAAATCACCATCAGTCAATTGCAAAAGGCAGCTTTATTTGGAACACCTTACATCATGTGAGGATATCTTCTGATGTTATTAAAACAAAACATCTGCCTATGCCAGGATTTTGGGGAGATGGATAGGTGGACAAAAATGCAAATCCAGTCTAAAATATATGGCTAACTGTGCAGTTAATAATACATAATGTGTAGGAGATATTAAAAGTTAATTAAAATAAGTTTCTGCTTGAGGAAGTGATCTTGGTTTAACTAACAAGCCTGAGTTTGACTTGCAGAAGGGCCCATATTCACAAGGGTACCTTGTCTTCTCTATGTAAGACAAAAGAGTGTGAGGGGAGGACACAAAGTTCAGTTCAATTAAATTAAAAAAACCTGATAATTTGAGTGTTTCTCGAGTATTTAAATTATTCTATAGTGTGTTGTATGTAAAGTTAAATAGACTAGTGATCTGACTTGGTCTAAGAAAAGTTATTACATTAGAATAACATGGGACAAACCAAGATGAAAAGGGAGTGTAGAGTACCTTGACCTGTACAAATACGAACACTGTTTCTGTTTTAGGCAAGAGTGTTTCTGCAGACGGCTTCATCAATAGCACCTCATATGTATGAGCCACATTTCAATTTTGCTGTCTTGTCTGAAAAGGTATTGTCATCACCCTTTTTTTTTCATATTAGTTTGTATATCTTAAATATTTTTGTCCCGAAATTTGCCTGGGAATAAGTTAAATCAGTTTACAAATGAAAGACAAATCTGATGTACCTAGAAGATTTGACAAAAAGGAAAATAGGTTGGAAAGGAGAATGAAAAGCAATAAATTCACGAACTGAATTTTTACTACAGAAGTCTTATATAATTTGCTCATCTGAAGTATTCGTTCCAGTCTCATCCTAGCAGTCCATGCATCTGTACTGTATTCAAAGACAGCCCCATGCAGAGTGCCTTAGAGTTCAAAATGAATAGGACATGAACTTTTTGAAGCTAAATTAGGGTTGTGCCTTTTACTATATATGTTAGAATATAAATATTTTAAAAGTGAATCATTAGATGAAATCTTAACATATAAGGCTGTTAGTAGCATTTCTGTCATTTGGTATATTTGCTTTTCTGCAGGTTGGAGATCTCCAAAGAAGCTATATGGAAGCTCAGAAGTCCAAAGAAATTTTTCCAGAGCATGTGGACTCTCAGCAACTTATTAATCAGTTAAAACAGCACTTTGCCAGACTTTGATGTATCGCCAACCAAAGAAAATAATCATTTTTCTTCAAAGTTGCAGACTTAAACAAAATTACAAACAATTCTCAGAAAATTTTTACATTTATATGCTTATTTATATTAAATTTTATTTAAACTGGGTGCAAGCTGAAGATTGTTACTCTCTCAGATGGTTAAAAGCTGCTTTAGTAGAATCTTATCTTTTTTAAAAAACAAAACCCTGACTAGTAGCAGCATTCATTTTAGGTATGTTAAGTGAAGCAAGGCAAATTTTAGTTTACCTCATAATGAGTAATGGAAATATTTCCATACAGGAAACTGCTTAAAAATGTACCCTTGTTGTTTAATTCCCTAACTACAATACATGGATGGGTTCTTTCCTCATGTGTTGACAGACTGAGTGTAAATTCTTTTTTTTCTTCTTTCTTCGCTTGACCACGCCTCCTTTGCTCCCAACCCTTCAGTCTTTTGCCACAAAGGCACAGTCAATCAATAGTCTATAACCAAAAAGATGGAAAAAAACAGAAACCAAGGCCACCCCGGAAACCCGGAGCAGGAAACCGAAAGGGAGGGTATGGATTGTAGTCGCAGCGCCCAGAAAAGGGACGTTCAGGTAAGACAACGTCCGTTTTCCAGTGCGCTGCTCCTACAATCCATGGATGGGATATACTCAAGCTCAAGACTCCTGGGCGGGAGGCTGACTGCTCCCGGGGTCCATGGCAGAATGCACACTTTGTAATACCTCCGACCAAACGATGCCTCAGCCGAGGCATAGCTGTCAATTTTGTAATGACGTATAAAAGGAGAAATGGATGACCAAGTGGCCGCCCGACAAATGTCAGTGACGGAAGCCTGGGTAGCCCAAGCTGCCGTAGTAGCTGCGCTACAGGTGGAATGGGGCAAAATCCTGCCAGGAAGAGGCCTGGCCTTGAGTTCATACGCCGTCAAGATGCAAGCCTTTATCCACCTGCCCACCATGGAAGAGGAGACCTTTCTACCCATAGAGGATGGATGAAAGGACACCGAGAGAGCCTCGATCCAGCGAAAGGAAGCTGTCTGCCTAATGTACCGGCGGAGGGCCCGCTGCACATCTAAGGTGTGCCAACGTTCCTCCAGCTGATGTTGCGGCGCCGGGCAGAAGTCAGGTAAGATGAGCTCCTGGGCCCAGTGAACCCAGGAGTTCACCTTGGGCAAGAATGAAAGATCCAACCTTAGAACCACTCTGTTGGAATGAAATATACAGAGGTCCTTCCGGATGGACAAGGCTGTCAAGTCCGAAGTCCTCCTGGCGGATGTAATTGCCAAGAGAAAGGCGACCTTGAAGGACAGAAATTTGAGGCCAATGGAGCCCAATGGCTCAAATGGGGCAGACGTTAGAGCTTGGAGAACCAAGGGTAGGTTCCACGAAGGGTAGCAATGCACTACCGGCGGGCGGAGATTCGTGGCCCCGTGCAGGAATCCCCGAATCCTCGGATGGTGAAAGAGCAACTGGTATGGTACACAGGTAAGAACAAAGCCACTACCTGCCGATGCAAGGTAGTTGGAGCAAGTCCTTTATCCAGGCCGGCCTGCAGGAAGTCAAGAATCTCCGGTATTGAGGCGGATGTCGGGTCAACGTGCTGTTTTGAACACCAGGTACAGAAAGTTTTCCATGAAGCCTCGTAGATACGGGCCATCGATGGCCGCCTGGAAGCCTGGATCACCTTTTCCGAAAGACGGTCCTTCCTCAGCAGGACCCTCTCAAGTGCCAGACGGTCAACTGGAGCCACTGAGACTCTGGATGGAGGATGACCCCCTGGCAGAGAGAGACCTATTGGCGAGGAATTATGCAGGGCTGAGACACGGAGAAGGCCACCAGGTTGGCGAACCATGACCGGCGCGGCCAATGAGCCACCAAAAGCAGTTCCTCTCGCTCAGCCCGCAGCTTCTGAACGACTAGAGGGATGGGAGGGAATGCATAAAGTAGGCCGGGTGACCAACGGCAGCGAAGCGCGTTGCAACCCTCTGCCGCCGGGCTCGGAAACCATGAACAAAACCTTGGGAACTGAGCGTTTTGCGGACTAGCTAACAGGTCCACGGCAGGCGGCCGAACCACTGTGACAGTTCCAGAAAGAGACGGGGATGAAGCTGCCATTCTGCCGGATAGATCCTCTCCCTGCTCAGCCAATCCGCCCGGATGTTGGAGATGCCGGATATGTGATCCGCCTTGATCGACAGCATGTGACATTCTGCCCAGCTCATCAATCTCTCCGCTTCGAGCATCAAGAGCTTGGATCGAGTGCCCCCCCTCCCGATTGATATGTGCTTTTGTGGATATGCTGTCCGTGAGAATCAGCATGTTGCCCCTACATTATGGCCCAAAAATGGCGAAGGGCCAGGCGAACAGCCCACAACTCCAGCCAATTTATGCTGTTCACCCGCTCCGCTGGGGACTATTGTCCCTGAGCCACCTGATCGAGAAGGTGAGCGCCCCAGCTGTAGAGGTTCGCATTCGAGGTCAGCACTAGATGGTCTGGTTCTAGAAAGGTGCAGCCCTTCAGGAGAGCTGCCGATGTCCACCATCTGAGGGACAGACACACTTGAGGCAAGATGACCTTGCATGTGGAATTGCTGTGTCCCGTCCTCTGGAATGGCAGCAGAAACTACTGCAAGGGGCGAGTGTGTCTGTGAGCCCAGGGAACGATGGCGATACATGAGAGCATCTTCCCTAGCAGCTGGGACAGATAAGAGAACCGACCTCTGGGACACCACCTGCCTCACCAAGTCTGTGATGCTGAGAATTCGGTCAGGGGATAAGAACACCTGACATTTGACAGAATCGATCACCGCCCCGAGGTGAACGAGGCGGATAGTGGGAATCAGTTGACTTTTCTCCATATTGATGGAAAAGCCGTGCTGTTGAAATGTCTGAATCACCAAGTCCATGTCGCGGACTGCCTGGGTCGGGAAGGACGATAGAACGAGGATGTTGTCGAGGTAGCAGGGAATGTGTACCGGGACTACCCTGAGTGTCGCTGCCGCCACCACCACCAACTTGGTAAAGGTTCTGGGAGCCGATGAAAGGCCAAACGGCATGGCGCAGTACTGAAAGTGACTGCTGGCATACTCGAACCGGAATATTACGGCCCACTCCACAAGGAGCGCTGCCACATCGGCCTGGTCTACCAGGGCTCCCCTGGAGGAAGTCTGCAGGGCAGCCACCTGGTCCTCTCCTACTCCATTCATCCGGCATTACCGGTTGGATACCTACGCCTCGGCTGATGCGGCATTTGGACGGAGAGTGTTGCAAGGAGTACATCTGGAGATTGCTTCCTGGATCTGGCCTGCACCCACCCTATAGGACATCGGCTTTGGTATGTCCCAGGCATGATTGCCGTGCCCACCATCATGAGAATGGGCGTTGGTCTTACCTGATTGTTTTGGCATGCAATGCAAGTCCGAGGGGAGGAGTTGGGCGTTGGTCTTACCTGATATGCCCTTTCTGTGATAGGTGGGCATGGCAATCAGCCCCTCCCTGTTGAGCCGTTCCCGGGCATGGGGGTGGGTGGCAGTCTCATATGTTTTCTATTTTTACAGACACGACAGTCTGCTGATCTACCTCATCTCAAAACTGGACTACACAGGAAGAGGCGGGACTTAAGAACTTTTCAGCAGACTCGGTCTCATTGGAGCAAGGCAGTGTCACTCCCAGGCATGACTGCCATGCCCACCTATCACAGAAAGGGCGTATCAGGTAAGACCAACGCCCAACTCCTCCCCTCGGAGTTGCATTGCATGCCAAAACAATTAGGCACAGGGACAGTTTCTTCCCTCATGCCATCACTCTGCTGAACACCTAATTTTCACAATACTGTCTAATCTTTTATGTACATTTACCCATGTTGTATGGCTGTAGCATTATCTTTATCTTCCTTACTATCCCTTTTATTGGTATTATGATTATTATTATTCTTGCTTTGCATGTACATCGAGAACAACTGTGCCACAGATAAATTCCTTGTGTGTCAAATCATACCTGGCCAAATAAAGTTCAGTTCAGTTCAATTCAATTATTTTTCAAGTGATCTCAAACACTTGGAAGGAGAATCTGGAAGAAGCAAAACCAGAGATGGGAGGGAGGAGAGAAAGAAGCCATAATAACAATTTGAAAAATGAAGTAATTAAAGTCTAGGAACTAAGCTGTAAATCAGCCAAAGAGTAAAGAAACTGTTAGAGATAAATACGCAGGAAGGATTGAAAAGGGGAGGGGAGAACTTAATGTTTGCGTGGAAAAAGGAAGCTTTAAGATTAAAAACTGTAGGAGAAAAATAAAAACAGAAATAAACAGTTATCTAGAAATATATAGGAAGAAGGTTTAAAAGAGACATGAATAAGAAATCTTGGTATATTTTTAACAATTGTATAATAAAACACATTTTGTAATAAAAAATATAGTTTTTTGTAGTAAAAAAACTGAATTTCGTTGTACGGCTATACTGTGTATACATGTACAATGACAATAAAGTTATTTAATTTAAACTGATCTCCTGTGTGATTGCTGAATCTCTCAGTGAGGAATTACAGACTGTTGCCCTTAGCACTCAGCTAACAGACATTTACAATACCAAAGGAGGAACATACAAATAAACAGGAAAAGAATATAATAAAAGAGAAATGAAAAATCAGTTAGAAAATAAATGTAAACTAATAAAGAAAAGGAAATTGTAAATGCTGAATTTGCTCCAAAATTTGTGAATTTTATGTTTTCTTGTTAGTTCTGTGAGAAATTTATTATTTCTGTAAATTCGGTCTTAATACAGGAATATTAAAACATGGGTTTAAAATTAATTATGATTGTGTGTGCCAGGCAGAAGAGTGTGTTCCAACTTTTATAAAATGTTGAAAATAAGGGGGGGGGAAGAATTGATGATTTATGGGTGTGCTGATTAAAAAGGGTTGAAAATGGAAGAAAAAGAACCACGCAATATAATTTTAAAGAGGAGAGATACTAAATGTAATTGCTGTAAAAATCCGAAGTCACTTCTTTTTAAATACTTTTCTTTTTATTGCTTCCTGTGCTTCTTTCCCTTTCCTTTATTTCCCTTTATATATTTTCAGGTTTATCTTTCACCTATATAAAGATATCTAATAAAATTAGAGGATAGTGTGTCCCAGCTTGACACATGGTTGCACCCAAGTCTCAAGAATCAGAGCCTGCAAATGTGCAGCCAGTTGTAAGGGAGTTTGGGCAAAATGCTGATTAGAGAAAGTAAAAGCAGAGGTCAAGATCAGTCAGTTGTGAACAAATCCACAGTTCGTCACCCTTTCTGCAGACTTGCAAAAAAATAAAATAAAAACAAACAAAACAGATGAGCTGTGGGTTTGTTCAGTGAAAGGAACCAAGACAAGAAAGAATGTTAATGCCAGCTAATATGCAGAATGATCTAATGCAGGGGTGGGGAACCATGGCTCTTTTATGACTTGTGGATTTCAACATGGCTGGGTCAGGAATTCTGGGAGTTGAAGTCCACAAGTCATAAAAGGGCCATCCCTGATCTAATGGAATAGGATCACTGGTTGACTTGGTGAACAGAGGGTAGATTTGAAAAGGACAGTGTAGTTATTAAAAAGTTTGTTATTTAGACTGAAAAAGATCTGTCAGACAGCAATTAATCAAACTTGAAAGAACGCTGAGGTACCTAAGATACCACCCATTTTTTCTTCTCAGTTCTTCAAAAGTAGTTTGATTATTCATAACTTTATTGTATTGTTTTCATAAAGCTGAGAATGAAGAATAAATCCATTAGTGCTCTGTTCAAATTAGCACATGTCCTGGATAAAGAAACCTTCCCTCACCTCTGCTTTGCACAAGAAGAAAATAAATTGCTTACATCTGCTGTGATGGAATCATGTATGTTTTGAAGTGGCAGAATTTCCTCTGCTTATGTTGGGGACAAATAAATATAGTTTACAATCTGTCACCACCCCAATAAAATGGCTCTCTTAAAATTTGTCTCTTTCTGTTTCTTCTCTTGGTAGAACAGGCACTTAAAAATAGGGAGAGTAGTGTATTTTGTCATATATCCCAAAGGATAAATTTATTTAAAGATAACACTGTATGAACAATTCATCTGGATATAAGTTGCTTCTATTTAAATCTAAGGAACAAAGCTATGCTTGTATTTACAACTCATAGTTTATTATAAGAGCCAGAAATCTTCTGTCTTTTACACATGCCAGTTGACTCATTTTCTTTCTGTCCCTTATAGCCTATCAACTCTTTTCTAACTTTCTCCAAGCTAGCTTTATAGCAATTATAGTTAGTTTTCTGCTCTGACTCCCTTTTAAGAAAGTGTCCAATTAACTCTCTACAGTTGACATGCAACTGTAATTGAATCTGGAATTACAACTCTAAGTCTTTAGATTCGTAAATTGAGGCGTCACATGAACAGACCCAAGTTTTCAACATTTTTTGCAGTGTTTGTTAAGTGAACATCACAGTTGTTAAGCAAACCCACTGTACCCAATTTTTTCCCAGCACTTTTTTTTCCTGGAAATTGGAATTGAAAACTGGAAACTGGCAAAAAAAAATACTGAAAAAAATCTGGTTACATGACCAAGGGATGCTGCAAATGGCTGTAAAGGTGATTCAATTGCCAAGTGCCCAAAATGCAATCACATGACCACAGGGTTTGTATGCGAATTTGAAAACGGTTCATAAATAACTTTTGGGAGGATCATGATAATGATCACTAAGCAACTAGTCATAGGAGGGGACTACCTGTATTAGCATTATATAAAAACTGTTTTTGTACCCAATCTAAACTACAATTCATATCCTTGTTTCACGTTGTATATATGTTTGATTTTATGCTGTATAAAATCTGAGCATATCTTCTAATTTCTCCTGAAAAAAAACCTGTTAGAGCAGCTGAAGGGCAAGAGACCGAACAGGCAAGTGTTCTTACAAATAGTGAAACATGCTACCAACAAGCTTCACAGAAATGCAGCATTTTTAAAGTCTTGCTTTGTGGTAGTGTCAGGTACCCATTGAGTCAGAGCTGACCTAGAAATGCCATTCTCACATGTTGCCAGTGCGTTGGAGCTGTTTTCAAACTAACATAGAATTCTTGCATGAGAGTATCGTAAATTCATTTGAACTGCTCAATGGTAACGTTGCATTTATAGTTTTCTCATTGCACTATACATAAAACCCCAATCAAATGTTCCATTAAAATTAATTTCTGTTCAGTAAAAATTATGATTAAATTCTCAGTTAAATTCTCAGACAAATAGGGCTAGGATTGCAATTTAAGAGGTTTAAAGTCACATGTCATTATGCAGAAAGAAGAGGAAAGCAAAACACACCATTTTTCAAATGCTATACTAAATTACAGACAAACCAAGGATGTTTGTGTATTTCTTTGCTTTGACCTGACTGAATCCATTTTTCTACTATTAGAAGTACTATTCTTAATCAACATGATTTTAACATAAGGTGACCACTTTATCCAGGTTTTGTCCTTGAAAAAGACAGGATGATTGTATGGGTTGTTTAGTAAAAGAAGCTTCTTTAATTATTGGAAACTCTTGATTTAGCGGTTCCTTACTTCTGGATGGACAGAAGAAGAGGTCATTTTCTTCTACTTCTCTCGAACATGGGAGATGCTGCATTAAGGACTGCAGAGAGAGAATAATTTATGAAAATGCCCTCTCTATTTTCTCCTAGTGGGAACATATTAAGTAGAATAAAAACTTTGGCTCCAATACAAAGCTTTGAAGAAGCATACTAGACAGCAAGTTGCTATTTAGACTTGAATGTTGGAAATTAGTGAGAGATACTGGAATTGTCGTTTATCGACTTCTGAAAGACTACCAACAATTGTCCTTACTCATTTCTGCTTATCATTTAATAGACAAAAATTTAATATAAGACACATACTCATGCAATGTATACAGTGATCATATAAAAGAGTACTTAAATCAAATTATTTACATATAGAAGCAAATAAATGATTCCAAGAGTTCATAACCATTATTTTTACTCTTAGAAGATTAGATAGAGGCAGCAAGATGGAAAGAGGAGAAAAGATAGGGAAATAGAAGTCTATGGGGATTCTAAATCACTCAGGTCATGGTTGTTCCAAAGATGTTTTTCAAAAGGCAACTGGATTTTCTTGGGTTTTTTTCCTTGAAAACATTTCACATCTCATCCAAGAAACAAATAGAAATGGCCTAATCCAGAGGAATAATGAACCTGAGATACTAGCAATTCTGAGTAGAACCATCACAAAGTGTGAGAAAAAATTATGGAAGGAAAAAGAAGACTTGGAAGATAAAGGAATTGGGGAAAGAAATTCACTCAGCTAGAATGTAGAATACAGATTGTAGAATCATAGTGAGTGAAAGAACAAAACATGTTTCTGAAAGTTTTTCTTCAATATAGAAAATCCTCAAGTAGCAACTGCAGTGTGGACCCAGTAACTGAGGCTTTACAAAGAATAGAACTTACTTCAGGCAAAGGGACCCCAAAGCATTAATGCCATCTGATAAAGGCGAAATATTAGATTTGCCTTGCAGAATCTGTGGGTCATTTTGTGACATCTGGTTTGAAATTTATCCGCTTTGACATCCTTTGGGGAAAAACTTGGACTGCCCCATCTTCATTTTTACTACTGTTTTATAAATAAGATTTTATTATGGAGAAGTTTTAATGGATATTGTTGCTTAATATATTTATATATTGCAGCCATCATTTTGCTAAGTAAAAAGTAAAAAATAAAGGTCTCCAGGCAAAAACCTATCAACTTCAATGAGTAATGATTCACCTCTGCTTTGCCAGATTCTGATTTTATCAGTTAATTGTCTTTTATAAAACAGGGGTGCTTTTAAGCTAGAAATTCAACAGCAATTTAATTAGGATATAGAAGTTATCCTTGTTTCCAACCTTCGCAGAAATAAATGAAGCTGAGCTTCTTTATGTCAATGGTATTCCCACCTATACCCCCCTTTGCTCTCATGAAGGTACTGAAACTGCAATTGTAACGCAGACCCTTTCTGCTCATGATAGCTAGAGTAGCAAATTCAAGTGAATGTATTAGCTTACCTATAGTATAACTTACTGTGCAAAAACTTCAACTTTTAAAAAAAAACACTAATCTCTCAAAAATTCAGTTCAACAAGATATGGAATTTAGAAGAACACCAAGAAAGTTGTTGAGTGCAGTATTTTTGAAATTCAAGTACGGTTAGTTTCATTTCCAGAATAAAGCAGGGGTGAAATGCTCCCAGTTTGGACCGGATCGCCCGATCCGGTAGCGATGGTGGCGGGTGGTTCGGAGAACCAGTAGCGAAAATCCCTGCCCCCCCCCCATGCCCAGCTGAGCCACGCAATCATCAGAGGCTGTTTTTTTTTTTTTACTTTTAAAAGCATTTTTTTCTGCAACCTCTTCACTGAAGAGGTTGTAGGAAAAAAAATGCCTTTAAAAGCCTCTGGCGATCCCAGCTGAGTTGCTTGATCGTCAGAGGCTTCTAAAAGCATTTTTTTCTGCAACCTTTTAAGGTTGTAGAAAAAATGCTTTTAAAAGTAAAAAAAAAAAGTTGGTCATGCCCACCCAGTCACATTACCACCACCACCACCAAGCCACGCCCACAGAACCAGTAGTAACAAATTTTAGATTTCACCCCTAGAATAAAGTTATAAAGCTCCTACGTACTTAAAGAAACCAAGAAAAATCCAGCCATAGAGTTTTCTACTGCACTGTGAAACTGCTGGCTAGAAAGGATTGAAGCTAACAAGAAGGGATACTGGCTAGAAATGATTGAGATCAAGTTGAGGAATTAAGTAAATAGAAGATAATGTGCGAAAGAATACAAGTATGAAATTCATTCTTCAGTCTCTATTTTTGAACATTTGATTTATTTTGTGTGTTTTTTTAACTACATCCAATATGTGGCTAATCCAACACAAAGGAAGTTATTAATGTCTGCAACCAAAATTTGGATTTAAAAAACATGAACGTACATGAGAACTACTGAAGCTTGTGGTTGCAATGCTATTGGTGTCCATAAACACATGGCCATTCTAGCATGTTCTGCTTTCCCCACAGTTATGCTCCCATTATAAACACAATGGTTATGATGGTGTATTTTTTGTCTGTGCCTACAGGCATATTGTGTTCTAAAAAACTGCATCTACCATAATCCCTCACTCAAGGAAGAAGCTCCTTCTTCATTTTATGCTACTGAATGTACTGTATTGCATTTGAACATTTTTAGCATATGCTCAAGAAATAACAAGGCAAGGCAAACCCAAAATATTGTGCATCCCTGGCGAAAAGAAAATGATGTTAACAACAAAGGAGAGTACTTGTAGCTCAGGGTTAAAATGTGGGGTCCTTGCTGTCCTCTGAGCTTGGTTGTTTTCTAAAACAGTAAACTTCACTGATGATCATACCTAGTTTGGGTAATGAAATGTCTACATGAAAACAACCAAGCTCAGAGAGCACCAAAGACCCCCCTCAAAATGATGTTACACCTGAAGCTAAATTGTAGTCACAAGGTATTAAGCCAGAAGGAGCCAAGAGAAAATCTAGGATGAAGGATTAAGGACATAATCAGGATATGTGACCCTACCATAATTTGGGTTGACATTGTTGATCAAGCAAAATTTAATAGAAGAAAGAGTTGTCTTATTTTTCCTGGGTAACATTTACTAGACTGCTTGGTACTTCCTGGCTCACCAGATGCATCAGCCACATTTAGACCCAGAGGCTTTTTGCTTTGAGTCATTGACATTGGCTTTCAATAATAACTGAAAAGCTTTGCTATCTGTAATCACAACACTGAGAACTTTCCTTTTTTAAGAAAAATGTTGATTAAAAAAAAAACCTCTCCTAGAATCAAACAGACTGACTGTCACAGTGTATAATCCCTTTAAGTAACTACATATAAAGTAATATCAGTTCTAACTCTAAAGAAATATTAACAGTATGGTTTGCAAAAGCTGCTTTTTCAATTTGCAATTTTCCATCATTCTTTTTTATTATTCCCTTTCATGTATAAGATTGCTGCATTAAGAAGAACAAAATCTTGACATTTCATATTTTACTTCAGGGCATGATGCCAAGATCTCTTAGATCATTGTGCTATATCTTTGTTAAACAGAAATCTGGAAGTGAATGTTATATCTTAAGTAAGTGCATTCTCAGCATATGCTGATCATACCTACAAGAATTTTCTAAATGGAAAAATCCATTACTGGCACTCTTGAAAAAATGTATCAGTATTAAGGACTATGCAAGGCTATAAAAGTATTTCAATGAACTTACAACAGTTCGTTTAGTGACCAAAGTTATAGCGGCACTGAAAAATGTGCCTTATGACCATTTTTCACAGTTACAACCTTTGCAGCATCCCCATGATCATGTGATCAAAATTCAGATGCTTGGCAACTGGTTCATATTTATGACCGCTGCTGTGTCCAACGTCATGTGATCAGCAAAGTCAATGGGGAAACCAGATTCACTTAAGAACCAGGTTATTAACTTATCATCTGCAATGATTCACTTAACAACTATGACAAGAATGGTAGTAAAATAGGGCAAAACTCAATAAATGTCTCAGTTAAATGGGCTCAATTGTGGTTGTAAGTCGAGGACTATCTGTACTTTATGTTTGACTGTCTACCTTGTCATAAAAAGCAAACCTAGAAGCAAAGGCAAATGTTTTCTCTAAATAAGACAATCTTATTTTTAATACTATATTTCAAAGCTTTCTCAGTTGTATTCTGTCCTCAGTTCCCCAAGACTCATGATCCACATTCCATTTCAACTAGACTTTTGTACTCAAAAAATCCATCTTAAAATCAGACCTTTTGCTTAAGTCATCAGTTGATTGCTTTTATTTAAAATATCAAAGTAAAATAAGCTAGGAGATCCATCTGAGAAGGCGCATAATAGACTTCTGCTTCAAAGAATAAAAAACAAATATCCAAAGTATTCCTCTATTTGTTAATATCAAAAGTCAGGGATGAGCAATTTTAGTTCGCCAGAAACTGCTAAATATCAGTCTTATCCCACAGGGACAATGTTGCGGATGTAAATTGCTGGGAGTTATAATTCAGCAATAGCTGGAGAGCTTCTGACTCTCCATACTTATTAGAAATTAATTAGAAATTAGGTAGTTTTGAAGCCTCTTTTGTGGCTGATGTTTATATATCAAATATAGAAGGAAAAAGCTGACTATTAATGGATAAATAGTATGTTGCTATTGCTGACTGATGCCCAATATACATATGAGGATCAATGCTTCTGGATTTGATCCTCTCAAAATCTCAGGAAATTAAGTATTTAAACTTAGAGCTGGTGAAGAGAAAAACAGATTTTTCATCTAAAAATGTGTGAGGCATACTGATTTGCAGCTCATTTTCTTGTTTACATAGCACTCTGGATACCTTATAATTATCTTACACTCCAGCACATTATTTGCTTAATTTCACTGATTGTAAAAGGTAATTAGCTATTAAAGTGCTATACTTTCCTGTGTATGCCTCTAGATATCAAACAGTATGATAAGTTTTTGCTTGCAAAACAAATGCTAGTTATTAGTTACTAAGCTTGTGCAAAACCTTCAGGATGGTGTGGAAAGAACTGAAACTTCAAAAAATCAGAACTAAAATTTATAGAACTCAATACTGAATTACAGTTACTTTGCAGACCTCAAACTTAGTCTAGCCCAATATTATCTACATCAACATATAGATTTTATCTATACCAACATATACACAAAATTCTATTTGTGTTGAGAGAACAACATACTGAACTCCTACCTTACCTGGTCAAGATTTTAAGGCATCTGGATCAGAGAGCAGAGCACCATACAATATTGAAGGAGGCTTGCCTGATTTGGTGAAAATTTATGCAGAACTCTTTCCATCTGGAAATTGAATGCTGAATACTGAATTGAATGCTAAATGTTAAAAGAACGAAGCATGTTCTCTAGCATTAAGTGAAGTCTCCTCCCCTAAATATGCTAACCTTTATGGTTTTATGGCCATCAGAATATAACTTAAATGTATGCAAGGTGAAACACATCGAAACACATCCAAACATTCAACATAGTTTGTTGAAGTCTAGGAACCTTTACAAATATATGGTTAGTATTTTCCTCTTTTAAAACTGATTCTGCTGGCAATCTTTCTGAACTATAATGTTAATTTAACACAAGCTACATACTTAAGATAGCATTAAAACAACAACTTCAATTAAGAATACCTCTCTTGCACAGGGAGAAACAAAACAAACTGACAATCCAACAGAAGATTATTTTTATTCATGAAAGAAGAAAAGACTATTTTGCTGATCCTTCCTCCCCTTCATAACCTTGCTTTCTATGCCTGACACAGTTCTGGAAAATCCTTCAATCTAGGTCTACATGAATAAATATGAAACATGATTTTTGGTGCAGAGATTGGAAATAACTGATACATAAAAATAGAACAAAAAAGAGAGATGCAGTAGAATCCATTACACAAATTCCTCATGCTAACAAACTTTTGCTTAAAATCATACAAAAAACAACAGAGCCATATATGGAGAATGAAGTGCAGAGCAATTTAGCTGATGATGGTTTTAGTAGCTTCACATAGATTTTATTGCAAAGGGAGTGAGTATTAACATTTAGAGTATGTGTTTCCTAAATTATTTTCTTGTAAAGCAACCAGAATGGTTTAGAAAAGCTGCAAGCAGAATGCCTGAACTTGTAAGATTTAAAGCTGAAAGTCTCATTTCTCCTCTCCCATCAGCCCTGTATTTCTGTGCACTCTGGCCTCACCTCCTATGTTGAAGGAGCAAATGGACAGTTTCAGCTGCTACCACCTATGTTCGTGAGTGCCTCGTTTAATAACATCCACCTAATCCTGACACATGAAACATATAAAGCTCTTGCAGTACCAGAGCCTTGGTAGTACAGGGGTTTAAGGCACCCTGTTATTAAGCTGGTTATTAAGACCAGCTGCCTGCAATTACTGCAGGGTTCGAATCTCGCCAAGGCTCAAGGTTGACTCAGCCTTCCATCCTTTCTAAGTTAGGTAAATTGAGGACCCAGTTGTGGGGGCAATAAGCTGACTTTGTATAAATATACAAAAGGATGAAGGCTATTGCTGAGCACATTGTAAGCCGCCCTGAGTCTTCGGAGAAGGGCGGCATATAAATCAAATTAAAAAAAAACAAAACAAAAAAAAACTCTGCTGCCCTTCTAATGATTAAATGTATGAGTATTCTTACTCTTATTTATAAAAATTCAAGATAAATCAAACTCCAAACAGGATTAAAACTGCCTTTATTAGAAAAGGAAAACTCTAAACACCCCCACTCCCCATCTTGAAGTATAGATATTGAGCATATAAAATTATACATTAATTAGAAAACTACAGGATGGTGATGGTCTGCTATAAGTAAGAATCTTTTTGGCAGAATCTCAAAAGACACTGCCGAGATTTTAAAATTCATCACAAGAACCTTTGTGGCATTCCTTTCTTCTGGAAATACCTAATTTTAATCTGGGATTTACAGGGAAGAACTGGTGAACTGAAGCAGTTCCATGTAAAGTACAGCTGACCCCCACAGTGGAATGAAGAGACAGAGAGTAGACCGGTTCTTCAATAAATCCTTTCCAGGCAAGGAGGGGACTTGAGCTCATCCACAAGTATTCCAGACAGTTGCTCTTCACAAGGAGACAGCAAGACAGGAGTCTTAGACCTCTGAGAGATAAGGGAAAGCCATCTTGCTTATACAATGTCACAAGGACATTGGATTTGCATACTTCCTTTTCTAATCACTTTTGGAAATTGTTTGTTAACTGCTTTTCAGCTATTAGGAACCTTAGGATCAACATGCTTTATAGCACAGGATAGATTTTCATTCAATCCTTAGCAAAATAAGCTTTAACTGTACAATATAAGATTTTTTTAAAAAAAATGGGAATAAATAGCAAAAAGATGATTAAAGCCAGGGATGGGATCAAGCCAGGATGGGCTGGCTTGATCCCATCCTCTCAGTTTTAATTGAATTCGGTTTTAATTGGGTTGTTTTAAATTTTGGGCCAAAATTATTTAATTGTTTTTTAAACTGTTTTTAAATTTTATATGTTATGTTTTATCTCGGCTGTAAACCGCCCTGAGTCCCGCAGGAGAAGGGCGGTATAGAAATAAAATAAAATAAATAAATAAATAAAACTTTGATTTTAGAAAGTTACAAATGAACTAAGGGTCCAGATAAATTTTTAAATAAGATTTTGGAATTAAATATTAAAGGACAATAGAGGGAACGAGAATGAACTAAATATTAAATATTCAGTTAATATTAAGTATTAACTGAAATATTGCTATTGCTGAGCACATTGTAAGCCGCCCTGAGTCTTCGGAGAAGGGCGGCATATAAATCAAATTAAAAAAAAAAAAATCTGTCAGGCCCAAGGAATCAAGAAGAGCAGGAAGAGTTACTTCTGAGCAGTTTCTTTATTGTGCTCACCTACAGACAGAAATCTTGCCAGATTAATCTGCATAACTACTAGATATACCCTGCAAACTGCTAGTGGGGGTCCACCTACACTGTCTTTATGCATACCAGAGATTCCAAGTTTCTTTGTCTCTTTGCTTGATGGGAAAGAGCCTCTCGCTCCTGTCACTCTGGCCCACATTTCACCGCATTACAATTAAAGGAAAAGAACAGGCAACCTTGAATTACAATTAGAGAATGAAGCAAAATAATTAAATGTTGGATATATTAAAGGGTATTTTTGAATAATAGATCCAAAGGTTAATCTTAAGAATGTGTTTCTTTATATATAATTGTGTGTAAAAGATATTATGGAACAAGTACAAGTTCTACCAGACAAGATTGAGACTGACTTGGGAGTGGATTTTAAAATGACAGATCACAAGATACTGCACTGAACATATTAAAAAAAAACTAGCTGATGTCTTAATAATTAAGAGACCTCAACAAACCAAGAGAGCAATGTAGATAATTTCCCTACATTGGATTTATAGAAGACGCTTAGTTTGGAATTTCTTATAAGAGTATTTTATTTGAATTTATTTTAGTATTTTAGTTCTTATTTTTAGATTCTGTTACACTTATTGTTTTTCTGTTTATATATAGATTTGGAAAAGGATGCTTTACTGGATTATCAAATCAAATTTATTACAGCCCTAAGGCCAAATAGAAACAAAACATCAAATAAAAGAGTATGTATGTATGTATGTATTCTTTTCTTTGATATTTTGTTTCTATCTGGCCTTAGGGCTGCAATAAATTTGATTTGCTTATCTAGTAAAGCATCCTTTTCCAAATCAATCTCTTGGCCTGTCAGTTGTACTTCTACTTTCAGTACTTTCTCTGTCTTGTCAGATAACATTTGTTCCACATCTGTCATTCCTTCATTAATATCTTTTGGACATAGTCTATTCATAGAAGCAGAGATCATTACTGACAGTATTGATATTGTAGTTACTGATTTCTGATTGCTAATTTCTGGAACAATTCTTCAAATATTTTCTTTTACATTTCCAAACTAATAAGATTTTGTGTCATTTTGTAAACTCCAGTATTAACTGAAATTTGGCTTAAAATTATTAGTCCCCTCTAGTGTCCATTTTATAAAATTATCACTTGTCTTTTTTATGACTTGGAATAACCAGGATAGACAAAATTAAATCTTTCCAATGAGAGGTTATTTATTTTTTATAGTTAATTTCAAAATCTTATAGTAAAATTCAGTATTCCAAATTTATCTGGCCCCATAATCTGTTTATAACTTTCTTGGATAAAAATCTTATTTAGCTTTAAAAGATAAAATTTGCTAAATTAGTGTCCTTTAAAAGGCTTCACTCCACTTATGAGGAAGATGAGCTGTCCAGAACACATGCGGGCGATCTCCCATCCTCTCTGTATCCAGAGGGCTTCCAAGGAACCAGTTTGCTATACCTCCCCTAGAAGTCAGATATTCCATGTTCCTTAAAAGTGCTTGTATTTAATAGCAATGTATTCTATTTTGAACCCATCTCCAAATAAATTATCATACAGAGTAGTGGTGAAATTCAATTTTTTTTACTACTGGTTCTGTGGGCGTGGCTTGGTGGGCGTGGTGTGGCTTGGTGGGCATGGCTTGGTGTGCGTGGCAGGGGAAGGATACTGCAAAATCTCCATTCCCACCCCACTCCAGGGGAAGGATACTGCAAAATCCCCATTCCCACCCCACTCTGGGACTAGCCAGAGGTGGTATCTCCAGAACCTGTCAGAACCTGCTGGATTTTACCCCTGATACAGAGCACTTTTGTTAGCATCAACCTGAGCCATCTTTTGGCTCTGTTTCTGTTAACAGAGAAAGCTGGAAAATGCAGCAGTGAAGACAGAAACACAGTAGAGCAGAATCCAGTTTCAACCTTTCAAATCCTTCCTAATGAAGAGAAGTGCCTTTCATCCATCATATTTCAGTCTTTGCTTCAATCCAAACTGTTTTGCTTCAATAAAAACCCTGGTCAAATTACTACTGAACCTGTTTGATATAACATCAGAGAAAGTGCAAAGTAAATGGAACATGCACATTAATTAAACTGCATTAAGCAATAATCCTTAGCATTAAAATCAATGAGAGTTTTCCTATTTTGTTCAATTCTCCACTTATATCTTTTATGCAGTCTCTAAGAGGATGAATTTATTTCTCAGTCCAAGAGAAATTGTCCACAGTTTTAAAATGATATAAAGTAGAATTTTAGGCACCACAAAAAGTAAAATAGAAATAAAAGTTTATTCCTTAGCCCAGGAGTGGGGAACTATGGCCCTTTTATGATCTCTGGATTTCAAACTTCCAGAATCCTTGAACCAGCTCAGGAATTCTTGGAGTTGAAGTGCACAAGTCATAAAGATTTCCCACCTCTGCCTTATCCCAAAAGTACTATTGTGCTGAAAAATAACTATTGTTTTAATATTTATATCATGCTGCTGTTCATAGCAAGCATCAAGCTCCTACATTCACAACCACCCAGTCCACGTGTCGGACAGTCATAGACATTGTCATCCCATCCATTGGAGATATGGCTCTTAGTCTCATACAAGGTTGGATTCACCCAGCCCCTCCCTCTGCTGGAAGCCAAAAATGGTTGATCTATTTAAAAATTATTTCCCCGAAAATAAGACCTACTCCAAAAGTAAGTCCTAGCTTGATTTTATATATGCACCCAATATAAGCCCTACCCCCAAATTAAGCCCTAATTAAACCCACTCCAGGATGCACAGGTAAAAATTAAGCTAGGGTGGGGATGACGGGAGAGCTGCCCTACAATTTACCTTTGGACAGTTGCAGCCAGGCCTCGTACACCTTGGCCCATTTCTTCTGTGGCCGGCAAGGCTTTCCTGTAGGCCTCAGATCTGTAGCTCTGTTATCGGCTAGAGGCCTTCAGGAAAGCCTTGCTGCTGGCCTTGTCAGCAGAAGAAGTTCCTGAAGGTCTCTGGCAATGAAAGGAGGCCGGAGACAACACACGCAAGTGAGGTGAATCAGTGGACGACATCTCCCCCCTGAAAATAAGACCTGATGCCTTTTTTTGATGGCAAAAAAATTATAAATCAGGGACTTATTTTAGGGAAAACACGGTATATATACACAAACTTATATATTTGACTGCCAACTTTTAACACAAGTATAAATAATTTTAGTAACTTACCACCTTCTGTTAAAATACAACAAATTGTTCTTCCCATATCACATCTCTTATCTATAAATAATGTACTGTAAGTAATGGTGTGGTATATCATACAAATGGTAGAACAAAACTTATTGACATTATTGGATGTACAAAAGAAAGTAGTTGAAGTTTTAAAAATTAAAAGGGAAATACAAATCATTAGTTTATTTGATCCAGATTAAAATAAAACTTTTTTTCTTGTTTTTGCAATGGTAACATTCTCTTCCAGATTTTGATACAAATGCAACTAAGACAGAACCACATTTCCTGAATGGAAACGTCACTCTGGGGATGTAATGGACTCCGAACCCCAAACAATCAACCGAACCTCGATCATGGATTGAGCATGAGAGATTTGAGGGAGGGCAGAAAACTTGAAGAGAGGGAAGAATGGGATAGCATTTCTAGGGAAAAGGCATAATTAGCTGTCTTAAGAGCCATGGTGGTGCAATCATTAGAACACAGTACTGCAGGCTACTTCTGCTGCCTGCTGGCTGCCTGCAATTTGGCAGTTCGAGTCTCACCAGGCTCAAGGTTCACTCAGCCTTCCATACTTGCTTAAACCCTCACCAGAACTTCCACACTAAAGTAGGTCTCCACACTATAGATTTTCTTACCCGTTTCATTTATTATGACAAACATGATTGATCCCCTTCTCATAAACTCCACAAATATATAAATATTTCTGGAAGCTGAAACAAATAGCCTTCAAAGCGAATCAGAAAATACAATGAAATTACCACTTAAAGCACAAATAAAGATGTCTAGCTACATATGTGAAAACATTCTTTCATCTTTTGTTTTCCAGAGGACGGATTACAAGTCCTATCATATCTGATATTAGCACAATTGCAGCTTCTTTAATATAAAGGGTCAGGACTGGTGACTGACAAGGACTTCTGATGATAAGCTTTTCTGAATATCCCAATCCAGGGAAGGTCTGAATGGTTTTGGAGCAGAAAGCTGTGCCATGTGAATGTGATTCAAATTCTCAAGAAGCTTATTCTGGAAGATTTTTTTTCCTCTGAGCAAAAATATAAATAAATAAAATTAAAAAAATGGGAACCTTTTCAGAAATCGATGAATTAAAGAGAAAGAGCAGCAAATTATTTGAAGCAAAATCAAAAAATTCAACTATCTTTATTGCTAAACTACATCCAATTCAAATAAACCTTTCCACTTATGAAAATCAGAAACTGAGATGTGTTTTTATTTCTTTTTTTGAACTGTGTTCTATTTTGGTTTTCCATAGCCCTTGAAACTGAAAGAATTTAAAATATTCTTACTTAGGTTAATATGTTTACTGCAGTCTACAACGAGAAGAAGCCAGGCATAAATAACTATATATTTATGGTCTTTAGGAATCTTTTGACTGACGCATCTGTTTCTTGAGGCTATTCTTAAGCATGTTAGTCAGCAGTCCCCAACTTTTTGGCATCAGGGACTGTTTTTGTGGAAGCGAATTTTTCCATGGACTGGGATGGGGGGATAATTTCGGTTTTGTTCACTCACATGCCACTCACCTCCAACTGTGTGACCCGGTACCTAACAGGGAGTTGGGGACACCCATCTAAAAATCCTACCACATCGGATGTCAATCTGGTCAGAATTTAGTGGCTAAACATAAATTAATAGATTGTTATAGCCATGTGAGATTGTCAGAGCTACGCTATCTTCAAAAATTCTCCTTTACAGATTTCTTAATTATGAATAATGACAGTTAATATAATTAATTGGCAACTTCAGTTGTATTCGTTTGTAAATGAATTTAATTTTGTTTTAATCCTCTGATTCCAACATTAATGGTTTGGGAAGATGATTGTATCCTATTAGTTCCGTTCCTTTTGGGATATGTCAGAAACAGCTGCATCTGCCATTTTATTTTTCCTTAATGCTCTTGTGTCCTAGAATCCAGATAAACAAATACTGTACATATAGTGTACAATGCAATGGATTGCATTATATAATACCTTGCATACCTTACAATTCTGCATAATTCTTTAGATAAGACACTGTTAGTGAGTTAATAAAAATCACTGGAAAAGTAGTCTGCACCTTGATAATCCATCCTGGCAGAAATAAGAACTCCACAGTGAATGCTGGCAAGTGGTTTAAGCAGCTCTTCTAAGTCTCCTTAATCCTGAATTACAGAATATTAAAGCTTTGCAGAAAGTATTATAGATAATGGATAGAGCCTTTAAGAAAACAGTCCCGTATGTACAAAACTATCCTATATGACAATCTGATGACTGGCTTCTATTTAAGATGCTGGAAATAATGAAGAGAAGAGAATGAATCACCAGCTAGTGGATGGGCAGAATTACAGTGGCAATGAGATCATTTTTGGAAGACTTGAAGGTCAAGTTAGGGACAGATCGTCCTGAAGAAAATATTGTGGTTGCTAAGAGCTTATTTATTTATTTATATTTCATATTTCTTAACTGCCTATCACCCTCAGAGAGGGGCTACGGGTGGTTTACAATATAACAAGGGTCTCCAACCTTGGCAACTTTAAGACTTGTGGACTTCAACTCCCAGAGTTCCTCAGCCAGCTTTGCTTTAAGTCCACAAGCCTTAAAGTTGCCAAGGTTGGAGACCCCTGCAATATAATCAATAAAATGAACATTAAAATCAGAATAATTTAAAATTAACAAGTTTTTAAATTATAGAAGTAACATTATAAAATCTCAAAAGCTAAAAAATTCCAAGACGAGGGACTAGCAGTTGTTAATATATGGGTTTTCATGGGGCCAGCCAGTCCCATGTTTTTGTGTGTCCCACTTGCAAGGGTGCACAGCCCAGTCTTGACCCCTTTGAGGAAGGTCAAGAGATTGGGAACTTTCCTCACCTCTGAGGGCAGGATGGTCCACAATGCAAGAAGGCCCTCTTCCTAGAGTCAGCATTGATTTGACAGCATATAATCAACAATCTATTGATATAAGGTGCTCTTAAAGCAGTTTATAAACGATATCAAGTCCTCCAACATCAATAGTATATGCAGTCTTTCTAAATGTTTAGGGAGACTGGAGATATTTGGGTTACAAACTTGGTGACTTAACCTTTCAGCAGCTGAAGTCACCAATAACACACCTTTAAAAAAAATCAAATATAAGCTTGTTTGTCCCCATGTTCACAAATTTTAAGGAGAAAGTGAGCATCTGAGCATTGGATAAGTTTTAGGTAAGATCTTTTCTGACTTGCTTGGACCCAAGATTGAAAGATAATATTGTAAATAATAATTATCAGAAAACTGATAGTTTTTCTATCACCCTTCATTTAAAAAAAGATTTGTATAGCCACACACCTTAAAGCACAATCTGGGTAGCTCACAACAACATTAAAAGTACAAAATCATAAAATTTATTAAAACAATTAAGATAGCAAGTATTATCTGTCCTAATTACTGTGTTTCCCTGAAAATAAGACAGGGTCTTATTTTCTTTTGAACCCCGAAATAAGGGCTTGGCCTTATTATCGGGAGTCTAATTATTTTGGGGGTGCTCATGGTTGCTGCTGTGTTTTGCTGCTGCAGCAGCGCAACACAGCAGCTAGTCAGCTGTTCACTCAAGGCCTTGCCTGCGTCCTCATGTCCCTGTGCCCAGCTCTTCGAAAGCCTGCTCACAAGAGAGCAGCCACCCAGCACCTCTTGCCACTTGGTGCCCACCTAGCGGACACCCCCCCTCTGGCCAGGCAGAGTACCACTCACCAACCAAGCGGTATCCCAGGATCACGATGTGGCGAAGCCAGTGAGCACCAGGTCCTTGAGGAGTCTGTGCTGCTGCCATCCCAGCACTGAGAATAGCTTCCTCTGTGGCTTCCAAACCCCGGCTGGAAGCCGCTGGAAACTGAGAAGAGGCTGGTCGGGCCAGCTGTCTGCTGCCTTCCCGCTCTATGGTTCCAGGTCTATGAGGCTGCCCCAGCTGCCAGAAGACTTGGCAGCAGGCGGCTGGCCCGATCGGCCTCTTTTCCACTTCCAGCTGGGGTTTGGAAGCTGCAGAGGAAGCCATCCTCAGTGCTAGGATGGTAGCAGTATGGACTCCCCATGCGGGACTGCAGCTCCCTTCACCCTTCGCTGCCTCTCTGCCCTGGCTGCTGAAGACTCTCTGCCCTGGCTCCCGAAGACTCATCAGCAGGCAGCTGGCCCAACTGGCCTCTTCTCTGCTTCCAGCAGCTTCCAGCCAGGGTTTGGAAGCTGCAGAGGAAGCCATCCTCAGTGCTGGGATAGCAATGGCATGGACTCCTCAAGCTTTGCCCACATCATCATCCTGGGATACTGTTTGGTCGGTGAGTGGCACTCTGCCTGGCTGGAGGGGGAGGTTGTCCACTGGGTGGGCACCAAGTGGCAAGAGGTGCCGGGCGGCTGCTCTCTTGCAAGCGGGGCGGGAGTTTTCAGGGATGGATGGATGGGAGGCAGGTGAGCACCAAGAATGCTGGGGCAGCTCCTGATCAGCTCAGCTGATCCGCAGATTGCCATTAAGAAGCCCAGCTGCCATTAGCTGTTACCAGGGAAGGGAAGAGCTGCCTTCTGTGTGCCCATGCCCAATCCTTCACTAGGGCTTATTTTCGGGGAAGAGTGTATATTTACACCGACCCAAAAAATCAGGCTTGGTCTTATTTTCTGGACATGTCGTATTTTCGGGGCAACACGATAGAAGAAATTCTTGTGATAAGACTACACTATAAGATACAGAATTGCAGAAGCAAGATTGGTATTGCAGTACTTCCTTCTACTAAGAAAATCAGGCTAATCTATGCTATCTAACTATTTCAGCAATTTATTCTCTGAACAATTCCAACACATGGAAACAACACATTTAACTTTTGTCATTACTCACACTTTTCTTTTCATGAAGAAGCATACAATATATGTCTATGCTGTGGGTTTGTTCCATTTATCCCTTCAAGCTCATTTTTCAATAAATATCACAAATTTGTATCACTTCCAGAAAATATAGTCAGTGCACACTTGAATTATTCTTTAAAGCATTCATATACTGTATGTTCTTAGTGCCGCAGCTTCCTACACAAATCAGATTCCTTAATCAGATGCTTAGGAGCAGTGTACCATATCAAAAGCTGCAAGAAGTCTTATTTGACTTCTAAATCCAAAAGCAATAATGCAATACATGCTATGCATTTTCATCCCATTTACTATTTCTACCCTACAGGTTGTTTTTTTTTCTTACAGTGTAATTACTATAGTCACTCATTTCTGCTGTGTGTTACAAATACAGAAAAGAATCAAATTAAATGCATCATGTAACCATTGGCAGAATGATTTGGTTTCATATTATTTCCTTGAAGGACCAGATTATTTTCCATGTTTGATCACACACAAGCACAATTCCAGTGGTTCAAAACAATGAATTAACAGATTAGCACTAACTGAAAAGGGTCTTTTTGGAAGCACTAATCCTTTCCTATGCATGTTTATACAAAAATAAAATCTGTAGACCTAGTTGAGTCCCTATAAATTTTAATATAATGTCATCTTTGTGCAGCTCTTTTGGATAGCCTGATTTTTTGAAAAGTGGCTAGCCCCAAATGACCAATTTGATACTGTGTTGAATAAAATATTAAAAGATGCATTCCCCACCTTTGTCGGTTTAGATAAAAATCCAAACATCTTTAACTATCAAACATTTATATATAAGAAATTTATTTATATATACATTTCTTTGTCAGTAAAATATAAATTTAACATAAAATAGTTTGTCGTGAAAGCGACTGCCTGAGGGCTCTTGGATTGGGGCTGAAAGGCGAAAAGGAAGCAGTAAACTCCTTCCCATATTTGGGTAGACCAGGTTGCTTCGATAGAAAACCCACCACCCACCCACACACACACACAAAAGCAAACACAAAATTCTTGCATATATTCTTGGCTCTTCTGCACATCCTATTTTCAAAGTGCAGAGAGAGTAATGCAGCAGCAACAGACCTGAATACCATTTCATAAAACAGACCAGGTAAAAACGTGGATTAGTTTTTTACTTTGTTTGAATCCTGGTTTCAACTAACAGATCATACCAGTAGTTTAGCATCTTCAGCTAAACACGGTGTGCACCTAACTGATGTCTGTGGACTTCACTTGCTATGAATGCATACATGTATTGTAAATTCTGTGCATAAAGAAAAATAGCTACAACTTCTTGGAGAATTTGCAGCACAGTCTTATTTGAATGATTACATTGCACATTATTTAATCTGATTTAGTCCTAGGTAAAGATTCAAGGACTTCTGCTATAAGAAAATTGAAAGATGATTTTAAAACATTTAGACACTTTTTTTTCCTTTCTAATCGGATTTATGACTCTCACAGACCTTAACCAAGCTATTTTTAGAGACTAATTGTCTGATTGCATTACATTTTTATCTATATCCTTCTTTCTGAGCTCTGCTGAAATTAATGCAAATTTTAATATTAAAGAGCAGTAGGGATATAACAGTAGGAGGAAACAAAAAGTGTCTCCACGGATAAGGACACTGAAAGAGAAGGGTCTGACCTGAAGACTCTGCCTTGGCTTCTCCAATCTAGTTTTAGCTGTTCCTTTCACATCTCAGGAGGAATCTTCCTGACTGAAAATATTGTGAAGTAGAAAAAAACATGGAAAGACCCCAAAGAGGAACCAGACTTGGCTATGCAACAAGAAAGCCGAGAGAGAGGGGGGGGGAGGGAGGGAGGGAGGGAGGGAGAGAGAGAGAGAGAGAGAGAGAGAGAGAGAGAGAGAGAGAGGGAGAGAGAGAGAGAGAGAGAGAGCGAGCGCTAGAGCTGAAACTGAATAAAACTATTGGGCAACCTCTCTTTTACTTATGGGCCTAATTGAAATGGAGACAGGAGAAATGGTTAAATGGTATACATAAGCAACAAAAGTTCATTTGAACACTGTCTTTGCAGATCTTCAATTCTTTGCCTAATAGAATAATAGTGGCACAAACATTCCTGTAGCGGGCACAAAGAATGGCCTTCAAGGACAGGAGGAAGAGCCTCTACCAAGGCAATGATCAGATAATGGAACTTGAACCCAGGGCAAGAAAATAACTTGAATAAAGTCAGGGGGAGGGAAAAGCACATTCAGATAGGCAATAAATATATGCCTGCTGATTGGCACTGGTTTCTTAGTATGGTCTAACTTGTGGGGCCATTTCAGAATATTCTTGAAGTGTAATGGCGTTCCTAGAGGATGACTCTCCTCTGCCTTGTTGGTAGCCTAGAGGGAAGCGGGTGTTAAAAATAGGGAGTGTTGTGTAAGTGATACAAAAGGATACAAAGTGCTACTAGGATAACAGTAGGAGAGAAATGGCTGAGATGGTTTGCTAGTGACCAGAGTTGCAACAAACCTGCCAACTCCTCCCCACAATTGCACAACACAGCTCTAATCACGCACCTATAATGGGTCCCCCTCTAACTTAATAGGTTGCAAGGCAGAACTTATTTTTCACATCTTGAAACTGTGGCAGACAGTGTTAACTTTAAGGGGGAAATTCCTATTTAAAATTCATATGCTATTCTTACCATCCACTAAAGGTTCTTTCACTCTGTTGCTGACGCCAAGACAGCAACAACATCATTAGGCCATAGAAGATGTTTGGTGTTGTCACAGTATAATTTTACCATGATAAACTATAATAGAGACAGGCCCAGCCCACAAAACCAATCCAGTCTGTTACACCATTCAGCATAATACACAGCAGCAGTCTTGATGTGTTGGGTGTCTGTTCACTTAGAAGCTGCAGCCAATCCTGCCTTTCGGATTATTGTTCACTGAAGAACCACTTTTTCTGACTATGAGGCAGGGGTGTCAAACTTGCGACGACACATTGTCATCACATGATGTATCACAACTTTTTTACCCTTTACTAAACTAGGAGTGGGCATGGCCAGTGCATGATGCATCTGGCCGGCAGGCTGTGAGTTTGACACCCCTGCTATAAGGAATGCGAATACACCCACCTCCAAATTGAGAAAAAAAATCTTCACAAATATAGTCAAATCTGTAGTGGAAACGAAATCTTGAATGACTGATGAATTTTGGAGAGAGATAAAAGAAAGAGATTTCCCAGAATTTTTCCACAATGAAGATATCAGAATGTTTAGCTGGGAAATAGAAATATAATCAACATTGTGCTTCTGACATATATTTAGCATATCAATAATTTAAAATACTTTGCAGAATATTTAATACACTGTACTGCTTTTCTTTTTGCTGTTTTCTACCACCGAGATACTTTTGAGTGTCAACCTGCATTCTGTTGAATATATTTTTTAAAAAACTAACTCTGTTGCACCATCTACAGTCTCAATCTAATATTGGCAAAGATTAGAATAGCCAAAATCTGTGTTAAGTTAGCTCAGCATTACTATATAAAAATAAGAGGAGGTAGAAATACAGCTGCTCTTGAACCTATGGGTTAGGGTTGCAAACTTTCAATTCTGTTGTAACTTGCACTTCATATATCAGAATAAAGAGATACATACCGTGTTTCCCTGAAAATAAGACCCTGTCATATTTTTTTTGAACCCTGAAATAAGTGCTTGGCCTTATTGCCATGCGCTCAAAAACCCGATTAGGCTTATTATCAGGGGATGTCTTATTTTGGGGGAAACAAGGTACGAAAGCCATAAACTGAAAGTTTATTTAGTAGGTTGAAAATATTTGTGGAAAAACACAGTGCATTACTTTGCAAATGCAAAATGCTCACATATCATTCATATTATTTAGTTAAAATAATATGGAATAGGAAATGGAATTTAGTTGGCTCCAGGCACATTATCACCAGGGCACCACAGACACTCAAAAGTTAACTGATTTTGGCTGAGTTTTGTATTGCATTAAGCCAACCACTGATTGGATTAGTTTTGATTTAGCATGATTTGTAAATGGCTTACTAAAAGATTTAAACCCAGCTATAGTTTTAACGGAGAACAAAAATGCTTTACTGAGTGCATATAATAGCACTCTTCAATTTTTCTGTCAAACACAATAAATCCATTGGGGAAAATGTGTGGCTTTTAAATCCAAAAAACTTGCAGTGTAATTACTTTATAATTTAGGTCCAAAGTTGCCTCCTAAGCACATTTAAGGTGATGGAATAGGTAGAAAATGTAAATATTGTGACAATCAATATTCATGCCATTGAGATGAGTTTCTAGTGATCACAGACACATGTTCACAGTCACAAGGGAAAGAATGTGAACACTTGAAGGACCAGGAAAACAACTGGATTTGGTAAGATAAAAGGAAGACGAAATAGAGAGAAAGACTGGAGAAAACTGATTGTCAAGCTCATAGGTATTTCTACAATATCCCAGGAAAAGCTGCCAGTTAGTAGTAAAGATCAAGGCAATAAGCATGTCTTAATATACACTCATCAGGAGTCTTAAGAATGGTAATATATGCACTGTTGGAAGACCTGAAAGACTAGGCTAGGGCAAATCAGAATGGAGAAAATCTGTTTATGTGGTAGCTAACAGTCAACAATTACTTGGTGGCATATACTGGTAATCCATCAATCACCTGGAATCAAAGTCAGTGAACCTAAGCAATATTATACCCAATTATTATATATTATTCTTGTTAGCTTGGCAATTTGAGCCACTTTAATCTGAGCCACTTTAAGGTATGCTAACTTAAACTGTGGGAAACACTGTCATCAACTCACAATAAAAGTGAGCCGTATCTAGTTCTACATTCCTCCCTGCAGAAATGTCCACAATAAGATGTGAGGTCTTCTTCTTTTATAGGAAGTGAATGGTAGCTGCTATTACTGCCATTATTACTATTATTATTCCAAAATTCTCCTATCATGAAAGAAATAGGCCCATGTTGTCTAACTGTATGCCTCTCTTATCACGTGAATCCATCCTTTTTATACCACCCCTCCAATGTAAGTGGGAGTCCCCCTCCAGGATCTGGCCTTGCAAAGGTAGCTATCAAGTCACCCAGTGTGTTATTTCTCCATTCTTATTTTACAGTGAATGCAGTTGTAGAGCAGAAGTGTCCAACTTTGGCCACTTTTAAGACTTGTGAACTTCAACTCCCAGAATTCCCCAGGGAAATTCTGGGAGTTGAAGTTCACAAGTCTTAAAAGTGGCCAAGGTTGGAAACCTTTGCAGTAGAGCCTTGTATACCCACTTTAAGGTCTGTTTCTGTTGCTCCCTTCTGGGAGACGTATTTCTAGCAGGACTACCCAATTCTGTAACAGCTTTGCTCCCTATGCCATCCATCTGGTAAATTCATAGGATTCTTTTTTTTTCTTGCCATGTACATGTATACATCCAAACTAGACTGTGTTGTTTCTCTGTCCCATATAATATATGTGGGTATGAGGGTATACACATATTTATTTGTTTGTTTGTTTGTTTGTGTATGTGTATATATATATATATATATATATATATATATATATATATATATATATATATATTTATATGCATAGGAAAAATACATATATACAAATATATATATAGTGTATATTGGAGGTGGAGACCCTTTGAGAGCTGTATGCCACCAAAAAATCATTTTAAGGTATGAAGATTAGTGTATATTCAAAGTGAATATACACTAATAATAGATTTATTATATTCTATTATTCTAATTCTAATAATTCTTAATTCTCTATTCTATTCTATTCTATTCTATTCTATTCTATTCTATTCTATTCTATTCTATTCTATTCTATTCTATTCTATTCTATTCTATTCTATTCTATTCTATTCACCATTGCGGACCTTCCCTTGTTTCCTTTTTTAATGACTGCAACAAACCCAGAGGGGCAGGAGTGAAATCCAGCAGGTTCTGACAGATTATGGAGAACTGGTAGCAGAAATTTTGAGTTCAGAGAACTAGCAAATACCACCTGGGGCTGGCCTCAGAGTGGGGTGGCAATGGACATTTTGCAATATCCTTCCCCCAGGAGTGGGGTGGGAATGGGGATTTTGCAGTATCCATCCCCTGCCACGCCCACAGAACCGGTAGTAAAAAAAATTAAGATTTCACCACTGCCGAGGGGACTCGACTTACCACGCTCGTGGTCTAACTACTGAACTCTAGAGCTATCCTCCCGGTCCCTTCTCAGCCTTTCTGAAGCCTTTTTGTCCTATGGACCCAATCTTCCCATCTTTCCCCCACTTCTTTCCTTTTTCTTCTTGTCCCAGAGGGACTCGCCCGCCGCAATGAGGGGGAGTGGGGAGAAAACTTCTCTGGCGACCTGCGGAGGGGACCGCTCCGCTTTGGGCTTTTGTGAAAGGGCGCGCGTGCAATTCTGGAATGCGAACGAGACAGGTACTAGTCATCCATTCAGGGACATTTTTTTTTTGCCCCAGTTTACCGCAGAGGCGGCCTTAGGCCGGCCTTTGTCTTTGCGAACGCCGAAGAACCGCCTTGGAGGAACCGAGTGATTTAGGGACGTTCGCGAGGAGACGACGGGGCTTTCCTATCCGGGAAAGGCGGCGTGGTGAGGTAACCGCGCTTGGCCACCGGAGGGCGCCGCTGTACTACTTCAAAGGCGCGAGGCAGGCAGCCTGAGGAGCTGAGCTGGAACCGATGGAGTTCTGTCCTCAAATCTTGGCGCGAATTCCGATGGAATCAAAGAGGGCGCGGGAGAGTCGGTGGCTCTGGGCTTCAGGAGTCAGGATGGGACTTCAGGGAATCGGCTCAAGCAAACCCGGCTGCCGGCTCGCAGCGTCGCCTGGAATTACAGAAAGCGAAGCACCTCCTGACGTCAAGCAGGAGAAGGCGCCCCTAAATTCATTAGATCTTCAGGCGCTGCTGCTTTTTTTTCCCCTCCCCTTAGCAGAAAAAAAAAAACCTGACCTATTTTAGGTTCAAAGATATTTTAACCAGAATTCAGCCATTGAGGAGAGGATGCAAGCGCTTGGAAGTTCTTGAGCCTGAACGGCAATATATCCACTTTAGGGTTCACACCTCCTGTTTTCATTGATTTCTCATCTTCAATCATAGGAAATGATGCCCTTAGTAATGAGCAAAGGGGATACCGGGGACCAATAATATGCGGAGATTTTTGTGTCCTGCAGTTTATGGTTTTTCACAGAGAGAGATTGTACTGTCCATTTAAAACACGGACTTTGCCTTTTAGTGAGTTTCACGAACCAATCCTTTAGGTGCATCCTTTCCCCCCCCACCCAACTGGACAAGATTAGGATTATAGATAAATGGTTGATAGTTACTTCAGCCAATTTATGTATTTATTCTGTAATCATATGGATATTGCACCAATCAACTATGTTTGCATCAGGCAAAAACGTTTTTGACCTGAGATTTTAATCATTATATCAGGCAACAACAACAAAAAAAAAGAACAAGAGCCAAAACATGAAATCTGTCCTTAAGGATGGAGATGGGTAAACGGATGGGGGAACCTCATCTTGAGGGATCCTCAAACCTCATTGTGTCACTAGCTCAGAACCTAAAAGATCACCAGGAACCTGAAAGCCCTTAGCAAAATAAAATAAATTAAAATAAAACTCTTGGCTTTTTCACTTTTGTATCTCACTGCTGGATTAACAAAGCATATCTCTCAAACATACAAGTAGTCCTTGATTTACAGCATTTCATTTAGTGATCGCTCAAAGCTACAATTTAAAAAAGTGACTTATGTTTTTCACACTTATGACCTTTGCAGCATTCCCATGATCATGTGATCAAAATTCAGATGCTTGATAACTGGTTCGTATTTATGACCGTTGCTGTGTCCCAAGGTCATGTGACCCCTTTTGCGACCTTCCGACAACAAAGGTCAATGGGGAAGCCAGGTTCATGTAACAACGGGTTACTAACTTATCAACTGCAGTGATTCACTTAACAGAAAGGTCATAAAATGGGGCAAAACTCTCTTAACAAATGTCTCACTTAACAACAGAAATTTTTGACTCAGTTGTGGTCGTAAATCGAGGATTATCTGCATTTTAATTCCTTTGGGGTGGGGAACATTGAAATGTCTCTGAAAATGCATCACATTTATCTTTTACCTGTTCACAATAACTGATGGTCTCAGATGTAAGAACTTAAAGAATAATTTCCCCTGTCTATTATGAGATGAACCTCCAAAATATTAATGCTTTAGTTATTAATAGCCCAGCTGGCTGGAAGAATAATGTCCCTCTGTGCTGAGCAACAAATGTTACAAAGTACTTGACAGATCAGTAGTGAAGCTAAAATCATGGCGTCTCTTGCAACTGATGATTTATCCTGTCATGTTGACCTCTCGTGCTGCTGCGTTAAGATGGACATTGTGCAGACTGCTCAAATATTCAGGCCACAGTTATCAAACCATCTGCCTCAGAGTTCATGTCAGTATTTGCACATGTGCAAAATGTTAAGAAGTTCACTCAGCTCATTTTCTGTGGCCATTCAGTTTTCTCATTGTCCATGTCTGTATCCTAGGAAATGTAACTCCCTAAAGTATCCTGTGATGAATAGCCAAGTCCAAGGAAGCTACACATAAGCTATACTTGCCAACTCTCCTGGATAACAAAGTCTTTGGTTTTAGGAGCCAATAACTTTTGGGCATGTTTGCTTACAACAATTTCTATTTTTCTCTCTCTCTCTATTATGGGGATTTAGCTCCAGGGAATCTCTTGTTGCCAAATTTATTATAAGGAAAATGGATTGAATATTTCCAAATTAGTTTTTTATTGTGCAATTTCTTTGTTGGTAGAACTTTGCTGAGAAAGGTTCAGGCATCATCTCTGAGTTATAATCATCCTGTTTTTTCATTGCTTCTCTACTTTTTTCTTATCACAAAAAAATGGTGAGAAATTGACAGCCTAGAAAGGAATGCCTTAATACCTAGAACAGACATCCTATGATTAGAATGGCATTGCAAACCTTTCATGGGTATTTTCATCTGGTAAATGTTGGGATATATGGCATTATCTTGCCAGTTGAGAATTTCCAATGTACCAGATATCAGAGGCTTAGTATATGGTATTGTGAAAGTGTACTTTATTTTTACCTGCAGTGGGAAGATCAAAAGAGTCAAAATGGCAACTGTGACTATGTAGTGAAGCCCAGTGGTGAAATCCTACCGGTTCGCACTGGTTCGAATGAACCAGTAGTGATAAAATCTACCAGTTCGGTGAACCGGTAGTAAAAAAAAGCTACTGGTTGCTCCAAACTGGTATTTCCAATGATCAGTTGTGTCATGCGATTTATATTTGTTAGAAAGCAGGAAATCCTGCTTTCTAGTGAATCTAAATCGCGCGGCAGAGCTGTTCCCCCCTCGCTGCTCTACTTACCTTCAAATGGCTCCTTTTTCCACACGAAACGTGCATTTCGTGTGTGCATTTGCAGCGTGTGTCAGGTGCGCGTCTGGCGCATACCACACATGCGTGGGCAGCGAACCGGTAGCTACCCGCGGAGGATTTCACCACTGGTGAAGCCCCACACTTTTTGACATGCATTGCAAGTGTGATGCAGGTAAAAAGAGAATATGGGGCTTCAATTGCATGGTCATAGTTACTACTCTCACCTTTTTTTACCCTCCCCTGCAGACACCTCTGTCCCACCACCCCAGTTCATCCTGGAGGAGAATCCTGAATGTTGCCCATATCTGAAGGGCTAAATTAAAAGCTGCCTTTGATAGGTTGGGACTAATTGCCTCTCAGATTTGATCTCCTTGGACCTTTAAAAAATATCTGTTTCCTAGTACTGTATAGTATGCTACAGAAAACACCACCCATGTTCTTCTTGAGGTAGATATTTTTTCCCAAAGAAAAATAAAATTTGCTTGCTTTAGAAAGACATTTCCTCACCTGATCATACTTTCTATATTGAAGATTTATACTTTAATCAGGGAATAATAAGTAGAGTCTGGTCCAGTGGATACTCACTTGGTGTGCATGAATAACAGTTGGAAGGGACCTTGGAGGTCTTCTAGTCCAACCCCCTGCTCAAGCAGGAGACTATAGTACCATTCCAGACAATTGACTGCCTAGTCTCTTCTTAAAAACCTCCAGTAATGGAGCACTCACAACTTCTGAAGGCAAGCCATTCTACTGGTTAATTGTTCTGTTAGGAAAGTTATCCTTAGTTCTAGGTTGTTTTTCTCCTTGATTAGTTTCCATCCATTGTTTCCTACCTTGCTTTCTGGTGCTTTGGAAAATAGGTTGATCCTCTTTTCTCTGTGGCAGCCCATCAAATAATTTTTTGAATGAAAATGCCAGAACCAGTTGTTGTTTATTAGTAGGAAGTGAGTCTGATAGGAAATGAGTCTCCAGTGGAACAGCTTCGTTTAAATAAGATTTTCCACACCATTTTGTATCTACCAGGTAAGAATAGGAATCACACCTCAGTCAAGGGTCAACAGGTAATTTTCTTTGACATGGAGCACCTCAGCCGAATGTGTCAAAGGTAATGTGCTAAGTACTCACATTGATTTGGCAGTTCTTTTTTGCTGTAGTGTTCATCTTTTCACGAGGAAAAGCTCTCTTGGAGCAAAAGTCACTAAACACATTAGAAGGTGCAATCTAAATGAACAGCTTTGCCATCGTGTCTAGGGAGGCAGGTGATGTCACAGGTGTTGTGATGTTTTCATGCAAATGCCACCTCTGGCTTTTCCAAAATAGTAGCAAAACAAAGAGGAAAACCATCTACTTCTAACCAGGAGCTTGACTTCCAGGGTTTTATTTTTCAAAAAAATAATTATTATACTGTCTGTCTATGTATATGGGGTACTTCATATAATCTATGTTTATGTCAAATATATTTCATGTTTCAATTATTTATTATGATTTCCCAATTCCATCAAAACCAAATGCTGCACAAGTTTTCCAAAACAAGTACTGCACATGGCAGTAAACACAAATAATAGTAACAAATCCATTTTACTAGGCCTCACTCTTTTTTGCCAAACACAACTGTCCAAGGTAGGCTTGCGTTTGGGAATGATAGGAATTTCCCCCCACTTCTCTTCAGGAGCCACTATACTCAACGGTAGAGAGTCATAAAAGAATAGTCTTTTGATTTTGATTTGTTTTTTCCCAAAGCATATTTTGAGCTGTAAAGGCCTTTTTTTGTCAAGTATGGCAGCTTCGTCTTTTATTTATTTATTTATTTATTTATTTATTTATTTATTTATTTATTTATTTATTTATTTGTTTGTTTGTTTGTTTGTTTGTTTGTTCGATTTATATGCCGCCCTTCTCCGGAGACTCAGGGCGGCTTGCAATGCATTAAGCAATAGCCTTCATACTTTTGTATATACCTGCTTAGTAGGGCTTTCGGGCCACCCTAAGCGGTGTTCTTTTTTATACAAAGTCAGCTTATTGCCTCCACAATCCGGGTCCTCATTTTACCTACCTCGAAAGGATGGAAAGCTGAGTCAACCTTGACCCTGGTGAGATTTGAATTTGCAGCAATTGCAGATAGCTGGTGCTATTTAACAGCACTTTACTGTTGGTGGCTGCGCCACCAAGGCTTATTATACTCTGAAACAAAGCAGATCCTGCATTGAATCTGCAGAGGCCAAATTTTCTTCAAGGGTTTGAGGAAAAATAAATCTGTGGAAGAGACTGCCTCCATTCTTTTCCATTCAAGTCTTAAACATTGTCAAGAAAGGTTCAAATTCAGGATGAAATCACACCCTTCTGAATAAAGTTACAGGCCTCTGCACAACCATGGAGTTTTACTGTGCAGAGCTCCCATCCCATGTAGGCTGTTTTGGTTGAAAATGGTTACAGCTCCATTGTTGATAAGCATGAGAAAATCTGGAGACTTTAGAAGTTGCTGTCATACAGCTTCCAAGAGCTAACAATCTCCAAAGTTGTTGAGAGTTGTAATTTTGTTTGAAGGCCAAATAATAGTTTTCCTATCCCATTCCTGTTCTTGACTTACACCAGGATAAAATTAAGGGTGAGAAGAACAGAGCCAAAATTTTCTTGTAATAATCATTTTAATGTTTCACAGAGCAGGTCCTCTGTTTGAAAGATTGTCCAGTCCAAATCTGGTTTCAGATACTAATTATTTGCAAGGAAAATTCAAAACCCAATGCCCTATCGGTTTGTGACTACTGTGATGCTCTTGGGGTGGGGTGGGGAAATCTAATATTGTATCGGTAATCCATATTTGCCTTTAAAATCACATATATCATATTGTTGATAAGAATGAATTGGCAAGTAATCTATTAAAAACATTTTTTTAGTTGTGTGAATCACTTTGACCTGTATTTGATCAGCTAAATCTCAGCAGATTGTGGGAAGAGAACAGAACTAGAAAAATTCGCTGGTGGGAAGAATGCATATTGTGTCCTTCAGAAAATTTATGGAAAATAGGATAGCATAGCTCCTATACTGTATCTTGATTCTATCCTTCACTGGAAAGAATATTCTGATAATGTTCTTGTGACCAAATGTGTTTTTCTTCTAAATATTACATGTCACAAAGCCTTTACATAATTCAGATTTCTGTAGCCCTTTATGATTCATAATAAGAAATTTTAAGCCCCAAATTATTCATATTAAGAATTCATATTAGTCCTTTCCTCGTGTTCTGCATCTAGCATTACACTTTACCTCAGGAAAACTCATTTTCACTTTACAATATTTCTATGTTTTCTTCATTACTGTCAATGTTCTCAGTTCTAATTTTGCTTTTTTTTAATTAGGTGAAAAAACAAAACAAAACTTTCTGTGGGAGAACAAAAGTGCCATCATCATAAGTGCTGATGGGCATGAATCCAATAACAATAAACTCTGCAATGAACACAAACAGAAAAGTACAGATATTGCTGAGATTAAAATGCCAGCAAAAATGAAAGCTGGCAAAATGGGGGTAGATCTACACACTGCTTATCAAAGGCAATAAAACAAGGAAGAGCAGAGCTGAAGCTCACCGAATCTGCTCTGACTTTTAGTAGAACACCAAGGAATGCTGCTGAACAAGATATTTTAGATATTTTAGTCAGTGCTATTGAATCAAATCTGGCTTCTGGAAGTGTGTAGAGAAATGCTCACCATCTCAACCTGTCCCTGGCAATAATCTTTCAAGGACAGTCAGTGAAGCAAAGGTAAACTTGGTAAACTTATATTCTTTTCCTCTCACATTATTTACTGTTTGTTATCTATTTCAAGTGGAATCCCTCTACCTTTTCAGAAACCTGCCTGTTCATTTGACATTTCTTTCTCCATGCATGGCTAATTTTCTCTACAAACATGTCTTTGCTAGTATCAGGTATTAGTTAAATGATTTGAAAAATTGCACAACCACTTGCATCTCTCCCTTCCCAAGAATAAGTATATACACAAACCAATCCTTTCCCATCTCCAGGTTGTACATTCTAGTTCTTCATTTTTGACATAGAGTTATTAGCACTTTGCCACTTCTGCAGATTAAATAGATCAGCGGGTATTTCATCTGAGCCTGATGCTTTCCTATTTAGAGATGGTCTGTTGCATCTCATTCTTCACTTTTTAGCAGAGCCAGTTCTTCAGAATACTAGTTCTTTCTGTCATGCTGTGATCCTATTAACACAGGGCTCCTCTACAGCTTTCCATGTTTTTGGAAATGCTTTTGCTTGTATTAGAGCTTTTCCATGGTTACTCTTGAGGGTTCTTGGCTATAAATTTTCCCATGATTTTAAAATTTTACTTTTCTTTTTCTTGTAATTTCCCTTTTTTTAATGACATAGTTGACAGAAGGATCTTTTCCTCTCTTTTCTTGATGTTGAGCATCTATATTCAGTCATCATGTCTCTTTCTTGTTGCCCAAATCATTCATTATCCATCTTTCTTTCACTATCATCATAACTTGTTCTAAAAGCTTCTTGGATTTTACTCCACTTTTCATTTTGGTTAAGTACATTGAATCTGTCTCTTACACTGATCCTGATTGTATGTCCTCTAGGTCACACCTATTCTAGGTGTGTCCTCTAGGTCATACCTATAGATGAACAGATGATGCTGTTAATATGGCTCTGCACTACTTCCTACAACATCTTGAATCTCCAAAGATCTATGCAAGGATCCTCTTTGTAGTTTAGCATTCAATACCATCATTCCAGACACACTTCTAACTAAGCTAAACCAGTTACAGGTACCTGAACACACTTCTAAGCTTCCTAACAAACAGGAAGCAGCAGGTGAAGCTAAGCAGAATCACATCAGATACCTGTACAATTAGCACAGGAGCACCCCCCCAAAGGCTGTGTGCTCTCCCCACTCCTCTTTTCTCTGTATACCAATGATTGTGTCTCTAATGATCCATCTATTAAACTACTGAAGTTCACAGATGACACAACAGTGATTGGTCTCATTCGAGACAATGATGAATCTGCATACAGACGGGAGGTTGAACAACTAGCCTCACACCACAATTTGGAACTGAACACACTCAAAACTTTAGAAATGGTGGTAGACTTTAGGAGAAATCCTTCCATACTTCCACCTCTTACAATACTAGACAACACAGTATCAACAGTAGAGACCTTCAAATTTCTAGTTTCTACCATACCACAAGATCTAAAATGGACAGCTAACAACAAAGAATGTTCTTCGTGCACCAACTCAGAAAGCTCAAACTGCTCAAGGAGCTGCTGATACAGTTCTACAGAGGAATTATTGAGTCTGTCATCTGCACCTCTATAACTGTCTGGTTTGGTTCTGCAACCCAACAAGACAGACACAGACTTCAGAGGATAATTAGAACTGCAGAAAAAACAATTGCTACCAACCTGCCTTCCATTGAGGAGTCAAAAAGAGGGCTGTGAAAATATTTACAGACCCCTCGCATCCTGGACATAAACTGTTTCAACTCTTACCCTCAAAATGACGCTATAGAGCACTGCACTTCAGAACAACTAGACATAAGAACAGTTTTTTCCCGAACGCCATCACTCTGCTAAGCAAATAATTCCCTCAACGCTGTCAAACTATTTACTAGTAAAGTAACTCCAAAAGTATTAATAATACAATGCATTTCTAGATGTTGTATTTAATATCTCTTGAAACTTACGATACTTTTTTTTTCCCTACTACTGAATCATTCACATTCACTGGCTTAATTCTAATATGATCCTCTTATTTTTGGGGTTATGTAAGTATGGCATATATGTAGTGATGGGCATAATTGTCACTCTGTTCCTTTGTAAGGATTCATAAGCTGACAGCCTATCATGTAGTCATCTGACTTCAAGGGCCCCAATAAGCTGATTCTAAGCTTATTAATAGAGTATGGTGTCTTTACACTGTCATTTTTAAGGTTGGATCATGTTTTCCACATTTCATGTTCCATTTGAATGCATCCTTATAAAATGCAGAAATCCTCTTTCAAGATTGGTACTATCTGTGACCAAATTTCTCTGCAGATAGTCAAGCCATCACCTCCAGATATACTCATAAAAGTTCATAGATAAATAGTAAATAGATATGTGCCTGCTGACTTAGCCCTTACATGTGTTTAAAAGTTTTGGTCAAGTTTTTTTTCTTGATTTGATTTTGCAATTCCTTGTCCTAAGTAGATTGGCTTCCTTTAGGCCTGCAGAACCTAATTTATGGCTCCTTAGTGATTATATTTAATCCAAGTTCAAACTGGTGACTTCTAGACCAATCGAGTGTGCCTATAATTCTCTCTCTGGCTGCTTCCCAGGCAACATGTGTCACTTGATTGATTGACTGATTGATTGATTTGTGTTAATGGGTGCCACTAAGACAGCCATTCCCCATCTGGGGGGAAAAAGTTGTTGACGCTCAGGGAAGCTAAATCAGGGAAGTTTGCCATTTGGCCCAATTTCTCTTCCCCACAAAAAAATACGTAGAGTATCCTAAATATTAAATAAAACATCAACCGTTAAAAGAAAGCTCAGTGATGTTGGTAGCAGTCCTATTTGTTTTGCCTAATAGTTTTGCCTACAGAGCAAGAACTTGAGGCTTGAGATGCAGCATGGAAAGCTTTGTTGCCCAGAACATATTTTGTCATTCAGCTTCTCCTAGTAAGTATGAAGAATAAAGAGCCTTTAACCAATAATTATGACTTGCCATGCATAGTGGATAAGCTTGGCCTCCTGCAGCTTTCTGCATCAATCATATCATGCTCCTTTCTGCTATCGGGTCATCATCTTTTTCTAATCATTAATCATGTTGCCCCCCAAAAATCTTGGGCAATTATTTAAACATCTGTGTTATCAGCAGCCCCTTCTGCATCCTGTCACCTTGGCAGAGGTGTTTATGCCCCTTTGATCTCAGCAGCTATTCACTCTGATCAATGAAACAAGAGGCTGGGAAGTGGGGAGGATGGGCTGTGGAAGAAGAGGAAAAAGAGAAAGTTACATCTGGCGTCAAACAAGAGCAAGGCATTACTTTCAGCTTTGGAGCTAAACGTTTATTTCTTTTCCCAAAAAGGAGTTTCTGGTAAAGGACTCAGCCGACTGAAAAGATGCAATGTTGTGTATGTATATGTCATGTGTTTGCAATGAAAGGAATGCAGGCGAGCGGGAGACGAAAAATAACAACTGGGGAAAGAGAGGGAGCCAGCTTCACTTAATTCATAGCTGCCAAGTTGCAGTGATTATGTGGGGTGTTTTATGTAAATGATATAATTAGCTAATTTGCATGTTTGAAAATTATTTGCATATGTAGTAAAAACACACTGTGTTTTTAGAATTCGATAATATCGTTCTGGCAGACAATATTTTTTGGGGAGGGGGGTTGGGGATTTCGGTTTCAAAGTAACAGCAAAGCACAATACATAGATTGTGATTTTGGTCATGGCTCTTGTTTCCCAAACAATGTGAGTGTGCAAACATCCCAGAATCATGTTATTCTTTGGAGCCATTTTTGGCACCATGCTTTAATTATATATTTACTAACAGACGTGTAAACTGGGGATGGCTATTGGATTAGGAAAAGCCCTACCTCTTCCGGTGCGGTTTGTGTTCCCCTTCAATCCCATCTTTTAACAATATTTATTACTGTGGGGTTTTTTGCTTTATTATTTTAATGTGTAGTAGTTTTAAAGTTTGTAAGCTGCCCAGAATTGTCTCTGGACAAGATGGGTGGCCCATATATTTGTTAAATAAATAAATAAAGCCAATAGACAACTACACCAGTAAAACTCTTCTACATTAAATTCTTTTTCTACCTTTTTCTACCGTTATCCATTCTATCTTTCCTTCAGGGAATGTGAGGGCAGATTGTCATCTTCATTTGAATGTATAATAGATTTCCCAAACAAGAGGGATGGATATGCCACCTTACAGATTTGTAGCTAAGCAAGTTTCTTTTGGTTTCTCACCTCCAAAATTAACAGCCTAACTCCGTGATGGTGAATCTATGGCACAGGTGCCAGAGGTGGCACACAGAGCCCTCTCTGTGGGCACGTGTGCCATTGCCAGCTGCTCTTCTGGTTTCTGCCAAGTGCGTGTGCACCAGCCAGCTAGTCTTCGCGGGTGCTGGAGCATCGGAAAATAGTCTGAAAACAGCCCAAAAAACAGCCTGAAAATAGCTTGAAAAATGGCCAAAAACGGCCAAAAAACAGGCAAGTGTGTGCTGGCTACCTGGTCTTCGGGTTTCCAGTGCTCTGGCATGCACACATCCATGTACATGCATGTGCGTTCTGGTTTGGGCATTCGGTTCCAAAAAGGTTCACCATCACTGGCCTAACTCATGGATAGAAAACCTAGAACTAATGTGCTTTCCTTGGTGATTGCCAGTTTCTTTACTCATCCACTCTTTTTTTGTTGTTTAAATGAATCACTGCCACAGCTGTCCTGTGATGGTACTCATAACTTATTATCAAAACCCTGAAAATGCTCCAAGGCAAAAAAAAAAAAGTTACCATACGGTATTTTATTTAGTTATTGGACTGATACAGGAGTATCCACATTCATGGTGCGGTAATTCTCAGGCTCCTTTGATGCCAAATGTTAAATTTGGAACTGTTTTTTTAAAACCTACCAGATCTGGACTGCAATGCTCTGAATGACTAGTAGACTTAAAATTTGTATTACATCAAACTTCTTTTTATTATTCTTATTCTTTTAATCAGTTATAGCAATAGCAATTAGACTTACATACACACACAGTGTACATACACTTCACAGTGCTTTACAGCCCTCACTAACAGTTTACAGAGTCAGGATATTGCCCCCAAATCTGGGTCCTCATTTTACTGACCTCGGAAGGATGGAAGGCTGAGTCAACCTTAAGCCGGTAAGTATCGAACTGCTGGCAGTCAGCAGAATTATCCTGCAATACTGCAATCTAACCACTGTGCCACCATAGCTCCTCTATATATACCCGTGTTTTCCCAAAAATAAGGCCATGTCTTTTTTTTTTGCACTTTTTTTTTTATTTTTGGAGTAGTGGTGTATGTGTTGTCTCACCTAACTTGTACGCGTTGCTCCTGGCCTCCTTTTCGCCATCAGACACCTTCAGGAACTTCTTCTGCGGCTGGCAAGGCTTTCCTGAAGGCCTCTGAAGCCAAACAAAACTCCGGATCGATCCAGAGCTCTGTTATCAGCTGCAGAGACCTTCAGGAAAGCTTTGCTGGCCTTGCTAGCTGCAGAAGAAATGGGCCAGCAAGGCAGGTGTTGGGGTGTCTGAGGCCTCGCTGCAACTGTCTGAAGGTAAGTAGTAGGGCACCTCCACCACCACCCCATCCCCAACCTAGCTTAATTTTTATCCATGCACCCTGGAGTGGATAGGGTCTTAATTAGGGCTTATTTTGGGGGTATGTGTAAAAATCAAGCTTTCGTGGTAGGTCGCATTTTCCGGGAAACACAGTAGTGGTCAGAGGGGGACCTGAAGGACCAGATTAGGGACAGAAAGTCCTGTATAAGGTGTTTTTCAACTGTTGATTTCTTACCGAATTATATTTTAGTGTACTAATATTTTTGTGGTATTTTAATTTTAGCAATTTTACAGTAAATACTCTTGGGCTTCTTTCTTTCTTTCTTTCTTTCTTTCTTTCTTTCTTTCTTTCTTTCTTTCTTTCTTTCTTTCTTTCTCTTTCTCTCTCTCTCTCTTTCTTTTTTACAAAAATAGAGTTTTAATTGCACATTGGGAATTCTCTTTATTCCCTTCTCTTGAATATCCTCTGTGCCAGTGGTGGGTTGCTCCCGGTTCACACCAGTTTGCAAGAACCGGTAGTAACAATTTGTAGTAGTTCAGAGAACCAGTAATAACATTGGCTGGCCATGCCCCAAACTGGTCCCCGGCCCGGTCGTCGCTCGCTTACCACCTCATCAGAGGCTTTTTTTTTTTTTTACTTTTAAAAGCATTTTTTCTACAACCTCTTCGGCTGAAAAAAATGCTTTTAAAAGTAAAAAAAAAAGCCTCTGATGATTGCGCGGCTCAGCTGGAATGTCAGAGGCTTCTAAAAGCATTTTTTTTCTGCAACTTCTTAAGGTTGTAGAAAAAATGCTTTTAAAAGTAAAAAAAAAAAAGTTGGCCACGCCCACCCAGTCACATTAACCCCCACCAAGCCACACCCACAAAATGAGCCACGCCCACAGAACCGGTAGTAAAAAATTTTAGAACCCACCCCTGCTCTGTGCCCCACCAACATTTGTCCCTGAATGTCTACGGAGATTCTCAGAATTATTCTTCAGGATCCCCTGAATTCTCCAGAGCAGATTTGGAGTGCAGTGCAAAGAGAGTCAGAAGCCAGCCAATATGAGAGAAAAGCAGAAGTGCTCTAGCAACAGACAGTCATGTGTTTATATGAATGGCTGCCAAGGGTAGGGTTTGACAAGAGGGACACCTTATAAATGTAAAATTTAAACACATTTTTGTGATTGTTTATTAATCACATTGTATTATTAATATGTCTATTCATCAGGAGGCCAGGAAAGTAATGCAGTGCACCCTTTACTTCTCAAAATCTGATGAATTATCTTGTTAAATCAGAGTTCAGAAGCATAGAATACCTGGTTGAATAAATCCATGGAACTGTAAAGGAACATCACACAGGAAATCAAACTAAACTTGATGCTAATTCACTAGCACATGGCTTGAGATAGCCTGTCACCACTTAATGAGTCAAACACAAAGCAACTTGGATTTTGTCCAAGAATAAAGCAATGTGTTATTGAAAACGCCTTTCCAAAGGTGACTGATAAATGGGCACTGTAATTATTAATTTCTCAGTTACTCTGAAATACCTGCCAACAGCTCAAGGTTCCTTATTTCTGAAGGAAGGCTAAATGCCTAAAGACTTGATTTGACAAATGCAGTTTTGCTTATAACATTTTTTCTTTGTCCAGTTAAGCAGTAGAAAATGCCGATATTAGAAAATAAAACAAGTCTCTATTTCCTGAAGAAAAAAAAATAACAGTAAACATTTATGCTGATTTAAAGCTTCTTTATTATTGCATCTTTCTTAAAATTATAAAGAAAAAAATGTATATTTTGTACCATTATGTATTTTATTTATTTAAATCATTTATATAGCTGCCCAACTATTAACCAGCTCTGGGAGACTCTCAATCAAATTATAGTTAGTACAACTATATAACTACATATTCATATGTTATCATGATTTTACTATGAAGAAATCATTTTTATATCGTGACTTGGTTTTCCATCCAAAGTGATAAGAAGGAAACTCTAAGAAAATTAGTAAAGTGATATGTTTGCACACAAATTTCCTCAATATGCCTGTTGATAAAATCATGAATTTCTTAAGATATTGAAACACTAAATTACATCACTATCTTGAACATTTCTAAAGGTCAGCAAAAACCTTAAACAGATGAAGGTGGATATACGTGTCCCAGGATGTTGCAGGATTCAATCTGGGTCCATCAGAGGTTTTGTCTTCCGGGCTTTTGAACTTCTGCTGGAGCCCATCTTCAGGGATCTTCTTTCTAGCAGAGTATGTACTGTTCTGTGTGTGGTATTTATAGTGCCCATTGTATGTGGCTTTTTAGATGTTGATTGGGGTGTGTGGATGGCTGAACAGAACCACACAGAACAGCACACAGTCTGCTAGAGAAAAGTTCCCTGAAGATTGGCTCTAGCACGAGTCTGAAAGCTCGGAAGATAAAACGAACATTGTCTTACCTGAATGTTCCTTTTCGGAGTACTGCGACTGCAGTCCATAGCTGGGTTTCTTCATCATCAGTTCCTTTTGACTGGGTGATATTTTTAGACATATCTCTCTTCGCCCTGTGGCCACGCCCCCTGCTCCCATAATGCACCAGTCTTTGAACGAAGGCGCGACCACCTAAGACAGTCCAAGGAAAACCAATAGGTCGACAATCACAATAAGTCCAGGATGGCCCGGACACCAGAAGTCCATAAACAAAAGCCATACAAAAAAACAAGGGAGGGAATGGACTGCAGTCGCAGTACTCCGAAAAGGAACATTCAGGTAAGACAATGTTCGTTTTCCAGAGTACTGCTCCTGCAGTCCATAGCTGGGATATACCCAAGCTCAGAAATAAGGGTGGGAAACTAAAGGCCCCCTGAGTCCTGCGTCCCCAGAACGCTCTGCAGGACACGACGGCCAAAGGAAGCCTCAGCCGAGGCAAATGAATCCACCCTATAGTGTCTGATAAAAGGTGTCACCGAGGACCAGGTGGCAGCCCGGCAGATGTCAGCAACAGATGCCTGAGTCGCCCAAGCGGCTGACGTTGCTGCACTACGAGTAGAGTGAGGCAAGATCCCAGCTGGGACCTGCCTAGCCTGATTCTCATAAGCAGTGGAGATGCACGCCTTAATCCACCTGCCCACGGTCGATGGAGATATTTTTTGGCCCAAGGATCTTGGATGGAAAGAAATCAAAAGGGCCTCCGTTTTCCGGAACGACTCAGTCCTGCGAATATAACGCCGGAGAGCCCTGCGCACGTCAAGGGTGTGCCAATCCCTCTCACGTTGGTACTTGGGCGACGGACAGAAGTCAGGAAGGATTAATTCCTGAGCGCGATGAAAATATGAGTTCACCTTCGGCAAAAAAGCCGGGTCCAGTCGAAGAACAACAGTATTAGCGTGGAAAATACACAAGTCGTTCCGGATTGACAAAGCTGAAAGCTCGGATATTCGTCTGGCGGAAGTGATCGCCAAGAGGAAGGCGACCTTATAAGACAAGTACTTAAGAGACACAGAGCCCAGCGGTTCGAAAGGGGGACTCATAAGCGCTTGCAGAACAAGAGAAAGGTCCCAGGTCGGATATCGACGAACTGGAGGCGGACGTAAGTTCATAGCCCCATGCAAGAATTCTCTGAGTTGGGGATGTTGAGATAGAGACGAGTAAGGTGGACAGCGAACGACGGTGGACAAGGCAGCAGTCTGTCGACGAAGGGTAGACGGCGACAGGCCCTTGTCCAGGCCAGATTGTAAAAAACAGAGGATGTCAACGACCTGAGCCGACGTAGGGTCCACCAAGTTGTCAGCACACCAGGCGCAGAAGGCCCGCCACGAGGCCTCGTATATGCGCGATGTCGAGGGTCTGCGAGACGCCTGTATAGTGGTTATGACTGAATCGGGGAGACGGTCCTTACGCAAGATGACCCGCTCAAACGCCAAACGGCCAATTGGAGCCATCCTGGATCTGGGTGGAACACAGCTCCTTGGCGTAGAGACTGACGGCTCGTTGGAATCTCCCACGGGGGAAGTATGGACAGAGCCACCAGGTCGGCATACCACGGCCGACGAGGCCAATTGGGAGCCACCAGCAGAAGTTCCGCACGTTCTTCCAACAACTTTCGAATGACTTGAGGAATCAACGGAAGAGGAGGAAAGGCATACAGAAGGCCGGGTGGCCAGCGGCACCGTAGAGCGTTGTGGTCCTCTGCCATCTGAGTTGGGTAACGCGTCACAAACCTGGGAAGTTGGGCGTTCACCGGACTGGCGAAGAGGTCCATAACCGGCAGACCGAAGATGGTGACAGTCTCCTGGAAGATCTCGGGATCCAGTTGCCATTCTGACTGATCTATCAGCTGCCTGCTGAGCCAATCTGCTCTGACATTGTCCACGCCCGAGATGTGATCGGCCTTCAGAGACAGAACGTGACCCTCGGCCCAAGAGAACAGCTTCTCTGCTTCCAGCATCAGGTCCCTCGACCTCGTGCCCCCTTCCTTGTTTATATGGGCCTTGGCGGAGATATTGTCCGTGAGGACGAGAACGTGCTGGCCCCGCAGCAGAGACTGAAAGTGGCAGAGAGCTAGTCGGATCGCTCTCAACTCCAAGAGATTGATGCTCAGCGTTTGTTCCGAAGATGACCAGTGGCCCTGCACCATCTGATCGTTGAGATGGGCTCCCCAGCCCAGGAGACTGGCATCTGAGGTCAATGTCAGCCGATCCGGGAGCAGGAACTGCGTGCCGAGAAGAAGGTTGGGACCTGACCACCAGTTGAGGGACATGGAAATTTGAGGGGGAAGAGGGACCTTGTGGAGAGAATCGCTGCGACCCGTGCGCTGAAAGGGTAGCAGGAACCACTGCAACGGCCTCGTGTGTCTGCGCGCCCATGGCACTATCGAGAAGCACGAGACCATTTTTCCCAACAACTGGGATAGATGTAGTAGAGGAATAGTCCGCTTGGATTGAATGAGCCGAATCAGGTTGCGAATGCTTTCCGCCCTGTCCGGGGAGAGGGAGACCTGGCCCCGAACGGAGTCGATCACCGCCCCCAAGTGTTGAAGAACAGTGGTTGGGTGCAGATGACTCTTTGGGAAATTGATCGAAAACCCGTGGTCCTGAAAAGAGCCGATGACATGGGCCAGGTCCCGAGATGCTCGGCTTCTGGAGGAGGACAGGACCAGGACGTCGTCCAGATAGCACAAAACCCTCACAGGTAACATCCGGAGAGCAGCCGCCACCACCGCCACCAGTTTTGTGAACGTCCTTGGGGCAGATGACAAGCCGAAGGGCATTGCACAGTATTGATAATGGTCCTCCCCAAGTTGGAAACGCAGATACTGGCGATGGGCCGGGAGGACCGGAACGTGCAGATACGCCTCCCTGAGATCCACAGACTGGAGGAGGTCGCCCCATCGCACTCCCGCGAGGATGGATCCCAGGGAGTGCATCTTGAACCTGCGGTAGCGGACCGACAGATTCAGCTGCTTCAGATTTAAAATGGCTCTCCAACCCCCCGAATGTTTGGGGACCAAAAAGAGAATTGAATAGAAGCCCTTGCCATGTTGATCCAGTGGAACAGGTTCTATTGCACGGATAAGGAGTAGGTGGAGTACCTCCTTCCGCAAGAGAGCGGTCTTGTCGGGGGAAAGGTGGGTTGGACAGCGGACGTAGCGAACCGGAGGGCGTCCCAGAAACTCGATGGCCAGGCCTTGAGATACTGTCCGAAGAATCCAGGCATCCTTGGTTGAGCGTTCCCATTGGTGGCTGAAAAGTTGGAGCCGTCCGCCAATGGGATCCTGCAGACAGTAGTCATTTGCCTCGACGGGATTGGCGGAAACCGGCTCCACGGAAGGGGCGTCTGGAGTTGCCGGCTCTGGACCTGTCCCGAAACCGTTGCCTGTCCGCTGATCGGTCGGACCCAGGAAAAAAGTTTCGCTGTGAGTAGGGGCCCCCCGACCCTGACGAGGCCCGAAAGGGCTGACGTTGGGAATAGGGAGCGTAGCGCCTTTCCGGTCTGCGGTATGAAGACGTGGGCATCACTTTCCTTTTATCTTTGTCCTCGATCAAGACAGGATCGAGGGCAGGGCCAAAGAGGTTCGGGGCCTTAAAAGGGGCCGCCGCCAACTTCCACTTTGCTTTGGCATCAGCTCTCCAATTTCTGAGCCAAAACAGTCTGCGAGATGTGACAGACGAGGCTAAGGCCCTTGAGGCGAACTTCACGGAGTTTAATGAGGCATCCGCCGAGTATTCGGTGGCAGCCACAATTTTATTTATATCTTGGTGAAGACGAGTGTCTTCCGGCGGTAGTCTCTCCTGAAGTTGCCTCAACCAAAGCAACGTGGCTCTATTAAAGAACGACATAGCAGTCGCCGTCCTAATTGTCCAAGCAAGAGATTGGTGCTCCTTACGAAAGGAGAGTTCAGTCTTTCTGTCCTCTGATTTAAGAACGTCCAAAGCGTCCGAAGACAAGAGCGAAGAGGAGGAAAGGCTTGCAATCGGAGGGTCAACCACAGGTAAGGATAATAAAGAGTCCAATTCCGGAGCCCCACAATATAGCTTTTTGTCCAGGCTGGTAGGACCCATCAGAGAACCTGGTTGAGACCAGGGGGACTGTAGGACATCAGCAAAAAGTTGAGGGCATGGAATAAAGTCTTTCCCCGGCTTGGATGACGAAAACAAGGCCTCATGAGGAGCTGAGGAAGTAGAAGGTTCAGCTGATGGGACACCCATATTAGTGATCTGTCTAGCTTTATGCAGCAGAGATTTAAACAGCGAAGGCCGGAATAAGCCTGAAAAGGCCGGGGTGTCCGGAGCAAGGCCTTCATCCTCTGAGAACTCCAATTCCTCAGGCAGCTCCTCCTCCTGCTCAGAGTCCTCAGAAGAGATGTGAGCCATCCGGGATGGGGACTTGGAACGACCAGGAGCTGAGTGCGAAGTAGAGGACAGAGCCGGAAGAGGTTGCTGAAGGACAGATTGTTGAAGACCGGCAGCCAAAATGGAAGAAAGAGCATTGGACAACGCTGCCTGGAGGTCCACCTGTGGAGTCAGCATCTGCCCGTCTGGACCCCGGAGTCCGGCAGCGGTAGGGGTAAACGTCGCTTCAGCCCGACGAGAAGTTTGAGCAAGAGGTTCAGCAAGTCCCACAGCCGAAACATCCGGTAAGGACATAGAGGTCCTTTTCGATAGGCCACAAGACAGTCCAGGTGGGACCTGAGAAGTGGGGATGTTACGTTCCTGGGCGAGCGCCATACCCCGGTCAGGAGCAGCTTCAGGGGCCAAAGGTGAGTGACCTTGAGGAGGCAGCTGCTGGCTGGATGCGAAAACAGAAGCAGAGGTGGCCAGCCTGGCCCTATCATATTGCCTCTCAAGCGCTCTATGCCGGCGCTGGGCATCTTTCTCCGCCGCTGATGAGAGCCTGTGCTGGTGAGGCTCAGTAGAAGCGGCAGCAGGCCGTCCTCGTGACTTTGATTTGTGCTTGGCCGGGGCCCTGGGTGGGCTGGGCTCCCGTTCCGAGTCAGAGGACAAAAAGGAGTCCGCCATAACAGGGGGAAAGTCAATATATATATGCAAAAAACTTGTGTCTTGTTTGTTTGTCTTTTTTTTTTCTTTTTTTAACTATTATTTTTAACTATTATAATAATCAATATTAATGGTTTTTTTTTTTTTTTTTTTTTGTAACAACGGTAAGAACTATATACAAGAGTTAACGCAGTCTCCTATGATGGGGGTGTGTGCAGCAGGTAACAAGGAGATGCGGTGGAAAGGAGACCTCAGAAGGCCCCAGCTGCCCAGGCTCCGAATTAGGGAAGGCTGGCCTCTGATCCCAGCACACAGGGATGGCGATGAGGCAAGTCAGAAATCAAAAGTGCTCGAGGGACCCGCCAAAAAAGGGAGAAAACCATCCGGCACAGGAAGGATCGGAGCGACTAGCCGAGGAAGGAGACAAAATGGCCGACGCAGCGCAGACGGTCTCAAAATGGCGCCCGCAGCGCTCCGACAGGCCCAGGCCAGCAGCGGTTAAATCGGGCGAGCTTGGAGTATTAATCGAGGCCAAAAAGCTCGTCCTTCTGCCCAGCTACACGCCCCAAGGGCGCCGCCCGAAGGTCGGACGCCCAGCACTCACACCACCGGCTGCTCGGGACGGCGAATCTCCGCAATCTCTCTGCCGATCAAGGGGCCGTCAATACAGGCAAGGCAAGCTGGCTGCGTTAATTAGGCCTGGCTTCGGCAGGCACGATCACACACAGACGTCAGAGCCTGCAGGGCAAACCTTGCAAAGCTCCGGAGCCGCCCCTATGAGCCGAAGTCCAAATCAAAGGTGTGGGGGGTGCCCGCGGCGATCCTCAACGCCCGCACTCACACCGGCGGCTGTAATAGAGGGCAGGGGACCGCCCCGAAGGGTCGGAAGCCCCAGCTGCGGTCTGACGGCCGTCAGAGACCTCGGGAGAAAAGCGGACTGGAGCCCCAGCGCCGATTTCAATTCCCTGCAGCTTTCTCCTCTATAGGCTCTTACCGAGGAAAAATACTAGCAAAAAAATAAATAAAAAGGCCTAACGCCAGAATCCTAAGAAAAAGGTTGAATACGAAGAGAGAAACACACACCAGTCTTCAGTGACTGAGTGAAAAGACTGGTGCATTATGGGAGCAGGGGGCGTGGCCACAGGGCGAAGAGAGATATGTCTAAAAATATCACCCAGTCAAAAGGAACTGATGATGAAGAAACCCAGCTATGGACTGCAGGAGCAGTACTCTGGAAAACCTCTGGTTCTGGGAACCAACCCAGTTTGGATCGTGCTAAAACCTTAAAACATAATTATCTTGCACAAGAGAATTTCTAAACAGTGGAATTCTCTGTCTTTGAATGTTATCCATCAGAATAGGCTTCCATATTCTGCAGCTATAGGTGTAGCTGCGAATTGGTCAGCGCGGTAAGATGAGCTTAATTTTACAAAGGCACAAATAACTTTCCCAAAAATAAGTGGGCAACATTTTAATGGGAAGAATTGGTATTCTTACCAATGTAGGAAGTTAGCACCCACCCCTTTCCTGGAAGAGTGAAATATTTTAGGAAATATGAAAAAGGCAGAATATTATATTTCCCTGGGATAAGGATGTTTTGAAGCAGCTCCCATCTTCCTGCCCCCACCCTTTGTCAATGGGCCATTAAGGCCTGGGCCAGTCTATTCTACATAACAAAGATCTACCTCCTTCAGGCAGAGCCATAGTGGGAATTACCAAAGATCCAACAAAGATAGGATTAGCCCTCTACACAATAGCAGCAGAAACTCACCACATGTGACCTGGGAAGCACATGTGACTATCAGCCAGCAAGGCTAGCTAAGACCCCAACCCCCTGAGAATCTGACAACCAATCAGGATACTCTTTCGGGGCCCCAAGAAATGCAGAGCCAGAGAGAGTATAAAAACCCAAAGGATTTACTGTATCTCCCCTTTTCTGTTCAGGAACTCAAGCCATGTGATCCTGTCCACCATTAAACCATCTTTCCAAGCAGCCTCCATGTTTCCAGTGTCTGTTTCCCCACTTGGAGCAGAACCTAGAAGGATGTTTCTTCCAACACCAACAAAAAACTTTATTCAGAGCATAAAGCAACCCTCATATGCAATCCTGAGTGGTGAGTTAGAAATCCTATTATAGCAAAAGGCTGCAACTTTGTCCATCTGAACACTTTGGCTTCAACGCAATCAAGCTGCAACCCATAAGGTCAATAGTAAGAAACTGAAAATGATAAATTCAAACATTTAAAAAGGCAGAAGATATTTATTTCTGCACATTGGGATAGATGAGCTTTCATTTATAAGAACAATAAGGACCAATTATGGCACTGTTGAAGGCCACCCCAAATAGTTTCCTGAAGGAAAGAACAAGATGAAACTACACCCTTCTTTCAATACTTTGTGCAGAAAGAAGAGGTCTGTGCAGCTAAATTTTACTTGAGTACACTGGGAAGAAGGATATCCACTGTCACACAAACAGGCAACAAGAATCTGGAAATGAGGAGGAGGAAAAGGAAGAGGAAGAGGAGGAGGAGGAGGAGGAGGAGGAGTAGGAGGAGTTGTATTTTTCACTGAGTTTAGAAATCTGATACAAATGCTAAGTGGCAGATTTTCCCAACCCTAATATGATGGAATAAGAATAGATTAAGGAAAGAAAAATAATGCATTTGCTTAAATTTAATTTAATTTTTGTATATATACAATGAAATCCCATTTCTAGTTTAATTTTTATTCTTAGCCACTTTGTTCCTTTGTTCCTCAAAGTTCATCTAATTTTTGGTGTATTGATCCCATCTTCCCTAGCATCAGAAATGTAGCCTGTTCTAAATATTATCTACTTATCTCCACTACTTATGCTGTCTTTTAAAATAAAACCTTCATAAGGCAGGACACAAAATGAAATGTTTATCATGAAATAGAATTACAATCAAAACCATTAATACTTGGCCGGTCCCTGTAATATATTACATGGCAGGTATTATTGACTAGATAGAAAGTGAAAAAAAACCCAAAAGCTTATGGTGAAATGTTATGCACTATATCCCCCAAACAATATACAGTATTGTTTTTGACAAGTTTGTATTTGCAAAGAAAACAAATGATCCTGATTTGTTGCAAATGAAGCAGAGTGTAGAGGATGAAAACAGAGTTCTAAATGATTATATATAAGTAAGCAAAGAGAAGATATTAATAACTACCTAAAGGAAAATATTTTAAATGTGACAGAATCAAATATAGCGTACAAAATTGAACAGTTATAACAGCAAATGAAACATTGGAAAGATAAGTCAATATTTCATGGTTCATATGTCTAACACATTAAACACAAAATGAACAGTAACAAAACTTGGCAATGAATTCTGGTTGTATCCTTCAAGAAGGATTAATATTTGCAGCACAGGAACAAGTTCTAGCAAAAAATGCCATGAAAACAAAGATTTAAAAAAAATTGGAACAGCAGAAAACAGAGATTATGCAAAAGGAAAGATGAGAACCATCTAATAAGCAGCTGAATCAAAATTCCCCAGATATGAACAAAAAATGGTGCATTGTAATTCATTTAAAACACATAGGTGTGATGACCCCAAAATATTGCTATGACCATAATGTTGAAAAAATGCTCCAGCATGATGATGTAAATTTTGTAAACCAATAAAGGAGACTATTTGTAGCTCGGGGTTGAAATGAGGGGTCCTTGGTGCTCTCTGAGCTTGCTTGTTTTCTTGCAGATGTTTCATTACCCTAACTAGGTAACCTCATCAGTGCTAGTAAGGAGTGCTTTTTGCTGTCAGTTTATATTCTGGTGACTTACCTGTCTGTGTGGGTGGGTGGGGGCGGTCTTAGAGATTCTTTGGTTGGGCTGTTTACTGATGGCTCTTTGGCTGTTTCTTGATTGGGATATTGCTTAATTGATTGTTGGTCTAAAGTTGACCTTGGATTTAAATCTATGCTGATCTGAGTGCTGAGTGCTGGTGGAGCGGTGCTGGAGTCTTTTTCTCTTTGAGGTTGGTTGATTATCTCTTTTGCATAGTCTATAGATGTTGATAATGTCTATGTGTCTATTGATGGCTGATTTGTCAGAGTGCCAGGCTTCTAGAAATTCCCTGGCATTTTGGGACTTGGCCAGGTCTAGGATTGTCACATTTTTCTAATTGAAACTATGGTTAAATCTGTCTATATGTTGTGAAATCAAAGAATTTTTGCCATGTCTTCTGACTGAACATTCTTCAGAAGAGAATGAATACAATTTATATATATATATATATATATATTCTTCTAGCCAGGAAAACCTGGCTAGAGGAAAAACACACATAAACCCTACGAAGAAGTAAGAATATATATATATATATGTGTGTGTGTGTGTGTGTGTGTGTGTGTGTGTGTGTGTGTGTGTGTGTTTTTCTTCTAGCCAGGTTTTCCCTACGTAACCAAGGTTTTTCTGCAGCATCAGCTCAGTAGAATCACATCCACTCGATTCTGGGCTTTATTCTTTTCTAACAGCCAGCAAGCTCTTCCTGCTAGGTGGGAGACCTAAATAGATCTATTTCTAGCTCATTTGCTTTCATCAGTAGGCCACACCATATCTTATGTATCCTCCCTGTAAAGGTACAGTATCAATTTTCTTACTTCTTCGTAGGGTTTATGTGTGTTTTTCTTCTAGCCAGGTTTTCCTGGCTAGAAGAATGAATATATATATATATATATATATATATATATATATATATATATATATATATATATATATATTATATATATAATATATATATATCAGCCATAAGATATGTATAGCCTGCTTATATACAATATATAGTTGCATAAGTATTCTAAACTGAAAATCCTTGTAATTAGTTTATAGCGCATCCAAGAGCAGGCTTACAACCTAAATGTCTATTTACAAAATATTTTTTGAAAATACATTTTGAATGTTGCAAATCTGGCACATTCCAAAGGGGAAAAAATTATTCAAAAAGAAGGTGACCAAAGTAAAAGACTTGAGTGATGAATAATTTGGAAAGTCTGTGAAAAAAAAAGCTCATGTCTTGATTTGTTGTTTGCATTTTAATAAGCAGAGGCAAGATCTGTTTTTCTGACACCAGCACTTTCATTTTTAGAACGTTAAGCCTGCTTTCATTTCTTCAAAGCTCTGATTTCAGAGGGAGTGCTAATTTTCACATTTCATTGAATGTCTTTGGCATCCCACTGAGTGGTGACTTTTCAGATTTCATCAAGTCCCAATAGTTTGCTCAGGCCCTTTTGATAGAACACACCCTCTGGGTCACTTTTCTATCAACACTCTGGTAATGCTGAATTGTGAGTATTTGGGGACCTGAGAAGTGACTTCTACCCATCCCATATTTGAAATTCAGTAGCAATTATTTCTCTTGTAAAAGTTCAGAAATCTGCAGAGTAATGAAACATCAAGAAAAAAAGCAAAGAAAATTATCTCCCAGTCTGAAAGGTGGCCTTTTTTAAAAAAAAACCATACAGGGAGTTTTATCATGTGGGATGTTAGAAAACTAAGGTGACCAGATGTCCCGCTTTTGGCGGGACAGTCCCGCTTTTGAGCAATTTGTCCCGCGTCCCGCGGCGTTTTAAAAAAGTCCCGATTTTTCATTCTGCCTCCTGGTTCCCGGCTGCCTCCTGAATCCCCGCTGATGGCTAGAGGGAAAAAACCTGTTTAAACTCTTGCCGCGGGGCTTCAAAGGGCCGCCCTACGTTAATTAGCTCGGCTTCCCCCTCTCAGCTGATTTGCACAGGGCTCTGCTCTTGCTAAATTGCTCAGTTTTTTTTTCCTCTTTGTGCAAACCAAGCTCAAAACGAAAGTGAAAGTAAAACAGGCTGTTGGCTTTGCGGTTTGCTTGCAACGTTGGAAAATTAGGCAGCAGATTTATTTTCCTTTTCCTCACCAAAAAAGGTAAGTGCAAACAATGGAAAATTATTTAGGGCAAAAGAGGAGAGTTCAAGATTTTAAAACACAAAAGGAAAAAAAAGCTCTTTTTAACTAGGGAATTGTAATAATTGAGATATTATTAATTGTATACTGTGTTGAAAGCAGAAATGGTTAAGTTGTGGTTTGGAGGAATATATGGGGGAAATTATTTGGTTTATTATTATTGGTAAGTATAATTAATTGATTTGTAAGAAATTGGATTGCATGGAAATAATTGGAATATTCATGTTCATATTGATTAATATACAAAAAAGATAGTTATATAACTAATTGATTTATATTAAAATGTTGAATTTGTATTAAACAACTGTATTACATAATTACATAATTAACCAATGTGAGGATGGATATAAAAATAGATGACAATGGGAAGGGGTATAAAATAGAATAGAAGGGAAAAATTGAATTTGATTAAGATTAGAGATGAGGATGAAGGGTAATATTGTTTTTTTAAAAAAATAGATGAGGAATAAATATGGCAAAAAGGAAATATAGAAATTGTAAATTTAATTGAAATGACTAAACACTGTTTAAATTTGTGAACCAGCCAAATATTCTGTTCAAAGAAAATACATTGTATGTTTGTATGTGTGTTTCTAATTATTGCTATTTATTCATATTCTCTTTTATTCTTTAAAGTTTAACAATTCATTCTTTATCTTAATATCTTTATATTTGCTTGGGGTTGGCTTTCTTCCCTTTCATCTTTTTTATTGTACAGCAATCTTTCTCCTCAAACCTACCACCTCTCTTTTCTTTCCTTCTTACTTTCTCTTCCCCCTCTTCTTCTCCTCCCTACTTCCTCTTCCTTTCTCCTTCTCCTCTCTTCCTCCCTCTCTTAACCTTCACTCCTACTCTAATTTCCCTTCCCTTCCTTCATCCCTCTCTATTACTGTATCCTTTTATGCATATGGACTACTCAGAGGGCTGAAAAAGTTATTTTTGACTGGTCCTCGCACTTTTGACCAGTCCTCGAACTTACGACTGTCCTCACATTTTACGTTTTTTTCCCTATCTTATCACCATGGTGAAGAGAAGCAGTTGTGAAATGAGTGACATGGTTGTTAAGAATGCTGCACGGGCATAAATGTGAGGATGGTCATAAGTGTGAGGACCAGTCAAAAGTGTGAGGACCTGTCAGAAATGACTTTCCAGCCCTCTGAGTAGTCCCTATACACATAGCCATGGCCACCCGGTCACATGACCAGCTAGCCACGCCCACCCAGTCACATGGCCTCCAAGCCACGCCCACACAATAAGCCACGCCCACAATGGTGTCCCTCTTACCAATGTTAAAATCTGTTCACCTTACCCTATACACATAGCCATGGCCACCCGGTCACATGACCAGCTAGCCACGCCCACCCAGTCACATGACCAGCTAGCCACGCCCACAAAATAAGCCACGCCCACAATGTCCCTCTTTACCAATGTTAAAATCTGGTCACCTTATAGAAAACTGAATTCATATAGTCATGCTGAAACAGTTGCAGTGAGGTGAGTGATCACATATCTGGTTCATTGGCCTCTTGCCAATCCTTGTTCCTTAACCTGGCCATGTGCCATGCTAGGGTATTCTCCCAAAACAATACTTTAGTTTGGTTGAAAGTTTTCTCCTGTCTGGGCAAAGCAAGGAAACCTTTGCCTTTTCATTTTCAGGTGAGAATTATTTTTGAAAACAATAACACAATACAATACAATACAATACAATACAATACAATACAATACAATACAATACAATACAATACAATACAATACAATACAATACAATACAATACAATACAATACAATACAATACAATACATTGAAATACCCGGTATTCAACAGACTAGTAGTGGATCAGCCTGCTGCACTAATATCTTAAAATAGCCAGAGGCAAAATTAAAAAATGCCTATCTATACCCTGACTGGTTCTAGAATCAGTATCCCTAATTCACTCACTCCTTTCACCTTTTACTAAAAAGCCCAATTGTCAATTATGTTTGCTCTTCCTCCTTACCTATCATTCATTCTAAGTAATGTTCGTCTTTAATTCCTTCCATTGAGAGTTTACCCACTTCCTTTAAGTCTCTAATTAAGTCAATTTCATACAAACTACAAGTTTTCAAAAAAGTGTTTCCCAAAAAGTGAAATCTTTATAGTCAAATTAATACAGTAAAGAGCTAAAGCTGTATTATTCTACTGTCAGCAACCTTGTTGAGTTCTCATTTGATAGGATGAAGCTTATTTATTTATTCATTAAATTTATATTCCACCTATCTCACCAATAAGGTGACTCTGGCCAGATTAAGGTCATGTTCTCATCTACTTGCTGTCAAAGTTTATTTTGCTTTGCAAAATATGAGGTTCTTCTCATACTTCCCATGTTTACATTCCTATGTTAATACCCCGTCCCTCTTTTCATGGATTGTACTGTTCTTGCCACCTAAAAATTAGCATAAAACAACTTTCTTCAACCTAATGCCCCCTCCCCCGCCCCAATACTTTGATGTGTTACACTGATGACCATGCTGGCTGGGGAAGATGAAGATTATAGCCCAAAATAAAATGATAAGAGGCACTGCCCATCCAAGAAAAGAATGGTGTCCCTTCAAAAAAAAAAAAAAGTTGGAGAAACATCTGGAGGACATCGTAGGAGAAAATTAATATTTAAGACCTTTTTATTTTGCCATTCTCATTTTCTAGCCTACTTGATGGAGTTAATCTAGAACCGTGATGGTGAACCTATGGCACGCGTGCCACAGGTGGCACGCGGAGCCATATTAGTGGGCACGCCAGCTCAGCTCTGGGGCGCATGCGTGCGCTGGCCAGCTGATTTTCGGGCCTTCTGGGCCCACCAGAAGTAGGGAAGCAGGCTGTTTCCTGCCTCTGGAGGGCCTGGGGGGGTGGGGAAGGCCCGTTTTTTTTTCTTACCTGGCTCCAGATCCTCTCTGTGTATTTGGGAACGACGAAAACAGCATTTCCCACTTCCTTGGAGGCCCTATGGAGGCTCAAAGGGCCCATTTCCCCACTCCTGGTGGGACAGGAAGTGACATTTTTTCCTGTCCCCAGCCTCCAGAGACTCCTAGAGAGGCTCCTAGAGACTCCTAGAGAGGCTCCTAGAGACTCCTAGAGAGGTTCTGGAGGCTGGGGACAGCAAAAAATGTCACTTCCTGTCCCACCGGGAGTTGGGAAATGGGCTTTTTCAGCCTCCATAGGGCCTCCAAGGGAGTGGGAAAGGCTGTTTTCGCCGTTCCCAGATACACAGAGAGGATTTGGAACCAGGTAAGAAAGAAAAACGGGCCTACCAGGCCATCATGTGCCAGGAGCGGGGGGGGGGAGGGGGAGGCGCACACATGCACGTGGGCACGTGCGCGCGCGACCCTCCCCTGCCCCCCCCTCTCCTGGCACACGATGGCAAAAAGGTTAGCCATCACTGATCTAGAAAATAAAATTGGGCATAAAAATTTCACTATTATTAACATTTTCAATATTATGAGCAATAGACTGGATCGACTACTTTAGATTTGCATACGTTACTGTCTATATTCTTAAATGCTGGATGTATATAAGAGTGATACATGTGGATAAATAAATAAAGAAGAGACTAATGAAATCCTATTTGAGGATTCCTTAGAATATATGGTCTGGCAAATCTCCTAGTGACGCTTGTTCTACAAGCCAGAGATTAGTCGTCAGAAGACTGAATAAATAGCTTGTTAGCCACAATGCTCCTGGGACAGTGATAACAAGATGGAATGTGATCCACATTCTCCTGCATAGAGATTGACAACTGGCTAGAACAGAACATTCTGTCCTCAAATGAAAAATAGAAAGAACTGATTATATAAAAGGCAGTTCATCTTGGCCTGCATGGTTCTGAGAACAATCAATATGTGATGTATTGAAAGATGACCTAGTCATCTAGTGATTAGGCCAGTGATTAGGCCAGTGGCGGGTTGCTACCCGTTCGCCCTTGATCGGGCGAACTGGTAGCGGCGGCGGGAGGCTCTGCCCACCGGCCCGGATGCTTCTGCGCATGAGCAAACCTGCCCCTGGATTAGGCATGTGAGATAGAAGATGGAAGCTGCAATTGGCAGTTCTGACTATAACAATAAACTCATCTGGTCACTTTAAGAAAGGTTCCTCTCTTCTAACTAGAATAATGCTGTAGCTATGCACATAGTAAGGCTATCATTTCTCATCTACAAAAATCCAGACTGCAACAAGGAGTCAATTTTCATTTTGTCTTTGCTGCCATCTAATGGTGTTCGAAAGCATGGCAATCCTACTACGGTATGTAGGCTACATACATCCCACAGACTTCTAACTGGAGATACACATGAAATGTTCTCCTGATCCTATACAACCCAAACTCATACCGTTCTGGTGGCACAGTGATTAGAATACAGTATTGCAGGTTAACTCTGCCCACTGCCAGGAGTTCGATCCTGACTGGCTCAAGGTTGACTCAGCCTCCCATCCTTCCATGTTTGGTAGAATGAGGACTCCGATTGTTGGGGGCAATATGCTAAAGCTGTAAACCATTTAAAGAGGGCTGTAAAGCACTATGAAGCTGTATATAAATCTAAGTGCTATTGCTATTGCTATGTATGAAAAACTAGTGGTGACCTATTTCAACTAGGCTTTCAGCTGGGATTTGGCACTGAAATTGCTTTGTCATCTTGGCAATCTGACTATACTGGAAGGTAGCTGGGAAGAGCATGCTGTTGTTCTTCTGGATCTTGAAGCAACTTTGATGTCAGCACCAATGGTATCTCTTGGATCTCCTGTTAGGGCTGGGGATTAGGTCTATTTTTGAACTGACTTCAGCTGATATTGCTAGGAGGTCAAGTCTTGGTATACGTCAGTGTTGGCATACTGTATGCTTATATGATCATGAATGAATTGATTTTACCAAGACATCCATTCTCTATCAAATATGCAATCTCTGAAGAATTCACCTATTTCTATATGTGAACAATTTATTTTTATATGTATTTCCTATTTCTTAACCGTCCACCTCCTTCAGATTCCTTTTTGAAGGAATATATAGAAATGTGAAGTCCATAGCCTTGCTTAGGTATTCTTCCCATTTTTAATAAATGGACTTAATTGCCAGGAATCTAATTGTACAACATGTGGAGGGATAGTTTTTTCTTTAGTATTTTTTATTTTATGAGGTTTCTCCCTCTTTTTTTGTTTTTTAGCATAAAATCCTTTTAAAATCATGCCTTATGCAAGAATATGAAATCACAGCATTCTAAGCACAGTACTTCAGGGGTCTCCAATCTTGGCAACTTTAAGAGTTGTGGACTTCAACTTCCAGAGTTCCTCACCTGGCTGAGGAATTCTGGGAGTTGAAGTCCACAAGTCTTAAAGTTGCCAAGGTTGGAGACCCCTGCAGTACAGTATGTTGTTAGGGCAACCTACAGGCTTGATGAATCTTGAGCACCTTTTCTGTTGGAGACCCACCTGACTTCACAGCCCAGAATGATTGGGTGAATTTGGGTCAGCTATTCTTTCTCAGTCCAACCAACCTCACAGAGTTGTGAGGAACATGAGAGGCAGAAGTATTTGTATATTGGCTGCCTTGAATTGTATTAAAAAGGGCAGGGTAAAAATTAAATAATGATACGATTTGTAATTCATGTAACAAGCCAAATTTAATATGGGATTGCTAAACTCTGCCTTTTGTTAGCCATTTAACTGATTCTATTAAAGGAAACCACTGTTTTATTGATGAGATAATTCTGTATATTCTAGAATCAATGTTAAAAAGGTGATTACAGTATTAGCATAGACTTATATAATTACCTGATGTCACAGGCAGGACAATGGTATGGTGTCAAGTTTCCAAAAGATGCCCTAATTAATTCATGAGCCATGATCCAAACTTCAAAGGAAATATATCTATTTATTAGGAGCAACATTCCGGCAATACTCGGATGCAGTTAGGACTGATCCTACGTAGATTTACGTTCCCCTATGACCCTGTCTCTCCCCTCCTCTCTGGCCATGTCATAAATCACATTCTCCAATTAACCACTTTGGCTGGCTGTGAAACCTAACACCCTCCTTCCGATTGCGGTCAGAAAGAATGTATGGAATTCACTTCAGTTCTCCCTCCCTCCTGCTCATGGCAACTTGAAAGCTTTGCAAGTTGACATTCGGCTCCCCTCACTTCCCAAGGGCGACCTGTACAAAGTAAAACAATTTGAGCACAGATGCAGAGTTTAGGGATGTCCAAGTAAGTGGTTACCTGGGCAATTTGATTGTCCAGGCTTGTTCTGAAAAATGTGTACTAGCAACCGCTCTGGCAAAGGGGGTAGCCTCCCAACAACTCTCCTAAATTCGTGGATGTGCTCTTTAATGGGACAGCCCCTCTGCTTTAGATAGCTGAGCTCATCCTCTGCATACAGGTCTTCCTCTGCCTCCTCGAATCTGGCCTCTAGCAGTCATAGGAAGTCATCTACATCTTGCAGTTGGGGGGCTCTCCTCTTGTGGAGGGCTGTTAGCCATTTCCTTGCTTCCCCCTCTAGCCCCTCTGCGATGGTATTCACCATAGCTCTGGGGGATGGGTAGAGGTGTCCATAACATTCTAGGTGGATCTCAGCTGAGTCAAGGAATAGAGCTAGCTGGTCTGAGTCCCCATCAAGCTTTCCTCTGAACTGGGGCAGTTCACTCAGCACTGCTCCTCTCTCCCCGTTGGCCTCTGTATGCTTGCATTTGATGTAACTGGTCCTCTTCCTCAGCTCTAGTTTGGAGGGAGAGAGGGGTTTGTCTGCCCTGGGCAGCCTGCCTGCTGCGTGGGAAAGACACTGGTCGCGGCTTCTTTCTGATGGGTGGAGAAGGGGGGCTGTGCTCCTGTCTGCTTCTCCTCACTTTAAAGGGATCCTGCTCCTCCCCTCTCCTTTGGCCTGCATGATGGCCCCTCATCGGGAAGGGTGGCTTGGTCAAATTTCTTCCTCGGCTGCTCTCTGGAACTCCCCAGGGGCTTTGGAAGCCTGGCTTGTTTACAGTCCAATCTCCACTCCACTCTTCCCAGCTCGCTCAGGGGCTTCCCCTTTTCCCGGGCATTGGGGTGGGAAACACGACTTCAGCTGCCTTAGATATTAACTCCCCCCAGTACTCATCTTTTCTTGCTTCCACCGCTGAAGCAGGCATCTCAGCTTTGATGTCCGAGGGAGGCTGCACACTGGCTGCAATTAGGCTCTCTTCAGATAGCTTGTCTCCGGCCATGGTTGCCTGATTTTCCCTCCCAGCACCCGAGACATTGGGGAGCTGTTGGAGAGTCCAGGATTCAGGAAACCTGGTAATTTTTACAGATTTTTAAAAGCAGTCCTAACTGTCTGTCAAGTTTCCGAAAGATGCCCTAATTAATTCATGAGCCATGATCCAAACTTCAAAGGAAATATAGCCATTTATTAGGAGCAGTTAGGACTGATCCTACGTAGATTTACATTCCCCTATGACCCTGTCTCTCCCCTCCTCTCTGGCCATGTCATAAATCACATTCTCCAATTAACCATTTTGGCTGGCTGTGAAATCTAACACCCTCCTTCTGATTGCGGTCAGAAAGAATGTATGGAATTCTCTTCAGTTCTCCCTCCCTCCTGCTCATGGCAACTTGAAAGCTTTGCAAGTTGATATATGGCTTCACCAGTATTATTATTATTTTTTTAGCATATGGCATATCATACATGGACTAGCAACATATATTAACATTTCACATAGATTAGAAAAGCATTAAAAATATAAATGTTAAAAAGATCTATGTTCAAATACAAATGTCTAGGTCAGCGACCCCCAGGGACTGGTTCCATGGAGAGAGGTTTTTGCGTGGACTGGAGCAGTGGTGGGATTCAATTTTTTCTTACTACCGGTTCTGTGGGCGTGGCTTGGTGGGCATGACATGGCTGGTGGGCGTGGCAGGGGAAGAATACTGTAAAATCTCCATTCCCACCCCACTCCAGGGGAAGGTTACTGCAAAATCCCCATTTCCTCCCAATCAGCTGGGACTTGGGAGGCAGAGAATAGATGGGGGCGGAGCCAGTAAGAGGTGGTATTTACTGGTTCTCTGAACTACTAAAAATTTCCGCTACTGGTTCTCCAGAACTGGTCAGAACCTGCTGAATACCACCTCTGGGCCCGAGGCTTTGCCTATGGTTTCATGTGCTGCCTGCTTCCCATGGATGGGGCTTCTTTTGTTTGTGTGGCCCAGTTTCTGGCATGCCGTGGACCACGGGTGCTGATCCATTTAAGTGCAGCATAATTTATATTAAAAAAAAAATCAAGATACTGGACAGGTATATGCCCTCAACTTATAGCTGATCATGTGATCTACAGCATTAACTGGGAACCATTATAGGCTATATCTGGATGTCTCCTAAGTCTTTCCAATAGCAAAAAGGCATCAAATATTCCACAGGTTCATACCTACTGACAATGACTTCAGTGACTTATTAGACTCAGCACAAATATGTGGGCAGGATTGCAAATGTGCTGAATTTGAGAAAGAAGGTAGATCAGGGGTATAGCATGCTTTTTATATACTTAACATTCCTACTTCTGTCTTTGAAATCTTTAATTAAAAGGTTAATTTGAGAAGAGCCACTGCCCATCAGAATAAAGAATGGTTCCTCCACATCCCAAAAGAGCTGGAGAAAGTCTTACCTGAAAGAAGACAGCTTCTTAAGAAAATGCAATTTTACAATTGGTGTTATTTTTTTTTAACATGCAGGTTATATATATTGTATACAACTAAAATTATTTTAGGACATGGCTTTATCTTTACACGGAGATCTAAGTTTGTATTCCTGACATAGAAAGTGTAGTTTAAGAAAACCTTAGAATATTAGAAAGGCGCTATTAGTAACGTGAAGCAGGAATAGGAAAATTTTACTGGTTGGAGGTCATATTTAGCTTATCAAACAGCCAGCAGATAGCAAGAAATATTCCAGTGATGTGGTGATGTCATTAAAGGAGTAATATCATCAATTCATTTTTCTTATAATTAGAGAGATGCACTATTTCCTTTACTTATTTTTACATTTTAAATCCGAAAACCCCACTTGCCAAAATATGGCTATTTGGATACCCAACATGAGTGGGTGCTTTGGTGCTCACAGATGGACTACTGTTGGTTTCCCACACTTAATATAGACAACACTGAGTTTAATCAATGTTTATATTTTTTTCAGTATTTGGAGATTCTAGATGTGAGAAAAATGTCTGTCTTCCTCTTTTCCACTTCTCCAAATTGCATTCTTCTCTCACATAGAAACCTGATCTCTGAATCCTTTTCTAGTTTTTCTATAGCTAAGGCTGTTGAGAAAAGAAAAAAAAAGACCTCTTGAAGTCCTTCTTGAGAAAAAAGAGAAGTCTGGATCTGATCTTTCCATTCAAGTCATCCATATCTGAGTAAGTTATTTAAAGTAGACTGGGGTAATTTTAATTAAGTAGGATACTTGTAATAGGAGAGAATATCTGTAGCTGGTGGTTCAATTCCATTAATGGAATCCTTGATGCTCTGAGTTTGGAAGTTTGCTTGTAGACATTTCATTACCTGGTTCAGTAACATTATCAATGCTATGGAGGAGAAAACCCCAGTCTCATCAACATTGGAAAGGCAAACTACTGTATATAAACAAGGAGCAAACCCTCACATTCACTAGTACTGACAATGTTACCTGGTCCGGTAATGAAACATCTACAAGTACACAGTCCAGCTCAGAGAGCATACTTGCTTCAGTAGTATTGCATTGTACAGTTTTAAATAAATAACAGCCAACACCGATAACTGCAGTTATTCAACTGATGCAACTCGGTAATTTTTATTGCAACTGGAAGACAATACATCACAGAAACTTTATGGAAGGTTTTGGGAGAGTGTTATTTACAATAATAACTGATGAAAGAGTTTGTCTTTGGCAATATGATTACACATCAAGAAACATAAAATGCAAGTATGCCTCTTAGATCAACATTTTTCCATATTTCTGGCTGATTGCACTTGCCTTTTGACTGCTCATTTAGGTAAACACAAATACAACTTAACATTACTGTTTATGTCCCCCATCACAGTTCTCACTTATATTAAAGAAACTGGCAGTTCCATTCAACTAGTACAGCGTTTTTGGGGAAAAGAGGAATAAAATCAGAAAACAAAAACAAAAAGAACATAATTGGCTTATTGCTGTACTAAATTAACCTATTGGCCAATGAAGGTCTCACGACCCTTCCCTAAAGCATTGATATTGTATATATTGGTCTTTTGATTGCTTCATCACTTTTTTTCTGCAGAACAAAAATATTTCAAAAATATTACAGAAGAGTATAAAAATGTACAAATCCATAATGCTTTTTCATACACACAGAAATCATTCCCTACCCCATCTCTTCCAACATTTGACCCCAAGGCAGACTGAAGTAGTGAGTGTGTATAATACAAAAGTGAAACCAGGCTAAATCAATTGATTTTGAAATTCATTAATGAAAGTATTAAAACAGAACTCCAAGCACCAACATTTTCATCTTAATAGTAGTACTGAAGGGAAAACTTAATCAGTGTCAAGCCAAGTCAGAAATCCAAACCTGTAGAAAAGATCAGATCTTTTCCTCAGAAATAGACATTAGGACAGAGCAACCCAAATCTCCCCTTTCAGCTTCTGCACACAAATCTATTGGGAAAATATGTGTGCAAACCCACAATTCTTACTTTCTAATTTAATCTCTATCAATTGTCTTTTGGGTGAGAGGTTGGATTTAGCTGCTCTTCCATAATCAAAAGATTGTTTGATAGATATGACTTTACTTCTGTTTTTTTTAAAGCTTAAACCTGGGTATTTGGTGTATACTTTGTTGATGCTGGGTATCAGGTGGTTCTCATTCAGAATTGAAAAAATGAGAGGCATTTCCTCATTATCATTGACAAATAGGTTCAAAAATAAATTTTGTTTTAGGTAAGTATAGTTTCAAATGCTAGTCTTGAAAAAATAGCATATGAAGCTCTATGAAAAAAATGGTTTTAAAACATTTATTTTTTAAATTTTGAATATTGATTAGCAAAATACAGCACCAGATAATGAATTCAAAGATAGTTTTTTGGTTAGTGAAGTAGTGCTGGCATGCTGAGTTGTGGAAGAATTGCACAGACACAGTTGACTTTATAAAAATTTCACATCTACAATTTTGCATTTTGATTCAAGGAAGAGTTTGGAAAAAATTATCCCTGGCTTACCAAAGTCTCTCCACCCAATTTTCCAGTTAGAACTACAATCAGAAGGGAAGTTTGTATAAAGAAACACAAAAAAAGTATGAGAATGTTCATATATGTGATAGCATAGAATATTTAGTAAATACTTATAAAATTCAACTTAAAAAAAATTCCTACACCAAGACTATAGATTCATAGGAAAAGTAAAATACATGTGGTTAACTGTGTTTTTAAATTCCTGATAGAAAAACAGACAGTCAGAGGTTGTGCATGGTTCTTTCCATACTGAAGTATTAACATATATTACATATTAAATAATAATAAAGTTATTTAAATTAGATCACAGTGCTGCATTTATGTGCATAACAGTGTTTTATATATTGCAGGCAGTGTCATGAAATTCACTCACAAACTTAACTACAACACAACCAAAAGAATGAATGACTCTGGTCAGTGAATGGAACATTTAACAAGCCTGAAAATAATTTAGTAGCCAGGACACTGAATTCCACCACCATAATTTTCTTACTGGAACCAACTTCAACTCTACATAGTCTGTTTTGCCTTTTTGAAGGTGATAGAGACTAGCAAGAACCTGCTTGTATAAAGAAACAGCACACTGTGAAGAAGTACTTCCATTTGTCATAGAAAAATGGCTTTTAAATCACTTCTGTTCTCCAAAACAGATTATCTGAACTGATTGGCAACAACTGCTGACAAGTTTATACAGTTAAACAGATTCTCTTCTGTGACGTAAGACACTAATGAAAGTTTTCAAGTTGCCATCTATTCAATGCTATACAGAAATGCAGCTAGGAGAACAATCCCTAGAGCAATTCCCAAGAAAGATTTGCAGCTGGCACATTCTGAACAGCTGATCTAAAATTCAGAAGATTTGTTCTAGTAGATTACTAATCCCACTTTATTTCTAAATCATTTGGATGCAAGTCTACTTTTTTTCAGGGAGAGACATGGATATCCTCACATCACGTCTCAATTAAGTTTCATTGTGGATACAGACCTCCATTCCAGCAGAACTATGTTCAACCTCTTTTATGTTAAAAGTTACAACATAGGTACGCAGAAGGCATTTTTAGTCACCAAAGAACTGCATACTTTGGAGTGTTCAGAATTAAAGCACTGCTTGTAAAAGTTTGTCATTAAAATGATTTAATGGCAAACTTAGATTGCTGACAAGAAATTCTGCAACGGTCTGCTATGAAAAAATATTACTGAGAATTAAATCACAATCCAAGCTGATACTGGCTTGAATCCAAATTTTATTCCTACTGATGGGATCCACCTCTGATAACTGTTTAGGGCATGTTCCCAATAGCATGTTAGAGGAACAGAAAAAGCCCTTTCATTTATGGAAGGAGAAATATGGAGTAAACAATTCACTATTTTATAGGAAAAAAATCTTACACATTATTTTGACAATCCAGAGTTCCTACAAAAATTATTTGCAGAACATAAGAGCTGCCTCAATTACCCAAACAAATTAAGAACGATGTAACAAGGTAGATGTATATGTTACTGTAAGTACATATACACATTCTCCTTGCCATTTTGCCACAATGCATACAGCACATGACTTCCTGCATACTGTCTCAGATTGTGTTATTTTAAAGACCTTCATACAAGAAGAATGTAACAGTGAGATCTACAACTCCTAAAAGCTTGAAGAATTATGCCTGAATGACAATGGGAATAAACTTACTGGATTATTTTTAGTACTCTATTTGGGAGCAGACAAAGACCAAACAGATGTTTTATTATTGCTTAAATTTCCCAGTTATGAACATTCCCCTCTCTTGTTATTTCAAAATGCCTGAAGTGTAGGAATAAGGATGGGCTCAACATATAGAGGATGGATTTCACCATGAATAGTAGTAGTATCTGATGTTTTTAACTTGGGTCCACCTATTTCATTTTCAGTTTGGCACTAAAGATAACTTGGCACAACAGAATAGTGTTGTGGAGTTTGTTTAAACTATTGATTGTGGCTGTACAACAGAGAAGGTAAACTCTTAGCAAATCGTCCATAATTTCTAATAAAATCCAGATATTTAATTTGCAATGCATACTGCTTACCCTCAAATGAATGTTGCCTTATTTTGTAAAAATATCAACTGTGATCGCTTTTTGTATAGCAATAGCTAAAATTATTTACAACACATTACTTTTTATTTAAGATGTTCAAATCATCGATGTTCAGTCAGTGGGATACAGTCCTGTTGGAAGCATGTTGTACATTTTTGTGGATTTTAGTAGACAAATTTTACTGAGACAAATTGCTTTACTTTGGATGGAATTGTGTGGAATAATATAACTTCAATATTATAATGTATAACGTCAGTTCTCTTTTTACATTATGGTATTTTCTAAATGTCATAACATTGGCCTAAGTAATAAAAATTTGAGTTCAGAATCCTTCCTGTCTACAACTTAAACAGCTTCACTGTGAAATAATTATTCTATTGCAATAAATAGCAACGACATATTTTACATTTCATCAGGATCCCATGGCAAGATGTATATGGCACTCTTCTATGAAGAGAAAACTCCTAATTCACTAATGTCGTTTCTTTTCATTAACTCTTAAAATTCTTGGTGCTTTTTAGGCAAATATCAATTCTTTCAGAAGGTAGAGGCAGTTTTCATAGGGATTCTAATTTTTGAATACACAAAAAAGTGTCTTGATAGGCAATGCACAGGTTGAACTTGCTCTCAAACCTTTGTTATCTCAAACCTGATTTGGCACACATTATTTTAAAAATCTGTTTGTATCAGTTTTCAATGGATATCATTTTCCTAGAATATAAATTCAATGACAGCTAAACATATTTTGAATTCTTTTTCAGTTTCTTGCTACTGGCTATTCTCAACTCATCTTAACCTTAAAACATCTTCAGTAACATCACTACTCCCATCACTATAAAGCTATATTTATTTAAAGTAAAGCAGCTAAGATCAAAAGAGCTGCCTTCCTGATAATTTCTTGGGAGAGCTTCCTAGAATTTTCGTCTGGCTATAGCTCCCACATTTTTAAGAGGAATTTTATAAGCTGCAGAATCTGGATTCTTGACAAGATCATGTAAAAGTCATGTGGAACCCAATCTACAAGTCTTAAAAATAATCTCAAAATTATGGCTGTCTATACAAGTATTTTTTGGGGTGGTGGTGGTATGGGATATTGGCCTTATTATAAACTCTACAGTCAATTTACAGGACTACCACTGCGAAACAGGTATGGCCATAAGGAAGTTGCTTCTCTATCATGTACTCATGTCAAGTTGTGAACACAAATGAAAGCCCTTTCAAAACTTATCCTTCTTGGCATATCTGTGTATCTCATTGATTACAATCTCTCCAAATCCGAATTGTCTATCGTTTCCTCTCTCCCAACTATACAGCAAATTCAGAGTCTTTTCCTGGAGTCTTAATCATACACACTCACTACTTGCTTTGCCCTCAAAATTATTGCGTAATGTTAATACATGTAAAGACAAAGAAAGGACAAACATCTTCAAAAAACAGAGAAGTAGGGGAAGGGGGCTGAATGTGCAGACAAGGCAATATAATTCAACCATCCAAGCCCTACCCGAGCATGAAGTTTTATTTTTTAATATTGCAGAATAAGTTCCCCAACAGTCAGTATTTGTCCCTGAAAAAGGTTAAACCTTAAAACACCTGCTTCCCAAACAAAATAAAAAACAAACCAAAAAACCAAAAACCAAAACTAAGCCTATTGGCTTAAAAATTAGAGGCATAGCCTTTTCTCTATTTTTCTCTATTTATATGAAAATAATTCATGCTTCATGCTAAATACATTATTTACCTTACAAGAACTTTTGTTATCTTTGAATTAAAAAGGGGGGTTTTTATTTTGTACTCCTGAGCCCCTCCCGGAAATGTATCCATGCAATTTGAATCAGGATCAGTGAATCTGGCTACAGTGGATATAACTGGAAATATATTGTTATTTTTGCACAAATGTATCCTGGCTATTTAACAGGTACAGCATTTTGAGGAGCACTGTACAGAGTTTAGTTAAGATTAGGATTTCTTGTCCAACCAAATATATTTGTTTTTTTTTAAATGTAATATAATACTAATGACAGGTTTTGTAGCATATGTATTTTGCTCTTCTCATGAGATCAATTTTTTTTATCCTATCAAAAAGGTTTCCTCATTTTGATCCTCTTTAAATATCTACTCATATTTTTATTTTAGATTTGATTGCTTTTCACTCAGGCAGTTAAGAACTCATAGCTTGTTTTCCCATAATATTTTTGCAGGCAGTGCCAATCTTCAGGCTTATGGCTTTTTAAAAAACATTCTTTTAATTTAAATATAGAAGACAATTAATTGATTAAAGAATATCACTAATCCCCCCAACCCCCTCCACCCTTTTCTCCTTATATTATTGAAACTCATTGCATACACAGTTCAGTTTCCATAATTTAAAAAGTTAAGTATTAAGTCTTCACATTATGAGCCATATACAGTACATGAAGCTTAAGTAATTCATTACTGTATGAGCAGCTGTTTTAGTGGATATTCCAAGATTTCTATGGCACAAATGCAAGCAAATGCCACTATCTTATTCTTGATTCTGAAGATGGGCCTCTGACTTCCCTCAAATTTATGGAATATACATACATGCACGCATACATACATACATACATTCATACATACATTCTCTCTCATTTAATTATAAGGCTTTTAAATTATTTTTCTAAGAGCCTGGCCTGGATCTACCATATTATTCAATTTCTCATTATATAATGTATTTTCAAGTGCCAATTTTTATTCTTCTCACATTAACTGGTGGTATCACAGCGTATTCAACCATGCATTTCTGACAGAAGTGGAGAAAGCAATGGCAATTTTGGCTTTTACTTATTTTTGTCTTCATGTAATGAAAAGCTTTTGTAAAATTAGATGAGTATCAGTATGAGTTCTATGGCTTCAATCTCCTTTAAAAAAATACAACACAAATATTTTGGGTTCAAAAAAGGGGGGAAAAGAAAAAAAGGAAAAAAATGGGAGAAGAAAAAAACAACTGAAGAAAATATTTTCTGATATTGCCACAAATCATTAGAATTCACCTGACGTGCTGAAACAAAATTGTTTTATAAGTTCAGTCAATGGATTTGTTCTCATTTTTCGTCATGTCCTTTTGTTCTTTCTGTCCCTTTGCCGTCCGATTAGTGATGTTGTTCAAACAAGATCGAATTCCTGCCAAATGCAGGAGTGATCCAGCAGCTTCTTTCATCTCCTCATCATCACTCTCGGGTGGTTTCTCTGTGCGTCTCTTTTTAAGAGGCAGTGTGTCACTCGGTACTTTTTTCGACTTCAATAAATGCTGACGTTTCTTGTGCTGAGAGGGGACCCCGCTATCAGCTACAGAATCCTTGGTCTCTTTTCGGTTTTGCCGTTTGCTCTCATCTTCTGCCTCACTATGGCTCTCGTGGCTATGGAAGTTGACCTCGCTGCCCTCACTACTGTCCCGGTTGCCTTTTGCAACAAATTCATAATGATCATCAGCAGAAGAAGAGGAAACAGAATCACTAGTGGGTGATGTGCTCCTATGGTTGGAAGATTTGGCACTGCTATAGTTATGATCCTCCTTTGGGTCACCACTCACCAATGGAGAACCACACGACTGCTCGCTCTCTGTCCTCATTCGGCAATTTGCTATTCCATTCCTGGAAAAGAGAGAGAGAGAGAAAAAGAAAAGCATAGTCAAACTCTTGTGAAAAGCTGTATTTTTTGTGACAACAAGCAAATAAGCAAGTAAGGCAGACATCAAAATGCTGGAAGGAGATTGGTAAACTAGGCACTTTCCTTAGTATTTGTTGGAATCTTAAAACTTTAAGGAGAGCAGAGTCATTAACTCTGCCACCAGCAGTGAGCTATTAATTCTGGATGGCCTGCTGAGGGCAAAATAGATAATTATTATCATTAGGCACATAAGATTTAATCTGCTTTTCAAAAAATCTGATCATTTGAAGGTTTATAGATTTAACTGAGCAGACTAAGATAGAACAAACTCATATTTAAATTCATTTTGATTTTCATGTATAATGAAGTAATGAATGGAGATAAAGAATAATCTTATGAATTTGTTTGGCTGTTAGGATGTAAAGGAGAAGTTCATTTTTTAATTTATTTATTCAGCTATCTATTTTAGATACATGATCCAAGCATTTAATCATACTTAAAATCAAGATAAACACCATATAATAAAATTATAAATAGCACATATAGCAATTGAGAAAATTCAATCAACAACAATGAACATAAATACTGATGTCAATTTAGCCACACATCCAGAATCTTAGTTTCAATGACAAAACCAGGGTTTCAAGATTTTATGAAAGGCAGTAGAGTTGGGGCAAGTCCTTAAACACCAGGGCAATGTTGTTCCACAGGGCAGATGCCATGATATAAAACTTTCCTTTCATGGGTTCCACCAAATGACAACCCTAACAGATGGGACCCAGAGCATGCCTCTACTACTGAATCTAACAGGATGGGTATCAGATACAAGAGAGAGTTAACCTCGCAAGTAACCGAGTCTCAAGCTTTAAAGGTAACTACAGCACTGTGTACCAAACCTGAAAGAACAATGACAACCAGTGCAGTTCACAAAACAGAGGTGTCAGATATGCTGAATCACTAGCACCCATAAATACCCATGACAATGCATTTGTATCAGCTGAAACTTCCAAATAGCAACCCTGTGTAGAGTGCCAGTGTCAGCCCCATGCAGAGCACATTGAATGGGACTTCTTTTATACATCAGAGAAAGTCAAGTAAGATTAAAGTAATTAATTGGAGCCCAGGCCAAATGACAGAGCCAGGTCTTCAAGCTATTGTGTGGTAGGTCAGGAGGGTGGGAGCCAACCTCACTCCAGAAGGGGCAAGAATGAGTTTTGCATAATTCTGATTTACACTTTAAACCTATACAAAAAGCTGGAAATTCTATGCAAAATTTGTTAAAGCACAACTCCTCAAATTTCATTATTGATGGTTATAGGTATTAGTAATAATAGCATCTCTAGACAAAACTGTTTTTCCACCACTGAATACACTATTATACACAATGATAATTAAAAATGCAGAATAATTCATTTTGAGAATTTCATTTTAATTCAGAAGAATGCAGCTGTAACCCATGGGGGAAAATAAATTCTTGTTATGACATTTTAATAACATGATGCGTGTGATTTACAGGTACCCTTATGTCTGCCACACTTGATTATCAATGCCAGGTAGATTATATACTGTATGTAATGACTGGAGAGCAAAAAATACAAGGTATTTCAATGATACTTCATTGAAAAGGAGTTACTTTAAGCTTCATTATTATGGTGAGTGTTACTTAAGGCTGCAGTTGGGTAATTCACAGCTGCATCTATCCTATATCAGCTATTGCTATAAGATGTAGGGCAAGACTGGATAAACATTAGACCAGCTGTTTCAATCATGTTGTTATTTTCTACCATTCAAAACCTAATACAGTCATACATATAGAATTAACAATCTTGAAATCCAAGCATTTGTTCCAATATACTGTGTTTCCCCAAAAATAAGACCATGTCTTATATTTTTTTTTTGAACCCTGAAATAAGCACTTGGCCTTATTGTCATGTGCTCAAACGCCCGATTGGGCTTATTATCAGGGGATGTCTTATTTTGGGGAAAACAGGGTAGTTGTATTAAGCCCAAGGACCAGGACTGCATATACTGTAGTTTTGCAACACTTTAGACCAGGGGTGTCAAACTGGTGTCATCACATGACGTATTGCGACTTTTCCCCCCTTTGCTAAACTGGGCGTGGGCGTGACCATCTGGCCCATGGGTTTGACACCACTGCTTTAGACAGAGCCTTCAGAGGTAATCTAAAAGTTGCAAGGAACTTCTGATTTTTAATATGACAGAAAGCAAAATTATTAGATGTGTATTTAATTTCAATTACTAAATTCATTACTAGTTAATTTCACTTAAACCCTACTCAATCTTTGAGTCAAGCCTCTGGCATACCACTCAAAATGCCAAATATGACTCTGGAGCCAGAAAATATTGAATAGCAGTCAAAAAAAGTCAATGGGGAAGCCAGCAGAAAGTTAGAAGCCACAGGTTGGTAGGCAAGTAAGTGGGGGAGCAAGGGAAGTGCTGTACAGATCAAACAAGGTGCATAAGAGGCACCACATGGATCAGAGGTAGTGCGAGGGGTGCCTTGATGATTGTGGATGGTGCATGAGAGGCACCGAATGCATTTGATGCAAGGAAGCACACAACAGGAACCGTGCAGTTTGTGGAGGGTATATAAGGAGTAGTGTGCATAAGAGACGTCATGTGGATTGGAAAGGCAATCCACTGAGAGGCATCCCGCAGATTGGGAAGGGTGCAAGATGGTACATAAGGGGCACAACATGGGTCAGGGGGATTGTGCATGAGAACAGCACAACAAGGAACAATATGTGAAGTTTTGCAGGTGTTAGGTATCTCTGAAACAATGACCTAACAGATCATGGATTGTCTAGTATAATAATTGGTCATAGGGGAAAACTGCTTCTTCAAATATTGTTCTATTTAGAGACCTGGTGCAATTTGAGAAAAAGCTCCTGTTCAATTACAAATGGCTAAACTCTAAAATCTTATGAAAAGTTTGTCTAAAACTCCTGGTATATATATATATATATATAGATCTGCATAATTCTTTATATATATATCCTTTATATATATATAAAGGAAACTTAGCATCTATGGATGATAAATTATGCAGATCTCAGCGTGTGAAAAAAGACAAAGGCAAATCTCCTTCAGTTAATAATAGCTAAATGCAATGTCATTCATGATTGTGCAGGAAGTCAGCTGCATTTACCATGAGGCAGTGTCACCAGTGCAAGAACTAAGATTAAATGACGCCAAATGCTTAAAGGAAGTCAATCATGTATACATTGAAAGCAATGTGGCACAGTGGAGAATTTTATTTGCACTTCCTTAAAATGAGTTTTTAAAGAGAAAGCAAATTGAAGAGATTTTTTTAAAAAGTTCTTAAATATTTTAATTTTTTTTTAAAAAATTAAAAAATGTTTTAAGATAAAACATTGACATTTTGAGAAAAATAATAACAGATTACACCAGTTTATGAAAAAAATTGCTTCTTTTTCATTAGTTTGCATAAAGATGGGGTATATGGTTCAATCAAGAGCCTGCATGTTGTAGCAGAGTTGCAGAAGATCATTGTTAGTTTGAGGATTTTAGTGACATTTTGATATCTCCTTCATATTAAGAAAAGTCTAAAGGTTCTGAGCTCATTCTGAGCTAACCTGCTTGTTTTTCACTTTTGCTTGTTGAATAAAGAAAAGGGAGGGAGAATCTTCACATAGTTGTCAATTTGTGAAAGTCTCAGACTTTCCATTCCCATGCCAGAGTCATTTGCCAAGTCAGGGTCAGATCTTGCAGTCTCATGACCACAGCAAGGTCATAAAGGTATGGTGCCAAGTTTTGATAAAAATATTTGGGTTGTTTGTTGTGAGCTTCTGCACAGAACCTGGCACTGGATACCATGAAAACTAGCTGCTCTTGGGGTATCTCTGCTGGCAGCTTATAAGAGATTTGGGTATCGCCATCATTGCTTGGTATGTATCCTTTTCATATTATGCTTTTAAATCTGTTTGCTTGAGTTAATAATGACATTTAACATTTTTTAAAATCCACTGATATGCTGCATATCTCAGGATTCAAAAGAACCAATTGCCTGGGCATTTGATCACTGCCCTAACACTTGGCAAAAGTGAGCCTTTGCATACTATTAGCAATAAAGGTTTTGCTCCAAAAGGCAAAAACTAAAGAGGCAAGGCAGTGGTGGGTTCCTCCCGGTTCGGCTGAGCCGGTAGCGGTGACGATATGATGTCACCGAACCGGTTCTCTTTGTTTGGGAGCTGCCCGCCCCTGCGTTATTCTTACCTTTTATTTGGCCCCACCCCCAATCTATTCGCTGCCTCCCGAGTCCCAGCTGATCGGCTAGAAGGAAAAAACCTGTTTAAACTCTTGCCGCGGGGCTTCAAAGGGCCGCCCTATAGCTGATCAGTGTTAAAAGGCAGTGTGGTGGTAGACCAGTGCGCTGGAAAAACAAGTGGGTAGACTGGTGCGCTCCAAAAACAAATGGGTAGACTGGTGCCTCCAAAAGCTAATGGGTAGACCGGAACGCTCCAAGAACAAATGGGTAGACAGGTACAGCTCTTCAAGCAGTTAAAAGCTTAGTAGACCAGTACCTCTGCTAAATCCTAAAGAATTGTCACATGACCATCAAACCACGCCCACAAAATAAGCCACGCTCACAGAACCGGTAGTAAAAAATTTTAGAACCTACCCCTGAGGCAGGGGATAAGGGGCAAGAAATTATACAGCATGGCAAGTATTTTTATTTTAACAAACTTATTTGAATGGATATGCTTAAAATACTTCCTCAAACACAAATTGTATTTTAATTAGAAAAAAAATGACAGCACATTGAGGAAGACAAATCTTTATGCAAGATTCTGGAAGAATAAATAATAGATCCTGAATCAGAAGCAAACTAGATTTAAAGCACGCAAAGGGACGCACATACCATCTGTTGGGAATATCTTAAAAGTAGCTATGAGCAGCTGCTACTGCATGACCTCGGAAAAAGATACACAGAGGTTAAGATCTTCCCAAATAGGTGCTATACGTGCATCCATCTAGGCACTGAATACCATTTTGTCTTTCGAAACCAGATCTTTGCACATCCACGAAAATCAGCAAGGAGAGTGTCCTTGCCTTTTTGTGAGTGCATAGAAGCCTCCCCCACCCCCAGTGTGTTCAACAGATGAAATGCACTTATAGGAAAAGCTGCCTAAAAGCCTAAAAGCTTTCCCAAATGAGGTCACGCTGAAATGCAAATGCAAATGCTTGTGGGAACTAATGTGCTCAACAGACACCTCCACTAGCGTTTCCCAGGCTTCCTACTCCATGAGTATAGTTTAGAAAAATTATTTAACAAAAAAACAATTTGTTATTTTGTAAAATGCCTTTGAACTCAGTGGTCCCCTTAAGCTTTGGGGGGGGAAAATGGTGGGCTGTTACATCCCAGAGTTATGTTTGGAAACATGCCCACTTGCCATGAACAAGGACAAAAGTGAACTGGTAATGAAAAAAGTATTCCAAGAAGACTTATGTCCAAGTTCCTGACTAGTCATACTCCTCCATGGCAGCCATTTTGCAATGGCACTTTCAATATTTATTTATTACATATATTTTCACATCATCCATATCCAGAGGTGGGCTTCATATAATTTTAACAACTGGTTCGCCTAGTGGAGAACCGAAAATGTGAGTGCACGCCTTCTTCTTAAAGTGAATACAGAAAGAAAACCAGAGACTTTTCTTTTGGATTTAAGGGAACTAGGCTTGGGAAAAAAGTTTGGAACCCTGATGTTATATATGGCAGCAAGACTACTCTACACACAGAAATAGAAGGTCACCTCGAGCCCCACAATGGATGAATGGCTGCAAAAACTGATGGAATTAGCTGAGATGGCTAAATTGACTGTTTTGATTAAAGAAAAAAAAAACACAAAAACCTTTATTTCTACTTGGAAACCACTTCAGTAAAATACGGCATTAACATCTACCTTCAAGCACAATTGTCCACTATCCACTACCCTTTTTCCTTCCCTAATTTCCCTAATATTTACTTTTGTATTCTCTTTGTCATATTATAAATTAATAAAAAATTATATATATAAAAAAGAAACCTTTAAATATATTAAGGATGTAATTAATGTTCTAGAGCAGGGCTGTCAAATTTGTGGCCCGTGGGTCGGATGTGTCACGTGCTGGCCCTCCCCTTAACGAAGGGGGAAAAAGTCCCGATACGTCATGTGATGCTGCTGTGATGATGGGAGTTTGACACCCCTGTTCTAGAGGGTAGTATTATTAATATTAAGCATAAATCAAGAACATGGGGCATAACTTCAAGCTGAGAGGAGGAAAGTTCAAAAGTAATCTTATAAAATATTATTTCATAGAAAGAATAGAAGCTTGGAACCAACTTCCAGGGGAGATAGTGAGTCAATCATCAGTAACTGAGTTTAAACATGCTTTGGATAAACACATGTTCATCACACAACAAAAATTAAAGATAAATTAAAAATAAATATAAAAATAATAATTAAATATAATAAATAAATTAAAAAGAACAAAAAGCAGATAAATTCAAAGGGCATACTTGAACGACCACTAGGACATTTTCTGCCAACAGTTTTCTATATTTCTATGTTTTAAGCTACGATAAGGTTTTTTTTTATATGAAATGCCTTAAACAAATACATTAGTTGCTATACTTAGCTTTTTTCTTATGAGAATATCATCATAGAATGAAAATTATCCTACAATTGTTCTGCACATAGACATTTTTATTGTGCTGTCATATCTGATGTGATTTTTGAGCCTTATATATGGATCAGAAAACCATTGTATGGGCAAAACATGGTGACTGGCTTCATGTTGGCAAAGCAATGGACAAGGCTGTATACTTCCCTCTTATTTGTTCAATCTATTTGCTAAACAAACTGTATATTAGAGGAAGCTGGAAGAAAATGAATGTGGTTTTAAAACTGGAAAAAGAAACATCAAACCTGTGCTTATGCTTATGACGCTTATGATGCTAACTACTTTGATAGACAAAAATGCAAAAGATCTGCAAGTTCTAGTAATAAAAATTAAGCAGTAATGGGAAGAAATAGTACTAAAATTAACTATAAAGCAGATAAACTAATGACAATAGGTTAAGGTGACCAGACGTCCCGCTTTTAGCAATTTGTCCCGCGTCCCGCGGCGTTTTAAAAAAGTCCCAATTTTTCATTCTGCCTCCTGAGTCCCAGCTGATGGCTAGAGGAAAAAAAACTGTTTAAACTCTTGCCGCGGGGCTTCAAAAGGCCGCCCTACAGCTGTTCTGTGTTAAAAGAAAACAAATGAGTAGACCCATGCCTGCAAAAATAGAAAAAACAGCCCCTTACAGCTTCCGTGTAGGTTAATTAGCACGTTGATTAGCTCGGCTTCCCCACTCTCAGCTGATTTGCTCTCAGCTGTTTTGCGCAGGGCTCTTGCTGCTTGCTAAATTGCTCGAGCAGATTTTTTTTTCTCCTTGTGCAAACCAAGCTCAAAACGAAACTGAAAGTGAAACAGGCTGTTGGCTTGTTTGGTGCAACGTTGGAAAATTAGGCAGGCAGATTTCTTTTCTTTTTCCTCACCAAAAAAGGTAGGTGCAAACAATGGGAAATTTAGGGCAAAAGAGGAGAGTTCAAGATTTTAAAACACAAAAGAAAAAAAGCTCTATTTAACTAGGGAATTGTAATAATTGAGATACTATTAATTGTATATTGTGTTGAAAGCAGAAATGGTTAAGTTGTGGTTTGGAGGAATATATGGGGGAAATTATTTGGTTTATTATTATTGGTAAATATAATTAATTGATTTGTAAGAAATTGGATTGCATGGAAATAATTGGAATATTCATGTTCATATTGATTAATATACAAAAAAGATAGTTATATAACTGATTTATATTAAAATGTTGAATTTGTATTAAACAACTGTATTACATAATTACATAATTAACCAATGTGAGGATGGATATAAAAATAGATGACAATGGGAAGGGGTATAATATAGAATAGAAGGGAAAAATTGAATTTGATTAAGATTAGAGATGAGGATGAAGGGTAATATTGTTTTTTTAAAAAAATAGATGAGGAATAAATATGGCAAAAAGGAAATATAGAAATTGTAAATTTAATTGAAATGACTAAACGCTGTTTAAATTTGTGAACCAGCCAAATATTCTGTTCAAAGAAAATGCATTGTATGTTTGTATGTGTGTTTCTAATTATTGCTATTTATTCATATTTGTTCTCTTTTATTCTTTAAAGTTTAACAATTCATTCTTTATCTTAATAACTTTATATTTGTTTGGGGTTGGCTTTCTTCCCTTTCATCTTTTTTATTGTACAGCAATCTTTCTCCTCAAACCTACCACCTCTCTCTTTTCTTTCCTTCTTACTTTCTCTTCCCCCCACCCTCTTCTTCTCCTCCCTACTTCCTCTTCCTTTCTCCTTCTCCTCTCTTCCTCCCTCTCTTACCCTCACTCCTACTCTAATTTCCCTTCCTTCATCCCTCTCTATTGCTGTATCCTTTTATGCATATGGATTACTCAGAGGGCTAAAAAAGTTATTTTTGACTGGTCCTTGCACTTTTGACCAGTCCTCGAACTTACAACTCTCCTCACATTTTATGTTTTTTGCCCTATCTTATCACCATGGTGAAGAGAAGCAGTTGTGAAATGAGTGACATGGTTGTTAAGAATGCTGCACGGGCATAAATGTGAGGATGGTCATAAGTGTGAGGACCAGTCAAAAGTGCGAGGACCTGTCAGAAATGACTTTTTTCAGCCCTCTGGTTAGTCCTTTTGTGCATATGGACTACTCAGATGACTGAAAAAGTTATTTTTGACTGGTCCTCGCACTTTTGACCAGTCCTCAAACTTACAACTATCCTCACATTTTACATTTTTGCCCTATCTTGTCACCATGGTGAAGAGAAGGAGTTGTGAAATGAGTGACATGGTTGTTAAGAATGCTGCACAGGCATAAATGTGAGGATGGTCATAAGTGTGAGGAACAGTCAAAAGTGCGAGGACCTGTCAGAAATGACTTTTTTCAGCCCTCTGAGTAGTCCCTATACACATAGCCACGGCCAACCGGTCACATGACCAGCTAGCCACGCCCACCCAGTCACATGACCTCCAAGCCACGCCCACAAAATAAGCCACGCCCACAATGGTGTCCCTCTTTACCAATGTTAAAATCTAGTCACCTTACAATAGGTAAAACAATCAGCCTTAGAATTGGCAATGAAAATACTGAAGTGATGGATTGTTTCTGTCTTTTAGGTCAACCATCAACAGCAAAGAAACAACAGATAAGACTAGCATTTGAAAGAGCAGCCATGGAGACTTTAGAAAAGATATTCAAATGCTGTGATACACCTATTCCTACAAAGATCAGAATTGGACAAGGCATACTTATGGAAGTGAAAGTTAGATCCTGAAGAAACAGGATAGGAAGATTATTGACACTGTTGAATTTTGGAGCTGGAGAAGACTCCTAAGAATACTGTGGATGGCCAAGAAAAGAAACCAACTCAGAGTTCTCATTCAAGGTCCAAATGACCAGGCTCAAATTATCCTATTTCAGACGCATTATGTGAAGATCTAGTTCTCTGGAGAAGGCTCTATTACTGGGAATGGTGGAAAGAAAGCAGTAAGATCGATTGAGTTAGTTACAGTGGCAATAAGTACACTGTTGGAAGATCTGAAAGACTGGGTTACGGATATATAATTGAGAAAATTATGCAGTCACTAGAAATTGAAACAAGTTGATGGCACTTAATCAATCAAGAATGATTACATGGTCCCACCTAGTAAAGCACATGCAGGGAAATATTCCTATTGAAAAACTGAAAAGAGACTGAATATCAGCAGTATTTTTTCTTTGTCTATTTTGCTTCTGGGCAATATAAATATAATTTATAAACGTTTATCTCATCTATTCTACTTTCTATGCATTCAGTTTTGCTCCTTTATTTTCAATCCTTCCTTATATTTCAGCTTTTATCCTATGAACTCCAATATGCATGAGACTAAGTCTGATATTCTTTTCAGGCAGAAAGACAGTATATACATGAAAACATAAATATTGACAAGTATGGTTTCCAATTAACATGAAATTTTATTTTATTCTAGTTTGGACAGGCCCTATTTCAGGTACTATGTTCAGTTCTGTCCTCGTACTTTAAGAAGCAATTAGAGAAATAGGAAAGGTTCAGAAAATTGCAACAAAGATGATTATGGGACCAGAAACTATCATATTTTACGGACTATAAGACGCACTTCCCCCACCCCAAAAGTGGGTGGAAATGTCGGTACATCTTATAGACCGAATACGGCCCTGTTTTTGGCCTCCCTCAGACCCCCCGTGTCCCATTTTTCGCAAAAATGGGAGGCGCAGAGGGTTTGGGAGGCCTGCAGAGTGCTCCTGGGGGCCGGGGAGGGCAAAAACAGGACGTGGGGGGGGGGGTTTGGGAGGCCAAAAATGGGCCAGTTTTTCACAAAAACGGCCTGTTTTTCGCAAAAATGGGATGGCAGAGGGTTTGGGAGGCCTGCAGAGTGCTCCTGGGGGCTGGGGAGAGCAAAAACTGAATGCGCAGAGGCCAAAAACTATTTTTTTCCCTTGTTTTCCTCTTCAAAATCTAGGTGTGTTTTATACTCCAGTGCATTTTATAATCCAAAAAATATGATATGTCCTTTGAAAAGCATTTGAAGAAGTGTGTGTGTGTGTGTGTGAATTTGAGTGTGAGAAAGAGAGAGAGGGAGGGAAGAAGGGTGGGAGAGAGAGAGAGGGGGGGGTGTTAGATCTAAGGAGGAAGAGTGAGAGGAGATAAAATAGCACTTTTACAGGTTATTGTCAGAGTCAGGAAGGCTCCACAGGTGGTAGCTGCGGGTTAGGGTTAGGGAGCAGAAAGCCTTCCAGCAGGTGCAGCTGATGCCTACAAATGCGGCACTGCCCCTCCGCTTTCCAACCCCAAAATTCCAGAGTGAAGTTGGAGCAACCTTTGAGTGCCCTTGACAAAATCTGCAACAAGAAGTAAATAACCCAGGCTCACTGGGGGAGGGGAGGGTGTCACCCAATGAACCTCAGCTGGAGAGACACGGTGTACCTCATCTGCTGCCCCCTTGCTTAGAGGGTGAAGCTGGAGCACTCAGCCTTTAGTCAGGGCTCCTGGCATTGGGAGAGGGTGCTGGGTGAGCCCCGCTTTGCAGGACGAAGTGGGTGGATGTAATTGCAAGTCCAGCCCCAGCTATGGTGAGGAGAAGCAACTGCTCTGGGCACAGGGGCCGAGAAGGAACTAGAAGGGCACAGTGGTTGGACTACCTTCTGGCCCACTGGGTTCGGTTTTTTTCTTTGGTTGTGGGTTGGGGTGGGCCAGGGCTGAGGCGCAGGGGCTGGCCTCTCGCCATCTCCAGGGTAGCCCTACAGGCCAAAATTAAACACCTTGTGGGTCAATCCTGGCCTACAGGGCTGCGAGTTTGATATATCTGATTTAGGTAGTTAAGCTTAAAAGATAACAAGAAACGTAATGGCATAATCTCCATTACATTTCATGTCAAGTCATAGAATTTCTCTTGGTTTTAGTATTTTTGAATAATGCACATTATCAAAACAATTCTCATTCTATTGTCCCGTGATTTGGGCACCCAAACATAAAATGATTACAAAAGCTGGCTAAATAATTCATTCATTCAAATACTGTGTGCAAAAGGAACAGACTATAAATGGCTTAAGCAGGTTACAATTGCAAAATGCAATGCATTAGAAATATATACAGTATAATCTAGGAGAATTTCAGTATCAGTTATAAATTCTGTATTTTCACATGTTGCAACCGAAGAAGTCATTTGTACATAAATAATGTTGCAGTCACATAGATCATGGGACTGCTATCTTCTTCATTAAAGATGATTTGATTGCTGGTACTGAAATGGTAAAATAGGCAAATAGGAACAAACATAAATTATATTCCAATAACTATAAAGAATTATAATCCAATTCAGCTTTTAAAAATTTAAAATGCAGATTTCCATTTAATATTTTACCAAAGTTGCAATTACTGATGGAAGGATAGAATCTTAGATATGCTATGATAAATATGGACAGATTGAACATATTTGTATGTGAATATTGTATGAATCTGAACATTGATTCTTATGCTTAAAGTCACAGTCTTCTCATGGTCTCACCTGAAAAGAAATTGAAGAGTCTAAGTCACATTTATATGTCTCTAAATTTACTAAAGGATGTGAAAGATGTGTGCTTGTGTTTTATTTTTATAGTTATAATGTACACTGAAGATGGCATTTAATTTCGTTGTACAAGGTGCAATGATAGTGAAGTGAAGTGAAGTGAAGAAGTGAAGTGAAGTGAAGTGAAGTGAAGTGAAGTAAAGTAAAGTAAAGTAAAGTAAAGTAAAGTAAAGTAAAGTAAAGTAAAGTAAAGTAAAGTAAAGTAAAGTAAAGTAAAGTAAAGTAAAGTAAAGTAAATCAATTGAAAATATATTAGAGCCCTTTGAGAGTTTTTATTTGAAGATTCTTGGTTTTCTTGGCTTTCACAGAGAGCATAATCTTGGGGACATGATAGAAATTACAATAGAGATCCAACTGACTCTGTTGCCCAACTAAGTAGAGTGCTATTGATCTTGCACTTGAAAACGCTTACCTTACTGCTGCAGCCATGTTTCCAATAGGGTTAATTGGCAGTGGTCTAACTCCTGGGAAAATTCCTCTACTCAGAATACGAGCTCCATTTTGTATCACTCCAGGTGGAACTGAGGACAAATGGAAAGAGAAAGAAAAGAAAATACAATTAAAATTGAATGTTGCCTATCAATTTTTATATTAGAGTCGCCAGTTTCCTAAATTCACATACAAGGGAAGATGTTATTATATATCATGCACAAAGTATAGCCACAAACGCTATGAAAGGTTGCTGAAAAATGCTTACTAAGAACACAAGTTGAAATATTCTTGGTCCAAACCTCATTTCAGCAACATACTTACCAAGTGATCTAAGATAAGAAGTTTTGGTAGAAGCCATGATACAGTGGAATAGAAAATGCATATTCCAAAGTTGAAGTTCGAGATATAATCTATTTCAAAAAGGATTCTTTGCAGAAAGGGAAAGATCCCTGCCTAGCATTTCAAAAAGAAATCACAACCAGAACTGATACTACTAAACTAGTTAGAAAACAGTAATCTGGTTGAGAAGCTGAATTTTGCAAATTCATTCAACTCAAGTATATACTGTTCATTCTCTTGTCAGCAATATTCGGTGCTCAAATGGGGACTAAAAGTAATGGTCTATCTGATAGGTATGTTTTGAGGAGGCATTGCTCCTCAAATAGGGATAGATTCAAAATTATTCTGCCATGACAGGAAAAATATTACAATATTTAAAATATTAAAAGTTGTAAATTTTTGAAATTCCAAACAATTCTGTAATCTCTACAAACGCCACAAAAGGAAGGAGAAATCAGTATTCACAATCTATAGGAAATGTGCAATTTCTTGACTTCTAAAACTTTAGGGGTGTTTTAATCTGTTCCGGGCCAAATTTATTTAATTAGGTTTTTATACTGTTTTTAAATTTTGTAATCTGTGTGTTTTATCTCTTGGCTGTTCACTGCCCTGAGTCCTTTGGGAGTAGGGCGGTATATAAATCTAATAAAATAAATAAATAAATAAATAAATAAAATGCAAATTGTGCTAACATTTTCAAAATTTTAATCTTTTAAATGTATAATACATTACTGTGGTTTGTTTTTCACTCCAGTTAATACAGTAAATTGTATGTAAAGTGTTTAAGTAATTTGATTAAATCAAAGTGGAAGAAAACCTGTTTAAATACAGTATTACAAAAGTAAAATTGCTTTTTCCCCATTGTTAATTATTTTGAATATTATTATAAATATTATTCTAATATTTATATAACAACATTTAAAAGTGTGGGATGCCCACAGATCCATGCCACGCTGTTCAGCAAGCCATCTACCTCTAATCAGTTGTTGATGTGCAACCGGGAAAGTCCTACTGCCTTCACCCCTGCTTGCAGGCTTCTGATAAGCATGTGAATGGCCACTGGGAAAATATACTGTGAAATGATAGATCTTTGATCTGCTCCAGCAGAATTATTACTGTATTTTGTCTACATATTTAACTACTATATGAAGGATACTGTTAGGAGGAAGAGCTAGCAGATATCTCCTACCTCACAATGGCAATTGCTAATATTCTATTTTCAGCTTGTGGAAGTTTAGCCTGTATCTAATAATGGTATTGCACTAAAAAAAGTACATTTGCATGCTCAAATGCCACACCCAACATATGCGGATCCCTGTTTTGGAGGATCTGACCACCTTAGGAAACATCATCTTTCATTTTACATGTGCACATGAATAATAGGATGGGTTGACAAAAATGTAGCATGTTGGTGGTTAGAAATGCTTCCTGCTACAGTAAGGATATTTTTAATCCAACATCACCATTAAAAAAAAGTGCTAAAGATTTTATAAACTCACTCATCCACAGCAAACCAGGACATAAATATAATTATTTATTTAAATTTAATGTTAAGTTTCATGCCTTTACTAACTATGTCCATAAGCTTAACAATACACTCTATCTTAAACCTGTGTGTGACTTTAGTGTCCATGAACCCATTTTTTTTTCTTGGCCTTTAAGTTTTCTTTATTTACAAGTTGGGAGGACAGTTAAGCCTGCCCCCTATCTTGTTGCATAGCCACATTAATTTGATTTCATACTGCCTAGGAATTTAAAACAAAAGACAATTTTGATGTATTAGAAAATATGCCTATCTAGGGAATTACGCATTATCAACAGCTTTAGAAAGTTTACAGACAATAAAGATCACACAATCACACGCTACATCTTAAATTTGAAATATATCGGGGTGGGCAATTAATTTTCCCAAGGGGTCACTGGGGCTGTCGTGGAGAGTCGCTGACTCCACCTGACCCTATCTGCTGCTCCGCTCGATGAGCCTCACCCCCAACCCTGTGGGCTGGACAGGGACAGCCTCCATGCTGGATGTAGCCCATGGGGCCATAAAATACCTAGGTTATATCACCAGAGCGGGGAGGCAAGGAATGTTGCGGGTCCCATAACCTAGGGCCGTGATGGTGAGCCTATGGCACGCATGCTGGAAGTGGCACGCAGAGCCATCTCTCTGGCCACATGAGCCATCGTCCATTGCTCTTCTGGGTTCTGGTGCGCCGGCCAACTGGTCTTCACATGCACCGGAGCACCAGCCATCTGGTGTTCTGGTACGCATGTGCGTGCGAAGACCAGCAGACCAGTGCACATACATGCGCTGGAAACCGGAAGATCATCTTCCTGGTATGCATATGCTCACTGGGTGGCTGCTCTTCTGGTTTCCGGCATGTGCGTGCATACTCCCGTTTTGGCACTCAGTGCCGAAAAGGTTCACCAACACTGCCCTAGGGGTGGTGGACCCAGAAGAAGGGCCTTCTTCGTGGTGGCCCCCTCTCTCTGGAACATCATTTCCCCACAGATTAGAATGGCCCCCACTCTAACACTCTTCCGGAAGGCACTGAAGATCTGGTTCTGCCAGCGGGCCTGGGGAATGCAGAGTGGGATGGAGCCCATTAAATGCCTCGTGTGATGTATTGTCACTGGGGTGTGGTGTTATTTTATTTTATTATTTTATTACATAATTATTCTCTTTTATTAGTTTTATTGTTTTATATATGACGTTTTTATATTATTGTAAGCCACCTTGAGTCGCCATGTGCGAATAGACGGCAATATAAATTTCCTAAAATAAATAAATATCAACAGCAATTACATATCTATAGAAGTTTCTAAAATGAGTTTTCCCCTTTTCCAAACAGTGTTAATTCCCAGAGCTTTATCAGAGACAAAGGCTCAAGTATTAACTCATTGTACATTACTTCCTTTCTAAAGGGGAGGATAAGTAGTGCATTTGGTCAAGGGTAGGAAACAGCAATTGCCAGGTCTTCGGTTTGGACTCAGTTCCCTTACCATGACTGCTAAAATGGACAACATTGTTTTTATATATTTTGAAATGAAAAAGACTATAGCAGAACTCCTCAAATATCTACCTTACAATTAAAAGACTACCTCAAAAAAAATCCTCCTAATCTAGCCTCACTCAAATGTATAATATGTCTTGTATCACATTTATATATACTGTTTTTAGACTCAATAACTTCTGAAACAGTAAGATATTCTCACCTGGGGCAGAAACCTTTTCATAGATTAGATTAAATTTCATAGATAGATTAGCCTATGAAAAGGCTAATTCACACAGATGGAGTAGTAGCAGCAGCGCACAACTCAGGCATTCATGTGAATTGTCAAGATCACACCTTTATCTATAGTAACAGTGTTGTTACTGAGATTAATACTACTTATCCAATGAATAAAATAATAGTGATTTGAATAGAAATGTGGGATACAAAACATATACAAATTAGAAAGTATTGATAAAATTAAGAAGGACTTCAGTAGTCGCAGGGAATGGAACAGTGAAAGAATGTCTGCAACATAGCAGATGAGAAAAGGAAGTTTTAAGGAATAAAATATAAAAATCAGTTTTCAGGAAATGTAGACATCTATAACTTCTTGTGTATGGCTATTATTTCTGCATAGTAAAATATCAAATAAAATAGATACAATCTTGAAAAAGTCTTTATTGAATCAACATCAGGCGCATACCAACAAATGAAAAGACTAAAAAAAAAAAAAAACCCCATGAAGATCAGTTTAGCTTAACTAAGTATATGTCTTTCATACAACTGTTAGGCAGTAAGAATTTATGTTTTGCCTTCTATGCATCTTATAGGACAGCAGGCCCCCAACCTTTTGGGCACCAGGGACTGTGGAGAAAAGTATTTCTGCGGCCTGAAGGGGATATAGTTTCACATGCTGCCTGGATCCTGCAGATGGGGGTTCGCTCGTTTGCACAGCCTGGTTTCTGGCATGCCATGGACCAGTGCGGTCCATGGACCAAGGGTTGGGGACACCTTTTATGGGGCACATTTCAAAATTAAACTAAACTTAAACTAGTATAATAAAAAATAACAAAATCTTACAACAGAAACAATATCAAAAAACCAGGCATTCTACCAACATATTCACCGAATGTCCTATTTGAAATAATGCTTAATGTGAAGAAGAATGCAAATTGTTACAGGAAAGAAAAAGAAAAAGTACTCTTCTGTTTTCATATGCCAAGGTTTTCATCATAATCTAATCCAGGCATGTTCATCCCATGGTCCATAGGCTACATGAGGCCCTTGACAGCTAGTAATGTGGCCCCACAAGATGATAAAAATATTAAAAAATAAATGCTGTTATTTATATATATTAACTGTATTATTTATTTTATATGCGGCCCAAGACAATTTCTCTTCCCTCAAGGTGGCCCATGGAAGTCAAAAGATTGGACAACCATGGTTTAATTCCTTCAGTCACTTTAAATTACAAGACACATAACAATATATAATGTCCATTAATAAATTCCAGTTTTAGCTAAATGGAGAGCAACATACACATATCCTACCCATTTGTATCCTCAATCCCTGCTTTTTTTCTAATATTTATAACAAAAATAAATAGATATACACATTCACATTAAAAAAAATAAGCCACACAATATTTTCTTTAAAAATTGGCTATAATATCTAATTAGCTATCACAATAATCTTCCAGTTACTATTATGATTATACCCATAATATAGAATGTATACACCATTATACATTGAATAGAATAGAATAGAATAGAATAGAATAGAATAGAATAGAATAGAATAGAATAGAATAGAATAGAATAGAATAATGAGTTGGAGGTATTCTAGTCCAACCGCTGCCCAGGCAGGAAACCCTACACCACTTCAGACAAATGGTTATCCAACATCTTCTTAAAAATTTCCAGTGTTGGAGCATTCACAACTTCTGCAGGCAAGTTGTTCCACTTATTAATTGTTCTAACTGTCAGGAAATTTCTCCTTAGTTCTAAATTGCTTCTTTCCTTAGTTTCTACCCATTGCTTCTTGTTCTACCCTCAGGTGCTTTGAAGAATAGTTTGACTGCCTCTTCTTTGTGGCAGCCCCTGAGATACTGGAACACTGCTATCATGTCTCCCCTAGTCCTTCTCTTCATCAAACTAGACATACCCAGTTCCTGCAACTGTTCTTCATATGTTTTAGCCTTCAGTCCCCTAGTCATCTTTGTTGCTCTTCTCTGCACTCTTTCTAGAGTCTCAACATCTTTTTTACATCATGGCGACCAAAATGCAATACTCCAATGCAATATTTCAAGTGTGGCCTTACCAAGGCATTATAAAGTGGTATTAACACTTCACATGATCTTGATTGACATTGGAAACAAAAAGTTGCAAAAGTACTTCAATTGTACAAATATATCTATGTTTCAGGGCTTTTACTTGTAGGGGACAGAAAAAAAAATAGAAGGAAAGCTTGATCAATCCATTATTCATTTTTTGTTCCATAATGAAAAATAAACTTCTTTTTCCTTAATTTTGCTCTTCAAATTGATACAGAATGGCAGCTGAATTGTATGGAATAAAACTGGATTTTTATTATTTATTTATTTGTTATTTTATTTTATTAGTCATATTTCTATGCCGCCCACTCTCCGAGGACTCTGGGCGGCTTACACCAAAGACAGTATACTAAATAGCATATTGCCCCCTAACTATCTGGGTCCTCATTTTACCCACCTCGGAAAGATGGAAGGCTGAGTCAACCTTGAGCCGGTGAGGTTTGATCCGCTGATCTGCTGAACTAGCAGTCAGCTGAAGTAGCTGCAGTACTGCACCCTAACCACTGTGCCACCTCGGCTCTTCCCCATCCCCCAGGTACAAATATAGCTTTCCATTTCCATGGTTTATGGCCCTTGCTCTATGAAATGGAAACCCATTATTGCCTACTCTTAATTTGTTAATAATATTTGACTAGACTTAAGAAGATTAAACTAATAAGAACATTATATCTTTTTTACAGTTAGCCAAAGATTTGTAGGCCAATGAAATATGGAATAAAATTTAATAGTTAAATTTATGCCCCAGATCTGAACTATCTGAAGTTAGAATTTTCTTTTTAAGACTTAATTATCCCTAATTACCGACTGACTCCTATACCAATATTTTTTTTTTGTTATTAAGGCTCTTCACAAACATACTTCTTCCTCAAATACTGTGTGTTTAACTTGCAATGTGATCTGCAACTCCAAGAAACTTTGCATCAGTAGCATGTCTGGATATTTATACCATCTATCTACAGTATATTTCATATTTGTTTGCAAATGACGTTATGGATCTGAATTTATAAATGCTTTTAATAGCACCTTGCCTTAATTTTGCACAAATAAGGTTAACTTTAAAATAAACAAACAAAAATGTATTTTGTATTTTAAAAGATATTTACATATCATTTAATACTTGGCATATCTCAAACATGAGACAGCAGCTCCCCACAGTGGATAAAAGAGCAAGTAGCATAAACATCCTGTTTCCATGGAAACAATAATTTCACTGAAAATTACTACCACAGTCCATAAATACAAAGCCAGAGAACAGTCTAGCAAACACTTTTAACACTCCCAATAGTAGCGGTTCTCTCACACATTTAAGTTACTTTATTCATTTCATGACAGTTGCTTAAAAGATAAAGCCTGATATATATGTAAAAGCTTACAAATGTTGGGAACAGACTAGATGACTCAATTTAACATAACCATTTCTTGAAATGAGCTAACAGAAGTCTATTTTGTAATTACACTGAAGCAATTCTAGACTGGGGCTAGACAACGTCATGTCTTCTCCCAACTTCCACAGTTTACTTCTATTGGAAAGTTGGTTAAGGTAAGTGGAAACTGAAACCCGAATCTTCTGAAAATCTCCAGGTTGACTAATCCGACTTTAAAAAGAACTTTATTTTGTCTCATTTTGAGTCATTATATTTCCCTGAGAATTGTTATTTTATCATTTTTCATAGGGCAGAAATAAAAGAGAATCTAACCTCAATTGGCACACCACAAAATCAATTAAAAGGGGAGTTGTAGAGCAAAATATCTGGAAAGACATGGGCTTGGAAAAGTCTCTGGCTTAGCTTCATAGTACAATACTTTTCAAAACTGTGGAATTTGGGTCTTACCTATGCTTTTTTTAGGCAGAAGGAATCCCTTTGATGAGTAAACACAGAACAATATTGACAGCTGGGAGGTGCACAGAGGAATATGCCAGAAAACTTTCTAAATCAATTTAAGAAGGAACCCCATCTCTATTTACGCTTGCTACATTCTTTTTATTCCTTGGCAGTCAGTTCCATCTGTGCTATCTCTTATTATCTTTTTTATCAACTCTCCTAGTTGTGGGTCTATTGGACCAGGATTCTATCTCAGTTATTTGTGTTATTCTGTAAGTAGCAAGTCTGTCTTGTCTCTCTGTCTTATCTATCTACCTACCTACCTCGAAACTCTCATTCCCTAACCTTTAATTGAATGAAACAGTGCACCATAGGGCAAAACCTTTTGAACCAAGGTACCTCAAATGGACTAACTTAGGCATTCAGAACGCATCTAAAGTTTTGGATAAGGTTTGCAAACTTAAGTATTCCACACTTTGATTTTGCATTATTCAACTTACTAGGAATCCCACAGCAGAATTAACCATGATTGTTGAAAGAGGTTCTTCTTTTACCTTTACCTTCTGAATCCATTATTTTATAAAAGTGACAGAGATGTAATCTGTACTAAGCAATAATTTAAACTTTACTTTAAAAATAGATCAGAAAACCTTTAAAACCTTTATCTGAATATTATGGCACAACTTTTAGAATATATTTTATTGAACATACATGCATGCTCATATCTATCCTTGCAAACATTATTAATGGGCAAACGAAAAGTTCAATAGAGAATATACTTTATATGTTCACTTTAAAAAATATCAGAGTGAAAACACTGGTATATCCTTTTCCTTACTATCACTGATTTTAGGGACAAAAGTGCCAGGGATCTATACAAATGTTAAGATTTCCATAAGAATCTTTTTTGTCCTGTCATTAGACACAATGAAGAGCTCATTACTTAAAATTAAGGCCTTTTTAATGATGTTACACTTCATATTTTAGTTTTTGTTAACTATTAACCATTATATTAATAACAGAGAATGCCATGTTCATATTAAATAATTCCAGTCGCTAATGTTAAAAAGTGTGGTAAAAGTACACAGTGTTTCCATTTTTAATATGTCCCAATTTTACAGATTTACTGGCCCTACTATCAAATTAAACAAACAAACAAAAAAAAAATAGAAGAGGGAAACTTCAGTAGAACTCTTATGTTGGACTGGTGCTTGGACTATATCACAATAAAGTCTGGCCCAATAAAAATAGCAGAAGATGGCCTGATTTTAGGCCACAGAAATTTAACTCCCCCAGAATTTCACTTGGATACAAGACACTATATTAAACACAGTGGCTTCATATGAACATCAACCAATGTTAAGTAAAAAATAAATAAATATAGAATTGGGTATGTGCCTACCTAAAATGTGGTCTAACTCACATCATATACCTGTATCTTCAGAAATCCCTCTATGAGACTGCATGCATTCGTAATCTGTCTCAACAGTTTATTTAGACGCAGAATATTCTTAAACATGGAAACATCAATAGGTAATATATGGGAAAATATAAGGAAGTAAAAATGTTTCTTCATAGAAACCAATAAATCAATTTACAATCGTATAGAGATTGGAAAAGCCAAATGCAAACTTTGGAAGATGAACCTTATAATACATAGTCCATCCAAACCCAAAATGTCAGTTCCCAAATTGCTCCAACTCAAAGAACATAAAATACCTTATCATATGCAATAAAGGCAACAATTACACAGCAGCATGGAATCCTGATCCCTCAGTACATTAATCCATTTTACTATTTGATTAAATGGAGAGCTTAATGGAGTCAGTCTACAAACTGAGAGAAATCAAGTATATACAGGGAAAGATAAGTTTGATGAAGATAGTGCCTTTTATACTAGTCATTACCAAGAAACTTTAATAAACAACTGATGATTATTTATCAATTTGTATGGAATATCATATTGTGTTTGTTTAAAATGTTGAAAAATATAAATATAGTCTTGATAAACTTAAACAGAGTATTCCAGTGAAATTTAAATCCCTGTTCAAGCAGCTAATGCATATCTGCTGTATAAAGTTCTCTATCAGTTGGATAATTACTTGTTGAGCTATAGAGAAAAATATTCTAAATGAACCAATTACCTTATTGTTAGTTTTGGTTCTGTAATGAAAAACTTTCTGATATTGCAGAAATTTGGTTCATTTTTTATTTATTTTGGATGGCTACACATATAGTGATTATATTCTCTGATACCTTCAAACATAAGAATAGTAAACCCATTTATTATCTTCAGAACAATCTCCCATTTATGCATTTTATGCTAAGGAACATTTTATGGCATTAAGTTGCTTCTGCTATCATACTTTTTTCTTTATGATATTTTAAAAGGTATATTTATTATGGAACATTTTTATTATTGACACTTTTATTCACTGATATGGTCCTTTGTAAGCTGATTAAGGCAATATTCAACTTAATTTCTGTTCTATTAATGATAATTCCTTACCATGCTGGAAAGTTATCTATAGATTCAAGACAAAATCAGTGAAAGATAGTCATGATGGAGTAGGAGAAACAAATATAGCTTATAGGATGACTTTGGACCAGGCTTTATTCTTTGCCCAATCAATTTCACAGGACAATACCATTTTAGGTAAGTGGCTTCTTCTTAAAAACCTTGAATGATGTAGAACCTACAACTTCTGAAGGCAAACCATTCCACTAATTAATTGTTCTCACTGTCAGGAAATTTCTCCTTATTTCTAGGTTGGGTCTCTCCTTGATTAGTTTCCATCCATTGCTTCTTGTGCTGCCTTCGGCTGCTTTCTAGCGTTTTAGAAGAGAAGTTTATTTTAGGGGTTCCAGTAAAAGTTAAGACTCAAAATACATCTTAAAAACCAAAGTGAAGAATATTGTTAGTGAAAATTACTATCTCAGTTGGCCACCTATATTATAAAATGCCTTGCTCCCATGTCAATGGATATACTCTCCAATTTAATATAGCGACAGGAACTAATGATGGACAATTAGTAGTATATTTTTAAAGTGTGCTGGTAACAACGTCATAATTGCCCACAAAATGACTATGAAGCACTGTGGTAGATAATGAACCACAAAGATTCTATACACACACACACACACACACACACACACACACACACACACACACTCAATCAATCTCTCCCTCTCTCTCTCTCTCTCTCTCTCTCTCTCTCTCATATGCATTTTGAAGTTTTGCTTTTTGTATGTTTTGTTTTTAATTTCAAGTTAGACTGTAGGAATAAATTCATTATGTTTTCTAGAGAGCATTTTTGAAAGTGGTTTGCTATTGCCTTCTTCCAAGGTCCAGAGAGGGAAGGAATGGCCTAAGTCAGCCAGCTGATTCTGTGACTAAAATCTTTAATCCTTTACCAAACTGACTCTGTATTTTAAGAATAGGTACCAATTATTAAAAATGGGTAAAAATGAAATTTAATCTGACAAGAAGCCTTCTCTATGTAAAATACATTCCAGTATGAGAGTAAACAACTGGATTAGGAAACTAGAGATTCTCTTGTTTTTTTTAAAAGTCTGTTTAGCTCTCCTTACGATAAATCCACCTTTCTATTTTTTTTAAACTGATTAATTCATATGTAACTCCGGTAGACTACATACATATTTCTTTCTGTTTCAAGTTTTGATTTCTAAAAATGCCTGATGCTTGTACAAATATCCCCGCAAATAAATTCAAATCAAAATCAAAGCATTTTTGTTGGCTCTACAACTCTTAACTGCCCTAAAGAAGAAAAATGCTTATCATGCTATTATTATATGAATTACAGTTGCATATATAGATCATTATTTCTGTGAATGAGATATATACAACTGTGACAGTTCAGTATTCACAAAAACTTATCTGAACTTCTACCCAGATAATACTATGTAAAAGAGTTAGTAAGGGTCTAGCTAAGAAATCTGATTTCTCCATCTAGTTTTATTTTTAAACCTAACAGGCTATGTACTAATGAAAGAGAGTTAGGCTTACATATCTATGGTGCTATAGGCTATAGAAATATCTACTCACAACCTGCTTGTATCTCAGGGGGAGTATTCAAAAGCATCATGGCAGTGGCAGCATCAATGTCAGGATCTGGAAAAATCAACCAATAAATACATTACTTTACAAATGGGCCAATTCCCATCCCCTTGACTTGACAGAAATGAACTAAATCGCTAAAAGATTTAAAAAGTTTAAATCAACCAAAAAAAAAAAATACCCAGAGAAAAGTCCTAATATACAAAACAAACTGGCATACTATCACAATTCTGCTTATCAACGAGTCTATGCTCTTTCAATTTTTACAGAGAGATCTATCTGCCAGGCTTTACTGCTTTCAAATTCACACAGTGTCCTAGGGCACCTTAAAGCTGATTTTTAAAAGACTTTCACTTGCCAGGAGACTCTCTGCAACATGTCTTAATCCTCTCAAATATGCAGGTAAAGTTTTTTTTAACAATTGGGATCCAGTCCGATTCCTTTCTCCAATAACACTGGTCTGCGTCACACACTGTGGTAGGTCATAAAATGATTTCCTTTTGGTATTATATGTGAATATATATATATGTTAAGATTTGTGAGTCATGATATAGACCTTATCATATTAATTAGCTATGTGTCCGAAAGTTTATGTGCATCATTAACCACCTTTCATCTCCATTCATCTCCAACCATTCGTTCATCTCCAACCACCTAGCTTTTGTCTGGATGCAAGTTAAAAGAGCTGCACTATGCTGTACTGCAATTCATTAGTGAACAAAGGCTAAATTGATTGCTGTCTTATCAAGCCACATATATTAGAAATGGGTGATAAAGGTGGAGTACGAGCCAATTATATACACGCTACTATTGTTAAAACCTGCACTAATGTGTTTCTGAATACACCATAGGTTGATCTTCACTTGAAAAGAGGCTTTACCTCTTTGCATATAAATTCTGGGACTTCCAGCCCCACCTCCCATCAGCAAGGGTTAATAAAGGAAAAATCAGTATACAGAGCTCAAAAATATGTATATAAAAAAGCAGAGCCGCCCCTGAAGGCAACAAAGACATTTGCATAAGGCCCAGTTTTACTTCTAATAAATTATCACTGAGGGCTTGCCATTATCCTTAATCAGTTTTTGAATCCATCACATGCAGTTAGTTGACAGATGGTAAGTAAGAGACACAGAGCAAAATATGATTCTTTTATAACTATATTCCTTAGCCTCCGAGAGGAGGCCACATGGCTGCTATGGAAATAGACGTTGTCATGACAACAGTAAACAACCAAGAACAGCCAGTGAATAAGCTGAAAAGAACATCTGCCCCAGCAAAGCGTCCCAGCTGCCCTGGGGCGAAACTCACTAATAGTGTAGTGATGCTGCATGACAGAGAAAGCCGCCTATGCCATGTTCAAATAAATGAAGTGTGCAATTGAAGCGGACACAGAATGCACACCCTTGTTGACTGCTGCCTCAGTGCTGCTAAACTGAATGACTAATGGGTTTCTTTCTTTCCTTTCTTTCTTAAGGTGGGGGGTGGGGGAAGAAAAAGAGAATAATACTTGTCACTACTTAAACTAAATTACATACCACAAATTCAATTTGCGGTTAATAGCTTCTTGGCACTTTATTTTGGATATCATGTTGGAAAATTACACTTTAGTGTTAAAAATACATATTTCACATATGTTATAAATGCAGTTCAATTTCAAGGGCAATAATATAATAAAGTATAAAACCCTGCAATCTGCTCGGAGGTACAATGTAAGAGGCTGTAATGGTTACTTTCCTCCTCTTCTTTCTCAGAGAGACCCCCCCTCCTCCACACATGTTACCTTTTATGGTTGTATTTCTCTGAGGGTCATGTTACCCTCATTTATAGATTATGCCTTTTTAAACAGCAAACTCATGCCCTGTGCTAACAGAAATTGAGTCAAAGCAAGGCTACTGAGAAACAAGGAGGAAAGTATTCATATGCTTGGGAAATTCCCTGAGGCTAACAGAACTTCAAAAATAAATTGTTCTAGATGGAAACATATCACAGAAAACTGAGAGGAAAGGAGGAATAATTTATTTCATTCCAGAATAAGGCATGTTTGGTCTGTTGGCTGCAGCTCTGAATAAGAACATAATTAAGTGAAGATATTTATTTACTTATTTATACTATGTATGTGTGTATGCATATCTTTCTCTGATTCACTCTCTCTTTATATATATATATATCTTTACCTACAGAGCTCTTGACTGCAATGCCACATGCTTCTGAATATATTTATTGATATAAAAGAACAATCCCCAAGTGGTGCCAATCAAAATGTGACTGCTCATTGAAAGATATAATCCCAACGAACAAACCCGAAGCGTACCCATCTGAAGCAGGTTGATATGGAATTGTTCAAGATCTCCCCGGGAGTTGCAGAACTTTCCGCACGGTGATAGTTGAAAATCTTTTGTTTCCAAGATAGAATTGAAATTCAAACTGTTTTTACTGAATCACTGACTGAAATTAGGATGTTTGATACATATAGTAAGCTATGCAAATAAAGTCATGTGTGTAATATTTTTCAAACTTGATACTAATATTTTTCCAATCAAAGTACTTTCCAATTATATGCAGAATTATTAGTGGATATTGTTGCAAAATCAAACCTTTAAAGGTGAAAATCTTAAAATGTACAAGATATCAGGAAACAAGATACCCACTGTAATATAAGGTAGTATTCTTTTTAGTTGTTGTTGCTTCCAAGAGCAAAAAAACTTCTATGACCTGCTGTACAATACCAATTAGATGACAAGATGTATATAAAACAAGTTACTTTGCTGGGAAGACACCAAATTTATAAGCTATCAATCCTTTCTTGAAAAGCAACTCTCAGGTCCAAATGAGACAGTATTAAATGCTTCTAGAATGGCTTTCATAAAAGTTCTTCCTCAACAATACATAGGCCTGGATGTTTTTCTCCCAGGCCCCAGAGCTCTCAAGCAAGCTAGAGATCACTATTTTTTAATTTTTTATTGATATTTAGAAACCACCCATCTCCCTCATTGTTGTGGCCCGTACGCGGCCTGTACGGCTGGTGGCTGATTCGGACAGCAAGGATGCTGGTGTGGTGCTGCGCCAGCAGCCTGTGCAGCTGGCACTTGAGTCGGACAATGAGGCTGGAGAAGATGTGATGCCAGAGGCGGGGATTCAGCCAGGGCCTTCAGAACTTCCAGAAGCTCCCTTAAGTGAAGAGGACGAAGAGGAGGAGCCTCTTCTCGATGCACGGGCGTGGAGAGCTGCCAAAAGGCAGGAGTGGCTCCTCAGGAGGAGGTCTCCTCGAGAGTAAGGCTTGGGGCTAATTGGCCACTCCCTTAGCCTATTTAAGCAATTTGCAGGCAACAACTTCGTTCACTCTCCTTCGTGCCTTGATCTTAGTTCTCTGCAAATTGCTTCTGGGCTTTCTGCCAACCATAGTAAGATTAAGATTATTTATTCTTTGGATTCTTGTAGGTTGTTGAGAAAGTTAATTAACAGCCTTTGTTTGAAAGAAAAAAACGATTTAATTTAGTAAACTAAGGTTTGTACAGACTTTGTGTGTGCTGCATTCTTTGGGGTCCATAGCTGGGGCAGAACACTCATAGAGGCAACTCTGGGCTCTATTTCATGATCTCTTTGTGGGCAGACTTTATATGAAGCAAACTTGTGAGTGATCCTAGTCTTCTTCTTGATCCTGAGATGAGTTCTGAGGAGTTGAACCATTCAGTGGCTCCTCTTATTACTAAGGTTCACTCCAGTTCACTAACGCTTCCACAGAGGACCTTTGGATGACAACAGTTTTCCAAAGGCTGTGCTGTCTTCAGAAAGCTATGCTGTTTTGGGAACAAGGAGTTCCAAAGACAGTGCAGCTTTTCAAAGACACGAGCTACCTTTGGAAATAAGAAAAAAAGGTAAGAAAGTAGGAAACATTCACTAGAGAAGATGGGTCCAAAAAGGTAAAAGGTTGGTGCATGGAGCTAGGAGAGAAGGCAGCTGGGTGAACAAATGTTGGCTGGCTAGCTTGCTGGGCTAGAGAGCCATGTGGGGCTGAGGAGAGAAGACTGATAGGTGAATGTTTGTTGCTGCTACTGGGCTGGGCAAAGAGGACAACTGGGTGAAAGAATGCTTGCTGGAGGGAACAGGCAGGTAGCAGGTGTTGGAGTCAATCCCTTATCAAATTTAGGCATGGGGCTGGGAGGGGCCAAGCTTGGAATATCTTAGATTAGGGTGGGTACTTGTTTAACAATCCACAATTCTCAGTTAATGACCGCTAAGGGAAGAGCTGAGATTGCCATCATAAATTGGTGCAGTCACATGACATCTCAACTCAATAGAAGTCCCTAGTAATGAATGGATGGTTACAACTTGAGATGGCTGCTTGGATTTTGAAGTTAAAAAAGATTAACTGAATACAGGGCAGAATCCTCCAAGACACTTATCTTTTTGAAAAATTCATTTAAGAAAACAAGAAGTGTTCAAATTCAATTGCGGTGCATGATTACAGCAATCATATTCAGAACATCTAGGATATAATTAAAAGGTTCCTGAAAATGATTGAATTAAAAACACTTGCCAAGTATTTTAAAATCAATAATATAATTGCTCAGGGACTGAGCAGGAAGTCCCTAGTTCAAATCTTATCATTACATAAATGCACTCAAGGGTATTAATTAAGTCACCTTTCTCTGTAATCCAGAAGGGATAGTTAGGATGGTTATAAAGATTATAATAAGAATGTGAGTGTAGTTTTTAACATATTAAAAGTGTCACAATGTTTATTTTTATTTAATTTGGTTGCAATAGATGATGAGTATGATATATTAAATTTATATGCTGCCCAACTCCCAGCAATTTGAGAGTTCATAATTCCCTGAACTTTGACATCAAATATAATCCAAATGAAATGCACACATAACTCTCATACACAAAATGTTTTGGTCCCAGCCTGTTACATCACTTCACTGCCATGACTTGTGGCTTTCAAAGGTAATGGTGGTGGCAAACTTTTCTTAAGTTTTAGGCAATATTTTAGACAATAAAAATATTGCTAAATTAAATTTATACAGGTAGTTTTAGTTTAACAATGCTAATTGGAACTAAAAACTCTGTTGTTATGTGACACACTCATTAATTCGAATGGCAATTCAGGCAGTCCTGGCTGTTGTCATTAAAGAAGGATCACCTCTTTTGACTTCCTTTCAGCTTTCCTATTGACTGTGACTGTTGGAAGCTGGCAGGGAAGATTGCAAATTGCAACTATAGGAATCTTCAACAGCTTTTAAGTATGAGAACCAGTCATAACTACCAATCATTCAGTACTGTCATATGTTCAAACAGTCACTAAACAGGTGGTCATTAAATGGAAACCACCTGTACGATATTTCATCAAATGCATAAAGGAAGTTTCTCTGTTTGATCACTCCCTTCTCTAATAATGAGTATCAAATAAAGTAAAAGTAAAGGTTTCTCCTTTCCAGTCATGTCTGACTCTTGGGGGCAGTGCTCATCTCTGTTTCTTAGCCAAGGGAGCCCTGTTGTCAGAAGAAACTTCTGTAGTCATATAGCCAGCATGAGGAGCATGGAATGCTGTTATCTTCCCACAAAGTGGTACCTATTTATCTACTTGCATTTGCATGCTTTCAAATTGCCAGATGGACTGGAGCAAGTAAGGGGAGCTCACCAGGTTTTGAACCTTTCCAGCTGACAAGCTCAGCATCTTTAAGCACTGAGCCATCGCACCTCCATGAATATCAAATGCTGCTGAGCATATTTTTTAAAGCTAAACATTTCCCAATAGCTTTCTGTACAGTCAGGCCAATGAACTCTTCAGTTTTTAATCCTGTGAAAGATAAACTTCTCAATAAATAACAATAGGGTGAAATACAGAGTCTTATAGATACAGATGGAGATTAAAGCCCATTTATAAATGGAGCACTTCAAATTCTTTCTTTTATATGGCTGTTTAGCTACTGAAGCCTGGGGATAATAGATATGGTCTTACACATATGCATATTTTTAGAAGTTTGAATATTCTCCACAAAACAATGTTATTGGGTTGGAATAATTGTTTTTTAATCCTCTGAAGCAGATTAGAAAACAATCATCTCATAAAATTAAGCAAGATACTCCTGCATCTGTAAGATGAAGGTTGATGTTGACTTTTCCAGTATTTCCTTCCTACACATTCTTCGTTTGCTCAAAAAATTATTTGAACCAGGAAAAAAAATTGTCCTGAAACATTAATGGTCATCAAACCAATTCAAACCTTTTATATACAAGAAGGGATTTAAAAAATTTACATGAAAAACTCTTTCAGGCAGTGGTAATCCAATTCATTTTAGAGATACTATAAATTTGTTTGTAATTTGCTTGAACAACATTGGTTTCAGTTCTAGAGGTAGATTATTCACCAGAGCTAGTAAATTTTTCATAAAGATTTTTATAAAGCCAGATGAGAAAGGATTCTTTTTCTGCAATTTTCTAGTGCAACTCTTAATTTTCCACAAACCTATCTCCAGATTACAGTGTTATGTCAATAATTTCTCTGTAGATTTAAGGCAAGATCTAGAACAGAAGAACATGCAGATACACACTGCATGGACATGCTCATTAATTAAAACAATTAAAAAAAATTAATTCTCTCTTATATGAATGCTAATCTTTAACAATCCTTATCTGGCGGCAAATAAAATGCATTAAGGAAGCTTCAGTGCAAAGAAATCACTATTCTGGGTGACTCTTTTAAGGCTCTAAAAAATTGCAAACACTTAAATTACTTTATCTAACAGAAGAGGACAATTGCTATTCTGGAAAATACAACTGTCTGGCTTCTCTATATGTCCAGTAGGGGGTAGAAAAATCTAGTATAAAAAATAACCCAGGATTATTTATTTCAAACAACTTTAATTCTGAATGTGACAATTTAGGGTGTTTTTTTTTTCTCCTTTCAAACAACAGCAACCTAAGCTGTTAGCTGATACTTTAGATCAGAAAGAAGAGATCAGATCATCAGGGATATTTCCCAGGCATTCTAACATATCTGCTTCTTCAGGTAATTTTCTGTTAAATAGTTTTATGTTAAACTACTTCCGGTATTCTGGACAGTTACACCCAAGAAATTTACCAAGTGATTTTTCATGAAGGCAATAACTAAACGCCATATATGGCCTTAGTACTTTTTTGTGGACCACTGTTTTCCTCTGATTGCATAATCAAATTTCAATAGATGGCAAGCATGTGGAAAATATAGCATAACGCTTAAGATCAAAAGATGAAAAAAATAAGAAAAGCTTAGTTAGCCCCCCCCCCCCAATGTTAAATGCAACCAGAAAATTGTCCATCCCAGGAGAATAGGAATGCTCAAAAGTGCAGACAATATGTTCCCCATCCTTGTTCCCCTCAAATCTTTCTGCCCGACAAATCTGAGGTTAGAAAATTAAATTGGAAAAAAAAAAACAATGAAGCAGAAAATGCTGGATTATTCAGTAAGGATATAAGTTTTTCTTGTAGACATCTCTTCCTAATGCCAACAGAATGCCCATGAGTTCAATCTGGTCCTGCCAATTGTGTTTAGAGTAACCAGGTAAAATGTTATGTTCTATAAAACAAGCTTAGAGAAAACAAATACTGTTGCTATGTGATTCAAATATAAGGCATGGCAACACACAGTTGGGCATAGGAAATAATAGGATCTGTAGGCCTTGATTTAATCAACAGGCTGAACAGAATACAGAACATTAAAGCCAAGACATACTTAAAACATTGCACTTGCTTTAGATGTTATCTCATCTTTTAAAATTTCATTAAATGCTTGTGGTTTGGCTTTTTTGGGGAGTTAGTGTACATAATAACAATTGTTTTTAATAAAATAACAATTCTTATTTTAGTATTGTTATCCTGAAAAGACAATCCTCCCTCTCACACCTGCTTGTTGAGAAGCAATTTACAAAACATATTAGGTTATTTGAAATGAATTGGAAGAATGATTTTCCAATCACTTATTAATCAGATTTATTAGCTCATTTAAAGCATTTAGGAGATATGGCAATGCAGTGGTTAGAATGCAGTGTTACAGGCTAATTCTGCCCACTGCAGGACTCAACCTTGAGTCAACCAGCTCAAGATTGACTCAGCCTTCTATACTTCTGACGTTGGTAAAATGAGGACCCAGATTGTTGGGGATAATATGCTGACTATTGCTATTATATCTATTGCTATTATATCCTGCCTTCCCATCTGAAAGGCTTTCAAAGTAGTTTAAACAATAGTAAAATGGACTACATCAACTATTAATAGTAAAGGAACAAGCAGTCGAGAAATATGCTTCAGACTAGCACTTGGTAGAGCAACCATAAAGGCCGTGGAGAAAATATTCAAATGCCATGATGAATCCATACCTACTTTCGACACAGAAAACTGATGGCAGAAAAAAACCCCTAGTGATCCATCAAGTCTTCCCTTTGAGTTTGTTTTTTTTCTTTTTAATTAATTATTTTTATTATCATTTTATATTTTATATTTAATTTTTGTTGGATGATAGACATGAGTTTTCAAGCATATTTAAACTCAATTAAATATATATTTTTGATCCAATATGGTATAATTGGATCAAAATAGGAAAAAAGGAAAATAATAGAATGTAGATTTAGTAAAAAATATATAGAGTATAGGTGAATACTAGTATGATGATATGTAAATGGTCACAGTCATGCACAAGAGTTAAATAATGATTGTTTAATTGTAAAAATTCAATAAAACAATTTTTTTAAAAAATTAAAAAAATAAACTCAATTACTGATTATTGACCCACTACCTCTGCTTGAAGTTGGTTCCAAGCTTTCACTTCTCTTTCGGTGGAGTAATATTTTCTATCATTACTTTTGAATTTTCCTCCTGTCAGTTTGAGGTTATGCCTCTATGTTCTTCATTTCTGCTTAATAAAATATTATGTGAAGACATAGCTCTCTCAAGAAGGCTCTTATGCTGGAAAAGGTGAAAGGAAAGAGAAGAAGATGACCAGCAGCAGGTTGAATGGACTCAGTTACTGTGACAATGAATGCATCATTGGAAACCTGAAAGACTAGGTTAGAGCCAGATCATCATGGGAGAAAATTTATCTATGTGGTCACCAAGACTCAATAACAACTTAATGTCATATAATCAAAATAAATCTGACTCCAAACTTATACTCCAAATAGCTGTGACAGAGAAGACAAAAAGGTTAAGAAGGAAAAACAAAATCAAAGCAACTCTATCACCAATTTTTAAAGTTTCAGCATTCTTATAATAGCTAGTTGCAAAAGCATTGGGTTATTCAGAGAACCTAACGTGACATGGCTGCTTTCAAAATAGATAGCATTGCTATCATCTCTCTCTAGGCATCGAGTCTTGATGGACTTCTGCCAGCCAGACACAGTGACAGTGAGGAACAGTGGCAGTTATTTGGATGTTGTTCTCCCCCCCCGCCATCCCCCCCCCCCATGTCAGGTGCTGAAGCTGGACCAAATTCCCAACTTAACCAGAAACTAAAAGACTCTGCTATGATCCTGTTTCTCACAGACTAGAGCTCTTAGTAGCAAATATCTTTCCTCAAAAGTCTTATTAAAAAAAAACCACTGGGAGATAATATAATGCTTTCAATGACTTGCAAGGTGGTTTCTAGATTAAGGATCCTAGCTTGCACTGTGTAAAATGCTTGGGTACAAGTAGTTTTCATTTGCATTTGTGGGAAATAGACCGAACTATTTTAAAATACAACTGGTGAAAAACAAAAACAAGTAGGTCAGTCTTGTAAGTTGACAGGAAGCTTAATTAAAGAATGTGGATGAATGGCAAACAAAGAAAGAGTGAATGGCTTGAGAAGAAAGAGAAGACAAAGTCATGGTGGATGGGGTTGAGATTCTCAAAAATAGGTGATAAGGTTACAGAAAGCAATGTATCAAGTAGTATATAGATGTGAGCAAGGTTAATTTGCAGACATAAAGATACGCTGAGATACAGTGAGTGATGTTAACTAAATTGGCAACTAAATGTTTATTCCCCCATTTAAATTATTTGATATATTGCTTTTTACTTTCCCACACACTCCCATTTTTCATGTTCTACATGAAATATGTGTGATAAATGTCCCAAATGGAAAATGGCCTCCATTTCAAACAAACGTCTGTCTTAAATTCAACATTTCTAAACCTGGGCTGATTCTAGCATTAAAATCTTCACAACTAGTTAAATCTAAAATTGTGAGCTGATATCAATTAAAGACTGTTCCAGGTTATCCTAATTTACCTGCTGTCTGAGACACTCATAAATTAACTTTCTCCCTTTAGATTTCAGCCTCTGTAGTTTAATTTCATCTATATCACAAATTTCCAGATTAATTTCTTCTATTCTCACATCAAGATGTTCTGCAACTAGTTCATTCACCCCCATTAGGATGCCCCATCTTTTGGTCCCTCTTCACCCATTTATAAAAACACCTATAGCCAAGCGATGCTATTACATTAGTTCCCATCAACCAAGCTCTTGAAGAAAAATCATATAATCTTGTAGAAAATTAAAAAAAAAAATCCTATCTATGTATTTACCTGCCAAACAGTAATGTTCAAGGCCACATATTTAATTGTAGTTGTTTTCATGTTAGGTTTTTGTCAACTCTGTTGATTAACCAGTTTGGATTTGGTTCTGATCACTATTTTGTCTATTTCTCTTGCAAAATGTTGAGGTATAACATATCTCTGCTGGCCTCTGGTCATTTCTTCTTTCCTTTGAAGTATTTGAATCATCCTCTGGGCATTTCACTTCTTCTATTAAATTTAAAATTCCTTGAATATTTTTATAAACACAGTTGTTTTTAACTCAGGGATATTTGGTGTAAACCTGTATTTTCCTGAAGGGTCTCAGGTTTGATTCTAATTCTGTTTTATTCTGTGCACTTCTGCAGTAGTCTTACAATTCCCACAGTATTTATCTTTATTGTCTTATCCATCTCAGTAGGTAATGAATTTTTGGCATTCTGCAAATTACTGGCTCCTCCAGATTTTGTCCATTTATATAACTCCTTTCATGATCATTAACAGCATTTACTGTGTATTGGGGTTTGCCAGAAGTCTTCCTTTTAGTAACAAATGTATTATTGGGAGCTTTTGTTTACTTCTGCACTGATTAGGCCTTTCCCCAGTCCCATTCTTTCCCTATCCCTAACTATGGACTACTACTACTACTATGTTCAGTTTCCTCCACCTGTGTTACATATATGAAACCTCAATTCTTTTTATTTCTGAATTAATTGATTCTGATTGTTTTTATAATCTTCACAAATGTAATTTTGGAAGGATCTTGTAACCCCCAATAAACTCCTTTCACTTAATTCCCAAACCAGTCCTTGCTATAGATTCAAAAGGAAAGATTGCTCTAGCATTTAGATCTAATTTCTGTGCTCTACATAATATTGTTTATTCCAGAAGTGAATAGTATTATGGCTATCTATGCAACATTATCAATAAGAAAAAATTAAGCACAATCTTTATCCTGACATATTGCTTCAGCTCAACTTTAGGGCAACTGAATTTATTATCAACTTTACAAATCTTGTTCGTAAGAACACTGCCCTCCCAATAATTTCCCCAAAGTATGAAAAAGCAAGTACATTTTTATTTGCCACTTATGTTATAAGTGTTTGCTTTCCACCTAGTCCTGACAATATCCATGTGTTAACTTAGCAAAAATTGACAAATGGGTGCTTATAAGCAAGTGTATTTGGTTAGTTCCCCTTGTATACAGAAGATGAAAGAAAAGCTTGGAGAGTCACAGATATCAAGGACAGAGGCTGTAATGGTCCTAGTTCTCATACCATAAATTGGGAAAACATATGGGTTTCTTGTTTTCTTTATCTGCGTAATAATCAAATATTAATCCATGCTGCCTTTTCATTATAAGGCATTTTATAGAGAATAAAACATAGCTAATACAAACACAAATAGTATATTTATTATAATTAATGTTGACAATTTTGCTTCTGGCTGCTATGAAATCATAGCATCTTTTGATGCCAGCTATTTGCTGGCACATTGAAGATAAGCTTTCTAAACATGTCATGTGTGTGGAGTGTCAGAGTTCCTTGTAGAAGAGTCTACAGCTAGGATGTACAAAATGTTGTCTCATTCCCCCCCCCCCCAACAAAATTCTCAACTGCACCCAGAGCCCACATACCCCAATTCTCAACCCAGAGCCCTTTTGAAAGATTTTATCAAACTAAAATTTTCAGTGTGACAGAAAGGAAAAATTAATTAAAACCAAGCTTTTGTAACAGTCCATCGATGTCTTTATTCTGCCTTTTCTGGAATCTGACATTGCCATTTATATGAAAGGAAAGTGGCTTAGGACTTCCAGGGGAGGTATGGCAAACTGCAAATGGCTAGATGAAAACAGCACCGATGAATTCAGCAGAGACCCAGGAACTGGTGAGTGAATTATGAATCATATTAGTTGCCAATGTGTTGTGGGTGCAATTCAAGGTGCCGGTTATCATTTTTAAGACTCACGGGTTGGGACTGTGTTATCTGAGGGACCATCATCTCCTAGTTGTTTCCACCCACTCAATTTGGTCCAGCAGGTTGGAAATACTACGGGTCCCATCAGTGAAGGAATGTCAGCTGGTGGGAATTAGGAGCTGTGTTTTTTCCAGAGTGCTGCGACCACTGTCCATGGCTGGGATCTTCACTCCAGATCTTGACAGTAACTGAGTGAGAGCTGTAAAACTCTCCCTGTTAAGGCACGCCTCCAATCCCATGATCCTCCAGTCTATCACTCAGTTACTGACAAGAACTGTAGTGAATTTTCTGAGCTGTGGTATTTGGCCTTAATTTCTACCAAATTTCCCCTTATTCTCTCCCTGCCTCCTCTCTCGTTTAGGTCTTTTTCTTTATTTTTGATTACCTTCCTTTCGCGAGCTGCTTGATACTTCTGACGGGCTGCTGGACGCGTGTGGTGTGCCGCCGGGCTGCCCTCGCCTGCGGGATCGCAGCCGCCGGATTCCGACTCTTCGGGGCGGATCCGGCTCGTGGACTTTGGCCGCGGGAGTGGGACAGGCGTGCAGGCTTGCAGCCATCCCTGCCTCCCTTCCCTGGTGCCAGCAGGGGCCTTGGGGTTAGCGTCGCTTCGGGCGCGCTCCCCGCTCTTTTACTTTGCTGAGCGCGTTGCCGGAAGAGGCACATTTGGCGCGCAGGCCTGCCACCATTCGGAGCCGCGTCGGTAACGGCTACCACGGAGGTGCGTCGTCCTGAGATGCGCCCTCCGCTTTTGCATATTTACTGAATTGGCGGCTGGACAGAGCACACGAGCGGTGTGAGTGACTCCGGGACCTCTCAGGGCGGCTGGCGGCGGTGGGCGCAGTTTCAGGATTAGTGGAGTGATCAGGCGCCATTTTGTCCCTGCTGGCGCGCCCGCCATTTTCTTTCATCGCTCTGGCGCCCGCCATTTTGAGTGTGGGCTAGACTGCAGGATTTGGGCCTTTTTCTACAAGCTGCCCCTCTCCTCTGATGGGTCCCCATTTTACGACGGGTGGCTGCTACAGGAATCAATACAGCCTCAAAGCCCCTACTTTCAACTGGTGACTGTGCTTTTTTCGTGTACATAGTTGACTTTAAAAAAAAAAAAAGACTGCCAAGCATAGACTTTTGAGCTTTTTGATTTTGACTGTACATATATATATATATACCTTGGCTACGTAGGGAAAACCTGGCTAGAAGAAAAACATATATATATATAAGAGAAAGAACTCCTGCCAAGTATAGCCTTTGGGCTTTTTGATTTCTGTCTGTACATATTAAAAAAAAAAAAAAAAGAAATATTCTCAGGGGATACTGAGGCCTTTCTCCCGCCAGTGCCGCGCCCTCGTTGGTCGGCCTTGGCCTAAATTTCTGATTATGGCGGACCAGGCTCTCTCGTCTGACATGGAGCCAGAACATAGCCCACCACGCATTTCACCCAAGCGGGCCAAAAAGTCCTTTCGGATTGGCGCCCTCCAGCCGCTCCTCTCACAAATCAAAGGCCTCCAAGGCAGTGGACAAGGATGCCCAGCGCCGCCATAGGGCACTGGAGAAGCAGTGGGACAAGGCAAGATTGGCGGCGGTGGCAGAAGTCGGCCTTGGCACAGACGCCGCGCAGCACTCCGCCTCTATTGCGGCTGCTGGGGATTCTTCCTCCTCCGGGTCCCCGCATTCGTCTCCAGAGCGACCTGCTCCTCCTCCTGTCCGCAGAGATGAGCGCTTACGCCTGTCTAAGGGCGTCTCTCAATCCTTGCCGGATGTCTCGGGTGCGGGGCTATCCACCTCGCAGAGACCCCTTCGTCCTACGCCTGAGGCCTCCTTTACCCCAACTGCCGCTGGTCTCCGTAGCCCTGACGGGGAGATTCTACCTATGCATCAGGACCTGCAAGCACTGTTCTCATCTGCATTTTCTTCATTTCTGGCAGCTGGCCTTCATCAGGCGTCACAAAATCCACCTTCTCATCCTGCAAGTCCGCCTCCACAGCGGTCTCATCAGGTCTTTTCACACCAGGCTGCCAAGAAACCGACCTCATCTTCTTCACGCGCTGACTCCGACCACGGTGAAGAATGCCCGGAGGACATAGAATTTTCAGACGATGAGGACTTACCGGCAGAATCCCCATCCTTTACGGGGTTGTTTCGCCCTTCTATGTTCAAATCGTTATTGCACAAGGCTCGCATTACAACCAATTTGACACCCTCAGGCACGGACCAGTCTGGCACTTCGACGTCCACGGGACCCCACAACGCCTTGTTTCTGTCTGCTAAACCTGACAAGGATGTGATCCCATGCCCCCGCCTGTTCCTGGACGTTCTGCAGTCCCCTTGGGGGCAACCCGGTTCTATGACATCGCCCAGCACTCTTGATAGGAAACTGTACTGTGCTGCTCCTGAGCTTGAAGATCTTTTAGCTCTTCCCATGGTGGACCAACCAGTAGCTTCCTTGGCTTCCAACACCTTAGTCTCGACTGACTCCCTGGATGGCCTAAAATCGGAGGACCACAGATCGGAACTGGCCTTTCGCAGGTCACATCAGGCGGTCTCCTGGGCAATCAGAACGGCGACAGCAACATCTTTCTTTAATAGAGCCTCGCTGATATGGCTGAAACAACTCCAACAGAGGCTCCCCCCGGAAGAGACCCGGTTACACCAGGACATAAATAAGATTGTTGCCGCCACCGAATACTCGGCAGATGCGTCCCTGAATTCGGTGAAGTTCGCATCCCGGGCACTGGCGTCCACTGTCTCTTCCAGGCGCCTGTTCTGGCTTCGCCATTGGAAGGCCGACCTCAAGGCCAAGTGGAGGCTGGCATCCGCCTCCTATAAGGCACCGAACCTATTCGGGCCTGCTCTGGATCCGCTCCTGATAGAAGACCGAGACAAACGAAAAATCCTTCCGACTTCGTACCGCCGTACGGAGAGAAGATACACCCCGTACAGCCAGCGACCGCCCTTTCGTTCCTTTCAGGGTTCGGGCGGTCCTTCCTCCCGCAGGTCATACTTCTCCGGTCCGGAGCGGTCTCAAGGAAGGGATTCCTTTCGCGACAGGAGCAGATTCCAGCCTCAATCCAAGCGCCCCTTTCGTGGCTCAAACTTCAGACAGCCTCGCAGAGACAAATGACTCATTTCTTCCGGGCCCCATCGGCGGAAGACTACAACTTTTCTACCCCCAATGGGCCCAGTCCACAAAGGACTCTTGGGTGCTGCGCACCATTTTCTCAGGTCTATCCATCGAATTCGTTGGAACCCCGCCGAGTCGCTTCGTTCCATGCCCGGTCCCGTCATCTTCGGATCGTCACCAACTGATGCTGCAGGAAATTGCCCATCTTCTGAGCATCGAAGCGATAGAACCTGTTCCATCAACCCAATGGGGTTCAGGTTTCTACTCAACCTTTTTTCTTGTCCCCAAAAGCTCCGGGGGATGGCGGGGTATACTGAACTTAAAGATCTTGAACCTGTCCGTGGCGTATCACAAATTCAAGATGCACTCACTTCGCTCCATCCTGGCAGGGGTTCGGAGAGGGGATTTGCTCCAATCGGTGGACCTCAAAGAAGCCTACCTGCATGTTCCGGTGCATCCCGACCATCGATGTTTCCTGAGGTTCGAGTACGATGGGAGGCATTTTCAGTACCGGGCAATGCCATTCGGCCTGTCCTCCGCGCCCCGCACGTTCACGAAGCTGGTAGCGGTGGTGGCCGCCTCTCTCCGTCAACTTCCTGTTCGAGTGATGTGTTATCTCGACGATGTCCTGATATTATCCTCCTCTCCGGCACAGGCATCCCGGGACCGGGGTCTTGTCCTGGACACCTTTCAACGACACGGGTTCTCGGTGAACTTCGAGAAGAGCACCCTTGCTCCAACAACGAGTCTGATTCACCTTGGTGCCCTAATAGACTCTGTCAGGGGGCGAGTTTTTCTCTCTCCGGACAGGACTCGGAGCCTCACAGACCTGCTTCTTCGAATTCAAGCCCTGGAGAAGGTACCTCTCGTGCTCCTTGCTCAGCTGCTCGGGAAAATGGTGTCCTGCTACAACATCGTTCCGTGGGCACGCAGACACTCCCGAGCTCTGCAGTGGTTCCTTCTGCCCTATCAACGGTCGGGCCGCTCAGCTTCGAACCTCCGGGTATACTTACCCCCTCAGACCCGTCTGTCTCTGACCTGGTGGTTGTCACCGGCGATTCTGGAAGGCTGCAACTTTCTGGAGCCGGAGAGGCTGACCTTGACGTCGGATGCCAGTCTACAAGGTTGGGGGGCTCATCTCGGTGAACTTGTGGTGCAGGGCAGATGGTCCCCGTCGGAACAACAATGCAGCATAAATCTGCTCGAGTTGAGGGCGATCAGACTGGCGCTACAACATCTCAAGACGTCGATGGAGGGGCGCCACGTACTCATCCTTACCGACAACACGACAGCAAAGGCGCACATCAACAAAGAAGGGGGCACCAGGTCAAGGTCTCTAATGTTCGAAGCAGAACATCTCTTCGGCTGGGCGGAACACCATCTACGATCAATAAAGGCGGAGCATATCTCGGGGGTGGACAATGTAAGGGCCGACTGGCTCAGTCAGGAAAGGATCGACCCGGCGGAGTGGCAACTCCACCCTCGCCTGTTTCAAGAGATCTGCCGCAGGTTCGGGACACCCGTGATGGACCTGTTTGCCTCCAGGAAGAATTCTCACCTCCCTCGGTTCGTCTCCCGGTACCCAGATCCATCAGCGGAGAATCACGACGCCCTGAGGTGCCAATGGCCGAGGGGCCTTCTCTATGCGTTTCCACCCATCCCTCTGCTGTCGCGTGTAGTGAGGAAATTGCTACGAGAACAGGCGGATCTAATCCTGGTCGCTCCCAATTGGCCTCGCAGGGCTTGGTATGCAGACCTCGTCGCCCTCTCTGTGGCTCCGCCCTGGGTGATTCCACCCCATCAAGTGTCACTTCTTCAAGGGGCCGTGTGTCATCCGGAGCCTCAATGGCTCCAATTGGCCGTCTGGCGCTTGAACGCGTCATCCTAAAGAAATCGCACTTGTCTGACGGTGTTGTGGAAATTATACAGGCTGCCAGACGGCCATCCACGTGCCGGATTTATGAGGCTTCCTGGAGATCCTTCTGTGCCCGGGGGGTGTCGAACCATGTGGATCCTACATCTGCGACAGTTGAAGAAGTCTTGGAATTTCTCCACTCTGGTCTCAAAAAGGGTCTGGCTCCTGCGACGTTGCGGCGTCAAACTGCAGCTCTTTCCACTGTTTTGAAATGTCCACCCTACGACTCTCTCTCTAGACATCCACTCATCAGAGGATTTCTGCATGGCGCAACGAACTTGTCTCCTCCTCCGATACACAGATACCCTACCTGGGACCTACCACTTGTGTTGCAGGCCCTGACGTCTCCTCCCTTCGAGCCTCTGAAGTCGATTTCCTTGAAACATCTGTCGCTTAAAACCGTGTTTTTGTTGGCCATCACTTCGGCACGGAGGGTGTCGGAGCTCTCGGCGCTATCAATTCGGGAAGACCTTTGTATGTTTCGAGAAAGCGTAGTGATTCTCAGGCTTGATCCTACGTTCATTCCGAAAGTAAACACGCCCTTTCACCGAGCGCAGGAACTCTCCTTACCAGACTTCTGCCCGTCCCCGCAGAACTCTACGGAACGACGTTGGCACAAGTTAGATGTTAGAAGGGCACTTCGTATATACATTCACCGGACTTCTCCGTTTCGCCGGACGGAGGCTCTGCTGGTTTCCTTTCACCCGGCATCGATGGGTCAGAAGGTTTCCGCGGCCACAGTGGGAAGGTGGCTCAGGGCGTGTATCTCATTGTCGTATGAGTTGTCAGCGAAACCTGTTCCAGGGCGCATTCTTCCACACTCCACCTGCAGCGCGGCCACATCCGCTGCTTGGGCGACTCAAGCTTCGGTGGAGGACATTTCCAGAGCTGCCACGTGGTCCTCGGTGTCACAGTTTATCCGTCACTATCGGATTGACTCGTACGCTTCTTCAGATGCTGCCTTTGGGCGACGAGTTTTGCAGAGCGTGGTTTTGGACAGGGGGTTGGGGGCATCCAGTCTCCCGCCCTAGTTTTTGAGCTTGGGTATGTCCCAGCCATGGACAGTGGGAGCAGCACTCTGGAAAACGGACGTTGGCTTACCTGAACGTCCCTTTTAGGAGTGCTGCGACCACTGTCCATTCCCTCCCTTGTTGTTCTGTTATGTTCTGCTGTTGTAGTTTCTTTCAGACTGTCTGCAGTGTTTCTTGCCTGTTTTCCTGGATCTGCTGTTGGAACCTTTCCTGGGAGTCTTGCTGTGTCTTCGTGATAGACTGGAGGATCATGGGATTGGAGGCGTGCCTTAACAGGGAGAGTTTTACAGCTCTCACTCAGTTACTGCCAAGATCTGGAGTGAAGATCCCAGCCATGGACAGTGGTCGCAGCACTCCTAAAAGGGACGTTCAGGTAAGCCAACGTCCGTTCTCTGTCATAGCCCAAGCCTTTGGAACTTTTCCCTCCAGAGATTAAGATGGTTTCAACTCTGTGGATCTTTTGTAAAGCCTTGAAGACCTGATTATGTACCTAGGCCTGAGATTAAATTTGGACAGGGAAATACACCTCCATTCAGTACCAGAGATGGACTTTCTCTGGAACTGTTGGCTCCAGAAATCCAAACTCATTCCAGAAATACACAGCTCACACAGTAGTGATGTTACATATGGCAAGACAAGAGGTCACAAGGGCATGGATGACTGCGTGCATCGCCTCTTAGTCCAGGAATGAGCACAACTGATGCACAAACTGAAGCTGTACAAAGGCTTTCCTAGCCACAATTACCACCTTCTCTTCTAGCAGGAGCAGTAAGTCCAAAATGACCTCCAGATTGTACATGGGGTCTGTATGGGGCAGTGCCACCCCATTCAAGATCAAAGGTGGAAAAACCTTGTCACCAGAAGACTCAAATACCCAAAGCCAGTTCAGTCTTGTCTGGGTTGAGTCTAGGCCCATTGTGCCCATCTAGGCCCCAATAATCTCCAGGCACTGGTATAGGATATCAATGAAATCCATCAGGTAACTTGGGGTAGAGATATAAAGTTGGATATTATAGGATATTGATGATACTTCACTCCAAACCATTGTATCACTTCAAAGTAAATAAATAATAAAGTATAAATAAATATATTTTTTAAACTTACATATAAAATACTACAATGGAGTCCATGGAATTTCCACTTAAATGTCTTTTCAGCAAAACTGAGAAGAACCGCTTAAACTGAATTATCTCCTAGGCACTGATGCCTGGGCTTGGTATAAAATATACAAGTTCTTTCTCCCTTATACACATTTGGACTGCCATTCAGGAGGCAGAGAGGACTACTTTAAGAAATTACTTGGGAAACTGACCATTCCCAACATGTTACAGCATTATTTAAAATGTAATAGACTTGCACAGCTATATACTAGTTTCAGCTCATGAACTTCAAATTACAAACACCAGGTAATTTGGGTTTGTTGTTTTACTATGTTGGGAGTTTATTTTGATTAGAATATTCAGAGCTTCGCTGAAAACTTTCAACAAATATGGAAACATGGATAAATATTAAATCCCTTAAGAGGTGCTGAAAATTACAGCTTAGGTTTAAAAATAATGACTCAAACACACATTTGAAGGCTGAGAATGATTCTATTTTGGGTAACTGTATTCATTTTTTTAATTGCCACAGGAGTGCATTGCAGATCTAAATATAGCACAACAGAGAAAAGATGCTACATTCAGACCACTTCGTTTCTACCCAACTGTTAAAATCACCGCAATGTGTAATCTGCCTTGCTATGTGTCATCCAAAATGCAATAACCAATGGCACTGAATATTGGGCAGAGTGACTGATTTTTGTATTACGGTACTGAGTCCTTAAAGTACTTAACTTTGAAATTTAAACAAATCCCAGAGTAAAACAATTCAAAATCTGAAACATTATGATAAAAAGTCTTAGCAAATAATATTGCTAAGCAAATCAATTCTTACAAGGGATTTGGAAATGTTCCAATACTAAGGGCAGTTTGCCAATTTTAGCACAGGGCACAGGGCAAAACACCGGAGGTTTGATACTCACTAAGCATGACAGGCAATCCTGATATCCTCTTCTCCTTCAGATGGAAAACTTCCATATTCCTTTGTCAGGTAGTAGTAGCAACCATGAACTGCAATATAGATCTTTAGGAAAATAAATGAACTTGGTCAGCCTGGTGAATGATTCTGCTTGCACTTTTTTGCACTTATTTTATTTTAGCAAAATTTAGCAAAATTATGTGATTCCATCCAGACTACAATCTAATCTAATCCAATCCAGGCACTCAGGAACTCATCTGAGGCAGGTTGGACTAAACATTGTGACGTGCTCAAAGGCATCTAATTGGCTTCTATACATAGGACTACACTACAACCTATGGCCTTCCTGTTTCTACTCCAGCATCTTAACCGCTTCATCAAAGTGCCAGATCAACAAAAATTTTGGCAACAATGTGAGAGATTGTTGAATCAGTTTCAGTTTGTTGTCTTTGGGGATATGAACAGGATTCATGGATGAATTTGGACCACAATGTGTCCTGCTCCCTTTTGGCTGGTACTGGCTAGGAGGGATCAGATGAGGGAGAGTTTCCATTTAATATTAATAACTTCCTCAGCAGGGGAAAGGCTTATAAAAGAGGCATTTATATATTTCTTCCTGAGGAAGCTAACATTAGATTGCTCACTTTTAAAGTATTTTCAGGCTACTTTTGAATATTCCATTCATGGCCAAAACGACTGAGAATGTTCTGATGGAGCAATGTTAAGTGTTCCTGGATGAAGCTGTATGTCTAAATCTATTTCAGGCCCGTTTCATGGCATGCAGATAGTTTCTGTTCTGTTCTATTCTACTATACTTTATGCTCCATGATGGTGCAGAAGTGTGGGCCTATGTGTCATCTTTTTGAACAGTCCACGTAGGTCCAACTTTTCCAACTACATTGGATGAGTTGAACTCCTGAGTGCCTGGATTAGATTAGATTGTAGTCTGGATGGAATTACATAATTTTGCTAAAATAAGTGCAAAAAAGTGCAAGCAAAACAATGTGTTTATGCATCCAAATATCTCCCCTATGAACTTTCTGGCTTTCAAAGAAGATGAGTAATGACAGATACAACCGAAATACTGGACCAAAAAATCATGAATGGTATATAACAGGTGATCAAAGAAAAGTTTTGATCCTTTTTGGACATTAAGAACAATATCATCCTCTAAAACATAATGTGGGTTCAAGAGTGACAAAAGGAATTATTATTCTATGTAACGGATGGCCACTAATTTAGATGATTTTAAAACTGTACAAATTCAGTGAGAACAGATACATAGTATTAAGATCATCTAGTCTCAATCACTAACGTTATCAATGGCTATCTGCAAAAAACAAAGGCAGCATTCTTAACTAATCAACTGCTAGAGAGAAACAGTAGAAGAGCCTATCATCCTTGTGTCCATGCCTGTGTATTTCCTGAATGCATCTGACTGATTGCTAAGTGGGACAGAATGCTGGAGTAGATAGGACTTTGGTCTTTTGTTTGGCTAAATTCTTTACAGCCTTTGGTCTTGCTTCCACAACAACTAAACGGCAAATAAATGACTAGAGTTCATTTAACAGACTCCAAATAGAAAGGCTGCCTGCTCCTATTCTGGGAAGGAGCAAATAGCTTCTTTGATGGGGAAAGGTTTCTGGCATGCACAGGCCATGCCATGTCTCAGAAAAATAGTCTTTTCAACATTGCTTTTGCATTATAGCTTGTCAAAAGTCAATTTTTACTTTTTAAAGAAACAATATTTTTCTCCTATTTGCTTCACTGCACATAATGTGAACATTGTGAACAGTAAACTCCCTTAATGGCCTGATCCAGCAAGACTCTTCCTATGTTCTTAGAGCATTTAGAGTCAATCGGGCAATTTTTGCCATATTAACTAGGTAAAAACTGGGAGTAGGACCAGGGGTGAAATACAGCAGGTTCTGACAGGTTCTGGAGAACCAGTAGCAGAAATTTTGAGTAGTTCGGAGAACTGGCAAATACCACCTCTGGCTGGTCCCAGAGTGGGGAGGGAATGGGGATTTTGCAGTATCCTTCCCCTGCCACGCCCACCAAGCCACACCATGGCCACCAAGCCACGCCCACAGAACCGGTAGTAAAAAAAATTGGATTTCACCATACCTGAGTAGGACCATACCTCCTTATCATGGCCTGGCCTATACATCATATAGTCTGGTACTAATGACTCCATGTTTAGCATATCAGGACAGTGGTTACATTGGAGCCGGGTAAACTGGGATCCTTCAGATGAGTTGGGCTACAATACCATAAGATTCCATTAACATGGCTATTGATCAGGGATCTATAATCTAAAAATATTAGAGCATACTACCAGTTGTTTTCAGACACTGAGAGGGATATCTTTAGAATATCAGAGAATCTGCCTGCCATGACCTTTCCTTTTCCATAGATTTAATATACTGTATGTTTGGAGCTAAACATCTAAAATACTTCTATTATGTGGCATTTAGCTACATTGTTACCGTAGATACTGCAAACTAATTACTAGGTTTTCTTTTCCAGTCTTTCTAAGCCACAAAATCACCAAGAAAAAAAAAACTGCTTTGCCAGCCAATGCTCTTTGGAAATTATACTTTTCACATAACTGCCAGAGGCCTTTTTTGTCCTTACTTTATGCAGCAGACTAAACCAATAATAGCCGTTAGCATCTTCATTCTACTGCCTTTTCTGTTGCTGGTCTTACTTCATTCATAATATTATTCAGTTCAAATATAAATCTTCTATATAATTCTTATAACTGGTGTTATAAGAATTCAGAGGTAAGCAGGCATTATTACCTTTGAAATTCAAATAATAATTGTGAAGTAAAAATAAGATACCGTTTATCAGATAGGAAAAAAGGAAAACCTAAAGTTTTAAAATATGATTGGCAATTATCTGAATCTAACCAGGATCATGCCAATAATAAAGTGCAGAAGCTCAATATAAAGTAGATATTATATACAACCTAGGGATACCATTATCTCCCTATGGCTTAAAAGCTATTAAAATTTGTGGCTGTGTTCATACTTATATTAAGCATAGTAAGACTTGATTTTGACTTAATGTGAACATGGGGTAGTAAATAAGCTGTAGTTAGTTTTAGAGAAAATAGTAACTGTTTGAAAGAGTAACAAACTAGTTTAACATGCGATTCAACTGGGAATATAAGCTTTGATTGTATTCAATCTAACCAATCCACAATAGTTCAAGAAAGAGCAATGAACTATGGGTAAGACAAAGAATAGTTTAGTATGATGTATAAACACTGCATGGACTATTGTCCTGAGCAGAATCAAAATTGATTAATGCTTGAATGAAAGGCCAGGGCTGTGAGCTATAGGTTAAACTGGGAAATTAAAAAAAAAAAAAATTTGGAAAAGCTAATAGAAAACCACATCCATATTGTTCCCAAGAAAACTACACAGCGAGTCACCATGGAAGTTGAACTTGATTCATGAGCAACTTTACTATTCTTTTTATTGTCATTTAAGTTGAAATAGCTGAAGTAGCAATGAAAGGCTCATTATTTCTACAAACATTGTAAGAAAGAATAGCCACCCAGAAGCACACATGCATACCCCCGCCATTATTTTACAACCTCAAGTGCAAATTTTGAATGAAACAACTGGCACAGGGTTTTGATCTTTCAATTTGGGTAATTTCGTTTTCACATACTTTGCTTTCACTGCCCACAATAACTAAACAGCAAATAAGCAACTGGAGTTCATTTAATAGGCTTCAAATTGTGAGATCATCTTCCTTTTGCAAGAAAGCAAAGGAGGACAAAAAAAAAAGGAGCAAACTGATTTTTGGACAGAGAAGTTTCTGAGATAAGCAAGCCAAGTCTTGGCTGAGAAAAGACACATTTCTATTTAGTTTTTGTAATCAAACTTGTCTCAAATCAACAGCTACATTTAACAAAGGACTGGCTTCTTCTCTCCCCTTTTTTAATCTGTTTTATGGGACATAATGATCTATGTTTTGAAAGTAAATAATACAGTTGTTTTAAGGATCTTTTCTATCTTGGAAGATGACTCAAACATTATACATTAAGGAAGCAGTTGTGAGATGGTATCATCCCATAGCTGCATCAATAAGAAATATTTCAGTTCTCTGAATATGCATCCTGTAAATCTCTCTTCCAAATTGCAGAATTAGTCAGATGTGAATCTTCAAGAATCTCAGGTTAGAGAAGATTATCATCAATGAAAACATTCAAAACAAAGTTCTAACATTTCAGAATGGGATGATAAAGGTAAAGGTAAAGATTCCCCTCGCACATATGTGCTAGTCGTTCCTGACTCTAACGGTGCTCATCTCCGTTTCAAAGCCGAAGAGCCAGCGCTGTCCGAAGACGTCTCCGTGGTCATGTGGCCGGCATGACTCAACACCAAAGGCGCACGGAACGCTGCTACCTTCCCACCAAAGGTGGTCCATATTTTTCTACTTGCATTTTTTACATGCTTTCGAACTGCTAGGTTGGCAGAAGCTGGGACAAGTAACGGGAGCTCACCCCGTTACACAGCACTAGGGATTTGAATCGCTGAACTGCCGACCTTTCGATCGACAAGCTCAGCAACTTAGCCACTTGAGCCACCACATTCCCTAATGGGATGATAAAGGTACATTAAAAAAAAAAACACCCACAGAGAGAAACATATCTTTATCTCCTGCTTTTGTAATATTTCTTGTTTGTCTTAATACGGTATACAATGTTATTGTACTCTTTGTTGAAGCATCTGTCTGTCTGTCTGTCTCTCTAATTAATATAGCATTTCTATGGCATGCTTTCATATCTTACAAAAGTAGCTGCTACTGGGAAAAATATACATTAGTAATTCCTTCTATTCATCTCTGTTTAGTGTAGATTTCATTTATTTCCCTGTGTCTGAGAAAGAATGATCTGCTTATATGCAGATGTTTAAATGGTTAATCAATTATTAATTTCAATAAATATTAATCCATATTTATCCTTTTTTGGGTGTGTGTGACACATACATGAAAGTGTCATAAGCACATATTTGTTGAAAGAAAAAAATATCCAGCATTAATTTCAATGGGAGATGGCAACTTAAGTTGATGACAGGGAAACTGAGAAGGGGCGTTGGTCCTACCTGAGACACTCCTTCTCGTTGGGTGGAGACAGCAGCCAGTGTGGGTAGATCGCCCAATCAGCTGAAGGACTGAGTCAGCCAATAATATTAAAGTCCGCCCCTGTTGCCGGACAGGTCCAGCTTTTGGCGAAGGATTATAAGGCCTACTTGGCGTGTGGGTAAGCAGAAAGGAGGAAACACAAGAGATAAACCAACAAAAAAAAAGACCAGACAGGCAAGGGAGGGTCTGGCTGCTGTCTCCACACAACGAGAAGGAGCGTCTCAGGTAGGACCAATGCCCCTTCTCCATTGTTGGTGGAGACAGCAGCCGGTGTGGGACATACTCCAGTTCACTGTCCCAAAGTCTGGGAGGGGTCAGGCTGGTCCGAAACAACTTCACTGACCACAACCTGCTGTAACTTGTCCAGCTTATAGTGCCGAATGAACGGCGCAGGCGAGGTCCAGGTAGCCGCTCTGCAAATCTCCAACAACGGAGCTTGAGTAGCCCAGGCCGCTGAAGTGGCCGCACTGCGTGTGGAATGAGCCGTCACCCGGGAAGGACGTGGCAGAGAACGGCAGTCATAAGCTGAAGCGATGGTCTACCGGATCCAGCAGCCAATGGTAGAAGACAACACCTTGAGACCCAATGAGACGAGAAGGAAGGAGACAAATAACGCTTCCGACCGACAGATATCTGCAGTCCGCTTGATGTAAATTCGTAACGCCCGTCTGACGTCCAGAGTGTGCCAACGGCACTCACGGGGATGAGATGGATGCAGACAGAAATTTGGTAGAATAAGTTCCTGTGATCGATGGAAGACAAAGTTGACCTTCGGAACGAAGGTAGGATCCAAGCAGTGGACAACACGATCTGGGTGAAACACACAGAGATTGGCTCGGATGGATAAGGCCGCCACCTCCGAAATGCATCGAGCCGAGGTCACAGCCACCAAAAAGGCGACTTTACAAGACAGCAACCGGAGAGAGGTCGTCCTCAGCGGTTCATATGGAGGACCCATGAGGGATTCGAGAACCAACGGAAGGTCCCAGGTAGGGTAACGATGCAGGACAGGAGGCGATAAGTTTGTGGTGCTCCGCAGAAACCGTCTAATGTGAGGATTTTGGGCCAGCGATGACAGCGAACCGCAGGTAAGTACAGAAGAGATGGCGACGCAACGTGTTGGGTGCAAGGCCATCGGAGAGACCTCGCTGGAGAAAGACAAGAATGTCCACAATAGAGGGTTGTAAAACATTCACCCCAGCCCGGTCACACCAGGAGCAGAAAGCCCGCCAAGTCGCAGAATAGATCCGGTCCACGGAGGGACGTCTCAACGCCTGGATTGTCTTAATCACATCCCCCGGAACACGGGCACTTGTCAGGGTGAGCCGCTCAACCTCCAGGCGATCAGGCTGAGCCAAAGAAGGTCCGGATTGCTCAATGCTCCTTGCATCAGCGTGTCCGCGTCGAGAGGAATGCGCCAGGAGGGAGCGACAGAGAGGGAGACCAAGTCCGCAAACCATGCTCTGCGTGGCCAATGAGGAGCCAAGAGAATCATTCTGCCCGTTCGTCCAGAATCCGACGGATGACCCTGGACAGCAAGGATGTCGGGGGAAAAGCGTACAACAGACCGTCTGGCCATGGAGCCCAAAGTGCATCGATGGCTTCTGCCTGAGGTTCCGGAAATCGGGCAAAGAAACGGGGCAGCTGAGTATTTGCATGTGTCGCAAACAGGTCCACGACTGGAGCTCCGAACCGATGAACCAGGGCCTGAAATATCCTGGGATGAAGGCGCCATTCTGCATTGTCCACTGCTTGATGGCTCAGCCAATCTGCTTGAGCATTGGCGACCCCGGATATGTGATCCGATCGGAGCGATTTGAGATGACGTTCCGCCCAGAGACCCAGTTTCATGGCTAGAGACAAAAGGGACTTGGACCTGGTGCCCCTTAACTTGTTCAAATGTGCCTTGGCTGTCACATTGTCTGTTAGCACAAGGACATGAGTCCCGGAGAGCAGATGGTGAAAGGCTCTGAGGGCCAGGAAGACTGCTTGCAACTCCAACCAGTTAATTGGACGACGAGCCTCCAAGTTGTTCCACGTCCCTTGGGCCAGTTGACCTTGACCCCGGAGACTGGCATCGGAGGTCACCACCACCCGTTGGGGTTCTAGGAAGAGACAACCCGCTGATATTGCTGGGGACTGCCACCACCGGAGGGATCTGAGGACTGAGGAGGGAACCGGGACCAGTCTGGTTGAAGTGCCTCTGCCCGAGTTCTGTAAAGGTAAGAGAAACCATTGAAGCTCCCGGGCATGGAGCTGAGCCCAGGGAACAATGGCAATGGCCGAAATCATCTTTCCCAAGAGCTGAGAAAGAACATAAGGTGAACTGGATCAACGTCCCTCAATCTGAGACACCAACTGTCGCAGACTCTCTTGGTGATCAGGGGAGAGAAACACCCTACCCTGAACAGAATCAATTAGAGCCCCTAAATGAACTAGAGAGGTGGAGGGAACAAGGTTGCTCTTTTCCAGATTCACAGAAAACCCATGGGAAGCCAATGTCTCTAGAGTGAGTTTAACATCTAGTATAGCCTGGTGAGTGGAAGAGGACAACACTAGAATGTCGTCCAGGTAACAAAGGAGTCTAATGGATTGAACCCTGAGGGAAGCAGCCAAAGCCAGCAACACTTTAGTAAATGTACGAGGGGCAGACGAAAGCCCAAAGGGCAAGGCCCTGTACTGACAATGAACTCCCCCGTAACAAAACCTCAGGTACCTTCTATGGGAAGGGAGGATGGGGATATGCAAGTAAGCCTCAGTTAGGTCGATAGAAGAAAGGAGATCGCCCCTCCTAACACCGTCAAGGATAGATTTCAACGACTGCATCTTAAATTTATGGTATATGACATACCAACTTAACCATTTTAGGTCCAGAATAGGTCTCCACCCCCCCGAGGACTTAGGGACTAGAAAAACCCGGGAATAGAAACCCAACCCGACTTGATCAGGTGGAACAGGTTGGATAGCCCTGATGGAAAGGAGATGCTGTACCGCAGTGTCCATACGCGCCCTCTTTTCGGGATTACGAGAAAGCGAACAGCAAACAAAGGTGCTCGGGGGAGGGGAAAGAAATTCTAAGGCCAACCCTGATCTTAAGGTAGCCAGGACCCACTTATCGGAAGTAGAATTCTCCCAAGCGGCGATAAAGATGGCTAATCTACTGCCAGTGGGAGGATTCAAGATGCACTCAGCGCCGGCGCCGGTAGGAACGACCTCCTCCCCCTCGAAAGGGCTGCCTAGACACAAAGGGCTTTCCCCAGGAGGGCCTATCTTGAGATCCCCACTGCCTGTTAAAACTACTATAAGGCCTAGGGGAAGAGAAGGGAGCCGATCCCAAGCCATCAGCACCTCAGAAAATAGAGCGAGGGGTATACGGGGCAAAACGAGAGTCACCCCTTCGAAATACTGGTGCCAAAACCTTCTTCTTATCCCTGGTCTCGGTGAGATAAGGTTCTAAGGCATCACCAAATAGATGGGAGCCCCCAAAAGGGACAGAAGCAAGACACCACTTGTGTTGGGTGTCCGCCTGCCAGTGGCGGAGCCAGACGAAGCAGCGAGCCGCAATGGAGGAGGCCAGAGCTTTGGAGGCAAAACGAGCGGCATTCAGGGTGGAGTCCGCCGAAAATTGCAATGCTGCCACGATCTTATTCAGGTCCTGCCTAGCACGCGAATCCCCTGGAGACAGCTTGTCTTGCAATTGACGCAACCACAAGAGGGTAGTGCGATTGAAGAACGAGGCCGTGGTAGCCGCTCTAATCGCCCAGGCTGAACTTTGGTGGACCCTCTGGAGGACCAAGTCCGAGCGGCGCTCTTCAGGTCGTAGACCTTCCTCCGGATCCCCAGGAACACCGGCGTTGAGTAACAAGGTGGCCACCGGCGGGTCCACAGAAGGAATTCGTAAAAGAGAGTCCAAGTCCTCGGCTACCTGGAAATTCTTGCGGTCATTGGAGGACGGGAGTGGCGCAGAACCCGGAGAAGACCACTGACGTCTCACCACATCCAGAAAGAGGGGAGGGGTAGAGATCGAAGTTACCGGCCTTGAAGGCTCCGCAAACATGGGATCCAAGGCCGCAGAGGAAGAAGAAGAAGAGGAGGCAGGCACAGGGTCAGCATTTGAAGACGACAAATGGGCAGTATTGACGGCTTTGAAAAGCAAGGATTTGAACAATGCCTGTGGAAAAAGTCCGGTGAAGGCCGGTTGGTCCGGTGGTAGATTGTCATCATCTGACAGACCAGAGTCACTGAAATCAGCCTCTGTCAGAACCGATGGATGGCTTGAATGTGAGCCAGTAGGGGAGTCAGGAGCCCGATCCGAATGAGCGCTCTCCTGGACTGCTCGTTCCAGAGAAACAGATATGACTGACCGAGACGAATCCGGCCCACCAGCAGCATGGAGCCCTTCAGCCAGAGATCGTTGAACTGCAGCCTCAATAAGCTGCTGAAGTTGCTCCGGACGAAGTTGGAGTTACAGCTGTGGTAGGAGGAATGTCAGGGGTCGTGAAGGCCGTTGACTCCTGGGCAACCGTTAGGCTCAAGGAATCATGCTGAGTTTGAGACTCAGCAAGCTGATGGTCGGGAGGACCTGCAGGTTCCGGGTGGGGCGGGGGAGGAGGAGGACCTGAATCCCATAAGTCGGTTGTTGAAATGACCACTGGGCAATCTTGAAGTGACAGCTGATCTGGGGTGACAGGGCGTGAAGCGCCCACAGGAGCCAAGGCCTCCCCGGTGATTGGAGCAGGAGCAGGTGTTGAAAGAAGATTAGCGCTAGCCCTGGCGCACAATTTAGTCAGGACCTTGTCCCTTCTTTTTTCGGCCTTAGAAGATCCAACGTGATGGCCATGAGACCTATGGCGAGAGTGCGCTGTATGCAAGGCCGGGGATGGCTCCTTGGAGGCCTCCCGGGCAAGCAGAGGGATAACAGATGAGGTGTCTGATTTACCCTGGCACTGGCCCTCCGGCTGTGCTTGGATTTTGCCACTGCTTTAGGCATCCAGGTGGCTAATAGACCTCAGTACAATCAAGTCCAGCAGCAGAGGTCAGGCAGTATGAATGGGAGCGTAAACTAACTCCACAAGTGCTAAGGGGAGCGCTAGACTCCACAAAATGGCCGATGCCAGATGTCAGCTCACAAAATGGCGGCTAATAAATGTCCCAGTCCAATGAGCAGCAACTGCAATAGAGGGGCCAAGGCTGCAGTAACAGAGCAAGGGGCTGTTTAAAGTCTGGAGCAATTTAATCCGAAGCAAGCCCCAGCACTGCCGGCTGGCACTGATGGAAGCATGGAGCTCCGCTAACAAGCGATTAGCAAGTGGCGATAACAAGTGCGCTGGCTCAACAAAAGGACGCTCAAAGGAGAGAAGACCAGTCCAGGCTGATGTAGCAGGAGCGCAGGGGCTAGCAGGCGAACAGTTGACAGCAGGAAAAAAAACCCCAAGCAGGCTCGTCAGGAATCAATTTAAACTGCGGCGCGAAAAGGGTGCTTCAAAATGGCCGCCGCCAACTCCGTGGCACGAAACTCCTCACCAATGAACCTCTCGGAAGCTGGAACAGACTCTGAGGGCACCGGACTAATAAAACGCCAAACGAGCCCTCCGGAATCAAAGAAAAACAATCCTGAAGTCTAAAGCTGCCCTCCACGAAGCAGGCAGGCTAGGGAAAGGTCAGCCCCGATCAGCAGAAGTAGCGAGGCAATCCGAAACACCAAATTCAAACATAACATTCACAGCGAAGTCAGACAGTCCAAAGTCAGCCAAAGGGATAAGGTAGAAGATGCAATCGTAGTCAAGAAATCCGAGTCAAAAAAGCCACAAATTCCAAACAGTAATAAGAAATATAAGCAGAAAGGCACAGAGCTAAGACCCACACGCCTGTCCAACTGAAGGACTAAGTCAAAAGCTGGACCTGCCCAGCAACAGGGGCGGACTTTAATATTATTGGCTGACTCAGTCCTTCAGCTGTTTGGGCGATCTACCCACACCGGCTGCTGTCTCCACCAACAATGGAGAAGAATACAAAATTTGTCTGTTTGCAACATTCATTCTGCCTAGCCTTCCTTGAAAGAGGATTGTTTTAAATGTAAAGTTTTCTTCCTTTCAGGTAAATGCCAGTCTTTCCATGCTTAGTATATCTTGATCATATTTGATGACACTGGGAACATTGAATCCATTCAGATGGGGCGTTGGTCTTACCTGACATGTTCCTTCTCCTTCTCGTTGAGGGGAGCCAGCATCCAGGAACTGTTTAAAAGTGCTTTTAAATAGTTAAATTCTCCATTGTAGTGGAGCCAGCAGGAATGGGTAGTCCTTGTCTGCTAGCCAATAGAACTGAGTCTGTCAAAGCTGTGAGGACACGCCTCCACCAATGGTCCCCAGCTTTTTGAAGGTATAGAGACAGACCCGACGTGCCGCGTTCAGAAGTGTAGGAACCTCCCCCCCCCGGACTGAAGACCAGCCAGTCACTAGGGTAGGGGTGGATGCTGGCTCCACTCAACGAGGCATGTCCTTGCAGCTTTGACAGACTCAGTCCTATTGGCTAGCAGATGAGGACTACCCATTCCTGGATGCTGGCTCCACTACAATGGAGAATTATAACTGTTTAAAAGCACTTTTAAATTGGCTATTTAACAAAGAACTGGCTGTTTTGTTTTTGTATGAAACATTAATTTTACAAGACTTGCATTAATGAAGCTAATCTTCATATTTACACAGGGTCATAACCAGCATTGTCATGCTGAGGCATTAAATTTATTTCAGGCATTATATACCTTCATTCAATCCTTTGCATACAAAAAGCATCTGTCTAGTCTCCAGTGGCTATGCATTAAGCTCTTGAAACTCAAGTTGTCTATTAACCCTTTTTTAAGGAAAAAAATCCTAAAAGCATGCTGTCACATAATTCAACACATTAATTAGCAAAAAGCCTGCATAATATTACATGAAGCACCACCACCTATCCTTTAAAAATGGCAGGTGTTGGTGGAACTTTCACCATTCTATTAATTAAACACTAAAAACAATTTTATACATCACAACCAGAATCTATTTTCCTTTGAAAGGAAAGAAAAACCTTGCAAACCTATATCTTGTCTAGCTAGGTAAAGAAATTGGTGCCAAATGATACCCTGAAAAAAAGACTATTTAGATATCATTTTAATTTAAAAGATGTTTGGCTAGAAGAAACTACTCCCTAACCAACTGTATTTTTTCTACATAGGCAGAAATTAATATAGACAATAATTTCTAAAAAAATAATTTTTACGTAGAATATGTTCTGAGCAACTCTTCCAATTGATCCATTATGACATCTGCACTATTAGTTTGGTTGATTGTAGTCAGCCAGATGTTTAGTCCGAATTTGGTATTTTTGTCCACCTATCATTTTTAGGACCTGGATAGACATGTTATTTAATAATATTAAAGGTATCTGTCCAAAGTTGGTCCAAGTAAAGTTGTTTTTTGCAATTGATTAATGGTATTCAAGAGATGCTCCAGATATTTTTGAATTGCACACAAGTTGCCTATTACTACTGATATTATTTTGCTTTCTTTTGCCACAATCATTTTACTTCTATTTGCAGGTCTTTTTATTTTGTGATTTTCTCCAGTTGCTTCTCTTCTATTCTGTCTCCAGATATTGCAATTTTTACTATCCAGATTTTTTGTCATTCTTATTGTTGTGTAGCAGATGCCTTTCTGCTTGAATTCTAAAGTCCAAGAGCACTTTAACTTCTTCATTTTGCATTATTTTATCTATTTTATGGCTTCACAAGTTCTGTCAGGCAGGCAAGTTGAATTTTTTTGCAGATATTCCAATGCACCATTGTTGCTTACTTTGTTTTGATGTTGTTTGTGGTCAGTCTGTGCAATCTACTTGTAGCAGCTAACTAGATGATCCACTATATCTTTAGCTTCTTTTCAGAGAAAGCATTTATACTCTGTTGTTATCTTTATTATTATCATCATGTTGGTCGCATAGTCAGCCATCTGTTTACATTGGATTCAGCATTTTTATCTATTGATTGAGTTATTTGCAAGGAGAGGCAGATGTTGCTAATTGTTATATGTTCATAACAATGTGAACTGTGTTTCCTAGTTTCTAAGTCAGCACATTAAACACTGCATCAAATATCAGAGCACATGATCCAAAGAAAAGTTATGATATTTCTGATTTTTAATAGCTGCATAGGTAACCACTGAAAAATGGATTAAAAAGGTACGTCAGCACTTCTTCTTTTTTTTGGAGGGAATTTTTTTTTTATTTTTAAACAAAACTTAAAACATAAAACAATTATCATCCATTACAATTACAGAAAGTGTATTGATCAATTACAAATCTTTTGTGCTTAATCCTCTATCCAACATTTTCTTATTTAACAGTTTATTACATTATTATTCTCATTTACCAATTATTTAACAGTAAATTGTTAATTTACTGTGGGGAAAAGGGAAAAAAAAAACCTTTATATGTTTTATTATCTTATCCATTTCATATTTCATATTTCATATTTCATTTCCATTCATTTTTGTCTAACCATTGATAAAATAAATCCCATATCAAATAATATTGTTTATCTTCTTGTTCCCTAATTTCAAATGTCAATTTACTCATTTCAGCACATTCCAAAATTTTCTTGATAACGTCGTCATCCGTGGGTATCTTCTCACCTTTCCAGTTTCTAGCAAATACAATTCTAGCCGCTGTTAAAACATTCACAATTAAATATCTCATTTCTCTATTGTATATTTCTGGTAAAATCCCCAATAAAAATATCTCTGGTTTAAAGTCAATATGTTTCTTTGTCATTTTTTCCAACCATTTGGTCAGTACTTCTTAAAATGTAGGTTAAATATTCTGTACAAATCTTTAAACTTAGACTTTGATATAGAGATCTTACAAATGTTTTTCTGTGGAGTTAAAATGTTCTTGAAATAGCCAGTAAAATAAAAGCATAAACAATGTTACATGTTGTTACCTAGTTTGATAATGAAAAGTCTTCAAACAATCAAGCTCAGAGAGCACCAAGGACTCCACAGTTCAACCCTGAGCTACCTATATTTTTTTTATTAAACAATGCCAAATTTTGGTAACCCTCTGTATCTTGAATGCATTTACTATCTTTACATACAGTATCATTACTGCATTTCTCATTCTGTATCACCTATACTGTGCCTAAACAGCACTTCATTTTTCTAGTACAGACATGTTTAAAATTCTATTAGATGACTATGATTTCATCTTGTACAATCTCTTCCCCAAGGTGTTTATGTGAAGCAGTTGGACATAAGGAACGTAACATCTGTATTTACTGCAAATCAGCAATCATCCTTTCTACATTTCTCCAACTAGGGATTTTCCTGCTTAGAATACTAGAGGCATTTTGTGCTTTTCTTGTTATCCCATAATTAACAACATTCATGAGCTATTGACATTATTGCCGTATTTCACATTATCTTTATTTTAACAAAATATGCATTAACATAAAATCAAACCTACCCTTCATAGGCAAACAGAAACACATACATATTGATAAACTAATTAAAATGTGTTCCTGTAATATAATCCTCTTCAATGGATTTCAAGAGAGAATAATTTCACAGGTCAATTTCCCTTTGTATTTCATGTCTTGTCCAGGAAAACAAGCAGGGCTTTGCAAGTGCTCAATAATCTGTCAGTCTCTTCAGGTTAAGCTTGTTCTATGTCACAGATGTGATAGTTGCTTTTTCCTTAAAAGAAATGTATTTTATTTGATTGAGAAGCAGTCTTGGAGATTTTGAGCAGAGACCACAGATGCTCCTAAAGTGCGCCTCAACAATACATAGATTATACAAATATATGATGTAATGGATTTCATTTTAATTCATCTCTCAATAATTCTGTATCATTTAAAATGCCACTATAAAGCATTTCTGTAAAGGAGGAGGATGAGGTAGAGGAAGGAAAAGAACAAGAAAATTGCTTGAATAAGTCATCATTATCCTCATTGGTTCCTTTCGTGCAAAGCACATAGGACAGCATGATTCATCCAATGAATCCTATCCATGACGATGTCTTTGGCATCTTCACATTTGATGTCCATTGTCGGTAAGTCACGATTTAACATCTGACACCAAGTTTTGCATGGTCTTCCCCGCTTCCACTTTCTTTCTGACAGTTCCCATCATACAGCATTTTGGGGGTATCAAGTGAGTAGCATTGGCCAATTGATAAAATATACTTAACAACTTAGATCCCTTGCGGATGTGCAGGGATTTGTGACTTATGACGTGTTTGACCTCTCCCTCAGGCTCAGCCTGGTCATTTCCTACAAATTCTGATTTTGTAATGGTGAGTTTAATATGTATTTTTTTTAATACTTGAAGGGAAAAAACTAAATCATTATTAATGCCTATTATTGCTTTCTAAACAAAAAGATGATACCTTCCAAAAGCAAACTGCAGACTTCTCAAGAAAGAATTAATTTCCAATGAATGGCATTTTAACCATCCAAACAACTGTTGGAAGACAAACTCTGCCACACGAAGTTCTTCCAAGAAATGCATGATTTGTTTGGCTGATAACATTCTTCTTCAGAAGGCAGAAAATAGAATCAGCTGTCCTTGACTTGATCCTAACCAGTAAAGAATCCTTCGGGTCATCCTTTGTCAATATTTACTTACCTAAAGAGCTAAACAAAATGACAACAGGCAGGCAAAAAAGAAGGGTGAGCAGGAGTGATTTCAGACTTCCTGTTGGCTGCCCCATTGCCTTTGCTTGTGGAAACTAGCTGGGAACATTGGAAACCATGATTATGTGAACAGAACTGATGTATTATACTGCAAAGGCCATATGTTTATGAGTACAACCAGTCTTAAGAAGTTTGAAATTTCAATTCCATGGAAGTAATGACTCCTGGATTTTGTATTCATTCTTCAAATTAATGCATTTGAGATATCTTGAGTCAGAAATTGTTGTTCTGTGATGTTCAATTTCAGCTAACTGAAGATTACAAACAGACAGGAGAGTTTTAGTAGCATGTAAATGAACACTGGGGAAAAGTGATCTGAATTTCTAGTATTCAGATGAAGGTACAGAAGAACTTGGCTGATGGCCTGATTGAACACTTGACTTTAAGAAATCCTGGAGAATTGATAAAGTGTCAGATTATTGTACCAATAATTGACAATTAAATGGATACACAGTTTACTCAAAAATTGTACTGATCAATGGTTATAAAATTTTTACTTATCAATGGTTCCTCATCATACTTGAAAAAGATATTAAGATACTACAAAATACACTGCTCAAAAAAGACATCCTAGATCTGAATGGATGAAATATTCGTAGTAAATACTTTGTTCATTACATAGTTGAATGTGCTGACAACAAAATCACACAACAATTATCAGACTGGGCCAGGAGGGCGGAGCTATTCAAATTTAAGCAGACTCGGTCCATGCTACATAGAGGAAGTCTTCCCCAATCTGACTGGCGTTTCTTTCCTTTGGAGAATTAAATTTATCAATCCATGGAGGTCTGGATTTGGAGTTATACTCAAAATTAAAGGGGAAAAAAACACTACAGGCTGATCCAACTTTGATGTAATGTCCTTAAAACAAGTCAAAATGAGGCTCAGTAGTGTGTGTGGCCTCCATGTGCCTGTATGACCACCCTACAATGCCTGGGCATGCTCCTGATGAGGTGGCAAATGGTCTCCTGAGGGATCTCCTCCCACACCTGGACTAAAGCATCCCCCAACTCCTGGACAGTCTGTGGTGTACCGTGGCATTGGTGGATGGGGCGAAACATGATGTCTCAGATGTGCTCAATTGGATTCAGGTCTGGGGAACGGGCGGGCCAGTCCATAGCATCAATGCCTTCATCTTGCAGGAACTGCTGACACACTCCAGCCACATGAGGTCTAGCACTGTCGTGCATTAGGAGGAACCCAGGGCCAACCGCATCAGCATATGGTCTCACAAGGGGTCTGAGGATCTCATCTCGGTACCTAATGGCAGTCAGGCTACCTCTGGCGAGCACATGGAGGACTGTGCGGCCCCCCCAAAGAAATGCCATCCCACACCATTACTGACCCACTGCCAAACCGGTCATACTGGAGGATGTTGCAGGCAGAACGTTCTCCACGGCATCTCCAGACCCTGTCACGTCTGTCACATGTGCTCAGTGTGAACCTGCTTTCATCTGTGAAGAGCACAGGGTGCCAGTGGTGAAGTTGCCAATCTTGGTGTTCTCTGGCAAATGCCAAATGTCCTGCACGGTGTTGGGCTGTAAGCACCCCCCCACCTGTGGACGTCGGTCCCTCATACCACCCTCATGGAGTCTGTTTCTGACCGTTTGAGCAGCCACATGCATATTTGTGGCCCGCTGGAGGTCATTTTGCAGGGCTCTGGCAGTGCTTCTCCTGTCCCTCCTTGCACAAAGGTGGAGGTAGCGGTCCTGATGCTGGGTTGTTGCCCTCCTATGGCCTCCTCCACGTCTCCTGATGTACTGGCCTGTCTCCTGGTAGCACCTCCATGCTCTGGACACTACGCTGACAGACACAGCAAACCTTCTTGCCACAGCTCGCATTGATGTGCCATCCTGGATGAGCTGCACTACCTGAGCCACTTGTGTGGGTTGTAGACTCCGTCTCATGCTACCACTAGAGTGACAGCACTGCCAGCATTAAAAAGTGACCGAGCCATCAGCCAGAAAGCATAGGAACTGAGAAGTGATCTGTGGTCACCACCTGCAGAACCACTCCTTTATTGGGGATGTCTTGCTAACTGCCTATGCTTTCCACCTGTTGTCTATTCCATTTGCACAATAGCATGTGAAATTGATCATCTATCAGTGTTGCTACCTAAGTGGACAGTTTGATTTCACAGAAGTGTGATTGACTTGGAGTTATATTGTGTTGTTTAAGTGTTCCCTTTATTTTTTTGAGCAGTGTATAAGAAAGACAAGTATTATTCTTTTTCATTTCAAAGTGCAGGAGACAGAGTAATGGATTTAAGTTATGGGTGTCCAACTTTTTGGCTTGCCTGGGGCGCACTGATTGAAGAGGAATTGTTTTGGTCCACATATCAAGAGCCAAGGTGGCACAGTGGTTAGAGTGCAGCACTGCAGGCTACTTCAGTGACTGCTAGCTGCAATTTGACAGTTCAAATCTCACCAGCTCAAGGTTGACTCAGCCTTCCATCTTCCAAGGTTGGTAAAATGAGGACCCAGATTGTTGGGGGCAATATGCTGACTCTGTAAACCGCTTAGAGAGGACTGTAAAAGCACTATGAAGCAGTATATAAGTCTAAGTGCTATTGCTATTGCTATATAAAATACATAATATAGCTAATGTGTATTAATATCGCTAAAATTCACATAATAATGTTAAAAGTTTACAACCTTGTGGGGCCACATAACTAGCTATCCAGGGTTGCATGTGGCCCATGGGCTGGACACATCTGATTATTCTATCTGCATAATAACACAACTACACTGTCTATTGAAAATTGAATTTCATCCCAGTAAAAATGGAGAACTGTAATCTTCAAGCTGCATAGTTTTTCAAAACCTAAAAATAGACCACTACTGTACTAGTTGCCAGACTTACACATTAAAATGGGCTCAGTGTATGTGCTGGGCTGATCCTTCAAAGGACTTTCTACAACCCAGAAACACAATGCCTTGCCGTTTCCCAGTTCAAGATTTTCTGACATATCATTTCCTTCCTCAGTTTAGGTCAGCTATCTATTGCCATGGCAACGAGAAACATTTCACATACCACAAGCACTATATCATATAAAACCCAGGCTGAAAGGAAATGCCACAATATACTTTAGAAAGCCACCTTAACTTAAAGGAGAGAAAAAAGAAGAAGAAAATATCCATATGCATTAGGCACTTAGAGTAAAATACTATTGTTTATGTACAATCTGCTTGCTAATGTATTATCTGCAAAAAAACAAAATGTGCTTTAATCTATCCAATACATGAGCTTTGCAAAACCAAAACTAAACAGTTGTTTTGCTTTACTTCCCACACAGGAGTCGTCTTATAAAGTCTTATTCATAAAACATTTACTTGCATTTCCTAACTACAACTAATCATGGAACAGTAAAAAGGAGAAAACTCATCTTTCTCTGTTGGCAAAACTGCCTAGAGATAGATTGAAATTTTTCACCCAAACTCCAAACGTAATTGATTCTTCACATCAGATCACCACCCAATGTCAACACCATGAGTTAGATCAGATCAGGAAAATGATTCCATAGAAAGACAAGAGCTATACTTTATTGAATTGGTTGTTAACAGAATCTTGTGCAAGTGTGATTGTGCTTTTCTTCCCTTTCCTCTTAATACCCCAGTGAGGTGGTCCAAGTTTCTTCTCAGCCTTCTTTACTTCTTGCACATTTCCCTCAAGATCATCTGTATGATTCTCTACATCAATGGTCACTGCATCTTAATTTTCTTTCGTGATTGGGTACTGATAAACATAAACTTCAGAAGTTGTTCTAACAGGAAAGTTTGGGCTTCTACTTTTTCTTAACATGCATAGTATCCATGTAAAATAAGTGTTCTCTCCCCTCCTCCCCCCCAACAAGGCAGTGTATTTTACATCCATCCATTTAAACAACAACATCATAATTCAATCTGACCACTGTGATACTCTTCATGCTTAATTAGCCATTTATTAGATTTTATCCTACCTTTATTACTTTATAAGTAACTCAAGGCGGCAAACATACATACTACTTCTTCCTGTTTTCCCCAGAACCACATCCCTGTGAGATGGGCTGGGCTGAGAGAGAATGATTAGTTCAAAGTCACTCAGCTAGCTTTCATACTAAAGTGGAACTCACAATCTCCTAGCTTGTAGGCCAGCACTTTAACCACTACACCAAACTGGTTCTCTTATTATTTTATTATATAATTACACACACACACTCACACAGACAGACAGACAGACAGACAGACAGGACTGAAGGAGGAACTAGAGTGGGTATGGAAAGTAAAGGCCAAAGTGGTTCTACTGATGGTAGGGGCATTCAGGTCTTTGACTCCTAAGCTGGGAGAATGTCTCCAACTCATGCCAAGAACACCGTCAAAAGTCCAGAAGAGTGCAATCCCAGGAACAACTAAGATATTACACAAAATCCTCAAACTTCCAGGCCTCTGGTGGAAGACCCAATACTGAAGAAAACACGTACCACTCACAGGGGTGAAAAGGCATTTCCTTTTTAAAACTTTTGTATATATTAATTTATTATATCTGAAAGTGTCACCTTGTTAACAAAGTGCATATATTATTTAGTGTATAACAAATAAACATCACAGTAGTCAGTAAATGAATTTTATCTTTATTTATCCAATTTATTGGCTACATCTTACCACAGGTTTACTCTATACAGGACTACAAACAAATCATTTTTGTTTACTTTGTTGTGATTGTGCTTAATCCTATTTGTCCAAAAATGTGAAATACTATAGTTTTAAACATGAAAAGTCAGGCAAAGGAGTTTACTTTAAATGGGAGAGGGGTGTCTCTGTAGTTTTCAAATGCTCATTAATGGCCAACCTTTACAACTTTAAGAAAGACTGGTCTATCACTACCGATCCATTTGAGAGATAAATTATTTTGAGAAAAACTTCTCCCCCCACAAATAAATACAGTAAGAATTTCATACTTCAACATTTTCCCCAACTATTGAGGCTTTTTATTGAGGCTCAGTTACATGAAATTTAAAAGAGACCAATATGACACCAAAACAGATTAGCAAATAAAATAAACAGAAATGGGAGAAATAGAAACCTATCAAATATAATAAACAAAAGATAACAATAAACAAAAATAATGGAATGAGTATAGCAAAAAGTATGCATAGGAGGAACATTTACATATCTTATATAAGATTATATTCATGATCCCCTTAGTAAAAGTTACAGTAGAAATAAAAATGTATTTTTTTCTGAAATAATAGTACTGTCAATAAGATCTGAACAAGCTGCTGCAGAGTGATTTTACTAGGAATATGAAGATTATATATGCAAGATAATAAAATAAATTATGAAAAAAATTAAGTGATTTCTACAAACATATTGGAAGAGAGATGTTTATAGAGATCATTAATAGATGTCCTTATATGCATGCCCATTGTGCCATTTCTTTTTTCTCTCCAATAAATATTCGGAAACAATAAAAGAAACATCATTATCAAAAACAAACAAAACATATCTAGTGTTCATCCTTGTGAAATATCGCTGTATTTGGTACAATAAGTTTATAAAACTGCATTATCAACTACAGCCATGTCAAAAAAGCAGAATGCTGATGATTTGTGACAGGAGACATTTCTAACTAAGATTTTTTTAAAAGTACAATATGTCTTTGTGCGAGAAAGAGCTGAAAAGTAATAAAAAAGCCAGTTTCTCTTCTGAATGTGCTGCCAAGCAAAATGATCTAGGAAAATACTTTCTATTCTTTTATTGAAGGAAATTACATTAAGAAAAATCCAGCACAAAAGATGTTTGGGCAGCAACCAGACTTCTTTATATTATGATGTGCATACCCAGATATAGTTATAGATATATATTGATTGGTCTACAAATTGACTTCTTGATAATGCTTCATATTTATGCAATTAAAAAAATATAATCTGTATTGCCTAGATGTGACTCTAAAAGGTTTACCATACATATTTGCAGAGATGCACAATTTATTGCAAGAATCATCGTAAGAAATATCCAGCTTGTAATGAAGTAGATTCCTAGCTTAAAATATTATTAGGTGAAACAATAAACTAGGCAACACTTTTGTTTGCCATTTGGAAGAAAAATTGGGATTAAATCAGCTATATGGTCTTCTAGGTGTTGCTGAAACACAATTTCTCCAACCACAACTGGCAAAAGGATTTGAAGGATTGCAATTCAAGACGAAGTGGAATATTATATTGCCCATTTCTAGGCTATAGGAACAAGGGGATCTAACTCAGTACAAAACAGTTGTCTTTTTCTTAACAAAAGACTGAATTCATTATGGCCACTTCAGAGATAGCAATAGCACTTAGACTTATATATTGCTTCATAGTGCTTTACAGCCCTACTTTTTACAAAAGTAGCATATTGCCCCCAGCAATCTGGCTCCTCATTTTACTGACCTCGGAAGGATAGAAGGTTGAGTCAATCTTGAGCCAATCAGGATCGAACTCCTGACAGTGGGCAGAGTAAGTCTGCAATAGTGCATTCTCACCACTCTGCCACCACAGCTCTTCCGTGATACAAGTGAAAATTCATTACAATTACTATTGAGATGCCAATTTTTACCATGAAAAGTAATTATTATTGTCATGTGACACATATGAATGTTGCTGCAAAACCTGTAAATGTTACAGAGTTTTCTTTCAATCAAGATTATTTCCAAGAGGACTGCTATCTCAATCATCTTTCACAGTGGAAAAAAAAGTAACTCATACCTCATGAAAATTTGTATTTTCTGGAATAGGTGAAATGTCTTTTCATTTCTGCTTTATATTTGAGAGCATTCAGACAATCACCACAGACCCTAAAGTTTACCTTGGGACAATTTTGCCATGTTTAGGTAAATCGGCTAAAATATTCTAAGTTGGATTCCTGTATTAGTTCAGTAACCTAAAACTTCATCTCTCAGTTCTGTTGGCCATAAAAAGCTTGTTAGCAAATAGGACAATTATGTAACACAACAGTAATCCATGGTTTAACACAGTAAGTATGCACAGAAAAGAGCTCACTTTGTTCTTTGTGCTATTCCATCATTGCCCTGAAGTGAAAAAGATGGATGTCTATTTAATTTCTGTTAATTTGGATTGTTGTTGCAATGTGTAACAGGGATTGCAGTTTCATTACAAACTTTAGATGATTGTAAACAAGTCAACCATGAAAGACTCCAGTGACTTATTTTTTTAAGCAATCGAGGGTTTTGTTTTTTGTTTTTTTGGGGGGGAGGGGTTGCTTTAATTTATATGCCGCCCTTCTCCGGAGACTCAGGGCGGCTTACAATGCGTTAAGCAATAGCCTTCATACTTCATACTTCATACAAAGTCAGCTTATTGCCCCCACAATCTGGGTCCTCATTTCACCTACCTTTGAAAGGATGGAAGGCTGAGTCAACCTTGAGCCTGGTGAGATTTGAACTTGCAGTAATTGCAAGCAGCAGATATTAATAACAGTGCTTTAGTCCACTGTACTACAGGCTCTTTTATTACAAGTTTATTTTAAACCACAAAGTCCCTGGTTTGCTTGTAACAATCAGCAGGATTTGGGTCAAGTGAAATTCTCAATACTGTACTGTTTTTACTTGGAATGTTCCAAGAAAGAATTGTGCACAGGTATACAACTCTTTATTGGCAAGTAAAGACTTTCACTTTTCCTATAATCTAGGCAGAATTTAAAACAGATGTGCAATCTTCATTACTGTCAATGACAATTAGGAAAAGCTTCCATTTGTAAATAAGCAATCTAATATCCTGCAATCAACAGTCCAGAATAATGCTCTATTAAATGGATATTTTGCTAACAAAGATGATGAATCTGGGGCTTTAAATTTAGTATCTAGCCATTCAATGACCTGAAATGTTAAGAAAAAATTCCTATGCATGAAAAGTGAATTGCAACATTTAGTACACTTAGTACATAGTATGTTAGTGTCATTTCCCAAGATTGCTCTGATCCATAAATAGGAAATAAACATACTCACTGGGTATGGCAGTCTATTGGGCCTATACAATACTTTCAATTGCTGCCTCCCTGAGATCTGTCATTATGCTTAAATCACACAATTTGCCATTCCAGCCCCCTTTGTGTACTGTTCTGCAGAATTTCTTGGAGTGATATACTGAAGGGGTGACTATGGCTTTCGTCTACATGGTCAGCTACTGTTATCCCTTCACAAAGTATCACCCTAATACTATATTAAAATGATGTTTATATGGAGAACCAGAGGACTACCTCCCTTTTCATTGGCAAGTATTTTTGTGCCATCCTGTACCAGTCAAATAAGCACACTTAGGTGATTATGAGTAGCATTAAGTATTTATTCAGTTAACCAGCAGCAGATACAAATGTAGGAAATGAATGCTATACTTTACAGCTAAGTGCAAGGTAAAAGCTATACAAATTCCAAGAAATAATGCAGAGTCGTGATTTTTTCCTCAGACAGCATTTGATCACTGTTTGCTTCGCTGGATAAAACTTATCACAGTATTTACTGTCAGAGATAGACTTTGTACCATTGTGGACAGGGTCATTACTATCCACATTGTTTTTACTACGTAAACTTGGCAATTTCTGTAGTTGAAACACAGCTGGAAGGCACCAATGGGGAAAATTGATCCACAAAGACTGGCATCAGATCACTAACCTATTTTGGCAGTCAGGGTTGATTTTTTTCTAGCAACTGGCTGGTGATTTTAGTCTAATTGTTATTTTCTCTTGGTAGATACAATGCTATTCTTGCCTTTCTATTATGTTTTAATATTTCCACATTCAAGATCATAGCATACCCAGAAAGGCAAAAGGGGACGTTACATAAATATGTTTTATATCGTTTTTATATCACTCATATTTTTAAAAAGGTTTAGCTGACAATCCTTTATAGATTTTCTTTCTACTGGCTTTCCTAAAAATCCTCTTTAGATCAATACTACACAATTTAGAGAATATATTTTTAACTTGTATTTTGCAGCAAAGAAATATCAGGAGGTAATTCCACATGAACACTGAATCTGTTTTTAGCCTTGCTGTAACTTCTCTGCCATTCACTACAAACATACACACATAATCATACTATCATATTATGGCATTGCTCTCCTTTCAGCAGAGAGCAACCCAAGCTCCAAGTATTTTAGTAACGCTGAATAAATGTAATGGTCTATTTCATTTCCCACTGTTGTGCAAGTCTCTTTGACAATGACATAGCTCAATAATGCAGCCAAGTCATTAAAATTTAATTTGGAAAGACGGGTGGAGGGAAAAGAGACAAAAAGTATTTGGGTTGGGGGGGAGACACAAAATTCACTCTAATTAGTAAGTGAAGCTGAACTCAGGGGTAAATACAAACAGGCAAATCATACATTACTAGAATGGGGTTGACTTTTGTGACAGATGTTGTAATTAAATTTAAAAGGTTTCAAAGCTACTCTTCATGTCCAGCTCAAACATTAATTGTTAGGCTGTATTTAATTATTAGATAAGCATCCAGCCTTCGATGCCATAATAATCCTAATGTACTCATCATTACATAAAATGCACAGCAGAATCTATCAGTCTTGCTCTTATTTGAAAGAATTCAGCAAATCCAGTAAATGAAATTCTGCTGCTTTTCTAATAGAAGGGAAACCCTTTTCAGATTGCTGGTATGTTAAGAGAAGGGTTGATATGCCAAACCTAGCCAGGATTCCTTTTCAAATAAACCAAGCTGCAAAAAATCAAAAACTAGAGACACTTGGCTTTACTTTGATAGTTATAGCAGTAATCTAAATGACAGCAACAAATAATTATGGGCAATAAGTTTATTATTACATTTACAGATTTAATGTGTAAGCTACATCTCTTAAATTGGCTCCTACTATAGACTTACAATATATTTGATTTAAAACTTTAATTTCCATAAAAAATCCGTGTTATATTCCTGCAAATTATTTAATTTGATTTATTTAATGTTGGAGTAAAACAACTAAGAAAGCATGCATAAAACCATTTTTCTCCCCACACTCCCATCTAAGAACACATGGAATGAAAGTCTAAACTCCCTCCCTGGCTGAGAATTATTTTTTCTGAATTTGTGACAAACTTGTATGTCTAGAAGATTGTCCAGCTGACTTATTGATGCTGTGAGATGATGACCTGGTAGAGCCTTGATAGTACAAGGGTTTAGTGCACCCTGTTATTAACACAGCTGCCTGCAATTTCTGCTGGTTCGAATCTCTCCAAGGCTCAAGGTTGACTCAGCCTTCCATCCTTTCTAAGGTAGGTGAAATGAGGACCCAGTTTGTGGGGGCAATAAGCTGACTTTGTATAAAATATACAAAAGAATGAAGGCTATTGCTTAAAGCATTGTAAGCCGCCCTGAGTCTCCGGAGAAGGGCGGCATATAAATCAAATTAAAAAAAAAAAAAACAAACAAACCTCATCCCCACTGTAAAACATGGCGGAGGGAGCATCATGGTTTGGGGCTGCTTTGCTGCCTCAGGGCCTGGACGGATTGTTGTCATTGATGGGAAAATGAATTCCAGAGTTTATCAAGACATCTTGCAGGAAAACGTATGACCATCTGTCCGCCAACTGAAGCTCCGCAGAGGATGGGTGATGCAACAGGACAATGACCCAAAGCATACAAGTAATTCAACAAAAAAAATGGCTTCAACAGCACAGAATACGCCTTCTGGAGTGGCCCAGTCAGAGTCCTGACCTCAACCCGATTGAAATGCTGTGGCATGACCTTAAGAGAGCGATTCACACCAGACATCCCAAGAATATTGCTACACTGAAACAGTTTTGTGAAGAGGAGTGGTCCAAAATTACTCGAGATCGTTGTGCAGATCTGATCTGCAACTACAGGAAACGTTTGGTTGAGGTTATTGCTGCCAAAGGAGGGTAAGTCCAAAGGTTCACATACTTTTTCCTCCCTGCACTGTGAATGTTTACATGTTATGTTCAATTAAACCATGGCAACATCTAATGTTTGTGTAGTATTATTTTAACTAGACTGTGTTTTTCTATTGTTGTGACTTAGATGAAATTCAGAGCACATTTTATGACCAATTCATGCAAAACTCCACGTAATCCCAAGGGGTTCACATACTTTTTCTTGCAACTGTAGAAGTGTTTAGGGGTATTATGTGGTTGACTGGGATTGAAATAATGAAATAATGATGTTCTTTTAGATCTCAAGCAGCATTTGGTACTATCAACCAGAGTTTCTTATTGGCTGCCTGCAACAGTGTGGATGGGATGCGTTGTTGTGCAGTAGTTCTACCCCTTCCTAAATTGGCAGATTCAGCTTCTGTACTTTTGAGAGGAGTGACAACAAACTAATAGTTGCTCCAATATGGGGGTCCTCATGGCTCATTCCCCTCTCCTATGCTATTTAATATAAACATGAAACTGCTAGTAGATGTCAACTATCTGTTTGAATGAACTATGATGATGATAACTCAGTTATCATAGCTACAACGCAAGATCGGTATGCTGTGGGAGCTGTGACCTAGTCTCTGGAGATGTGAGGATTTAGAAGGGTTAAAAAAAGATCAGATTAAACCCTTGCAATGTATAGTTACTGTTTGTCCGTGATACATTTGATCAATCACAGCTCCAGTTTTAGCTCTAGATGGAGTTCTATTTCCTTTAAAAGAATAGGTCTAGACTTGGGAGTGGCTTAGAGCTCTTGGCAGAAGGAAGTGAAAGCTATGTATGGAAGCTATTCAGAACCTGGCTTGTTCTGCACTGTACTTGGGTGTCTGTAATTATTTAGGTCATTATCACTCCTTGTCTTTTTAAAAAAATAATTCATATTTTGCTTATAGTCATTTAGTTGTTTGTAAGCCTCCTCAAGTGGTTGAAAATGGAAATAAAAACTTCTGCTATTTCCCTAACTATATTCATTTTTAAAGGGAAAGATAGAAAACAACAAGAAATGATAGATAGTTAGACAGACAGATTTGCATACAATCATCACAAGAATAACAATGCTGTCAAGACTGGTACTCTGATACTGAAAGTGATTGTTTGTTTTGTAATGTTCACACAGACTTCTAGCTCACTATTATATTTTATAAAAATAGCAAGCTTCAACATGTTATACATATTGCATGACGTTTAAATCAAAGGGGTCATAGAAATGAAAAGGGGGTCGTAGAAATGAGAAAGAGAAACAAAGGCTCAACAAGGCAGTGACCTTAAAACAACAAAAGAACAAAATCTACCTCCAAAAGCTTAGATTAAGAATTTTATCACATTGCATCCTTTTTACTTTATGACAACAAATTCAGCATTTGTATACTGCCAATCCATAGCTTGATTCTTTCTAGGAAGATAACTAATCATCTAGCCAGACTATATCAACCTTAATTTGTAAAAAGAAGAGCATAGAGAACAAGCTACCAAGAGGCAAAAATAGCTTATTTTCCAACAGAGCAAGTGCTAAAGCATTCATTAGAAAACTTCTCTCTGTGGGATTTTAGCCACTTCAGTTTCCAAGATTTATCACATTACCAATGTATACCAAGTTACTTCTTCCCCTCAGCATCCCCTGGGCATTTGTAATTTTGAGAGACGGTTGTAGATCTGTTACAAAATTCTTGGCATTCTGATTAGAGCCTAATTCCAGGATTTTGGGGAAGAAGCCAAACAAATAAAACTAATATAAAAACAAATGTAGAATTGTAGTAAAGGTTATGTTTCCAAAGAGAATCATGGGGTAACTGTATTTCATTTAAAATAAAAATTCCAATCACTGACTCTATTTTCATTTTGGAAATCTCATTGTACTACAAGATTTAGCTGTCTAAAGTTCATATGATAGTGTGTAGCCATAAGACCAAGTTTATAAAATACCCACCTCTGTAGAGTTGCTGCAAGGCAATTCTCTATTTGAAGGTGACTTCTATATAAAAGATTGTCAAACTGAAGTTAGTTTAAAGAAAAAAGAGAGAGCAAAATCTTAATATATTCATTTAGAAGTCCAAGAAGGCAAACTATACACTTGGCCATAATCTTCTCCGTTGTGATGAAATGTATAGCATTTCTAATTAAATAACAGTGATAAATTCTGTATGTATATGTAAACATTATGCAAACTTTCACCCTCTTTTTGAATGATTCCTTTCTCTGTTTCAAATGATGCATAACTAGCCAAAGCTTATGTAATATGTCACTGTTGATTAAAGGAGTGTAATTTATTATTTAGTATTATCTAAATTATATATTTTTCCCATCACAGAAATCAAAGTGTTGCACGTTTGCCAGGTAGTCTCCCATCTAAACACCAATCAGTAGTATATCTGTTAATCTTCATCAAACTATATGTACTTTTGTCCTTCGAGTCAAGCACTGTAAGAGAGAGACTGGAAGAGGCAGGGGGAGGAGTTAAACAAGGAATAGGTTTAGAGTCTCTATGCAGTCACAAAAGGACAAATTGCCCTTGAATGCTATTGAAACTTATTTAACTTTATCAAGGTACGAACCGTTAATTGAGAATATTCCTGTGCACAGGCTTGAGCAATAAATCAGTGTTTGGACCTGGTTCTTTTCGCTTGACAGGCATAGGGAATTTAATATCAAAATATAATAATATTTCCCCTCCACCCAAATCTCAGAAGCCTGGATATTGTCTTTCTGACAAAGGGAAAATAGTGAGATATCCCATTAAGAAATTGCGTATTATCACTGTAAAAGAAATCATTTTTATTCTATCCAATTTGTTATAACAGCCATGGCTGGAAGTTGAGTCATGGCAACTGGACTTTTTTTTCTTTTTGTTTGAAATGTTTTGCTGCTTAGCTTTTTCAGTCTACTTGGATAAGTAGCGAAACATTTCACACCAAAAAAGAAAAGAAGTCCAGTTGCCATGGCTCAACATCCAGACAAGTCTACTGGAAAGATTGAGAATCTTCATCAATCTATAACACCTGTATTTCTCCAATACAGGTAGTCCTCGTTTAACAATCACAATTGGGACTGGCAATTCCATCACTAAGTAATACAGTCTCTCCCCTCTTTCCTTTTCTTCCTGGAAACTTTAGTCCTCTCAAGTGTCAAATTTCTAAAATCATAACATCTCAAATCTCTCGTTGAGGTTCCAACTAACGAACCCAAGCAAATCAGAACCCCGAGGCCAGACAGTTCCTCAAAGAACTTCTTTATTGGGTAAATCATATTGGCACACTTGGTTGAAAACCAACTCTGAATCTTTCCCGTGGCTTCAGTATAATTAAAACCAGTAATCACCCCTTCCACCTAGTGTCACTGGTCACGTTGGCTAATTAGATTAATTGGCGGGCTCCTCAGGCATCCTTTTCCTTTTTTCTCCATTCCCTAGGAGATGACCTTGATTCTCATGAGAAAGTTCAATGTTGTGTCTAGTAATGCATTCCAACCTCCTCCCCTCTCCCATATAGTGTGGCAACGATGAATGAGGAAAATGGTCTCTACCAGGTTCAATTCCGTGTTGACATCTCTATTATGACTTAGGATATGCAAAAAAATTTAATTCCCATGAAAGGTTATTTATATAATTATTTCCAAACATTGTTTAGAATTCTTTTATTAAGAAATTACTATTCTAAAATATACAAATGCAAAATAATACTTCATTTAATGAAAAACTATCACAAGTTCAATTTATACTAATTGGTTTGATAGTTCTAGTATGTGAGCAAATGTAGATAAATGAGAAGACAGAAAAGAATCCTTACCCAGGAGGAAATGCTTTGGGGGCTGTTGGGGTTCAGGGCCTCACTAAAAATATTTAACAGATCTGATTCATTATAAAGGAAATAGGACGCTGGTAAATTTCCAACAAATTATCCATCTTACTTGATTGATAGAAGATTGATATCTTACATTCTTGTCCAAGGTTTCAAATATAGGTGTAACATATATGAACTTTAAAAAAAATATCAATGAATATTCAATACAATGCTACATTGTTTCCTTAAATGTAATACAAATAAAATATAGAATATTCTGATACTGTAACTTAGATCAAATGTACCAAATCGTATTATTATATGATGTTACAGTTATTTGTGTCATGCACAGGTTTAGGATGAGGAATGTCAGATTTTTCAACTTGCAACTTGATATATGAAGGGAAGCCTAAATATCCCCAGACCAATGTTTTTATATGTCTAATTTGTCTGGCTCTCCAAGTACAATGGCAAGATTTGCAAGCAATGTTAAACCATAATTAAACATTATGCACATAAATGTTCAACTCTTGAACTTTCCTGTCCCTCCTTTTTTGGAACAGCAACAAAGAATAACCTATAATTTCAACTAACAGCATTTTGATTTTTCAAAAGTGGAAGCCACAGCTGGTGTTAACGATTTACCAAAACAAGAGAAAGTTAACTCAAAAAAGCTTCAACCATAGTGAAGTTAACATAAAAATCAAATTCAATCTGAATTTTGTCTGAAAAATTGGCCCAAACAAGCTCTCATGGCTTAGAAAAATGTGAGAGAGTAGCCTCTTTGGTTCTCAACTCCTTAATGGGTGCAACTGCAGAGAACCACTTTGGTCCAGTGGTTAAGGTGCCAGGATGGAAACAGGGAGACCATGAGTTCTAGTCCTGCCTTAGGCATGAAAGTTAGCTGGGTGACTTTGGGCCAGTTATTCTCAGTTCAACCTACTTCACAGAATTGTTATTGTAGGAAAAGCAGGAGGAGAAAGAATGTAGCGTATGCTACCTTTAGTTATTTACAATATTAATAAAGGTGGGATAGAAGTAAATAAATAAACTGCAGAAGGCAGTACAATCCAAAACATTATGGAAAATTATAGTCACAACACTGCACTTGGAATGCACAGCTAAAGAAAAATGTAGCCACTCCAATGAAAACAAAGACACACATGAGAAATAAAGGGGATCCTCTGATTAGGAGCCTGTGTTTTCTGGACTGCTGACAGCAACAGGCTTCTATGATTTTTAATGTTCTACATTTGTTAATTTTAATTGATTGAGTTAGTTATATATTTTTAGTAGTTTAGTAGTTGGGCCAGTTTACTTACTCTTTTTATGGTAAAATGGTTACATGTTGGGCATTCCACTGTTCCCTTAAAATTAAAGCTGACTAGCTTTTGTGTTTACTTTCTATTTTTGTATATTTTAATTCGACTGATATTCTTTTATTTCTGTTTTGCATTTAGTTTCTAAGTGTATCAACAATAACACCCCCATATTAAAAAGAATTGTTTTGATAAATTAGCTTAACAAAGCATAAACCATTGTATGGGTATGGGCTGGGTAAAAATACCACATTCAGTTTCTACAAAATATATCTTTGTTTTTCCATGATTTAACTATATCATTTTTGTTAGCTGTTTCATGTCTCCTTTAGATTACTACATCCTAGAGGATGGGCATAAGGAGAATGAGGGAACACTGTCATCAGCAAAACTTATTTTTCAAGATACACTTCAGGAAAGCAAGAGGGTGGGTTTTTTTTTTTTTTGCTAAACATTATAAACTCAGTTTACTAAGCCCAAACACACCCAGCCTAACATTCATAGTGTACTCTGACCTACCATGAGGTACTATACCACTCCCATCAGTTGTCAAGGCTAAGTAAACAAATGGTAAACTTTGTCCTGACGAATTTTAACAGGGAATTAGCCTTTCATTTGATACACAAACAAAACTAGCTAAATTTCTGAAACACACTAAAAATATTTCTCCCATATTCAAAGTAACAGTATCAATTTGATAAGTGGATACTAATTTTCAAATGCTGAAAATTCAATAAATGCCAGCAATACAGGCTGCCTTAATACGTTTTCCTGGTTTGCAGCATGAAAAGAGACAGAGTCTCCGTTTTATGGCAGTCTACTCTTTTGTCTTACCTTTCACGCGAGAGCTGTGCTGCTGCTATAAACCACCCTGTCTTATAACACTCGTTTTTCACCTTTGCTCCGTAGGGTTAATATGGATTGAAAAGAGACACTTACAGCATTGCTGGAGGAAGACAGAGTAACCGAGCTATAGACTAGAACCCATATTAGGACTTACCTTGTGGCAATAAGGGTATAAAACTGTACTTATTTTTCTTCCCTTATTGCATCTGCTATAGGATTTGCTTCACTTGGTGAAAATACTGGTCTAAAACCCAGGAGATTGTTTCAGTTCTCTCTTAGGAATGAAACCCCCTGTCAACCCTGAAGCTGACCTGACCTGTTTGCTATGGGTGTATTATTTGGAACCCTGATACCCACTTTGGCTTGGAGTTGGACTCTGACTTGGCAGACCCTTTTAGAAGTGACTGAGACACTTGTGAGCCTTGTTATCTGGAAGGAGTTTGAGCCAATTGATCCTGAGGAAATGAGCTTGGCCTCTGTTTCTGGACCATGCTGCTCTTGGATTGTTTTAAGGTCTCCCAAGAGGTAGCCAGTGGTTGGGTCCAAGCAATGGTTAATGCCTCTTTGAGGGAGGGGATGGTATTGCCTGACTTGAAGTAGGCAGTGATATGTCTTCTTCTTAAGATGCCATCTTTGGATCTAAACTATTAGAGAACTTTTGTCTAGTCTACAACCTCCCCTTTTTGAAGGTTATTGAGATAGTGGTTGGTGCTCAGCTTCAGGGGACCCTGAATGAAGTGGATTATCTGGACCCTTCTCACTTTGGGTTCAGGTGAGGGTAGAGTACTGAGATGGCATAGGTTGCACATGTGGATGACATCTGGAGGGCTCAGGACAAGTGTGATGGAACCATCCTGGCTCTCCCAGATCTCCCAGTGGCTTCTGATACCATCAACTATGATATCCTTCTGGACCATTTACAGAGTTTGGGAGTAACATACATTGTTCTGAATCTCACCTCCTTTCTCTGGATATGGTTCCAATTGGTGTCTGTTGGGGGGCGGAGTTCTAGGATCTACAGTGTGGGGTGCCTCTTGGCTTAGACCTCTCATCTCTCCCTTTGACATATACATGAAACTGATGGTCATTCGACCCACAGATATGTATACTGATGATATGCAGCTATAAATCTCCATGTCCTGCTAGGCAGAAGATGATGTTGTAGTGTTGACTGAGTGCCTGGAGACTGTAAGCAAGGGGAATGAGAAGAACTAATCAGAAAACCCCGATTGGACTTATTATTTGGACATGTCTTATTTTCGGGGAAACACAGTAGGTTTACCCAAGTAATGTGTTGCATGAGCTGCATGCGCAGTTTCTTTCCAGGTGTAATTCAAGGCATTGGTTATCACCTTTAAAGCCTAACATTGTATAGGACCAGGATATCTGCATGACCACCTCTCTCTGAGAGTATCTGCCTGTCCCACCAGATCAGATAGGGGAAGGCATGCTCCAGATCCTTTTCCTAAACTGTTACCATCTAGTGGAATCTCAGAAGTGCACATTTTCTGTGGTTGTCCCTACCTTATGGAACACTATTCCCCCCACAATGATCAGGTAGGCCCCCACACTTTCAGTCTTCTACAAGGTCATAAGGAAGTGCCTTTTTATCCAAATACTGGAGTAAAGTGAGGATATTTTGGGCTGGTTGTTGGAGCATCTCTAGGAGATGATTGAGGTGATGGGGATTGGTGGTGTTTTTATGATTTTTGTAGTTTGGGGTTGCATTGTGAGCTGCCCAGAATTGTGTTTTAAGATGGGCAGCCATATAGATCAATATAAAAACTAGGGGAAGAGCAAAGCTGTGAAATGAGCTATGCTAAAGGCCACCACCATAAATTTACTCGTTCATCAGCCACTTCTAACTTTTCATGACCCAACGGGCAATAATTTAACTAGAACTGCCTTTAGTAATTGCTTCTTTGCATTCTCAAGCTCAAGCTCATGCTTACATTATCAAGGACAGTACCTAGCTACCTTGTTCTCTGTCAGCTTCTTTTTTAAATTTTCTTTGATTTTTCCAACCATCGGAGTCTTTTTCATTTTCCTTTGCATTATCTGTCCAAAATATTAAAACTTTATTATTAGGATCTGCAATGAGCAGTCTTGTTTCACTTTCACCTAGTTTGAGTGACTTGTTCTTATAGGCAAAGGAATTCTCAATTATCTCTAGCACCCCATTTTAGGGGCACCAATTTCACCTTTCATTCAGTTTTTCTGAATATCCAGCTTTCATTTTGATAAATTAGAACTGAAGAAAAACCATGATGGCATCACCAGCTGATGTTTCTCCTAACAATTTCAATTTCAATTTCTATTTTTTATAGTTCAGCATTTCTCCTGAAATAATCTGCATATAAGTCTCATAGTAAAAAAAAAAAAAAAAACTTTCAGACTACAAACAGGCAGATACACACCTCCTCCCAATTACCTTGGTACAATCTTTTTCCAATTTTCAACTAGTTAATTGTTCCAAATTCTATTCTAGCTGTTGCATTTTGACTCCATATAAATTCAGAATGTCCGATATACCTGGATATTCAGGCAATCCATTGTACCTATGTTTTTAAGGAGTCTCCATGGTTTATTGTTTTCTACAGTTAAAAGACTTAATATATTTAATAAAGCAAAAATAGAATTTTTTTTAACACCTTAGTCTTTTCTACAAACTATCAGATTTTAGCAATTTGGTCTTAGGATTCTTTGTCTTGTCTGAATCTAGCTTTTATAACAGGAAGTTCTCATCGCTTGTATTGTTGAAGACACAATTTCAAAATCTTGAGCATTTTGTTAATGTACCATGTTTGATTAAAAAAACCCAGCTTGTGTTCTATTTAGCAAATGACATTATGACAACACTAAAATATTACACTCCAGAAATTAAAAGTATCCAGTTACACAGAAAAGTTAGCATTATTTGGGTTGAAATCATTCAAAGATTACTAGGACTGTACAGTTTTGTGTACAATTTATTTCTCCTTGAGCATGTTTGCACAATTAATAATTCATTATCAACAAATTAAAGCACTCTACATCTGCTATAAAAACAGGAGTGAAAGGTATTTCTATGAGTTGGATGGGAGAGGGAGGGAGTAGCTAAAAGGAACCAATTATACTCCCAAAGAATTTTGTTGAAAAGTTTCAATTAAACATGAGAATTATAGAACCAAAGGTTTTAAGTTACACTGTAACCAAGAACATTTATTATTACTTTCACATATAATAATTGCACAAGGTCATAAAAAGCTAATTGCGTATACAGTGGAGTTTCTACAATTAAAATAGTGAAGCTATAGATTATTTGGAGCAGTCAAAACCAATTTAAAAGGAACCAGTCGAATAAACATTTTGTGATGTTGATGGTTATGATGACAATGTGTTACAACCTGTTTGTTAATTAAAATCCTCATGTTTGATGGCAGCTATGTAATCAACATGGAAACTTCATTACATTATCTTTATATTTTAGCTTTTTCTCTTGTTTTCATCTATGAGTTCTTTCCATGTTGTTCTATATTCACAGAAGCCTATGTTCTAGATGAAAAACATGAATGATAATGCAAGGACACATGAACAATACACACATAAATCATAATCTTATCCAGACCTCCTCTGGGTAAAATTAATATATTCCCAAATAAGCATGTAGAGGATTGCAGTCTTAGTAAATCTGAAAAGTTTGAAGTATAAGATGTCTTTCTCTGCCAGGACCTAGATATTAGAATTATTAATATCTCTTCAAGTAGTAACAGTATGTTTTCATTATATGTTAACAATAATAATTATTGAAATAGTTGGTGTCTTTTATTCCTGTTCTGAGCACAATTTAGGTAAGTGGTAGATTAGATACCAATTTTCAGTTTGATGTCCATTCAGTCATCTAATATGGTTCTTATGATGCATTTTGCGATCTAAAGTTACAAACCTCTAAAAATGACACAGAGACATTTTTAACCAACATGATTAAAGCAGAAATTAAAAATATATTCAAGGATGTAGAAAATTAGTCTTACTCTGTTCTGAACATGAATGAAGCAGTAGTAACTGGATGAGAGATTCGGGATACTTACTACCTCCCCAAGAGTCATCAAAAGATAAATAGATTTCCTCTTAAATAAACATTCAAAATTAGACAAAATATCAATTTCCATCACTGACAATTAAATTCAAATAAGATTATTTCGATCACATTAACTTCAAAGATTCAAAACTGGCATGCAACAATAAAAAAAATTAAAACTCTTTCATATTCTATCCGATGTAATTTCCAAGTTCAGCTCCATAATAACTAGTCAATATCATTCAAATGGAAAAATGAAAACCAACAAATATAAGGAGAACAATTATGCCTTGCAAACATTCATTACACTACTGAACAATTCTTGTCTCCAGTACTGAACTGGAAAAAAATACTCATAATTATACTGTAATAGAAAAAGTGACTGTGTCTTGCATATCAACCACTGAACATCACCCTCTGAGATACAGCTGTCACACGACTACGGCTAGAAGTATTTTTCCACTGATACATGTGGAAGCAAAACTATATTATTCATCAATACAAGTTGAAAGGTATCATGCTGTGTGAACCATGGATGGAGGAAAAGAGATGCATTCATAGCATATTAAAGTATTACATAGTAAAACAAATTGAGCTCATGAGTATACTACATATGAATGTAGATACTGGAAAAGGATAAAAGCCCTATAATAAGCTTTTCTCCTGAAACAATGTGCAAGTTGTGGCAATAATCATAGCAAAGAATCTTTGGCCTACCTTGCAGAAGAGCTCCATTTCTCTTGATAAAGGTGCTTCCTGGCCAAATGGGTGGACTGGATGTGCTAAAGTTTAAAAAGGGAAAATGGTATAAAGAAACATTTATATCTGGTGAATTGCAAATTGTCTAATCTTACTTTTTATACATTTTTATAAATTTGGACATCAGTTTTAAGAAAATAACATTCATCTTTTGAATAGCAGAATTATCTCTTTATAAAAAAATATTTATCAATCATGTTCAGTTGCAAAAAGAAAAAAGAACATATTGTCTACCTACACTCATTTAAGAAAGGGAAATTAGAAACAACATGTTTAACTTATGTATTATTTCTTTAAAAACCATTAACAGTAAAGCATGCATTAAGTTTAATTTTAAAACATCATTTACATTCTCATATGCTTTGAGACAATTTTAAACAGAATTATATAAGCTATTGATCTGGCCCTGAACTAGATACTATTTTATTTTAGTCTAGGACAACTTCTACTCTTAAAAAAAGAGATAAGCTGTTCTAACCTTCATGAAATGTAAACACATGTAGAATATTAATACACTACTAAATGCAAGTGTCCAGTCCAAGCAAACTATAAATAAGCTAATAATTTCGATGTGGATTGTCAGATCAGATATATCATATAAAGACTTATAAGTAGCAGAACAGGAAATGCCCTTGATAGATATATGACATCAGAAACTAGAATAAGGACATTTGGGGGAAGAAATATATTTTTACCATAAATTTAGATTTTTGGAACATTCCTGGTCTGAAAAATATAGATAAGATAGAATAAAGCCACAATAAAAAATAAATAAAACTGCATAGGTAAATCAGATATAATTTAGGAAGTTGCCTACAGTAAAATCTGCATCAGGGCCTCCATATCAAATTAAGGCAACAATTTGCTCACAATCTGATTTGGAATGAGCACAAAGAGCACTCAGGGGGAAAAATAATAGGCTTTTAAACTGTATTAGAGGTCCCATCTATGTGGCACCCTACAGTTATTTTATCACACAACGCTGCTGTCGAGATCCCACACTCGACACGTTGACGACGAGTGCTCCTGCAGATGAGAGATCAACGCGATGAGGCTATGGGGGTGGGGGTTGGGTTAAGTATCCTAAACACGGATTGGTGGAGGGGGTGTTAGGGAGGCAGGCGGACGGTCACCTGGCGGCCGCGGTAGGGTTTGGAACAGCTGTTACGCATTATCACATATGAGAGGGGCGTGCCGGCAAGGAGGAGCCGAGAAGGGCGGTAAGGGGCGCGATTATTTAAACAGCATTAAGTGGCGTTGCCGCCCAACGCCGACTTTGTATTATCCTCACCTGAACTCAGCAACTATTTGCACCACCTTTGGACGCCGAATAAACCGGTTTCTGCTTCGAAAACCCATTGATTTGCAGCGTGGTTTATTTCCGACTACGGGTGACGGCGAGAGAGCTGAGAGAAAGTCGGCGTTTTCTTCTGTTACGGTGAGCGACGCCAGAAACGGAGGGATGGCGGAGGAAGCGGCGGCTGGAGCGGCGAGTCCTATACACCCATTCGTGATACCAGTTGTGCTGGCCCAGACCAAGCCAGCTTCGGGCGGGAGTACCTGTGCAGGGCAGTGGAGCAGGTGACCAACCCCCTCCCCTGGTGTGGCCACCTGGAGCATGGCCACAGCAACCCCAGGTTGTATGGGGTCCTCCCCCTATTCAGGCTTCCTTTGACGGGAACCCTGACCGGGTCTCTGTCTTCCTAAGTCAAGTGCTCAGCCACACTGATCTCTACGGACATCTATATCCATCGCAGTGGGCTGTAGTTATGGCCATAACAGCAGTCCTCCAGGGGGAGGCTGCTAATTGGGTCGCAGACCTACATAGTGAGCATGCTAGGGAGCTAGCCGATGTGGGACTGTTTCTGGAGGCGCTACGAGGACGCTTCGAGGATGGCACAAGAGTCCAAATCACAGAGGGGGAACTGCTGGCATTGAAACAGAGGGGAAGGCCTGCCAAGGACTACGTTAAGGAGTTCAAGATGTTAGCGGGGAGACTTAGGTCGTGGCCAGAGCGGTTATTGGTGCACCAGTTTCGGTCCGGTCTGGATAGAGAACTGAAACAAGCATGTGTGTACCGTGGGTTACCACCAAAATTGTCCGAGTGGTTTAAGGCAGCCGTGGAACTGGAAACTGGATTGCGGGAATTCCGAGGGCGTGTAGGCCAACCTCAACGTTTTGTGCCAACTGGAATGAAACCGACAGCCCCAAAGGAGTATGGAACAAGTCCTGCGCCCAGTAGACCGGCAGCAGGTGGAGGACGAGGAGTATTCCGGTGCTTCCGGTGTAACCAGCTAGGACACCGCGCTGCCGAGTGTCCTATACCACCCTTGCAGCCCACACCGACACGCGCTCCACCGTCCGGGACCAAGGTTCGGGAGAGGGCACGATCTACATCTGAGCAGACAGCCACGTCTACACCGATATCTGCTAGCTGTTCTCGATCCACGCTAACAGGGGTAAAGAGCCCTCCGAGGGAGGGGGGTCTGCCAACCGTGTCGGATGGCAGCGATGAAAGCGGATCGGAGGATCCTATGGTAAGCGATCCTATACACCCATTCGTGATACCAGTTGTGCTGGCCCAGGAACAGGGCCAGACCCTGTTCCTGAGCCTCAACAACAGACCCAGCAGTGTAATGGAGTGGGAACTGCAGGGCCAGAATATCCGGAGGTGTACAAGGATATGGCAGCTGTGTTCGATGAACGTGAATGTGAGTCGTTACCCCCTCATAGAGCGACAGATTGTGCGATAGAGCTGATACCGGGGGCGAGGTTACCAAAGCCACGTATGTACGCCATGACAAAACCTGAGTTAGAGGAGTTGCGACGCTATATTGATAAGAACCTGGCTCGAGGATTTATCCAGCCCAGTCGGGCGCGTATGGCAGCCCCGGTTCTATTTCGTGAGAAGAAGGACGGCGGTCTTCGTCTTTGCGTTGACTTTAGGGGATTAAATGCTGTGTGTGTAGAGCACCTATACCCTTTGCCGTTAATGAAGGATTTACTAGCTACACTAGCGACAGGGAAGGTGTTCACAAAGTTGGATTTAAGGGAAGCGTATTATAGAATAAGGATACGAAAAGGAGACGAGTGGAAAACGACCTTTAATTGCCCGTTAGGGAGCTACAAGTTTAGGGTTATGCCTTTTGGGCTGCAGGGCGCCCCGGCTGTGTTCATGCAGGTTATCAACGAGGTGTTACATGAACATTTATATCGGGGCGTTCTTGTCTACTTAGATGATATTTTGATATATTCGGAAACGATGGAAGAGCATATCCGACTAGTAAGAAATGTTCTGTCTAAGTTGCTAGAGGCCAAGCTTTATGTGAAGCTGTCAAAATGCGAGTTCCATCGCACTAGCCTGGATTATTTGGGGTATCGTATTTCGGCACGAGGAATAGAGATGGATCCGAAAAAAGTCTCGACAGTGTTGGAGTGGCAGGCACCCAAAACCAGAAAGCAATTACAAAGCTTTCTTGGTTTCGCTAATTTTTACCGGCAATTCATCCCATCGTTTGCACAGGTGGCCCTCCCCTTAACAGATCTATTAAAAACAAAGCATCTAGGTGGAGGTAAGATACGACCGGGACAATTGTTATCTTGGACGAAAGAGTGTCAACAGTCGTTCGAGCGGCTAAAGGAATTATTCGCCAGGGAACCCGTGTTAAAACATCCAGATCCCTCATTGGACTTTGTAGTACAGGCAGACGCTAGCGATGTAGCTGTAGGGGCAGTGCTTTTGCAGCGGGCGTCGGATAGGACCTTATATCCTTGTGCGTACACTTCTCGGAAATTGACACCCACAGAACGGGGTTGGGCTGTGTGGGAGAAGGAGGCATTTGCAGTGAGATGGGCTTTAATGACATGGCGACATTTACTAGAAGGCACCGATAAAAAATTCGAGGTCTGGACAGACCATAAGAATTTGGAGGCTTTGCAAACCCCTAGAAAACTGTCGCCAAAACAGGTTCGTTGGGCACAGTATTTCCAGCGATTTAATTTCGACCTGAAGTATGTTCCAAGTGGTAGAAATTTTTTAGCTGATGCATTATCGCGGATGCCCCAGTTTGATAGTAAACGAGAGGATGTAGTACAAGCAATTATTCCAAAGTCTCAACATATGGCCTGGGTAGGAGACAAACCTACCGAACTAGAGTGGAGAATAGGACTGGAAAAAGCAGTACAGGATGACCTCTGGATAGCCAAACATAAAACAATGGTGACCATGCGTGATGGGTTAGCTTGGATGGGGTCGAAATTATACATACCCCAATCTCTGCGGTCAACTGTACTGAACAGGTGTCATGATGCTAAAACCGCTGGACATTTTGGGTTTCTAAAAAGGGAAGCGTATTATAGAATAAGGATACGAAAAGGAGACGAGTGGAAAACGACCTTTAATTGCCCGTTAGGGAGCTACAAGTTTAGGGTTATGCCTTTTGGGCTGCAGGGCGCCCCGGCTGTGTTCATGCAGGTTATCAACGAGGTGTTACATGAACATTTATATCGGGGCGTTCTTGTCTACTTAGATGATATTTTGATATATTCGGAAACGATGGAAGAGCATATCCGACTAGTAAGAAATGTTCTGTCTAAGTTGCTAGAGGCCAAGCTTTATGTGAAGTTGTCAAAATGCGAGTTCCATCGCACTAGCCTGGATTATTTGGGGTATCGTATTTCGGCACGAGGAATAGAGATGGATCCGAAAAAAGTCTCGACAGTGTTGGAGTGGCAGGCACCCAAAACCAGAAAGCAATTACAAAGCTTTCTTGGTTTCGCTAATTTTTACCGGCAATTCATCCCATCGTTTGCACAGGTGGCCCTCCCCTTAACAGATCTATTAAAAACAAAGCATCTAGGTGGAGGTAAGATACGACCGGGACAATTGTTATCTTGGACGAAAGAGTGTCAACAGTCGTTCGAGCGGCTAAAGGAATTATTCGCCAGGGAACCCGTGTTAAAACATCCAGATCCCTCATTGGACTTTGTAGTACAGGCAGACGCTAGCGATGTAGCTGTAGGGGCAGTGCTTTTGCAGCGGGCGTCGGATAGGACCTTATATCCTTGTGCGTACACTTCTCGGAAATTGACACCCACAGAACGGGGTTGGGCTGTGTGGGAGAAGGAGGCATTTGCAGTGAGATGGGCTTTAATGACATGGCGACATTTACTAGAAGGCACCGATAAAAAATTCGAGGTCTGGACAGACCATAAGAATTTGGAGGCTTTGCAAACCCCTAGAAAACTGTCGCCAAAACAGGTTCGTTGGGCACAGTATTTCCAGCGATTTAATTTCGACCTGAAGTATGTTCCAAGTGGTAGAAATTTTTTAGCTGATGCATTATCGCGGATGCCCCAGTTTGATAGTAAACGAGAGGATGTAGTACAAGCAATTATTCCAAAGTCTCAACATATGGCCTGGGTAGGAGACAAACCTACCGAACTAGAGTGGAGAATAGGACTGGAAAAAGCAGTACAGGATGACCTCTGGATAGCCAAACATAAAACAATGGTGACCATGCGTGATGGGTTAGCTTGGATGGGGTCGAAATTATACATACCCCAATCTCTGCGGTCAACTGTACTGAACAGGTGTCATGATGCTAAAACCGCTGGACATTTTGGGTTTCTAAAAACCCTCCATCTCGTGCGACGGCAATTCTGGTGGCCGCGTATGCGTAAGGAAGTGGAGAAGTACGTGAAAGAGTGTCATGTGTGCGCTGTAACAAAGGCAAGACCTGGTAAACCACTTGGTCTTCTACAACCGGTCGCTAAACCCAGTAAACCATGGGAAGAGATAGGGATGGATTTCATCGTAGACCTCCCTGATAGTAAAGGTCACACAGTTATATGGACTGTGGTTGACCTCTTCTCTAAACAGGCTCACTTTATTCCCTGTAAAGGCCTGCCGAGCGCGAGACAATTGGCTCTACTGTTCGTACGGCATATATATCGATTGCATGGTACACCCCGACGGATCATCTCCGACAGGGGTGTACAGTTCACGGCACGGTTTTGGCGTGGCTTTGTTAAGTTAATAGGTTCATCGCAAGGGTTAAGTTCTGCTTATCACCCTAGTACAAATGGAGCTGCAGAAAGAGCTAATGCCATGATAGAGAAATATCTCCGTTGTTACGTATCGTATCAGCAGTCCGATTGGTCGGACCTCATACCACTTGCCGAAGTAGCCTATAATAATGCAGTACACCGGAGTACTGGGGCTACTCCGTTTCAAATTGTGTATGGGCGGGACTTTAATGCAATCCCTGAATTGGAACCAGATGCGCAGGAGGGAGTGTCCCCTAGGGAGTGGGGCATCCGTATTGGTGTTCAGTGGCCAAAGATCAAAGAAGCGTTACAAAAGGCGGCAGGAGAGTATAAAGAGTTCGCTGACAGAAAACGAAAGGATCACAAACCGTTTCGTATAGGAGACCAAGTGTACGTATCCACTAAATACATTAAGTTACAAATACCTAGTAAGAAATTAGGTCCAAAATACCTCGGGCCCTTTACTATTGTAAGAATCATAAATCCGGTAACTGTTGAGCTTAAGTTACCATCGTTACTGGGTAAGGTCCACCCAGTCTTTCATAGTAGTTTATTAAAGCCAGCAGGCAATATGCGCAGCTCTACAGACCGCCCAGGACCGTTGGTGGGTTCCCATTACGAAATCATAGAAATCCTTGATTCAAAACTGAGTAGAGGGAAATTAAAATACCTAGTGAGGTGGAAAGGTTACCCTCTGGAGGATGCCTCATGGGTATCGGCTGACGACCTGCAGGCCGAGAGGTTATTGAAACGATATCACAAAAAATACCCCCACAAACCGGGAAATACTGCGATAGCAATGATATAACCCCGTGTTAATGTCCTTTCTTATGTTTTACAGGTGGACCCCTGGTAGGGGGAGCCGCCTGTCGAGATCCCACACTCGACACGTTGACGACGAGTGCTCCTGCAGATGAGAGATCAACGCGATGAGGCTATGGGGGTGGGGGTTGGGTTAAGTATCCTAAACACGGATTGGTGGAGGGGGTGTTAGGGAGGCAGGCGGACGGTCACCTGGCGGCCGCGGTAGGGTTTGGAACAGCTGTTACGCATTATCACATATGAGAGGGGCGTGCCGGCAAGGAGGAGCCGAGAAGGGCGGTAAGGGGCGCGATTATTTAAACAGCATTAAGTGGCGTTGCCGCCCAACGCCGACTTTGTATTATCCTCACCTGAACTCAGCAACTATTTGCACCACCTTTGGACGCCGAATAAACCGGTTTCTGCTTCGAAAACCCATTGATTTGCAGCGTGGTTTATTTCCGACTACGGGTGACGGCGAGAGAGCTGAGAGCTGCTGTATTTGCAAAAATGCAGTAGCCAGGAAACAACCACTTATACCAAAGTTTTGCAACTGAGTTTCAGATTTTCAAAAGACTGAACGGTTGAAATCAAACAATGAAATATATATGTTTTAATAAATACATGGAATGTATGATCAGCTATTTTCAGAGCTTGACTGATTTGAAGATATTTAAGATTTAAACAAATAAGATGTACCACATTCTTGCTCTGTTTATAAGAATGAATTGACTGTAAGTAAAGTAACAGAAGCTATCATACAAGCATCATTGTCTTATGGAAAAACTGATTTTTCACCAGTTGCCAACTTTAGACCGATGATGCAGTCTGACCTTCACTTACTGTAATGATCATTACTACTATCATGTTTCTCCAAAAACACGACCTACACCAATAATAAGCCCATCCTAATTTTTTTGGGGGGTGGGCCTAATATTACCCCTACCCCAAAAATAAGTCTGGGGGGAATGGGCATGGCCAGCTCGAGTGGCAGCGCGGGCATGGGGGGGGTGTAACTGTCTGTCTGCAGCTGCAGCCCACTGGCCCCTTGGGGAAGCACAAATAGCGCTTTTGCCCTTCTCTTTCTGAGCGCAGCACTTTTGCTTGTTGGGCCACTTGTTGGGATTTTCCTGCCTGTCATCCATTCCTCAAGCTCAGCACAGACTGAGGGAAGGATGGCAGGCAGGAAAATCCCCCTTCCCATTTTCCTCCCATTCACCAAAAGTCCTCCATTCCAAACGCTGAAGGTTCAGAATGGAGGCGACGGTGCATCCACGGCGTGTCCAGCTCACCGAGTCTGGCCTGCTGCATCTCAAGAAAAGTAAGACCGCCTCGAAAATAAGACCAAGTGCTTATTTCAAGTCTAAAAGAAAACAAGACTTGGTCTTATTTTCTGAGAAACATGGTAGTACAGTACAAAGCAGTATTTCTTAAGAATGATCTATGCAAGATTGGGCCGGTATTATTAATCCTTATTAACAGTGATTTTTCAGGGTCTATGGCAGATATGTATCAGACCTTATAAAGAAGACTACCCCAAATATATTATGAAATTACAGACAAATAGAAACAAGCACTCAGTTAGTTTACTTGTAATTTTCACATTGGGCGGATGTTCCTCTCTTACTGATAGTTGTTTTGCCCAGAGCAAAGGTTCCTGTCTCCTGGGGAGCGTTTAGCAAGTCATAATACATTGTCTTTACTGATTACAATTTGTGGTCACTTTGCATTGGCAGGAAACAACAGACAGAGAGTCTCACACCTTGGTATTACATTTAATACAATTTATAAAAGAATAATCTTTATTTCTTTCCTTTAGTTACTTCAACAATGTTCCAATGTTTTTATTGTCATATTTTTATTTAAAGTGCAAAGCAAAAAATATAGCAAGCCTCCTCCTTCTCATTCCACAAATATTTATGCCAATATATAAGTAACACTTATTAAATTACCTGAATTTTTGTTTTTAACACTTTTTAATTTCTTCAAATGACAAGCTGTGAGAAGACAACATTTGAATTCAAATATGTATAAAAGTAAAATTTAGCACAGATCATTTGAAAATATACTTAATGTTAACATGTGAGCCCAATCTATTCTCATGTACTACTTCCAAACATTACGTTCACTAAAATATATACAAAAATAGGTATTGCTTAACTCTACAGATTCCTTCTCACCAATATTTTTTATACAGGGGAGTCATCAACTTATGATTGAGCCCAAAATAACAATTGTTAAGTCATGGACATCATGAGCATTTTTTGCCAGAAACTGGAAGCAAATGACAGCCTCTACTTGATTTGTCAATCAAAGTTTTAGGATACCGTTGTCATACTACCCCAACAGCTTTTTCGGCCAAAGACCCAAAGAGTAAAAAAAACAAACACCTTGAAGTGTTTATTACTATCCTTTGTTTCCCTATTTTATTCCTTGAAAATCTGTCATAGAAACTGGAAGATCTTCTCAAATAAAATCAAGTGACAGAAAAGTCAGAAAGGAGAACTGCCTGTTACAAACATATCTTGTATGTAAAAGTCCTTCCTGTGTATTTACATGGCTGTTATGATTTCTGGAAAGAGCAGTTACTATGTCAAAACCACTCAAATATGTATGGAATTGATTGTCATTATCAAGCTGGCAGATGGCAATCAGAAACTACCTGACTACATTTGATAAATGCTATTATTCCAGTATTTTATATATGTGTATGCATGATTAATCATTATGAGTACCAAAAGATAGTTCTCAACACAATGTAATAAAAGTTGCTAATATTAAACCAAGAGAAAGCACTTTAGCAGATTTTTTTTTAAAAAGGTCTAATAGTAAGCCAAACATCACTTTAGTAATTTTTATTAAGAAGATAAAAGAATTTACTATACCTTTTGACAACTGTTGGCAGTTAATATCACAATTAGGTGTTACCTAGCAACAGCTAGCAGTATTCTTTACAATTCAAGGCATAGAAGAAACAGAAAAATAACTGGACTAATTAAAATTGTATTTTAATATTTTACTGTGCTTATACCACGACATTTAGGCAAGGAACAAAAGGTAGAGCACAAGAATGCTAGGTCTTGGAAAGTGCTCCTAACATCAAGTTAACTTGAAGTACCTTCTATTTTACTTTTAGTTTTTTTCTTAAAGCAACTTAGCAAAAAAGTTGGCAAATAATTTAAATATCATAGTTACCTTTGAGTTGCTAAAACATCTAAAACTGTTTTTTTTTAGAAATCCAACTACATAGATTTTTAAAATCACACATATTGCTGCATTTCTCTCATCAGGGTAAACCTTATTTACTAGGATATTAATGAACTGTAGAAAATATTATACTTATATGCTTCTGCCATTCATTCTTCCCTCACAGCTGAGAAACTTTAGTATTGGTTTTAGTTTACTGTAATTATATGTACCTGGAAAACTGACTACCTAGGATAAGATATTTTTAAAAGATTGTTTCTTTCAGAAGCAAAAGATGACATGCTCCGCATTCCAATTTTTCTCACAAAAATATTGTGAGATACTTTAGGGTAAGGTAGCTCATATATTTTTTTAACATCTGTAATTAAACTTTGGCATTTGCTACCATGAGAAATGGTGTTGGTTACCACCTTGGCTAGCTTCAAAGAAGGGTAAACATATCGATGGAAGTCATGAGGATCATGCCTTGATGGCACTATGACTACCTCTGAAAGCCACTTGGTGAGAGACAAGTGTGCTTCCTTGTGAATTTAGGTGGCACTGTGAGTACAGGCTGCTGTATGTGATAAACCAAAGGTCTGATCCAGGAGAGCAGTGTTTATGTTCTTATAACTGGCCCAGAGTCACCTAATGAGCTATGGCTGAGTTAGATCTTCGAGCTTGAGTCTTAGTCCCAGTCCAACTGCTTAACCAATATGCTGCAATTGAGTGGATTGATTACGACTTATTTGGAACTGAACTTTAACCACAAGATTTATGCTAGGAATGTGAAAAACAGCAGTTAACTAAAATGAAAGTAAAAATTATTTATTTAATTTTAAATATTTCTATGACTGCTCATTTTAATTCAAATTATGGGTGGTTTACCAGCAAAGACTAACTTTGGACATTTTCCAAAGTGAAGCAGAGGAAGCATATGAGTTTCAGGCTTTCTTTACCTCATATATACTACACTAGATCATGCAACTATTTAGTCAGATTTTCTTAGTAACACATTTTTAAAAAAATAATAAGCTTTTTAACTACCCATTTTTGACATCTGGCACCATTCTTAAGGTGACCAGACGTCCCGCTTTTGGCGGGACAGTCCTGATTTTTAGCAATTTGTCCCGCGTTCCGCGGCGTTTCAAAAAAGTCCCGATTTTTCATTCGGCCTCCTGAGTCCCGCTGCCTCTTGAGCCCCAGCTGATGGCTAGAAGAAAAAAAAACTGTTTAAACTCTTGCCCGGGGCTTCAAAGGGCCGCCCTACAGGCAATCAGTGTAAAGAGTTCCTGAAGCAGTTTTTTTTTCCCCTAGCTAAGCTGCAGAAACGAAACCGAAACCAGGATCTTTGGTGCAACGTGACAAAATGAGGCAGAGAGAGATTTATTTTTATTTTTATTTTTCCTCCCCAAAAAAGGTAGGTGAAAAACTGCAAACAATGGGAAATTTAGGAGGAGAGTTCAAGATTTTAAAACACAAAAGAAAAAAAAGCTGTATTTAACTAGGGAATTGTAATAATTGAGATACTATTAATTGTATATTGTGTTGAAAGCAGAAATGGTTAAGTTGTGGTTCAGAGGAATATATGGGGGAAATTATTTGGTTTATTATTATTGGTATATATAATTAATTGATTTGTAAGAAATTGGATTGCATGGAAATAATTGGAATATTCATGTTCATATTGATTAATATACAAAAAAGATAGTTTTATAACTAATTGATTTATATTAAAATGTTGAATTTGTATTAAACAACTGTATTACATAATTACATAATTAAACAATGTGAGGATGGATATAAAAATAGATGACAATGGGAAGGGGTATAATATAGAATAGAAGGGAAAAATTGAATTTGATTAAGATTAGAGATGAGGATGAAGGGTAATATTGGTTTTTTAAAAAAAATAGATGAGGAATAAATATGGCAAAAAGGAAATATAGAAATTGTAAATTTAATTGAAGTGACTAAACACTAAATTTGTGAACCGGCCAAATAGTCTGTTCAAAGAAAATAAATTGTATGTTTGTATGTGTGTTTCTAATTACTGCTATTTATTCATATTTGTTCTCTTTTATTCTTTAAAGTTTAACCATTCATTCTTTATCTTAATATCTTTATATTTGTTTGGGGTTGGCTTTCTTCCCTTTCATCTTTTTTATTGTACAGCAATCTTTCTCCTCAAACCTACCATCTCTCTCTTTTCTTTCCTTCTTACTTTCTCTTCCCACCCTCTTCTTCTCCTCCCTACTTCCTCTTCCTTTCTCCTTCTCCTCCTCTCTTCCTCCCCCTTTTACCCTCACTCCTACTCTAATTTCCCTTCCCTTCCTTCATCCCTCTCTATTGCTGTATCCTTTTATGCATATGGATTACTCAGAGGGCTGAAAAAGTTATTTTTGACTGGTCCTCGCACTTTTGACCAGTCCTCGAACTTATGACTGTCCTCACATTTTACGTTTTTTGCCCTATCTTATCACCATGGTGAAGAGAAGCAGTTGTGAAATGAGTGACATGGTTGTTAAGGATGCTGCATGGGCATAAATGTGAGGATGGTCATAAGTGTGAGGACCAGTCAAAAATGCGAGGACCTGTCAGAAATGACTTTTTTCAGCCCTCTGGTTAGTCCTTTTGTGCATATGGACTACTCAGAGGGCTGAAAAAGTTATTTTTGATTGGTCCTCGCACTTTTGTCCAGTCCTCAAACTTACGACTGTCCTCACATTTTACATTTTTTGCCCAGTCTTATCACCATGGTGAAGAGAAGCAGTTGTGAAATGAGTGACATGGTTGTTAAGAATACTGCACGGGCATAAATGTGAGGATGGTCATAAGTGTGAGGACCAGTCAAAAGTGTGAGGACCTGTCAGAAATGACTTTTCAGCCCTCTGAGTAGTCCCTATACACATAGCCATGGCCACCCGGTCACATGACCAGCTAGCCACGCCCACCCAGTCACATGGCCTCCAAGCCACGCCCACACAATAAGTCACGCCCACAATGGTGTCCTTCTTACCAATGTTAAAATCTGTTCACCTTACCCTATACACATAGCCATGGCCACCCGGTCACATGACCAGCTAGCCACGCCCACCCAGTCACATGACCAGCTAGCCACGCCCACCCAGTCACATGACCAGCTAGCCACGCCCACAAAATAAGCCACGCCCACAATGTCCCTCTTTACCAATGTTAAAATCTGGTCACCTTAACCATTCTACATACACACATTCCATAATCATGACCTAAACGATATTAAACTAACCTTTATTGTTTTTTTAAAAAATAGCTGTCATATATAAAACATCCTGCAGCAGAGTTTAAAGATAGTCTTTTTCTCTTCCATTGTTAATGTTCATTTTTTTCTAGCTTTCCAACTGCTCACTGGACAAACAGATTGTAGTCTGTTTATATTCCACAGACACATACTTTGCATCGTGTTTTATATTCCACAGACACATACTTTGCATCGTGTTACAGGAATGGTATGTAAAAACCATGGTGATGGTAATGTATGGCAAGTGCAACTGATTCATATTTTTTTTCCTGCAGAAGAACATTGGGGGTGGGAGAGAAATACCAGAGCTCTGCTGTCTACAGATTATCAGATGGCTATTCATAAAAATACAAACCCTCCAAAGACTGAAAAAGTAGTATTTTAGAAAACTGGCCAATTAGACAATCTAACTATGGTTGCATTTTAAACAGAACAAGATAATGATTTGCAGGCCAATGTCTCAAATCTAAATAATCAGCTAGGTTTGTGAGGTCTGAACTGCATCTTACTTGAAAAAATGGGGGTGGGGTGTGTGTGGAAAGTGTATCACTGATAGGGTTTGTTGGGGTTTTTTTTTCTCTAAAAGAAATCTAGGGGATGGAGGGCTTTAAGCTTTATTTTGAACTACTTAAGTATTTAAGTCCAAATGGCTATCCTTATGGTTTTGAATGGTGAGATCAAATTAACTTTGAGTAAAGAAAAGAAATAGGTAAATGTGATTTAATATAATGTACTTGTAATTATGCGACAGGATGGCTCAGTGGCTAAGACACTGAGCTTGTCGATCGAAAGGTCGGCAGTTCAGCGGTTCGAATCCCTAGTGCCGTGTAATGGGATGAGCTCCTATTACTTGTCCCAGCTTCTGTCAACCTAGCAGCTCGAAAGCACGTAAAAAATGCAAGTAGAAAAATAGGGACCGCCTTTGGTGGGAAGGTAACAGTGTTTCGTGCGCCTTTGATGTTTAGTCATGCTGGCCACATGACCATGGAGACGTCTTTGGAGAACGCTGGCGCTTTGGCTTTGAAACGGAGATGAACACCGCCCCCTAAAGTTGGAAACGACTAGCACATATGTGCAAGGGGAACCTTTACCTTTACTTGTAATTAATAAGTTAATTTAACCATAGTTGATATGATTACTTTTCACACATGCAACAATTTCCCCCATTTGGAAAACACTAAAAAATGTGTTTTGTAAGCCATACCCCAAAATATTTGGGGGGGGGGTCACACATAATTTCAGAAACAAAATACATTGCCCATGCATTGCTAAGTAGAAGCTCTTTGTTAGCTATGTACATATTCAATATATCTGGAACACATCAGACTAACCAACTATTCTAAAAGAAAACCAGCTGTAATTTCAAAATACTCTTCAAAAACCAAGCCCATGCAGAGCATTTTAATCTAATCTGAATGTCCTAAGGCATAAAATGACCAAATCATCCCTTTTTTGCGATGCAGTTAGCAAACTTTTCTAAATTGATGGGGGCTGGTTATGTGTTATCACAGTCCTATTTCAGCTTACTACCTGGGAATCAAACAGCAATTCTATATAAACACTGTGTGTAGTCAGGCATCGGGTATATCAACTGAAGAGAGATGAGAAGAATGTACCATTTATTTATTTAATGGAAAAATTGCAGAGTTATGTGAATAGGCTTGTGTGCTTTTCACAGAAGAGAATAATATTTCTCTTCAAATACTGTCAATATTTTTGCAGCAATATTTTTACACACAGGTAGTTCTTGATTTGTTATCATTCATTCAACGCCTTTTGAAGTTAACAATGGCACTGAATAAAGGGACTTACGACTGGTGCCTGATGTTACAGCCATTGCAGCACCCCCATGGTCATGTGATTGCAATCTAGGTGCTTGGCAACCCATTTGCACTTATGATGGATTGCCAAGATTGCCCCAAGATCATGTGATCACCCTTTGTAATCCTCCCTGCTGAGTATTCAGAAAGTCAATGAGGAAGCCCCTAGGAAAGCACTACCAATGCCCAGAGGACTCCTTCTCATCTCTTGCCTTCTGCTCTGGGGCTGAAAATCATGCTCCTTACTTGAGATGCTGTCTGTTTAACAACCTGCAAGGTCATTTAACCAAAAACGAGGGTGTCGGGACTACAGTCATTGAGTGAAACAGTCACATTACAACTCATTTAATGATTGCTTTGCTCATTGACCAAGACTCCAATTCCAACTACTGTCGTAGGTTTAGCAGTATATGTATGTGGAATATATCCACTGAAGTCCTCATTTAATTTTACTGTTTCTCTTATTTAATAAATTTACAGATTCTACTATGATGACTTGGTAACTTAGTAAAGCAAACCTCTTGCCAGTTGAAAAGCTTTCTTACCTAGGGATTAAAAGCTGTAAAATGTGGATACAATTATTTTATTCCTTTTTGCTTTACAGATTAGAAAATTGCCATATATACCTTATTTTTGAAACTACATCTATAATTTCACATGATATTATTGTAGCCAATTCACATGTTCCATTATAAAATGAATGAAAAACCTACTGAATATGAAATATGCAGAAACTGAAACTGAAAATAAGAACAGGAAATCTGAATGCATACACTTATTGGAATCCCCTAAACTGTATATTTAACACTGCCCACTGAAAATATTTTCTGCTTAAGCAGAAGTTTATAGACCATTATTATTTAATTTATTATGAATTTTATCCATCTTCTATTTTTAGGAAAATTACAGCTTAGAAATACAGCATATACACTTTTTAAATACAGTATATAAATAAGCACCAGTTTCTATCCAAAACCAAAGTGCTTTCATACTCATATTTTGTCTACTGATCTGTTGTAAATCTGCTTTACAAGTAGTCCTCAATTTACAACCACAAGTGAGTACAACATTTCCATTCCTAAGCAAGGCAGTTGTTATGTGAGTTTTGCCCTGTTTTATGACTTTTTTGCCACAGTTGTAAAGTGAATCACTCCAGTTGTTTAGTGAATTATGTGGTTGTTAAGCAAATCTGGGCTTCCCTGTTGATTTTGCTTATCAGAAGTTACAAACGGTGATTACATGACCTCAGGATAGTGCAACGATTATAAATGGATGCCAGTTGCCAAGTGCCCAAATTTTGATCACATGACCATGGGGATGCTGTAGCAGACATAAGTGCGAAAAATGGTCATAAGACACTAAACGAATGGTTGTAAATTGAGGACTACATGTATAAAATCTGGGGTCCTTTCTCAAAAATGAGAAATTCTGTACTAAAATGAAAATGAATGCTACACATACAGAGACCTGATATAGAGATGGAAATGAAATGAGAAGACTATTTTCCATACTAGTTATTTTTAAAATCACTAATTGCCTTCCAGGTTCTAGAATCCAACTTCCAGAATTCCTAGGCAAGTGTCTGCAATGAAATATAACATGTATCTCACTAGAAGAGAAGAATGACCAGTCTTCATCTACAAAGAGATTTAGATTTATTTATTCTAACACTCATTACTGATGTCAGCCTGCTGAGAATGTTAAAAGTCTATTTCCTTACTAAATTCAAGGCAAGGCACTGTATTAGTGTTTTCCAAGACAAATGACACTAATTACAAAGGTAATGCAGTAATTCATTAAGCAGCAGTGACCTTTCCATAATGAATGCAAAAGAGGTCAACTTTCTCTCTGTTCCTTGAAATTCTTCAGATGACTAGTAAAATACCAAAAAGAAAAAGGGGTCATACTGCACATCATGCAAGCATCTCGACTAATCTACTTCTCCTCCCCTCCCCCAACTACTATTATGCATCATAAGGCTTTGCCTAAGTAAGTTACCGAAAATATCTTCCACATCTATGACACATATTACTTTCCACTACCAGTACTAATTTCCATTACCCTCAATTTAATTTTTTACCCCTTGCAAGGGGGTCGTGCTGAGGATTTTGCGCATTATCTGCACGATAAAGTCGCTCAAATTCGGGAAGGCTTGGACTCCGACTGGGTAGGTACAGGCGGGTTGTCCGAGGTCTGTCTTGAGACGGTTATCTGGGATGAGTTTGACCCTGTGACTCCCGAGGACGTGGACAGGATGCTGGGGAGGTTGAACGCAACCACATGTTTATTGGACCCGTGTCCCTCCTGGTTGGTGCTGGCTACCCGGGAGGTTACACGAGGCTGGCTCCAGAGGATTATAAATGCTTCCTTGAGTGAGGGGTTCTTGCCTTCCGCCTTGAAAGAGGCGGTGGTGAGGCCCCTCCTCAAGAAGCCCTCTCTGGACCCAGCTGTTTTAGCAAACTATCGTCCAGTTTCCAACCTTCGCTTCCTGGCGAAGGTTGTTGAGAGTGTGGTTGCGCGACAGCTCCCGCAGTACCTGGAGGAAACCGTCTATCTAGATCCGTTCCAGTCCGGCTTCAGGCCCGGGTACAGCACGGAAACGGCATTGGTCGCGTTGGTTGATGATCTCTGGAGGGCTCGGGACAGAGGTTGCTCCTCTGTTCTGGTCCTATTAGACCTCTCAGCGGCTTTTGATACCATCGACCATGGTATCATGCTGCGCCGGTTGGAGGGGTTGGGAGTGGGAGGCACTGTTTTACGGTGGTTCTCCTCCTATCTCTCCGACAGGTCGCAGTCTGTGTTGGCTGGAGGGCAGAGGTCGACCTCAAGGCACTTGGTTTGTGGGGTGCCACAAGGGTCGGTCCTCTCGCCTCTCCTGTTCAACATTTATGTGAAGCCGCTGGGCGAGATCATCCGTGGTTTTGGGGTGCAGTGCCATCTGTACGCTGATGATACCCAGCTGTACATCTCCACCCCAGACCACCCCAACGATGCCCTTGAAGTGATGTCCCGGTGCCTGGAGGCGGTGCGGGTCTGGATGGGGCGGAACAGGCTCCGACTCAATCCCTCCAAGACTGAGTGGCTGTGGCTGCCGGCGTCCCGATATAGTCAGCTGGTGCCATCGCTGACTATTGGGGGCGAGACATTGGCCCCCACGGAGAGGGTGCGTAACTTGGGTGTCCTCCTGGACGCACGGCTGTCCTTAGAAGAGCATTTGACGGCCGTGGCCAGGGGGGCTTTCTATCAGGTTCGCCTGATACGCCAGTTGCGCCCCTTTCTGGATCGGGACTCCCTATGCACGGTCACTCATGCCCTCGTTACTTCCCGCCTTGACTACTGTAATGCTCTCTACATGGGGCTCCCCTTGAGGAGCACTCGGAGGCTCCAACTGGTGCAGAATGCAGCCGCGCGGGTACTTATGGGGGCGGCATGGCGCTCCCACGTGACACCTCTCCTGCGCGAGCTGCATTGGCTTCCGGTGGTCTTCCGAGTGCGCTTCAAGGTGTTGGTTCTCATCTTCAAAGCGCTCCATGGCTTAGGACCCAGTTATTTACGAGACCACCTTCTGCCTCCGATAACCTCCCACCGGCCAACACGCTCCCACAGAGAGGGTCTCCTCAGGGTGCCATCTGTCAGGCAATGTCGGCTGGCGACCCCCCGGGGAAGAGCCTTCTCTGTGGGGGCACCCGCCCTCTGGAATGAGCTGCCCCCAGGGATACGACTAATCCCGGATCTCCGGACCTTCCGCCGGGCCCTGAAGACTTTTCTGTTTCAGCAAGCCGGGCTGGGTTAAAATTTTTTTAATTGGTGAATTTTATGGGTAACGGGGTTTTAAAATTGGAGAAGCCTAAGATAATTTAATTCTGTTTTAATGCATTTTAATATTTGTATTGTGTGTTTTTAATCTTGGCTGTTCACCGCCCCGAGTCCTTCAGGAGAGGGGGCGGTATAAAAATTTAATAAATAAATAAATAAATAAATAAATCAATAAATCAATAAATCAATTTAATTACATGACTATAAGTAATTCACTGAGAACGTAACTTTCATTTTCCATGTTTCAACTTCTTTGAAAATACTCTTTTTCAAATTCCTCATCCCAATTTCCAGCATGGTTCTATTTCAGGAAAAAGTCTAAGCCGTTGATAAGATGAATATAACTTCTTCTTTCACATTCTGAAGAGATAATTGGTTTTTGCTCCTCATTTATTAAAGCTAATTGTTTTGAAAACTTTACTCTAAATGTTAACAAAGTTACATATGAAATTAAAAAGAATGAAGGCTATCTGTAAAATTAATATTTTTGTAGAACTCAGACATGGAATATGCATAGGTCATATAGAAAGGTATCACATTTTTTTACATAAATCTATGCATGAAGTGTAAACTTTGTAAAGCAAAAGTGCTATAAACTTCTATGTGCATAAATTACTATGCATGGAGCCTTCTGGACCTTGACCAATTTTTGCAAGATTCCAGGTAGAAAAGAAGCCACACATAGAAAAGCTCTGTCCCCTTCAGATATTTCTCATAAGTCAGCCTTCTTCAATGGATGACCTCCAGAAATTTTTAACGACGGTAGGGAGGGACAACCAGATTTGGCTGAGAGTACTGGTCTCATTCTGCTACTTGACCTGATGGATCAGATGTTGTCAATCAGTAGGATTTGAAGGGTATTATGTGACAAGTTAAGCATTATTCCATAATGTCATTCTTTCCTTCTCAGATGCCTCCCATTGCTCCTTATATTGTCAAGCACTGAGAGAAGAGTAATGTCTGATGGGCATCTTCTCTCAGTGATGTGTTCTGGATGAAGCAGGAACATATACAAGCTCTTAAACATTGTTAATTTTTCTCATGTTCCACTATTCTAAGAGAAGAGGGAATGACATGACAGGATGAAGAGACCCAATACTCCTTGTAGTCCTTCAGGTGTGCTGACTAGATGAACTCCAGCTAGTTTTATCTCTGTCTCACTGTTCGCCTGCATTGGGAAAGGCAGAGACAAAGATGACCTAATTCTGTCAGCACTCCTCTGCTTTATACATCCTATAGTCTCAAATAAAAGGGACAATGTATAGAGCAATTATGGAGGATGGGCCTTGGGCAGTTGTTCCTCACTAAAAGTATCACAGACCAGATGGGTAATTCTTGCACCTAGGATTAGATCTCTGAGACAAAGATTTTCATTCCTAGATTGTACCTTCCATTCACCATCCCTGAATACTGCATTAAAAGATCATGACATCTAGTAGGCAACACTATGCGAGAAATTGTCACATACAAGAGCTGACACACACATATCTGGGGGTCATCATAGTACCACCCAAACTGTATCATCAAGACTGTTTCATAGACGTACAGTACATTTAGCATTTATAAGGATCAGCTGCACCTCCAAATTCACAGGACAATGATCTCACAAGCTTTCCAAACTGAATTGGCTCATTAGTTTGAACAAAACTGTTGAATTATTCTTAACAAAAGAAAAGCTCTTTATAAGATTCATAGCCACTTTTCATGACCTTCTGCTCCACTTCCTACTCCTTTTAGGCCTTCAAATTTCAATCCACTTTAAACAATCTCAAGACTAATTGGTGCCAGGACTACTTTGCTTTGCCATTTGTATTCTTTTCCTTTTCAATGTTGTTGAATGCCCAGAGAAGAGCAGGATCTATAACACCTTGCTTCCCTGTGGGTGTAATTTAATAATCAACAGAAAGTATTTTTTTAATTGATTGAGCACCAAGGTTTTACAGAGACATGTTTCACTGTCAATTAAGAACTTGAAGAAGGGAAAAATGTTTTGGCTATTTGCATTTTCAGCATAGAGGACAACAGAAAAGGACTTACTTGCTGCTATGCACAACTCAATTTTATTAATGGGTCAAATATTTGCTTTTTAACCTCTGCTGCTTTTCCAAAGACGAAACAGTAACAGCATTTATCAAGTGGTTTTGAATCTAAATTAAATGTAGAGGTAGATGTGTGCGGCTGGGACAAAGTAGACGTCTTCTCACTGGTAAGAAGAAGGAGAATAATGAAGTAATGCTCTACTTGGCAAGATTAGAAAAGTAGAAAGTAAAAAAAAAACTTTAGAAATTTGCATATTTTCTTTGGCTTTTAACTTTTTACTATGCTTATAGCAGAATGCCTCTTCAAAAAGTCATCCCTCTCCATTTCTATTCTTGTAAACATCTCAGAAACAGATTAGGTTACACAAATGCAACTGGCACCATACTATTCAGTGAGCTTCATGGCTAAATGGGGATCTTAATTTGGTTAACGCAAAACCCTAAATTGCTAATTTGACACAATCAATAAGGAATGTGAGAACCAAAATAGATCACAAAATCTGGTTAAGTGTAGGATAAAACACCCTGTTTGAAGAAGTTATGAGTGCTTCACTGAAAGAGAGATTAAAATCTATTGAAAAAGTCATTTCCGTTAAATTGAATCTTTGGTATGGAGTTCAATGTGTTTGGGCTATAACTTTATCTACATGAGAGAAGAATCATACGTGTTGCCCTGAACTGCACACATTTAACTGTAATGAACTGCTTACCAACAGAGTGGAGTAACATCTGTCATTATGTAACATGTCCTTTTTTATTCTGCCATGGTGACACAGCTAATAGTATCAGTGTTTTTCAATAAAATTAATGACCTTATTATTCTAGGCCAGGATCTGGAAAGAATTATAGTTGCCCTAACGCAGTGGTTTTCAGTGGCTGTTCTGTGGCACATTGTATAATACAAAAGGTCTACATGCATACCGCATCAGCCAGAAATACATCTCCATGATATCACTGGAGTGGACTGTTTCCATTTTTCCTCCCAAGCTCCATTAAACTGTGATTTCATGGAATTTTGGTTTTGAGACCCAGAAGTCTCTCCTATGGGATTTGTGTCATGAGATGAAAAAGGTTGAAAATCTTTTCCCTAGCGCAAAGATAGACAACCTACAGGCCTGCAGATGCTTTGAATTACAATTACCCTAATCCCTGACTGGCTATGTGAACCAGTTTCCTATATTTTGTTTATGTTGGGAATTACATATATTTTAGAGATTTAATTCGTTTAATGAAACGATTGCTGGGATTCTACTACTAGACTTCATCCAATTTATTCTGGTCTCTAATTTGGTGACACAGTGATTAGAATGCAGTATTGCAAATTAACTCTGCCTACAGCCTGAAGTTTGATCCTGATGGCGGCTAAGGTTGACTCAACCTTCTACCCTTACAAGGTTGGTAAAATGAGGACCCAGATTGTTGGGGGAAATATGCTGACTCTGTAAACCACTCAGACAATGATATAAAGCACTATGGAGTGGTATATAAATCCAAATGCTATTGCTATTTTCATAAAGTTTCACAGAGAATTTATTTCACAATTTGTGGTGAGGGACAATCAGTATGCAGACATCCAATCTGTATATAAATTTTCCATTCGATTCTTTGAATAAGCAGAATTTCTTAAGTGTCCAAGGGCAGTGGTCAACAGGCACATTACATTAGTTTGTCTATCATAAATGTGAACTGGTTGCCAATCACTGAATAATGTGATCATGTAACCCTCAGGGCAATAGTGAAGGTGGCAGTCCTAACTTTGAGGATGTGTTGTAAATAACTTTTGTTGAGTCTGTTATAACTTCTAATGGTAATTAAGTAACCGGTCATAAATCAACATCTACCTTTATTATTAATAAATATTCAAAAGCATATAGAGAAATAGTTTAAGTGAACTGATCATGATACAGAGCATTGTAGTTTAGAAAAGCTTGGAAAAGGTTTTGAAAACACATGCTCTCATATACAAGGATATATAAAAATACATCTACATGAAAAAATAGAGTCCTGATAGATCAGCTTAGCTTCCTAGATACAACTATGGGAAGCTCACTATTACAATGTGGAAGCAATTGCCTTCTTCTTTGCTTTTTAGATGTATACTATTTGTGACTCAAAAGAAGTTATGCTCTCAAAATTAAAAATTAAAAGCATCAAAATGCTTGTTTTCCATATATTAACCTAACACTTCTTGAAAGCTATCGAAGAGCACAGCCATAACCTTATTTTCTGGCTGGAAATTTCATTAGTTTATTACATGTGATATGAAGAGCTACTTTCTTGGTCTTATTCCAATAGTTTCAGAGATAATCTAGCTTTCTCCTGATATTAAAAACTGCAAACTTGGCATGAAAATGAAGTACACACTCCACACTCATCTCTTGATTTGCAACTTTGTCTATACTACTAAAACTCATGTACAGTAAGATAAAAATATAAATATCATTAAATATAAAGTATTTATAAAATTTAAATTTATAAAATTATGATTAAAAATTTAAATTATGATTAAAATTATAATGTGGAAAGCACATATGAGTGAACAAACAATACCAAAATCAGCTCTTATTTCATAAATAAAGTTTTCTAGATCTATATCATACTATACTCAAAAGAAATTCCTGAAAATCTCAGGAGAAAATAATAATGCCCTTTAGTCTGGAAAAGGTTAGAAAACTATTTATAAAGTTTTGAAGCTCCACGAATCCAGTCTAATACCAAGTGTATTTTATATTTTAAGTGACCAAGTGTTTCTTGACTGCAATTAGAAAATCAACAAATAAATTGTCTGAAATGAGGACAACTTGGGACCATAGTATATCTTTTCAAGAATGGCAGTCATAATAAACTCACTACAAAAGCATAGCATTAAATCGTCCAAGCATTCACAAAGAATTCAAGAACAATATCTAAATACCCACAGGTTTTTCTTGTCTTAGCTAAAGTCGGCATTGATGACCCTGCCAAGATGAAATGTACAAGTAGACCTTGTTTAACAGAATAACAGAGGGACTAAGAGGGACCTTGGAGGTCTTCTAGTCCAACCCTATATACCATTTTAGACAATCCTTTCTTAAAAGCCTCTGAGGTTGGAGCACCCACAATTTCTGAAGGCAAACCATTCCACTGGTTGATTGCTTTTATTGTCAGGAAATTTCTCTTTAGTTCTAGATTGCTTCTCTCTTTGTTCAGTTTCCATCCATTGCTTCTTGCTTTCGAATGCTTTGGAAAATAGGTTGACCCTCCTCTTCTTTATGGTAACTTCTCAAATATTGGAACACTGCTATTATGTCACTCCAGTTCTTCTTTTCATTAGACTAGACATACTCAATTCCTGCAAACATTTTTCATATGTTTTAGCCTTCACCCCCCCCCCCAGTCATCTTTAACAATTGCCCTGTTTAGCTACTATTTGAAGTTATGACTGCTTGACAATTTCCCTGTTTAGCTATGATTTGAATTATGATGGCACTGAATCAAGTCCAGTTAAGCCAAAGAAATAACAATAGTAATCCACAAAAAAACAAAAAACAAAAAACCAACAGATATAAACAATAAGAAAACTGACAAAGTCAGAGAAATGCAACTCAAGTCTCTTCAGCTAGACTGAGTGAAAAGACTGAAGAGCAGGAGCAGGGGGCGTGGCTATACCAACAGAAAAAATTGTTACACTCAGTCTCTAGCAAAGCAAGAAGTGAATACCCATGTGTGGATTGTCAGAGCAGCGAGTCTGGAAAAAGTAACTTTACAACTGGTTCTCACACTTACAACCTTGCAGTGTCCCCATAATGACATGATCGAGATTTGGGCACTTCACAACCTGTGGTAGTCTTCTGGCTATGTGACAGGGTGGATAAAAATCAATGATTTTTTTAAAAAAATTAAAAAAAATTGGATTTTTTTGATTTAAATCGGATTTTTTTGATTTAAATCGGATTTTTTTATTTTTATCAAATTTATTTTAATAAAAAACTTTTGGGGTAAAAATCTATCGTAAGATAGTTTTCTATTTAAGATACATAAATAATTTAGTTTATTCAGCATGAAATGGAGCTTAGTTATGTAGCTTGAGGCTGTATATTCTGTAACACTGGGACTATCGGTGAGTCAACAGTGGGTCAAAGGAGTAGCAGAGATGACAGTTGTTCTTTAAAAATTATGATTTAAATCGAGTTGATTTAAATCAAGACTTTTTACTAGTGATTTAAATCATGATTTAATTTGTGATTTAAATCAACTCGATTTAAAACAAATCCACCCTGTTATGTGACTGTCGTTTTTGAACTTGACAGCCAACTTCCTACAAGTAGAGTCAACGGCGAAGTCAGCAGAGAAAGTAACAAGTCACAGTTACATGATAGTTCACTTAACTACTGCATCTAAGTGTGCTAAGTAAAACTGGAATTCATTAAGGCAGAAGCCGTAACTCACTAAGTATAACATTGGTGCTTGTCTGAGATAGCTAAGTCAAACTGTACACCAAAACCTCATCGAAAAATCATGGCAGTTCATTTTAGGAATCCCACAAACAATTTGCTATAGACAAATTAGCCAGTATTCCTACAAAGATATGAGAGAGTGATAAACAATTACAGGAAATATTTTGTTGCATTTATGGCTGCTAAAGATGGTACAATCAATGACTAAATCTACAGGAAAGTTTATTTTTTTAACAGTAGCATACTACATTTGGATTACTCTGTTTAGTCAAATGAAATGGACGTTGGTCTTACCTGATACGTCCGTTCTCGACATGGGGAAAAACGTCAGTCATACTGGGGATATGTCCCATCTAGCCAATGACCGAGACCTTTGAAAGCCAAGGCACCGCCCCTTTGAGGCCGCCCCAGTTCTTCGTTGAGGCGAAGCAAAGGACTCGAAGGACGTGTCCTCCTGAAACGACAGAAAATTAATAACACCCCCCCCTACCACCGCCGGAACGTACCCAGGGTGGGGATGACTGACGTTTTTCCCCATGTCGAGAACGGACGTATCAGGTAAGACCAACGTCCATTCTCCAACGAGAGGGAAAAACGTCAGTCATACTGGGGACATACCAAAGCTCGATGTCGCCCCGGGAGGGAAGGTACGGGTCCGGAAGCCGTCAAGTGAGGTGCACCGACTGGAGAACCCGTCTGCCGAATGCAGCATCCGAGGAGGCGAAGGAATCAACCTTGTAATGCCTTATGAAAGGAGTGATAGTCGTCCATGTGGCCGCTCGACACACTTCCTCAAGAGATGCCTGAGTTGCCCAAGCAGCCGACGTAGAGGCGCTTCGCGTTGAGTGCGCAGTGATGGACGAGGGAAGCGGAGAATCAGATTGACGGTAGGCTAGGGCGATAGATGCCCGTATCCAGCGTCCTAATGTAGTACTTGAGACACGGGCCCCAAGTGAGGAAGGATGGAAGGCCACAAAAAGAGCCTCTGTCTTACGATGAGCAGCAGTCCGTGCTATATAAATCTTCAACGCCCGGCGGACATCCAGCGTGTGCCAAGACCTCTCCAGCCGATGGGAAGGACGAGGGCAGAAATCAGGGAGGACGAGCTCCTGAGCTCTGTGAAAAGGCGAGTTCACTTTGGGCACAAACGAGGGGTCCAACCGGAGTACCACCCTATTGGTATGGAAGACACATAAGTCCGCCCGCACGGAAAGGGCTGCCAGTTCAGAAATCCTACGGGAAGAAGTGATTGCTACTAAAAAGGCAACCTTGAAGGACAAAAAACGTAAGGGCACAGAACGGAGAGGCTCGAATGGAGGGGACATGAGAGCGTTAAGAACTTTATTCAGATTCCATGTAGGAAAACGATGCACTGTAGGGGGCCGTAAATTTGTAGCTCCCCGAAGGAAGGTAGTGATAACTGGGTGACGGGAAATGGAATCCCTCGAGCCGAAAGACAAAACTGAAGCAATGGTAGCAACTTGACGACGTAGAGTATTGGGTCGCAATCCTTTATGAAAACCAGCATGAAGAAATCTCAAAACATGGAGGATTGAGGCCGAAGTGGGCAACACCGGAACGGTTGAACACCACGCCGCAAAGGCCTTCCAAGTGGCCTCATAAATTCGGAGCGTAGAAGGTCGGCGAGCTGCCTGCATAGTAGAAATAATGTCCAACGGAACTTTAGCCCCCGTCAGGAGGAGCCGCTCAACCGCCAGACGGCCAAGCGAAGCCAGCCCGGGTCCGGATGGAAGAGAGGACCCTGGGATAGGACGACCTTGGAGGCAGGGATCTTCCAGGGAGGGGCCACAGAGAGGCTCATCAAGTCTGCAAACCAAGGTCTCATTGGCCAGAACGGAGCCACCAGAAGAAGTTGGGCCCTTTCCTCTAGTAACTTCCTTATAACCTTGGGAATCACAGGAAGAGGAGGAAAGGCATATAGTAGGCCGTCCGGCCACGGACTGCGGAGGGCATCTGTAGCTTCCGCCTGAAGGTCCAGGAACCTGGAAAAATAACGGGGCAGACGATGATTTGCATGAGAAGCGAATAAGTCCAGGACCGGGCAACCAAATTTAGAGACGATGTCCTGGAAAAGGTCCTGGGAGATCGACCACTCGCCCTGATCCACTTGTGACCTGCTGAGAGAATCGGCCTGGGTGTTTGCAGAGCCAGAGATGAAATCAGCTCTGATGGAAGCCAGGTGCTCCTCTGCCCACATACCTAGCCTACGAGCTTCCTCCATTAAGGAGCGAGACCTAGTACCCCCCAATTTGTTAACGTGGGCTTTGGCCGTTGTATTATCCGTAAGAACTAAGATATGGTTACCTTCCACAAGGTCCTGGAAATGCAACAGGGCGAGACGAATGGCCCGCAATTCCAACAAATTGATATTGAGTAGGGACTCCGAAGGAGTCCACCGACCTTGAGCCATACGATGGAGAATGAGAGCTCCCCAGCCAGACAGGCTAGCATCAGTAGTAAGCCGGAGCCTCAGAGGCTCCCTGAAGAGCGAACCCTTGGACAAGGACGGAGAAATCCACCAGCGAAGGGAACGGAGCACCGAATCTGGCAGCCGAATAAGTCGGGAGGATGCCTCCAGGTTGGCCCGCTGATAGGGTAACAAGAGCCATTGAAGCTCTCTACTATGCAGGCGAGACCAGGGAGTGATGCCGAAGGAGGAGACCATCATGCCCAACAGACGGGAAAGAACCAAAACCGTCGCTGTGCCCGTAGATAAACATTTAAGAACCAGAGCACGCAGATTGGATTGACGGTCAGGAGACAAACAAACTGTGGAAGAAACAGTGTTGATAAGAGCCCCTAAATGAAGAATTCTAGAAGAGGGAGACAACTGGCTCTTGGACCAATTTATCGAAAAACCATGGTCTTGAAGAGAAGTGAGAACTAGAGACAAGTCCGCCAAAGCTGCTTGACGGGAAGAGGACATAATTAAAATGTCATCCAAATAAAACTGGAGGCGGACCGGGTGAGAACGAATGTGTCCTATCAAGGAGGCCATAATCTTGGTAAATACCCTAGGGGCCGAAGACAGCCCAAAGGGCAAGGCCCTATATTGGTAGTGAGTTCCCTTAAAGGCAAACCGGAGGAATTGACGATGAGAGGGCAAAATAGGTACATGGAGATAAGCTTCCTGCAAATCAATAGAAGAAAGAAAATCGGAGGGACGGATAGACTCAAGGATAGATGCGAGGGATTGCATTTTGAACCGGCGGTATTTAATGTGCCGGTTCAGGGCCTTCAAATCCAAAATGGGCCGCCATCCTCCTGAAGCCTTCTGGACCAGGAAGAGACGGGAGTAAAAACCATGGCCTTGTTGGGAAGTAGGAACCTGTTCGATGGCAGCAATCTGTAAAAGATGGTTAATAGCCTCTGAAACTAAACCCGATTTCACAGGGTCCCGAGAAACGGGACAAGGAAGAAAACGAGAGGGAGGGGAAGAAGAAAACTCTAAGGCCAAACCGAGGGAAATGGTGTCAAGAACCCAAGTGTCAGAAATGGAAGCCACCCAACGCTCCCGAAACAAGGAGAGACGGCCTCCAATTGGTGATTGAAAAACCTGTTCATCGAGCTCTACGAGCCCAACGACCTCCCCTACCTCCCCGATACGCCCTCCGAGAGGGGGGCCTAGCTCCCTGTCTAACCTGGAAATCCGGAGGGGATCTGGAAGGAAAGGATCGCTGGGTCCGAGGCTGGAAGGAAGAGGAACCAAAGGCACGAAAGGATTGAAACCTGGAGGATGGAAAACGAGAGTCAGGTCGACGAGAGGCAGGAGGGAGAATCTTACGCCGATCCTTGGTCTCAACCAGCAAGGGCTCCAAGGCAGTACCAAAGAGAGGGCCACTAGAATATGGGGCAGAGGCGAGTTGCCATTTACTGCGCATATCGGCCTGCCAATTCCTGAGCCACAAAAGACGGCGGGACGTAACATTGGAACCTAAGGCCCTGGCCGAGAAACGAGTAGAGTTCAGGGTGGCATCAGCCGAATATTCAAGTGCGGCTGCGATCTTATTAAGGTCCTGGTGTGATCTTGCGTCGGACAGAGGAAGTCTGGCCTGTAATTGTTTAAGCCACAGCAAGGCCGCCCTGTTAAAGAAGGATGCTGATGTAGAAGCTCGAATGGACCAAGCCGTAGCTTGGTGCCCTTTCAGGAGAGTCTTTTCTGCTCTCTTGTCTTCGGGTCGAAGAGAATCCTCAGGAGGGCCTGCGGGATGAGAAGAATCTGTTAAGGCCACAATGGGGGGATCCACTGCCGGAGCCTGCAGAATATCTGACAGAGGAGGGGCCGAATTATAGAGGCGTTTATCCAAACCATTAGGGCTAGGACCAGCCCCTGGCAAAGCCCACTGACGCTGGAGCACGTCGAGAAACAATTTAGGAGCCGGGATGGTCTCGGGCTCACTGGTAGGTTCGGCAAACATGGCAGCAGCTGGATCCGTAGAAGATGAAGGAGCAACAGCTGTAGAAGAAGGCCCCAAACGAGTGACCGCAATAGCTTTAAATAGCAGGGAACGAAAAAGATGTGGTTTAAAAAGTCCAATAAAGGTAGGCTGGTCAGGCCCCAAACCTTCATCATCCGACCAGGCCTGGTCTTGAAATTCCTCCCCTTCGGAAACCGAAGCCTGATCCGGAAAAGTCTGTATGTCAGAGCGCTCCTGATCTAGAAAGGTACTCTGGTGCGCCTCTGACAAAGGTTGAGAAGGGGTAGGAACAGTAGGAGCCACTGGGGCCTGGCTAAGGCACTCAGATATAGTCTGGCGGATGGCTCTAGAAATCATCGCCTCCAATGAATCTGCCATAGGAGTGGGAGGCGGGGGAGGAGGTGGAGGAAGAGGAGGGGCCGCTGGAAGGCCCAGGTCAGGTATAGTCTGAAAAAGCCTCTGAGGTTCAGAGGGAGAAACAGTTTGGGGATCTCCTAAAATATCTGGAGATAAATCTCTGACAGAGCGAGGAGAATGTGATCCAGCAGGAGGGAGAGAGGAGGGCCGCTCAGAATGCCCGGCCTGAGATTGGGCCTTCAAAAATGCCTTCTCCATAGCTCTGTGCCTGCGCTGTTCCTCACGAGAAGCCCCGGATGTTGCCACTTGAGAATTATTTCTCTTAGATCGTGCTTTCTTGCTTGGGGGGGGCATTGAGGAAGAAGATCCCTCGAGGGGATCGCTGGGGTGGCGCCTGCGAGATGATGATGAATGCCCCTCCGAACCTCGCATTGCGGCCGCCATCTTGAATTAATTAGGGCGAGCGAATTTGGCGCCAACACAAATGAAGGCCAGGAACTCTTTTAACGGCCAAGGAACTCGCTCCACAGGCGATCTGCTAAGTCGCAAGCCCTCCGGCTAAAAAGCGACAATGGGGAAGCGGCTGGCCTCCGCTCCAGCCGAAACGCCGAAAAATCACCCCCGCTGCGCCGTCTGAGAGAAAAAAGGGGGGAGGCAGAAATCCGTCGCTAACCTTCTGGCTACAAGCGCGACCTAGGCACAGGCAGGAAGCCTCCGACGGCGGGAAAAAAGGCTGCTTGGCAAATGCCGTTTAAACGCAGCCGCAACAGAAGCGAAAGGGAGAGTCCAGCTGACAGGCGCTAAGCCTGCAGCTCAATTTACTTGCCGGTAGAAGGAAATCGCTGGAATCGCTAAATTGAGGGAAAAAACGTTCTTCAGAGGAGGATCACGTCCTGTCAGGCGAAGACCGAGACGAAGAACTGGGGCGGCCTCAAAGGGGCGGTGCCTTGGCTTTCAAAGGTCTCGGTCATTGGCTAGACGGGACATATCCCCAGTATGACTGACGTTTTTCCCTCTCGTTGGAGAACAACTATTTCTTCGTTTCTAAGACTCTGGTCAGATATTAGCAGGATACAATTCTCTTTAGACATCAAGAAACCCCCGTGAAACTCTGTTAACATTAAGTGCCAAAAATTAAGAAAAAATTCAGAAAATTCAAGAAAGATACATATTTTTTCCCTGAATCGTATATATGTACCATCAATAAACAAACATTTTGTTCTTTTGATTTTTTAAAAATAAGTGCTTTTGTGATTCTATGCTTCGAATCACAGTTGCAAGGAAAGCCCCTGCAATTATCTTGGCAACAATATGATTTACCTTTAGTTTTCTTTCAGGATTTTTTTAAACTTTCCAATCTACCCCAAAGATTTAGGATTTCCCATCAAATATTAACCAGTCCAATCCTGCTCTATATTTTTGAAATTCTACTTAAGGAAAAATAAGAAAAGAAAGTCCTACAGGAAATATCTTCTATTTTTTATTGATTTTGTATATGAAAGATGCTTACTCTGATAAAGAAAATTGATGTTGAATCAGCAAAATAATACAAAAAGAAAAGCTGGCCAAAGTTGGCATGTCCTGATAGCACTGGAATCTTATATAAAATACAGGCAACCATTGCAATCAACACATAAGCAGCACTGCATTCAGATTACAACATACATTAAACCAGATGCAGCTTGCAATATTCGAGTCATACTACACCCAGATCCCAGGTAACTGAAAAAGAATATGTGCACCACAGCAACAGCACTGAGTAGAATAAGCTCTAAAACACTGTGTGTCAAACTCGGCAAATGCATTTCTTTCCAAGGTTTGAAAGACATGAACAGTGGGTCACTTTCCCTCTGTGGTTTCCTGCCAGACAAGCTGTATAAATCTTCTAATTCCTTCTCTTAATCCAACCCCCTAGAGGCTTTTTATTACTGGAAGAGTTAAAGCCATTCTGCGTGTAGTTTGAACTATGTAGCAAGATCCAGCGTTTTGGGGAATGCAGTGGAATGCTGACATTTGATTTCTCCTTGAAGATAGCATCTGTTCACGTAAAATCACAGTCTTATTACAAAATGCTGACTTGCAAGAGAGAATCTGCTTTCTCTTTTGGAGATTTCAGTCACTTCTGAAAACTAGTTCTGCAGGTTTCCAACAACAGAGAATCTGAACAGAATGAATGCTTCAGGTACATATATATGCAAAACCATTATTTAAGAAATTGCAGGTAGTATTTCATGAAGTGCTTTCAACTTCAAACAGCGCCTTGTAATGACCTCCCAATAGTTTATATAATAGGAACAGTTTCAGCAATGTGTATTTTGTATTCATGAGCTAATCCAATACTCTACTTCAAATGCTTTATTGGTATTTTAAATAAGAACTGATTAAGCTTCCCAGGTGAGAGGAAAAAAAGACTTTAATTTTTAAAACTTTTCCTCCCAATTTATCTTCCTCAAAATACTTCCAACAAAGTTGAATGCAGAAATATTACAATATTAACCAGGAGGGACTAAGGCCTCCGTGTTTTCAGAGCTGGAAAGATCAGATATTTTTTCCCTTCAACCGCTACTTGTCATCCAAATTTCCCAACCTTCTTGAGACAATGGATACATTTGGAACATTTATGATTATTCTTTCACAAATGATTTAACACAACAGGCACAGCCAATCACATAGCATACATTTACCAGAAGGAAACAGATAAGGATGCTATTCACCAGCAATTTTAGCTCCTACTCTTAACTCCTCAGCTAAACTTTGAATTTTGTTATTGGGAGTTTGGCATATTTTCAAACAAAACACAGTCTTATGACAACTAAACAAATTCTTAGAAATATAGATTTTCTTGTTCTTCCCTATCTCTTGCATTTTGAAATATCTTGCCCAGTGAGGAAAACAGTTGTGCCATTCTGGTTAGTTCTCAGAAAGATATTGACCTATTGTGGCTGTTGGGTTTTTTCTTATAGATCAACATGATTATTGTTGCTTTTAATGAACAAAAAAAGCATACTGTACAGTCCAAAACTAAAAAGGAACTACACAAAGATGCAGAAACTTAAATTATTGCTTTTAATATATTGCATAGGAAGAATCAGATGCAGATTCTTGTCAGCTTCAGAGAATTCCTATGTCTTCAGTTTAAAGGCAGATTTTTTTTTGGACAACTTTACCATACAAGTCAAAGGTCCTATAGTATTGTAAGAAACAAATGAAAGTAATTTCCATCCAGGTAAAAAAACTACATCTCCATTTATTCTCATTTTTCTTATAGAAAAATTCACTTCAGTTGTTTAATAAACTATTATTTCAGCTCTTTAAAGGCTATATTTTTTTATAAATTTAAACATCAAAGTGGAATGTCATCTATTAGTTTAATATATATTCACTGCAACAAGTATCAGCTAGAAGTTAGTAATATTTTCTACACTAGCACTCCAAATTTCACTACAGTCATAAAAGTAAAGTGATTACCGAGACATGGACACTACAGAATTGCTATCATTTATACCAACCTCAAATTTTCAAATACTGTTTGTTAAATATCCAAAATGACACATACCAAGATAGGCTCAACTAATTTGGGGGAGCCTCAAGCTTTGCAAAGGTGGGAGAAAGTATTTAATGGGATACCTAAAACCACGAAATCTATGGTATTTAATTGTGAAGGATTAGGAAAAGGGGTGAAATGTAAAATTTGTTATTACCGGTTCTGTGGGCGTGGCTTGGTGGGGGGGTTAATGTGACTGGGTGGGCGTGGCCAACTTTTTTTTTTTAACTTTTCAAAGCATTTTTTCTAATGCTTTGAAAAGCCTCTGCCGATCAGGCAACTAAGCTGGGATCGTCAGAGAGGCTTTTTAAAAAATGCCTCTCTAACGATCAGGCAACTCAGCTGGGATCATCAGAGAGGCTTTTTAAAAAATGCTTTGAAAAGCCTCTCCAACAATCAGGCAACTTTCAAAGCATTTTTTTCTGCAACCTCTTGGCCGAAGAGGTGGTAAAAAAAATGCTTTGAAAAGTCTCTAACGATCCCAGCTGAGCCGCACAATCATCAGAGGCTTTTTTTTTAACTTTTAAAAGCATTTTTTCGTCGGAAGAGGTTGTAGAAAAAATGCTTTTAAAAGTAAAAAAAAAAAGCCTTTGATGATCGTACGGCTCAGCTGGGCATGGTGGGGGAGGGGGTGCAGGGATTTTTGCTACCGGTTCTCCGAACCACCCGCCGCCACCGCTACTGGATCAGGCGATCCGGTCCGAACTGGGAGCATTTCACTCCTGATTGGGAAGCTACAAAAGAGCCAGGAAATAGAGTATCCTGGAAGAGGGCAAGTTCCAGCCTGGAGTATGACTAGAATGGAGCACAACTTCCTCTCTGTTTTTGGGTGAAAGTTGTCACAGGTGTTTGGCCCTCGAGAAAACTTTGTGGATCCAGACTTGATACATTTCATTTCCTCAGATCTGCCTGGCCAAGAAACTTCAAGCAATAATTTAATGTTTAGGTTAATGTATCAGCAAATATCTCTTAACTGAACTGATTTTAACCACATTGTTTTCTTCTCTAAGAATGTAAATATGCTGATATGTATAGCTTTTAAATAAAGCAATATTTGCTTTGACGTAAAATGCATTATGTTAATTGTCTCAATGACAGTAATTCTGAAACACATTAAAATGCTGTTCTGAAACATATTGTCAAACCTAGACAAATAAACATAGAAAACCTGTGTATGGAGTCAGGGTCACATTGTTTGAATTCCATTCTTTTCCCATACTAAAAAGTAGAATGAAACGACAACATTCAGAACTAGTAGGATGGGGAGGGGGGGATACACTGTTTCTAAACCATTACTGCTACACTATTGCATCTAAGAACTGAGATAACACCAAGTATGGTATCTACAGTACACTGGCAAAGACAAAATGGCCCTTCATTGTAGACTATCTGAAGCTTTCTCTCGCATGTCCAATTGTATTCTGCCGTTAATGGGAAAAAAATCAAAATAAATATTTTAATGGCACATATAACAAGAGCTTTGCGGAAGAGGGTTATTGTTGCTGAAGCATATAATGTCGCCCAGTATGTTTGCGAGCCAAGTTACAAAATATTTAGCTAGCTCAGCCTTCCTCCAATCTGTTTCCAAATGCAGCAGCTCATAATTCCCAAAATTCCAAGCCAGTGAATCTCTGGATTTAGTTGAATTATTGAGTTGTATTCCAGCACATTTGGAGAACGAATCTGCTTCCCAATTCATACATGAATAATACAGAATGAAGCATAAACCAAAGGTTTTTTTCCCTTATAGAATTCACTGATCAGGAAGACAATGTAGATTAGAATTTTAATGTGTTTAAGTTATTATCAATTCTTAAGCTGCTATAGCTATCAAAAACTTTCAACTGCTGTTCTTTATTCTTTCATTTTTTTACTACAACAAAACATTTTGTAACTTCAAATGACCATAGATAAAGAGTTATTAATTAAATTAAAAATAAGGAAAAGAAGATGAAATGTCTCTCCCCCCCCTTTTTTTTTAATCAGGATGATAAAATGTTCAAACCCACTGTAGTTTCTATGTAAGGTTATCTGTTACCAAGGCAACAGTGCATGTCTTAGTACTAATGGCCTGTCCTTTTGCCAGGCAACAAACAGCCTTGTGATGTAACTGCACCTGTCTCAGCTATGCGTTGCTATGGAGGCCTTCTAGTTACTATGGTTACCATCACGCTAATCGCCTAGCAAGGGCAGACATACAGCCGTTGCCTGCAAAAGCCCAGCTGTTCTTCCCAATCTCTGCCCGAAGATTGATTGTTTGGGCCATGTGATGGAACGCACGGCTCAGCAGAGATGCTCAGGCACTTTATTAGAGTTACCAGAATGAAATTACATTGCAAGTTGCCACTTCTTAAAGGAGTATTATAACTAAAGGGTGCAATTGCACTCCCAAATCTCAATCTTAGTAAGCATTTAAAAATTGCTATCAGACAATCATTTGTGTAACTAATGTCTGTACTTAAGGAAAAAATGAAGCCATGGCTCTATTTTATACGGATTTCACAAAATATTTATTATTTATAGCTATCTAACATCATGCTAAGTGCTGCAGCAATTATGGATTCCAAACTTCCTGTAACAAATCATATATTTTCAAGCAGATTTGAAATGTGGCAGGTTTTACATCTGCCGTACCCTTTTTCCACTGCAGTATGACAAAAAGGCAAACTCATCCATGAAGGTTTTTTATTTTCTGCCATTTTAAAGTTACCAGACCCGACTGACCCTTTTACCAAACAGAAAAGCACTATGGCAACTAACATAATTGCTCACATTTGCTTTGCAGAGCAGGTAACCACAACAGCAGCAGTTTAAAAAAAACAAACACATACTTTCATCACCTGGAAGCCAAAGTTTATATGAGGCAATCTTCCAAACACAGCATTAGAAACAAAGATTCAGTAGCAATCTATCCACTCATGAAAGCAAATCATGAAAAGCTGGAATCTTTTCTCATACTTCACAGCTTCTAACACAAGGACAGAGGACAGAGATTTTTGGTAATAATTACAGAAGCAGTGCAACATAGAGTAAGTAATTGCAGCGGACATGTGACTTTCATCAAAACTGGTAAGAAATGCTATAGTACAAACTAGGGCTGTAAGAATGCCTATGGTCTGGCAACAGGTGGGGACCTACCTTTTTTTATAATTAATGTAACTATTCATGACTGGGATTGGCAGGCTTTAGTTTTTGTTGATTATCACATAGTTTTGAGAGGACCACTTAATGTAATCAGGTAGTTGAATACACTCAAAGAAAAATGCTGAATAAGCCTTACTCTGAACATCAATTGGTGGGAACAACATTTGATATGACTGCAAGCCCAAAATTTTTTTTTTTTTTAATTTGTGTCTTGGGGATTGTCATAAGCAGGGCAGTATGTCTATGGAGATTCTCAGTCATCCAGGTCATGGTTGTCCCAAAGGTATTTTTTTTAAAAGGCAACTAGATTTGTTTTTCCTTGAAGACGTTTTACATTTCTTTTTTTTCTTTTTCTTTTGCATTCACATGCAAAATGTCTTCAAGGAAAAACAAAGTCCAGTTGTTTTTTTTGAAAAAGCACCTTTAGGGCAAAAGCAGGGCAGTATTTTTGCCTATGGTTTATATGGAGATATCTTAGAATTGTAAGGCCAATAGCTATTTTATTCTTTTAAATACATTCTAAAGCTTATATGGTAACTGCTAAATCTTTAGAATGCAGTAGCTCAGTGGTTAAGACGCTGAACTTGTCAATCAAAAGGTTGGCAGTTCAGCGGTTCGAATCCCTAGTGCCGCGTAACGGGGTGAACTCCCGTTAGTTGCCCCAGCTTCTGCCAACCTAGCAGTTCGAAAACACGTAAAAAATGCAAGTAGAAAAATAGGGACCACCTTTGGTAGGAAGGTAACAGTGTTCTGTGCTCCTTTGGCATTTAGTCATGCCGGCCACATGACCGTCAAGACGTCTTCGGACAGTGTTGGCTCTTCAGCTTTGTAATGGAGATGAGCAACGCCCCCTAGAATCGGAAACGTCTAGCACATATGTGCGAGGGGAACCTTTACCTTTAACCACTAAATGTTTTTTAAAAATGGATCTGGATCTTGATTTTTGCAGTAGTGAACACTAAAGAAGGAAATAAATTATCAGTCTGAGCATTACATGCCATTCATTGGATGCAGGTTGCTCATTCCTATTTTGGCCACTTATCATACTTTAGTTATATTTTACTTATTTAAAAATTGCATGTATACATTCCTTCTAGATTTAACATATTTGAACAGATGAATTGACTTGCAAACCTGAAGTACACAGCTGATTTACAGACTTTGCCATGTTCATATAAAGATACGTTCAAGTTTTCTTACCTTTGATATGCCTGAGGAGATGCTGGAGGTGTGCTGAACACATGGGAATATGGGTGATAGGGTGTCTTTTTCAAAGCCTGGATAAGATTTTGTCTATATTCTGGGTCTATACACCATAAAGACCCTTTCCCAATACTCTGCAGAGGATGATAAAAAAAATCATAATTTAAAAATAATATATTTTTCACATTTCTCAGAACACCGAGAATATTTCTTCCTGCTATAAAGAAAGCAGATCTCATTCTTTGACATAAATTTTAGAGAAAATTCTGCTGCACTTCATTGCTAATGTTTAGAAGATACTAAGGCTATTTGGTATTAAAAATGGTAATAGCTATTCTTGTTTAGATTTTTATCCTGCCTTTTTAAAAAGATATGCAACTTAAAATAGCAAACATGCCAATACGCCTTCCTCCTCCTATTTTCCCCACAACAACAACCACCCAAAGTGTGTTGGGTTGAGAGACGATAGCTGGCACAGTCAGCCACGCATTTTGCATGCCTAAAGTGGGACTGGAACTCACAATCTCTAGGCTAGCACCTTAATTGCTACACCAAACTGCTTCCCTAATTTGGGGGGAAATTCTCTTTCCCCACAAGTTGTTTAGCTGGGGGATAAATCACAGTCCAGATGGATGATGAATAAGCTTCTCAGATCAAATTCCTATTGTGGATACTCTAAAAGAAAATTGGAGACAATGATTTTGAACACTCAACTATGAAATAAAGTAGTTTTGATTGTACAGTCAGAAGGCATTAATGCCATTCTTTACCATATACCTTATCAACTTTCTGCACTATCTGATTAGTATCATAGCTCCAAAAAGTAATAATCTAAACAAACTTGGGTAGATAAACGTATTTAAGAGTGTTATCAGTCTGGGTGGCCTGCAATATTAATGTTTTTGCAAAGATTAATTACTTTCCAGTTCAGAGAATTTTAGCTGTGTTGTATTGGTATACTGAGGGGTCAAGACCAGAGGTGGGTTTCAGCAGGTACTGACCAGTTCTGGAGAACCGGTAGCGAAAATTTTGAGTAGTTCGGAGAACCGGTAGTAAAAATTCTGACTGGCCCCGCCCCTATCTATTCTCTGCCTCCCAAGTCCCAGCTGATCGGGAGGAAATGGGGATTTTGCAATATCCTTCCCCTGCAGTGGAGAGGGAAATACTTGACTAGTTGCTAAAGCTGACAAATTGCAGCAGACCCTGAGTAAAAAGCACCTTGCTTAGTATTTTTCTTCTTATAAACTGTTCTGTGAAGTTTAGCATGTTATTGCTTCATTAGCAAGGTTATGCAGTCTTTTGAACTCAAGGGTATATATATGCTTTATCCTAGATCTGGTACCCATTGATATGAGAATGGGGACAATATTGCATGAGCACAAACAAACTTGTTACTTATTGATGATCCTTTTAACATGACAACTCTTTCCTTTCCCCTCGTTATGTCAGCTGCTTTTAAAACATCAGCATGCTGGATTCCATCTGGACTACAGCTTACATCACCGCATTGTACAAATAGCACTTACAATATTATATAATAATTCCAAGTACAGAGCGCAGTGGTTGTCAACCTTTTCTTCACCATGGACATCTTTTAAATATCTTTTGTGACCCCAGACCACCAAGACTTAACTCTGCAAACTACAGGTTGAGAACCACTGACGTAAAGCGTACATTCCATCAGGCACCAGGGTGGGAAGTTCATGATAACCATTGCTGTTTAATACTTGTACTGGGACTGGAAACAAAGACCCAGTGTGATTTGAATAAAGCAAATATAATATGTTCATAATGAGATTCAGTTTGGTGCAGTGGTCAAGGCATCAGGCTATAAACTGGGTGATTGCGAGTTCCTAGTCCAACTTTAGGCATGAAGCCTAAAGATCTTGGATGAATTACTTTCTCTGAGCCCTAGGAAGGAGGCAATTGAAAACCAGTTCATAAAATCTTGATAAGAAAACTGCAAGGACTTCTTCAGATGGTCACTAGGAGGCAAAAACTGATTCAAAGACACACACACACAAAAGTTCCTAATAACTAAACCATGATTTGGCAATTACGAATACACTTTCTAATTTTATATTTGCCCCCCACCCCACCCCAGCCATACGTATTCTATTTTCTAGTTTTGAACAAAATCAAAATAGTTTTTTTTTTTCTGTATCATAGAATTAGAAAGCATAGCTTGGAGGAAAACGGCAGCAAAGTAATTTCCAACCATTGTTTTCAATTCTGAAAGCCAGCTAAGGTCTCCTCAAATCCAAAATGAAATTGGAATTTAGAAATAGAGATGACAAGAACTGACTTCTTTATCTTCGAGACAAAGATAAATTAAATTGCGTAAGTTCTAATTATCTAATACATATACAAAGTTATATCATCATATAAATGAGCTAAAAGATACTGTATATTATGCATAAACAAATATCTTCCTATATCATTACTATACAGTTCCTGTATTATGGAAAAATATTATTGAATACCTGTTAGGTAAAAAGTTGAGATATAAATCATCAGTATTATGTAAGTTTCTTGTAAACAAAAAACAATGGCATGGACGCATCATTATTGATAACCCTAACCTAATATTTTGTAGCACATCCTTTTGAGGCAATAACTACAATCAAGTGCTTTCTGCAACTCTGAAGGAGACTTCACTTCCACCTGGCAATTTGACCCATTCTTGAGCAAATTATTCCAGTTTTCAGAGGATTCCTTCTCCCAACAGTGAGTTTCAGCTCTTTTCACAGTTGGTCTATTGAATCCAGATCAGAATTCCTAACAGGCCAGGTTAAAACAATCCAATGTTGGTTTTCATTTTTGGCTTCTCTTAAATGTATGCTTTGGGCCATTATGTTGCTGGAAGGCCCATGACCTGAAACTGAGACAAAGTTTTCTAACACTAGGTATTATATTTCGCTCCAGAATGCTTTGATAATCTTCTGATTTCATTGTGTTTTAGCACAGATTCAAGGCACTCAATGCCAGAGGCAACAAAGCAACCCCGTAACATTATGGAGCTTTCTATATGTTTCACATTAAGGATGGCATTCTTTTCTTTAAAAGCGTTGTTTTCTGGAGTGCTGCTCCCACTGTCCATAGCTGGGATCTACCCTCAGAACTTATCAGTAACTGGGTGATAGCTGTAGAAACTCTCTCTCTTTTAGGCACGCCTCCTATCCCATAATCCTCCAGTCTATCACTCAGTTACTGACAAGAACTGAGGTGAAATTTTAGCTGTGGACAATTGGATCAATTTTTCCTCAAATAAACTCTCTCATCTTTCCGTTTAGGCTTTTTCCTTTATTTTTGATTAGAAAGTTTTTTCCTGTGCTTCTCTTCGTGTCGAAAGCGAGTGCCTGGCTGCGGATTGCGTGTGGCGTGTCCACCCGGGCTGCCTGCGCCCTAGGAGTTGCAGCTGCCGGATTCCAACTCTTCGGGGCGGATCCGGCTTCTTGTGGCAGCGGCGACCGTGGGCTGAGTGAGCTGTCTCGCCGCTCACGCCTCGGCTCGTTCCTTCGTTGCCAGCTGCCCCGGGGCTTGCGTCACCTAGGCGGTGCGCTCCCCGTGCTCTTTCCTCGGCCGGAGGCTTGAACGCTTGGCGTGCAGTATTGCCGCCATTGCAGTTTCGCTGAGAGTCGTCCCATCGGAGGAGCGTCATCTCTGAGGCCATTTAAATTGCCAGTTTGCCGAGGGACTAACGAGCGGCCAGCGACAGGTACTCTGGGCTCACTTTTCAAACGCTTCTTTCTGGCCCCTTGGGAGAAAGCCTCGCCTGTGGAGCTACTGGTTACAGCCGCCATTTTGAGCCGCTTGTTAAGGCCGCCATTTTCTCTTCTGCTACACCAGAGACGCTTGGCAGGCCTCTTGGCTTTGGACCTTTTCCTTGAGGCACTTGTCATCTAGCCGGGTTCCCCCCCCCCCATAGTGTCTGTATATAGTTGATCATTCTAGTTTTTTTAAAAAATAAATAAATAAAAAATAAATATAAATTTTAATAATAATAATTAATGGAATAGTAATCCGTCAGTCAAATATCAGATTTAGCGTGCAAGGAAGGCGGTTGACCAAGGCCTGCCTCTGGCACTCTCCACTATGTCTGATTATTCCTTGTCATCAGATATGGAACCCGAATTGAGCCCGGACCGCAGTGCAACCAAGCAGTCTAAGAAATCTTCTGGGAAGCGGCCTAAGTCATCCGGCCGCAAATCCCATAAATCCAAAGCTCCAAAGGGCTTGGATAAAGATGCACAACATCGCCATAACGCCCTAGAATGACAATGGGACAAGGCTAGATGTGCGGCGGTAGCTGACGTGGACCTGGGCGATGACACTGAATTGCCTGCACCTTCGGCTTCCATGTTTGCGGCCTCACCACCTTCGCGGTCTCCGGCTTCCTCACCCGACTGCTGCAGCCAAGAGCGAGCTCAACCTGTGCAACCGCTGAGCCTTACAAAGGGGGTATCATAGTCGTTGCCGGATGTCTCAGGGGTTGGTTTGATGTCTCACCAGAGACCCTTTCGTCCTCCACCCGAGGCCACTTTTACTCCAATGGCTGCTGGGCTCCGAGGGCCCCCGCCTCCTTCTACTGCGATGCCGATGGAATTCCAGACCTTTCTGTCTTCAGCCTTCTCTTCCTTTCTGGCAGCTGGTCTTCAACAAGTGTCTCATTTCCAGTCCCAGTGCTTCATTCCGCAGCCTGACTCTCGTCTTCAGCAGCCCTCGTCTTCGCTTCCGGCTTGGGCTAATCCTTCTCGTCCTCAATCTGAACCAGACCAAATTGAGGACTGCCCAGAGGAATTGGAGTTTTCAGATGATGAGGATTTGCCCCCGGAGACTCCGGCCTTCACTGGTCTGTTTCACCTGTCCATGTTTAAATCCCTGCTGCACAAGGCTCGTATCACGACCAACCTGGGCACTCAGGGCACCGCCTCAACGGGTACCTCGACATCCACGGGGCCCCACGACTCTCTATTTCTGTCTTCTGAGCCAGACAAGGATGTTATTCCCTGCCCCAAACTGTTCCTGGACGTGTTGCAGGCTCCATGGGGTCAACCTGGATCGCTCACTTCACCCAGTACACTTGTCAAAAAGCTGTTTTGTGCTGCCCCGGAACTTGAGGACCTCTTGGCTCTCCCGACCGTTGATGCCCCCGAAGCGGCCCTGTCTTCCAACTCTGTGGTTTCCTCGGACTTGTTGGACGGTCTCAAGGCCGAGGACTGTTGGGCTGAACTAGCCTTTCGCAAATCACACCAGGCCATTGCCTGGGCGGTCAGAACTGTGACAGCGACCTCGTTCTTTAACAGGGCCTCCATTATTTGGCTGAAACAACTTCAACAGCGCCTTCCGCCGGAGGAGACTAGATTACACCAGGATATAAACAAGATTGTCGCCGCTACAGAGTACTCGGCTGATGTGTCGCTGAACTCAGTGAAATTTGCATCTAGGGCCTTGGCGTCTACAGTCTCCTCCAGGCGCTTATTTTGGCTGTGTAATTGGAAGGCTGACCTTAAGGCCAAGTGGAGGCTGGCATCCGCTTCTTACAAGACACCTAACTTGTTCGGCTCTGCCCTGGAACCCCTGTTGATCGAGGACCGAGATAAGCAGAAGGTCCTTCTGACATCATTCCGCTGCCCTGAGAGGCGCTACATCCCGTACAGTCAGAGGCAGCCATTTCGTTCCTACCCTGGCACCGGTGGTTCCTCCTCACGCAGACCCTCGTTTACGCCTGACCGTCCTCAAGGAAGAGATTCCTTTCGTGACCGTGGCAGGTTTCAGCAACAAGGTAAACGCTCCTTTCGTGGCTCAAGCTACAGACAACCCCGCAGGGGCAAATGATTCGTCCACGTCGGGCCCCATCAGCGGCAGGCTCCGTCTTTTCCATCGCCAGTGTGCCCGCTCCACCAGGGACTCTTGGGTGCGGCGCACCATCTCCTTGGGGCTCTCCATCGAGTTTGTGGGGTCTCCTCCGAGCCGTTTCGTGTCCTGCCCAGTTGCTGCCTCTCCAGATCGCCACCGCTTGATGCTACAGGAAATTGCTCACCTCCTTCACATCGAGGCGATAGAACCTGTTCCCCCCGCTCAATGCAGGTCTGGTTTCTATTCGACTTTCTTCCTGGTGCCCAAGAGTTCGGGGGACTGGAGAGGCATCCTGAATTTAAAGCTGCTGAACCTGTCGGTGAGGTACCGCAGGTTCAAAATGCATTCCCTGCGGTCGATACTGATGGGGGTATGGCGTAACGACTGGCTTCAGTCGGTGGACTTGAAAGAAGCATACCTCCACATTCCGGTGCTTCCGGCTCACAGGAGGTTCCTTCGATTTGAGTACGCCGGGCAACATTTCCAGTATCGGGCAATGCCATTTGGTCTGTCCTCCGCACCGCGGACGTTCACCAAGCTCGTGGCGGTGGTGGCGGCCACTTTGAGGCAACACCCGGTGCGTGTGATGTGTTATCTTGACAACATCCTCATACTTTCCTCTTCTCTTGAACAGGCATCCCACGACAGGACTCTGGTCCTGGAGGAGTTCCAACACCACGGGTTCTCGATAAACTTCGGGAAAAGTCACCTAATTCCGACTTCGCAGCTCGTTCATCTGAGAGCTCTCATCGATTCGGCCAAAGGGCAAGTCTTTCTATCTACGGACAGAATTCGCAGCATCCTTGACCTGATCCCTCAGGTTCTGGCCCTGGAGAAGGTTCCGCTGGTCCTGTTAGCTCAATTACTGGGAGAAATGGTGTCCTGCTACAGTATTGTTCCGTGGGCATGCAGACACTCCCGGGCGCTACAGTGGTTCCTCCTTCCTTTCCAGCGCTCGGGCCAGTCACCGTGTATACTTGCCCCCTCAAGTGCGCCTGTCCTTGAGGTGGTGGATGTCCCCATCTCTCCACCAAGGCTGCGACTTTTTGGAACCGGCAAGACTGACCTTAACGACAGACGCCAGTCTCCAAGGTTGGGGGGCACATCTCGGAAGTCTGGTTGCACAAGGCAAGTGGTCTTGAACGGAACGTCTTTGCAGCATAAACCTGCTCGAACTGCGGGCCATCCAGCTAGCTCTTCGTCACTTCAGGAGTTCAGTGGAGGACCATCACATCCTTGTCCTCACGGACAATACAGCGGCCAAGGCCCACATAAACAAGGAGGGGGGGGCACGACATCCAGGTCGATGATGTTCGAGGCGGAGCACCTCTTCAACTGGGTGGAGCGTCACTTACGGTCCATCAAGGCAGACCACATTTCAGGGGTGGACAACGTACAAGCCGACTGGCTCAGCCGGGAACAGATCGACCCGGTGGAGTGGCAACTCCACCCTCTCCTATTTCAGGAGCTTTGCCAAAGGTTCAGGACCCCGCTAGTAGATTTGTTCACTTCTCGAAAGAATCATCAACTGCCCCGGTTCGTGTCCCATTATCCGGACCCATTGGCAGAGGATCGCGACGCCCTCAGGTGTCACTGGCCGAAGGGACTTCTCTATGCCTTTCCTCCCATCCCTCTGATCTCCCGGGTCGTACGGAAGTTGTTGTGGGAGAAAGGGGAGCTGCTTCTCATCCCACCCAGCTAGCCCCGCAGGATGTGGTATGCAGACCTCATCGCCCTCTCCGTGTCGCCGCCATGGGTGATACCAGACCACCAGGTGTCCCTTCTACAGGGAGCCGTTTGTCATCCGGAGCCCCAATGGCTCCATTTGGCCGTCTGTCATTTGAACGCGTCATCCTAAAAAAGGCTCACCTATCAGACGGCGTGACACAGGTTATACAAGCTGCACGGCGCCCTTCCACATGTCGCATTTATGAGGCATCTTGGAGAGCCTTCTGTGCTTGGGAAGCATTGCACCATGTGGACCCAACATCAGCGAAAGTTGAGGAAGTATTGGAGTTCCTACATTCGGGCCTTAAAAAAGGTCTGGCTCCTGCGACATTGAGGCGTCAGACAGCTGCTTTGTCAACGGTTTTGAAGTATCCCCCCTATGATTCTCTGTCACACCATCCCCTTATAAGGGGATTTCTACATGGCACTACGAACCTGTGCCCACCCCAGGTTCACAGCTACTTTAAGCCAGATGAAAATGTATAGTGTAACTTGTTATATCTTGATCTTGGAGATTAGCCAGAAATTTTTTGATCTTTTTTCTTGCTCAATCATTGAAACTATTCTTCTATTCAATCTGGGGTCAATTTTTTTCTTGGAGCTGTGATCAGGGAGGAAAAAGCAAAGTCTCTGCACTATGGAACAAAGAACAGTGGATGACATTTTCCTGTGTTAGTTTCAACTTATTTTAGAGCAAATTGGGATTTTTGGGGAATAGGTCAAAGGGTCCCAATACTTTTGGCCACATCAATATAAGTCTCAAAAATTCATTTATCATTTTAAAATGTTATATTGTAGCTACACAAATTTTAGTCAACTCTCGTGTTGAACATATGGTCCTTTAGATAGTTTATCTAAATTTCTAAATTTCATGAGCATTGTTAATGTTTAACTCCTTCCTGGCTCTGCTTCAGCAATATCTTCTGGGATAACCTGAAAAACTACAGCTCTAAATCCATTTGGAACACTTAAATTTAGCCCTAATAGTGACAGGTGATTTTAGTGATGTGTACTCTTTTCCTGCTTTGGCTAGTATTTCTTGTGTTAGTACCACTTTATAGTGCCTAGGTAAGACCACATGTGGAATATTGCATCAAGTTTTAGTCACTACAAGCAGATGCATTTTAGAAAGAGTGCAAAGAGCAGCAACAGAGATGATTAGAGCTAAAACATATGAAGAATGACTGCAGGATTGGGTATGTACAGTTTAATGAAAGGAAGACTAGGGACAATATTCCAATATCTAAGGAGATGCCACAAAGCACCTGAAGGCAGAACAAGCAGCAATGGATGAAACTAGACCATCCAGCAATGGATGAAACTAGACCTCTCCTGGGTCTAGGACAGGGGTGTCAAACTTGATTTCATTGAGGGCCGGATCGTGGTTGTGATTGACCTCGGGGGGCTGGGGTGGGCATGGCCAGCTTCACATCACTGTGTCGGGGGCACCTGTGTCGGGGGCACCTGTGCTGCCAGAGAAAATGGGCTTCCAAACTCCATTTCTGGCTGTAATGGCCTCCTGCAACCCTCTGCCAACAAAAATGGAGCTCATGAGGGTTGCCCACGGCCTTCCCGAGCTCTATTTCCGCTGGCAGAGACACTGTGGGCCGGTCCTTTGCTGTTTCCAGGGTTATCCCATGGGCCAGATCTAAGCACTCCACGGGCTGGATTCAGCCCCTGGACCTTGAGTTTGACACCCCCGGTCTAGGAGAGACCCAGTCTAGAAATAAGGAAAATTTCCTGGCAGTTGGAACACTTACCGTATTTTTTGGAGTATAAGACGCACCTTTTTCCCCCCAAAAAAGAGGGTGAAAATCTGGGTGTGTCTTATACTCCAAATGTAGCCGCGCCCACCCACTCTCACCCTTTGGACATTTTTGGCCTCTGTGCATCGCATTTTCGGGCGGTTCCAGGCACCGAAGATCCTCACTTCCACTTGGATTTTGATAACAAGCACCACAGATCTTTTTATCCATTTAAAACAAACCCTATCACCCTATGCGCATTTAACTAGAATGGATGGGGTGGGGGATGATTTTCATGGGGGCAGAAGAGGGACTTGGTACCGAAGGCTCCTTTCCCAAGACGCCCCCATCTTCTTACCTATAGCCGTAGGCGTTGAAAGCCTGGCATTCTTGCAGCAAGGACCAATAGAGACGCAGCACTTCAGTCCTCCTGGACTCTGCCATCTCGTAAAGATGGTGAAGGGCTTCCTGGCAAGCCCCCTGCGCCTTTGCTGCCTTGGTCGGAGCCTGATTCCAGAAGCGGCCCGGGAAACGTGGAGGTTGGGACTTGGTTGGTGAAGTGGGCACTGTGCAGGGGGCGTAAGGCAAGGCGGCTAGCCAGTCTACCTGCCCCTTCTCCAGACAACCCAGCCGGAGAGCGGTTGGCTTCTGCTCCTGGCCCAGGTGGAAAGAGAAGGTGAGTCTACGGAGAAGGAGGAGGAGGGTGTGCAGCTCTGCGATGTGCATAGGGAACCGGGGAGGAATGCATTTTCAGGTAGCAGCACTGGCCACACGCCCTGTTTTGGGATTCGGGGAGAAGATTGCAGCGCTGCCACCCGAAAATGCTTTCCTCCCCAATTCCAAAAATGGGGCAACCTCCGCGCCCCCTGGAACCACCCGAAAAAGTGATGGTCTTTTTTTGTCTCCGCACGCCCTATTTTTGGAATCGGGGAGGCAGCGTAAATCTCCAGACAGCGGAGATCGCGGCAACAGTGTTTTCAGGTGGCAGCGCCTTGCCTATGCCCCCTGCACAGTGTCCACTTCACCAACCAAGTCCCAACCTTCACGCTTCCCCAGGCTGCTTCCAGAATCAGGCTCCGACTGAGGCAGCAAAGAAGCAGGGGGCTTGCCGAGAAGCCCTGCACCATCTTTACAAGATGGCAGCGTCCAGGAAGACTGAAGTGCTGAGTCTCTATTGGGCCTTGCTGCAAGAAAGCCAGGCTTTCAACACTTACAGCTATAGATAGGAAGATGGGGGTGTCTTGGGAATGGAGTCTTCTGTGCCAAGTCCCTCTTCATGAAAATCATCCCCCATCCCACCCACTCCAGTTAAATGTGCATAGAATGATAGGGTTTGTTTTAAACAGATAAAAAGATCTGTGCTACTCATTATCAAAATCTGAGTGGAAGTGAGGACGCCGCTGATCCCGATGCTGGTAGGCAGAGGCAGAATTCTTTTTTTTTCTTCTTTTCCTCCCCAAAAATTAAGGTGCGTCTTATAGTCCAAAAAATATGATAATCAGCGTAACAGCTTGCCATTAGAGGTTGTGGGTGCTCCATCACTGGAAGAGATTCATTTGAAATGGTATAGGGTCTCCTGCTTGAGCAGAGTTGGACTAAAAGACCTCTATGGTCTTCCAACTCTCTTATCCCATTATTCTGTTATTCGTCTTCTCTGAGGGATATATAGGTAATAACAAGCCATAATAATAAGAGCTTCCAGGGACTTGAAAACTCTTGGCACTTGGCACATAGGGGCTTTCAGCTCTGCATGTTAAATGGGTGTCGTGAATGATGTTACAGAGGGAAAATTCACATATTGGGATACCCAGAGGTTATGCATCATCAACTCTATGTTGACATCACAGGATTTACTTAATAAGACACATTTATGGTCAGCCTGGACTTAAGCCAGGCTGACCATCTTCATTTATTGCTTCACCTGGACTGTAACTATCACATTCAGCTAATGTTGGGCGCCAGGAGGGTATCCATGGTTTTCAAATCAGCCACAGGATTAAATGGTCCCCTATGAATTCTCCAAATTCTGGCAGCATCTGCTATCAACCCTAGAGCCAATAGAGGCTCTTGTTGTATATCAAGATCTTATAAGCACCAACTATTCCTAAAATCTCCCACTTGGGCTAGGAGATCTACTGATATCCCTTGATCTTTGACCAAGAATGCATTTCTGTCAGGGGAGAATTACAAAAATAGCCCTTAAGGCTGATACATTAAGCAAGCTTTCACAATAAAAATCCAATTGATTGACCAACAATTGGAGACTAGGATTCCAGCTACCAAATAGGAATTTGTAGCACATTTTAGAGCTTGTTTCCTTATCTCCCAGCCTCTTGAATGGGACTGAGTATAGCAATCCTCCATGGCCCCCTATCCCTCAGTGAGAGATCCTGAAACTACTAAATCAATTGAAGTATGGGAAAGTGACTAAATACTATTCTATATTAAAAATATTGACTGGTGGGCTTCTGCTCTGATCTCCCTTTTTATCTATATCAAAAACACATTCTGAACACCAAGCCACTGGAACTAGTCTACTCCATCTCCAAAGTAGATAATGGTACACATCCCTTACATTACCATCTGAATAATGAGCATACTCAATTAGCTATATATTGCTTTGCTGGTGGACTGGCTGAAACTGGAAAAATTCCTGGCGGATGACCAAGTATGATTTATAGAGGATAGTTCTACAATGGATCAATGCACCATTGATCTTGCAATTTTTAACAGAAAAATATACACAGGAACAGCTCCTCATTCATTGCTTTTAATAAACTGAAATCAGCTTTCAATTCCATCCGAAGAATCTGGTGGAAATTACCCCTACATCTATCGACCAATGGATACTTTCAGTAATCAGGATGTCCCATGAAAACATAGTCACTCAAATAAGGTATAGCAAAGATGAGGGTTTTTTTACTGCAGGTACTATCATCTGCCAAGGAGTGAAACACTTTAGCTCTCCTACTGTTCCATCAACAATAAAAGCATTCAGAGTAGGATATGTTATTTTTTCAGGCAGCCTTTCTCAAACTGGTTCCCTCCAGATGTGTAGCTATTTTGGTTGTCCAAGGAAAGAAATGGCATATTAATATTAATAAAGAGTATAACCCAGTATGTTTAACTCATATACAATCAATTTGGGAAATACAACTTCAGTATGTATTTTTTTTTATAATGGTTTTGTATAAAGTGCATCCATGGGGAAACTATTTATAATATGATTCTTAGTGATACTAAAGAAAGTGTGCACCTTTGTAGGCTGACCAGCCTCAGGTTGGACTTCATTTTCTCTGACTGTATTTCACAAGATTATCAAGTTCTTCTATTAAGACAGCATTCTACACCATCTCTTTGCTTCTTGAAATTTAGAATTGGCAAATGTAATGATCTGGCATCTGATTTAAATTTCACTTGCCAGTTTACATATGCTTGCAGAAATATTACAAATGTGAAATGCCCAGATGGTGCTTCTGAAAGGAAAAAAAATCTGTTTTACATCAATAATGCATCTCTTTTACTACATTCCTCTTCACTGCACTACTTCCAAGCTTTAAAAAATGTTATGCCATTAGGTAGCTGAAATCACTTTCATGACCTAAAAAGCTGTTTCACATACAAGTTGTTAAAAATGAATGCAAATTGTAGAGCTGCGTGCTGTGTATACTGCAGTACCATGCAAAAGGGAGCTAGAACCCGAATGTATCTCCCTATGCTGAGCTTCTAAACAGAGAATTTTACAGGGAGACAGGAAGGTGTTTCAGGACATCCTTTACCTGTTTCAGGCGAAATTATTATTAAAACCTTCTTTTTCCAGCAAGCCGGGCTGGTCTAACACTTTTTAAAATGTTTTTAATTGTTCGTTATTGTTTTTAATCATGGGGCCAAATTTATATATATCTTTTTAATTGTATTTTAATGTTTGTAGTTTATGCTTTTACTTGGCTGTTCACCGCTCTGAGTCCTCAGGGAGAAGGGCGGTATACAAATTTAAAAATAAATAAATAAATAAATAAATAAATAAATAAATAAATAAATAAATCTAATCCCTATCTTTAATATGAGGTGGATCTCATGTTGAAGACTGTCAGGTATTATAGCCAAAAATTCAGCAGTGCAAAACATGTATTATTTAAAAGATCAGAAAGAAAAACAGAAAACAAAAGAATACAAACATAAATAAATTCCCAAACAAAATTAATCGAAACAAAAGAAATGTCTCCCTAAATCCTTGAAAAGGAGCCCCCTCAAGAAACCAACCCCCAAAATAACAGTCAACAGTTTTTTGTTTGCAAAACAAAAAACGAGTAATAATCTCATCTGTGAAAAATCTGCAGCAGTAATCTGCTTTTACCCATCTTTAGTTCATTTATTTGTAGTCTATATTTGTTCTCTTTCCCCATCTGTCTCTTTTCTTCAAGGCCAAAAAAAAAGGGGGGGGGTAGTATTCTGATGATCCCTGACCCAGATTGAGATTTCAGCACAGCCTATGGAAGATCAAAGATTAAAAGTGAGCTAAACGCTTCATCATTACTGCTGTAGAGAGTACGCCTCTCTGTCTCACTAACCTGCAGAATAATAGTGTTTTTCCTGTGGCCGATTACACATAACTACTATTTAACTACTACTAGATTTCCACCCATACCAAAATTTAAAGACCAAGTATACTGGTGAACTGTCAGACTGTCCTGCTAACTAATCTAAACCAATTCCTAATCTAAATTTTCTGGAGAGACAGCTTTAAAAAAACCAACCAAAACTTGTGCAGAAGCACAATCAAGACTGGCAACATAATGCATGGGATACGAAAAGGCTAATCAAAAATATATGCACCAAAAGGGTTTTAAAAACCCATAGCAAATAGCAAAGAAACTGGGTTCCTACATTCTAAATACTTTCTGTATCCCATGTCAATCTTCTGGAGAACAACTGGCAGCTTAAACATAAATTAGTTCAGATCTGAACGGTACTTAAAATAAGCTAATTTAAAACAAGTTATGATTATTGGTTGTAATTAAGGCACTTCTTATGACCTCTGATATAGACTTGGATGCAAGTCAAATAACAATACAATGTAAAGTACTGAAAACTAGAAATCTAACTCTACAAAAAAAAAGAGCACACAGTATTCAAGAGAAATACTGATTTCAACTCATACAATGTGTTAATTTGTAATGAACATGTTACAAAGGCTGAAAGCACACACTGAACCAACTACAGTAACTGGGTTAATACAATAGGGTAAACCAAGCATAGTATGACATATATAATGTGTTACAAAACCTAGTTTTAGTTACAGAATGACACAAATACCTATACGTTGACTCAAGTCTTCCATCCTTCTGAGGTCGGTAAAATGAGGGCCCAGACTGTTGGGGCCAATATGCTGACTCTGTAAACCACTTAAGAGAGTGTTGTAAAGCACTATGAAGTGGTATATAAATCTAAGTGCTATTGCTAGGGCTATATAATACAGAAATAATCCCACATGACATTGTGATAAGCAAAACCATAGTAGGCTTTCTGATTGACATTCTGGAAATTGAGCGTGCAAAATGTTCATGTTGGGTGTCTCCAAAACTGAAATGTTTAATCATCAAAGCAGAGGAGCCAGATGGATTATTCAGAGCTAGTAACCACTTCAACTTTCCCTTGAAACAAATATTCAGCTGTGAAAATGTTGGCCAAGTTTCTGGTGATAGGAACACTTTAAAGACAGAACTTGAATCAATCAGCAAAGCTCATTTTCTCTTCTGGAATTAAGTGTTACAGTTTTTGTGTTTGTGTTTTGGTATTGTCTTGACTGCAGCTATAATAAGAATACATATACACCAAACTTGTTGATACATAAAGTCCCCAAAGTCAAATAGATAAGGGATGGGATGTCTTAAGAAGGCAGATGCCAGCATTAAATTATGACTGTGTGATCACTGCAACATTTACTCTTCCATCTAATAATGTTCATTTGAATTACAGCTGGACATCTCCACTGAACCTCGTATCTTCACAATCTATAAAGGCTTTGCCAATAAGAAGTTCTTGAAAAAGCCTCCCCCCCCCCCGACTATTTCACTTCCACATTTATAAAAATGTTCTTTTTGTATAGTTACTCTTCCTTGATAACGTAACTTGAAAGAGACTCTTTAACACCTAAAGAAATGTTGCACTGATCTTTTCATTGCAGCTTCAGCATGAAATAATCTCTTAGAAATGCACTTTGTGCAAAGAATTTAGGCTTAAAGATTGGGTTTCCTTTAACCAAACCAAACGATACGAAAAAATAAATATAATACATTTACCAACATCGTGGATTTAATCTTCCATAAACAAGATTTACAATTGGTTGACAAATCAGTACTTGTTTTAAATAAATAGTGCCATTAAGGAGGAATTCAAAGCATAAATAAATAAACCTATAAGATCATTGCTGAATCAACAACCTGGTTCCAATGGTCCAGGAGTTTCAGAGAACATAGCCACCTATAACAAACAATGACATCAAATTGACATGTGGATCATGACATATCTGTATTCGCCCTTATTGTGGACACTTGTGAAAAAGACTGCAATATACAATCAGGACCTTATGCAGTGATGAAATTCTCTAATGTTGTTCTATCCTGTGCTGAAGGAGACAGGGAAAACAAGCTACTTCAAGGTATCACTACCTTACTTCAGTCCCATTAGCTCTAGGATACTTTACAACGTCTGAAGGGGAGTTAGGAAATAAACTAGCATACCTTCCATAAAGGATGCAATTATTTACTAGTAGATATCAATATACATCATTGGTTATTCACAATCACTACACAAAAATTGAAAAGAAACTAAAAACTTAATGATCTAGTCACTTGCAACTGATATGAAGATGTTTCTAAGAAGTCATTAGAATATTGTAACAATTCCTTAATTAAAATTCAAAATATTGCTAAGATCAATTTCTAATGTTATAAAATTTTGTTTGGCAAACTTAGCATATAATAAGAAAGCAGAGTTTGGCACCTCACTCTTCTGAAGGCAATGAATCTGCAGCCTTTATAATACTTAGTTCTAAGTAGTCCCTCTATCTATGTAACACTGCATTGTGACAACTCTATCTTACCTCCAATTGCAATTTTGAGAACATTTAATTAGACCTAAGGCATCCAAATTCATTTGAATCTATTTCCCAAGCAACTGATTTTAGTCCTTTGTATTCTATAAATAATAGAATGATTACAGAACAACTGCTATAGTATTTCTTTGATAAAAAATAAGTATTCATTTGAATTAAGTATTCTGACAATTTTCTAATGCTGAATAAATTCAACTGTTGAGGAAACAATAAAGAAAAACAAATGTTATTGACCTACTACTTCAATGCACTGTACCCTAACATTCAGCAGAATATAAACAATTTGTATCCAGTAAAATTTCTGCAGACCTTTAAGCCATTCTTAATAAACAAAAATGTCTCACATATTTTAGGAAAGATTAAATGACTTTTCAGAAAATCTAGATAACTTTTATAATTTAAATCCCACAAAGTTCTTTTAGTGGCCCGGTACATATTGTAATGCAGCATTTCTTAACCTCAGCCTCTCCCCAGTTAGTATGTTAAAGTCCACACATCTTAAAACAGCAGAGGTTATGAAATACTTTTGTAACTTACTAATCCACATTTGTGTAATTACCTCTACTCATGTGATAGCACCCTACATGTTAGCTGTGCTCACCAGCCAACCCCAAAGTACTCAATCTGACAAGAATCAAGCAATAACATTTCTAACATAGGTATAGGAACCCAGCTACACAGCTTCCTCTCTTCATGGAGAATAACCCTACAAACTATAAAAAGATTTGCATTTAGAACAACGGCCCCCAACCTTTTAGGCACCAGAAATCAGTTTCATGGAGAGAGGTATTTCTGCGGACTGGAGGGGGCGTGGCTTCACGTGCTGCCTCCATCCCGTGGATGGGGCTTTGCTTGTTTGTGCGGATGGATATCTGGCATGCTGTGGACTGGTGCCAATCCACAGACTGGGGACCCCTGATTTAGAGATGGGCAGCATATAAACTTAATTAAAAAAATAAAAAGCCATTGAGTTAAGTATAGAGAAGAGTAAATGAACACTTGAACACATAAAATTTAACTTACAAGAGTTGTAGCTCATAAGAATCAGGATGGTTCATAAGAACCTGGAAAAATCAGATGGGCAAAGATAAAACAAACAGATCTCAAAGACAGAAATAAATCTAAGATCAAGCATACCAACTTGTTCAGGGTCTTAGTCTGCAGTGACAAATAACAATTACTGAAGAGAAGACTGTTGAAGCTAGGAAAGGCAAGCACAAAGAAACCCTAAGAGAACATTTTGTGTGTGTGTGTGTGTGTGTGTGTGTGTGTGTGTGTGTGTGTGTGTGTGTCAGTGGTGGGTTCCTCCCGGTTCAGCCAAGCCGGTAGCGGTGATGATGTGATGTCACCGAATCGGTTCTCTTTGTCTGGGAGCTGGGCCCTCCTGCCCGCTCCCGCATTATTCCTACCTTTATTTCTTCTTTTTTAGCCCAGCTGATAGGTGCGGCAGAGTGGATTGCGGCACTTCAGCTGGGCAGATACCTAATGCGCTTGCATGAAGCGCGTGCACGAAGAGAACCGGTAGTAACACTGGTTGGAACCCACCACTGGTGTTTTTGTGTGTGTGTGTGTATTTGTGATTGGTTGCACTAACTAGAATAATTACATTTTGATGGTGTCAAAAATAACTTTCGAAAATATTATGCTCATGGCTTCTGCTGCAGGACTCGAATTTCCTCTACTTCAGAGTTAAGAAATGTCTAAAATGAATATCTTTGACAATACTGGTAACTGTGTGACTGTAGCTAAAACCAGGATTTAACTTCATGGCTTCGGACTAGAGTTATATAAAGTAATACTTCCATTCAACAAATCTTCAGTTCAATCATCCCATCAAAACAGATTTGCAACCAAAGGAGAAATCTGTTTCGAAATAATAAATCAAAACAGGTGGCTTTGAATAGCATTTCAATGCACTTCCCAGATCTAATGGATTGGGGGCTGGGTTGCTAGCTGCAGTTCTCCGGTTGTAACAGAGAATATCACTGCAATGTAACTTTTATATAAAAATAATGAGAAAGATTGAGTGATGTGACAGGCTCTATGATACTAATGTGAACAGCTACAAAATGAGTTATAACACCATTTTTAGAGTGAGAAAGCAAACACTGGTTTGGGATGTAATCCCTTTTACAGCCTCAGCCTTTTTAATGTGGCCTCCAACAAGTTTTAGTATTGTCCACACTAGAGTGATGAGCTGATCTGAATTTTGGTTTAACTCATTCCTCAGCACTGATAATATGGGCTTAAGTTTGAACAGTCTCGTATAGATTCTTCAATCAAAATTTACTTTCAAATTCAGCATGACAGATTTAAATGCTCATCAATGATGAATGGGTGCCAAGTCTTACAAATGTTGGCCTACATATTTACAACTTTTAATAGAAGTGGCAAGGTTATAAATGTGACTTATTCTCTTCCTACATCTTTGACATTACATCTCAATATACCAGCCCTCTTCTGTTGATTAATTACCAGATTATTGCAAATCGCAGCTTCGACATTTTGAGTACTGCCATTGATGAGGGAAGCCTTCACAAGAAGAGACAAACTTCTCAACTAGTTATGCCAATCTTTTTGTTACCAAGACCAAAAGCTATATTACCTCATTAAGTCAAATCAAGTCATTCTTCTGAGTTTTGTCCAAATTAGTTCAAGCTTAATCCATATGTCTATATTAACTTGGCACCCACCAAAGCTAGTGAGGTTCTTCCCAGGAGAAGTTAAACATGCCACATTTCTCACATCATAGAATAAACATCCATTACCTGAGACAGCAAGGGCAATTTGAAAGCTGCTGTGGTGTCTTTTCCTGAAGCTTATTATCTCTGCTTAAAAGAGGTAAATGGGAGATATTTCCTGGAAAATTTAGCCAAAATTAGACAGTGTTTCCATACAAACAGCCTTCCAATCCTACCATTTCCATCCCATTCTGCCAAAAAAAATAATGTTGTTCAAAGTGTTTTGAAGCCTTCCAATCATAGCTTATGAACAAATTTTTGCAATCCTTCCAACCTTAGTAATGTTGAAAAGAAATTATGTAAAGGGCCAGATATCTGTCCATCTTCAGCAGAATAATTCTCTGAAAACAGAACATAACAAGACTGAATTTTGATGAGGCCAAAAAAGCCAGCAAAATAAAACTGAAGGTTCAGGATGGGCCAAATCAAATGAGGGGCTCAAAAATATTCTCAAATATATCCCAAATGCATTCTTGGAGGAGAGCCAGTTGGGGAATAGCTCAAGATATTGACGGCCGCTCCATTCTAAGCCTCCTCCCTTGCCATCAGGTACTTGGCACTGAGTGTATATAATCCTTACATACATACACCAGCATATAGTCATTGCTGGTAAAAGTATCAGAAAAATTCCGGATAGCTTTCCCTATCTTGTTTCCAATCAGACCTTCTACAGTCTGAATTTTGTCATTTTTATGCATAGGTATTTGTTGATTGATCCAGAATACTATAATATCAATCAAAATTCATACACACAATCTATTTCAAATTCACAGAAGCATACAGGTAGTCCTTTACCTACAACAGTTCATTTAGTGACCATTCAAAGTTACAACAGCACTGAAAAAAAGGTAATTATGACCATTTTTCACAGTTACAACCTTTGCAGCAACTCCATGGCCACGTGATCAAAATTCAGACACTTGGCAAGTGGTTCATATTTATGACAGTTGCAGTGTCCCAGGTGGTGTGATCCCCCTTTAAGACTTTCTTACAAGCAAGGTCAATGGGGAAACCAGATTCACTTAATAGCCAGGTTACTAATTTAACAACTGTGACAAGAAACGTTGTAAAATGGGGCAAAACACACTCAACAACAGAAATTTTAGGCTCAATTGTGGTCGTAAGTAGAGGACTACCTGTACAATAAAATATGAATTAGAAACAAGTATAAACCTATCTAGACAAATCTGGAGTTTATTAGCCTAAATTACATTGAGTACACATTGATATTTCTGTTCTACTCATTTGGCAAAAAAAAAATATATTCCATGTAAATAATGGCCCTGATTCCAGACGGAAAATAGGAGGCTCACTTTTACTTCATTGCTGCCAATACTGCAGGGTTATGCAAATTATATTCAGAATGGACGTTATCTTACCTGAACGTCCCTTCTATGCATGCTGCTGGAGAATCCAAAGCGTGGGTTAATCACTGTCCATTAGCCAGAGACTGAGTGTTCTTAAATTCCTTTAAATTTCTTAGTCACACCTCCTGTGCTCATCTGTGGTTCAGTTTGTTCACGAAGGCAGGAATGATGAGCTCACAGAAGACGTTGAAACAAGCTAACCGGGTCTGAAAGACAGAAGCCTGACAGGGTGGGTTGGATTCTCCAGCAGTGTGCATAGAAGGGACGTTCAGGTAAGACAACATCCATTCTCCAGCGCGCTGCTTGGAGAATCCAAAGCGTGGGATATACCCAAGCTAGTCCAAAGATGGGAGGGAGGCTGACTGCTCCTGGTTGGCCACCGTAGGGTAAACCGATTGCAATACACACCTTCCGAAGGATGACTCGGCCGAGGCAAAGGAGTCAACCTTATAATGGCGAATAAAAGGAGTTAGGTAGTCCAGGTAGCTGCCTTGCAAATTTGGCAACAGAGGCTTGGGTGGCCCAAGCAGCAGTAGTTAAAGCACACCTTGTAGAGTGGTCCAAAATCCTGCCCGGTAAGGGTTTTTTCCGAATTGTGTATGCTTTGCAAATGCATGCCTTCAGCCATCGTCCGATAGTAGAAGAAGAAACCTTGCCCAACGATGCCAGGAGGAAAGAAACAAAGAGGGCCTCAGATCTTTGAAAGGACGCAGTTCTTTTAATGTACCAGTGGAGGGCCCTCCTAACATCCAAGGTATGCCATTGTGCCTCTAAGTGATGTCTTGGGTCTGGGCAGAAATCCGGTAAGACCAGCTCCTGGGCGTGATGATATAAGGAATTAACCTTGGGCAGAAAGGAGGGATCCATCCGCAGGACAACTCTGTTCGAGTGGAAGATACAGAGGTCTTCCTTCACAGACAGGGCAGCAAGCTCCAAAACACATCTTGCAGAAGTTATCGCTACTAGGAAGGCAACTTTGAGCGTCAGAAGGCTGAGGGAGATGGAGCCCAATGGTTCAAAGGGAGATGACGTGAGCACTTGTAGAACCAGGGAAAGGTCGCATGTCAGATAGCAATGGACAACGGGGAGCCGAAGTTTGGCTGCCCCTTTAAGAAGCCACCAAATTCTCAAGTTCTGAGTCAGAGGACGATCGTCATCTCCAGACAGGACAGTATGTAAGGCTGAGACCTGCCTGCGAAGCGTGTTGGGCACCAGGCCCTTGTCAAACCCGTCCTGTAGAAATTCAAATACTTCAGACACAGAAGCTGTAGTCGGGTCGGTGTGTGCATGGAAGCACCACGAACAAAACACTCTCCATGTTGCATTGTAGATCCGAGTCATGGAAGTGCGTCTAGAAGCCTGAATAGTGGAAATCACCCTCCCAAGAAATTGTCCTTCCTTAGGAGGATCCTCTCAAGTGCCAGACGGTCAACTGGAGCCACTGTGGCTCTGGGTGTAGTATGACCCCCTGGCTGAGAGAGATCCTGTCTCCTGGAATCCTCCAAGGACGGGTGACAGACAGCCTCACTAGGTCCGCGTACCAGGGCCGGTGAGGCCAGTGTGGGGCGACCAGCAGAACCTCTGCTGTCTCCGTTAATATCTTGTGAATGACCCGTGAGGTGAGCGGAAGGGGTGGGAAAGCGTAGCAGCAGACCTTGAGGCCAGGGACAGCGGACAGCGTCGAAGTCCTCAGCCCCGGGGCACGGGAAACAGGCGATGAATCGAGTCAATTGAGTGTTGTTCAGGTGCGCAAACAGGTCAATGACCGGGCATCCAAAACGGCAGGACAACTCATGGAAGAGCGAAGAATGAAGACGCCACTCCACGTGATCTATCTGTGTCCTGCTCAACCAATCTGCTCCGATATTGGTGGATCCGGAGATGTGTTCCGCCAATAGAGAGATTGTGTGTTTCTCTGCCCAGGTGAGCAGTTTGGTCGACTCCTCCATGAGTGGCATCGACCGAGTGCCACCCTCGCGGTTCACATACGCTTTTGTGGTCACGTTGTCCGTTAGAACCAGCACATGTTGGCCTGCAACAGAGGAGTGGAAATGACGCAGGGCGAGCCGGACTGCCCGTAGTTCCAACCAGTTGATGTCATTGTGCAATTCCGCCGGAGACCAACAACTTTGGGCAACTTGGGACTGAAGATGGGCACCCCACCCCAGCAGGCTCGCATCTGTTGTGATTGTAACATGCTGAGGTTCTTGAAACAGGCATCCTTTGTGCATGGCCCTCGAGGTCCACCAGCGAATTGACAGACATATAGTTGGTGGGGGCTGAACCCGCGCCCTGGAGTTGCGGCAGGTTCTCTGGTACAGTAGAAGGTACCACTGCAACGGATGGGAATGAAACCTTGCCCAAGGAATGATAGTGATGCATGAGATCATTTTCCTGAGCAAGCGCGACAGGAGGATCAGTGGCACAGTCTGGATTGAAAGGACCTGGTGAACCAAGGACTTAATGCTGAGGTGGCGATCCGGAGACAGGAAAACCTTGCCCTGAACAGAGTCTATCACTGCACCCAGATGGAGGATGCAAGTGGTTGGATGAAGCTGGCTCTTCTCTAAGTTCAGGGAAAAGCCGTGTATCTGCAAGGTGTGATGCACCATGGTGAAATCCTGCAAGGCTTGGTCGATGATGACAAAATTAGAATGTCGTCCAAGTAACAGAGCACTCTTATGGGTATATGGGAGGCCGCCACTATCGCCAGTAATTTTGTGGGGGCCAATGGCATGGCCCTGTATTGGAAATGCCGATTGGCATACGTAAAACACAGGAAACTTCGATGTGGGAACCGGCTCTATGGAGCAGATGTCCAGGAGGTGTTGGATTTCTGCGTTCATCAACCTCCTCTTCTCTGGGTTGGCCGGGCATTGAATGAATTGGTTGGAGGGGCTTGAGCAGAATTCTAAAGTGAGACCCAGCCTCACCGTTTGGAGGACCCAGGCGTCTGTCGTGGACGACTCCCATTGGCCTCGGAAGTGACGAAGACGACACCAATGGGAACAACAAGTTGACTGTCACTTGCCTCTTCTGAAGGGCCTATTGCCCGTTCCTCTGAAAGGACGCTTGGCAGGGGGTTGACGCCTACCCCGGTCCCAAAAGGTAGACCTGTCAGAAGATCTGTTGAATCCCTGGGAATATGGATGGCTGGTATAGGACCCACTGGGTCCGGTCTCAGTCCGAAAGGGCTGCCTTTGAGAATAAGGTATATGCCGGTGGTCAGCCTGTCTGTACAAAGAAGGCATGACTTTATGCTTATCTTTGTCTTCCACCAGTATTGGGTCCAACGTTTCGCCGAATAGGTTGGACCTTTTGTATCGAGCTCATGCCAACTTCCACTTGGATTTTTTTAAAAAAAAAATTAAAAAACAAACTTTATTAAACATATAAAAGCAAAATACTACACCATGTGTACACAAAACACATCTATATCAATATAAACAACACTACATAAAAAGAAAAGGTGACTTTAGTCACATATCCGTTATCTTATTGACGGTCGTTCCACTTGGATTTTATATCCACCCTCCAATGGCGTAAGCACAGGAGGCGGCATGAAGTCACTGTTGAAGTTAGAGCTCGGGAAGCGAACTTCACTGTGCCCAATGATGCATCCGCAGAGTACTCTGTGGCCGCCACCAACTTATTTATGTCGTGGTGGAGCCTCGTGTCTTTAGGAGGGAGATGGTCCTGCAGCTGTAGCCAAATCAACGATACACAATTAAAGGAGGACGCCAATGTCGCGGCTTTAATAGCCCAAGCGGCTGCCTAATGTGATTTGCGGAAGGCGAGTTCCGCCTTCCTGTCCTCCGTCCAAAGGCCATCCGTGATGATGTTGGATAACACAGTGGAGGAGGTCAACTGTGCCACAGGGGCATCCACTGAAGGCAGCTGAAGCAACCCTGGAGATTAGGAGCTGAACAGTAAAGTTTCTTTTCCAAGCCGTTCGGTGTGGCTAAGGAACCTGGAGTGCCCACCGGCATTGAACCACTTTGGAGAAGAGTTTTTGACAGGGTATAAACTCCTGTTCCGCTTTTGGAACTGTAAACAGCTCATCATGCAGCCGAGCAGTATCGTGAGCGTCAGATTGGCCATCCGAAGATGCCAGAGTAGTCGTAACTTTCACCTTATGCAATAAGGACTTAAAGAGGGATGGACAGAAAAGCCTTATAAGGGATGGCCTGTCCGGTAAGAGGCTTTTGTCGTCTGAGAACTCCATGTCTCTTTGTTCGTCCTCATCCCCAAAGGAGTCCTCATTATGGAGTGAGTCCTGCTGGGATAAGTAGTCCCGATGATGGTCCACGTGCGGTGGGTCATGCGAATGACAGGCTGCCTGTGCACCAGAGAAGGGAGCGCCATGATGAGCTCCAGCCGCTATAAATCTGGGTATTGTCTCTGGAACCAGGGTCTGGATGTCGATGAGGAGACCCGGCTGAACACCCTCACCTGTGCGCAGGCCTGCGGCAGTGGGTGTAAATGTCGCCTCTGGAGTGGCGCGCCTTGCAGGTGGATGGGCGGAAGAAGCCGCCCCTGAACGAATCGGCATAGGCGCAGGGTCCGTTTGAGAGCCTATCACATCAGCTTGCAGCGGGGCAATCTCTCCTGGATCTAGTCTCCAAGGTTCTCCAGGCAAGGTCTGAGGGTCCATGTTGGAACCCGGGGCCAATGTTTCAGATGTTGCCAACCGCTGATGGCTAGAGGTCTGTGCCTTTTGCTGAGCCAAGGCGAATTGTCTTTCCAAGGCCTTGTGTCTCCACTGTGCATCCTTGTCAGTGGTAGACAGCTGCTTGGAGGCCCGGGAACGAGAAGGCCTATCCACAGTAGAGGCAAGTTTAATGCATTTTTTTGTTCCTTTGGGCACAAGCTTTGTGTGCGAAGGGGACTTGGGGGTGCTATATGACTGTTCAAAGTCCAATGACAGTTCCGAGTCAGCCATGGTATGAATCAGATTGACGCTGGAGAAATATGATTACTCCTAATGAGTTCTGAATCCCTTTTATTATAAATTTTATTTTTATTGGTTTTATTAAGATAGATAGATAGATAGATAGATAGATAGATAGATAGATAGATAGAGTGAGGGGATGGTAGGGCACACAAAAAAAATATTCTCAGTTCTGTCGTCGACTAAAACCCCTCTCGATAAGGCAGGCGATAACACAATGACCATGCCTGATTGACAGCAAATGATCCAGGTGGACAGCGGCCGTGGATTAAATACTGGTTTACAAGGCGCTGAAGAGAGAGATATCTTCAAGCGCTGCTTCGCAAATGCCCCCAAGTAACGACAGGAACAAAGCCCGTTCCTCCATGTCGACGTGGCTCTGGTCTGCTGTAGAAGTTCGGCGCGAATATAAAGTCCTCAGTGCCTCCGCAGCCGTTCTCCTAAATTCCAAAATGCCACAGCGTGCGAGTATTTCAAGTTATTCCAAGTGCAGCGAAGCCAAATTAATAACACAGAGTATGCCCAGAAACCTGGCAGGGACTCTGGAGCCACCCCAGATGAGAGAGGAGCTGTAAAGTGGTGGCGGTTGTGCCGGTAAGCCGGGGAACCAGCACACAGACTGGCGGCAATCGCAAGGGGACAGAGATGGCCCAAAGGGACAAAGCTCCGCAAATGGCTGCCTCAATCAATCCTAGGCAGGGGGAGCTGGCCTGGAGCCCCAGGGGCGACTCACCCATCACCGGCAGCAGAAGAGGAAGCGATCTCTCAGCAGAGATAACGATCATGGTCCACAACAAATACCTCCTCAACTTGAACGAAACAGATGGCTCCTCAGAAATATAGATGAAGAATCCAAAGCGTGTAAACCAATGTCAATTTGCCAGAGCAAATCTAAAAACAGTCTCTTCAGCTCGATTGAATGAATAAACTGAACCACAGACGAGCACAGGAGGCGTGACTAAGAAATTTAAAGGAATACACAGTCAGTCTCTGGCTAATGGACAGTGATTAACCCATGCTTTGGATTCTCCAAGCAACGCGCTGGAGAATTTCAGCTTTCTTATCAATAATCAAGAGTAGCCCTTTGGCAATACTTTAACTAAAGGTAGTGTTCCACTTATGATGACTCATTTATCAGCAGTTTGAAGTTCTGCCAGACTTTTCCAGGGCTACTTATGATGTGTAGTCAAAGCTCCAACAGATGTTCTTCCCTTCCCCCCACATTGTGGCTGCATTTTGGTTGCTCAGCAACCAGCTATGTGATCTTGATTTATATTTTTTTTTGCCATAAACCAGTATTTACTTTCAGTTTCTGGCAAAAAAACCAAACACCCATTGTGGACAATGGATTCACTTAACAACTGCTACGTTTGCTTTACAACTGCTGTGTTTGCTTAAATTGTCCACTGCAAAAACAGTCATAAAATCAGGAGTGGTCCCATGATGGACAGATTCTGGAATTTCCAGTTCTTCACATAAAACCAGTAGTAGAGAAATACCTCATCTGAATATGCCATAGTTTCTATTCAGAAGGCATGTTTCCTATTTAGTGGCAAAGCATATGTTTTGCATGAAACAATCTTATCTTTATGACCCAACATCTTTTGGTTAAGACTGAGAAAGATCCTTGTCTAAAACCTTAGAGATCTATTATCAGTAAACAAATACTGTAGACAATATTTAGCTAGAAAAGCTCAACAGTCTGACTCCATATAAAAACACTTTCTAACGTTTCCAATTTCCTCGAAGAAATTTACTCATTTTTCAATCCATTATTTTAAAAAGAAATATAGAAACAAGCAGATATAACTAGACATTTTCTCTGACAAAATCTGAAGTTACTTAAAATTATTATGATCGTTTTAGACCATATTACTAGACTCATAAGTACCACCTAATTACCGTATAGCAGTATGGTCTGAAGTACCTATAATCCTATGCCTATTTATTCAAAAGTCAAATTTCACTGAGTTCAATGGGACTTACTTACCAAATAGTCATTTATTTTATTATTGCTCAAGTGGAGATTTTTAGTGGATAACAACAGACTCTGTGAATGCAGAGAGACGCAGATCCTTCCTACCTGCCGGTATGTCAGCTTTTACCAGAAACATGTACTGACAATTACTTATTTGGTCAACAACGAAGCCAAGAAGGTTGCTTCATTTTGCCTCTCTAAAGTTTGATTTGGACACAGAAGAAGAAGTGTCAAAGAACCGAGGTAATCAGGAGATTCAGGTAGTTCAAATAAATATAAAGATTTTATTGCAAACTTCAGCTGTCTACAAGAATCTGATCAACCAGTGTTCATTGGAAATGAGTGGGAAAAGCATTCAAGGTGGGCTGTACTTAGATCTCTTGTAGGCGCACAAGGACTTGTCACTTATGATGCGTTTGACCCCTTCCTCAGGCTCAGCCTGGTCATCTTCTACAAGAAGATCATTCAATGTTACTCAAAAGTTTGTGAACCCTTTTGAATTTTCAATATTTCTGCATAAATAAAACCTAAAGTGTGATCTATTCTCCATATAAGTCCATATAAACCTAGATAAAGAGAGGCCAATTAAATAAATGAGTCAGAAACATGTGTTGGAAGGGGCCATTTTATCCTCCCTTCATCCAAAGTTAATATTTTTGTTTTTATGCTATTTATTATTGTGACTTTTGAGATTTTTATTGGTTTTATATTGACTTGTTTTATTTATTATAATGCGCCACCCAGAGTCCCCTTTGGAGGCTATATCAATTTGATAAATAAATTATATGTTCATTTATTTATTGAGAATGATCCAAAATTGCATATGTATTTGTGAGACAAATGTACATATCTTTGCTTTCAGTGAACATCCCCACCTTTGGCAGCAATAACTAATTAAATGTTTCCGATAGCTGTGAATAATCTGGCACATCTCTTAGAGGAATTTGAGCCCATTCCTCCTTACAACACAGCTTCAACTCATGTTGAAGAGCATCTTCATATGAACTACCTGCTTCAAGTCCTTCCATAACATTTCTATAGGATTAAAGTCAGAACCATTGCAAAACATTAACTGTATTCTGCTTTAACTATTCTTTAATCATCCAACTTGTGTATTTTGGGTCACTGCCCTGTTGCATGACCCACTTTCTCTTGAGCTTCAGTTCACAGACAGATATCTTGACATTTCCCTGTAGAATTTGCTGGTACAATTTAGAACACTTAGTTCTATCAATAATGGCAAGCCATCCTGCTCCAGAGGCAGCAAAGCCGCCCAAACCAAGATACAGCCAACACCATATCCTGGAATGCAGTGTCTGCCTTTTGCCAAATGTAATGCTTTTTATTCAAGCCAAAAGTTCTATTTTGGTCTGATTTCTCTACAAAATATTCTTTCAGTAGTTTTCTGGCTTATCCATGTGGTCTTTCACAAACTATAGATGGGTAGCAATGTTCTTTTTGGAGTAGTATTTTTTCCTTGCAGCCCTGCCATGCACACTTTTGTTGTTCAGTGTTCTCCTGATGATGATCTCATGAACATTGGCATTCACCAATGCAAGAGATGTTAGTTCTTTAGAAACTACGCTGAGATTCTTCAAGATCTTGCTCTTAGTGTGATCTTGGTTGGTCAATCATTCCTGGGGAGAATAACATTGGTGCTAAATTACCACCATTTATATATGAACTCTCTGGCAGTGGACTAGTGGAGTCCAACCTCTTTGAAAATGGTTTCCAACAGTTATCAGCAACTGTTTTTTTGGAGATCTTCAGAAATTTCCTTTGTTAGAGCCATGACATACCTTCCAATCCCTGTGTTGTGAAGATTAGACTTTGACAGTGAATACCCAGAAATCTGTTCTTTAAATAAGGCAGGACCTTGCACAGTCAGACCTAATTGTCATCTTACTGAAACACGCTACTCTAATTTTTCCTTCAAATGAACTGATAAACCTAGCAGTTCACATATTTTTGCCACAAATAAATATATAGCTTTGGATAGTTCTTTTTTTCAACAAATAAAGGAATGAATATAATGCTTTTGATTCATTTGTTTAACTTTGTTTCTCTTTATCTCTTATCCACTCTCTTTTAGGACATGTGAAGAACAGATGACATTTTTGATCAGGGATGTCAAACTCGCATCATCACGGCGGCGTCACGTGACGTATTGTGACTTTTTTTCCTTTGCTAAACTGGGCATGGGCATCGCCAGTGTGTGATGCATCCAGCCCACAAATTTGACATCCGTTTTAGATTGTCACTTAAACTTATATATCGCTCCGTGGTGCTTTACAGCCCGCTCTAAGTGGTTTACACAGTCAGCCTATAGGCCCCAACAATCTGGGTTTTCATTTTACCGACCTTGGAAGGATGGAAGGATGAGTCAACCTTGAGCCCCTCAGAACAGAGATACTGATGAGAAAAAGATTTCAAGGAAGTGCTGTGAACTATTTGAATAACATGCCTCTGGCATTGAGCACCAGGTTGCCAGCACAATCATATTGCTTTTGAGGTGTACCAGAGCAAAATAACTTACTTTCTTGCTATCTCTCTCTGGAATCTCTCTACTCTGCAAGGGAGAAAAAAAGAAAAAACACAGGCCAGCACAGTACAATGCCTGCTGACTAAAATGGCAATTACATCACTGAAGAATTCTGTGAAAGTCATAAATGGGTTGTAAAGTTATTTTTTCAGCACTGCTATAACTGAGTAGTCACTGAATAAATGCTATATAAACAAGGACTACCTACACAAAGTTATATTATGTTAGGGAAAACTGTTCTAAAAAAACTAAATACATTTGATACGTTGCCAAAAAAAAAAAAAAAAAACCCAACATCTATACATGCATTTGAAATGTACATGAAAATGCATCAAAAATAGAACTATGTTTCTAAATAATACTCTGAGAAAGCAAAACTGATATATTCAGAAATTGAAAAATTCAGAAAAAAACCCCCCAAACAACATATTTACAAAAATCAATCTGAGAATAACTAGAGTTTACAAATTTGCTTATCTATATCATCCATATGGTTTCTTTGCTGTCTAATGAGGTACAGGTCAGAATTTGGATAAATATAAATTGATAAGATAGAAAATATTACAAACAGCATTAGAAAGAAAGCCATAATTGCAAGTACCCTTGTTATTCAAAGTGTAATAGAGATGCTATATAGATCACAATTAACAAAACCTTCAGTCATTTTGTAACAGTAAATTCCATTACTGTATGTTTCGGACTATAAGACACACTGGAGTATAAGACACACTAAGTTTTCGAAGAGGTAAACATGAAAAAAAAGTTTTTGCCCTTCCCGGCCCCCAGGAGCACTCTGCAGGCCTCCCTAACCCTCTGCACGTCCCGTTTTTGTGAAAAACAGGAACATTTTTCACAAAAATGGGATGTATAAAGGGTTAGGGAGGCCTGCAGAGTGCTCCTGGGGGCCGGGGAGGGCAAAAATGCAACGCGTGGAGGACTAGGGAGGCCAAAAATGGGGCCTGCAAAGGGTTTGGGAGGCCTGCAGAGTGCTTTGGGGGGCTGGGAAGGGCAAAAACGTGACGCGTGGGGAATTTGGGAGGCCAAAAATGGGAGTGTTTTTTTGCAAAAACAGGCCTGATTTTTGCAAAAATGAGTGCTCCTGGCGACTGAGGAGGGCAAAAATGGCCTCTCTTTTGGCCTCCCAAACCCCCCATGTGTCGTGTCCCCAGCCCCCAGGAGGACTCCCCAGCCGCCAGGAGGACTCTGCAGGCCTCCCAAACCATCTGCGCGCCCAATTTTTGCGAAAAATAGGCCCATTTTTGGCAAAAACGGGACATGTGGTTTTCGGAAGGCCAAAAATGGCTGTATTTGGTGTATGAGACGCACCAACATTTCCACCCTCCAAATTCTGGCCTATAAGTTACTCCTATGTTATGAGATCCAGTAGAAGAATTTCATCCTTTGTCATTCTGCAATATTAAAGTACCTAAGCTTATAAACAAGGAACCCAAGTCTATTGTAAATTCCAACACCAGTATCAATCTTCCAAAAATTTCTCAGAAAGTGAATCAGGATTTCTCAGGCAATATAGTATTTCTCAAGATGCATCAAGTAGAGCCTTATACCAAAATTCCAATAGAAAGGCCAATATATACACCAGCTACTTGGTTAAGTTCACTACAAAATGGCTTTCCAGTTGTTACTGAAGTTGAGCTCTCATTTCATCCAGTCAATATAGTCAATACTGAGAGTCAATGGAACTCTAATCCAACATTTATCATTCTTGTTCTATGTTATCAGATATGGTCCCATATTAACCATATCAAAATGGTCCCATATTAAGCTGAAATATGACCATTTTCAGTACACTGATGGTGTTCAGAGATGGTGCTCCAAATATAATTTGTTTATAGTTTTGGAGGAGTTCAACCTGTCTTCTCTGGGGACAAAATCTGAGGTAGCTCGGGAATTCATGGCCATTGTAACAGCCATAGACCCAATCTAGATCACTGAAGACTCAACACACAATTGTGTCATACACTGGATTTTTTTTTTTTAATTTGATTTATATGCCGCCCTTCTCCGGAGACTCAGGGCAGCTTACAATGCGTTAAGCAATAGCTTTCATACTTTTGTATATTTTTACAAAGTCAGCTTATTGCCCCCACAAACTGGGTCCTCAATTTACCTACCTTAGAAAGGATGGAAGGCTAAGTCAACCTTGAGCGTGGCAAGATTCGAACTTACTAATTGCAGACAGCTGGAGTTAAATTACAATACATTAGTCTGCTGAGCTATCCAGGCTATCCAGATGTAGGTTTTTGGGGTTTTTTTGTCAGGATAATTGTAATGTGATCTGAATTACCATCACCTGTCTATCATGGTCAGATCACTTTATGATTGCCTTGGAATGCTCTGGTGCTACTCCCTGTCACAGGAAGGCAGGACTTATTTGATTGGTCCATCACAGGCAACTGATGAACTCTACTGGGTTTCAGAGAGAGCTGAAAGTTTAGTGCATGGTCCAATTTAGGCAACACCTGGAATGAGAGAACACACCTATGCACTCTATCTCCCCTTATGGTTGCCATGGCTCCCTTGGTTTTTTAAGGAATTGAGGGAGGTGAAATGAGAGAAGAATGAAGAACAAAAAGGGATGAACCCAACTGACCAGGAGCTAAAGCCACTATTAAAAGTGTTACCTTAGATTGATAATGGGCAATCGGTAAATGTCAATATTTCTCTACTCTTATTGCTTATAGAGAAAGCTATCAAGCAACACTGTTTAAATTGACATGGTCCCCTGTAGGTAATGTTGAGCTGGAGGTCCAGCTGCAGGCCACTCTGAGGTATATGTTACCTGCTGAATAAAATCACTCAGATTCTCTACAAATTGGACTCTGGCCATAAAGCAGGTCCCATAGAGGCCCACATAAAGTTGATTATCTGGGATGGCTTATCTGTATTATATTACAAATATTTCAAATAATATTTAAGAGACAAGGCTATGAAATCAACATATTACATTTTTTTTCTACTTGATACCATCTATTTAAGATTAACAGAACATTTTTAAAAAATTGACTATCCGAGCCCAGCAAGTACTGTAAAAACATTTAGAAATGAGAAACATTCAAATGACTATAACTTCAGTTCATACATATTTGGGGACCTAGGGCAGGAATTAACATTCAAAATGCTTGCATACTTTTATATCATAAGCTGCCACATGACACAGGAATTCCTAATTTATTTAAAAACAATTTATTTAAAATTGATACTGTCTTATATAGTTCTTTTAAGAAGAGCCAATGAGTTGCTGTGATTATAGTTTAGCTAAACCTAAGCAAGCTCAGATTTAAATTCCCACTCAACCAGGGAGCTCACTTGGATAACCCTTATGCCAGCCAAACTCTAGAACTACTAAGCAGAAGTGACAGAGAGTTTATATGGCTAGCTTTGATCTCCTTGCAGGAAAAATGGGAAATAAGTATCTAATCTTTAAAAATACACTTTGGGATTTCTTATGCCCAGACTGCAATTGGTTCTCCTTATAAATAAAACCTAAAATTAAGTACTCAACTATAGCTTGAAGACAAACATACTGCTTAAATATCAGTAGCTGGAGGCAAAATTTTCTTGGTAGCCAGGAGCAAGGTTTCTAAACTAACAAGCAACAGACCTGTTTTACTGAAGTACGAAAAAATGTAGTTTTACCACTTAAGTTTTAGATGACTGAAAACTAGCATCTAGTGCTAGTGATACACTAGTGAACACTAATTGGCAGCGATACCGAGGCCCTCTACACTATAGGCCTAAGGAGAGAGGGTTGAAACTAAAATTATTGGAGCACAATCAAATCCCTACAGTGCCAGCATTCTGCATCTAACCCCAGAAGAAAAAGATGCAAACCAAAGGAGTGCAGCTAGACTATTGGGGAAAGCTCACAGGCCTTCTGAGTGATAGACTATCCAAATGTTCCTCCATGTCCTCTAAATGACATTCACTAGCATTTTCTCCTCCCCTTCGTGGGGTAAAGCTCTAGCTAAGGGAAGTGTTCTGAAAGACTCAGAAAGGCTCCAGAAGGGAGGGCAAAATGCTGAATGCTCAGAATGCTGGTTCCTCTAGAGGGGAAATCCCTTGACACATTAGAGGAACAGATTTTAAATCTGGCAAAACGATTACCAATTACCAGTATTCTTGTGACCAATCCCCACCCTACCACACCTGGGAGGCCCGGCTGTCTCCCCAGTGGTCCTCTTATAACAACCTGCGATATTGCTTAACAACCACACCTGCGAGAGCTGGGTTTGCAGTTGTTGAGCAGAGTGGTTACATGGTGTCTTGCTTAACCATTCCTTCACTCAGTGACCAAGATTCTGGGCCCAATTGTGATCATATGGGGAGGACTTCCTATACCTATATCATACTACCTGTAGTGATTGAGAACAGTGAAAACTCTATTCGTTTCAATGAAAGCTTTTTCCTCTTTAGCAACCTCTTTATTCTTTTTTTCAAGAGTATAAGCTTTTTCCTCATTTTAGAAGACAGTTTGTAACTCTGTTCTTTAAAAAAGGATTACATATCCAAAATACAAAAGGCAACTGAAATTAATTTTTTTTATCAAGGCCCTTTGAAGACAATCTCTTCTCTTTTTTTTTTTTTTTTTTGTCAGATTGTGCCCACACTCTTTATTTTTGGTTTTTTAATCTTTTGAAATAGAGGCACCATGTGCCAGGGACTCAACCTGCAGCCTTTTACTTGTAAAATACATTCTGTGCCACCTAGCAATGGTTGTTGGTCTTTGCTTCCTGGCTATTTGTTTGCCAAGCATGTGAAATATAGAAGTGGGTTTGTAAAATCTTCCCCTTTGTTCTCTAACCGAAAGGTTAAAAACATGGTTGTCATTGCATTATCCCTGACTAGCAAATGCCAATGTTCTGAAAGGCTCAGAATGCTTGTGTTCACTAATATTTTTGCCAGATTTGAGGTCCGTTCTTCCAGTGTGCAGGAGGATTTCAAACACCTAACATCCAACATCCTCTCCATTTGTAATGTTCTCTGACGGCTTCCCCATTGACTTTTTGGGGAAGTCATAGTGAAGATGGCAAATGGAAATCACATAATCACAGGGCTCTTGGCAGCCAGTTATACGTGAGCAGGTTCTGAAACACCCAAAGTGTGTTTCTGTGATAGCATGACTTTTTATGATGAACAGAAGTTCTTTATGAGCCATAAATCACTCGTTCTAGGGTGTTGTAACTGTGAACAGCTGTTAAACAACTGGTTGAACCAAGGACTACCTGTACAACAATTTCCAATTATCCTGCAACTCAAAGTGGAAACATCCAACTGCAACCTATATTATTCTGTGCAATTGTCTTAAATTATACATCCGTATTTAAAGAACTACTGATATGTTTAAAATCAAATCATCCTGACCAAACTGAATGTACACAATTTGCATCAACTTTTCCAACAGATATAACACTTATTAATAAAAAATAAATTGGTGTATAATTGCAGGGTCAGCATGCATATCTGCATCCAAGCATTCAAATATAGGCAGGGGACCCATCTAGCATCTTTGCGCTAATTTTAATTTGAAAGTCTTTGTGAGGCTAACTGAGGGATAAAATTCTAATGGAGCTCAATATCTCAACCATAAATTAATGGGGGGGGAAATTAAATACTCTGTTATGAAACTCTAAAAAGTATTGCAGATAACTCTAAAACAGATACTCTTTTTAGAGTAGATTGTCCCCTGAAGCAAGGCTGGCCTTCACCCTTATGTCCTTCCAGATCCAGGTACATCTGCCTCTTCTCGAACACCTTCACAGATTATTATAAAGAGTATCACCATGCCAAACAAATTTTAACTCATTAATTGTAGGGGAAATAAATTTTGGATTTTATTTTTAAAATTAATTATAATATTGATTTTTGCACAGTATTCTATTTTGCAAGTTCTGTAAGCTAGTGAGAGTCCCTTAGGATTCAAGCAATGAATAAGGTTCACAAATAAAAAAATATCCATCAATGAATACATTTAAAAACTAATGTGCAGTTTAGTTTACTAAAGTAAACTAAAGTTTACTTTAGTTTACTAAGTATTTTACTTTAAACAAGAAAATATACTGTTGCAACAATATTCTAAGGAAAATAATTCAACAGACATTGAAATATAGGAAGTGATATATACAGAGAATTATGTCCCCCTCTCTAAGAATGTCAGATTACAGACACCTCTAGAAGGCTCAGCAGCCTCACATTGTGATGCAAGGCCCAAGACACTCCCATCAGTGGTCCAAAGCCTCGATGCCCCAGGAAGACCCATCTGATTCCCAACCCCACTCATTCTAAACATCATGCACTCCTAATGGGAGCACATCTTCTGCATCTTCTTGCTCTCATTACTAACGAGGTCTGCCTGTCCTGGCCCTTCTTGAGGCAGATGATGACCATGTGGGCCATTTTCTCCAGGTCCTGCAAAGAAGCCCCATGCAGCCAGCAACTGCCTGTGAAGGATCAGGTGGGCAGGCTGGTCAGCAGTGGGAGCAAGAAGAGAGTGAAAGATACCTAGGATGGCAGGGACTGTGGAATGCAGGGGGTCAAAAGGCATAGATGGAGAGAAGGTAGGAGGATGGGGGAACTGAAGTGCCCCTGCAATAGTTCAGGCAAGCTGCCAAGCATCCAAATTTTGATCACGGGGATATTGAAATGGCCATATTTCAGGAACTAGTTGTTAAATCCCTTCGTTCAGTGATGGTAACAAATGGTCCTAAGTCAAGGACTTTAATGTGTTAGCTGTCATTTTTCTTGCAATGATGTTCAACAAGTAAACAATAATGCAACAATCAAAACTATTAAATCTACACACAACTGCTTCACAAATTACCCAAAAATAAATTTAAAACAAATTTAAGAAATGTATTTACTTAACATTACAAATATCAACCTTTAAACTGTACAATGTAAAATTTCACACCCAAAAAGATTAATATCACAATCGCACCCTTGCAAGACAGATATATATTTGAACTAAAGGAGAATTCAGCTATTTTCAGAACATCCTTTTCTCTGTTTGCAAAAAAGCCGTGATGGCAGTTGAGTGGTAAAAAATAGAATGATAAAACCATTCAGCTTTTGACTTGGGTAATATATTTAAAGATTCGCACTTACTACTTGTAGTTGGAAAAAAGCGTTTATTTTTAGTGAGTGCACGCACATACCTGTGAAAGGGATGAAAATAGCAAAAATGAGTATGGTGTGTAAAAATATTGCCTGGAGTAGAAAGCCAAAATTAATCAGAACAAGACTGCTGAGTTTCTACTTCTTTTGTTTTCATTACAGACACTGAAGCTTCATCCCTCTTTAAGGCTGAGATATAAAATATTCCAAGTATTGTTCCACTTCATAAAATGTTTAGTTTTAATTGAAGTTTAAGTGTGCTTCCCTTCTCACCACATACAAAGGAAGTAACAGACAATAACAGGGATATTATACACTCCTGTGAAGCTTAATTCTCTTATGTACCTTAAATGACCCTTCTGAAGATTAAAAGCCTCAGTTTTGCACACATTCTAGGACTTATTTAATAAACTCAGACAAATTCTGAATAAATTCATTTAGATTGCTTGGCATTTTTTGAAAGGTGTTTCTTGGGTTCGATCATTTAAGAATATTTCATGAAAAACAGCAACCTGAAAGAACCAGAATATATCAAGTATTGATTATCTTAGCTGTACAGTACAGTCATCACTGAGATCATACATTAATTACATTCTATGCCCTGGGAAAGAAAATTTAATTAATTTAAATTGTATAGTGCAATGTAATATTTACTGCTTAGAAGAAGATTTTAGAAAGCTATACATGTTCTGGGTACTTGAAAACAGTCACAAAATAATGACTACTGTTTTTATAGGTATTCTTCAATTTTTTTAGCTACCTGTCCAAAATGAATAAATGGCATCCTTTCCTGCTTTGTTTCTGTGAAATTTAAAATATGTTCTTTCTATTGAAAGCTTTTTTCATTGATTATAGTTTCCATTACCCAGTAACAATCCTCTCTGCTAAGCTTTCCATCAGACTTGGACCTAGAACTGGGAAAAGGAAGAGAAAAATTATTGGAATACAAGCTAAACAAGCTATGGGTTCCTACATAATTAAGACTAAGACCTACTACAGTATACATAAGCCTACCTGATCTGATGCTCTTTGACCTTATTGAAGCTGTAATTCCCATACATTGGAGGACATCAAAGTGGAGAAATCTAACCACTTCCAACCAACAATCATGCAAGTAACCTGCTAGAGCTGCATCAGGTCATACATAGTCCTTGGCAACTTTCCTCAGAAAATTCTAGAAGTCATTTTGCATAAACCAGCTCATTCAGTGCATAGACAGCCCCTAACTATGTTACTATTACCTGTGGTTTTATTTCTGTATCACTACCAAGGACAACACAGATCACCGTGATGAATCTGAATTATAAAGAAAAATTATAGCAATATAGAGTGACAAGTACAGGTTTTCAAATATTACATTAATAGTCAACTCTTCTTGTCAGCTTTGGGACATATCTGCAGTATAAAGTACAAATAGTCCTTAACTTACAACCATTTTCCCCACTTATCAACATGCACTACTCCCATGGTCAAGTGATAAAAATTCGGGCATTTTGGCAACTGGCATATATTTATGATAGTTGCACTTTCCCAGGCTCACATATAACCTTCCCAGCCAGTTTCTGACAAGCAAAATCAATGAGGGAAGCCAGATTCACAGTCACATGATTCATTTAACAACTGCAATCATTTGCTTAACAACTATGGCAGAAAAAGTTGTAAAATGGGGCAAAATTCACTTAACAATTGCCTAGCTTAGCAACAGATATTTTAGGTTCTATTGTGCTCATAAGTCAAGGTCTACCTGTAATCTTAACAATCTTAAAAGTCATGTTGCAGTGAATTTGAAATTATTTCAAGATAAACACCAAGACAAATTCCTTGTGTGTCCAATCACACTCGGCCAATAAAAAATTCTATTCTATTCTATTCTAATTGAACATTACATTAACATCTTTAACATTCAACGATTTCTCCATACATTAGGTAGTATACATTCATGCAGCATCCCAAAATATGCTGAATGATCACATTATCACATCAGATACTTCTCAATTTTTTTATACCTTCAACATAAAAAAGGTGTCCAGACTTTCAGATACATATTCTGAGGTCTAAAACACACTAAATATAATTTTTGATAAATCAACTTTTCATGAAACTCTTGAGGAATTTTTTTTAATACAATCATCATCTTCCATTTGTAACCTGATATTTTACTCTTAATAATAAAATTAAAATTTGTTGATATTTTAATTTTCTGTATAATCTGTCCAGAGAAATATAAATCAGAAATCAGAAATTTATTTACCTGTAATATTTATTAGCCACCTATCTTGCTATATGATAACTGAGCAGATTGCAATATCAAAAGATAAAATTGTATAAATTATAATAACATAGATACAATACTATAAAGCAACCTAGCTAAAAAGATGGGAGGGAGGGAATATGTTTGGGGGGGGGAGAGGATGGGATCTAGGTGTTAATCAATCAACCACCACCCTAAATGAAGCCCCTTCATTGGCATTGCAAGACAACTGTCAGAGCCAGGTCTTTAAGGTCTTATGGAAGGTCGGAAGGGTTGGAGCTGATCTCGGGGGGGGGGGTGGGGGGGGGTGGAGAGGAGATATTCAAAGCACAGATGCAAATTACCATTACCATACAATTACCATATGTGAATACTTTGTGAAATAGAGAAGCTTATCGTAGATGATACTACAGTTATTGTGGAAGAGAGGAAGAATGCTCTATAGCCTTTTCCACTAGTCAGGGAATTATGGCCACTGTATATTTTTGTTTCCCATTAATAAGAGCATCATAGCAAGGGGAAGTTCAGCAAGAAAAAAGTTTCTTCAAAATGCTGGAATTTGTTTTTCTCATCTTGCCTCTAATTGCCATTGTTCTGAGAAAGTTATGCACAAGTTACAGAACTGACTGTGCAGCAGGCCTATGTACATCAATTTAACTTGAATAGTAATAATTTATCATGATCTACCTTAAGAGCTGTTCAATTGAAACATGGATATGTAGAAACATAACTATTTGATGGCCAGAGATTGCAATCAATATTGAAAAGGGCACAAAAATCTTGGTGGCCAGGTTTTTATTAGATTTTAGAGAAAATGAGTGGTTGCTTTTAAAAACCTACTTTATTCAATTTATATTACAATTTTAATAGATTTTATCCTTTGCAATGCCACTAATTTTCAAGACAACTTTAATCAGATGGGGCATTAGAGTACACTAAAATACCATTTGGAGCCATCTGGAACCCTGGAATTTCCACACGTTAAAACTAATACTTCAATAGCTATAAGTAATATCTATGTAATATAATAAGAAACAGCCCTTTTTAGAACATTTAGAATTTGATATTGGGGCAATGGACTTGCTTATTTTTTAAAAAAGAAATATTAAAATTGTATTACTCTATCTTGTCCCTATGAACAAAATAACGACAAACCTAGTTCTCAAAAAGTGCTTATAGAATTGTCTTTTTGTCGAAACCTATCCTTTAACAAAAAAACCCAATCTGAACACTATGCTTCTGTTTTAAAAATGTAATAATTTTAGCTTGAACTAAAATTGTGTTGTATTTAGCAGGGAATTCCCCCACTTCTCAGTTTATACACACTCCAAGATACCATAGAAAAGCAGTTTATTATGTCATTTCAGAGGCAAGGACTCTTCAAAGCTCAAAGAAGCCATAGGAAGAAAAGTTGGGAGGAAGATGGACACAACTAGAAATGGCATTGTAAAATATATAATTGGCGTTAACAGGAGGGCTCCCATCTATAAAGCCATGGGCCGAGAAGAAACATTCTTGGTATAAAAACTTGGCTTAAATTTTATAAAATTTACCACGGCATAAGGTTGGCAGACAAATCCTTTTTCTCTGAAGGCTAGCTAGGGGGGAAAAAAAAACATTTCAGCTGCTGCAACCAAGATGCTTGCAGACGCCTTACCTGCAACAGCACTAGTGGCCATAACCATATTATAGCAGAACTGCATAATGCATTTGAACTAAACACGATCCTTTGCCTGCAAGCAGAGGAACTGCCACATCAGTAACTCTGTTGCTAAGGCAACTGCTTACTTTCCATATCAACCGCATGCTCATTGTTACAGAGTCACATATACAAGAAAAATTCCTCTCTATAGCCAAGGTCCAGATGGCAGTAAAGCTAGGAAAGGCACAGACTAAAGGGATTGCACTTAACGGGTGACATACTAGTGCATTCAAGTGATGGAAACAAAAGCAAATGGATACGGAATTCTACTAGTAAGAAGGAAGAAAGGGGAGAAACCTCCCATGTCAGTTACAACGTCATCATTAAGACTTAAGGCTTGTACATACAAGCTGATTTTACTGACAAAGACCTACTAATGTTTTTCAGCAGCTATCCCATCCATGCTCCACTTCTTTCTAAAACAACTTTAACATCGGTCTTGTTAGTATACAACTGTCAATAGCATGCTTCACCAAACGAAGAAAACTTGAAGGTGCTTTTTGAAGACTTTTTACAATAAAAATCCAGTGCATGCAGCAAAAATCTAACATTATTTAACAATATGAGGGAGAGTTGCTCAGCCATCCAGAGAAATCCCAGTATTTAACAAATCTTTTTTTATAGTGAGTACACAATGTTTGCTGGTTCCTAACCTATTCCATAAAACAGAAGAAAATGTTAGTAGACAATATTGTTCTTAGGATAACACGTGATTTTCCTAGAAGCTCCTTTGTAAACAGTGGGATTTAGGAAAGTAAAGGGCAAACTATATCACACTTCTTGACTCTTTCACTTATCGGGCAAAACATTAATTTGTTTCCTTATTTATTTTCTGTTACATTTATAACAATAGCTATCTCAATTATTCTTTGAGGATATTTTATGATTAGAAACTTGTTAAGGATGTGTTTTCATCTAATATATGACTGAGTTGTTTCACATTTATTTTATGGGGAAAACAAAAAACAAAGGCAAGATAGAAATCCTTATAAAAATTAATGAGACATTTAAATCCTTGTTAAATAGAAATAGCTACTGTTTATTTTAAGTGGCACTTAACTATTGGATTCAGACCTACACTATAATATGCATGCATTTAAAACAGATCACTCTAAAATCTGTAAATAAAAAGTAAGTATAAATGTACTTACTTACCCAAGTCACCCAATAACATGTTCTGGGGCAGTTCATAAGAAATAAAAGAATATATATATATCCGTCTCTACACACGCACACAAACAGTCAGCCAGGGGTTAAATAAAACTTGCAGACAATAAATTCCTTTGATAACAGGATTGGCAGCAACCCAGTAGCTGCTTGCCAAGAACTTTACTCACAGAGGGAGGTGTTCCTCCTCCGTCAGATAAACCAAAACAAATACACAAAGTCAAAGAATTGTCAAGTCCAGTCCGTATTAAATCCAAGGCAGGCAGGTAACGTAGTTTCAGAGATACAATGCGACTCGCTAGTTGTTTAGTTTTGTCCGTCACAGAGCCTAAATGGCCACCACACCCCCTTTTATCCCCTGTGGGGTGTGGTCCAATGACTCAGTTTAATCTCTGGCACGTCTCCTTTTCTGCTGTGTGCGCTTGTCTCTCCGACGCTGGTGTGGATCCAGCCAAGACTTATCTCCATCACTGTCCGACTGCGACTGTTCGGAGATACCTGGCTCCTGGCCAATCTCTTCTCCCTCGGGAGACACCTGAGGCATTGCCAGAGAAGAGGGTCCTGGAGAGGGAGGCCTGGTCAACTCTTCTCCTTCACCTCTGGAGTCTTCCTGTTTCTTCCTTTTAACTGCCAGTGGGGGTGTCAACTGATTGGGTGGGAGCTTGGCTGTGTTCTGATTGGGTGGAGGTGTGTTCTGATTGGTTGGGGGCGTGGCTGTGCTCTAATTGGATGGGGGGTGGCTGTGCTCTGATTGGATGGGGGGCTGTTCTGTTTGGGTGGGGGCTTGTTTGTGCTCGGGTTAGTCTGAGTTGCAGGGGGATTTGAGCTGGTGGCTTCGCGTTCATGGTCGTGCCACCTCTTCATGATGGGTGTCAGTTTGCTTCATGTATGGATTGGAGGGGCTTAAAGTGGCTAATGATGCAGCTGTGATCTGGCTTCTGGTTTGTGGTCATGCCTCATCGGTGTGGGTTTGCTTTTTGTGGGGATGTGTGGTGGTGACATCCTGTGTGGTTTTCGTGAGTATGGGTCTGGTGTCATTCTTTGTGTTAGGGACTCGTTTGTCAATAAGGGCGGGTTTCCAAATGGCTGGTAAGCGGGAGGTATCATCTTGTTTATTCATGCTGTGTGGGCATTTTTCTATCTCGATGGCTTCTCTGATTATTCTGTTGTTAAAGTGTTCAGTTCTGGTGATAGTTCTGGTCTTTTTAAAGTCAATTTCGTAAAAAATTGACTTTAGAAGCTCCTAGAAGCACGAATTCAAAAACACCAGCCTGAAGATGATGATTGAGACTTCATTGAAACGTTGCCAGGACACTTCCAATTTTACGTGGGAGAAAACCCGAATAACCAAAGACACACACACACACACACATATATTTAAAAGTAACATAAAATTTACCTATAAAGAGAATACCAGTCTAGCAACAAAAATAGGCAAGACTTAAAGGAGCAGTCCTATGCACTATCAAAACCTGGCAGTTGCTGGATATGCTGACTGAAAACAGAGTACTTTGAGTAAAATCAAAGATGTATTATATGCAGCAGAAGATTGCTAGCATTCTGAATTTCTGTAATTCTAATCATCCCCAAAGCATAAAGAGAATGTATGCCAGTTCAAGAGCTAGAATACTTAATTCCCTCCCATTGGAGATAAAGAAAAGAGTGCAGACCAACCTCAACAAGCCAAAAAGGCTTAGAAATTAAGGAATACATATTTCTCTCCACAAGCATAGCAGGACTGTTCTGTTAGCCAAAAAAACCCTGCTCAATCTAACATCTCCTATGATTGGGAGTGCAAGAAATACCTCACATTGTGATGGATTCACTCACAGAAAAAAATACATGCATGCAAGACCCAAGTTACAGAACTAAATCATCCATTCAGATTTTAGTCACACTAGTCTTTAAGTTTAAGTTTAAGTTTATTAGATTTCTATTCCGCCCTTCTCCCAAAGGACTCAGGGCGGTGTACAGCCATATTAAAACACATAGATTTATAAAATTTAAAACCAATTAAAATCGAATATAAAAATTTGGCCCTTGAATTAAAACACACATACACCCGTTTTAAAATTAGTACTAGGCCAGTCCGGCTTGCTGGAACAGAAGGGTCTTAAGGGTGTGGTGAAAAGTACTATGTCAAGTTCCTGTAACTTGACATAGCTTTGTAAGAAGTTTAATTAGGGCGAAGATTGTTGAGAGTGTGGTTGCGCAACAGCTCCCCCAGCACCTGGATGAAACGACATATCTGGATCCGTTCCAGTCGGGCTTCAGGCCCGGGTACAGCACGGAAATGGCATTGATTGCGTTGGTAGATGATCTCTGGAGGGATCGGGACAGGGGATGCTCCTCTGTCCTGGTCCTGTTAGATCTCTCAGCGGCTTTTGATACCATCGACCATGGTATCATGCTGCACCGGTTGGAAGAGTTAGGGGTAGGAGGCACTGTGTTGCAGTGGTTCTCCTCCTTTCTCTCTGACCGGTCGCAGTCCATGTTGACAGGGGGGCAGAGGTCGACCCCGAGGCCCCTCATATGCGGGGTGCCGCAAGGGTCGGTCCTCTCGCCCCTCCTGTTCAACATTTATGTGAAACCGCTGGGCGAGATCATCCGTGGTTTTGGGGTGAAGTACCACCAGTACGCTGATGTACATCTCCACCCCAGACCACCCCAACGATGCCCTTGAAGTGATGACCCAGTGCCTGGAGGCCGTGCGGATCTGGATGGGGAGGAACAGGCTCAGGCTCAACCCATCCAAGACCGAGTGGCTGTGGTTTCCAACGTCCCGATATGGTCAGTTGGGGCCATCACTGACTATTGGGGGCGAATCATTGGCCCCCACGGAGAGGGCGCGCAACTTGGGCGTCCTCCTGGATTCACGGCTGTCTTTAGAAGAGCACTTGACGGCCGTGACCGGGAGAATTTTTCATCAGGTTCGCCTGATTCGCCAGTTGCGTCCCTTTCTGGATCAGGACTCCTTACGCACAGTCACTCATGCCCTCGTCACCTCCCGCCTGGACTATTGTAACACTCTCTACATGGGGCTCCCCTTGAGGAGCACCCGGAGACTCCAACTGGCGCAGAGTGCGGCCGCGCGGGTGGTTATGGGAGCGACTTGGCGTTCCCATGTAACACCCCTCCTGCGCGAGCTGCACTGGCTCCCGGTGGTCTTCTGGGTGCACTTCAAGGTTTTGGTTACCACCTTTAAAGCGCTCCATGGCTCAGGACCTGGGTACTTGCGGGACCGCCTACTACCACCAATAGCCTCCCACCGGCCGGTACGCTCCCATAGAGAGGGGCTCCTCCAGGTGCCGTCGGCCAAACAATGCCGACTGGCGGCCCCCAGGGGGAGAGCCTTCTCTGTGGGGGCACCTACTATCTGGAACGAGCTCCCCCCGGAGATACGGAGGATCCCGGATCTGCGTACCTTCCGCCGTGCTCTAAAGACCTTTTTATTTCACCAGGCGGGGCTGGCCTAATTTTCTCCCTCTTTTATAAAAGAATTTTTAATTTTTAATATTTTTTAGTATTTTATATATTCAAATTTTAAAATTGGTTTTAAATTGATTGGGGTTTTAATTTGTCTGGGCCAAAACTATTTAATTTGATTTTAATTCTGCTTTTAAATTTTGTATGTATGGATTTTATTGTTGGCCGTTCACCGCTCTGAGTCCTTCGGGAGTAGGGCGGTATAGAAATCAAATCAAATAAAAAAATAAATAAAATAAATAAAATAAATAAATTTTGTTTTGTTTTTTAGTATTTTATTAGCTTATCAAAATATACAGGAATACAAAGAAAAATAAAAATGAAAATAATGTTAAAATAAGGGAGGAAAGGGGAAGTAAGAGAAGTATAGGGGGAAAGAAAAAAGAAAAAGAAAATCATTGACTTCCAATCCTTTTGGTGCAGTAGATAGTAACATCAAACCCCAATTTTTCACTTTTATATGATAATATATGCTAGCCATTTTTATAACAATAAATCTAATCAACAAAACCCAAATCAAAATTTCATTTTTTCCACCTCAAGCAGAAAGTCCAGAAGCAGTTTCCAAGTAGAAACAAAATTGTGTTCTTTTCTTTAATCAAAGCAGATGGCTAAATTGATTACTTTGAGTAAGAAGTTTAATTTTGGAAGTTACATTCTATCAGCAAGATTTGAAAATTCAGTTACCAACCTAAGCATTTTTGAGAAAACCAAAAAATGTTGCCTCCTATTATCTTTTTTGCCATCTGCATTTGTTAACATATCAAGCCTTCTTCTCTCACCACCATCAAAGCTGCAGACCTGAGACTGCAAAAATTACACACATAAGAAAACATCAATATTTCAATTACATTATCAATTACAATTACATTATCTTCACATTTTGAGAAAGTGGGAGGGAAAAAAGCTGACATAATTTATACAAAAAAAAAAAAGAACTGACATCAAATGTTTATGTAGCCCTTTTATAGTGTGTTCCAATCAAACATGTTTCTTCTCAATTTCAACGCTCAATTTCACTTCCTTGATTTTGATTTTCTTCTTCATGTTTTATATCATGTGTTTTAAGAGTTTTCAATATGGGAACAGTAAATTGTTAATACTAGATTGCACCTTAGTGTAGTTTATACAGTACTCCTAAAAGTTGTATTTCAGAACCTATTTATTCTATTACTTGTATCTTTGCCATGTTTGTTATCCTTCACAGGAATACAGCACCTAACACATTAGATGCTTAAGCAACTTTTGGGATTCAGATCTCTGATCTCAGAGTTGTTGTTAAAAACAACCTCACATCTCTATATCTAGGCTGCAGTTTACAAGTCAGTGAGTATTCCCCATAGCCTTGTATTTAAGTGGACTGGTAGCTACAGGCAACCAGAAATTGCATTTAAGCATACAGCAGGCTAGCCAGGCAAGGAGGAACACCATATCCCTTTTCCGCAGATAGATACCAGATTGGATGGTCCTTTCTTCATGTTTAGCACAAAAATGCATTTGTTTTTGTTTTTCTTCGTTAAGCCTAGGAGACTGGTCAACTTTTGCAAGCTACTAATATATGCAATGCCATAATAAGAGTTTTCATAGCTTGAAAAACATAGTTATTCCCTGCACTATTTTAAGGAAAGTGATTCCACCAGACATCATAAAGTAGTTAAAGAGGAGAGGCTAAGCAATTCCACTGGTAATTAAAGAGAACTTGACCATTCAAGAATTGTTACCTAATGGCTGCCTTTCATAATGCTACCTGAATTCTCTCTATTCCAGCTCATATACTTACATCATGTGGGAAGAGAGTGCTGGAGTGGATAAGCCTTGATCTGATCTGGATGGGCTCTACTTATGCTTTAATATTAGGAATTACTGCTTGAGCTTCAATTTTCTTCATTTTACCATCCCTTTCCAATCTTGCTTTCAAACAGTGTGTTTTTAAGTTTATTTTTGAGGACTAGGTCTATTATTTTACTGCTTTTTGTAATTCATGTATTTTTTTAACTGAGAAGTAAAAATGATTTAAATAAATACATTTTAAAAATGTTTAAAAACAGGGGATCCTTTAAAATTTTATCACTTAAACTTTTCCAAACTATGTCGTCCAAATAAATAATTCTGAGACTTTCATTACAGTGGAAACATCATTCCTCAAGGAAGTTGCAGCTCAGAAAAAGAAGTCTTCCAACAAGTGAATATAGGTTTTAAACCGAGTGAAACATTCTGCATGAGATTTGTTAGATTCTAATAGATCAAGTTATGATACAGTTTAAGTTTTCACCTAGCATGTTGTGTAACCCTCTCTCAGCCCCTCTGGAGCCGCCAGTGCTTCACCGGGCGCAAACGAACCCTATGGCTTATGACTTAATACAGTGTATAACTCTAAACAGAGTGGATAAAAACTGATTTTAAAAAAAATTAAATGGATTTTTTAATTTAAATAAAAAAATATTTAAATCAATTTATTTGATTTTTATCAAATCTCTTTTAATAAAATGCTTTTGGAGTAAAAATCTAAAGATAGTTTTCTATTTAAAATACATTAATAATTAATTTATTCAGCATGAAATGGACGTTGTACTTACCTGATATGCCCCTTCTCTGTTCCACTGTCACGGCAGTCTTGCATAGGGTATGACATCGGTTGTCGTCCTATAGGACCGAGTCTACTGGAAGTTTAAGCACCGCCTCTTCCTGCTTGGCTCCAGTTTTGAGGCGAAGGTATACAGTAGACTGGTGTGTCTATAGAGATAAAATGTTAGAAGTCAAAGGACCTCCCGCCCCGGAAAACTCCCCCGTTATCGACCAGGGTGGGGCTGACTGCCGTGACAGCGGAACAGAGAAGGGGCGTATCAGGTAAGTACAACGCCCATTCTCCTATTGGCTGTCACGGCAGTCATGCATGGGACATACCAAAGCTCTTGTCCTATAGGGTGGGTTCCGGTCGGACCCTTTGCAGTACTCTCCTGCTGAAGGCGGCGTCAGCGGAAGCGTAAGTGTCCAGGCAGTAATGCCGGATAAACGGGGTTACCGAAGTCCACGTAGCGCCCGACAGATCTCCTCCAGCGGAGCCTGGGTAGCCCATGCAGCGGATGTGGCCACACTTCTGGTGGAGTGCGCTGTGATACGACGTGGAACAGGTAAGGACTGTGACACATATGCTGTAGCGATGGTAGCCCATAACCAATGACCTACTGTGGAAGCCGAGATACGAGCACCCATGGTCGACAGCTGGAAAGAGATGAAGAGGGCTTCGGTCCTCCGGAACGATGAAGTACGGGATAAGTATATTTTCAGAGCCCTGCGGACATCTAGAGTGTGCCAGACTTTTTCCAAGTGGTGACTGGGTTGAGGACAAAAATTGGGCAGGATGAGGTCCTGAGACCTATGAAAGGTGGAATTAATCTTCGGGATGAAGGCGGGATCCAAACGGAGCACCACCCTGTCCTTGTGGAAGATGCAGAGGTCAGATCAAACCGAAAGGGATGCCAATTCTGATATACGTCGTGCGGAGGTAATAGCCACCAAAAAGGAAACCTTGAAGGACAGAAATTTCAAATTGACTTCCTGGAGAGGTTCGAAGGGTGGTTTTGTGAGAGCAGTGAGAACCTTGTTAAGGTCCCAGGTGGGGAACCTGTGGATAACCGGAGGACGTAGATTGGTGGCGCCTCGCAAGAATGCTCAGATTAGCGGCTCCTTGGAGAGAGGAACTTCAGGCCCGAAGGACAAAACGGATGACAATGCTGCCACCTGGCGGCGCAGAGTGTTGGGCGAAAGGCCCAAGGCAAACCTTCCTGTAGAAAATCCACCAGTTGGGCCACGGAGACTGATGAGGGGTCCAAATGATGTCTAGAACACCAACGAAGAAAGGATTTCCACGTGGAGTCATAAATACGAGCGGTTGAAGGTCTGCAAGCTGCCAGGATGATAGAGATAGCGGCGGGCGACACATTGGAGTTAATTAAACGCTGCCGCTCAACCTCCAGGCGGTCAGATGATAAGCTTGAGGATCCGGGTGGACGAGGTCGCCCTGTTGCAACACGATCTGATTGTCCGGAATCTGCCATGGCAGAACCACGGAAAGGGACACGAGATCCGCAAACCATGGTCTGCGGGGCCAGTAAGGGGCTAGGAGGATGAGCTCCGCCCGTTCTTGCAACAGCTTGCGAACCACCTTGGCCACCAGAGGAAAGGGAGGGAATGCATAAAGCAGCAGACCCTGAGGCCAAGGGCTGCGAAGAGCATCCACCGCCTCCGCTCCCGCCGAGTGAAAACGGGAGTAGAAACAAGGCAAGAGGTGGTTTCTGCTGGAAGCAAAAAGGTCCACCTGAGGTATGCCAAACCGAAGAGACAGTTGATCGAAGAGGTGATGAGGAATGCTCCATTCTGTGTGATCTATCCGATGCTGACTGGAATGAGCAGAAGCCTCAGAGGGTGTGACATATTTTTGTTGAAGCCCCTGAGAAATACCCTGGCAAATGGCTTCTGAAATTATTGCAGCTAATGCAGGAGGAATATCAGGTAAAGATTGAGAAACCTGATTAGGAATCTGAGCAGGAGGACTCTGTGAAGCCTGAATCTCAGGCCCAGGAGAAGGAGAGGCCTCATGGGCCACAGGAAAAACAGAAGCTGCTTCTGTATCGCAAGCAGTGCCCCCAATAACTGATCTGTCTGGGGATAAGGTTGGAGTAGGCCTCTGCAGAGGTGGATTGGAAGAAGCCTTGTCAGAGGGAGGAGCATTGGTAAGGGCCTCAGCCTGGTTAGGGTTGCCCTGTAGGCCAGAGGCTTCTTGGGTCTTGTGGAAGGCTTTATGGCGCCTCTCCTCTTCCCGCAACGGCTTGAACGAACTAGGCCGGGAAGAGGTCCCTGCGCTAACGGCCCTGGACTTGCTGGGGCGACCCTTAGAAGTCCCCTCTTCAGGATCCTCCACCCGGGGTCTCTTTCCCTTGTTGTGGGCCTGGTGGGAAGGACGTGCTTTAGAGGCATCTGCCATCTTGGATTGCTAGCCACACAGTTCAAAGGGGCCTACTTAGAAGTTTTAGGGATCCCCGGTACTTGCAGTTGAGTGGGTCGATCCTCAAAGCAGAGTCCTTGGAGGAGTCGCTAGCCTGATGGCTAAAAAGTGTGACTTGCGGCTGGAAGAGGGCGAGCGCTGAAAAAGTGCCTGAGATGCGGAGGAAAACTCACACCTAAAGTAGCTGCAGAGCTGAAAGGCTCGGTCGCAGCGCGCCGCTGCCGCTGTCAAATTCAAACTTGCCCGGAACAGACCCCAATGTTATTCTGAAGGGGTCTGCAATTAGGACTTCCGCATTAAATTTACCTTGCGGGAAAGCCGGGAAGCGCGGCAGAGCAAGCTCGTGCTCGCGCCTAAATTAGCTGCCAGACGGCAGCACAGCCAGAATATTAACGATCAAAGCCAGAGGAGCAAACAAAGAGAAACCAGTCCGTTCCGAGTCAAAAAACCAAGTTAAATCTTTAGAAAAGAGAGAACTCTATAGACATGACTTGTCCTGACAGACCGAGTCGAAAAACTGGAGCCAAGCAGGAAGAGGCGGTGCTTAAACCTCCAGTAGACTCGGTCCTATAGGACGACAACCGATGTCATACCCTATGCATGACTGCCGTGACAGCCAATAGAAGAATGGAGCTTAGTTATGTAGCATGACGCTGAATATTCTGCAATATTTACATTTTTGGTAAACTCGTTCAATGAATCCAAGCTCTGCAAGCTAAATAGGAAACCTTCATTTGGTTTGCAATATTTAAGATTCTAACTACCAGTAAGAATGAGTCCTTACATTTAAAGAGCACCTGTCATTTCAGATCCATCATGGCAGCGCCTGTTAACGGCATCCACTCACCTGCTGCCTGCCACGTCCCTCATCTTATTGTGTCACTGCCGCATCACCAGTCATCCCATTAAAGTGAATGGGACTGTCGGTGAGTCAACAGCGGGTCAGAGGAGGAGCCAACTGAGGGACAGAGATGACATTTGCTCTTTAAAAATTATGATTTAAATCAAGTTGATTTAAATCAAGCCTTTTTACTAGTGATTATAATGGTTTAAATTGTGATTTAAATCGATTTATTTAAATCAAATCCACCCTGCTGCTAACCAATATTGCTTTATTCAACAAATATTTAAAAAGTGTGCCTTGCCACTGAATTTATAAAATAACAAATCATTCCAAACCCAAGAAGCATTTCTTTTACTTATTATTGCAAAAATGAAAATAATGTTCATAACTAGAAAAAAGCTGTAAGAATCAACATTAGTTTACAAATGCTCATAAATTCCCAGAGCTAAAAGGATTTTAAAGTATAATTTTGGGAGTACAGGTAGTGCTCAATTTACAATCACAATTGAGACCAAACTTTGTTGCTAAATGAGACATTTGTTAAGTAAATTACTGGAGTTGTTAGGTTAGTAACACAGTTGCTTCCCCATTGACTTTGTTTGTCAGAAGGTTGCAAAAGCTGATCACATGACCCCCAGACAGTCCGGCGGACACTGCAACTGTCATAAATATGAACCAGTTGCCAGTGTTGCCAAATTTTAATCACGTGACTATGGGGATGCTGCAATACTCATAAGTGTGAAAAATGGTCATTAAATCACTTTTTCAGTGCCACTGTAACTTTGAATGGTCCCTAAATGAACTGTTGTAAGTCGAGGACTACCTGTTATTCATTTGCCAGGCAGCCTTCTTTTGGACAGTAATAAAAACTACAGATTAAAAACCAAGTTTCCAATAGAAATACTGAAAGAATTTAAAACCACATTGCTCATTTAATGAAACTGTCCAACATGAAACCCAAAATATTGCTATTATTCTCAATTAAGACAAATCTGTTAATTGGCAAGAGACTATCAATTATGAAATATATGTTTAAAATACATGCTTATATTTATGTTTTCCACTGGGAAACTCCACTAGAGAGGAGTAAGCAACACTCCAAGCATTGATAGCAACTTTCTTTTCTTTAAAGGTAACTATCAGAAAGGCATGAGACTACAGCTGTGTAACAGGCTGTAGCAAAAATATCCTATCTGGCTTAATTCATAGTAGACCAAACTTATTCATATGCTCATCCACTTACTTTTCTTTTGTAACTTTTGCTATTCGCAATTCAATCTATTTTTCCCTTCCAGATCAGTTCTGTAAGATTTTTTTCTTGCTGTTTAAGTAGAGACTGAATCTATATTCAATTTAACAACTCTGGTAGCCTGCTCACTTGAACAACGTTCTGTCTATCCCCGCGTAGCTAAACCTTAAGTTTAATACAACTTGTTGCACTCAAATATATCAAAAAGGCAAACCAATATTCTTAGAGTTCCTTAAAACATTTGGATCAAACATCAGGAATGACAAAAGATAAATAAAAGATGCTTGAACAAGAGAAGGGAGGGGGGTGTTCTTTATTTCTAGAAATTTTTCCTTTCTGCTATAGCTTGCCTCCCACCTATGTTCTACTGGAAATATCCCTAATCTCTTTGGAACAGATCTAACAGGAAAAAGACAAGCAGAAACATCTTATTCTCTGAAAATAAAAGTTAATGCAAACCATTTTCTAGAGTTTGCTTTAAAAAAAAGTTCCTCGTTGCACCAGCTCTTGCAGCATCCCAAATGCTCTATAGCTGTAAAATCAGGGGTGAAATGTAAAATTTGTTACTACCGGTTCTGTGGGCGTGGCTTGGGGGGTAATGTGACTGAGTGGGCATGGCCAACTTTTTTTTTTAACTTTTCAAAGCATTTTTTCTACAACCTCTTCGGCTGAAGAGGTGGCAAAAAAATGCTTTGAAAAGCCCCTGCCGATCAGGCAACTCAGCTGGGATCGTCAGAGACTTTGCAAAGCATTTTTTTACCACCTCTTCAGCCGAAGAGGTTGCAGAAAAAAATGCTTTGAAACGCCTCTGACGATCCCAGCTGAGCCACGTGATCATCAGAGGCTTTTTTTTTCTTTTAAAAGCATTTTTTCGTAGGAAGAGGTTGTAGAAAAAATGTGTTTAAAAGTTAAAAAAAAAAAACCTCTGATGATCGTGCAGCTCAGCTGGGCATGGTGGGGAAGCACAGGAATTTTTGCTACCGGTTCTCCGAACCACCCGCCACCATTGCTACCGGATCAGGCGATCCAGTCTGAACCGGGAGCATTTCACCCTTGTGTCAAACCGCATTCAAATACAGATATTCAGGATAATAAGACAAATTATAAAGAGAAGTCTAAATTAAATGAGCATTTGTTTTCCATTTAATTTTGTGTATTTCAATTTGCTGTCTTTCTGAAACAGAAAGTTGTAATGAATTTCAACAGAACATTAAATTACTGAAAAGTTTCAGCTGAGCAAAACTGAGTCTGAACTGTCAAAAGAATAAAAGCCTTAAGAGAAAAAAAGAAAAGAAAAAACATTAATTCAAATGCTAAAGAGATTTTGGGTGTTATGTATAACTTAATCCTGGCTAAGTTTTGCTTTTTTTATTATTTATAAGCTTCTATTTTAGGAATTACATGGCTCAAATTCTGAATAAAGATAATTGTAATTGTAATTTCAAATTACAATTACATTTTGCAACAAAAATAAAACAAAGCAGTTAGGGAAATAACAACTTTGGATAGCAATAGCACTTAGACTTAGACTTATATACCGCTTTACAGCCCTCTCTAAGCGGTTTACAGAGTCAGCCTATTGCCCCCAACAATTTGGGTCCTCATTTTACCCACCTCGGAAGGATGGAAGGCTGAGTCAACCTTGAGCCTGGTGATTATCTGAACTGCCAAATTGCAGGCAGCCAGCAGATGTAGCCTGCAGTACAGCACTCTGACCACTGTGCCACCGTGGCTCGTCAATATAAATAAAAAGATAAAAAGATTTTTAACCATTTTACCACTACAAATGTTATTTAAGTCAAGAAATATATAAAGAAGTAAAGGAAAATCCAGTGGAAAAATCCAGTGGTATCCTTTGCTTCTATGTAAACTTTATTCATAAGGAAGGCAAAGATTTCCTAAAATTGTTACTCTTTTTTTTATTTTTTCCTCAGCTTACATCCATCATAATATCATGGAAATTAGAGTTCATAAAGGAATTATTCAAATATAGTATAAGTAGTCCTCGACTTACAATCACAGTTGAGCCAAAAATTCAAATTGTTAAGCAAGACATTTGTTAAGTGAGTTTTGCTCCACTTATCTTGAAACATTTGTTAAGTGAATCGCTGCAGCTGTCAACTTAGTAACACAGTTGTTATATGAATTTGGCTTCCCCATGGACTTTGTCAAAAGGTTGCAAAAGGTGATCACATGATCCTGGGACATTGCAAACATCATAAATATTAACCAGTTACCAAGCATCCAAATGTTGATCACATGATCATGGGGGACTCTGCAACGAATGTGTGAAGAACAGTCATAAGTCACTTTCTCCAATGCCACTTTTCAAATGTTCGCTAAACAAACCATGGTAAATCGAGGGATACCCGTATGGTATGCCACATTATACATTTTACAAAACATGGTTCTGAACTCATAAAACCAATTTATTTACAATATTTCTATTCTGCCTATCATTTGAAGAGTTACGAAAACAAGATTAATAGTTCTGGACAAATAAAATAAAGCAATGCCTAATCATCTCTTCAAATGGAGTCTGTGAACCAAGCTCAATAGTATTTTGATATTTTACAGTAAAGTGCAGTTAAAATTATCAGATTTGTAAACTTACATGTTAAGTACAAGAAATAAAAAAATGCTTTTCTTCCAAGTATGGAAAAGTATTTTTCAAGGCTTAGTAAAAAGAAAAACATTGGTAATGCATCAAGTTTCAAGGTTGATCCCAAAAGTATCAATGCATATGTCACTGAGGCCATACATTCTAATTTTATGAATGCTAATTAACTGAGCTCTGCAATTTGTTTGGTCTTCAATTTATGAATTGGGATTACTAGCACCTTAGCACTGTTATAACTAATAGCATTAAAAAAGAATATCTAGATGCTTGGCCTAAAAATGAACACATTCTTTGTTGATGTAACTTGAGTGTGACATAATGTTCCCAAGCCAGCACCTTATATTTGAGTTTAACTAAAAGTCCTCAAACTCATATCCCACCTAATGTAGTCAATGTTGCTGAGAATCATAGAACTTGTATCCCCTGGAAGAACAGAACTGTTTCATGGCCTAGATAACACTATCTATGTGGAATGTGTTGTATAGATAGTTCTCAACTTATAGTTGCATCATGACCATTCGAAGTTAGGCTGGATTTCAAAACATCTACTAATCACTTATCCTTGAAAGCGACTATCACATACACACACATCACATGACTTTGGGCGCTAAGCAACCGGTACACATTTACAACTGACTGCAGCATCCGACAGTCATGCGACACAATTTGAGAGTTTTTGCCACTTTCCAGCAGAAAATAGCAAAAACCACACATTGGATATGCTGGATTCAACTAATGATGTGATTCACTTAACAACCATTTAACAACAACAGTGAATTGCTTTACAAACATCATAAAAACAGTCATAAAATTCAATTCAATCACATGGTGCCTCAACTTACTATTACGACAACTTACAATCATAATCTGGAGCCCAGATTATGGTAATAAATCACAGACTACCTGCATGCTTTTTTTTTTAACATAGAGGATATATTTGTACAATATATTTTTATACTGGTTAACCTAACCAAAGTTTACTTAATTCATTTTCTAAAACATGGTAACACGTGAATTTGTCCTATTTCTGGATATCAGGCTAAAATAGGGTTGATTAGTTTTTGGTTCAGTGTACTTCAGCGTAACGTGAACATAACCAGCACCTTTTTATTTAGATGTAAAAAAAATCAAAACAGCTAGCAACTGCAATGTATCGTTTTTAAAAAAAATTGAAAGTGCAAACTAGAATCTTGATTTAAAGGTATTCTTTATTTTTTCCTAATAGTTCATATCATGACTAAATCACCTTGATTTTGAAGGTAATATATCCACTCCACTTATAACTTAATATCACATTTTAAAAACCTTCATCAGTCTCTCAGTAGGAGACTACAAACAGCTGGAAGAGATGTTAATACAACAGAAATAAGAGTATCTGGTTGCTTGATCCCAAAGGAAAGTGGGACAAGAATACAGAAAGTCAACAGCAAAATGTGTTATACTTGCATTATTCCTTTCTTCAGATATTTACACACACACACACACACACACACACACACACACACACAATCCAACACCAAAGAATGCTCAAAATAATCTACATCATTTGCTTCAGCTTGTTGAATATCAAATGTCTTTTCCTCAAACAGGGATTACCAAATAACTCAATAGGTTATTTACATTTACTAGCATTTTGGAGAAAGAAAAATGTGTGTGTGTGTGTGTGTGTATGTGTATATGTATATGTGTGTGTGTGTGTGTGTGTGTGTGTATACACACACACATATATAAATCAAAAACTGCTTTTGATTTTAAGCAAATGTTACTGATCTTAATACCATGCACTTTAAGACTTTTAAGCAATAAAATTTAAGTCTGTGCTATGTGTCACAGAAGGTTGAAAGTACATTAGATTTGATAGAAAGGAAGCATCAATCATAGTAACACCATATGTACTGCACAAATATCATTCATGTGTTGCTTCTAACGCAGCTGTGCAAGATTCAAACATTCCTCAAATCACTCTTAATCTCAGCTTTCACATTTTACCAACAAGAGATACCATCTAATAGAAATACTGGTTTGTCTCAGAAGCAGCTACAAGAAGATTCAGATCATAACAGATTCAATAAAAGGTTGGATGATATAATTCAATAACTAAAGGAATGGCAAGAGTTCATTCTCCAATCAGAGAGAACAAACTTGGTATAAAGACAGTCCTACATTCAATTTTTGCTTCTTTAATGCGAACAATTAGGCAGCAGGTGCTTAAACCTGCAGATCTGCTGCCAGTGATAAAATACTGACCAGAAAGACTAAGTACATGGAAGCATCTTCTGTAAAATGCAATTCTGGATGGAAAATCTGTATATAAGCTATTTATCTCAACTCAGTGCTTTTTTTTTTTCCCCCAAAACTTAAGACTTTCACTTCTCCTCAGTTCAATACTTTATCCAAATTTAAGCAAGCAAAAACCCAAGCCAAAAACATATTCTTTGATTCCTAGATTTTTTCCCATGGGTCAATCTGTGAATTTTACTGAACTTCAGATACAGATCTCACCAGTTCCTTGCATGGAAGCAACCCAAAATAAACCAACATTACAACAGATAGTTATAAATGAAATATTAATATAAAATCTTAATATAAATACAGTAAATTTACCGTCTAATAATAAACAGAAAACTGCAAGATTGCAAAGATCTGTGCATGCAACACTAGACATAAGAAATCAATTTCTTCACATTCAATTAAAGTGGAAGAGAAGCAAAAATTGCACAGACGTATATAAAGCCAAGCATAGTATTCAACTCCTTCTATGTGATTACATGCACCTGGTATGTCTAAAAATCATCAGTAAAACAAAATAGAGTATATTGGTATCATAGAGATATATATAACATGGAATTTTAAAATGCATACTACATATTTACACAAACAATATCTTACAGCTGTCTATACAAAAAAAATGCAATGTTTTATGAATGAACCACTTGAGATCAAATACTATTTCTTCAAATGCATGGAGCAATACTGAGTGAGAGAGGAAAGAGAAAACATAGAACTGCTTGATCCATTTTAACTAGAACAAAAAACAACAACCCCAAAACCCAAAGTAGTAATAAAAATTAGAAGACTAAATGGATTTTACAGACATTATTCCAGCCTCACCTGACTTCTGTCTTTGTCCACTTTCTTAAAACATTTATTTAATGACAGATTATGCCTCACAGAATTTTTCCATCCAGTAGGAGCATTTGCAAAATAAGGGAAGTGTTCCAAAATCCAGTTGTATATATCCTTCACAGGAAGCCGCTTGTTTGGAGAGTCCTCAATGGCCATAAATATGAGGCAGCTAAATGAATATGGTGGTTTACAGTTAGGGTTCTGCTTGGCATCATAGGGCATGTCAGCATGAGCAGGAGATGGAGGGGTATCATCATCTAGGTCTTGAACTGGGCTAACACTTCTTAAGACTGAGTCCCCAAAACTTTTCAGCAAGTTCTTACTCTCATGTAACCAATTCAAATTGGTAAGTTCTTCATCTTCTATAGGATCTTTTTCCAGTCGAAGAGTAGGCAAAGAAAAGTCTAAGTCCTCCTCATCCTGTAGAGTTTTTGATAGGTCACCATCTGTGTAACACTGGCTCAGTCCACTGGAAATGGTAATTCCCGAGCCTTCTGGCTTCTTACTAGGAGGCATAACTGGACCCATTTAGTCGGAGGCTCCTAATAAAATAAATCCAAATTTTTTTAAAAAAAAGGTTAGGTAGATAAAAAGAAAATAACATTCAAACAACTTTTCCTAGCTTGTATTAGGGCCTTTTACGAAGTCTAGTGGCTATGCACCTTCCCCACACACATATCCAGACTGACATAAGCAATATTCATAGAATAAGACAACAATGAAATTTTAATTTTTGCAATAAACATTATTGTATTTTTTGAAATAAATATTTTTGAAATATATTAATTTTTCTGCCTATAAACAACAAAAATAGGTTGATGTTCTTTTAAATCAAGGCTTTATCCATTAACTTGAGAAATAAGCAAATGCTATCAATTGTACTTTCTCTCAAACTAGCATATCATATGGATTCCAATATCACTGGTCATAATAGCGGTTATTGTTTGTAATAAGCATACAAAATTGAGAGCTTAAGACCAGTTGCTTCATGTTAATTTCAGCTGTTTCACTTCCAGTGTGAGCACAGCCACATTATAATTATAGCCTCTGTTACTTTGGCTAAACACACAAACAGGCAAAACTCCATGTTTACACACACAAACACACACCCAATTTACAACCAAGCATTCACTCAGCTTCCCAAAGAAATTGCAATAAAATTTGTGGTATGCATTCAGAATTAACTTTTAGTGATCTAAATACAAGTTAGAGAAGCAGAGAAAAGATGCATATACAGAAAAAGAATTCAGCTCCACAATGACAAATTTAGCTGAAATTACAGTAAACAATGAATGTGACAAGCGTGACTTAGAAGAAAGCATGAACAGTGATGTCATACACAGATCAGTAGATACTGTTGTTGCTATACTGGGCTCAGAGAATAGTATGCAAAAATAGATCAGACTATATCACATTTTAAAAAGCAAAAGGCACCAAAGCTAGAAAATGTGTACAAACAAATAGCCTGACTATCTGATATGTGTTAGGGAAATATTTGCGAAAGTATTACAAACATTAATTAAACCTGAATTCCGCTATCAAGATTAAGCAATCAAAGCCACATTTTAAGTCGTTTACTCTTTATCTGAAACAAGTTGATTAACAATGATTCATTATTTTATCTCTTCAATCAATATTCCATATGTTACTGTCATCCCCAAGATACTGACCACTCCACTTCAAGGTTTTTACATACTGGTTTATAGCAAGATAGGGAACATGTAGGCTAAGTTGCTTGTATTAGTTGTATTTATGCCACATGCAAAATTCCATGACACTGGTCTCTTTTGGCAGTTTGACACGTATGCCACAAATATAATTAAAGTTCAAGCATGTTCACGCTTCACTATAAAACTAGGATCTCTAAATTAAAATACAGTAGAACCTTTGGTCACGATCATAATTTGTTCCATAACTTTGGTCGCAAACCAATTTGGTTGTGACCCGAACCTAATTTTGGAAATTTGGCGCTTACAAAAAAAATGGCGTGGAAGGGGAAATCGGCCATGAAAAAAAAATGTGAATTTTTTGGTCGGAACCCGATTTGGTCATGGTCAGAAGCGTTCGTGACCAGAGATTCTACTGTAGTGTAATTCTTTATAGAGGCAGTCTATATTTGTTTAATGAGCATTTTTAGCCATTTGACAGAAGTAAAAAAACAGTATGTATCCTGATTAATTCTTGTATAGGAGACCAACTAGAAAACCTAAAGATGCATGTTAGATGTGGACACTGAAGAAATCAATCTAGAGAAGCAATGTCAAAACTTTTCTGTATTATTGACAAAAGAGTTGTCAATTAGTTTCATATCTGAGCTTCATTCAAGGAAGGCTTTACCTTTGTGCAACTTTTCTAGAATATATTTTTCTTTATTTATATCAATTACAATTATGATCAGCATATATTATTAGTGTAGTGTTAGTGCATTAGATAAATTTTTAACCCCTATATAGTGCAACATTTTTATATAAACTCATCAAACATATAACCAGGCTTTCTTCAATGTAATGCCTTCAGCATATACCACTTCTAAAACTTCTTAAGAGATAGTCTTTGGGGAAGATTTTGAGCTTAAACAACACTCAGCAGTTGAATTTATTTAAAAAAAAATATGCAAAATTATTAGAAGCATCTTCAATGTAAAAAAAATCACAATAATTTAATATGACATGTCAAAAACCTACGTAAAAGGCTTGATGTTGTTAAGTAGTTTCAAAACATTAAAAAAATTATAATTACATACGAAGTCATTAAGGTGAGTTGAAGAAAAAACACAAAAAGAAAAAAAGCAAGATTCTTAGAGATAAAGGTTGAATAAAAATGAAGCTGAAGCTGAAGGAAAATATTAAAATAGTTGAAAAAAGTTAAATGAATCTATTTCATACCATTCTAATGAGAAAATGTATTGATAACACTTAAACAAAGTTCAACAATTAAGAACAAAAATGTGATTAAGATGTTCTTTAAAATTACAAAATTGGAAACTATATATTCCTCATTTGAAAGAAGGGGAGGGGAAATAGTGAGAGTACTCGTAAACATTGCTCAATAAGGGTTTTCAATGCTGTTTCAATGTGAAGAAATGCTGCCTAGTAAAGACACTGTTGGTACACTGAAACATGGAAGCACTGAGGAAGGGAGATTACTGCAACGTGTATCCCTAAAACATTAATCTCACCGCCTTTAGTTGAAAGCAATGTAGCCAAATGCATTCAGCACAGAGAACTTATATCCCATGAGCAAGCTTTTAAATAGGAAAATTATATCATGGCTGACAACATAATTTAATTGCTCTGTTGCTATGACAACATGCTGCTCTCTTTCAGTTTAATTTGCTTACTTGCCAGCATTCTCCCAAAGGACTATATAATACCATCAATTTTCACACAAAAACTAGGGACTTCTTTCTAAGAGCTTATGTTAGACTGGCAACTCTTTCCAATTCTATATATACAGGGTCAACTTCATGGTTTTCAACATGCTCTGAGTTAATTAAAATTATAACCCACCAAACAATTTATGTTTGGATTAATAGCCACAACCACTTTACTACATGTTTTAAGCATGTGATTTTATTTATATTTATGTAGAGTAAAAGCCATTGAATACCACATGAGAGACTTTGGATCATGCTGGAAATGTCTCATGGATTCTAATAATAATCATTGAAAAATATAAATAACTTAATGAGAAATGTTGTGCATGGCTGAAGGAGATATTTTTTTTGAAATGTGCATTATACCATGTATATTTCAACATCAACAGCTTGAAAACTATAAGAAGCGCCTCCTTCGTGTGCACAAGGATAAGTTTCCAGAAGCGATGCAAAAGAAATGCTTAAGTATTTCTAGTGTACCTACAGTAGTGTAGACCTAACTGTACAGTTTTGAAAACAAGTTTGCAGCATTTCAGTTGAAACAACAATAATTTCATAACTTAAGATGAATTATGGAAGAAATTCTAGTTTAGATTTACGTGAAGGAAAAAAGTATACAGAAAAGTTAGCTTTAGAAACTCAGCTGAGTTTTCCTCAGCTGAACTCCAGCTCAAAGGAGTAACTTGCCTGCCATTTCTAATTAACAAAATACACCTGGGCTGAAGAATTCTAACCAAACAATTACATACAAATTAGCAACAAATATTTTGTAAAGAGGTAACTCTAGCAGACGCTCTCAGAATTTGACCCTAGTGTGTGTAAAATGAACGTTATTGCTGCTTGAGCACAGCCACTGTTTTTAATATTTAGAGTTGTGAAACTGACACAATACACAAAAAGGAAGAATTACTAGTTACTATTGTTTCTCCAAATAACTTACATCTATGCAGAGGCATATATTTGAAAGCTACATTTGAACGGATATATATTTAAAGAAATAATAAAACAACGGGCCAATATTTTTAAGTGAAGAAGAGAGCAGTCAGGGAGACTGCACTTTGCCTACACTCCCTACTGTACTTGTCAAAAACATTTGAAGGGGAGAAGGAGGCCGCTGATTGGTTGGGATTCAAATCAATCAATAGCGTTGCTAGGCGACTAGAAAACTGCACTTATGTCTATACAGTGCCATTTGCAGCGAACATACCTTACATGCTGGTCAGATATCTTAAACCTTGCATTGGCCTATCTTCTTCTACACCACGCCATCATATACGCGCCCCCCCCAAAAAGCTTAGGATCTATTTCTGTAAAAATCATTTCAAAAACGTGCTGTCTTAATGCTAAAGCTCATTCTACTAGTTAAAAAAAAAAAAAACAACGATGGGATTTTAAAACTTGGGAGAGAAAAAAATGCTTCCCCAAACTACAGGAAGCAACTGGAAGCTATCACTGTCGCAAAAAAATGATGATTACAAATGTTGTAAAGGTTGAGTTCGTCCTCAAACTCCTACCCCCCAACTTTAAAACACAACCCCAACTCTATTCGCCAAAGGTCTCATTTGCTGCTTTAGTTCTGATAACAAAATTACATTCGTGCCTGCAAACTCGGCTCGACTCGCTTCACCTGACAAACACCAAGAGAATTTACATCCCCTTATTTCCAAGACGAACAGGAAGTTGTTTTTAGACATTCCGAACTGATTTTACTGCGTCTTGCGCCCAATTCACCTTTTTTCTTGTCTCTCTTGTGCTTTTTTTTGCCCCCCTTCTTTTGATTCCAATGCAGAGAATCTTACGCAATCTTCCCAGCGAAGGAATTACGGTTGAAATGAAAGAAGAATCCACACAGAAAGCAGAAAAGACAAAACGCCCCGACCATATACTAAGCACACGCGCGCGCGCGCGCATGCACACACACACACACGTATGTTAAAAAAATCTAAACTTACCTGTCCTGGGTGAGTTCTAGATTTTCCCCGCCGCCTTTCCCTTGGTCATTATGCAAACTTTTCATCCGATGGAACAAGGCATTGCTTCCTCCCCCAGCCTGAAGCCAACAATGTGGCCGAAGGGAAAGAGCGAGGGGAGCCCAGAGCCGAAAAGGAAATCCGAGGCGAGCATGGGACCCTGCTGCAGTTTCACCCCCCCGCCGCCCCTCTTTGCTTCGCTTCAACGCTCCAGCCGTCGTCTCCCCTTCCTTTCCTCTCTTTCCCCCCCCTCCCAAACCCCCCCGTCTCAGCGAGTAGCGGTTTGGGTCGGAGGTGCTAGAAGGAGGCGAAATTGTTTCCACTGCAAACAACAAAAAAAAGGCAACACATGACCGCGGGGGGGGGAGGGAAAGAGGGAAACGTGGGCAGGGCCAGCAGAGACTAGCCGCCACGGAGGGAAGGAGAAGGCAGGGCTAGCGGAGTGGGTGGGTTAGAAAAAAAGAGGGGGGGGGCTTTATTGCTCCGCGACCCTAATTGCGAGACAAGCGCGGGGTTAGGTCGGCGTTTCCACCCACGCGCGCGTTCTCCGCCCCGCTCTCGCTTCTCCCCGCTGCCCGGCCAGAGAGGCCTGTGTGAGCTCTTCAGAAATTCTCAGGCTGCCGCCTCCTTCGGCCTCTCCTTCCACCACTTGGAGAGTCCCAAACGCTGCACATGCCCTCCTCCTCCGGTTGTTCTGACTGGCTTCTCCCTTTTTCTTTCCCCTCCCCACCAGCCTACGTGGTATGTGGGTGAGCCTGAAAGTCACTTCAGGATGTGTGTGTGTGAGAGAGAGAGAAAGAGAGAGAGAGAGAGACAGCGCGCCACCCTTCCGTGTTAAAAAAAATATTTAAAAAAAATATAGACAGTTTTGCCTTTCCAAAAGTGCAACTACGAGATAGCACCTGCTCGCCTCTGCTTAACGAAAAGACGCACGCAGGGAGAGAGGTGGGGAGGTGGGGGGGGGGGGGGTTGGCATCTTAAAAGACAACACTTCCTGAAGGGTCAATTCAATTCTGAAGTAAGTCCCCGTGAATTCACTAGACCTCGCTCCTAATTAAGTAAAAACTAATAGGGATGCAGGCAATAATTCTAAGAATTGAACTGGGAACAAGCTGTATCTGAACACAATTGCTCTGCCCATCTGACTGTCTTACCCTTGGTTGGTGTAAAAATGTTTACCCAATGTTGACGTTGGTTGATAACAGAACCGTAAAGTTTGTACAGTCAGATTAAAATGTAGCTGGCTAGTTGGTGGTGTTCCATGTGCCCCGTAAACAAAACCAGTGGGACACTATGACACTTGACTGCTTTTCTTCATTAGGTGTATAAAGTGGCCAGTTGGAAGAACAAAAAGTCAGAGACAGACTCACAATCTCTCCAAACTGTAGTATGGTTTGTTTCGTTTGGGTTCAACACAATTTATGAACTCTTGAATGTTACCATAAACTAGAAATGGTCATGTGGTTCAAGTTGTTTTGGTTTCTGGTTTTCAGAATCCCTGATCACTGAAATGAAAGTGAGGCCTCTCAGGTTGGCTTCATGTAAATGCAAGGGCAAATAGAGATCTTGTGACATCTCAACTAAGATCATTGAAAAACAATTTTTTTTTCAGGTGAATCCAGAGGTCCATTCTAAAGTACCGGTATATGAGCAAAATACAACTTTCTTATTTCAGCCCTCCCACATTTGATGTGATTATTACAGACAATTTCACCTTTACCCCCAAACTAAGAATGCGTTTTCATATTGGAAAAAGAATATTTTATAGGTATGAAAAAGGGTTCAAGAAACTGATATTGACTGAGGTTTGCCAACTACAGAGCAAATAAGAAACACAATATAATTATATTAAAATTTTACAAAATGAGGAAGGCTGCAGTCTTGTTGGAATACTTATTCCAATATGTGTACTTGGTTCAAAAGTTCATATTCTGAATTAAGCAGACATATGTGCTTAATGTGTTTGTGTTCACAAACTGCTGCAAACTATGCATACTTCATCTGATCGTGTTTTATTGACTAAATTACAACTAGCTATTTCTTACACTGTACTACTTTTATAAACCATAATAATCAGTTCACCTAATACATTATGACAAAAGTAGGCACACACAATGTAATGTCTTATCAACTTGTCTATGTTTCTGGGATGACATCTGAAAAAGCTTTCAAGACTCATCTAATGGAGCAAAGATGGCTTATATATCAGTATGTTTTTTGCTTTGACTAAAAAAATGTGAAAAATGGACACTGGAAAAAATAATACAATGGAAAACCAGGAACAACTGAAAAAAAAGGAAATAAAACATGGTCCTATAAATACTTGTCTGTACATATAATCTATACATAGATGTGTACGTATAGGTCCAAGTTTCATTTTCTTTTTTGTGTGTATATTTTGTTTTTACAAAAACAATTTTAATTGTTAAAGTCCCTGCTCAATGAAGCTATAGGCGTAACCCTTTTGATTTAAAGATAAAAAAGTATTTTGGAGTACATGGGATACTCACATGGCACCTGTCCATAATTCCTCAAAGCAGCTGGTATGATATGACTGCTTTTTGCAGCTACAGATTAATCCAAAAGAAAAATTATGGAGTTGCAACCAGATGCTATCTGCATCAGGAATAGGACAACTTGCTGTGGCCAACTCACCATGGCCAACGCATCACTCCACCATTTCTTTGATATTAATATAACTCTTGTCCCGCAGCAAGTGGTCCTGTGGTGAGTTGTCCTGCAGCAAGTTGGCTGCAGTGAGTTGGCTGTGGCAAATTCTTGTAGACTCATCTGCATCATTGAACACTAGAGCACCTCTTTGCCTTTGAATCTGTAGCACTGTATAATCTTAATACTCATCTCAGAGTAAAAAACACTGGATGCAGTAGGACTAATTCCCAAGTAAATTTTATGTTCATTTATTTTAATAGTAGAATTAAGCCTAGCATGAATTGTGTCGTAGGTAATCAAAGAAAAAAAGAAAGACATTCTCAACTTAATTGACTCAAAAAACATTAGAGAACTTTATAAATGATAAGGTTATCATTAGGTACTGTTATGTACTGTTTTGTCCTTCAGATTGGAACAGTGGCAGAAGTTCAACAGCATTCTAAACCATAGTTTATTTAATGATGTTTTATTGAACGAACTATACATCAAAATGAGTTTCACAGCAAAACTATCATAAATTACAGTTACTTAATTCTGATAACACATTGCCAGAATTAAACAAGCCACGATGTAGCTGATGTGCTATAGGAATCAGATGAGTTTATGGATATGATTTGTTTGGGAAACGAAGCAGGACAGTGTTGTTCTTCGGGCCCTATTTAGAGGCTTCCAGAAGGCATCTGGTTGCCCCTATGCAACAGATTGCTGCATTAGCTAGGCTTCCGGTTTGATCCATGCATTTTTGTTTCTTCATAGAAACAAGAAACTTTCATAGAAACATGCTTCTGCAAATCATTATTTTTCAGAGGCTTTTGCATAAATGGATGTAACTAATATATTTCATTGTTAAAATGAATCACCACATTTAAAATCATTGCAGCATTTAAGTTTCTAAATTACCCAAATAAATAGTAACATATGATAACAATCACTGTAATCCAGAGACAAGGCTGAATAGGTCTGAGAATACTGTATATTAAGTATCATTTGCTTTCCTTCTCAGTTTTATGACTAATAACATTAAGATATAACTTCCTATGAATCACATGGTGTATATGTCCAGCACAGTGGCTGAACTGAATTATTGATACTTAATAAGAACTACCCGAAGCCAATTCAATATATCCAGCCAATCCTTGTAACCTACTTGTGAAAGGAATGAGTAATTAAAATTACAGCCCTTATAAAGCAAAATGCCATTGTTCCTTTATCCTTGCTTGCCCTGCAAACATGCCTGTTTATCTAAAACTAAAGCAGACCTTGAATTATTAAGTCAAACAATGCTTATCTCATGGCCATTTTGCTGTTTTTAAAATACAACCCAAGTTACCAAATGCTAACCCAACCCACAGAAACACATATACTCAAAGCATTGTGAGAGGTCTTTCAGAAAGAGATAAGTAGGTAAGTCAACAAGAGAGGAGACATTCTCTCTCTGTTTGCGGCTGATGTCAAAAGTCAAGTGTCTAAAAGACACCCACACCCACATGTAGGTCAATGTAACAACCACTGTTTTCAGTGGCAATAAACAGGAACTCTTCAGGGATGTTTGGGTGTATTTTAAAAAAAAATGTTTAGCTAGAAGAGTTAAAAGTGGCATGTTCCTGTGGTAAATAAGGTTTATGCCATTTGATATTCGAGGCAAAATTGATATTTAATTTTAATGAGATGAGGGAAAAGTTCTAAAGCTAAATAAAGCAACAGCAGAAAGAGTCCTACATGAGTTATGAGTCAGATTAATCTAAGAATGATTACTTGAAAGTTATGTCACACTAAATAATTTTGCATATCATGCAAAGCCCTATTGTTGTTTGTTTGATTTTCTTTCAATTTGTTGATAACCCAGTCAATTCTGGATTATTTAGTAAATGATTAAACACACCATAGCTTAGAATTATGTGTGAACTAGAGTCAATGAGGTTTATGTGGTAAATTATGATTAAGAATGACATCCTCAGTATTCCAATTGCTGACATTAGTCCCATGTTCATAACTGATTATTTAAAGCAGGGGTTCCCAACCTGTGGGCTGTAGCCCACTAATGGGCCATTTCTGTGGCCTACAACTGGGCCACAGAAACGGCTGCTGAGCACACATGTGCATCCTCACTCATGTGAGTGAGTGTGTGCATGTGCACGCATGCTCCATTTAAGTGAATGGCATGCACACATGCATGTCACTTACCTAAATGTAACTGCACACACACGCTTGCTGACCACTCACATGGAACTACACCCTTGCTCCCCCACTCACTGGTCCTCAAAGCCGGAAACATTGGGGAAATCTGATCTAAAGCAATTGTCTTTGGATATCATACTTGATTTCATCCTGTCCTTTCAGCCCATGTCAAGCTTTCTTCATGCATACAAATAAAGATCCCCCTCCTCCCACGGAAGACATAATATGTATTTTTACACAACATAATCCATTAAAGCATTCACTTAAATTATGCTTAACATAACTTTGCCAAGGAATACTTTCTGTCAAAATACTTAGATGTGTATTGATGCCTTTTCATGCCATTTATACCACTTGTTGATACAGGATAAAACCTGAAAGACAATTTGATTGCAAAATTGTATATTCTTTTCTAGAATATACAATTTCTTTTCTAGAACATACAGTTGCATTACTGTAAGCAGCAATATGAAACACATATTAACCTTCACATCAGGGGTGAAATGCTACCAGTTCGCTCCAGTTCGGGCAAACCAGTAGTGATAAAAACTACTGGTTCAGGCGAACCAGTAGTAAAAAAATGCTTTAAAAAGGTAAAAGAAATATGGTCATGCCTACTAGTCACATGACACCTGCCCAAGCCACGCCCACCAAGCCACCCCCACAGAACCGGTAGCAACAAATTTTACATTTCATCATTGCTTCACATTTTTTTTTTCTCATATCAGATTGAAGTTACATCAATATTCTGATTATTAACAAGTTGGAAGGTTATAGGAACTGATGGAATATCCACTGAATAATGGCAAACAATAGAAGAAGAAACAGGAAAGGTTTTAACCAAGCTATGCTAGCAAATCTCATTGTCCTCATGAGAAATTTATATACAGATCAGGAAGACATAGTATATACAGTACATAGCAAAACAAACTGGCTCCAGGTTGGTAAAGGAGTGTAACAAGGCTGCATATACTCCCCTTATTTATTCAACCTATATTCTATATTAAGGGGAGCGAATTGGAAAAAGATGAGCGTTGTTTTAAAACTGGAGAATAACCTGTAAAATACTAATTACACTACCCTGATAGCTAAGAATGCAGAAGATTTATAAGCCCTAGTTCTAAAAGTCAAAGAGCACAATGGAAAAACTGGAACTAAAATTAAATATAAAGAAGACCAAATTAATGATAACATGTTGAACAATCAACCAAATTATAATTGGCAATGAAGATATCAAAATGGTGGACAGCTTCTCCCATTTAGAATCAACCACCAACAGAAAAGAAACAGGCAGTCAATAAATATGCTGCCGTGTTTCCCCGAAAATAAGCCCCTGTCTTATATTTTTTCTGAACCCTGAAATAAGTGCTTGGCCTTATTGCCATGCGCTCAAAAGCCCGATTGGGCTTATTATCAGGGGATGTCTTATTTTGGGGAAAACAGGGTAGCACATGGTAGAGAAGCTACAAGGTCATTGGAAAAGATATTCAAGTGTTGTGATGTATCTATATTTGCAAAGATCAAAATTATGCAAGGCATGATTAGTGACAATCTATGGAAGTAAAAGTTAAAGTTTCAAAAAGCAGGGTGGGAAGAGTATTGACATTTCTGAAGATTGGTGTTGGATAAGATTCTTGAGAGTACTGTGACGAGCCAAGAAAACAAACCAATGGATTGTTGAACAAATCAAGAATTATCATTCAAGGGACAAATGACCAGGCTCCAATTTATCCTACTTCAGACATTTCGTACAAAGATCTAGCTGTCTGGAAAAGCTTCTAATATTGAGGAAAGTGGAAGGAAAGAAAAGAAAAGGATGATCAGCAACAAGGTGGATGGAGGCACTTATAGTGGTGATGAGTGCACCATTGGAAAACCTGAAAAACCAGCTCAGGGACAGATTGTCCTGAAAAAAAAGTCTATGTGATTGCTGACATATGAAATTTACTTGATGGCACATTATCAATCAATCCTGTATCCACACAGGTCTTCCTTTTTTCTTTCTAGTAAGAATTATTTGCAATTACACCTTCAGTATCTGATGTATAGCATATAACCAAAATTATTCAATCACCTTAATGCTTTCTTTGAAGGTTCATTTGATTTATCATTTACACAAGATAATGCAAGCAAAATTTACGAAGACTTAAATTTATGGAAAAAAATATCATAGCAGATCCTTAGCTAGCACACACAAGGTTACCAACTATCATAAAAAACAAATTATATGTCTGCAGTTTGTACATTATAAAATGATTTTCATGCAGTAAAGAAGCTGTGAAGTGTTTTCTATAATGGTCTCCTACAACCTACTTAGATGAATATTGCTAGTCTAGTTACATGTCTTCCCACTTTTCAGAATGAAAAGCTGTACACTTTGCCCTAAAATTACATACTTGTGGCAGACTGTCAGTAAACATTACAGACCTAATCAAGAATATATTGACTCATGAATGATGGGGAAAATACACACAAATAGTAGCAAAATGGAAAAGGCAAAACAGCAACAACAATAACAGCCAAATCACACAGATTTATGACACAACATTTGCCTACACAGATTTTGCCAAGAACTCAATTATGAACAAGTTCTCACTTTGTCATTTCCTCTGTAACATATGGAATATCAGCCACCTGATTCAGGTACACTGGAAAACAAACTAGATTGAATTTTGATAAATTATTTTGTATGGAGAAATGTCTCTTTTCTTAATGAAAACAGGTAGCCATATTATTCCACTCTGGCAAACACACACACATACACACAAACCCCCTTGCATCTTAAAGATAAATAGGACAAACATATCCTCAATGAAACCATAGTTTAATACATTGTTCTGGAATCCACTGTCTTTGCAAAAGTCTTGCTAAAGTGTACTCTGTCCTTTTTTCTGGGTGGCACATTTTCAAGTGATTATTGATTAGTATAATGACCATATCAAATAAAATAAGATAAAATAATAGTGTACTGAAATATTAAAAATATTCAATGAAATAATCTAGTAAAATCATTCCCTTGGCAGTTGATCCCAACCTGATCTAGATAAGAAGCTCTCAGTTGAATAGAAACTTGGCAGTCCTTCTTACTGTCCATATGTAGCTTATTGATGGGGGTCACATTTCCAAATGTAGATGTTGTGCTGCAGCCATTCATCACTTTCACTGTCTAGCGAAATCTATGGACTATAATTAATATCTTGGAATAAGTTATTCTTGGAAATAAGGATGATGGCAATGGAGGCCATTCCTTTGTTTTATAAAATGTCAGTTTTCTTTTTTTTTCTTTTTTTAGTTATGTAGTTTTATTTAACTATAAAAACACAAACAGGCAAGGAACCAGCTGAATATTAAGAAGACATCCAGGAGCATATTAGCATTCTTATGAGCACTATATTGGTGAATCCAGCGCTAGAGTGTAAACTAACTACTCATGTAAAGGATCTCTCCCCTGCAGCTTTCTAGCATTGCTTTGGGAAAAGTGAATAGTAGAGAGGAAAGGAGATAGCCTGTTCTGCCACTCATTAGTCACTAGTGAATGAACACAATTGGAGGCAACCTTGAATATTTTAACGCTCCACAGTGAAAATTCATATTGTTTGGCTGAATAAAGGCACATATATAAGAATGTGCAGCCAGAAACTAGTCTCTTTCCTAAGCTGATTTATGAAATATTTTGTTTATTTTTCATTAACAAAAAATAGAATTTAATCTTTTGTTGACAGAGCCTGTTGAAGCAGAAGTACTGTGACTAGCACTTGAACCTTATATATTTTGTTCCAAATCTGGAATAAGTCTTAGATCAAAAGTATATAGATCTAGGATAGATGTACACATTTTACACAGTACTGTGATATCTATTTCATGTTACACATTCTAATCTGCCATTTCATTCTGGTGATATTTTCCATTAGCTGTATATTTTTATGACAATTATTTAAGATAATCAAGACTTTAAAACATTTCTGGCAAAACCTGCTCTATCTAAATTTCCTTATAAGGGTGGTTTCTGTCACATAGATGACAATAGACAAAGGATGTCTGAAGCTGGCCATAATGGGAAAGGGCACCTTCGCAGAAAACAGCATTGAAACAAATAAACAAACTGGCAGGAAATGCTCATCTTCAAATATACTTCCTGTATCACATGATGATTATCTCAAATCATTGATGTATAGTCTCAGACAAATATTGGATTAAAAAGAAAAAGACAATGCTGTGGCAACAGGAATGTGCAATGGCATGCTGTAAACATTTTTAGTACCTCTTTTTTCAGAATTATGATGCTTTTTGTTTCAGTATGAATACTGCATACTGTAATTTGCTCGTGTCTCTGAGTAACAAATGCATTTGGCAAAAATATCACCTTCGTGATTCCTTATATATGAAAGGTAGCCTAAAGAAAATGTAAGATGCAATAATGAAATGGGAGTGATCCAGTACGATCATAAATGAAGATTAATTAGTCACATTTGTAATTCCTCCAGCTGTGTTATAGGTACATTCATCCCAAGACCGAACAACCTTTTTTCTGTCTAGCACTATTTTCCCTCGGGGATAATCTATTTGGGTTGCTGTATGGATAAGGCTAATGCAAGTGGGGCCAAAGATTATCTTGAAGATCTTTTCCAGACAGGATTTAGTCCCAATCTGAACATATTTAGTCACTCCAAAGGATAATCTGTGTCGGGGGGGAGAGAGAGAGGGAGAGGAGAGAGAGAGAGAGCCTTTTTCATACCACTGAATATCATCAAATTTGTTACAGATAATTACAATATTTTTGGAAGCATTTGAGAGAGCTACAGGAGGACTACAGAAAAAACTAGGTACTAGAGGCTAACTCTATTGGGGATAGGACTAAACCTCTCTTAACACTTTAGGACTTTAGGCAGATTTTGCTTTTGCTGTACTTAAATATTTGCAAACCATCTAGAGATACACATGGGTATTGTTTGCATCATGCCAAAAATGGTAGGACCCCCCTCCCCATCTCTCTCTCCTCAGATAACAACTTTTCCTTTTAAGGAGCAGAGAATAAGGAGAAGACACTTATGAAAGATCTGAATGGATCTTTTGCAGAGAAATTTTGAAATTAGGTTGAAGGATACAAGAAATTGATTCAAGGACTACGTGTGATTCACTCTTGACTTAAGTGCTGGCCTGAAAGAAAAATTATCCTTCTCATCTTTAATTTGTGATATATTAATAGATTTCTAAACCACCGCATTTGTACAACTCGATGATGTACAAGAATGATTGCAAACATGAACATAAAACAGCCACAATATAATAATCACAATGTAATAAAAAATTAGAACAAATAACTTAATTGGAGAAATATAAACATTTCATTTATTTATTACATTTCTATAGCACCCTAGTGATTTTGGGTGTTCAAAATAAATTTAAAAACCCCATCCATTTGGTGTGGTCTCAGATATAATGGTATGCATGGGTGACCTTGAGGAAAGGGGAGAAGATGCTGACTAGAAATAAATCAGATTGGAGGGGAAGAAGCTTTCACTTGAAACAGTGAGAGAAAAACTAAGGAAGGACCCATCCTAATGGAGCAAGTAGTTAAAAGTAAAGGGTAGGAAATTTGTCCTTTCAGACTTGCAAGATTATGTTAATGTGGTTTTACAATAAAATAAATTTAGCTCATCTGATCAGGTTTCCTTGCTGGTGTACCAGGGAAGGCTGACAAAACCCTGTAGTAGAAATTTTTAAAGTTGTTTCTGGAAGGATAACTCTAGGCCTAACCTGACCTCCCAGAGAATAATGACCACTTTCTTCTGGCCTCAGGTGACTGCCTCTGGAGGCCATTCACTGGGAGACTAGTGGGCTTTGTTCTGCAGTTGTTGGACACTGTGAGAACTGATTCCAGACTAGATGTCCTTGGGTCTTATCCAGCAGGACACTTCTTAAGGTTTTATTCCCTTGGAATATTCAATTTTATTTATTTGTTTGTCATATTTAAGAACAACCCATCTCCCTCAACATTACTGAAATTTTTGGAAGCAACTAAAAATTAATTCAAACAAGGCTTTGAAAAAGCAATGATTTAAGACACATTCCTCCTGTATAGGATATACAACTATATGAGCATGATTTCCTGGGATAGGAATGTCTTAGTATGTAATTGTTTATTGTTGGGTATTTTGGTTACCATATCTAATCTTGTTTCCATATGGCAAGACTGTAAACCTCTAAAGATTGATTGACGATTGGACTGACATATAAGCCTAGTCAAATAAATAAATGCATACATGTGTTTCTTAAGTTATTCTCTCCACTGAAGTTGTTTACATTAATTCTTATTAACTAGGAGTACAATTACTAGCAAAAAAAATCTGTCTTCAGTATAGTTGAAACCTGAGGAAGATAGAGAAAAAAAGCAAACTGAATTTAAATTTGAACTTTAGTCCAAATCAAGAATGCTTATAACATCTTTTCTTAATTTTATATTTAATGTACACTCAACCCTAATGGAAGCCTTTGTTCAGTTATACATCATCTTTGTGTTTCTGTCTGTGTGTATGTATTCTCAGTAATAAAAGGAAGATATTATCATTTTATTTTATTTTATTTATTTATTTTATTTTAAATTTATATACCGCCCTTCTCCCTGAGGACTCAGGGCGGTGTACAGCCAGAATTAAAAAACATGAAATACAAATATTAAAAACAATTAAAATATATATAAATTTGGCCCAAAATTAAAAATACAAACCAATTAAAACATTTAAAATTTCTTCTTAAGCCAGCCCGGCTTGCTGGAAAAAGTGGGTTTTAAGGGCACGGCGGAAGGCACTAAGTCTTGGATTCTCCTTATCTCTGGGGGCAACTGATTCCAGAGGGTAAGTGCCCCCACAGAGAAGGCCCTCCCCCTGGGGGTCACCAGCCTGCATTGATTGGCTGATGGCACCCTGAGGAGGCCCTCTCTGTGGGAGCGCACAGGACGATGGGAGGTCGTTGGTAGCAGCAGGCGGTCTCGAAGATAGCTAGGCCCGATGCCATAGAGCGCTTTAAAGGTGATAACCAGCACCTTGAAGTGCACCCGGAAGACCACTGGGAGCCAGTGCAGCTCGCGCAGGAGCGGTGTTACATGGGAGCGCCATGCTGCTTCCATTACTACCCGCGCTGCTGCATTCTGGACCAGTTGGAGCCTCCGGGTGCTCTTCAATGGGAGTCCCATGTAGAGAGCGTTGCAGTAGTCAAGGCGAGAGGTGACGAGGGCATGAGTGACTGTGCACAGGGAATCCCGATCAAGAAAGGGCCGCAACTGGCGAATCAGGTGAACCTGACAAAAGGTCCCCCTGGTTACAGCTGTCAGATGTTCCTCCAAGGACAGCTGCCTATCCAGGAGGACTCCCAGATTGTGAGCCCCTTCTGTGGGGGCCAAAGATTCTCCCCCAATAGTCAGTGATGGAGTCAACTGACTATATCGGGATGCTGGGAGCCACAGCCACTCAGTCTTGGAAGGGTTGAGCTTGAGCCTGTTCCTCCCCATCCAGATCCGCACAGCCTCCAGGCACTGGGACATCACTTCAAGGGCATCATTGAGGTGGCCTGGGGTGGAGATGTACAGCTGGGTGTCATCAGCGTACTGGTGGTATCTCACCCCAAAGCCACGGATGATCTCGCCCAGGGGCTTTACATAAATGTTGAACAGAAGGGGCGAGAGGACCGATCCCTGCGGCACTCCACAGATAAGAGGCCTCGAGGTCAACCTCTGCCCCCCTGCCAACACAAACTGTGACCGGTCGGAGAGAAAGGAGGAGAACCACCGCAACACGGTGCCTCCCACCCCCAACTCTTCCAGCCGGTGCAGCATGATACCATGGTCGATGGTATCAAAAGCCGCTGAGAGATCTAACAGGACCAGAACAGAGGAGCAGCCCCTGTCCCGAGCCCTCCAGAGATCATCAACCAACGCGACCAATGCCGTTTCCGTGCTGTGCCCAGACCTGAAACCTGACTGGAACGGATCTAGATAAGATGTTTCCTCCAGGAATTGTGGGAACTGTCGCGCGACCACACTCTCAACAACCTTCGCCATAAAGCGAAGGTTGGAGACAGGACGATAGTTGGCCAATATTGCCGGATCCAGGGACGGCTTCTTGAGGAGAGGCCTCACCACCGCCTCTTTCAAGGCAGCGGGAAAGTGGCCCTCACTCAGCGAAGCATTGATAACACCCTGGAGCCAGCCTCGTGTAACCTCCCGGGAAGCCAGTACCAACCAGGAGGGACACGGGTCCAGTAAACATGTGGCCGCACTAAGTCTCCCCAAAATCCTGTCCACATCATCGGGAGTCACAGCGTCAAACTCCTCCCAGATAACATTCTCAAGACTGTTCCTCGTCACTCTGCCCTGATCTACCCAGTCAGGTCCCGACGGATCTGAGCGATTTTGTCATACAGGTATTGTCCAAAATTTTCTTATGCTTTCTCTAGTTTCAATTTTTAAGCTGTAACCCTTTGACATAGATGTTCACAGAAGCAGGATAAGACATATAATGTCACCAAAAAAAAAAAAAAAAAACCTACAGAAAGGCAGAGCTTGCATCATGATGTCACATTTCATCATTTTGACATCTCTGTGGTCAGGCACAGAGCTTGAGCAGTGGAATGTTGAATTCATACACAATACACAGCAATGGCTATAAGATGTTACTTGCAGATTCTGGCTCTGATTCAGTGGGGTTATTCTGCTTTTTAATATCCTCCATGCACTCTCAGAATTTGTTCCCGGTTTGGAGAAATCCTCTAGGTAGAACTGTTACACCCATAGCAATCAGGAAAAGTCATTATACAGATTATGTTCACTTAATGGTGGGTGTAGGCTAATATTCTCTTATTTTGTAATGGTCTTCCATGGTCTGTTATAAAATAGGTGATAGTCTAATTGATACCAACTTTTAGCTACCACATAGTATACTTCATTCAGAATTATTAAAGATTCATAGAATATAATGATTGGAAGTGGCTTTGTGCAGGATTCTGATCAGCAAACACTATCCTTTTGTATGAGATTTTATCCATTCTCTCAGATGTTCTGAACCCATTTAAAAGTTAACCCATTTTCCATGCTCCAAAAATACATTAATCTCCAGTACAGTAGCCTATATTGGGGAGAATTAAGGTCAGCACATAAAGTTTTTTTCTAAAGTGTTTCTAAACTACCATAATGTGCTTTACATGGGGCTGGTCTTAAAGAGTATCCAGAAGTTTCAGCTGATGCAGAATACAGCAGTGCAGGTATTAGGTGTGGTCCCAGAATCATACCTATTACACCTTTGCTGTGTGAGCTGCATTGACTGTCAGTTTGTTTTCTGGTCCAGTTCAAGCTGATGGTTTTAATCTTTAAAGAACTTCATAGTTTTGGACCAACTTATCCGAGGGACCCCTCTTCCCAATTACATCTGCCTCTTCCATTAGATCTGGCAGAAAAGACATTTTGCGCAGTTACCATCTGCCAGGGACTCACATTTGTTGGGTTCCAAGAGGCGGGCTTTCTCTTCTATGGCATCTGCCTATGAAACATTCTTCCTGTCGCTCCCAAATTAGGTTAGCTCCATCCCTACTATCATTCCCGAAGTCCCTGAAAACCTTATCTCCAGGAAACTGGAGATATTTTTAGATGGCTCCTTCATAGTAAGTTGATCCTTTTACTCTGTGTGTTTTGTATATTTTAAAATTTTTAGTTTTTTAAAAAAAAATTAATTGATTTTTAAATATTTTTATTTGCTATTTTGTTGCATGTCACCCAGACTCGTTTTTTGTGAGATGGGAGGCTATATAAATGTGATTAATACATATTTTTATATTTTCTGCAGATGTTTGAGTGGATCTGAGCTTTCTGATGCCTCCATCTTGTGCAAAGATTTTTTTTTAACCGACGTTTAAAAACATCATTTGCTCTTCCTATATATCTTGGTTCCTTTTCCTGCTAAATAAATGAAAATGGCAGATAATCTAGAAGGAGAATAGAAGAGTCTTGTGGTAGAAAAGAAGTCTCAGGATCCCTATAATGTCAGCAATAGCTACCAACTCTTCGCCTTAAAAAAAAAAAAAACAACCCAAGAAGCATGAGAATTACTGGACCAGCATTGGATGAGACAAATGGGAGGGAGAGGGGGCTGAAAGCAAAGGCAGCTCTAAAATGAAACAGTTCTACTCTACTACAAACAAGCTAACTGCCAAACTGTCATTTTGCCATGTGGCTGAACAGAAGGCCCGTGTAATGACAAGCACCAAACTCATTTAAACTTTGAAAAGGTGACTAATGAGCTCATTCATCCTGCCTATAAATTATTCACTACAATACTGACCCCACTGAAGACAAACTGCAAAGTAAACTTTAAACTCAGAAATCAGGGTGGAGTAGGGGGCTCCGAGGAACTGAATTTAGGCTTGCAAAACAGTTTTCAATAAAACAGATTCTAAGCCCACTTCTGCTCTTTTATCTGGACTCATTCTTATGTGTACCCTTTCTTTAGTGTCTTTAATTAAGTTAAAGTAGGCCCAGCTGTTGCACATTTATTCCTCTGTTAAAGAAAAGTGGATCTTCTTCCTCCTCCTCTTCCTATTAGGTATTATAGGCAACCATAAAACTGTATAAAATGCATTAAATTATGTTATCCGGAATGGCATGAATGACCTTAAAATGAAACCCTGCTCTACACACAAAAGTATCATATATGCGCACCTGATTAATGAGAAGCACCACAACTAGGAAGAAAAAGACTAAAGCGACAGTTGCTTTCAATTATTTTAACTCTTGATTACCCCATTTTACATTTGCTTCAGCTAAACTGGAAATATCTGGTGGAGAGAAAAAGTTATACAGAAATGTCATCCTACCTGGATTGGTAACAAGTTTTTCATGATAGTTTACACAAATAAAAAAAAGGAAAACTATTAAAAATAAATAAGAATATCCCCATTTTTCCCAGAACCAGCATTTCCAACTTCCTTATTTACAAACAGGTACATTCATCCCTTTGTTAATCTCAAAGGAGCTGTCTATATGCTTTACAATTCATCCAATTGTAGTAAATGATATCAAAGCATTTATTGTAACATAGCTGTTTGGGGCTTTGTGTAACTCCACACCAAATCAGTTCCAAGTTCTTCTTGCTAATTTATATAAACAACTTACATGCCTTTAGAAATTACCATTGAAACCTTGTGTTAGTTAATGCGCAGAATGCAAAATTGAATAATGAACCAGTAGGCCAAAATCCATCCTCAAATGCCATAAAGCTATGGCACATGATGCTCTTGGCATCATGTGACACTTAAAAAATAAGAAGTAACTGGTATATGAGAAGAAATCAGCAGTTTAATCCCGTTGCATACAATTTAATACTGTAGCATTGTGATTTTGCTGTTATAAAAGCAACCATCCTGTAGTGCTCCTCTGAGCAGAAATATAGTACATAAATGAAGCACACTTGAAATTTAAAGACATGGTCACCAAACAGGACCTGAGGGTGCAATATAATTTTATTCGTTCAGTTTTTGAATGGCAGAACAACAGGATTTTGAAATTCTTCACCTCGCAATTGGTAAAAGGGAGAAAGGCTGGGATGAAGGAGGGATGAAGATAATAGCAGCCAATTATTGTGCAACCTGTGAACATATCCACAAGTCTTAACTCATCAAAAGCTTTCCACCTGATGAGTCATATATCTGGGGCTGAAGGGTGTTGGCAAAACTGCCCTGAAACTGTATCACGTTTTCTCTCAGTAACCAGTTTGACTAGCAAATTTAACTTCTCTGTTCCCTGATGAGGAACAGAAGAGCACCCCTCTCTTTCAATAGATCTTCTTCATTTAAAGGTAAAGGTAAAGGTTCCCCTAGCACATATGTGCTAGTCATTCCTGACTCTGGGGGGCGGTGTTCATCTCCGTTTCAAAGCCAAAGAGCCAACGCTGTCCGAAGACGTCTCCGTGGTCATGTGGCCGGCATGCCTAAACACTAAAGGCGCACGGAACGCTGTTACCTTCCCACCAAAGGTGGTCCCTATTTTTCTACTTGTATTTTTTACGTGCTTCCGAACTGCTAGGTTGGCAGAAGCTGGGACAAGTAACGGGAGCTCACCCCGTTACACAGCACTAGGGATTTGAACCGCTGAACTGCCGACTTTTCGATCGACAAGCTCAGTGTCTTAGCCACTGAGCTACCGTTTCACTTGCTTCTTCATTTACCTAATGGCAAATGATGTCACTCCTGCCTTAAGTCATGAGATAGATAAAAAGATGTACGAAACAATGAATAAAGCAGAGGGAGTAGGATGCCCAAACAAAACGTTTGTTGTTGTTGCTCTGCTAAATGTAATATTCTGTTACATTCACCACCCTGTTCATTGCCCTGAGTCCTGTTGGAGAAGGGCGGTATACAAATTAAAACAAACGAACAAACAAACAAATAAATAAATAATATGGGACGGGAAATCATACTACAGAGAAATAGAAGGTGGATAAGAACTGGCAATATGTCATAGCCCCAGGGCCCTGCAAAAGTTTGGGATTTGGGTTCCTTTCAGCCCCAGACAGCCTGGTCAATAACAACAGAATATGGGATTTGTCTACCCTATATAGTAGCAGTCCCCAACCTTTCTGGGTCTGCAGACTGGCAGGAGGAGAGAGGATGGTTTTGTGCAAGTGCCCATTGCTTGTGCAAAGAGAGCCTCATGTGCTCACACAGTCACCTGCTGCTGCTTGCATTGCCTGGTTCCCAATGGGTTGTGGCCTGGGGAACCCCTGCTATTTAGCCATAACATAATAAAGACAAAAATGAAATCAAATCTAAGTTTGTTCTAAGGCTGCAATCCTATGCACACTTACCTGTGAGTAAACACCATATAACATAGTGGGACTTACTTCTGAGCAGACATGCATAAGATTGTGCTGCATACCTTTAAAAGAAAAGAAAAGAAGATTCACTACAAGAAAACATTACTTCCCCACAGCAAGGCACCATAATTTTCTTCTCTTTTATTACTGTGCTGTTAATTTCAACTGATTCTGGTCCTATGCTTCTAACCGCAGCCTGTTTCATTGAAGAGATTATAATATTTTACACTGGTTGTGTTTTGCCTAACATAGCATAAATTAGCCAACTATATTTTAAGCCTAGTGTTGTGCATGACTAAGCTTGTCTGCTTAATTGATGGTTCAGTATGTTGAGTAAATCCAGAAAATTTGGTTAACTAAACATATTCCGTTGATGATGAATATGGGTATCATGTAAACATAGCCATTTAGTTAAAGGTAGCTTGAGGAGGCATCACTGTTTGTATATATAAATCCTTCTACCTTTGCCAAATAGGTTTTGTGGATTTTGCACCAATGTAAAAACAATTAATCCTATTGCCTCTGCCAATGTTTTAATTGTTGATTTATGATTATAAACCACTGGAAGATATAACAATATACAAATGGAATAAATATTTAAAACTTAATGGTATAAAAGAAGGGCATAAGAAAGGTCCTTCAGTGGAACTTTCAACGGGAAGAATGGAAATCAGACTTCAGTTCTACATCTAGAAAAGATTTAGTTCCTTGTTTTCTATATCTGTTTCCTATATCTTATTTCCTCATTCAGTTTTTTATACTCTACCACAATTCTCTCTTTTTCAAAATGTCAATTTTATGAATCTACCATCCATAGAATTTTATACAACCAAGAAGCATAACCAAACACTATTGTAAAACAAATCAAAACATTAAACTGAAATTTACTGCTATCAGATGTGTTAATGGCCACCATTTAAACAGTTTCATGAGTAGCCAGTCTACCAGTGGCTATTCTTCGTAATGACTGCATACTACTTCATGTGTCATAGGCAGTGTTCTGTAATCAGATGCTGAAGAATGACAATATAAGAAGGCTGCAACTTTCTGTCTCTACTGGCTGGCCTGCGCTACATGACGTCTATGTTTATATTCTGACATGGAGCTTTAATATGTTCTTTATCTAGGTTTGCCATTTTTCCCCCCAATCTGTATTTTTAAAACAAGCATGGGTTGTTGAAGTTATGGAGAAAACCTTGCTCCTGGGTTTATGTCTGTTGGGGCAGTTATTGAAGTAAAAATATATGTGCTAAAAATGGCAACATTATATAAATGATGGTCAGAAAAGTATTATAGTACAGATTAATCAAGATTAATAAAATGATTAAGGGGCTGGTAGCTTCTCATTGCAGTTGACACTGGAAGAAGTGGATTATCTTGAAAACATTCAAACTGGATTCAGAACAGTATATGCTAATCCCCATGCCCAGGATCAAATCTTGTTTTAAGTGAAAAATACTGGACAGGTTGGCGCCAATCTAATCTCAGAGGGAACACCTTCTATAAGGTAGTAGAACCAATCAAAAAGGCTCACTTCCTGTGTTTTGCAAAATGACGTTCTGTAACAGAGGGGACTTGCATCATGCATAATGAGATAGGTTAAAAATGACTGGGAAGAGGCAGTCTAGCAAATAATCTGCCCCTGTACCACAAAAACCCTTATAGATGACAACCACCACCTTGAATTGCAACCAGAAGTCCACTGTCAACCAATGCAGTTCTTAGAGCGCAGACATATCTATACACTGAGATACATTTATAAGTTCCTCTGGTGCTATATTCTTCACCAGCTGTTGCTTCTGGATGTTCTTCAAGGGCTGTCCACTGTACAGTGCATTTCAGTAATCCCAGTGGTGGGCTGTTACCGGTTCGCCTCGGTTCGGGTGAACCGGTAGTAGCAGTGGCAGGAGGCTCTGCCCACCCACCCGGATGTCATCAAATATGCTCTGCGCATGCGCAGAAGTGGTGCGCGCGTGAGCAAACTGGTAGCAAAGGTAAGTGAAACCCACCACTGAGTAATCCCTCTCAGGTGGTGACGAAAGCATAAGCAACCATGAGCAGAGCCTCCTGGTGAAAGAAAAGGCACAACTGGTGCAGAAGGTGAAGTTGTTTGAAAGCCTTTTTGAACACAACTGCCAATTGTTCCTTATGTAGGAGTTGTGAGTCCAGTACAACCCAGTCCCTGGGTTGTTTATCCCATCCAGAACAAGAGATGGCAAATCCTTGGATCCAGTCCCCCCCCCCGCAGCCCCCAGATCAATTCAGTTATGATAAAGTTGAGCTGAAGTCTGTTCCTGACTCCCACAGCCTCTAGACACCGAAACAGAACCTCCACATAGTCAGCCAGAGACAGAGATGTAAAATTGGGTATCAACATACTGATGATAGTTCATCCCTTGCCTGCACATGACCTCACCCAGAGTCTTCATATAGATGATAAACAAGAATGGGGAAACATTAGGCTCTGAAGCAAAGCATGGATCATAGATTAGATCTGTTCCCCTTATCAACACTCACTAGAACTGACCCTGGAGGAAATTAGATATCAAAAAGAGTTCATAGGAATGCGAATGTAATCTCTGTCTACAATTCCTTAAACCAACCATGTCTTTTCCCAATATTTTTTTTAAATAAGTTATTTAAAAGAATTGTAAACACTTCCCACTTAGCATATTTTAATGTTTATCTATTTTAATTCATTTTAGCCATTTTGATTTTATTTTTTAATTTATAAACAATTTAGAAGCTTGGTACTCCATAATAAAAAGTCAAATATTAATTAATAATACTGTTATTCATAAGTAATTTAAATTAAAAGTCAAATACATACTAAATGCATATATAAAAGAATATAATTCCAATGCATTTATAATACCAAACTAATTCATGCAGATTCATTCATTCAACATAGAAAGTACCTTTTCCAAAATCTATATTAGTTGGATAATTGGCCTGTCATTATTACTTTCTGTATTCCCCAAAGAATCTGGGAAAAACGGTAGCTCATAAGTAGACCATTATCTGTCTACAGTTCAATCCTGCCTCTATATTTAGGACTAAAACCCATATAACTGTTGCCAGTCATTTAGCAAAGCTAAATGCACCAGCAGCCTAAGTGAAAACTAGATCACTTTTGCTGTTTTTATGTTGATATTCTTCACTTTACTTCAAGCTCTTCTTGCATTGCAAGCTCAGTTGCATTTCAGTTATCTACTCACCAGTGTTAGCATCACACAATCTGGCATCACACAATCCAACTAAGTGAGCAAAAAGACACAACTTTATGAATACAGAATCTTGCCCACTTTCTCCAGCAAGTCTATTGCCCCTATCATAAGCACAAGGAGAGTACTGGCATGACTTCATTACTTTACTAAGTCTATCTTCACTGGCCACTAAATGCAATCATTGTTTGTGAGATTTGTTCTGTGGTGCAAAAATATTGTAATGGAGGAACTTGCTTTTTCAATATTTCTTTCCAGTTGATTTCCCTGGAGGGCAAAGAAATTGACAATTTAACAATATGGCTGATTAGACTGAGTAGGTTTTATCATATGCAGACCTTATGGGTTTGTTTGGCTAAATTGCAAAAACTTCTCCTGCACTGATCCTAGCATGCTTTAAGAACAGAGTCATCTACCACTCAGCCTTCCCCAACTTGGTATCTTTGAGATACGTTGGATTATCCTTCTAATCAATATCAGACATCAGGACTACCTTGTAATGCTTAATTTGGCATAGCACCATGAGAATGACTGATTAAGTACAGAGTGATGCATGCCCTGCCCTTGTTTGGTTAAACCAGGAATTGTAGTTATAATTATAAGTATTGTATCAGTTTAGTCAAATTAAGAAGAACAAGCCAGGTTAATTAGTCACCATTTGGACTTTGGAGGCATCTTGTTTCTCCGTCCAAATCTTGGTTAATAACAACCACATTTCATCCACATTTGGACACAGTGAGAAATCCTGTATGAGAAATAATAGAAACGTGTATTTTCACCATTCTGTCCAGAAGAAGAAGGGAAGATCAAATTAGTTCAAACTTCTATATGTAACCAAATAATTGATAATCTTGGATCTTTAACAGTTGGACCATAATACAGCCTAATTCATCCCTGACCACTGTCCTAACTCTAAATTTGCTGATTGAAAATTGTGGGAGTTGCTGTCTAAAAGATCTGGACATCTAAGTTATACTGACATAGTTTAGAATTATATGAAAAATGTCAGCGCTACAAGAAAAGAGTTCTTATATGACAAAAATGGGAAGTAGTTCCTTAAAAGAAGAGTGAGATTAAACAAAGGGTATTCTCTTTGGAATCTGGTCACATGTACCATTTTGTAGCATAGTCCCTGAATACTCTTTTCTCTGAATACAGTGCCATTATTTCTGGAGTATTAACCAAGAAATAAGTTTTGCATTTTCAATTTTAAAACATTATATAAAACAAACACCAATTCAAATCCTAATTAATTTATGTGATAGTGTTTTATGAATTCTGTATATTATACAAAAATACAATAGATTTGAAATAGATTCAATTTATTTCAAAAGGTTATTTACTAATTTATGGGCTTATTATTTCAACAACCTGACCATCAAGCAGTCAATGACATTACATAGTCAATATGGTACATGTTTAGAGAAAAAGAAATAAGAACACATCCATCAAATTACTTAAGTGCATTTTTTCCCAGAAGTATTATTTGAAGCAGCTTATTATAATGCAAACCAAATCAGCATTCTTTGTAAGATACAAAGAATATAAGAAGATATTATTTGCTTCTCTCTCCACATTTTTAGTACCTGTAGGAAAAACATATAACCTGAAGAATATAAGGACATGAAATATCACTATTACAACCAAATGAACATAAAATGCTGTAGCACCTCAGGAAAGTATGTCAGATATTTAAGTTTTAGGAGGCTGGTGGAATAGGAAGGATCAAGGCAAATGTTCCATGTATAATACCAGAAATAAATGAAATGAACAGTCATGGGTAACGCAATGGAGAAGAAACATGCATACTATCCTAAATCCTATAGTAGGAAAGGGCAATCCATAACTCCAGGGGTGATATTAGTCACACCTTTCTGGCTGGGTCCATGATGCCTCTCTGACTGAACCCTGAGGCAGCGAAACACAGGAAAGTTGAAGTGTAAATTTAAAACAAGTTTAATACAAGTAAATTTGATGCCTGTTGAAATATGGTACCTTCTCATTATTTAACCCCCCCCCCTTAGATATTTTTAATTGTAAATTGATTTTAGTTGGGGTGTTTTAAATTTATTGGGCCAATAAAGAATTGTTTAATTCTTTTTTTAAAAAAAAAATAAATTTTGTATGTGATGTTTTTATTCTTGGCAGTTCACCGCCCTGAGTCCTGTGGGAGAAGGGTGGTATAAAAATCTAATAAAATAAATAAATAAATAAATAATTTTTCAATTTAATATGGGATTATATTCATGCAAAAGAGTTTCTTGATAGTGAGATGGGCAATATATAAATTTAATAAATAAATAAACCTACTCCAGTTCTCGCCACTAATAGCTAAACACTATTTAATACATTTAATATTTTTGCTTGCATTATTACCTGCCAGACACATGATGCAGAAACAACTGATTGGTCATTCTGGGAAGAAATATGAAGTTCTAGATAGATCAACAGCCTTATTTAAAAATTAATAACCTACTAAGTAGATGCTAATTATACAATCACTCAGTGATAGTTGAGAAAAGATCTTTATAAGCCTTGTAAACTATTTTGAACTTTTATACTTAGAAATATCAGTTCAGAACCAATCCTTCCAATGTTACACATCTCTATATATTTCTGACAAACAAGAAGTCTCCTCCCATTTCCACATATTGCTCCTCTAAAGTAGATATGGGGTCATGCAGGGGATCAGTGAGGAGAAGATTGAATCTGTTCCAATGCTTGATGCATTTATAAAAATGTAGATACAATTGGAGTGAGTCTGCACGGTTAGTTTTTGGTTGTACTAACCAAGAGAATTCAATCAAGCAAATCATGCGTAGTTTAACCATGAATAATCATATTATGCAAAACAGCCTGTATATTATATATTCCATGATCAAATATAACAAAAAACCCATTACTGCCAAATGCATATTTTCATTCAATATTTTAATATTGTATCAGAACAATTTCTATACTATGGATATATGTGTGTTTCTGTGTATGCAGATCTCTATACAGTATATGGATTGTATTCTTTTCAGAATAGTCAACACAACATGAGTGAGGAAAAAAATAAACTGATAAAAGGTAGAACCCTTCAATTTTGGTGGTGAAGATGCAACCAGATACACAACTCAACTTGCTCTGCAAAAGCCTAGGAGCTCAGTATAAGAATGAAGTACCTGAGATAGATGAGCGATTGCTAGAATCATTGACTCTGAATTCATTTATTTGCATCAAATATTTTTTTTCCTGAAAAGCCAGAGGACAAAATAAAATGAGAGAAGTCAAATGTGACATGACTTTCTTTCAGATAAAAGTAATAAAATCAAATTTGTGGACTAATGAGTGATAAGCACTCTGGAAAAGGAAATATATATAATTCTCTGTTACATAAAATAAGCAGTATTTTCTGATGAAGGAAGGAGGGAGGGAGGGAGGGAGGGAGGGAGGGAGGGAGGGAGAATCAGTACCTGCCCTCAAGTTACTGCAAGGGCCTGGTGGCTCAGCAGACTGATAGCATTGTGATTAACACCAGCTGTCTGCAATTACTGTAAGTTCGAATCTCACCAGGCTCAAGGTTGACTCAGCCTTCCATCCTTTCTAAGGTAGGTAAATTGAGGACCCAGTTTGTGGGGGCAATAAGCTGACTTTGTATAAATATACAAAAGTATGAAGGCTATTGCTTAATGCATTGTAAGCCGCCCTGAGTCTCCGGAGAAGGGCGGCATATAAATCAAATTAAAAAAAAAAATTCCTGGAGTAAGAAAACTCTCCCACACCAACTGAAAGAAAAAGAAGAAAATATCCAGGCAGCCCGAAGCTTTGCAGGTGACTTGAATCTATTAAACAGAAGAGGAAAACTCGCAGAATTTTTGTTTTACCCTGTTTACTTAATCTGGGCCATTGATGGGGGAAATACAGATCTTTCAAGCTTACAAAACTTACTAGGGCAGTCAAAGTCCAAAAGTTGCGTTAAGGAATGAAGTAATCAGGAAATAGCCTCTGCTCATGCTCTACCAACTTCCAATATTTCTATCTGAAAATGAACTCCATAACTCAGCTCAGCTGGAAGTAAATTCACCCAATTGCCAAGTTAGACTATTATATGAGAGTCCAAGGCTACATAGCTGATCTCTGACCTGTGCAAATCCTTATGAAAGTATCCTTATTCTTGGGTAAGTAGATATAAGGATTGCACTTTCTGAAAAGAATACATTGTATGCTGTTACTAGTTTGAAGGGTGATCATTTTTATTTTGAGCATTTATTAGATGATGATAGGACAGGACTGGACAAGACAAGATACACACACACAAGGTTTCGTGCATTTATTTGTATCTGAATACTTATCATTTTTAAATGGGACAAGTATTTTAAAGGCTTTCTTCTGGTTAATAAATGCCAGATATCATTTACTGAAAATGAATTAACAAACTTTAGGGCTGTAAGGAAATGGAAAGTCTATGTCAAGATAAACTGAATTCCCATTCTGTTCAATATGAAAGTTACTTAATTTTGCCTTCTTTCAGGATTCTTTTGCTTCCTAGGTTGAGCTACACCTCTGGGATTCCCTGATATTCTCACATCAAAATCCCAGCTAGCCCTAACCCTGCTTAGCTTTTCAAGATCCATAATGGTCAGCTAGGTTGCCGCCACCTGTTATAAATTTTAGGCATTGTGAAGTTATCTAAAGAATGTCAATTCCTCCTCCCATTTTGTGGGCCAACCCTAGAAAGAGGCTTTCTAGATGCATTGAGTTAATAAGTTCCAGAATAACTACAAGGCTAGGAATCGTGCAAGTAGTAGCCACAGCACAACTATAGATCTAAGTCATGTACAACTGAATGTTGACATTAAGAGAAAACATAATGACTAATGAAAGGGGCTGCACTTTTTCTGATAATGTCAGTTATAAATGTTTAATGGATTTCAATAGTCAATTGCCATAAATAACAATATTTTCTCACCAGATTTATTAATGTAAATAGGGCTTGTGAGTGTGAAACTGAAGGATATAGCTTAGATTTCCAATGACTACAATCTTTTGGAACTAACTTCTCTCTGAATTTCTATAGGACAGAAAGGTAAAACCTTCTCAAGTTGAGGAACCCATAGTTCTACATCAGGGGCCACATTCCAAAAAGTAATGTGTAAGGTCAGGATAAAAATAAATTTGGTTTGATTTCATTTACATTTAATATAAATTTAATTAGTTAATTATAGTAGCATGATTAAAATTCATATCCTGACAGCAATTAATTTCTCTAGTGTCAGCACTTCAACCTGCATTTACTCTAGTGCTGACATAAGAAGGAGAAGAGGGGGCAGCTGGCAAGAGGACACTTGACTTCTCACCTACTTATTTTCCCTGAAGATAATATCCCCTAGGAGATGAGATGGGAGGGGGGACATTCCTGGGAGCTTAAGTAGTAGATATGGGGAGAGTGATTTGGAAGAAGGCCAATGAGATGCAGAGAATTGGGGAATGGAAAGGGAAGGAAGTCAGAGTTGGCTACGCCATGATCGGGGACAGGTTGTTGTGCTTAATAAAATGAAAGATTTCTTCAAAGACCATCTGTTTGGAAATGCAATTTATTTTATTTGAGACGACATTGAAACCTGACATCTAGTCTAATCTAGAGAGCCTAGTTTGCATACAATACTATAAGCGAAACAACATTTGTTTTTCCAATGTGCTTAATGCACACTACTTAAATTGTGCCTTGTTTTTATATTTAGTTGTGAATGCTGCATATAGTGTGAACATCTCTAAGTCTAGTAACCTAGGCCACACCATCTCTATTTTACTAAAAAGTGTTACATGAAAACCTGATTTGACCAAAACCATGGTGGATAGCAAAATCTATTTCCTGATTACCATAGCATATGGTGGATTGTAATTTGGATTATAGGTGGAGTAACCTATAAAGAATATAAATTAACAAAATAATTAATGAAAAAAAAATTGATATCTTGTGTTTATGTGAAAATGGAGGAAAATGTATAGAAGTTACAATAAATGAGTTGGTCTGATCTTCTGGAGTGGGGATGCAGTTAAATGAAGATATATGGTTTACAGTAATTATGAATCAAAAGGCTAAAGTGTCTTAGAAAATATTAGTGTGCATCATCTAGGTTGTGTATTTGTATAAAATTAAGAATCATAGACTGGTCATAGTTGTATTTTATACTCCAGTGAATAGTGATAATGGAACAACCAGAGATGAGTTTTGTGGGAAAAATACAATATTCTAAATGAATACAGTTCAGAGAGGAAAATTTATCTGTCAGATGGCATGAATGGCTGATGGGAATGAGATGATAGAGTATAGAAATAGCAATTGGTTCATTCAGAAATCCAAGAATAAATGAGAAAGGTGAATGTTGAGTGTAAATAGATGGGTAAAGGCACAAATATATTCATATGCCCCTGTGGTAAAGGAATGAATAGGGATCTGTTATATGATAAAATGATAAAAGATTGACAGAATTAGTAAAGAATATGATGATGTTGAGAGATTTTGAATGTGGGGCAAACCATTCGTTGGTAGAATCAAGAGTAAATCTTGGGGAAAACAGATACGGAAGAAAAGCAAATTGAAATGACAATGACAATGCAACAATTGTAGGAAGCAAAAGAACAAATCTTATATGGAAAAACATGATAAAATAGATTAATCTTCCAAAAGAATGAACAGAACGTGAACATAAGAAAATGTAGAAGCTGTTTGGAACAGAATGAAAAGAATTATGTTACAATGTGACATAGAAGTATATGGAATTACACTAAAGGGAATTATGAAAAAGAATACAAACAAGAGTTGAGAACGGGGATGAAAAAGTTTAAATTGGACCGCTGCTAATAGAAATATAGTGCTTACATGTGGATTGGGAACTGGAAACTGAACATTTGTTAAAGAAATTTGGCCCATTTTACAGTGTTATATGGCAGTAGATTTGGATATATTGGGAACGACATAAAATTGCATAGAATTGATGGGATTCTGAGAAAGAAAGATGAGAAATTTAAAGAAAAAATGCAATATATTAAACAGTATATGGATATAATAAAGCAAGGACAGTTCACAAGGACAGAAATTAATAGAGAAGTATAATGAATGGTATCAGTTTAAATTAGATTTAAATTTGTTTCCTTTTTTCTCTTTTTCCCCTTTCATTTCACTGGCTGCATTTTTATACTTTTCTTCATGTTATTTTTTACCCTGAAAAGAAATAGTATGATAAATGTATATGCACAATGATTACTCTGCAGTCATATATTCTGCCAAATTAAAAATTGCAATTGGTGGCAGTTTTTGAGTCTGGCTTTCTGGGACCACAGCTAATCCCAGAACCTTAGACTTCTCAGGTTGTACCCTTGGGTTAAACAGAGACGTCTGTTTTTGAAATATTATTTGTCTGGGTGCAGTTGTAAGGGAGGTAGTAAGATACCAGGACATGTTTATTCCAAGAATGTTTATATTGTTTCCAATTATAAAAAAAAATCCTGAAGTTGTTTACAATAGGTATGACAACATTAATAATACAGTAGGAAGAACTAAAACCAAAAGCAAAATTAAAAGTATTAGAAATATAATTAGAGAGAGAAGGCCAACACAGGTGAAATTTTTAAAAATGACTAAAACATGTCAGCATTGAGGATTGTTGTTCCCCAGAAAGGAGATCATTCAGCAACATAGATATCATTCCACAGAAGTTCACGTCTGTGTCATCACTATGAAATCTATAAATAACATATTTTGCTTTGGCACTTCAAGTAACATGTCTTGAATGAAAGTGTTTTCTCAAGAATCATTGCTTTATGTATATAGGAAGTTCTCATTCAGTGATCACTCATTCAGCAACAGTTCAAAATTACATTGATGCTGAAATGGAAGACTTGGGACCTCGTAGGTATGGCCATTGCAGTGTCTCCACAGTCACATGATCGTGATTCAGGTGCTACTACCTCACGATTATTGTTGCAGCATCCCATGATCATGTGATCACCATTTGCAACCTCTATTGCCTGCTTATGGCAAGCAAAGTGAATGGAAAAGCCCTTCGGAGATCAAAAATGGTAATCAAATGACATCTAATGACTGTGCGACCTAACAACAGTGACTGCATCTGCCACTGTAAGTCTGCACATTCCTATGACAAACTATACTATGTGGCATATCTATAGGATCCATGCACTTTGGAAGGGCAAGAAAACAATTGAAAATGGAAGATTATTTAAGTCTTCTTTAAAAGGAACTTTACTTTGGTCCTGTTTTATAATTTCTATTCAGATTGTCCTTGACTTACAATCACAATTGAGCCCAAAATTTCTGTTGCTAAACAAAACATTTGTTAAGTGAGTTTTTCCCCATTTTACAACTTTTTTTGCCATAGTTGTTAAGTGAATCACTGCAGTTGTTAAGTTAGTAACATGGTTGTTAAAAGAATTTGACTTCCTCATTGTCTTTGTTTGTTAGAAGGTCACAAAAAGGGACCACATGACACCAGGACTTTGCAGCTATCATAAATATGAGTCAGTTGCTAAATTTCTGAATTTTGATCACATGACCATGGGGATGCTGCAATGGTTGTAAGTATGAAAAATGGTTTTAAGACACTTTTTTCAGTGCTGCTGTAACTTCCAATGGTCACAAAATGAACTGTTGTAAGTGGAGGACTACTTGTATTTCACAAGTACTTGTATTTTTTGTCAGGCCTGGAAGCCATCTTTTACATTGGACCTTCAGGCCTGCCACATTTACTACTGTGGGAAACTGGGAGGGGGGATTGTATGCAGCATAAGTGATATATAGTCATAATAACATTCCTTTCTCAGGGAGTCAAGGACATCTTGCCCTGCACCTGGAGGGCTGGAACTGAGAGACAACTCCAGTTGGGACAGTGCTTTGATTGTACCATGTGATGGACATGTGGGTGCTGGGCAGGGACTTGGACTTTCCTTTGGGTGGGGAAAACCTGGAAGCTTTCAGATTCGGGTTTTCCCAGATGTGCCAATATGACATCTCTAATAAAATGAAACTTTGAGGAACTTCAAGCCTCAGAGTCTTCTTTCGTTGGGGGTATTACTTGGAACCCTGCCACATCTACTCACTGACACAATTCCTCTCCTCTTAGAATTTTTCACTTCTCCTCTGAAGAGAAATGTTCTGTGCAGACACTTCCTATTAAAATATTGCTCAATATTCAATATTAAATAGATTGTGCTTAATCAGTCTAGGCAGCCAAATTTCAGAATAAGACAAGCAATAGCAACTCCTAGGATTGCCTATCTATTTTCCTAAATGCAGTTTATGTACTTTCTGCATTTAAAGTGCAAGAGGTGTCTATGTATAAATAAAGATATGTATGGCATCATCCATCTTGACCATGATCAAATAATTGAATACATCTGTTAATATAGGTATCCTTGATTTAACAACCAAACTTGGGGCCAACACTTCCCTCGCTAAGCAATGTCGTTTAGTGAGTTATGCTGGAATTTATGACTTTTTTGCCACTGTCATTAAGAGAATCATATCATTATTAAGCAAATCAGGCTTTTCCCCTTGACTTTCTTTGTTGAAAACTGCCTTGGAAGGTTGTAAACGGGGACCACATGACTGCTTTGTAAATATATGCTGGTTATCAGGAGCCCCAAATTTGATCACATGACTGTGGGGATGTTGCAAAGGTCCTAGGCACAAGGACAGGTTATAAGTCACTTTTTTTTACCACTGTTATAACTTGGTTATTACATGAATTATCATAAATTGAAGCCTACCTGTTTGTCTAAGTTTCTGCATTTCATTTAGAGCCCTGTTCAATGCAACACTCTTCACAGGGAGTTTATTCAAATCATGCTAATTAGGTCAGAGATTGCAACCTCATGTAGCTACATTTTTCTCTAGTACAGTGGTACTTAAACTATTTGATTCTATTACCATCACAGACAAACACAAAAGGACTCTGTTGTTCTATACAAGTGTCTTGGCAGCCTCAAACTGGATCCTTGTTATTCCGAAGAATTAAAAATTGCTTCATATACCCCTCCATATGCCCAAATTACTGCCATCTTAAGGACCACCATCAATATGAGTTGAAGATCAGGAGCAGCCACATCTCATTATTTAGGATAGAGACAATGAAGGTTGGTTGAAAGGAAGGAAGGAGATACCACAATCATCAGCGTACTATCCACTATAATGATAAAGTTGGTAGTTAATGGTAACTACCTAATAGTAGTTCAGACAAGGGACTTAGTAGCATGAGCACTGATTTTTGCTGGAGCACTAAGATAGTTGTCATTACCAGAAATATATTTTGCTGCCCAAAATATACTGATGTTGGTTATTATAAAAACATGGAAATTCATGGGAGGAACTTCATCCAGTCAGTTTCTCTCTCAGCCAACCTCTTTTCCTTGGCTGGAGGAAAAAACGGTAGATGAAAGTGCTATACAGAATCTAAACGCGCGCACACACTCACACAAATAAATAAAGACTGCAGACGTACTTCACAAGGGAAGACCTAAGCGCACAACTTAACAGCATGGACAATATATCTCTCGATGCACTTGGCTAGTTTATTTAACAAGTGCAAATTAGCTTCAATTATTCATGATGCTCCTTTGTGCCAACCATTTTTTGGTTTAACATATCCTGCAAAAGTGATATGTGTTACTTCTGCAAGTAATCATCATTTTTTTTCTCAATTAGCACATTTGTCTTATTGTCTTTACAATAACGGTGTTCTTATTCTGGATTACAGCCCTCGTATTTTCTATTTCAGTATGTAAACCCCGTCCTAGGGTGCATAGCATTTGATCTCTTAACTGAGTACAAATAGATCATGAGTTTATTGTAATAATGTATAAGTCTTAATTAGTATACCAATGCACAAGATGGTTTATATAAATTGCAACTGTAGAGGTATTTCATGTAAATTTATTTATATATATATATTACTGCAGTATATCTTTAACTTGAGTTAAATCTTCCCCCTGAGTTTAACCCAAGATCACCCAGTAAACATCTGAGATTGTCCACAATGATCAACTGTGGCCTTTTCAGGGGCCCAAGAGATGCCATGCTGTTCCATAAATATACCATGTGTTGAATCTGTAATCCTCCTTATAATGCTACTATAATTCCAAGCAATCTAGCCAGCCAGGCCCATTGTGAGAAATACTGAAAGGCCATATATCTATATACATCTATGAAATAGCACACAGTGTAATTCCAACAGAGGACAAAGGAGCAGCTGTTGCTGCCACTTCAATAGTGATCAAATTATATTTTTAAAAGAGACCTAGAACTGAAGACACATATTTCGGATTAATACCACAGTCTCTGAGTGCTTAGGAAGAATCTGTCTCATCATTCTAATAATCAAAATAAAGTGTTTTTCCCACCATCACTTTAATGGGATCAGAAAATTTAAAAAAAATCACAACTATGATTAATGTTGGGGATAATTGCTGAATTCCATTAAAAGAAAGATTATTATGCCGACCAAAGAAATAAAAAATAGCAAAAAGTATAATTGTGCATCACTTTTACACATCAACTCAACTAATGTGCAGGTGTGAAATTCTTCCAGAATTCTTCATCAGGCACAAGGAAGGTAAATACAGTCACAGAGAGGTGCTGCAGGTGATGGCTGACAATTAAGCCTATATTCAATCACCACTCTAATTAACCATAGGTATTAAATTTAGGCTGAATTAGGAGCTGAGCTGTTTTGTGTTATATCTAGAACTCTGCCAAGGGATCCTGGGATGGTTCACCTTTAAAAAAAAATATATAAATTCCAATTGCTAATGCAGTATTCTCTTTCTATAAATGAAGACATTTTTAAAAATTCCAAAACTCCGATTAATAGTACTGGCAGAGAAGCATTTTCTCCCCTCTGTCTCTCTCTGGTGAATTTTATCAAATGTGGTTTCATTTAGTCATGCAACCCTTTTCCAGAGATTTCTGATGAATAAGCAAGTAGCACATCCAAAGGAAATGAACTCTCACTTGCAATTCTTGTGAACTGTAAAGGTAGAAAAAAGTTTGTTTAACCTCACTGGGCAGCTCCGTGTAAACATGGCAATGTGCTGATATCAACCATATCACAGAATAAGTTGTTTGGGGAACATGAAATAAAGTTTAGCACTTACCGTTATCTTAAATTTTAGTAACCTTAGAAACACAGACACACACATTATATGTGAGCCTTGGTACTACAGTGGTTTAAAGCACCCTGTTATTAACACAGCTGCCTGCAATTTACTGCTGGTTCGAATCTCTCCAAGGCTCAAGGTTGACTCAGCCTTCCATCCTTTCTAAGGTAGGTTAAATGAGGACCCAGTTTGTGGGGGCAATAAGCTGACTTTGTATAAATATACAAAAGTATGAAGGCTATTGCTTAACGCACTGTAAGCCGCCCTGAGTCTCCGGAGAAGGGCGGCATATAAATCAAATTAAAAAAAAAAAAAAAAAAATATGTAAAAGTAAGTGTGCATACACACATGCATATGTACACGCATATACATAAATACATAGGTGGTCTCCCTTTAATGAAAGTAAAGAATAACACTCACTCCTGCTTTGGCTTTTCTACATTGCAAACTTAGATACCACTGGCTATGTTTAATTACGTCATTCCTAGAAAAAGTCAAAACAGAAAGGCAAGATTCAAAGCTGTCCTTGATCCAAAGTGCTCAAAGTCAAGTGCAGTTGCACCAACAACAGATCTGCCCTAAAATGTTTATATTGAGGTACAAAGAGGGAAAAGAGTATTAATTATATCAACTTTACTTTTTCAGTTCACCTGTCCTGGAATGCTCTGTATGTTTGAAGTTAATCAAGGTGAAAGGTATGTATGTATTAGCTGTATGACCAGAAAGCTGTGGTTTTCTGTAGCTTTTGAAAACAGGAACATTTACCAGCAAAAAATGTTTCCACAGAGTTTGTATCACCCTATGAATAATACCAAATGTGAACAAGACATAATTAAACATGTACAGATGACTTGGCTGAACTTTTCAATAATAAACAAGGTATCTTTCTCATAGTTCAAGAAAGTACTGACTTTGCCTACTTGCATGACATAATCTTGACACGCTGATTTTGCACCATTGTCCCTCCCACTCAATTTGCAGTTCTCCAAAACAGTTTAAATACAACTCTTAGCCCAAAATGTTTACTTACCTACAGCATGGGTGTCAAATTCACGGCATCACGTTGCCGTCATGTGACGTTTCATGACATTTTTCCCATTCATGGAGCTGGGATGGGTGTGGCCTGTGCATGACGCATCCAGCCCACGGGCTGCCAGTTTGACACCCCTAGATTCTACAGCAAAGTAGATATGGGGAAACGGCAGCTTTCCCTGATCAGTTTTTATTAAACCTTATACCAGTCATTTGGTTTTTAATTTTATTTCCCTCTCAGCATTGGGGGTATTTGATTTTTTTAAAACCATCTTGTTGATTGTGTTGTATTTCAAGTGAATGGAGTAACAATGAATCAATGCAGCCTTGGACTTAAAGAAAAATATCAGAATTTAATATTTAAAAAAACAGAAATCTGCCAGGGTTCAAACCAGTAAGATTTTTATTTGGCAGGTAAAAGTCATAGCTGTATTTTAACACTTCTGTTAAAAGGAAATTCTGGAAAATATTAGAGACCGTGCCAACTATTTATTCAGTTATGAGGTGTTCTTTCTTCTGTGAAATAGCCAATGAATTGCTGGAGTTAGCCTGTAAGGAAATAAAATGTTCCAACCAAAATTGACAGGCATACTCAATAAATGGGAAATGGTACTTTATAAACACAATAGAAAAGCACACCTAGATGTCACTTCCCTGGTAATTAGAGGGTGAATGCAAGGTGACATAATTTTTTTCTGTTACAGATCATGGTCGCTGGCCTACTTTGGCAATAGTGCAAATGTGTAGTGTGTATAAATTCCAAGTCACTAACTCCATTTTCTGTGATCAGTTATTTATTCATGAAATTTATATGGCTACCCAACTTACAAACAAGCGGCTCTGGGTAGCATACAACAGGACTATGAAACTCCATTAAAAATTTAAAAACTGTGATTAAAAGCTAGGAAAGTGTAGCAAATTTCAACAACAATGGAGTCACCTCAGTATCTCACTCGTCCCCTGGGGCCTCTGGGCTTGATACATAACCAAGTTTTGAGGGACTTCTAGAAAGCCAACAGGAATTTAGTCAGTCTCACTTTGTGTGGGAGGCAGGAAGAGTTTCAATAAGGTTAGCCGAAAAAGCCCACCTCCTGAGTCTCTTCAAGTGTACCCCCCTAGCAGACTGGACTCATTTATTTATTTAACAAAATTTAGATGCTGCCCATCTCACAGATGGCATAGCATTCCTCTTCTGCTGGATCTGATGGGCTGGGCTAATGATCTTTGCATCGCCTGTGGATTAAATGGCAACCATATGCAGGACAGAATTTGCTCGACATGTGTATCTCTATAATTTACTCCCCTAATTTATCACCTATCTATATTAATACAACAATCTTTCTATTGCACTTCTTGTTGTTGTGCCATATCCGTCATCGGACGTTGGCGATCATGTTGGCGATCCTATTTATATCAAAGCTGCATGAGAACTTTTTCCAGTTCTTTTCCAGAATTTTTCCCACTGCGTTTTGTCCAAACCAGTTCCTTACATTTTGAATCCATGATGTTCTTCTTCTGCCTGGACCTCATTTGCCTTCATTTTTTCCCTGGAGGATTAAGTGAAATATGCCGTATTTTTCTGGATATCGCATCATATGTCCTTTCACTTTTTTATGATTTTGTCCTACTGCTCGGACACCAAAATTTTGGGTGGGGCAGTCAGGATGTGGTGCACTTTTATATAATTGTAATTAATAAAGGAAGTTAAAGACCTAATAACACAAGTGATAGTCCAAGTTATGAGATATAGAACTAGCTTTGGTATCTGCACCTGCTTGTTCCATTTTTCCAATATTTAAATTGAGATGACTAGGCACAAGAAAAGGAATCTCTGCACAACAAGTTCAAGTCATACTACACCTATGTTGGTCTTACTTCCTGGAAATTAGATAAATCAAGATCATTTCCTCTCACTTTACAGAGGTGGAGTCCTCAACTGGAGACCCTAATACCCTTTGTTATTAAATTTGTTGGTTTTTTTTTAAAGCCCTTATCTCTACAAGGCTATGAGAAAGACAGAGTGCAAATCTAATGGAACAGGCTAATCTCAAGGAAGGTCTATTAAATTCAAATTTGTCAGGTTTCATTACTTCCAGTACTTATCCTCAATGACAGTAATTTCCAAGATCATTTTATTATTCACTATATTACAATGCTGCACTGCCGATGACCCTGTTTCTTCAACAACAAAGATCACATTTTGCTGAACTCATAATTGGCTTGAAATCCTAACAACTGTCACTCTTTCGGTCTAGTTCCAAATGGAGAAATTAGCAGTGTAAACTAATGCAAGTTTAGAAATCTGAAGTAGGAACTCATTCTCCAACTTCTTTGTGCCATGCTCACCACTATGCTAATCTTCAGAGAGAAGGAGCATTAATGGATTTGTGTACTGCTCCATTGTAGGATCAGCTACAGGGCAATAGACTGACTACTCTGAGCCTCTATTCTTTTGAGCTAGCCCTTTTATGCTCCATGTGGGAATAGCTGAAGAAGACTTGTGTTTGGTCTCAGATTTTGCTCATGCAAGAGTAGTCGCTGAGTTGGTTGGTAGAATTAAACACGATAATAATGAGTCTTGCCAAAAAATCAAAAGAAAAGCATCAAGCCATTTGTAAGAGGACCCAAATTTGTACAATACAGGAATGCATTCATTTGCCAATACTAATTTGCATGTGTTCAATAAAGTAAATTTTGAAAAAGTATTATTAAAAAGTACTGTACTGTAATACATGAAGGGAAGTCACAGGGAAGTTATCACAGGGAGGATAACCGAAGCACCTTAGGGTAAGACAAAACCAATGGAGGAAAGTATATTTTACAGTGAGAGAGCCAAATTTAAAATAAGGAGGAATTTCTTTACTGTGAGAGCTATTAAGCAATGGAACTGCCTGCCTTCTGAAGTCATAGGGACTGAAAGTTTTCAACAAAATGTTGGACAGCCATTTGTCTGGGACAGTATAAAGATTCCTGAGCAGGGAATTGGACTAGAAGACCTCCAGCCTATTTTCCAATGAGCAATTACTTGATTCTTGGAGAAGGCTATGATTTGAGACAATTTGTTCAATCTGTATCTGTCCAGAGGATATGATAACTAAATGAGCGACCTCGAGACTCTTGTTCTCCCTTCCAATAATTCTTTATCTAGTTCACTTGAATTATATACAGCTCTTAAAAGACAGTATCCATTTCAATCAGCATGGCCAAATCACTGGAAACGATTGGCTTTATAGTCCAAACAAAGGGTGAAGGAACGTTTAAATTGAGAATACTTTTCAACAAACAGAGAACTGCTTTTCCAAAAAAAAAGTAGGGCACACAGTCTCCTGCATATTTACTTATATTAATTGCAGATGCAGGGGTTCCCTTTTAAGGGGGATTAAATTCTTTTCTCTCGCGTATTGTATTTTTGCTTAGGCTGGCTTCACTTCAGCAGCAATTTAGTAAAAAAAAAAAAAAGCCCATCATATTCTTAATGTACAGCCTGACATTCTTGATGATTTGTAGCTCTGAGTTTTGGCAAGAGCAAGGTTTAAAATGATATTTTCTTGTGTTCACCACATTAACATTTGGAAATGATTGAAATATCTGCTTGTCACAAATAATGTTTGCACATTAGTTTCTTCGCTCAGGTACTAAACAAAGCACACACATAAACATAAAGTCTGGGTTGTAAAATTAACCTTCACCCTCTTTCTTTAATTGTCTGTGAGAAATTCTTTCAGTCATTCATCGGTGATGCAAAATCTGAGAATATGAGAGTGTTGGACAAAGAAAGAATACCAGAATATGTATTCATGTATGTTCGGTTGTTTTTATTATACCACTTAGACCTAGTAATGTGAAGATGGGTAATGGATATGCTGTCTCAGAAACATTAATAATAGATGAAAATAATAGACCAAGCAGGATATTTTTAATTTGATTACATTTTTGGAATTAGAATTTGGGACTCTCATATCTGCAATGGCTTTATTTATCTATAGGAAATCTTGCAATTTGAAGGTGACAGCAAGTTGCTAGTCATCAAAGGCCTTAATACCCAGGTAAGATTCATCTGTGATGTCATTATCATGGGTTTCCAAGGTAGTCTGGATTATAGAATTTCTCCTAAATAAACTGCAAGGTCTTAATATGGTAGGGTGGTAGAATCAGAATGTACAGCTATTCCTCAACGTACAACCATTCATTTAGTGGCTGTTTGAAGTTACAGCAGCATTGAAAAAAGTGATTTATGATCATTGCAGCATCCTCAAGGTCACGTGATGAAATTTGGACACTTGGCAAGTGATTCAAATTGATGACAGTTGCACTGTCCTGAGGTCATTTGATCACCTTTTGCAAGCTTCCGACAAGCAAAGTCAATGGGCAAGCCAGAGTCACTTAACATCCATGTTACTCACTTAAGCACTACAGTGATTCACTGAACGACCATGGCAAGAAAGATGGCAAAGCGAGACAAAACTCACTTAACACCTGTCTTGCTTAGCGATAGAAGTTTTGGACTCAATTATGGTCATAAGGCGAGGACTCCCTGTATTTGGTGGGACAGTCTAAAAACTGAAGTCAGATTTTTCTCTTTCCTTTCTGCGATCCAAAAATATAAGCACACATTTTTCTTCAGGGGAAATGTTTCTGGAATTACTTCTATAGCTACTTATGTATACAGGTAAAAGTAAAGGTTCCCCTCGCACATATGTGCTAGTCATTCCCGACTCTAGGGGGCGGTGCTCATCTTCGTTTCAAAGCCAAAGAGCCAGCACTGTCCGAAGGTGTCTCTGTGGTCATGTGACCAGCAAGACTAAACGCCAAAGGCGCACAGAACACTGTTACCTTCCCACCAAGATGGTTCCTATTTTTTCTACTTGCATTTTTTACGTGCTTTCGAACTGCTAGATTGGCAGAACCTGGGACAAGTAATGGGAGCTCACCCCGTTACGTGGCACTAGGGATTTGAATTGCTGAACTGCCGACCTTTCGATCGACAAGGTCATCGTCTTAGCCACTGAGCCACCACATCCTGCAGTGTATATATCCCTACTAACATACTATCACCCTTTCCAGGAGACAGGACCAGATACATTAGTTCTACTTTATTGTAAAGTTACATAAATAGAATCTAGCAAGTCTAATAGTATAAATCTCCAGCCGTCTCTTTTATACCCTGATAACTTAGGGTGGATCCTTTCTGGAATGGGACTTTTCATCTCTGACTTTTCATTCTCCTCGGGCATTTCTCCTCAGGTGATTCTCCCCCGACTTATCTCCTCGGCTGGTATGCCTCCAGCCATTTGCCCTGGGGAATGGGCCACCGGTCCCTGCATGCCACACCCTTCGACATGGCCCATTCGCAGAAAGAAGGTTCATCCTGGGTGTTCCTCCTTCTGTGACAGTTAGCCCCCAACCAATCAGCTAGAGGGGGTGTAATAGAAATCCAACAAAAGGAGAGAGGTGTAAAAGAATTTGCCAAAATGCCTTCCTTCCTTCCTTCCTCCCTCTCTCTCTCTCTCTCTCTTCCTACCCAATACAGGGAGGAACAGTTGGTTTACTCAGAAGTAAGTCTCACTAAATTCAATGCTAGGATTGCAGTGTGAAATATTCGCCTAGTACTTCAAATGGAACAGTTGGTTTACTCAGAAATTCTTTAGAGGACAGTTAATTGAAATCCAGCGAAAGGAGAGAGCTGTAAAAGAATTTGCCAAAATGCCTTCCTTCCTCCCTCTCTCTCTCTTCCTTCAACCATTTAGTTAACCAAGTCTGGAAGGGTCCAATAGAAGAGAATTTTTCCTTCCTTCCTTCCTTCCTTCCTTCCTTCCTTCCTTCCTTCCTTCCTTCCTTCCTTCCATCCATCCTTCCATCCATCCACCCACCATAACAGCATAACATGGCAACTAGCCATGTTTGAGACTCCTCTAGAGTCTCAAACATGGGGTTTGAGGGTGGAGCTTAGCGAAGGGTGTGTGTATGTCTGTGTGCCTGTGTGCCTGTGTTTCTGTGAAAAAGGAAAGGAAGGCAGGGTGCAGAGATAAAAGGCCATTTCACTCAATCACACTCCAGAGAGCAGTTAGTTCCTCTTCTGAACTGGAGACCAGGCTTTCTGAGTTTCTTTCTCTGCTCTTTATTTAGCTGCAGGCTACACCTTCTCTTAACTGATCATTTCCTAGGCAGCATGCCTTGCATCTCCCTCCCACATCTCCCAAGGTCATTCACATCCATATACCACTATCCATATTCATAATATACCTTGGATGTTTGCTTTATTTTGACACTTGGTACCCCTGCGCTACTGCCTTCTACAGAAGCAGTGCTAAAGTGACACCTAGTGACAGAAAAGAAGCATTAACATAGCAGCTGGAGCAACCCCAACCTGGAAGGGGGAACCTGCAGGTCTGATTCACAAGAGACTGGCCCACACTAGCAACCCCGCTTCATTTGAGGGAACACAAAGTCAACCTGCTCTACTAGTCATATGAATTATCCCTCAGAAAGTATTTTCTTTCACTTCTCTTTGAATCAGCTCTTGTGTATCACTTTAAGGTGTTTCTGCACAGAAATGGAATCATGTAAATGGCTTTCATGTGGCCTCCATGCCCTGTTTCCCCCAAAATAAGACATCCCCTGATAATAAGCCCAATCGCTTATTTCAGGGTTAAAAAAAAATAAAAAAAATAAGGCAGGGTCTTTTTTTCAGGGAAACACAGTAGAATCCTAGGAAAGGACCTGGAAGGTCTTTAAACAGATTGTACAAGTAACCATAGTAAACCAATTTAAGAGACTAAACCAAAATAAAAGATGCTATAAATATTTTGAAAAGAACCCAAAATTGAGGCTCATTTGTTATCAGATGCTGAGCAATCTGTTAAATTGGCTTTCACGCTCACTATACATAGCACTGAAGTTCATTTTTTTACTCTGGAATGATGCAAGCTTGGGCTGTCTAAGCAATTCTCAAAAATACAAATTATAAATACCTTTTGCACAGTCCAACTTTCTAAAGAAAACTGTAGAGGCACAATAACTCTTAATATATAAACATTCATAGCTTGTTATAATATGGTCAGTAGGAAAGTTTATTTTCCTTCCAGATTATAACTTCAATAAATACTTGGATGCTGGACTAGACTAGACAGGCTAGATAGTGAAACAGTTGTTCTTGGTCAGTTTATTGGATGGGACTGGACATTTCTGATAAAAATGGAAATTATTTTATCTGCTCCATGGTTCCTTTGGGAAAACCCACATATGGTTTTCATCAACATATCCTTTCACTCAAGGCAGGAGAAACAATCAAGTAGTATGCACGAGGTTACCATTCAATGGGCACAAATTTATTTAATTGGCATTGTCTTAAAAAATGCTTAGCCGCTCATTGATGGTCTAATGTATAATCCTGTGGACATCCATTCAGAAGCAAGTCGTATTATGTCTAATAGAAGTTACTCTGATGTAAATGGCTATACACCGCAGCCTGAAAGAAACATTCCAAATAAAACTACAGAGACAAATCTCTTTCTCCCTCCATCCAGTGTGTGTGTGTGTGTGTGTGTGTGTGTGTGTGTGTGTGTGGTAAATGGGATCTTATTGACAAGTAGTAATGTAGTCAAACAATGAGATTAATATGCTTCAGTGGGTGTTTCCCAATTTGACAAACATCTTACTCAGTGAAAACCTTGATATACCACGGAATGGTGACTATATAGCCAGAGTTGTAAGTAGCTTCTGAAGTGTGAGAATACATACTTAAAGTCTCCTTTCATTTTATCCACACAACAGTAACTCCGTGACTTGTCTCATAACAACCAGTCTAAGGTCATCCATCTCAACCCAACATTTTTATTATACTACTACATCAGACCGTATCACCAGCTAATTCAAATAACATCAGTGAAAAAAGGGATTCTAGAGACTTCGATGTATGTGCACATTCAATTAACTTAGGAAATAGACTGATTTTTTTAAAAAAACAGACTGTTTTTTATCAAGTTTCCCATGAGCATAAAACTCCATGCATGAAAGCCTTTCACAGGTTATGATTAATGTATGTGAATGAGGAGATGAGGTAAGGGAAAGACCCATTGATGTGAATCCCATATGTTTGCTCCGTTTATAAACTAAATATATGATGATGTATAGTTGAATAATTACATGACCATATGGAGACTATACAGTTAGAACCCACAGTAAGCAATTGCTCTTAACAGCATACTGGAAAATATGTAAACATGTAACATTTTCTTTCTCAGAAATCAATAATACACTGTACTATAGAATAAAGTAGTAGCTCTGCTATCATTGTGAAGTGTTGGTCTACAACTTCCAGAATTTTCAGCTATCATACTTATCATTTTGTCCTTCCACCTCCCTAAAGCCCTACCATTCTGAGCGGCCCACCTTACTGTCTTCTATGATGCTTCCTGTATTCTAAGTCAAGGAATTGTTCCTTGACTGGATGCTGGGTACATTGACTGGGAAGACATCTGGAGCCCATCAAGTCACTGGAAGGCTGAATGCCTGACTGAAATTGTCTCACAACAAGCTCTCATTGAGCATCATATTTATATGTAGGGCAGAAAATAGAAGCCAAGTTATGTTAGCTTCTCATCAGGATTTGGACCGTATTGTGCCCAATCTTAGCTTTAGTCCTGTACAGGAAAAGTTGATCTATTGAGCATGGGAAAGAGTCCACTGCTTTAACTCTTCATTGGTTTAGTAGGCTGCTTTGCTTGGAATTTGTTTGTGACTCTTCAACTATCTGAATGCAATCTGAATATTCCTGGTATGTTTGTGTGCAGTTGGAGAAGGGACTTGTATCTCTACTTGATGTCAGCTCTTCAATAAAAATAATAGGCAGATCAACCTATTCACATCTCTGCAAGGAATTATTTCCAGTTCGACAGAAATAAAATTGCAGGCCAAAAAATTAAATTCCCACTTCTTGCTCCTAGTTTTGAAAATCCAAACATATTTTTAATTCAATGGCAACTACAAAAACTACTCCAATATGACATTAGATCAGTTCTGAAGATGCTTCTTGCATAAGAAGCAAAATATTTCCAAAGAAAAAAACCAAGAAAGTCCAGTTGCCTTTTGGAGGGCAACCTTTGGGTTAGATCCTGAAAGGCCAACACTAACTCTCTCCCCAATGTGTATGCAATGAACACAAAATCTGAATGTGTGTTGCAATACAATTGTATTGGTACATTATGCCTGCACACAATATAGATAAAATAGATAAAGTGAAGAGGATTTTCAAGCAATTTGCTGAAATTTTCTTTGAGTTTTGTCTGTGATTATGTATTTCTATGTAGCATCAGGAAGCTGACTTGGTTAAAGACCTTCAGGAAATTTTAAAATTGAATATAAAGTACAACTTTTAAAAAATCCATGAAGAAAGCCAAGTCAACCAAGCCATTTCTGAATTGTTTCTGAGAAAAATAAATGTAATTATTTTTATGTATTTATTAAATTTTATGCCATCCATCTTCCCAATAAGGTGATTCCGGGTGGCATAAAATAGATACGCTCATGAGATTTTTCATGAGATTTTTTTTCTGGGTGATAGTTTTTCTTTGATTAAATATATGTTCATGTTATATTTTCAGTCATAATCTTTTTATTTAATATTTGCTTTTTTTTAAAAAAAAAAAACTTAGTTTAAAGCAGAAAAAGCCTATACAAAGCTTATAAAAATAAGGCTCAGAATCTGCTTACACTACTTCAAATGCTGCCTTATTTCCAGTACCATGATGGTTTGCTGTTATCAATCTTTGCAATGAGAACAGAAAAACCACTGAAGCTTCAGTAATATAGCCATGGAAGAGAGCAATAATTTATCATTGCTGTAGTAGTTCAGTCCCAGATGAACCATTTGCTAATTTATTTCCATATGTAGCTAGCAGACAGATTAATCAAGCATTCCACTCTAAAACCTGGATTGTAGTTTACCCTTTTATCAGACAAGAGGAGCATGAGGCTATACAACAAAACAACAATTCCAGTTGAAAGGTATTCTGTCAAGTTTAATGTTTACTTAAAATAAATGATTTTAGAAAAAAAAAACCTGTGGAGCAAAACCAAACCTCAAAATAAACATTTTAACTATAATTGCAGAAGACCAAATTATTTAGAGGATGAGCTACTGTATAACAATTCCTAATTTTAGTGCCTGAGTCCACTTATTTGTTATCCAGTATAGCAGCTAGATTAATTACAGAAATGTCAGCATTTGATCAGTAGCAATATTATTGTGATTATCCTGTCATTGTTTCTGCTAGTGGGTTTTCAGATTATGATTGTATGGCTATTGTTGATTTTAATTCAAAAGCTGCATTACTGATACAGGCAATCGAGTCTCACATAATTAAACATATTTAGTCTATGTAATTTATTCAAAATGTGGTATTTTACAGTGAAGAAAAACCAGGCTGCTATGTGGAAATATCACTGTTTGAAGAAGGAAATATAATTTTAGCACCAATAGTGGTACTAAAGAGACTGTGTCCCAGGGATAACTTTTATTTTGCTTTTATTTGTTTGTATCCTGCCTTTATTATTTTCACAAATAACTCAAGATGGATGATATATATATTATTTATTATATATTACAGTATGTTTTATACTGTACAAAAACTAAGGATTATTAGATGTTTTATGATAAAGCAGACCATTTGTCTAACCAGCTAGAGGTGTTTGTGCAAACTGGAAGAGACTATTTCCCGCTATTCATCTATTCAGCTAATGAAATTGGAAAAAGAACTGGGAACATTTTGCATGCAACATATGTGCTTATTAAATAAACAATAATAACAGTGATAACATAATAATGATGCAAATAAAAATACAAAAATTAAATTGTTAAACTGGCATTATGAATGGATTTCTAATGTTAATTGATAATCTGGATTATATAGACTGCTACTAATTGCATCTGCTCTATAGTGAGCTTTAGTCCTTTATGCAAAAGATTAAAATCAAATGAGGTTAAACAGCTGAAAAGTAATGTATTGAGTGAGTTGGAGTTTTTTTTAAAAAAAGCTGCCTAGCTGAAGTCCAACAGTCTGGGTCTATTAATGTTTTGCATCCATAAATGGCTGCTTGAATTTTCAAATTTCTTGCTGGCTATACTATTCCCATGCAATTTTTCCATAGGTTATTCTGTGGATAGATGGTACACAAGAAATAAACTTCAGATCATAGGATAATTGGCACTTGTTGCACAAGTAAGTCATTCTACTGTCATATATATTTGAAGGGAGAAAAAGTACTGTTAGACAACTTATACGTGGTCCTTCACAATGACACTTCTCAGGAATTCCATCCAGCAGTGGTCAGTGACCTCTGGTCAGACAGGTTGAATATTGAAATTCCAAAGGGCCATTTGTTCTCCTTTCCCCCCTATTCTGTTGGCTGATGTAGAGGAATAGTTAATGAGAACATGTAAGCATGGGTCAAAAATACAGGCAATGAGAAGGACTGAATTCAGGAACAACCCAAGAAAAAAGCTTCAAGAGTTCCCTGAGAGAACATCCTGGTCCTTAATAACTCATGTAAGATCTCCATTCAGATCTCCAAGGAAATGATGTTTCATAGTGAAGGTGCTATAACAGATTAATTGAATAGTCCCCACTGTGCCCTCCAAGTATTCTTCTGCCCCTTCTTATCCAGGATGTCTTGGGTTACCTTAAATAGCTTTCCACAGACACAACATGAACAGAAAAATAATTCTATTTTGTCAGTCTTATTGCCACAAGATAACATCTAAGAAAGGCTCTTAAATGTGCTTGGTCTCCTTGTTCTTTGTTTTCTTTTTGTGGTATCTTAGGTATCTCTTATATTGTTTTATCACCCAGAATTCATCTGAAAACTAGAGGGAGCTCTCCCTGATTCACATGCATAGAGACTCCACTCAGATGCAATCTGATCCAAAGCTTCCATTGCTCTTTCTTTCAAAATAGCAAAATAGCAACTAAGGCCTTGATCAAACTATATACCAGAGCTTCAAAAAACAACCTACTGTACCTACCAATAGAGAACTACTAATACAGCCCATCTATTTTCCATCTATTCCAGAAGTAAATTTTATTTTGATATTCTTCTATAGATACAGCTCTGAAACAGGATTATGCAATGATGATGTGGCAGATGTTCAACAGTTTCTTGACAGATGATGTGGAAGTGGTCCTAGAAGGTCAAAAGTTCAAAACTGATTTAGCAGAATTTAAAGGGCCAGTGAGAGAACAATTCAGAAAGTAAAGAAGATAACCTTGGTAGAGATAGGCCAAATCTGTTACCAAAGTAACAAGGATGAAAATATAGTTTAAACCCAGACAAGCAGAAAGCATGCAGAAATGGCTTAGGTAGACACCTCTGACCTCTCTAATTCACATGGGTATAAGAAGGGGAAGAGGTACAGCATAATACAACTTGTACAATTCAATCATTATAGTCACTCTCAGTAAAAGTAGCTTTAGCTTTCCTTTGGAAGTGATTCTTGATCTGGTGTAGCTGTGGGGGACTGAAATAAATTAACTTTTTATCCCAGGATAGGGAATTTGTTACTGAATTCATTTACTGGTAAAATTTGCTATGGATATTGGAAGTTGTTCCCCATTTCTGCAGTGTAATGCCTCTACGTGAGAAAATATATGTTAAACTTCCCATCTGCAATTGTTAAGCAGAAATTAAGTCTTTAAAAAGAGGAATGCTCATTTTCTAATTAAAACAACATTCTGAAATTGCAATATTTGTTTCAAATATTTTGACTGATGTTTTCTAATGCTATTTCAAGGTTAAATAAAAACAATATTTATGTCATTATGTTTTACTAAATGCTGTCATTATAGGCAGATAACAATTAAAATATTATTATCTGCCTATATATTAAGTTTGTTTTTCAAATTTGCTTGAGTTTAATTAATGAAATGTAATAATCTTTCAACAAAAAGTTTTCATCCTTAGATCCCTTTTTTTTGAAGTTGCCATATTTGGCAATGATTCTGATTTCTACATTCTAAGTTTGTCTCAGCAAGTCCATAAAATTGGGTTGAATCAAAGGCTGGATAAGGATGTCGCCAAGGGACATCCTTATCCAGTGGCAAGATGAATTCTTCCTCTCCAACAACCACCCCTGGAATGTCATAGATAAATTTGTTCTTGAGATTTGGGAGAATTCAAAACAGATTTGATGGATGTCATACTCATACTGAATTGAGTATAACCTACTGAAAAGGACCTAGGCTGAATGGCTGGGCATGGGTAATTCATAGCCTGCACCCATGACCCTTCATACTGAGTACAGTATTAACTCTGTGCTAAAGTAGCCCATGGTGCATGAAATTGTCGTTAAAAGTTTTATCTTGTAAAAGAAAAATAATGGACTTAAAATGTCTGAAATTAATATGGAAAATGGCACTAAATTTGTTTCATCATGGTTTGTCCTCTTATAGATAGGTGAAATATATTCTTACAATTATTACAATAGGAAAAGATAGAAAGAAATGTATGTGTGTGGATCTGCATAAAACACTAAATATTATATATAGTAGTAGTTTGTGATTACAATAATATTTAAAGCCTGAATATAATCAAAGCATAAAATATTTGGATGTGTAGATGGCAAGCAAGTAACAATAAAAGTGGTAAATGAAATTATTCAGGTATCAGTGTGTGTTTTTCTTGTTCACTTCCTTATAAAGGATGCAACTACCCCACAATTCATATTTAAATAATGGACTGCCATCTAATGTAAGGCAAGCTATTAGGCTTGTCACCAGAAAAGCAAGCAATGACTACATCAATTATTTAAATAAATAGTAGAGTTGAACTATTTTTTGTTTGTAGAGTCCACTCCAGGACTGAAAATACACAAAATAAAAAACTGGATTACAATGTTGAAAGGGCAGAAAGCAATTATCTTAGAACAGACCTGAACATTTTATGGCTTCCAGGCCATATCTGGCACTTTTTCTGTCCTTGTCCAGTCTGTGTGAGGTCAATCAGAAATTAAAAATCAAATGCAAGTAAGTGTATGCCATGCATGCAATGAAACTGCATTGGTTTCATTTTGAAGACAACTGCTATTTTTTTTTCAACTTATGTATGTGCGTACATGTATGCCTGCACACTTTGATAGCCCTGTTGCTTCAACCTTCCACAATAGTCTCTGCCAGTGTAATTATGAGCTGGGATAGCCATAACAACAAGTCAGCCAATGAGAACTGTTTGGTGACTAAGAAACAGGATCTGTTGTGAGCCAGAGGAGATGGCTTGGACCCTGGACATGGCTTAGCTTGACTGAACTGTATATATATAAGGATTATTACCCTGTTTCCCCCAAAATAAGACATCCCCTGATAATAAGCCCAATCGGGCTTTTGAGTGCATGGCAATAAGGCCAAGCGCTTATTTCAGTGTTAAAAAAAATACAAGATAGGGTCTTATTTTCGGGGAAACACGGTATTGCTTCTGTGATATATTGATTCTGTACTTCTGGATTCTGAGTTCTGATTCTGGCTTCTGCTGCATGGGGTATTATATACATGCATTATGATTTATATTATTGTATATAAAGAATTTTCTTTTATACATGAATCCTACTGAATTGTTTATTTTGTGTGCTGGTTGGATCGCTGCAAACTCTAATAGCCTCCATTTCTCATGTGGTCCCTTGGAAAAATTAATTGCCTACCCCTGTCTTAGAATATATAACACAAGTCATTTATATAATGAGAATATAATGCAGATAGCTGCAATGAGCACAGAACACAAGTTTTAAATCCAAAGCAAAACAGACAACATGTTAAACTTTTAGGCAATATGTAAAGTTTAGGCATTTCAGGTTCCATATACAATATCAAATTTTCTCATTGGTGGAGTTAACAAAGCAGAGTTTATTCTGGAGTTTTGTTATGGCATCACAGCTTTTAAAGGATCTTTCAAATGCAGTCCAAAATCAGATGTGCGATATACAGTATTCACAATAAAAAATGGATGCATCATCACTGGAGGAGTAGATCAGAATATCACGCTTCTCACAGGGAATGTTTCATATAAAGAAGAGAAAGTTATAAGCAGTGGTTATAGTAAACAATGAGTATGTAAGTAAGTAGGTAAGACAGTAGAGGTCACTGATTCAGACGAAGCAGTTAAACACATCCTCCACAGTGCCTCCAAAGAGAAAAGGTGCTTGAAAGTAAAAATTATTGGAAACTTTTCTTAATAATGCTGAGGGTAGCATTCAACTTGCACCTCAAAGGATAGAGACAGAACATGTTTAAAGTAGTTGCAAATATATATATATATATATATATATATATATATATATATATATATATGTATGTATGTATGTATGTATGTATGTATGTATGTATGTATATATATATGTATGTATGTAAGTTTTCACAGGTATATATGTGTGTATAGTTAATATTTCGGGTTTCTTCCCGTGTAATTGTGGATATATCCCTAAAAGGGTAGAAGCTTCACACACACACACACACACACACACACACACACACACACACACACACACACATATATATATATATATATATATATATATATATATATATATATATATCTTCTTATTGCTATAACTTAACTAGTTTGTACCAGTCCTATGTCTCCTTGATAGTTTTTAATTAGTATTAAGATATCTTAAATGTAGAATTAGTAGTTATCACAGGATAGCACAGGAATCACTGGCATATGGTAGAACCCATGATTATAACATACTATAGACCTGAACAGGTGCAATTTATTCAAAAGGAAGAGAATGAAAAAAGAAGGAGGGGTTGTTGCACCGTATATAAATAAAGTACATACACGCGCAGGAATTCATGAACTGGAGCATAAAAATCCTGTTGAAAGTATTTTCTTTTAAAATAAAAATGATATTGTGGGAGTTTAATATAGATCACTTAGACAGGCAATAAATATTCTGCCTTTCTGAGTCAAATGATCAAACTTTCAAAACTATAATAACAATCTGCAAAAGTCAAAGATCTTACAATTTTTCTTGATGACAAGTAGAAAAAGTAATAAAGGGACCTAATTTTACTGAAAGGAAATGGTTGTAAAAGTGAAGGTGATTGGGACAATATGGGAGAAGATGACCATGTTATCCTTGAGTTCAAGGGGAGGCAGCATATAGAAGAATCAGGCTATGGGATTTCTATGGGATCCCATTTCTATGGGATTTCAGGAGAGTAGTTCTTGATACGCTCAGTACAAGGACAAAGGTATCTTAAGAAGTTCTGCAAAATGAGATGCCAAATATATAATTGCAAATAACATTTCCTAGAAGGACAAATGGGAGACTGTGTAAATACTTGATCAATTGACTGATTGCCATCAATTCATTGTCAATTCTTAGCAACCACATAGATTTTTATCCCCATGACAACCTGTCCCTAATCTGTTTTTTCAGGTTTTCCAATGGTGCACTTATTGTCACTCTTTCCAGCATTAGAGCCTTTTCCAGAGAAGTAATTCTTTGCACAATCTGTCTGAAGTAGAATAAATTGGAGCCTGGTCATTGAGTGAAAACTTTGGGTTGCTTTCTTCAGTGGTCCATTTGTTTGTTTTCTTCTTGGTCCACATACTCTTAGGAGTCTTCAACACTAACATTAAAAAGCGTCAATACTCTTTATCAATCTGCTTCTTCAGAGTCCAACTTCCACTTCCATATAATGTCACAGGGAATACCATGGCTTGCACGATTCTAATCTTTGCAAGTATAGACACATCACAGCATTTGAATATTTCTTCCAAGGCCTTAGTATCTGCAGCATATTTCTTGAATGCTCCCTACCATCTCAGAGGACAGGACCCGAACTAAAGGGTTGAAATTACAGGGAAGTAAGTCTCCCTTCCTTGAGATGTTCAATAGTTGTTGGATTGCTACCTGTTTGAAATGTTTTAGCAAATTTTACATTGAGTGGAGGGTTGGACTAGACAATTTCTGATATCTCTTCTAAATCCATTATTCTACATTAAACATTACTCAGTTTATTATGATTCAATTTTTCTACTAGCTCTTTATGATGGTCTTTCAGATATATTTATATTATCCTCCTAAACCAGGGGTGTCAAATTCGCAGTCCGCAGGCCAGCTGCGTTACGCTCTGGCCACGCTCCTGCCTGGTTTAGTGAAGGGGGAAAAGTCATGATATGTCATGTGATGACACAAGTGACATGAGTTTGACACCCCTGTCCTAAACTGATCACACTTGCTAGCAATTATAAATAATAATTCTGGTAGCATATCTGTCCTTCGCGTTAGCAGAAATATTGCACTATCTTAGTGCTCATAGATAGGCCAATTTAGGAACAAAGAGCATTGCAGAATTTCTGACCAGTGTAGCAAATCCTAAATGTATCAACCCAGTTCTCAATGTACTGTTACAGAATTCTCCAGTATGGAAAATTCACTGAAATAAGATATGCTATTTATTAGGTAGAGTTAAGAAGGTGATTTTAATGTTCATCCCAATAAGGGTGCTACCTAATTATAAGTAGTTCAGAATGTAATTCTGGCAGACAGAGAAATATTCAGGGCATTATAAATCTGGACAGTTTTCTCTCAGTTCTTAGAAAAACGAACAGAAATATTATCTTTCACCATTCCAGTAAAAAATACAAAATCTACACACATAAATTAATTCTGCAACCTACATTCTTCGGGGGGTGGAGTTCTTCTCTATGCAATTTTTTTTTAAATTGAACCCTCTCACATTTTTTCTTACATACTGGACTCTGAATGTTCATTTTCTCATCCTCATCTTCAGTGCAGGATCATTTTTAATGCTAGTTTTCTTTATTTAGTCTAATATTTTCCACTTTAGTGGGAAATAAATGTTCTAAGAAACCAACATGAAAGGCTGTTTTAGTCCCTCCATCATTAGCCAATGATGTTGAGCTAATGTATAACTCCATAAATATAGGAGATGAACATTGAGCTTATTATCTAAATGCCAGTGAAAAAGCATGGAGAGAGAATTAGGATTCTACCAGCTTGAAGACTGGACAGTGCAGCTCTTCAATTATCTATGCAAACTTGGCAGTTGCTAACTTTTCCAGGTTCTGGTACTAACCACAAATGTGGATGACTCACAGATTAACTTTGGTAAATTAATGCAATTCTATTTTTTACCTAGAGTTGATGCTGATAATAAATTATGTAGTTTGAAAAAGTTTCAGTTTTTTTAAAAAAAAGTCTTCGGAAGACGAACACATCACTTTTTCATGCAACAGGCAAATCAGAGAGAGATTTTCCAAATTATTTTTAACACTGATTATTATTGTTAATAGGGATAAGGAATCATGATGAATATCCGTAAATTGGTGAATGTTGGCATCCATATTTGATTGCTTGTAATTACATATTATTTTGGAAATAGACTTTTCTATTTTTTTTCAGTGTTAGTACTGTATGTATGTTGACAATTAAGTGACTGTCACCATCAGTGTACATCCATGTTTCTGAAGACTCACAACATTGGGGTATGTGTGTATCCAACATTCACATGCTAACTCAAAACACAATCTAGCTTCTGGTCTGAGTGAACCAATAAAAGGGAATTCCCATTTGTGGAGAAGCATGTACACAGAATAGGTGAAGAGGGAAGCAAAGGCAGATATCAGACTGTACCCTCTAGACTAGAATAATATCTTCTTAATCAGCAAAATTAAAAGCCCTGTTTTGCTTTTACAATAGTGAAACCACAAAACAATGAAACCAGGCTGAAAGAAATCAGTCCAAATGAGACACCAACACCCTGGGCTTCATAGGCTACACTACTACTAAAATCTATGGAGCTAAAACTTACTCTAACGTTCATTTATATCTGTGCATTCCTCCATGATCCAGAAACAATACCTACAATACCTACTTGGATCATTCATATGTTGAGGTAAATATAATTGTCAGAATATCAGGATATTCTTCTTTTGGTCATAATAACAATGTGGATAAAAAGAAGAAGAGGAGGAATGGGGGAAAGCAAAGAAATAGATTTTTTTAAAAATAAAAAAACAGCAGTACAATGTCAAAGACAAATCAGGGTCACTAAATGTTATGCTTTGGCACAGCTCTGCTATTTACAACAACCCTAAAGAAGAACATAAGAGATTGAAATCTTTCCAAATTAAGCAGCTGGTCAACAAACAGTTCAATCATTCTCATTTGGAATCAGCCTTACAATTCAAGAAATCCCAACATAGCAACTGAGAAATCTAAAATCTTCCCAGATTTCATATTCTATTGCACTACTTTCTACTGCACATTCTACTGCATGTGAATAAAGGAGAAAGAAAAAAGAAAAAGAAAAAAGAAAAGAAAAGAAAAGAAGGAACATCCTTCATCTTGCCACAACTATTTACTCCTCAAAATTTTCATTCAAAATTTACTGCCCACATTTTAAACCAGCTGCGTTCACTCACATTTGATTGTTTTGCTCAAATCAACGCGGACTGCTTGAACAGCTTCTTGCAACTTTCAGTTTTGACCGTGGCATCCCGGGTAGAATGGCACTTAAGGTCCAGCCCTCTTCCTTTAAGTTAACTCATGCCAGATGCATCTTAAATTATCTGAATCCAGAGGCTTAGACTGGTAAAATTCTTCTACACTTACTTAAGACAGTGTATGTGCTGCTAGCCCACTGATGCGATATCAGAAACCTGCAAGCTACTATTTCTGCAACTGTGTCATTGTAGATACTATGAAACATGTACGTAGCTGTTGCCATGGAAACAAACACAGCTAGGTTAGAGTGCCAAGCTGTGTTAATTCCTTCAACCATGAACCCCAGGGGAAAACTAGCATTCATCTTCTGTCTCCTTTTGTCTCTGACTGCTTTCATTTTCTTCCCTGTGTTATCAAATGTACTCTACAGATGGAGATGGACGTGTTCTTAGTGATACCTGAATATATACCCACTGATTGAAAAACATAAACCCCATGTGTTAAACCAACAGCAGAAGTCCTATTTTCCTATACCTTGTCAACACTTAACTTGGGAGACATGAAGAAAAAACTTCACTTTCAAGGATAGAGAAGACATCATTTTAAAAATATACATTACACAAGAGCCATTTCCTGCAAAACAGAGAACATGTATGGAGGATGTAAAAATGGAAAGACACAGCAAGGGTGAACTATATTCTTCACATACCGAATATCTCAGGTTTGGTTCCTGGTATTCCTGCCTAAATCTCCCTATAACATACAAGTATACATTCATACACAATCTTTTCAACATGGGATACACAATTCTTCATTTGGGATAGAGGTAGAAATGATAGAGATGATAGAGATAGAGACTTCGGGTCAGTCTTGACTCCAGGGTCTCCAGGCCTAGACAAGTTCCTGCAGTTTTCTTGACAAGATTTCAGAAACATTTTCCCCTTGCTTCTTTCTATGACTAAGAGAGGGTGACTGACTCAACGATACTCCGCTAGCTTTGTGCTTAAGGCTGGGCTAGAAGTCATGGTCTCCAGGTTTCTAGCCTGGTACCTTAATCACTACATCAAACCCTTAAACCATACTGGAGCAAGATCTTTATCAGGGACTCTGGAGAACTACTGTCCCTTAAAATATCATGTTCTGTGATTTAGTGCCAGTAAATATATATGTTTATTGTAGCATTTTTCTGGAGATGGAAGGTTTCAGAATTATTTCAAGGGGATTTACTCTTTCATTTCCTTTACTTTCCTCATGACTGAAAAATAAAATGAAAATAAAAGTAAAATGGGGCAATTTCAGGGAAACCTCAATTCTAAACTTTTGTGTCTTTTTGTAACGTTCAATTGGGCGAAATGATGCATCATAGGCCAACAATTTTTGAATCAATGTACCTCAAATTGAATAGTTTACAGAATGAGTTCAAAATCCATGACTCATGACCCCATGGGATTGAAATTTGGTAAACCTTTGGCCGCTTCAGCACCACTCCACTTTCCATTTAGACATCTCAGAAACCTGTAGTTTGCATGGCACGAGGGAAGACGGGAAGGTTATATTTCCTGTTTCTTGCCCCCTTTTAGCCCCTTTCTCCCAAACTGCTGGCACCAAGACTAGATGGGTGACAGGCAATTGGCTTCTTTGGAATCAAGGCTGAAATTTGAAATCTCTTAAAGGCAGTGGCTGGTAAGGGAAGGATGAGAAAGCTATCCGGATGCCTAATGGTGCAGTAGAGCTGCCTGGAGGATGTCTGTAGTCAATTGGTGAGCCCTTCTTTCTCTCTCAAAGGAGGGGACCCTTGGAGACACTCTGAGAAAAAGGGGTGCAATTTTCCTCACAATCCATGGCTTCCTTTGTTCCTTTCCTTCCAGTAAAGTGGAAGGCAGTTCTATAAGTTAGCCAAGGAGAAGGAGTGATTTCCAATGCTTCCTGCCAACTTCCCATAAGCAATGTCATGGGTTGGTGGGTGGCAGGAAGTCAGAAGTTGTTCCCATTCCAATGCTTTTTTGCCAGCACATGGTCTCTGTTTCTCTGTTTAGGAAATATTAGATCTCCTAGGTAAACAAGACAGGAAACACAACTAGATGAACTAATTCTATTTTATTGTAAGGCTACATTAACAGACTCTTGCAAGTGTGAAAGTACAAACTTCCTGCCATCACCTTTAACTGCTTAATCCATTAGGCTGGGTCCTTCCCAAGTTTCTTTCCTTGACCCTTGAACCACTCCTGCCTCTCTTGTCAGATTGTTTCCTATGCATCATTTCTTCCCTTGGTTCCCCAAGGTCATCTGCACATTCTATTACAATATCTCTAAAACAATTACCCAATGGGGTCACAGGTTGTCTAATAATATATTTTACTATTGAATTAACTAGAGTTTATACTATTTTATTTTAGTCCTATTGACAGAACAGTCTAAAATTAAAAAATAGGTAAAAACATAGAGGTTCTTCAAACTTCCCACCTGTTGCATCAATGCAACAGAATTCAATTTAAAGCTTGTACCTTGTAAAGCTTGTACAAGCTTACATGAAGATTGGGATAAAAGAATGATAATACCTAGTGGTGAAATATAAAATTTATTACTACCAGTTCTGTGGGCATGGCTTGGTGGTGGTGGGTAATGCGACTGGGTGGGCATGGCCAACTTTTTTTTAAAACTTTTAAAACCATTTTTTCTACAACCTCTTTGAAAGGTTGTAGAAAAAATGCTTTTAAAAGCTTCTGACGATCCTAGCTGAGCTGTGCTATCATCAGAGAGGCTTTTTTTTAAAAAAAACGTTTAAAAGCATTTTGAAGAGGTTGTAGAAAAAATGCTTTTAAAAGTAAAAAAAAAAGCCTCTGATGGTTGCACGGCTCAGCTGGGCATGGGGGGGGCGGGGATGTTTGTTACCAGTTCTATGAACCACCACCCGCCACCATCGCTACTGGATGGCGCAATCCAGTCCGAACCAGGAGCGTTTCACCCCTGATAATACAACTATAAAAGTTCTATCCTTGCATAGAGATGGAGGAAGTTATGAAAGTTGTAAAAATTGTGCTCCACAATACAATTAGAAAAACAAAAGAATGAGTGAGTGAGTGAGTGGCTATGTTCTGTGAATGTGACGTTATTCAAAAACAAAACACAATAGTTATTTGAAATATTTGAAATTGTGTTCTATTATCAGGACACGGTGGCTCAGCGGCTAAGACGCTGAGCTTGTCGATCAAAAGATTGGCAGTTCAGTGGTTTGAATCCCTAGTGACCAAGTAACGGGGTGAGATCCCGTTACTTTCCCCAGCTTCTGCCATCCTAGCAGTTTGAAAGCACGTAAAAAATGCAAGTAGAAAAATAGGGACCACCTTTGCTGGGAAGGTAACAGCATTCTGTGTGCCTTTGGCATTTAGTCATGCTGGCCATATGACCATAGAGATGTCTTCGGACAGCACTGGCTCTTTGGCTTTGAAACGGAGATGAGCAGCACCCCCTAGAGTTGAGAACGACTAGCACATACGTGTGAGGGGAACCTTTACCTTTATTATCAGGACAGGAAGAGTTATGTTATCAGGGTGCAAGCAGGATACACAAACATAAGACAGGAGTTATACTGAAAATGAATGTAATTGCCCTAGGCCTCACACATGAAGTAGCCATATCAACATTGACAAAGAGTATTATGTTTTTATGTTTGAAATAGTCAAATCCTGAGTTAGCAAACTATACTAACACATACCAGAAATATTCAGAAATATTTGTACCTGCTCTCTAGTTCAGATGGGCCCCCAAAATAAAATACAATACCAAAGAAAAGAAAAGAAAAGAAAAACCCAGCAACAAAAACCTGAAGCCAGTGGGGCTGGCTTGAAGCCCCCCACTTTCTTTAAACTTTGAATTTTAACTGCTAATATAACATTTATATATAATTTTTATGATTTTATATGTTCCTTGTACACTGCCGACAATTGTTTTGTGAGAGAGATTGGCAGTTTCTAAATTTAACATATAAATAAAATAAATAAATAAATAAATAAATAAAGTTATTTACAAAGCTGGCAGCAAAGTCTCTTGAATGAAGGATAGTAAAAATCATTTCAATTTTTAGTATTGATGATTAAAAATTAGGGCAGAATGAGGAATTTCAAGAAAACAGTAAGTTCTATTTACAGAATGATTTCCAGTCCCTCGGTAGCAAAATTCCACTAGGTTAGTAGACATCTGCTTGCTTCATACTGTAGTGTATTTTATCCTAAGTGATCTAAGTTGCAAGTATTTGTTTCTCAAAATTGGAAATCACTCTTCCTGTCTTAGATTACTAAAACAGTGTTGACATAATGAACATATTTCATCTCTCTTTTGTCATAAGAAACAGCTCAAACATTTCTATATCTAGTCATAGAACTGAGTGTTTTTGTGGGAACAAAGGTTCATTAGAAGCATCACAGATTTGAATAAAATTGAAAACAACAAAAACTGTAGGTGTCCTCACCATAGTTTGATGTGCTCTTGAATTTTCCCTTATTCACTTTAGTTTGTATAAGTTCTCATCATGATTCGAAAACTTTTCCATCTTTAAGACCTAGACTGAAACAAGACACCTTGGGCAAATTTCAAGATACAGCTATAGAAATCAAGAATCAAAGCTGTATTCATGAGACAACTGAGAAGTCAAGTGTGGTCAGAAAAATAGGATCATAGCATAAAAAATAAATAAATTCATAGCAGTTAAAAATGGACACATTTCTTATAGATTATAATTATTTTAATTATTACATATTAAGATATTTTGGAGAATAGTTAAAGTACCGGGCTAGAAACCAGGAGATAGTGAGTTCTAGTCCCATTTTAGGTACAAAGTCCATTGCTTGATCATAGGCCAGTTCCTTTCTCTAAGTTCTAGGAAGAAGGAAGCAATGGCAAGCCACTTCCCAAAATCTTGCAGGGGAAAATTCAGGCACTCACCAGGCATCAAAAGAGCACAAAAGAGAGGGAGAAAGAGGGAGAGAAAGAGGTATTTGTGCCCAATATTTTATTTTTTTAATGCAGCCTAAGCATTTTTATAATGGTAGGAAACAGCCAATATTTTGTGATAAGAGTACATGATTTCCAAATCTAAGGTTCAATCCAGTGTCTCCAGGTGAAGCTGGCAAAACCTTACCCACACATCAAAATATAGTTGTTGGGTAATCTAGGAACATTGAAACAAAGATCTAGTTAAATATAAGACAGAGTTTTATGTTTCTACTACATCTTTTGGAACATCTATTTCAGAAAAACATTGGACTTGAATCCTGATTTCTTTCCTGCAGAATAAAGTCTGTTGGAAGCCATAAATGGGGGGCCATGACCTATAGTTTTCTGAACCAGTACAATTTGGGATGGGCACAGCTATTTATTTCTAAGGTTATCACCTGCATGTATGTTATCTATAAAATCATTCTATACTTGCTTGGTTGCATGCATGCATGTCTGTTTTAAATAAATACATAAAATGCTCATTCAAATATTTTTTCCACATATGTTCTTCCCAAATATGAAATTCTAAATATAATTCAACCCCAAATAAACTTATTCTCCATCTCTTTCTTTCTTCCCTCTTCATGTATGCATATCTTAATTTGTCCTGGCATATTTCTCTTTGCTAAGAACATTTGGGAAGTGTGAAGGAATGGATACCTAAACTCTAATCTGTCCATTTGTTTAGAAAGTGCAAATCATACCAGAATTCACAAGGTATATCATTTTGCTAACTTCCCTAGGTCTTAACAAGTTTTTCCAAAAGTAGCATTTAACCCTACCAGTACATTTTTCCTGGAAGGCTCCTCCAGTCCATCAGATAATGTGGGCTGCAACAACTACATATTTCCCATTTTCCAGTATTTCCCATTTTATTGCAATAAAAATGGTACTTCATTTGATTCTAATTAACTTCCTAAGATGATTACTGACAGTGGTGGGTTTCAAAATTTTTTACTACCAGTTCTGTGGGTGTGGCTTGGTGTGTGTGACATGGTTTGGTGGGCGTGGCTTGGTGTGTGTGGCAGTGGAAGGATACAGTAAAATCTCCATTCCCACCCCACTCCAGGGGAAGGTTACTGCAAAATCCCCATTTCCTCCCAATCAGCTGGGACTTGGGAGGCAGAGAATAGATGGGGACGGGGCCAGCCAGAGGTGGTATTTACCAGTTCTCCAAACTACTCAAAATTTCTGCTACCGGTTCTCTCAACTACTCAAAGTTTAGGCTATTGGTTCTCCAGAACTGGTCAGAATCTGCTGAAACCTATCTCTGATTACTGTTTAAACTGATTATCACCACACATTCACTACATTCAAGGAACTTATATTGTTGGAAATTCCATTTAGAGACTTCACAATGTTCTTTCACAATGTTCTTCTACTGCAATAAGCAACGTAGAGAGAAAACTCTCCCAGGATTTTTTTTCATCGCATCAGAAAATAAGTCAAAATCTTTCAAAATATTTAGTAACAAGTAGGAAGAGGAAAGTCTGTTCTTAATTTAATAGTCAACTGGCAGATGAAAATTTACCACCAACAAAGGAAAGTATCTGATATTAGATAGGGTTTTTGTTCAGCTAAATGCGAAGCACTCCCCACTATCTCTTACCTTGCTATTTATAGTGCTTAAAATTTCTATGCCCTCTGAGATTTTGTAGATTAAAATAAATAGGAACATTCTTTTTACTTACTACCCTTCAATATTATCATAGCAGTGATAAAAATAATAGAAGCCTCTTTGAGGGCCCCCACCATTTCCTTCTGCAATTTCTCAGTGATCAGCATTCAGAGCCCTGCTGCCTTTAAACTTGGAGGTAGATGCTAGAGAAAAGCCATGGTTGCTTATTGTTCATGGGATTTTCTAATTCCTTCATTACAGCTTTTTAGTACAATAAGAGATTGGATGTGGACTGAGAAGTTTAATCGAGGGAAATCACTGCTACTGGTTAAAAGTCATCCAGTTAACCTAGAGTTGGTGTTACATCCAGTAGTACATTTAGAATAACATCTCAGTGTCTTATATTCCAGGAGAAAATGAGTCTGGTCACAGTGACCCAGACCTTAATCTCTTTTTTATTTGGATTTCTGCAATGTATTCCATGCAAAGGAAAATAAGATATTGCAGGTGTACAAAAGAGTTCAGCCCGGATTGCTTTCTGGTGGTATGTTTTGTACATATAAACTATAACTGACATCAGTTGCATAAGTTTATCATTGATTTTTAAGACGAGCCCAAGATTTTGATTAATTCAACAAGCTAATTTTCATCTATGAAGTAGGGCATGTTCATAGCTAGGGTATCTGAGACAGAATGTCTCTTCACTTATGAACCTGTTTATAAAGGTTACATTTTCTTTGGGAATCCTATTATATGTTTCACAACCAAGAAACTTAGGATAGTAAGAATAAACCCTAATTTTGCTCGGCTTTACATACTAGTGAAGAATGAAGATGTTTTTGTTCCATGGAACTTTCGTGGCAATTTAATATAGGGTTCACCTGCTTTTTCAGGTTTTAATTATAGTATTGTTGTTTTTCTAGTCTTCTCTTTGGCATCTGTTTCCAATTTAATATACAATCTTAGAATAGTGAAATAAAGCAGGTGCAGAGGAAGGAGAGAGGGAAGGAAGGAAGGAAGGAAGGAAGGAAGGAAGGAAGGAAGGAAGGAAGGAAGGAAGGAAGGAAGGAAGGAAGGAAATTAGTTATTTGGACTATTTATCCAAAATTCCAGTGGATAAATAAACAGAAATAGAGTTATGGTCAGGAATTGTGAGTAGCTAAAATGAAAAAGAAATGCATATTTACAATAGCTGCAGGAGAAGAAGTAAGATAAGTTACAGGAATCCCTTTTACATGCAAAATGAATGAGAATAAACTTTAGAAGGAATGAATTTATTAAAAATATATCAATGTATATATTTAAAATAACTTCTGACACATCAACCCTCTTGTTTCGATTTTATTCTCAAAAGATACTGGGATGTCAATGTTTTGTCACTAATCTTTATTACTCTGGGAATTATGCTTTTTAGATCAAAAAATTATTTTGGTCTTACTATTTTGATCTTTTATGTCTTAAGTAAAATAGACGCTCAAGAAAAAAATAGTATTTATTTTATTATTTTATTATACAAAACAGACATTTGTTCACAATTAGTATGTTAAACAGTAAATAACTTGTAAATTAATTAATTAGCCAAGTGGTTAAATTAAACAAGTAGGTAAGTAGGTTAAACTGTACTGGATGACACACGCACATACTGCATGCAAATTAAAAAGGACAATTGTTCCAGGTAATTCAGTCGAGAGAGAAAAATCATTTCCTGTCTTTTAGAGACATTGCCTAGCAAGCTTTCACCTCCCACTCCTATATGCATACAATATCTTGGGTATATTTTAAAAAATGAGCACAGCTTGCAGGGTGAGGCCCTTGAAATTAATATGTATGGTCTATCATTGTATTAAATCAAAATCTGAATTCGTTTCTGACAAGCTCAAAGGCTCAAAATGTTAATGAATGGGAAAATGATATAATTAAACCTGAGATTTCTGGCTCTGAGACAACACACAATTATTACAGAAAAGCCAGATTGTATGATAATGGATTCCTAATGCTCTTGGTGTCTTAAATGCATTTAAAGGATTGCAACTGTTAAAGCCCAATTGCCATTGGGACACAGAGGCAGGTGCATCTATCCACTAAACAGAAGCTTCAGAGCTGGAAAATAGCAGAGATCCATGCACAAGGAACTTTGAATCCCAGGAATATAAAAAAGGCATGTGTATATGTATGTGTATGTGTAAATGCATATGCCTACATACACACACATGCATACATATAAGTTACACAAAAATATATGTGTGTAAGGGACACCTGGATAGAAAATCAAGCTGTTTCTTGTAATTCTTTTTAAACACTAGACATAGGTGGAATTTGATAGAATGGAGTAAAAGATGAATCTATACAACTGAATGAGGCTAGATTTTGTGGGACCCTACCTGACCCATTTAGCTTAAAATGTAATTAGTAGTAGCTTCTCAAAATTCGTGTTTTTTTCCCAGCCCACATAGAATTGCCAGGGATTTAATTTAGGACCTTCTGGATAGAAAATTTGTGCTCTACCATTGAGTACCCTTAAGACCCTCCTGTTCCAGCAAGCCGGACTGGCCTAATATGAATTTTATTCTGCGGGCCAATTTTATATATTGATTTTAATTTGGTTTTAAATTTTATAAATCTATGTGTTTTAATATGGCTGTACACCGCCCTGAGTCCTTCGGGAGAAGGGCGGTATAGAAATCTAATACACTAAACTAGAAACTAGAGTCCCATTTGCCTCGGGACCTTCACTTGCATTCCTACTGACTTACTTTACATTCAGCTGAGCTGTATCAGAACTCGGCTGAAAAGTATCTTATTAAAAAATGTGTGAGAAGTTAACAGCCAGGAGGTTGGGGAAGAGTTCATACCCTCCTTTTACTACTCAAGGCAGAACACCAAGTTCATGCTATTGTGTATTATATGGGAGGTTGCTTATTTTACAGCTCCTTCTGCCATCTGACTAATTATAAATCCTACTTCAGACAGGTCCATGGGAAAATACTGAGTGTTAGGAAGATATATACTTCATATTGAGTAAGGAAGGTAGTAAATTTGCTATTTGTCAGATAAAGAGGTGAATACTCAGCATTCAAGGGCCATGGCTGCTGAAATTTAGACTTGGATGCACATAGGATACATCCTTGTGGCAGAAATCAAGCATCAGTGATGTAACCTGATTCCAGTACTGAAGCAAGGGCTTAGTGTCTTGATGGTTTTGCAGAAAAATCTTTAATCGTTTAACACTGGTGACAAGGCACAGGTTGTCCTCCCTTTGTATATCAGTATGCTGATCTTGTGACTAGACTTCACAACCGGCATGATAATATATCTTGACACTTCAAAAATTTAATCCCATGTTCTATTAGCCTGAGAACCACTAGTTCCCATCTCAATCAATCAGAATAGAGCTAGAAGGGAATTTGGAGGTCTTCTAGTCCAAAGCCCTGCTCAGAGAGGAGGCCCTACCATTTCAGATAAATGGTTGTCCAGTTTTTTCTTAAAAACCTCCAGTGATTAATATGAATATCAATATTCAGTGACAAATATGAAGCATATGATCTCATATGCTTCAGCCAAATTCTTATACATCTGTCTGTGGATCTCACACAAAATTATTGATGAATCGGCTTATGTAAGCAAGAAGCAGGCTCTATAATCAATCTGAGAGGAACTAATCATTGAGTTGAAAGGGGTAATTGGCCATCAAGTCCAATTTCCTATTTGTGGCAAGAATTCAAACTAAAACTTTCCCAGCAGATGGCTATCCAGATTCTGAATATACCCAATGAAGCCCATCTCCTTCCATAAATAATTTTTCTCCTCTCCAAGTGCTCTTTCCATTAAAAAGTTGTTATTAACATTCAATTGGAATATGTCTTCCTGTAACACTTCATGAGATAACACAGGTTTTGACCTTTTTATGACAGATCTCAGGTATCTGAAAAGTGTTAACAGATTCCCCTTCAGTTGTCTTTTTTCACTGCTCAGCATATTCAGGTCTTTCATTGTTTCTTAATTTTCACTCCCCTTACTACTTTAGTTTGTCTGAATACTTCTTCCTGTTGTCTAATTTTTCCAAACCATATTATATGACAATCATATCCCAAAACAGTGAGGAACATCAGAAGTTGCTTTATAGAATTAAAAAAAAAATATTCTATACAGATTATTACCTCAGAGTTTTTTCAGTCATATAAAAATGAGACTTAACTGATTCTTTAAAAAAAATACCAGGTAGGATCAAATCTCAGACATTCAGTCTCAGAGTCTGTATTTTATACTAAAACATGGGCCTCTCCCAGACCAAAAAAAATCTGCAATTGTTTTGTGGAAACATCATCTTGTTTTTACTTGCTTAGCTTCATTGCCCTCAATACCTTGAATCCATTGACAGCCTCCATTTGCTGCGATAAAAATAGATTAAAACATTAGTCAAAATTCCCACCACGTTATCCAGTGGTCTAAATGTAGTCATAGAATTCAGGAAAAAATGGTTTTATTTATTATTAAACTTCTATGCTACTCATCTTGCCCAGATGACTCTAGGCAACTTACACACATTAAAATCTTAAAACAACAAATAGAAAACATACATTTAAAATTCAGCTAAAATCCAATTAACCAAGATGAGAGGAAGGAAGCAAAGTGTGCATAGGGAGGAGGTGGGATCTGTTCTAATCCATTAACAGCCTCCATTGCATTAAGGTCCCAGGCCAGCTGGCAGAGCCAGGTCTTCATGCCCTTTCAGAAGGCCAGACGGGTGGGGGCAGATCATACTTCAGGGGGGTAGTATATTCCACAGGTAGGCACCATGGCAGAAAAGGCTCTTCTCCTAGACACCACCAACCAAACTTCTTTGGCTGATGGGCTTCAGAGCAGAGGTGGGTTTCAGCAGGTTCTGACCAGTTCTGGAGAACCGGTAGCGATAATTTTGAGTAGTTTGGAGAACCGGTAGTAAAAATTCTACTGGCCCCACCCCCATCTATTCTCTGCCTCCCAGGTCCCAGCTGATCGGGAGGAAATGGGGATTTTGCAGTATCCTTCCCCTGCCATGCCCACCAAGCCACGCTCACCAAGCCATGCCATGCCCACCAAGCCATGCCCACAGAACCGGTAGTACATTTTTTTGAAACCCACCATTCCTCTTCTGCTGGCATGGGTGGGGTGGGCAAGTCCCATTGGGATAAGCCAGTTCCTCAGATACCATAGACCCATGCCATGAAGGAATTTAAAGGTTAGGGTTACTTGTTAGGGTAACCCTATCATCTTGAATTGGACTGGAAGCAAACTGGACACTAGTGCAGTTCAGTGTAATATGGACCATGATAGGGGCCCCAAGAACTGCCTGCGCAACTGCTTTCTTCATCAACTGAAGATTCTGGATACTCTTCAAGGGTAGCCCCATATAGAGCATGTAGTAGTAGTCCAAATGTGAAATGACGAGGGCTTGAGTGACTGAAGGATTTGAGGGACTCTCAACTCACGATTCCAAAATGTTTTTATGGCTACATTCATTTGTGATTTTTGAATTTATGGCAGTTCTATGGTATCTTAGAGAAAATAAAAATAATGAAGACACACACACACAAACACACATTATAGAATGATGTATACTTTACACTGCACTCTTACATATGATTTCATGGCTAATCCAAGGCTTGGAAATTCCCACTTTGATTGTCAGCCCAATGGAGTACAGTGCATATTTGTGTCTGCTGTGAAAAGCTGGTATATAGGAATCTGAGCAAGAGCAGGGGGAAAAAAAGTGAACTTTGGTTCCTTTAATTACAAGAAAAATTATGAGTACTCTCTTTCCACACTTTTCTGTTGTGGATCTATAAGATGGTGATGGACTAGGGCTTTCTGAAATGCTTGTTCCAATGAAACTTAAAAGATTGCTCTAAGCATAATTCAGTTGCCTCTTGTGAGGTTCCAGTAAGCTTCAGAAAGATCTCTTACTATTTTTAGAATTCTGATCATATTTTTATGATAAGAACTACTTCCGTATGAACAGTATATTACAAATAGACCAAAATAAATTAGTAAAGTGTTCACCTGAGCAAGTTTCTCAATACAAGTTAAAAAGTATTAAAATTAATCAATGTGTTCCATGAACTGTGGCTCCATTCCAGCAAAAATCTATCAAGTGCTCTCAATTTTTGCTGTAGGCAGGGAAGTTATTGGAAATCCACCTTTCCTCCATAAATGAAGTTGCTTTATGATTGGCTGAATCACTATTCCATAATAGCATTTGCTCCTAAAGTCTGAGCATTTTTAAGGATCATTTCCCAAAGAAACTAGGGCTAGGGAGAGTTCTCAGAGCAGCGACTATGTATCAGTCCTAGCACTGGAATCAAAACAATAAAGGCTGTTGACATGCAAGGAAAGTAGATGTATTTTAACTACATCTAATTACAGTGTTAGTAACATCTGACCAATTATTAGTGCAGCACTAATCAAAGAAGTTACAGAAATATTTTTCACCCAAAATCCACTCTCTTCACTACTTTCCGTTTTTAAACACATTATCACATCTGTCATAATATCATAAATACTATAATGAATATTTGAAATTTTAATTAAAGTCTATCTTATCCTATTTTGGGCACAATACTTTTTCCTGCCATTGACTATTAGATGAAAAATACCCTTTACGGATTGTAGGATACTCGTTTTTATAATTTTTTGCAAGCTCATTTTTTAAAAAAACTAAAGTATTTCCTTGCTACTTGTGTTAATTAAAACATCTAGTGTCTTCATTAATTCTATTTACCATTCCTCGATTAATTTAAAGCATTATATGGAAGGTAGTATGTGTAGCCAGATAAAAGACATGCAATTTCAAAATACATCTGGGTTATATTAAATTTTACACTGATACAGTTTTGAATAATGAAGCCCAAAGTTAGGCAAGGCAGGGAGAAAAGAGACATTCTTTAAGAATTCTATAACAATCTTCATGACAAAAAGTTTTATTTGAATTAATAAAACATTTCTTATTCATTCTGATTCATTGTTTATAGAGTCTTCAGGAGCTCTCTTGAATCTAAATGCCCTCCTGATGTATTTGAATTTAATTTTCAGGAATTATGGAATTGGTCCAGCACATCAATAGGGCATGTTAGGAGAAAACTGATGTGCAAAGTTGCTTGAATAATTTGATTTTTGGGGAATTCCAATAAGAAAAATAGTGGTTTAGATGTCTCTGATGCATTCAGAGACAATGCCAAAGCTCCTTTTGCTCCTTGCACAATAGAAGTTTTCTTTCTTCCTTTAGATCGAAGAAACAATCCAGGAACTGATGTGTTCCCCTTGTAGCTCCCAGACTGTCACTCTTTGCAAGTAATTATGAAAATGGAGATTTTTTTGATCAGCTTGTGAGTTGAGTGACAAGGAGTGAGGAGCTTCATCAAATTCATAGTTGAGACCTAGCCAAAACTATGGATGCTAGAATAGACCTTCATTATTTCTAAATCACCTTTTGGATTTAGCTTTTTCTACAGTTAAAGAGAGACCATTGAATCAGATATGTCCTGTTCTTTGAGGGTCTTGACAACAATTATTTTAAAGCAGGTCCAATTGTCTATTGGCAGAATTATCCAAGACATGTAGTAGATGGAATATAGGCAACTGCAGTGGAAACTGACTGGCCCATTCTTGATCTAATATTTTAAAATTATCTTATTTTCAGCACAAAACTGCTTAATCAAGACTGCTTACACTAGCATGGAAAGTAACATGGCAATTATCAAAAAGGCCTGCTTAATTGCTAGGTTTCTGCATTGCCGATACAACAAGATACCTGACTCCAGAAGAAACAACAATCATATGGCTTTGGTTATGTCCTAATCATGCCTTGCTATCATTAAGGGGGGGGGATGAGAAATAAACTAGAAGATCAAGGATATTTTTCATGCATGACTTAAATCACATTCTGAATAAATTCAGTTTGTAATTCATATAGAAATCCTGCATGTAATATAAATTTAGTTCCTTTTCTGTATTTCATTCTGAAGTCAATGGATCACATATCACCAAATTGTGGGGAAGGAGGAGGAGAAGAGGTCCAGGAATGGATTTTTAGCCACACAGTTTCACTTTATAGTAGCACAAACTTTTATTGGAAATTCCAAATTGCTTCTGCCTAGTCTTTTCTCCAACTTATTTACATAAAGTTAGTTGCATCCATCAAAACCTAGGAGATTCTCCCAAGAATTCCTTTTCAGCCATAGGCCATTTTCATCCATTTCAGAAAAGTAGGAAAACACACCGATTCTAGTTGAACATGCAGGAGTTAATCTCATCTGTCAAGAGCCCAGGAGGAAAACCATCTAAGTTTCTCTGTTTGTAGCTTATTTGAATGGCAAAGTCCTAAACACCCAACTCTGAAGGATTCAATGGATGCCCTATACCTGTGATGGCGAACCTATGGCACGCAGAGCCGTATTGGTGGGCACGCGAGTGTTGCCCTAGCTCAGCTGATTTTTGGGCCTTCCGGGCCCACTGGAAGGCTATTTCCAGCCTCTGGAGGGCCTCTGGGGGGGCGGGAATGCCCTTCCCAGGCTCCTAGAAAGGCTCTGGAGGCTGGGGAGAGCAAAGAATGGGCCTTCCAGTCCCACCGGAAGTCGGCAAACGGGCCATTTCCGGCCTCCGGAGGGCCTCCGGATGGATGGGAGAGGCTGTTTTCGCCCTCCCCAGGCTCCAAGTAAGCCTCTGGAGCCTGGGGAGGGCGAAAAAACGGGCCTACTGGGCCCACCGTGCCATCGCATGCCAAAAGCGGGGGGAGCGCAAGGATGTCACGCATGCCTGTGTGGGGGGAGCGGGGTGCACTGAATTATGGATGTGGGCACGCGTGGGTGCGACCCCCCCCGCACTCCCCCCGTTTTTGGCACATGATGGCAAAAAGGTTAGCCATCACTGCCCTATACAATCTTAAGACTGTTTAGGTGTCCAATCACACTTGGCCAATAAAAAATTATATTCTATTCTATTCTAAAGTCAGTTAATCATCAATAAAGTGAAAAGTAAAGATAATGATAATTTCATCACTTCTTGATTAGTTCAATTTCAATTTCAGGGATGGTAGAAAAAAGAAGCAGATCACATTGTATTCCCCCAAACTGATAGATTATGATTTAATATAGATACAATATCAAACTTTATGCTAAATAAACATTGTATTTGGTTCATAGCAATGCTGGATTCTTTAGCATTCCTACAATAAACCAATCAGCTTGTTTGAAGTTTTGTGTCTTTAGAAATCTATTCTTGCAGAGGTTTTTTTGCCTTGCCAACTGAGAGAAGCGGATAATCCAGTTGAACAAATGAATGATCTGAAAAAAATGTTTAATCTACCCCCATGTAATGAATTCTTGTCTGAGAAAAAAATGGACATTTGCAAAACACTGCAGAATGAGAACCAATGGACATCTACTAAATGGATAACCCAGCTCCCTCTTAAACCAAAAAGAAAGAAAGAAAATCAAAGACATCCAGATTGACCTGCCTTAACATACTTGCTAATAAAAGGGGCCAAAATACAAAGATATTCAATTTTCAAAATTCTACAACTTTTTTTCTTGCAATAAATCTAACTATCAAGTCTTTTGAAAATCTACTTTTCTTAGTTACTATTATGGAACTTGATACTCATTCATTCATTATTTTATTTGCTGCCAGATGGCTGTTTGAAGCATTTCATATAATTAGGAGGCTGAGTTGAACTCCTAATTCCTCTACCCTTGCATAAAGACATGGTTTGTTTAACTATGGCTTAGTCAATAAACCAGAATTAGTTGGATTAATCCAAATTCAAAGAGCTCACAGTACAACTGGATACAACTATATAAATCACATACAGATGTTTGAGAAAATTATGGTTAATTTCAATGTAGTCTCCATTTATTTCCAAATATATCTACACAGAAACAGGCAGTGTCAATTGTTAAGATGGTTCTGCTTATCATTTCAACCTCATTTCACTAGTCAGACTCAATTATCTTCTGCATGCAAGTACACTTGTCTTTTCAACAAAAAACAAAACAAAACACAACACAATATTCAAACACTCCATAAATAGCACCGGGAACACTATTATCATTTAAGGGAGCACTGCTGTCATTTAAGGGAACTCTGCTATTTCTTTGATAGAAGTTATCAATCCTGCAGTTGAGATATGAAACAAAACAAAGAGAAACAAATATATGTAGCAGTGAAGGATAAGAAACCTGAACAGCAGCTTTTCAGTCAGGGATGACATGTTGTATGCTTTAGGAAATAACATGTTCAGTAACAAGTTGATATACAGCTTTCCACTAAAAAGCATGCTTTTTAAAAGGTTGACAAGCTAACTCTTACTTAACTGTTCAATATTCCTGGGGAAGAGTCTCATTTTCCTACTAATATGAGCGTAATCGCAAATGATTCAATTATTCCATAGTAATTACTTTTTTTTAAATGCCATAACAACTTCAATTATTGTTTGACAAAATAAAATATGACCTCCAATACTTGTCATAATACATGCAGTTTTGCTTTAAATGCCATAAAGCTATTTAGGTGAATGTTAGTATTATTAGACTTGTAGGTCTGAATACATATTATTTATTTTCACTGGCAAATGGACAACATTCTTCAGATTAGTCCAAGAATGGATGAGATGCAGCATCAAGAAAAGAAAAAGGGGATTTGGAAACCATTCTTCTGGCTTCTGACAAAATTGCAATTTCATCTCCTCTTCACATCCTCTAAATCAGGGGTGTCAAACTCGATTTCATTGAGGATAGCATCAGGGTTATGTTTTACCTTGGGGGGCTTGGGGGCCGTGGCCAGGTGGGCGTGACCAGCTCAATGTCACTCGTGTTGGGGGCGCCTTTGGGGCCCAAGCATTCTGCCAGCAAAAATGGGATCCGGAGCTTCACTGGCAGAGGGTTGCAGGAGGCCATGGCAGTCGAAAATGGAGCTCAGGAGCCCATTTTCACTAGCAGAAGCACCACAGGCCGATCCTTTGCTCTTTCCAGGGCAGCCCTGCGGGCCAGATCTAAGTACCCTGTGGGCCGGATCTACCCCCCAGGCCTTGAGTTAGACACCTGTGCTCTAAATTAACTCTTCATAGTGTTTTGGTGGCAAACACACTTCTGCATGCAGATCTCTAATTGTTGCATCTAACTGAGAGTGAAATGCAGCTGAAGATCTAACAGGGAAAAGAGGAAGAAGTATGTAAAATATAGGGCAAGACTAAAGTACAGAATTTGTATTATGTCATAATTTGTGTATGTACATTTGTGTAAATAAATAAATAATGAGCCAAAACCAAATGACCCATGATAAGGTTTAATGTGATGTGTATTCCATCCCAAAAATATTTTGATATTTAAAGCAGGGGTGAAATCTGAACCAGTTTTCTACCAGTTCGCTGGCCATGCATGCACGCTGCTGCATGCACATGCGTAGTGTGCACCAAACGTGCACTGCATGCGCATACACAGCACCAAACGTGCACTGCGCATTTAAAAAGCTGCCGGTTCGTTTGAACTGGTAATTAGCTACCGGTTCGGTTGAACTGGTAGTTTAAAAAAAGCTACGATCTGACGATCACCTGTGCCATGTAGTTTAGCTTTGCTAGAAAGCAGGATTTCCTGCTTTCTAGTGAAGCTAAACTACACGCCACAGCTGATCCCCCCCTCGCTGTTCTACTTACCTTCCCAAGCCTCCTTTTGGTGCATACTGTGCATGTGCATGCACGCAGTACGCACCAAAAGGAGGCTTTGGAAGGTAAGTAGAACAGCGAGGGGGGGATCAGCTGTGGCGTGCAGTTTAGCTTCACTAGAAAGCAGGAAATGCTGCTTTCATAGCTTTTTTTTACCACCGGTTTGCCTGAACCAGTAGTTTTTATCGCTAGCAGTTTGCCAGAACCAGAGCATTTCACCTCTGATTTAAAGACATAATTGTGAATGGGCTGTAACCACTCACCAGAGATATAATTAAGAGCCACCGTGGCGCAGTGGTTAGAGTGCAGTACTGCAGGCTACTTCTGCTGACTGCTGGCCACCTGCAATTTGGCAGTTCAAATCTCACCAGGCTCAAGGTTGACTCAGCCTTCCATCCTTCCAAGGTCAGTAAAATGAGGACCCAAATTGTTGGGGGCAATATCTTGACTCTTTAAACCACTTAGAGAGGCTATTAAAGGACTGTGAAGCGGTATATAAATCTAAATGCTATGCTAAATGCTATTAAAAGTTATGCTTTAATAATCTGGTTACTCAAATTACTGGACTACAGAAATGCAGTCAAGTAAAAAAACCTGTTTAGGCAATTTAATAGGTTTGTGTTATACTTGGAACAACTTTGTATGAATCTAAGTCAACAAAGCAAGCTGAAGAAGGACATGGCAGGAAGAAGCTAGTTAATACGACAAGATTATTGTTTCTAGAACATATGAATACTAGTTAATGCAAATGTGGAGGATTATTTTTATGCCTATTCATTCATTCCTGTAAATATCCTTCACCCATTAACAACAGAAGTAAGCACTATCTGTCCATTTCCTTTGTAAAATCAAATTCTACTCTGAAAAATATATCCATTGATGTCATCATGGGCAGAATGGCATCTGCCAGCTGAACAAGTGTTCCTTTTCATTAAACCTGTTGTTGAGATTTGGGCATTAGAAGAGATGGTGAAGAGAGACATCCCACTGCAATAATGCAAACCAGCTCACTCTACTGTACATTGGACATAGACTACAGAAAATCTTAATTAAACTGCAGGGAGGGTAAGTTTGTAAATATCAACATCATCCAAGAGAGGAAGATACCAAATGACATCCAAGCTCATCTGCATCTCCAGAATCATTGTTTGGGAACAACTATAGTGTGACACATTATTAAGAACAGCTATCCAGATAAAGCAGAGCAGCATCTTCCTTGGACTCCAACACAGAAAGGCTTAGCTGAAGTTAAGTTAAAGGAAAAGGAAGAAAAACTAAGAACACAATCCTATGCATGTCTTGTCAAAACCAATTCCCATTAAGTTTAGTGACCCTCATTCTGAAGTATATGGATCTAGAATACACATGCTTGTAAGTAATTTCCATTAAAATAAGTAGACTTCTTTTTGAATTCCTAGCTAGAAAATCCTTTGGGGAAATAATGATGTTCCTGCTTTCTTAGGTTTGTTAATTCATACTTTCCAGTCTTACTTATCTAGGTTTTTTTTTTATGAGCAACCAGCAAAAATGAACCCCAGAAAGAGATTCTGCAAACATTCTATGTCCTAAATATGTACCGAGAAAACATTAAATGTATTCATTTCCAACATTTCTAATGTATAAGAATATTTCTATAAATATAAATTTCAATTTGTTACCAGTCATGCTGATAATACCACTTTGAACTTTGAATTTATTTCTGGAGGCATGCTATGTATTTATGTATGCATGTTCACATGTATGCACACATATAAAAGAGGACAGTTAAAGTCTCCATTCCTGGAAGGAGAGCAGACTGTGCATAAATGAAATGAATAGGGTTAGCACCATTGTTATGAACCTTACATTATGAAGTCAAGTAAATTAACAAGGAAGAATTAAAAAGGAACATTTTGTCTAATTCTGAAACTATAGGCAACTATTGAGGGACACAAATAGTCCCTGAAAGCTAAGCTCAGTTGCCTTTCCCTTTGTCTGCAGCAGAACATTATCACTAATATATTCTGTCTCAGCTAAAAAAGGAACCAATGGCAGGACATCTATCTTCCTGGAAGAAGGTTGCCAAGCAACCAGCAAACTTTCAGCTCAGAGCTGATGTATCTGGGCACAACAGTCAGATTCCCCCCATCAGTTGCAACTAACTTGATTTTGATGGATTAAAAGAAGATGAAAATCTACTCAGCTCCTCCCTTTGAAGTGCAGGGATCATTAAGATAACAAACAAATAGCCATAAAACACAGACTTGATTCATTCCAAAGACAGTTGGTAAATAAAACATGGCCATTAATGAAAGAAACCATTGTTCTACCATTCAGAACAGCACTTACTAAAATCTCGCTGTAGGTTTAAAAAAAGAAGAGAGAATTCATGCCTCCATTGTCAATAAGACAATTTAACTTTTAATTGCTATTAACTAATAGTTAGGCTGAAATTTCTAAGGGATGTCCTATCTTTCTAAACTCATAAATAAATGTATCATTTTCATTATTAGGAGATGTAAATTATGTTGAATTGTACCAGTTGATCAAAACCATTTTCTTGTCATGAGGGTGGTAATTTAGGACATCCATTCTGCTAATAACACACACCAGGATATTGTCACCGCTGTGCTGGAAGCTGGACAAAAATTAGTTACTGCATTTTACCATTTCAAGAGCATTATTATTTATTTGTATCCTACCTTTTACAAAAAACTCAAGGGGGCAAACCTATCCAACACACTTTCCTCCTCCTATTTTCCCCACAACAACAATCCTGTGATGTGAGTTGTGTGAGATCTGGGCTATGTGTATTATCAGACTGGACATGAGACATGAGATCTGGAAATCCTACCAGTTCTTTTGACACATAGTGTCATGTTTGGAAAGTCAATTTCTTTAAAAAGGACTAGTTGGCAGCCTAAAGTTATCTAGAGGGTGGGTCAGAATTGCCAGAATTGTTTTTCAAATAGCGATACATTGAACTAATATATACATTCACAAGGTAAATAGTAATTTGGGGAGCTTGTACTAAATTAAATATGAGGTAAATAAGTTTACCAGTGGCATTCTGGCACAAGAGTTTAAAATCTTACAGAGTGAGGTAGAAGAAAGAAAACACACAGGGAAGAATTAAAGTGAGATGTTATGGAAAGATAAACCATTTTTGTCTCTGTACCATCATCTGTACTCTTCATCAAATCTTTCTACCACCAACATCAATATCCTTTTTTATAAAAAAAAGAAGATAAATGAAACTGTAGTGCTAATGTATGTACAGGATAGTCAATTGTATAGTCCTCGACTTACAATTGAGCTCAACATTTCTGTTGCTAAGCGAGATAGTTGTTAAGTGAACTTTGCCCCATTTTGTGACCTTCCTGCCATGGCTGTTAAATGAATCACTGCAGTTGTTAAATTAGTAATAGTGTTGTTAAGTGAATTTGGCTTCCCCATTTTTTTAATTTTTTTTTTTTAAATTTGATTTATATGCCGCCCTTCTCCAGAGACTCAGGGCGGCTTACAATGCATTAAGCAATAGCCTTCATACTTTTGTATATTTATAAAAAGTCAGCTTATTGCCCCCACAATCCGGGTCCTCATTTTACCTACCTTAGAAAGGATGGAAGGCTGAGTCAACCTTGAGCCTGGTGAGATTTGAACTTGCAGTAATTGCAGGCAGCTGATGTTAATAACAGTTCTTTAGTCTGCTGCGCCACCATTGACTTTGCTTGTTAAAAAGTCTCAAAAGGTGATCACATGACCCCAGGAAACTGCAACCATCATATATATGAGTCAGTTGCCAAGCATCTGAATTTTGATCATGTGATCATGGGAATGCTGCACTGGTCATAAGTGTGAAAAACAGACATAAATCACTTTTTTCAGTGCTGTGGTTACTTTGAATGGTTGTAAGTCGAGGACTAACCTGAGATCATGCTATACTCATAGAGTTTAATAATACTATTACATCTCTCCTTTCACAGTGCCATAGTAAATCATCTCAAGCAGTGAACATTGCATACACCAGCCTTTTATCAGACATGTTCTCCTGCCAATTCTCTCAACCATATGCTAGTCGGGGCATGGAAATTGAAGACCACTCTATTTGTAGGGCATCAAGCTGGTAAACATTGAAGTATGTTATGAATTCTATAAATATAGTGGGACTTATTAAAATAACATGAGATTTAGCTATCTGAAAAGAAGGGCTTCTCACAACTGAATATTTCCAGATCAGGGAACTGGAAATTAAATTTTATACAGGAGACATTGAGAGAAATCAGTAAATGTAGTCTAGAAAATAAGAAGTCTGCGAGGACTACAACTTGTTCTTTAACATCTCATAGTGCAAGATATGAATAACAATCTTAAACTACAAAAAGGCAGAGTTGTTTTCAGAGTGAGATAGGAGACATAATAAAAATGATAGTTAGATAGGAGAGAGAGAGATATATATAATGTCAAATTCCAGATCAATGTTAGAAAAAAACATCCTAGAGAAGTTTCCAATAAAACCAATTATCTACTAGGGTGTGCTTTGATAGATATGTTAAATCTAAAGATAGATATTTCAAAGGGATACTTTAATTCTAATTACTATGCTGAACAGAGAGCTGAACATGATATCTAATTGGCCATTTCCAACTATATGTTTCTGTGATTCTCCCATACCAGCCTACCATTTTTTTCCTTCAAAAGCCATCCTCTGATTCTTAAAATCTTGGGTGTGACTTCTAAAGGCTGTCAAAAATGGGTACAAAATTCAATATTTACTATAATAAAGGGGGGGGGGGGTGTTGAATAAATATGTAGAGAATAACATGCATGTTTGAATACACAGTGGTATTTTGCTGAAGATTTCAAATGCTCCATTATTCTTGGTGAGCATGTCACATAAATAATAATAGGAAGACGTAAGGCTTCTGTGATAGTGAACCTAGTCACTGATTTTGAAACAGATTGCTATTTCAGTGAGAGCAGTTAGTTCTAGGTAGGCACCAATTATCTGAAATATTAGAAATATGTTTTACCAGCTTGTCAGTGGATCAATGATCCATCCTATATGCATAGGAGATCCTCAGTAAATTTGATGAGCTCACCTCAAGTCCATAACTGCAGCTGCTAATGCACAAATGAGCCTTTAGGAAAGTCTGGAATTTATTATTAATTAATTTAAAGTTACTGTAATTGCAGTGGTGTTCATCATATTGTCAGTAACATCTCAGAACCTTTCTCCTCTCCTAACAATATCATTCAATTCTGTATCTATCTTTTTCTTTCTAAAACAAGCAAACTAAATATTTCCTTTACTTTTCAGCCAACAGAGGAAGATTTAAGATTTCTATCCAAAAATATCCTAAATGTTTAGGATATTGTGTTATTTAGCTTTTTTTTAACTATGCACTGCTTTTCTGAATCAAATCCAGTGAGGACAATAAATGTGTACAGTATAGAAATATACAGACTAAAGTAATGGTGTTTTAGAAATATACCCCAATATTAAAATATAATTTGCCTGGCATAAAATCCCTTTCCAGAGGCACAGCAATAAAACATACATAAAATAGCAATATGACTAATACAATAACCAGCTAAAAACATTAAAAAGAGATGTCCCAAAAGTGCTTTTTCAAAGGGCAACTGGACTTTGTTTTTTCCTAGAAGTTGTTTCACTTCTCATCCAAGAAGCTTCTTCAGCTCTATTAAAAAGAGATGGTTTTTAAAAGTCTTTTTAAATGCTGAGTATTTGGAAAGCAGTTCTATAAAGCACAACCATCACTGAGAAACCCGCCTCCAGTCCCACCCATCTCATAACAAAGTGATCTTTTAAAGGAAGATCACTGCTTCAGTATTATTTAAAACATAGGAACATTCACACAAGCATAATGGACCAAGAAATAACTTGGTACAACCATGGGTGTCAACTTTCTTCAATCAAATCTTCAACTTTCAAATGTTTTTGCCTTACAACTCCCAGAATTCTCATCTAACAGTACTGATCATCCTCGTTTAGATGGGAATCCAGAGTTATAGTTCACAAAACTAGAAGCTCTGAAACCATCCTCTCTCATCTATCAATACATTATTATTCATTCTTATTCCCATATTGTATTATCTTGCTTCTAATATCTACATAGGTTTTTGCAATGCCATGAATATAACTGATGGAATCTGCTTCTTTTGCCACACTCATTTTACTTCTATTGATAAAGGAGAATATTTGTAACTCAGGGTTGAAATGAGGGATCCTTGGTCTCTCTGAGTTTGGTTATTTTTTTGCAGATGTTTCATTATCCAAACTGGGTAATATCATTAGCATTGATGATGTTACCTCAGGGGTGAAATCCAGCAGGTTCTGACAGGTTCTGGAGAACCGGTAGCAGAAATTTTGAGCAGTTCGGAGAACCAGCAAATACCACCTCTGGCTGGCCCCAGAATGAGGTGGAAATGGAGATTTTGCAATATCCTTTCTCCAGGAGTGTGGAGAGAATGGGGATTTTGCAGCATCCTTCCCCTAGAGTGGGGTGGGAATGGAGGTTTTGCAGTATCCTTCCTCTGCCACACCCACCAAGTCACACCACGCCCACCAAGCCACACTCACACAACCGGTAGTAAAAAAATTTGGATTTCACCACTGTGTTACCGAGTTTGGAAATGAAAGGTGTGCAAGAAAACAACCAGAACTCAGAGAGCACAAAGGAGCTCTCGTTCTATTTTTATTTGCAGGTCTTTTTATTTTGTGATTTTCTCCAGTTCTTTCTCTTCTCTTCTGTTATCTCCAGGAAGTGCCATGTCCACTATCCAGACTTTTTTGTTTTACTTATCAACAATGGTTAAGTCTAGGGTGTTTATGTGACAGGTGCTTGTCTGTTTAAATTCTAAAATCCCAGAGCTTTATAGCTAGTTCATTTTCTATTACTTTGTCTATTTTGTGGTCCCACCAGTTCTTGCTTGAGGCAAATTGTATTTCTTACAGATATTTCAATGCACCATTGTTGCTGCTTTGTCATGTTGCCTGTGCAATCTTCTTGTAATGGCTAATCCACTGTTTCTTTGCAGAGATGGCATTTGGTGTTTGTTGCCGTCTACTCAATTCAGGCTTTATAATGCATTTATTCTAAGGCTTGGTCTTGTGCAAACAGAATTAGTGCCTCAGTCTCTTTCTTCAACTTTCCTGCTCTTAGCTATCTTGTTCTTATCTGATTTCCCTGCTAGGTTGTAGTAATGTTTTGCCTTGCCCTATCTTTTTCCTTCTTCATTTTGTCTATCTTGTGGGCCAGCTTGATCTCTCTGGTATTCAGTAAGCCTTCATGTGCACTAGCATTAGTGTATCTTCTTCACTGTCCTTCAGATATTCTTCCAATGCCCTTTTTTCTTCTTCAACTGTCTGGTCTACTTGCAACATTCCATGTCACTTATTTTCCTTGGTCTGTCAACATTGCTGCATGCATGAAGGGCATGATTTATTGTCATTATTTTTCTGGTCTTCCTATCCAGGACTTTTAGTTCTGCTTGAATCCAGTCCACTATTCCAGCTGTGTATCTAATGACTGAAATTGCCCAAGTGTTAAATTTCATTTTGATAGATAGAAAGATAAACAGATCCTCCAGTTGAACTCAACCCCCAGTGACTGCATCAATAAATATTTCTGGGCAACAATATGGAAAAGGTTTGCCACAACCACCTTCTGGGATACTTTTTCATCTTCCTAGTCTAGCTAATTGCCCTACAATTCCTAGGTAGTTCCCAATCCAAGTATCAATCAGGTCTGACTGTGCTTAGCTTCTAAAATCACTTTACTTCATAGGAGCTCACTGCTTCCATCTGCTATAGATACCTTAATAGATCTCTTGTTGAATATCAGAAACGTATGTGACTCAGGATATAAATTTTCAAATTTTCAAAAATGTATATGGTATAGATATAGATATAAATTTAGAAATCACTATAAATAAATTATATCAATCCCTACATACTTGCTGTGACAAACAATTCATAACTTTTACACATTAGTTCGTTGTCTGAGACTCTCTCACCTTATACCTGCAAATACCTTATTTGCAGCTTCCACACCAGTGGTGATATTCAGCCGGTTCTATCCAGCTCGGGAGAATTGGTTGCGGCGGCTGTGGAAGGCTCCGCTCACCCACCCGGATGTCATCATTTCCTGTTTTTGACGATCTGTGCATGCGCGGAAGTCCCTGTGCATGTGCGCTCACATTTGCGAACCGGTAGCGAAGGTAAGTATATTCCCGGTTGCTTTCCATTTCTTTAAAAAAAAAATCAGCATAGGTTATACAACATAGACTAGCACTGAAGGACTTGTATCTGTATGATAAGCTGATAGACAATTTTCTTCTTTCTTCTTCTTCTGACTTTTTGTCTTTGAAATTCAATATCATCTGGTCAACTCTTTGAATAGAATAGTGCTATAAACATGGCACTATTTAGTGATAGCTTTCTATAAAGAGGACTGAACTCCCCCAAAAAGGAACATAACCTTCCTATTTTGACTGACTGTGATTCTCTAAAGGTCTGAAAAGGAAGTCTTACATAGCATCCTCTACTTTTTTCAACAGACAATATCAAGAAAGGACATTGAAAGAATATATGTTCCCCTGAAAGATAATCCCATACTGATTCTGCTATTAAAATATTGGTGCAAACACCACAACTTTAAAGATTTAAAGTTAGTTCTGTTTATGTTTACTTAGAGCTTTTTCATAGTACTTTCACAGAATACAGTATAGTAATGAGAAGAATAGAAATAGAAATGATCAAATGATGACTCTAGTGTCTAAATTATTATGGCTATATTAGATTGCCATAATTATCTGGATTTATGCCTTGCACTTAAAGCCAAAATGAACCCAACATTGTTAAAAATAGTATTATAAACCAGTTATGAGCAAATACAATTTAAATTAAGATATCATATAAGCAGCTCTTTCATCTACAAAACCCAATAAATGGAATATTCTTGAAAAAAAATATCAGCCTATTAAAATGTATAGAAACTCTCAAAAGTTTCCTAAATTAAGAAATAAAAAGCTACAGTATTGTCACATATTGTCATATATTCAAAGACAATTAAGATACAGGAATAATATCTTCAGCAGGACCTACCAGGCTCATACCCAGTTTCTAGTAAATCACAGGCATTGAGACATTTAACCCTTAATCTGATTCTTGGCTAGACTCAGCAGAAGACTCCCAAACATGACTTGGTTAGATTAAAAACTTTACTGTAGACAAAAATGAAAGAAGTCATTACAAGATTGGAAAAAAAGAGATCCTCATTGCCATAATTGTGTGAACCTATCCATTATTTTTGCTGCTGCTGTGATTGAATTATCAAGCAAGCAACAACAAACCATTCTGCCCATTCTCATAGGTGGGTGCATCTCAGACTGAGGAGGACAACTAAGGCAGATCACTTAGCCTAATATGGATATGGTGGATATAGATTCCCATTGAGATAACCAATGCTATGCAAACAAAGGGAGAAAGAAATCATAACCCAAGGAAATTAAATGTATGAAATTAAATGTATGAGATAACCCAAGAAGTTGAATCTGAATCTACCATTTTCATTGTACTTAACCATATCTTTTTATCTTTGTGAATTATCCTTGTTTTCCCCACTTCCATTTACTGCCTTTTGTTCTTTAAACTTCTTTGTACTCTCTTTTTTTCATTTCTTCATCAAGCTGCACCTTTCACGGTATTCCCCTTCCTCTTGAACCATTCCCTGTTCCTTTTTGCTTACTATTCAATTTTGTTATGAATCTTATTCATTTTATTTTGTTTTATTATTTATTTATTGCACTTATATCCAATCACAATCACAAATTGATTCCTAGAGACTCACAACAGTATTCCTTGATCATGATAAGAATAGCCAGTTTTAACACATTTTGGTCAGACTGCCACAAGTATAATCAAAGCCCAGTTTTACCCCAAGCATGCTGTTTCTATTCTGTACCTGCTAGGATCCATAGCCTACTCTTCCAATCAAAATATTTTGTTGCATACCATTAGTTTGAAAGTAGAGACAAAATACTGGCACACAATATTTCAGGACATGGTAATACGTAGATTCTGGTTTTACCTATGTTACTTTACCTATATATTTGTCTGATTAGACTGACAGTAAAAAACTTATACTCTCATGTAGTATTGATAAAAAAAATAATACAGCAAATAAACATTCTCCCTTGCCTGTCCATTTGAGAAATAGACGATACATCTTTTAACAACTTTATCCTTCTAGGCAGTTCAAATGGAAGGAATGGCAGAGAAAATCCAGATGATTTGGAGATTAAATAAACAAGACTGTCCTTGAGAAATTACTTTTTGTGCTGCACAGTGTTCAAGATTGTGTGTTTTGTGTTATAGAGTTCCCCAAGGAACAGCAACATTTCAGCTGCCCTTGGAAAACTTTAATACAAGTGCTAAAAAAGCCATCAAGCTAGGAATGAAAATCAAGATTCAACTAGACTTCAAAATAGAAGGGAGAGTGGGTAATTCAGAATAGGTATTAATTTTCCAGATTGGGACCTGATTTGTTTTGGTTCTAACAAACAAATTCTGATCGTGATGTGTTTCTTTTGATCTCTGAGATGTTACAATTGGCAGCAAAAGCAGGGCAAAACAGCATTTGTGTAAAACACTGTGTTGGGGACAAGGGGGAGACATGATAGCAGTGTTCCAATATTTGAGGAGCTCCTACAAAGACAAGGGGATCAAACTATTTTACAAAGCACCAAAAGGCAAGATAAGAAACAATGGATGGAAACTAACCAAGGAGAGAAGCAACCTAGAATTAAGTAGAGATTTCCTAAAAGTCAAAGCAATCAACCAATGGAACAACTTGCCTTCAAAATTGTGGGTGCTCCATCATGGGAGGCTTTCAAAAAGAGATTGGACAATCATTTATCTGAAATGATATAGGGTCTCTTGCTTGAGCAGGAGGTTGGATTAGAAGAACTCCAAGGTCCCTTCCAACTATATCGTTCTATGTTCTAGTATCGCAGTAGAGAGATTTGGGAAGGGGGGTGGAGAAAGATCATTTATGTCCGTGATGGCGAACCTATGGCATGCATGCCACAGATGGTACATGGAGCCATGTCGCCTGGCATGCCAGCTCAACTCTGGTGTGTATGCGTGCGCCAGCCAGCTGATTTTTGGGCCTTCTGGGCCCACCAGAAAGTAGGGAAACAAGCTGTTTCCTGCCTCCTGAGGGCCTGGGGGGATGGGGAAGGCCCGTTTTTCTTTCTCACCTGGCTCCAGTTCCTCTCTATGCATCTGGGGAGGATGAAAACAGCCTTCCCCACACCCTCGGACACCCTCTGGAGGCCCGAAATGGCCTGTTTCCCAACTTCCGGTTGGATAGGAAGTGACTTTTTTGCTGTCCCCAGCCTCCAGAGCCTCTCCCCAGATGCATAGTGAGGGTCTGGAGCCAGGTGAGACAGAAAAACGGGCCTACCAGGCCATCACATGTGAGAAGTGGGGGGGAGGGGGGGGTCGTGCACGCACGCACGCTATTCTATTCTATTCTATTCTATTCTATTCTATTCTATTCTATTCTATTCTATTCTATTCTATTCTATTCTATTCTATTCTATTCTATTCTATTCTACAAATAAAAATAATAGACACAGTCAAAAAGAAGCCCTGTATATCTCATCCCAACACCTGGAAACAGTGGTGGGTTCCTTCCAGTTCAGCCCAGTTCGGCCGAGCCAGTAGCAGTGACAATATGATGTCACCGAACCGGTTCTCTTTATTTGGGAGCTGGGTCTTCCTGCCCCCCCGCCCGCCCCCGCGTTATTCTTACCTTTTATTTGGCCCCACCCGCAATCTATTGCTGCCTCCCAAGTCCCAGCTGATCGGCTAGAAGGAAAAAACCTGTTTAAACTCTTGCTGCGGGGCTTCAAAGGGCCGCCCTACAGTTGATCAGTGTTAAAAGGCAGTGTGGTGGTAGACCGGTGCCTCCAAACACAAATGAGTAGACCGGTGCCTCCAAAAACGAATGAGTAGACCGATGCCTCCAAAAATGAATGAGTAGACCGGTGCCTCCAAAAACGAATGGATAGACCAGTGCCTCCAAAAACAAATGAGTAGACCGGTACAGCTCTGCAAGCAGTTAAAAGCCTGGTAGACCAGTACCTCTGCTAAATCCTAAAGAATTGTCACATAACCATCAAGCCACGCCCACAAAATAAGCCATGCCCACAGAACCAGTAGTAAAAATTTTTAGAACCCACCCCTGCCTGGAAGGATAACCAGGTCTTCAGGTCTTTATGGAATACCAAGGACGTGACAGCCACATAGATTTCAGAAAAAGATCCCAAAGGGCAGAGAAGGTGCATTTCCTTCTCCTTCATTGGGCAATAGATCAATCAAAAAGATCTGGAGCATGCCAACTTGACCAGCATGTATCAACCAGGCAAAAAGCATGGGAGACAGGCAGTCCCTCAGATAACCTGGTTCTGTGCCATGTAGGGTTTATAGGTGATAATTAGTATCTTAAATTATACCTCAAAACAGATTGGTAACAAATGTAGCTCACAGAGCAGAAGTGCTACAAGGGCGTACCAAGGCATGCCCATCACTGTTTCTACTGCTACATTTTTCCAGGTAGAGTGTATTGCAGTAGTTGAGCTTTGAGGTGACTTAGGGCATGAATGACCATCTGAACAGCTTCCCAACCCAAGAAAGAGTACAGCTGGCACACCAGATGGAACTAAGCAAAGCCTCCTTGGCCACAATTGCCACCAGCTACCATCTGCAGGAACTATATTACAGAAAAACTCTAATCGGATCGAACTGAATCAAATTGTGCGTGTGACAGCTTTTTTTTTTTTTTTTTGCTGTATGCTGTCCACAGTCACTTCTTGTGAGATGGGTGGCCGTATAAATTTGATAATAAATAAATATTCATAAATTATCATTCCTCTTAAAGGGCCATAGCAGTCTCTGAATGGTGCCTGCTAGTTTTGGTGCAAAATTAAGTCAAAAAAACCATAATCAGAAGAATTTTTAGGATACTGATTATTACAGAACACACATTCATAACCAGAAGACAGATCATGATATTATATTTTGCTTCACATTTATGCCCATATTAGTTATGCATTCATTTAAAAATGTTAATATTTACTTTTCCTGACTAAAGCCAATTGCTGAAGAGTTATCATTTTATTATCACTACATATTCTCAAAAGAACAGGTAATCAGAAAAGTCTACCTAGATATTTAATCAGACTTTTATTTTAATGACCTAATGTTTTCGTTTTGTAACTGCTGGCAGCTCATGCTGGGTAGAAATTTAGTACTCTCTGCATTTAATTATTATTTTATCAGAGATTTCTTTGCTTTCCAACAGGGAAGAAATAACTGGGATTTAAAATGCAGCAGTGCTCATATTTTAAAACCATAACATAGTGTCATAATCGGTTACCTGAAAAAATGTTAGTGTTTGACAGAAACAAATTTTTATTTCTTATTTTTGTTAATGAGAATTTGGTTCTTAATGATACAATTTCACTACTGACAAATAACTCTTTTAAGTTCTCTGATATTAATTTCTACAAGAATTACAAAGAGATCCATTGAAATGGTATAGAAGTCTTGATACAACTCCAGCCTCTTTCATTCTCCACTAATGACTTTTGATTGTTGGAAAATATGAATCAGAATGGTATGAATAAAATAGAATAACAGAGTTGGAAGGGACCTTGGAGGTCTTCTAGTCCAACCCCCTGCTTAGGCAGGAAACCCTACACCACTTCAGACTTCCACATGATCCACACTTCCCAGAATATTTTAAGGCCTCTCATAATTCTCAGCCCTGGCTGTGGGTGCAGACAATCATACAATCACACTGCTATGGATAGTTATCATGTTCTGACCTAGGCTTCAGGGGTGGGTTCTACTTACCTTTACTACTGGTTCGTAACGGGGTCGTGCGCAGAAGCATTTTGGTGACATCACGGTTGGTGGGTGGGGCCTCCCACCAGTTTTACTACCGGTTCAAGAGAACCGGTGCAACCGGGGGCAACCCATCACTGCTCGGCTTCCTGAGAAAGCATAAATCACAATCGTAGTCCCAAAAAACCTCTTTTATTGAGACAGCTGTGAATTATGGTCATTCACAGCCTGTAATGATTCACAAACAGTCTGTGAAGATTCCGACAGATGTCTGCTCAAGTTGACACAGTCTTTCAGGGTAATGTTGATAAGCATCCACCTTTATCTCCCTTGAAATGCTCAAACGGACTTCTCAGAGCTTGAATTGACTATATGAACTAATTGCTTCCTGCAATGGCTCACAACTATTTGCTCCTTTTTATGTCTTATGGGAGGGGCCAATCAACTCCAAGCCTTACTCCCGAGTCACCCTTTTTTTTTCTTAATTGTTCTTGCCATCTGGTAGCTTTGCACATGCGCACACTGGGAACAGGCTCACACTGTTCTTTTGCCTCGCTGATGTCATATTCTGGAGGCTTCGGAGGCAGCCCATAACTACCAGATGGCCCTGGCCCCCTCTCTGCCTCTGTTCTGTCCCCCAACCTCACATAAGCAGACACATGAGCAAAAGACATCTACCAGTAATTTATTTTTACAAGCCGACCTGAATCCTTTGGCAGATAAAAGTTCTGGCAGCTACTTTCCGAATGCCTGCCAAGTTTCTTATCACCTCTAGAAACAGGAGTCAGCATATCTGTAGTCCGTTGCTGGGGCAACCAAGAGTTCACAAGGCACAAAAGAGTAGTCAGAAGTCATTCACAAAGTCCAAGCCTTAATTCCGAAAGATATCCCATCCGAAGCTCACAATATGCAGTTTTGGTCCATCACAGTATGGTGGGACAGATAACAAATAAAAATAAAATAATAAATAAACACGGGTCCAGCTAGATGGTCACTGAAGGGCCCTCTTTGTTCTTAATATTGTAAGAGAGAAATTGCTTGCAATTCTATCCAGAACACAGGAAGGCACATTCCTTTCTACTAGGACTTTTACTTCAAGGCCTCTCAGTTGTCACAGATAAGAACAGTCTAGGTGATTTACACTTTGAAGGTCAGAGTAACAGAGATGTCCACATTGTTGTTTCAACAAGAGATAGTTTGAAAAATATGCTTCAGTAACTTTTTAGAAGAATTATTATAACTGTTCTGCAAACTTAGTAATTAGGAAATGTCAATTAAAAATGATAAATGTATAGGACCATATGAATTGCTGACTCCACAGAATCCTTTGTTTGAAACTGTATAAAAGTTCTGAGTTGATAATCATATGGCGTTCAAATCTCTTCTTGATAGTGATATCAAAGGTTTGATCCTTTATTGCAATAAATAATTAAACTGATTCTGTCTGACCTATCAGGATGTTTCTTGATTCCCATCTCCACAACAACAGAGCCTGCAGAGCAACCCCACCCACTTTTATCCCCTGTGGGGCATGGCTCAGTGACTCAGCAATCTCTGGCCCTTCCACACCTCTTCCTTTGCTGTGCATGCCTCTACCTCCAACCCTGCCTGGGATGAATCCAAGATTGATCTTCATCACTCCCTATTAGTGGGTGCTCTGACATGCCTTCCTCCTGGCCTTCAGCTGGAACCTGAGGTGTTGCCAGAAAGGAGGGTCCTGGAGAGGGAGGCCTTGTCAGTTCCTCCCCATCACTTTCAGAGTCATCTTCCTCCATGAAGACAAGCTCGGGAGCCAGAGTCACAACAGCCTCTGGCGCAGAGCCCTCATCCGAGCCTTCCCCAGACTCCAGGACTGGTCCACGTTCCTCCCCAATCTCCTCACTGTCTGAATCTGCTGCCAGCTCTGCTGGCCGCTGGCGGGCCACAACATATCTAAGGAATTCTTACCAATGGTTGTTTTACTATTATACAGTTGGATTCCTGCTACCGGTAGCTGCACAGAGTTGATTCATCCGTAGCATAAAAGAACTTTATAAAATTAACAAAAATATATTTTAGGCTACCTGTGAGGACAAAATCTATGTTACAGCTGCTTATGTAATAAAATTACAAAAAAATAGTAACATAGAAAAAATAATAGAAGCATTCGGAATCAATGCATCCAGCAAAACACCCCAAAGATCCAGAAATAAATCTTGTACATAATTACAACAACCTTCAAAGAATACCTCAGTAAACACAATCAAAAAGAGAGAAAGGGAAGCAGATGGGTCTTCATAGCTTTCCTGAAAGCCAGAAATGCAAGGATGAATTACAGTCTGGGAGCATCATGTTGCCTATACCTACCATTGCATTATGTCCAATTACTTCCCTTTAAGATGTGGGGTTATGATGTTACAGATCTTACTGGCTTCAATCAAAAAGTAATAAAAAACAAAAGGTAATCAAAAAGTCAAATACTGCTATCTTAAAGGGATACAAAGAAATCAAGAAATCACCATAAACATTTCTTAATTCTTCATGAGAAGCTTGCAATTCACCTACACAGTGAATTGATTGACACCCCACAGTGTGGGGTAATAACTAGGATTGGCACAAGGGAGATCTGTTCAAATACTGACAGGTGACTCTAGGTTAGTCCCTATTGCTCAGCCCAACCTATCTTATAGGGCTGATGCTATGTGGGAAAACTGGGAGAAAGGATTATAACTTGGTAAACTGAGAGATGTTAAAATAATAAATAAATAAATTCCTTAACAAAAAGTTTTGCTTATTTTTTAAAGTTTGCTTGATTTGGGTCAAAGTACTGTGAAAATTTAATAACCTGATTTGGCAGGGGCAGCATTCTAGTTTGGATCTTTTACTTTACTAAAGGGTGACATACATAGAAAATTGTAATATGACAAAGGTAAACAGCATTACAAATATAAAAAATGAGCAATCCTTTCCCTCTTGGGAAAATGGGTTCATCCATGGTATCGTAACCTGCAGAGATGATTGCGATGAAGGTGAACTTAGGAGTCAGAAGCGGCAACATTTCTTCCAAATTTATTTTGAGTATAAATACAGTTTAAAAATTCACCTCAAGGATAAACACAAAATTCTTATGCTGATGTGGTCTATCCTCTTCTTGGTAACATAATTTGCTGGGAGGCATAATTATATTTTCTTTTGTACATTTACTCACAGGACCATTAGGCATCCTCAGTGGATGGTCAAAACAGTCAGATGGCAGCTACCACTGGACAATTTAACCCACACTCTTTTTACGTCCATAACACATGCAACATATGTACAAAAGGGTTGTACATATAGGGTTGTACACACATGGTACGTGTGGTATATACATATGGCTTCAGCCACTTTCTTGACTTTTTAAAACCTCCTCACAGATACTCCTGAACTAGCTGATTACAAACAATTAAAACCACATTTAAAAATAACATTATACAAGGACCCCCAATGTTCTTTTAAAAGGATTCTGGTGGCTATATTTCCTTTGTTTTGTTTGTTGCCTCTTGTTCTGACCTAGGCTTCCCAAAAGAACGAAGCCAATTCCTCGTCCCGATAAAACCCCTTTTATTTAGTTTAAGGGGAATTCCTCTCCAGCAAAGTCCCGGCCAACAGACTTTCCAGAGATTTCACAACTACAGACCTTTATCAGGCTTGGAGAGCTGACAGGCCAATATCTTCCAAACGCCACTCTGTAGCAGAAAAGACTTGGCAAGAAGTCAGGAACAGATCTTTACTCTAATGAATTGAACTACCATATTTTTCAGACTATAAGGCACACTTTTTTGTCTCCCAAAAAGGGGTGAAAATGTCTGTGCCTCTTATAGCCCAAATCTTGCTGAAGCCCCACCCACCCACCAGCTGGTTTTTTGGCCTCTGCACACTGCACACCGGGCCTTTTTCCGGCCTTTTTCCAGTCTTTTTTCGACCCATTTTTGGGGCTTGTGAGGCTTTTTTTGGGGCCAATTGTTTTGGGAAAAGCGGCCTGAAAAAAGCCTAAAAATGGGCCAAAAAAAGCCTTGTCTCTTGTCTCCGGCAAACTCCCCTCCCTTTCGCTCCTCTTTATTCCCTATGGGAGGGGCCATTCACCGTCCACCTGTGGCTTTACTCGAGCCTTGTTCCTTAGCTGTTCCCTTCTCCTGGCAGCTCTGCGCATGTGCATACTGAGAACAGGCTCCAGCTGTTCTTCTGCCCCACTGATGTCTGCCTCTGAAGATAGCTGAAAATTGTCAGACGGCCCTGGCCCCATCTCTGCCTCTGATGCAGAACACTCATCAGAGCCTTACCCAGACTCCAGGAGTGGCTCATGTTCCTCCCCAACCTCCTTACTGTCAGAATCTGCTGCCAGCTCTGCTGGCTGCTGGCAGGCCACAACACTTCTTCTCTCTTCTCTAATATATCAGTTCCTTTCCTTATAAGTAAATGTCTGGAAATCCTTTCCTTGTTTCAGTAGATAGTAACTATTAGGGACACACTGTTCACAAGTATGGGGGAACAGAAGAGAGATGTGCCTATTCATGACCCAGGCTTAATCTTATTCTTGGTTTCTGGGGATGTAAGAGAGTGAGAACTAAGCAAGGCATACCTTACCCACTCACCAGACATGTTTTTCTACAGTGGCAAAAAAAAGACTAGTAGCAATAGTACTTAGACTTATATACTGCTTTACAGTGCTTTACAGCCCTCTCTAAGTGGTTTTACAGAGTCAGCATACTGTGGCCAACAATTTGGATCCTCATTTTACCCACCTCGGAAGGATGAGCCTGGTGGGATTTGAACTGCCAAATTGTAGGCAGCCTGCAATCAACAGAAGCAGCCTGCAGTACTGCACTCTAACCACTGCGCCACTGAGGCTCAGGTACCAGCCTTCTGGTACCAACCTTTCCAACTAACAAATTTTAATTACAAGGTATAAGATTTCATGAACTGTAGTTGATTTCATCAGATTTACCACCTGTATTTTTGCTCCTGTAGTGCCCACCTATTTTTCCTTCATCATATGTATGATAAATGTGAGATAGCTTTAGGCAAGCGAAGTACTTCACTCTGTATATAAAGAAATTGCCCTGTTCCGTGAAGAGATTTAAAAGTCACATTGCAAAATCAATGGGTCTGGAAGTCTGAGTACATAGAGGTACTCAGTAAATAGGTACATACAAACCTATTTACTACCAATGCTATTTTCAACTTGAAAAGGGACTTTTATCAGCAATAATGAACCTATTATTTGTTAGTGATGTACATTTTCTTCATCCTGGAACAAAGTTGCCTAAACCTGTATAAAAGCTGTTCCAATCCCAAATGGCACCTAGATTCTTAATTACCTTAGCCAGGTGGCTCACAAATTCCTTTTCACTGCTCTTAGGCATTGCATACAAAATTAATTGATTTCTGAGAGCTCAACTGCAAAGGAAGGAGCTAGTTCTAAACTGCAGAAAGGAAAGAATTGGCTAAATGGTAAATTAATTTACCACTTTTATCATGTAAGTTGCTTTTGCTCTTAGCTGGCGGCCAGAAGAGCACACTGAGGGAAGGTAAAGCTTCTATTAATAAAATGGGTATCAAATAAGAATACTCAGAAGAATACCCTTAGAGGAAAAGAAAAAGAAATAGGCTGCAAGGAACAAAACTGTCAGGTTAAATTTACTGATATCCAGTATTTGGGCCCAAGGATTTATCTGGGGCAGGATTTCACTGTAGCTACTTACCTACAGATAGAACAAAAAATTATAGCTCAGGATTGAACTGTGGGAACCTTGGTGCTCTCTAAGCTTGGTTGTTTTCTTGAAGATGTTTCATTACCAAACTAGGTAGCATCATCAGTGTCCAAACAAACAAGCTCAGAGAGCACTAATGACTCTACTTACCTAGAAAAACACAGCAGTTCTGAAAAATACATGACCATTCTTGGATTGAGATCAGTGGAGTTCCCAGAATTGAGGGACCCATAGGAGAATTCGCTGGATGGTTCTACCTCACTGCCTCTCCCACTCTGGAGTAGGAGTTAGTCTCCTTAATTCTTTCCCCATGTATACCTCCATAAGCATTGGGGTGAAGGCAGTGCTCACACACTGTGCAGGTAACTGCTATTCAATAGAACAAGTAACAGTTACATCAAGATAAAATTGAATTTCTCATCCAGTTTGCCCTACTGTACTGAATTCTTTTGCAGCCAGTTTTCCAAACTTTAGGGAGAATATAGACACTCAAAGAATATTAGGGATTCTGTCATTTTAAAGTCATTTGGAGTTCTGCAGCCTGGATAAGATAGTCTTAGAATTTGATAGGCTTAGCAACCCAAAACCTAACAATAAAGATGCCACCATGTATGCCTACCCTGAACATCAAATCTTAAGCCGATTCTAACCCTCCTTCTCTATTTCCTTCCTTCCTAGATTTTGGCCCAGCAACTCAAAGCTGAAGAACTCAGCTGGTGACAAGCAACTCATCTGCCACCAATGGAGAGGCATCTGCTGCATTAAAGCAAATTATCTGGAAAGAGAGTACACAGTTTATGGCTGGCCTTTCTGTTTTTTTCTGTGTATATTAGCAACATAGCTGACACAGAAGAGATATACTGCTCTTAAACCTATTTCTGTCTCTGTACTAAAACATGGCTAATCATATTTTAGATTCTACTCGCATTCATGGAATTCGTGGAAGATGGTATATATGAGTACATTTAAGAAGACTGACAGGTTTCCCTGCAGCTACTTCTGCCTTCCCCTTTGCAATCAAACCTAAAAGAACTGATCCTAACAGATTAAAGGCCAACATCTCTCTCTCTCTCTTGGCAACTTAAAAGTAGTCACCACAAGGGAGGAAGGGACTGTGCTGTATAGTTTGGCAGAATATAAATGACTCTTTCTGAAGAGCTTTTGTGGATTGATTTAACAGGCAGATCAAGCCAGACTCTTTTTAGTCCTGCATGTAAGTAATTATGTTGGCAAAATCGGGAGAGAATCTGCAAAAGTGCAAGACAGTGTTTTTCTGACTGGGAATTCTGAGAGTTGAAGTCCACACCCCTTAAAGTTGGCAAGTTTGAAAAACATTGGGGTAGGGCAGAGATGAGTTTCAGCAGGTTCTGATCAGTTCTGGAGAACCGGTAGCAGAAATTTTGAGTAGTTCGGAGAACCGGTAGTAAAAATTCTGACTGTCCCTGCCCCCATCTACTGTATTCTCTGCCTCCTGAGTCCCAGCTGATTGCAAGGAAATGTGAATTTTGCAGTATCCTTCCCCTGGAGTCGGGTGGGAATGGAGATTTTACAGTATCCTTCCCCTGCCATGCCCACCAAGCCATGCCCACCAAGCCATGCCATGCCCACCAAGCCACACCCACAGAACCGGTAGTAAAAAAGTTTGAAACCCACCACTGGTGTAGGGCATGGGTCCACAACCCCCAGTCTGGGAACTGGCACTGGTCCGCAGCATGCCAGCAACTGGGCTGTGCAAACAAGCGAAGCCCCATCCACGGATGCAGGCAGCACACAAAACCAGCTTCCCTCTGGTCTGCGGAAAACCTTTTCTCTACGGAACCAGTCCCCAGTGCCCAAAAGGTTGGGGACACTGGTATAGGGAATAGAGCTTTTGTGGAAAAAATAAGAAACACTTGTATTCTGGAACACATTCATATTATTACTTTCTTTTATTTATTTATATCCTGCATTTATAACTTTTATATAAAAGATAGCAAAATTCCTAATACTCCTTCTTCCTCCTATTCCTGTTGTGACCCAGGCCCAAGTAAGTAGTAGTCGATGCAAACAGTTCCAAAACAAACAGACTTTATTAGAACAGCTGAGAATTAACTCATTCTCAGCGTAGTCTAAACTAAATTAAAACAAACTCTTCATAACACAAATTCTTCAGTCTAATCACCAATAATTAGCCAAACTGCCAAAGGCTTCTCTTGACAAAAGTTCAGAAGCAAAAGACGCCAACCAGAGATAAGTGCAGCAGGACAACAAGTCTATCAACGTTGTTTTCTGACAAAGAGCCCAAGAGCGGTTGCTGGTCTTTTAATCCTTATAGGAGGGGCCAATCATCTCTTGGCCCTATTCCCGAGTCGTCCTCTATGCTGTAGCTGCTCTTGCCTTCTGGCAGCTCTTCTCATACATGCATTAGGAACAGGCTCTGCCTGTTCCTCTGCTTCTCTACTGTCAGCCTCTGGAGGCTCCGGAGTCTGCACCTCTCTCCCCGATGGCCCTGGCCCCATCTCTGCCTCCGATGCAGAGCCCTGATCCGGGTCTTCCCCAGCTTCCAGGACTGACCCATGTTCTTCCTCAGCCTCATTGCTGTCCAACTCTGCTACCAGCTCCGCAGGCTGCTGGTGGACCACAACAATTCCCCATATAGCAACAGCCCTGTAAGCTGAGTTGGGCTGCAAGAGAGTGACTGGTGGCCCAAAGTTATCCAGCTGGATTTCATGTCAAGGTGGGACTGGGAAGTTGTTAACCTGGTGCCTTAACCAGTAGACCAAATATACACAATATTAACCTCTGCTTTTCCGTGTGTATACCTCAGATTTGGGGGGGGGGTGCTTCTTTTTCTTCCAAAAGCAGTAGACAACTCATCAAAGCAGTTTGGAGTATTTTCTATATTGTCTTCAGTTTTCTTCTTCTGGGTGTTTTAGTTACATTTTAGTTTGCTTATCTCTGCTGCTATCTATTTTGTGCATTTGCTGTCTTTGCTATCTCTTTATATTTTAATGACTATTAATTTATTTATAAAACATATTATCTATGCTCGCAGGCACGCAAGGGCATAAAGTATCCAGATTTATTTATAAAAGCCGACCCTTAGTAGCTCTTCCACATGATGCTTCATGTTGCCTGGGGTTTGGGGACAAATTAAGGTAACATAGGTAAAACATTTAAAAGTAATAGAAAAGACATTGTGGAAATAGATTTCAATTTAAAAGAAAAGAAAGGAATATGCTCCAAATTATTCCAGATGTCTTAAAAGCTTTACACCTCACAATAAAGTATGGCTTTCATAACCACAGTTTCTTGAATATGTCACAGTTGGCTGACTCTGTCCAACATAACATGTTAAGTTGAGTAATTTTTTACAAATCAAGGGCTGGTGGGGGAATCCTCCATACAGGGGTCTCCAACCTTGGCAACTTTTAAGACTTGTGGACTTCAACTCCCACAAAGCTGGCTGAGGAATTCTGGGAGTTAAAGTCCACAAGTCTTAAAAGTTGCCAAGGTTGGAGACCCCTGCTCCATGAACACAGGAGTTGATGACATTGAGTGGTGGGCAGAACTGGACAATCAGAGACCCATCCTTTTTTTCTATGCATGCAGTGTAATGTGATGCATGTTAAGACTTCAATTGCCAGTCACATCTGCTATTTGGGCATGACACATTCACTTACTCACACATACACACACACCAAATACTCTTGAGTTTGCACTAGATGCTAGGTGATGTGAGAATTCATCAGATGCTGCCAAACTTTACCTGCATTCTCTAATCAAGTTTCCATTTCCTTGGAAAGATAAGCAGGCAAACGTTTGCTGAAGAACTGTCAAAACAACACATTAAATATACATTAGAGATGTGTGGTAACCACCCCCAAGATATTAATGTCTTCTCTATTAAGGTATTAAATTACTTTGTAACAAGAAGAGATTATTTTAGAAAATGCACACAGAGATGAGAAGAATGGTCTTGGCTTGTTTATACCTCAATGTTGCTAAGCATCAACTGCTTAAAAATATTCACTTAACCATTTTTCATTGAAGTGGTATAAGCACATACTGTATTAATTTTGACAGCATTCTTGAGATTGTTGTTTAAGTTGTATTTTTATCGAGCACTACAATTTTTAAGTTTGCTTCAAATTTTACATGTTAAGACATTTATTAAGTGTTTTAGGGATAGATCTAGAATACAGAATTGCAATGAGCTCTGTAATGCACACAGATGTACAAAGGAGAGGCAAGTGGCATAGAGGCAAAGATGTTCCAGGATCAGGGGGCTCAAGTTCAAGTCCACTTGCAGCCTTTTTGGAGATGCAAGATTGAGGGAATCAAACCCATAGTGAATAAAAAAGATGACCTGGATAGAGATAAGCCAGATCTGTTCCCAGAGCAGACAGAGATGGAGCATCAATCCTGACAGACACCTCCATTGTTTCACAGGAAGATAAGCAGAAGGGGGAAGTAAAGCAGTCAAGCTTGCAAGATTCTGTTATAATATTCTATCGTAATAAAAGCAGTGTGGTACTTCCCTTGGTTTGGTCTACATTGCGGGGCTGACAAAGCAGGGAGATTAGAGAAGTTCATTGGGTATGAGAAGAGGCACTTTAACCCAGGGGTGGAGGAAGTTGATTCAAAGAGACTCCATCTTAATTGGCTGACTATAATCTGAGTGAGGGCTTACTTTTATAGTTTCAGGACTTCGTTTTTATTCTTGTTAGCATTAAAGATGCTAACCAGGATGAAATTTGTGTGGCTTTCAACAGCTACTTGATGCTTGACACTTCGTGACTTTGGGTCACTCACTCACTATTAGCCTAAATCAATCTAATAGGGTTGTTGTTGTTGAGAATAAGTAGAGAATCATGCCACCTTAACATCCTAAAGGAAAAATAGATATAAATCTAACAAAGAAGTAGATTACATAGGCAGGAAACAAGGTTTATCTACAGCACTGATTGATACACTGGGTTATTCCACTGGGAAACCAATTTTGTTCCTTTCCACTGTAGCAATTCCTACAGTAATTTTTAGCAACCCCCTCCAAGTCTTCTATCTGCAGCAGTATATGAATATTACTTGATCACATTGCTAATTGATACTTAGTCCCATTTTCCTTTTATAGTTCTTAACACTTAAATGCTCTTTCTGTAGAGATATGTATTATGTTCCCACCTCATTATTAACGTATTTGACTACAGTTTCATCATTGTATTACACACACAATTTGACACTATTCAAAAGAATTTTTCAACAAATTTTGAAACTAAAAATTGAAATTGAAAGAAATGTTGCAGGTTAGCATTTCTCTTTGTATAGAAGGAAAGAAGGAAATCAGCCCCATTGCTACAGAGAAGAATGTTATCTCATAAATTATTGCTTAAGAATTATGTGGAAATATACATTTTGGCAAATAGTTTCCTTAACAAACAAGCTGGCCCAGTCCACTGCTTGACTTCAATAATTTGTTCTGATTTTTTTTTTTTTTAGTATTCTGATTTTTTTTTTAAATCAAAGCAATCGTCTTTGATCACATAGGAAATTTGATCAGTGAAGTTTATTTCTGTGAAGTTTATTTCTATTCTATTAATACCTAATGGGTGCATTTATATTCTTTTAAATCAAACATCAGCTTTTGTTTTGTTAATGTATCTTCAAGGAGGTGAAATTATATCCTGGCCTGATTCACTCAGCAGATTGTCTTTCTTTCTTTTTTCTTTTGCTATAGTAGTCAAAATATTACTGAAATGCTATTATTCTAAGCATATTAACTTGAAACAAGACATTTGAAATAAAGAACAATGCCATAAGAATATGGAAAATAAGCCTACCAGGAATGGCAAGAAAACTAGGGGACCATGAACAGCATCCTCCAAATTAAACTGAGTTTTGTGATCCAGGGCAGAAGATGGGTACACATTTCATGTCATTATATATCAGTGCCAAGTTTACGTAATTGAGAGTGTCTGATCCTGCAGTCTTATGGCTTCAGAATTCAGCAGATTCAAAGCCATGTCCAACCCATCCTAATCACAGATTAATCACAGATTAATCACAGATTAATCACTAATCATTCTTTTGACACGTAATAGTTGTGGAAACACCACCAGTGATATATCAATGCCTCAAAACAACTGGGTATTGGGAAAGGCACCTCTTCAACAGTTCCAAAGCATATTTATTCAAAAATAAATTATATTGTATTTACAATTTACTAAATTAATATTTATCTATTTTTATAAATGCCCTTTGGATTATGGGGCCTGTCTCTAAGGCAAAATAATAAGTGTTTCTATGAAACTTTGAATTCTAGTTAAATGTTGATAGGTTTAAATAATATTTGCAGTAATTCCCTCTATTAAGACATAATTTCATGGGTTTTGAAAAATGGCAATACAGAGAAATAAGAGTACTGCAATGTGATAGTTTGGGTTTACTTGATTATGATTTATTTTTACATGTAGAAATGTAATCATATGTGGTTGTTTTATGGTAGTGCTATAGATTCTTGTTTGCTACTATTGTATTTAGAACTATAGTTTATTTTAATATTAAAATAAATAGCTTCTAGGTTTTCTTCATCATTTCCTGCACATATAAGAAAGTATCCATAAAAGCAAATTAATATGTTCCAATTTGGCATTGAACTGTGATTTTAGAGAAAGATTTGAGATGATGGGCTATATTTATGAGAAATCCTTTTGCATTATTGTAATCCTTTTTATTGTGATGAATTGTTTTTCTTTTTATGGAAATAAATGATCATAATCTTTATATTTATGATGAGAATGAAATATAGGAATATTAATCCAGATAGACTAATAATGCCATATTAAATATACTCCATTTCATAAGAGTGATTTGTATGGCTGGTATGAGTTACATAAATATTGGCTATTTCTCCACATAAAGAAATTTTCACATTCTTTTGTCAGCTGTCAGATTCTGATCATGCAAAATCACAGCACCTGATTTATTTAGAAAGCTCTTAAACAATCATATATGTTATATAGTTAGATTCAAGAATGATATTAAGTCACAATGTGTTTGCTTGATTTTGCTTTGTATAATATGTAATTTAGAAAGCATGATTATATAGTTTAGTATGTTATGTCAATCCAACCACTGTCACGTATTAAGCAAGCTATAAATACATTAAGCTAAGATTTTGTATGATATGTTAATCCAATCAGTAAACAAGCACATTGTATGGAAGATAGATTCTTGAATACAATGTCAACTATAATTATAGATAGGTTGAGTTTATCTACAGGACTGGGAATCAAGGCTGTAGAGAAGTTCCCTCCTCTGACCTTTCTTTAATCCCACATAAACATAGACTGCAATTTCATTGCTAAAGAAAAAAGAATGCCCCATTTTATTGATTGATATTATTTGAACTGTCTGAAACTAATTCACTTTCAGAAAGTAACAATCAAGCAAGAAACAAACAAAGAGGAAAACAAATGTTTCATTGCACAAAACAATATTAAATGGTAGAGAGCGATGATTAAGGGAAAATTCAAGGGTTTAGGTATCAGCTTGCTGATCATTCATCATTCAAGAATCATTCATTCTTCTCATTTACACTTTATTAAACATGGACAAAGAAGCTGGGAGAGCTCTTAAGTTGATTTCATTCAGTTTTTTTAAATGCTCCTCCTCCTTCAGTCTGTATTCAAATAGAGATGGATCCAGCATTATGTGGATTTTAAAAATGGAATTACAAAATAACATCACACCAAAATGATGATGATATTGTATGTTTTGATATAGTATATATGTATATTCCAGAGCAAACAGAATACAATGTTTTCAGATTCCGCTAACAAGGAGTCAGCATTTTGATCTTATGAGTACTGAGAAACTGAAGCTGAGTTAAGGACAATTAATCCAGTTAATGTCCTTTGGTTTGTAAAAATGAAGCAGTGACAGGTTTCCACTCTAGGAACATCATTTTTATAAGAAACTCCTCACAATAGGCAGTTCTTGCTAGCAGAACAGACTTCAACAGGCAGAAAACATGGTTCATGTTTATATTCAAGGAAATGAAAAATAACTCCTTGCTCAATGAGTGTGAATTACAATCTGATTTTAGTAACTTTTCCCTACCAATGTATTTAGCAATATTAGCACTGTAAGTAAACTATACTTACACAAATAAAAGCTATATATGTATTGTTATGACACGTCTGCATTTAGCATAGATAGGCTCAGCTCTCCTTCATCTTTTCTCAGTTGGCTAGGTTAATACTTCACACTATGCCTTAATGTGACTTGCTTGATTTTCGCTCCATGTGCTATGATCCCTAGTCACTGTTATCTGTAAATTGGGATTAGTACAAGGCGTGAATCCTGTATGTCCTCCTATGCAGAAGTGAGCTTTCAGTCAGTCTTCACTAGATAACCAAGTAGTTATCAGAGAGGGATGTGGTTTGTATGCAAGATTAACTAAGTTTCCTCAAAGGAAAGCTGAAGGAAGGTATAATGTTATGTAAGAATAACCTTGAGGGACAAGGGGAAGAAATGCTGCCTAGGAAACAATCAGATAAGAGAAGAGGGAGTTCCCCATGCTTTAATGGCCAGAGGATGAAATTTAGGAAGGATACGCCATAATTCATCAAGCAGTTAAAAATGGCAGCAGGAAATCTGTACCTTCAGACTTGCAAGATTCCAATAATGTAATCTTACATAAAGTAGAATTAACCCATCTAGTGATATTTACCTGTAAGAGCTGACAGAAGTCAAGCCACACCAGTAGGACTGCTAAAAGAGGTGACAACTCAGACTTATGACAGAAATGCTTTAATACAACACCTCTGCAACAAAGTCAGAAACACTGACTTTGTTCAGACAATATACTGAACTGAGATATACTAAGAAAACATATTTTAGTCTAATATGTTGTGTGAATCCACCATGGATTAGTGTATCTTGAGAACCATAAAACTTAATCAGCTTAATTATATGATTAAGTAAACTATCTGTTAGCATGCCATGCAAATGCAGCCCGACATTGGTCGTGAATCATAGAAAGGGTACAATAAAAAATGTAATAATACATACATACATATTTGGCCACTAGCTAGCATAACCTTCTCCAAATGCATGCTTTCTGGGTGAATTGAATTACAATCTTAGTCACAACCCTAAGTAGCACAGATGTAACTGATGGGATCTATAGTTCAATAAAACTGGAAAGGCATTGTGCAGGATCCCTGATATTGAGAAATTTATGAAAATTCAGTAAAAGCACAAAATGTTCAACATTTTTGCCTGTATCATTCAGCAGTACTTTAGAACATCCCAGCAGTTCATCCGAAACCTGAAACAGTTCAGATTTCTAAAATTCTGGGATACAGTAGAAAAACTGTTTTATGCTGAAGTAATGGAACCTGGTTCTCCCACAATGGCTAATGATAGGAGTTGGAATTAAAGGCAGTGGAAAGAATCATACTGAGAATTTTCACCAATGGTTTTTACCACTACATTAGGGCAGAACTTGGTTATTTCTCCTATACACCCATCTTTAGGAAGACTTTCAGAAAGCCTGCAACATAGTCAAGTGCTGATCTTGTGTCTGTTTATGGGAGTTTTGCCTGGTGAAATGCAAATCAATCCACCTATTTCCCAGAGATCTTTGTCAGAGCACAACTATCCTTTAAGTTGCAGACTTGAGCTCCTCCCAACTCAACTGCAAAAGGGCCTTGATTTCTCATGTTTGAGAAATGCTGCAAGAAACATAGAAGTCAAAGTGTTCTGAGGCATTTGTGATGATATGCAGCTTTCTCCTACCTTTCTATCCCAAGTGGGAAGGGAGAATATTTTTCTCAGTTTCCATGACAACAGTGTCTTCTCTGTCTCTTATTAGATGCCATCAGCTCTTTAAGTTTTTTAAGCCAATCAGAGAAGCCTTTAGAGGGTTACCAGTTTCTGAGGCCATTCCCACTCCGAGGGTTACTTGAGGCATTCGCCACTAACGAGAGACTGAAAACCTTAAAAGGGCTTTTATTTTCCTACAGTTTGACATCATTTTATTACTATTAATAAACCTGCTATTAATAAACCTTGAGGAGGCCTTTTTGAAGAGTAAAGTTTGCTACCAGACCTCATCTGCTTTAAAAATAAATCAGTAGCAAACTTTTTGGGAGAGTTCATACTTTATGTTTGATTTTTCAGTGAATTCAATTTGAATTTTGATAAAAGAGGAATTTTAAAAAATCTTTTTAATGTTGATAAAATCTTTTCTGGAAGAAAACTTTAAATTGTAAATTTATACCAGAGCTAAAGAAAGCAGTTGCACAGTTTGCTGTGGTGAAAGTTTGGATAATACCTTTACAGGTATAAAACAAAAATTGTAAAATAGTATGTTTGTAACACTAAAACTGTTCCATCTATTTTCAACTAGAGTGGAATAGCTCGTGTAAAAACAAATAAAATATCCAGTGGGAAGCCAGTGAAAATTAGAAATCAGTATCAGAAGCTCAGAAGGAGGCTAAGCTTAACTAAATAGGAAGACCTCTCAGCCATTCTGTTATCAGTAGCTGAACTGATTCTACTAGAAGGATCAATGGGTCTTAGCTAACACACAACTTATGAATATATATTTATAAATATAGGAAAAATAGGATGAGCTGGCCTACAGTAATTTAAATTCAGCGGAGTTATCAATACTAAAAAAATATGCATGTTAATAGCTAGATCAATTTTTGCTAATTAATGTAGTGCCACAGTTCTGACAGTCTCTTTAAGTTAGCTGCAAAAGTATTTAGTATATAAGTAGTTGCAATAATTATAACAGTGCAACTGAAATGTTTTTGTAGGAAAAACAGAAGATTTCTAGACATAATATTTAGTGATACCTAAAGACAGTAACTCTAGGAAAAATGATCATTCAGAATCTCTGTATTGGGGAATGTTATTTCACAAGATATGGCTCTATATCAAGAAACAATGACAGGATTTTATTTCTTTCAGTAAAAAAAGGAAAAAAAGTATTTCCATCTGAAAATAATGTCTTAATTTAAAAACTGTCACAAAGAAGCAGTAACAGCACTGTATTTATCACAAGCGCTACAACTTTTGACACCTTCTTATCACAAAATGCCAAAATCCAAATACTTGAAAAAGAGAGACTTTGCCAGCCAACTTGGATGCCTTTGAGTGTTATGCTTGGAAAATTCGCTGTGTATTGTCCTGAAAAGGTATTTGAAAAATGCATTAATTAAACAGCAAAAGTTAACAAGTTAGACTTTGTAGAAAGTTAGCCCCCACACTACTTGTAGAAGAATGAAATATTCTAGGGAATATTTAAAAAGGCAGAATATTATATTTCCTTGGATGAGAAAAGGAGAAACATGTTTTTAAAGACAAAGAGCAGCTCCCTGCCCCCAACAGATATTTGGTGCCCATTGAGCAGGACTGGGCCAGCCTCTCTACAAGACATTAAGACCTTCAGCTCCAGGGTGATAGGGTTAAGACATGATCTCTCAGGACATAATAGCAACAGGGCCCACCGAATTGCAAAATTACCTGAGGACATTACATCAGCCCAAGGTTCAACCAAACTTGATTCAGACAAACATGACTCCACTTGGGAGTCTGACTACAGCCAATAGAATACATATTCTTGCACAGGAACAAGAAGCTCAAGTTCAAAGCCCAAGAGAGGGTATAAATACCTCTCACTCTCCACTCCATGTGGTCAGCTGCCCAGGACCTCAAACCCACGTGGTCCTGTCCCTCAATAAATCATTTTTCCAATCAGCCTTCATGTTTCCAATGTCTTTCTCCCCACTTGGAACTGAACCAGATGGACATTTCTTCCAACTACTTTTTTCTGCAACAAGTAAAAAAATGAATTTTTTCCCCAAAAACATGACATTCCTTCAGGCAAGACCTTCAAAAGTTTTACTTATTAAAATTAACTTCAGCGACTGAATGAAATGGGATCAGCACTGTTCCCATAATCACTTGAGTGTGAGCTGCATGCTGGTCAGCTTAAAAATCAAGGACATGTCAGGAAAGCAGATGCTGACAGTGTACAAACTTCAGAATCCAAGCATGCACAAATGCAGCCGCTTGGATGTTTTATAAGCTTTAATGACAATATGAGATCCTCAGCCAAAGATTTAAAAACAGGAAATGAGAACCCTTTTAGTTACCTTTAATCTTCATATGTGTGGCTTTGTCCCCCCCCCCCCGCTTTCTCTTGCTTTAGTTGCTTTTGCAGTTTTTATTATATTCACACAGTTAATCCCTTCATTCTGCTCTTGTTCATCATTTGGAAATTATCCCCACAGACAAAACCACAGCCCTAACCCAGATTGTATGTCTTGTGTCAGATATACTGTAAAATCACTGAAAAGGAGAAATCTGCGGGGTCCTAGTGCTCATTTTGTCTTGCAAATTATGTGATGTTATATAGAGCTGAGATGATTTCTCTGAAATAGCTTTACCCATCTCCATACACATGGAAGATTTTTAGACATTATGGACAAGATGCAGCTGAAGTTAGAAGCTTTATCCCTGTTTTTTATGTGTAAAATAAATATGTTAAACTTTCTTCCAGTTAGAGCAACTGGAATTTGTTTGAATGATGAGAGTTCTTTGCTCAAAGCAACTTTTATGGCAATTTCCCTTAATTTTATTTCCATAACAACAATCCTGCAAAGGAGCATTGATTGAGCAAGAATAATCAGCTCAAAGTTACCCAATATATTTTCATGGCTGAGGATGGACCTGAAGCTTTGTCTCACTCAATTCTAGGCCAACAATTAACGGATGTTATGCTTATGCTCCTGTGTGCTGAAGCGCTTTTTGAAGTTAAACCAAAAGTGATGTGATGGTAGGCCTTTGGATTTATATGACTAGAGGTGTTTAAAAATATATTGGAAAATGTATCCTTCTTTGTACAACTTATGTCTTAGTTAGCTAGTTGCATTCTGTTCATGAGAATGGAGACCTGAATAAAAGCTGGAGTCATCATGTGTGCCACCTCCTTATCCAATGCTGTGCCATAGCACAGATGGCACTTTACAGTTGGTGCACTGTCAAAAGATGTCACTAGTGATCCTCGGCAAATGAGATGATCTCTGTTTTGCCATAGCGAAAAAGCGTCAGTGACCACAGCTGTGCTCTGTCATTGGTATATAGATGCTTCCTTCCTTCCTGTACTGTTTTTATTCCTTTAAATAGAGAAAATGGCCTTGTATTTTTAGGCTTACTATCACTAGATATTTGGGAATGCAACTTTCAGAATTCTGAGTGTGGGGGCCATCTCATGATTTTAAAGGATCTGTCATGATTTAATTGACTGTCTTTGTACTTATTTTCAAGAACATCTGAATCACCTCTCAGCTTCTTTCATTTGGGTACCAAAATATCTTGGAGAGCGCTATCAAGAACCTTCAGAACTAGAATAAGAGAAAAATTGCCATCTTCTGAAGTTTACACATATAGCATGTATTTATTTATTTAATTTATATGTTGCCTATCTCACTATCCAAAGCAACTCCTTACAATGCAATAAAACAAAGATTAAAATACAAGAAATGAGAACTTTATTTCAAATAAAACCAACACTCATTGATTCCTATTTCATTAGCACTCCAGCTTTTGTTCAGATGCCTCAAGAATCTTTCACTGCCTATTGTGGATCAAATATCAGGACAACCTTATCTGTCCCAGTGTGGACTCTCCTGTTTTACTGATAAGGTCAATTTTTATAGAAATAAGGGGGAAAGCCTCCAGAAGATATCTCTGGTAATTCTTTTTCTGTTAAATGCCTGTCAATATCATCACTTATCCTGAATACATGCTGCATAAAAGTTCAATGTCACCACTGAGACAATACAATATTGTTTCAGAAAATTCATGTGAATTTACCACTTAATCTGAAAAATAGCACACAGTTCTGGCTTGTTTTTGTGCCTTTAAGGTATATGGAAATCAGATAATGCCTTTTAGTTTCCACAGCAAAGTAATAAATATTTCCACCTACTGCTTATTAAAGGCATAACTTTGGTAGCCTGCAGAAAAATTAGCAATCTACTCTACAGTGTTTCTTTGGGTATCATAACATATAGGTTTGGTTATTATTAAAGGTTACTTTTCTATATCTCTCTTGATTAACCCAAGCAGAGAATTCTAATAGAATTTAGTTCAGGGATCCCCAACACCCGCATGCCAGAAACCATTTGCATGCCGTGCAAACAAACGAAGCCCCATCCATGGGATGCAGGCAGCACATGCTCCCTCCGTTTGCAGAAAACCTCTATCCATGGAACCAGTCCCTGATCCCCGAAAGATTGGGGGCCACTGCTTTAGTTGAAAAAAAAAATGTTTTTAATTTGATTTATATGCCGCCCTTCTCCGGAGACTCAGGGCGGCTTACAGTGCATTAAGCAATAGCCTTCATACTTTTGTATATTTATGCAAAGTCAGCTTATTGCCCCCACAAACTGGGTCCTCAATTTACCTACCTTAGAAAGGATGGAAGACTGAGTCAACCTTGAGCCTGGCAAGATTCTATCTTACTTTAATTGCAGACAGCTGGTGTTAAATTACAGTGCTTCTGTCTGTTGAGCTAAACCAGGCTCAATTTTAGTTGAATATTACCCTTGCCACCCACTTAAATGTGTAGATAAGATAATGTAAATATTAGGTTCTTCAAAGCTTCTGAAATAAAAAGTAAACAGAGAAAAATATTTATATTAATGAAGAATAGGTAATCATGAGTCCTAACTTACTCAAGCACTATTGTGAATTTTCCTATATTTTGGCCCTGTTGCACCAATATTGCAGTAATGTAGACCTTTCTTTGAAGACATTTATGCATAAGATAGCAATAGCACTTAACTTATATACCACTTCACAGTGCTTTACAGCCCTCTCTAAGTGGTTTACAAAGTCAGCATATTGCCCCCAACAATGTGGGTCCTCATTTTATCAACCTTGGAAGGATGGAAGGCTGAGTCAACCGTGAGCCAGTGAGAATTGAACTGCTGAACTGCAGTCAGACGGCAGTCAGCAGAAGTAGCCTATAGAACTGCATTCTAACCACTGCGCCAATGTGGCCCATAAGATTGTAAATTTACCCTGCAAATTTTACCACATATATAATAATAAATTAGTGACCAAAGCAAGATAATACAATGATAAATTTCAGGTTTGATGTTGAAGACCTGGATTTAAATTTTTCTTTAATAATAATAATAAAAAAACATTAGCTGTCTTTGGATCAATCATTGGATGAGTTCTTTCCTTGTAATAGATATAATACGACTTCTATGATTGTAATATAGTATGTTATATCAACACAGCTATTTTAATTTATTACCTGTTTTATAATTTGAATGTCATAACAATCTAATTACCAGTGAATTGTTCAGTCTACCATGGTTAAGCAAACCATGATTTAATTCAAAGTGTTATATCAGTCATGTCTCCCCTCTTAAACTTCCTCCTAAGGCAATTGAAATGATAAATGTAATATTGCCAAATTCCTTACAAGTAGGTTTCTTCAACATTTTTATAAATGATTGGATGAAGAAATGGAGGCAATGCTCATCAATCTCTAGATGGCACATAATTGGAAGATATGTATTTAATACCCTAGCAGAGAGAAATAAAATTCAAAACAAGCTTCATAGACTGGAGAAATGAGATGATAAAGATAGAATGGAATTTAGCAGGGATCAACATTGCCATCTGTTCATAAACCTGAGGTTCTAAAACCACAGAGCACACATATCATGACATTACAGGGTAAGTCCATCTTTCTTTTCATTGCAGCATGACATCCCTTGTCAGAGTTTTTATCACAACCCATATTTTGCCACTCCCCACCTTTGCACATGACGATGGAGATAATGACAATGTTCTTCACTTAGGTAACAGAAATCTAAAATAAGATGAAAATAGAATACTGGCTAGGTTTAGTAATTTTGAAAAAAAATAACAATCAATTACAAATTGAATATAAGTCACCTGTATGTCATGGATACATACAAAGTAAATGCAGTTTTAGGCATTTCCACATCGTGGGATGTAATCATTCCATTTTATTCTGCTATGGTGAAAATGTAAATCAAATATTACGTCTAGTTCTAAGTACCACCCTGTTAGAAGGATCAGGAATGCCAACAAGGACAGGGACAGTGTAAAAAAATTCAAGTTGGTGGCCACATTATGACTATTTTATATGAATTGTGGCCTTCACTTTATTTACTGTACATACGTATGTATTTATTCATTTTTCTTTGCTTGCTTATAAGATGCATATGATGATGCATCTCTGGGGGGCTTACACCTTGAGTTTTAAACATGCTTCTTTGTCAGACAGGGATTCAGACAAACTTGAGAAGACTGCAGGAGATATGCAAGCATTTTTCAAATATGAAAGGATGCCCCACAGAAGATCAAGATCTGTTTCTGATTACTCCAAAGTGTAAGTTACAAAATATTGGAATCAGATTGCAAGACTGCAGATTCCAACTGTGTTTTTTTAAAAAAACATTCCTAATTATAAGAATAATTAAAGAGTACAGGTAATCTTTGCTTAATGACGACAAAAGGGGCTGGCAATTCCATTGCTAAGCAATACAGTTGTTCAGTAAGACATCATGGAACTGCCCTGTTTAGTGACTGCAGTTCTGGCAGTCCCTGTTGCCATTATTAAGTGAACCTGAAGGGGATCCATCACAATCCAAGCCATTCCAACATGGACCCTCCCAAGTCTTCCAAAGTAAAGGACTGCCTCCTCTTCAGCTCCCCACAATCACCTATCTGCCCTCCTCATGTTTGCCCTTTTGGTCTCCCTGCACAGTAGCAATGGAGGTCCAGGGCCTGCAGCAGTCTGAACCCACTGCTGTAGTCCCTTGATATCTACTAGACACTAGAGCTTCACCAATGCAGCTATTCCTGACAAGGGCCACTTAAGGGTCACACTGCAGACAGCTTCCCCAGCACTGCAGTGAGAAGATCCAGTAGTCCCAGCCCTACAGGCAAAACCACAATCACCCCACCACCATAATGCAAAGCAGCAGACATAGAAATCAATAAGTACAGCTTATTTGTTACTCTCCCTTCCTTAAATTATTTTAATTACAATGCTAATAGTTGCAATATGAAAACAAGATGCCTCATTTCTTATTTACCGCAATGCTGCTTTTACATTATAGAACGCTATGAACATTTTCCTGAAAAGAGATTTCATTTACAGTAGCTCAACAGTACTTTTTTCCAAATTAATTCACACAGGGCTGCATACTTAGAGGGGTAATTTTCCATAATCCTTCTAAAGAAAGGGATTAAAGGCCCTTTAGAGGAAGAACTGCTACTCCTGAATTATAAGCATAGGTATAGTTCATAAATCACACAATTCCATGATGTGGTTTACTTGATGATGACCTAGTACAATATGTGTGTCTTTTAAAAAATACTGTATGGTTTATTGTTAGATGTAAAGCCAAACAGTATAGTTACTGGTTAAAACAAACTATAATTTAGTTAGTGTGCAAATGCTGCCATGCTGTGTTTTATAAATTTGTATATTATTTCAAAATCTATGACTCATGTTCAACCAGAAATTTATTTATTTATTTATTCATTTATTTTATTCAATTTATATGCCACCCCTCTCCAAAGACCCAGGGCGGCTGGAAATGGTAATAAAGCAAGTGAAATAGGTAAAGTTTCTCTGAAACAACTTTCAAATCTTCAAAAACTAATTGTCTATGGGGATTAAAACTGAAAAAACCCTGCCACATCTGATACAATCTAATCTAGAAGAAATAAAGCACTTGTTCACAAATGCTTATTGTCTACAAGTCCTCCGTACACCGACTATAGTGCTCTCTGGTCCAACATTGTGATCAAATAAGAATGTCTGAAAAGCCCACCGGCAGGAAATGACATTATGATTATGTTATTAAGAACAAATGGACAGAGCACTAATAAAGATTTTCCTTGGTATAGGCTGATTAAAGAAGATGCAATGAGGAAGTTAGCAGAAAAATTCTGTAGATGACTAAGTTAGGGAATACAATGAATTACTAATAAATGAGATGTATTTATTTCAGAAGATCTGAAGTTGTTATTCCTACTACACCTGCCAAAATGTACTGTATGTCTACCTGATTAGTCTCCCATTTGACATTTAGATTTACAGACATTCATTTTGGTTGATGTTGTGTTCTTATTCAAACTGAACTGAACCCATTGGTAGAGGGAGATTACACATCCATAAAACCTAATGAAATTGCTGTTTCTAATAAATTTGGAATCAGCTTTTCCTAGTATCCTCTACAAAGCAGAAGCTGGTAACTTTATCAATCCTGCTTTACCTCATTAAAGTTATCTTAAAAAACAAAGGTTGCAGACTAGCTCATTAATAATACACAGTACAACTAATGATGCAGTTAACTAGAAAACAATGTGTTCCCTCCACCTCCATCCTCAAATGTAGTCCCAGTAAAGTGCTTATCCTTGTAAACTGGTTTTCTGCCGGTGTCAAATCTTTCCCACCCTTGCAGTTAAATACTCAAAGCTCCAGGACTGACCTTGAGCACTGCCAGGCAGATTCAAGAAAAGGCTAGACCTAAAAGAGCCAAAGTCGTCATTACAGAATGGATGAGACAATTATACATTTCTAGAGTAAGCACCTCTGTCTTCCTTTCAGCTACTTCTTTCTCTTTGCATCTGCCAGATAAGTGCAAATTCAGGTCCTTTCCTAACTAGCAGCTCCTCTGTCCTGGTTTCTTTCAGTGCAGTCCATCGATGCTTTAATTATGCCATCTTCCTGCCAAATAGCCATCAAATGTTATGTTTCTTTATGTTTATGATTTATACAGGACACAACTGGAGAGTTTGAGATGACAATATATATATATATATATATATATATATATATATATATATATATATATATATATATATATATATATATATTGCTTTCCTGGCTTTTCTCATTCTCTCTCTTCTTGCCTTTGATTTTTTTTTAATAGCACTTGGACACAGGGTCTGGAAACATTCACCCTCTCCCTGTCTGGATGGCTGAAAGCCACTCCATTCATCCAGAATAATAAAATCTCACTCTTCTAGGCTGTTTGCCACCATGCTAATGTTAATGACATAAAAATACAACAGGTGGCTTGCTGTAAGTTGTAACCCAATAGGTAGTTCAACCTTCGTATGTAGGATGTGTAACTACAACAATCATGTCCTCTTTTCCACTGTATGTCTACCTCCACTTATCTCTCTGCTATTTTTATTTTCTCTTGGGTTGATATTTAGACAGTAAGCACTTGGGAAAGTTGCCTGTCTTCTTGGATTTATAAACTGCCATCAATAACAAGCAGGAGTACAATAGATAAATAAATATATTCCTAGGATATCCCAAAGGTGGCAACAGGACGTCTTTGTTTTTTCTTTGAAGATGTTTCGCTTCTCATCCAAGAAGCTTCTTCAGCTCTGACAGGATCCTGAAGAAGCTTCTTGGATGAGAAGCAAAACGTCTTCAAAGAAAAAGCAAGAAAGTCCAATTGCTACCTGAAAAAGCACCTTTGGGACAACCGTGACTGGGATGACTGAGAATCTCTACAGACTTTTATGCCTAGGATAGCATTAGTTTCAGTCTGAAAAACAGTCAAAAACATATTAAGCAAAATAGGCTTGTCATTTACATAGCTTATATCCACGTGTATCTACCATGGTCCCACTCTAAAAGGTGGTCAATCAGAATGCATGATCAGAGCCCTGTCCCTTTTCTGCAAATGTTGACTTTTTTTTTGACATTCATTCATTCATTCATTCATTCATTCATTCATTCATTCATTCATTCATTCAGTTCACAATAAGAAAACAGTGGATCCAGTTTAAACATGCACAAATGGTCACCTTTTTACCTAACAACATATTTTTTAACTAGGATGGTTATATTGGATTCTGCCCAGCATCATGTAGTGGTGAGTTGGGCAAGTTTATAAATGCTTTAAATGAATAAATGGACTATATCCACTAAAGTATTTTTTAAGAAGTTATTCTCCTCAACCCTGAAGCTTGCTGTTTAAAAACACAATCAAATTTCTGTTGCCTCAGGGTAAAACACTCACCTTCGCTCATTTATTTATTCAATATTTAAATCATACCTGCACATTTATACTGGCCTTCAAAGTAAATTATGCATTTACAAATAATGACATATTATATTAAAACAGCCAAGCAGAAACAATAGCCATTAAAGCAATGAATGATTAAATAATGGATAAAAGTATATTAATCATAAACTAAAATCCATGGAAAGGTTTGTGAGTTTGTGGGAAAAAAATGCTAAAAATAGAAACAAAGGCATATCATAGTTTTGTGTCAAGAATTTTTACGGAAAGGGTGAACCCAACTAAGCACAGGTAAGAGTCTTTCTTAAGAATTACCTCATGGTGAATGTGGCAAAACATTGCTATTTTTCCACCCCTAATGAGCCTGCAGAGAGCTGACTGGTTTCTGTTCTCTCCCCACTTCTGTTTAACAATTACAGAAAGTCGCTAGATGAGGTCCTCTTTTGACACAGGGCAAGGCAGTACACTGATGATATTTGGCTGTACATTTCTCCCCTGTATGTTTCTGGCTTTCTTTCTGTAAAAGTTGACAAGATTGAAAAACGCCTGTATTACTGCATCTTTTTAGAATCTCAGGAAGAAGCATCTTCCATTATCTGCTCTTTGACCTTTCTTGGGAAAATTCCAAGACCTGAACCTGGAACCTTTGGTGTATAAAGCACTCATCAGGGTTGGAAAGATTTGTGGTGCCTTAAAAACTCCTATGACCATTTTTTGTAATAGTTAATAAGAGAAAAGAAATCAATATATAAATTTGCTTCTTATAGCTTTGTGCAATTGGGATGTTTTAGGCTACAACTCCCACAAGAAGCTTGGCTGTTGTCAGATTAGAAAAGACTTTATGTCTCTATCAAACCAAGTCCTGTCTTTAAAGTGATGTGTCTCCAGTTTCATATTAACAATGTCTATGCATTAAATCCATACACCCTACCTTTTGATTGACTGTTAATTGCAGAGCTTCTGGCTAGAAACAACTGTTTGTTCTAGATGTTCGCTTCCTTCCATATTTCCTGTCATTTGTATCAACATGCTTAATGAGAACATCTGAAGAATTAAAAAAATGTACAAAATCTAAAGCAGAGAAAATCCCTTCAGAAGGGGAAGTAATCAAGAAAATTTTAGACTGTGTAGAAATGAATAGATTGACTTTGATAATTAAAGAAAGAGAGGATACGGAATATTTTAAGATATGGAGACAATTTTACCATTGGTTAGAGAAAAGATATAGACAAATGTATAGAGAATGTTATAATAAATGAATTGTGGGGATAACAAAGGAACGGAAAATATTAAGAAAGGATAAAGATAGGAAGAGTAATAATAATAATAATAAGTCACTGAAGAAACACCTAAATGACACACTGAATGACTGATTATGTATTGTGTGTTTGTTTGTTTATAAAATAAAAAATTTGGGGGGGAAAAATCTTCATCATCCTTTGGTACAGCCAAATAAATTACCTACTTGTTAATTTAGACGTACAAGTCATAACCGGGTGGATCACAACAACATTGATAGGAACATTTACAAAAACCATTCAAAACCAGTGGTGGGATTCAGCCAATTCGAACCACTTCAGGAAAACCAATTGTTAACTTTCTGAGCAGTTTGATGAACTGGTTGTTGGAAGAAATAATTAGGGCAGAGAAACGGTTGTTAAATTATTTGAATCCCACCACTGTTCAAAACCAATATCAAGTCATAACAATGGATTTGGGGTCACTCATTTAAAGGCATAAATAAAACATAGTAGTTGCTATGCAAACATTAAATGTGTGTGTGTGTGCTTTATTATTGGTAATCACAAAGTTATATTATTTCCAGTCATGTTGTTTCAATTCTCCATAGTCTTTTTACTGTCTCTCATGGAGTCAGAATATAAAATGCAATTGAAAGCATCTCATACAAAATATTTATATTTATAGAAATGGAACTGGTCTGTAAAGCAGTTTTTCTGACTAAAATTTCTCTTGTTTTGTGGAAACAGGATGATAAAAGTTCTAGTAAACAATCCATTTCAAGCTACATTTCTCAAATTGTCTTTGATCTCAAATTCCCCAAATGTTCATGGAACTGTCAGGTGTTTTATTTCTGAAGTATTAATTCAGAAGAACCTACTTCTACCTGGCATCTTCCTGCTACACAGGTAATTTTCTACTTATAACAGTTGATTTAGTGACCATTTGGAGTTACAACGGCACTGAAAAATGACTTATGACCATTTTTCACACTTATGACCATTGCAGCATCCCCATGGTCCTGTGATTTACTCTCGAATGCTTGACAATGGTTGCAATGTCCTGGGATTATGTAATCCCCTTTTGTGACCTTCTGACAAGCAAAGTTAGCAACATAAATGTCAGGCTCAATTGTGGCGTAAGTCGAGGACTACCTGTATTGGGACTATAGCTCCCATACTTCACAGTTAGCCTAACCTGGAAAGCACCAGAGTAGGGAAGGCCGCCAATGAAGAATAAATACACATTATCTACTTGGGCTGTTAGCTTTTATCTTCCTTCTCTAAGTTGCTATAAATATTTCCATTGGGCCATTCATTTTTGTTGTTTTATTGTGAGATTGTTACTGCTTTACCACAGGTCATGTACTGCACAGCAGAAAGCAGGCTGCAACATTTCATTAGGTGGGGGGGGGGAATCAAATGAATTTCAAAAACAACCGCATCCAACAAGCTCCGTTAGCTTTGTCTGCTGGGAGATATAAAAAAGAAGGCAGAGATTCTCCAAGGTGCTGGAGCTCAAAGCATTGCATGGCTAGCCGAGGTTAAAGAGCAACGGCATCTCTTGGTTTTGTGAAAAAGCAAAGAGTAAATTAACCAGGCTCTACTGTACATTCTTAGCTCTTTCTGCTGGGAATTATGCACTTAACTCCCATTAACACTCTTCAGCATGGAGATGATACCATTTCCCTTAGTCTCAATCACTGTCAGTGGATTCCCTGCGGGGAGATGATGATAGGTTTGAATAAAAGAAAGCAGGAATCTGAAGAGGGAGAGCCTTTTGTATCAAGAGAGAGAGAAATGAAAGGGGAAGCAGGAACAAGGGAACCAGAGCATCCTCTTGAACGGAGAACACAGCGGAAAAACCACTTGTCATGCCGCTGCGCTAAACAAATTACACATCTTTATTTCCAAGGCAACTGAGCAGTATGTTTCCAAGAAATACCATCAAAGGAAAATGGATGAGATCAAATTTGCTTCTAGGGTCAAGCAAGAGATGAACTAGACCGGGTTTTCCTTCCTGTTTTCATTGACTCATATTACAACATTCAGGGTTGTGTTCTAAAATCCAGCAGATCATTATTAGTTCTATACACGACACGCTAATGTCTATCATTGTGCAACTGGGGAGGGGTGTGTGTGTGTGTGTGGAGGTGGAACTCAGCATTGCAGATGTGCTCTGAACACAAATATGCATTGCATTGCATGAAAATGTTGCTTGTTCCCCTGAAAACAAAGTCTCTCTGCAAAAATGGAGAAATTCAATGGAGATGGAGGGCAAGTTTCACTTATAAAAGCTGTGCAGGTATACTATAAGATCTCCCCTCCTGCAGGTATTTGGCACTGGGCCAAGGTAGTTCTAAAACTAAACGCTTTGTATAGTCAACAAGTGCAAGGCATATTTCAAAATCCTTTTAAAGTGTTGAACAGAAAATACCCAGTATGGAAGAGAACTATGACTGAGGAGTCCCATTAAGGACAAAACCAGTTGAGTAGTGCCTTCTACAGGTCAGTAGATAATATAACATCTAAAGTTTCACTTCTAATTTAAAGGTAGTTATCTAACTTTTAATTTGCCCATCAGAATGCACTTTAGGAATTCTCTTGTGCTTGTCACTGGAAGAACACATTGGTATATGTTAAGATATTTAGTTAAGATAAGAGAAAATCAACTTTTTTAGTTATCTCTTTGGATACCAAGAAAACAAAGTTACTCAAAAGATCTTGGATACCAGAATAGAATAGAATAGAATAGAATAGAATAGAATAGAATAGAATAGAATAGAATAGAATAGAACAGAATAGAATAGAATAGAATAGAATACAATAGAATACAATAGAATAGAATAGCTTTATTGGCCAAGTGTGATTGGACATACATGGAATTTGTCTTTGGTGCATATGCTCTCTGTGTACATAAAAGAAAAAAATACATTCATCAATAATTTATTATTATTCCTATTGATTATTCCTAACATACTCTCTCACTGGCTGTTTAATTTTGTGAAATTTAAATGCAGGTGTACTGAAGCTAAATCCATTTCTTTGCTAAGATACTTGAGAATAACTTGATATAAAATTAATTACTGGAAGTAATTTAGTTGAATTTTAAAGACTGTTAAATAGAATTTATCTTCAGTGAATCAGCTAAGCAGAAAATAGAGGACAGCTGTAAGACTTTGAAATCTTCAAGAACATTTTGCTATATTGATGTTAGCTCTTATTCTCTTCAGCAAGCTTGAATATGACAATTCCTCTCTTTTATTAGAGAATTAGTTCATTTATGTGAAATTTTATGCATTTCTATAAATAGTAATAAAATGTAAGAACACCTTTTAAATTCTGCTCTATAATTCCAATGGGTCTTGATCTTTTGATGTTGGCAGCCATTTTGCAGTGCTACTGTAATAATTTTGCATACTTTGAATCATCAACTCTTCTTAATCAGAAGGTTATTCTAAGCTTCTTATTGCTTTAAAGGAGATGGAAAAGTAGTGAGCTAAATGCTTCTAAATAAATTTAGACATAAAGATAGAGAATTGCATTTTAATTATTATTTTTTTAAAGCTATCTAGCAACAGAAATGAAAATATAATCGCCTGAGAATGTGGAAAGCTATGGTAAGGCAGAAATGGTAATTCTGGGCCAAATGGCTACAAAACATTCTTCCGATTACACACACACCTCGTGTTCCTTCAGAGGTGTGATATCCGTGTTTCTTCAGTGAAAGGCTGCCTTGTATTGGCTATGAAGTTAGCTTGTGGCCAAGATCTTTCTACAAGAATTGTTTAATTCATCCTGCTGTAGCTCAATTGGCTGATAATTTGAAGAGAAACATTCTTAAATCTCTGATGTAAGTATGATGCTACCAGACTGTAAAGGAAACAGTTTGGGAGGAAAAGGATTTGAAGAGTATGAGCTTGTTGCTTTTAGAGCTTATTGTTGCCTTTTGTTGGCTTTTCATTGACACTTGGCTGGTGTATTTGTATCAGAAAAAGAATCTTCTCTGAAACATTCCTTGTAAGTTCTTTGGCAGTTTTGTTCAGCTTGTCACCAGTTCTTTGTTTTCAGTGTTGTAGTTTTACCACAGAGGAGAGAAAGGCTTCTCTGCAGGAGAAAGTGCTTTGCCAGGATGCTAAGGAGGAACAGATGCAGCTCACCTAGCTTTTGTAATCCTATCCTCACTTCTGCAGAGAACATCCTACATCAACCCAAATAAACATGTGAAGGGGGCTTCAGGGAAGTAAAGACTGTTGTTTGAGCATATTTAATGCTTTTAAAGATTTGCTTTCTTTTTAAAAAAATTGTTTAAATATTTTAATGAAATTGTAAATACATAGTTTCATGAATACCTTTAGCATTAAGAGTTGATAGAGACAATACATAGGAAGTTACATTTATGCATTTAATCATTGGTTTGAAACATCCCATCTTAAATGTGTTGGTCATTTGCTTGTTTTCATATGATCAAATGGAATTCTTCAAATTGTATACTTCACGGGTGTCAAACTGGCAGCGTCACATTGCCGTCGTTTTTCCCTTCACGGAGTTGGGGTGGGCGTGGCCTGTGTGTGACGTTTCCAGCCCACAGGCTGCCAGTTTGACACCCCTGGAATATACTTTGTAACAATAAGAACATTCAAATAAGTGCTGCCACAACTAAGTTCATTATAGATATTAATAACATTCACAGTATAATGCTTCTGCATCATATCTGTAAATATGCACATCTGTG